>NC_140591.1:486618447-487895947 GCF_964204655.1 Triturus cristatus
GCAAGGGATCGGATGATATTTAGCGCATAAATGCATGGATTCAGAAGGAATGGTTTAATCGGTGGATGGGTGGATGGATTGAAGGATGGATGGATTGCTTTATGGATGTATGAATTTATGGATTGATGGATGTTGGACAATGGGCTAGTGATTGAAAGTAATGGATGTATGGATGAACATATTAATGGAAACAGATTTCTGGTGATGGATGGGTCGATACATGGGTGAATGGGTGGATGGATGGATTACGTTATGGACTTATACATTTATGGATTGATGGATGGATGGGCAATGGGCTGGTGATTGAAAGTAATGGATGTAGGGATGAACAGATGAATGGAAACATAGATTTCTGGTGATGGATGGGTCGATGGATGGATGGATGGATGGATGGATGGATGGGTGGGTGGATGGATTTATGGATTGATGGTTTGGCAATGGGCTAGTGGTTGAAAGTATTGGATGTAAGGACGAACGGATGAGTGGAAAGATAGATTTCTGGTGATGGATGGATCGATGGATGGGTGGTTGGATAGATGGATGAGTGGATTGACGGATCGATTAATGGTTTGATTGGCAGTCAAATGAGAATGGAAGAGCCGTAGCAAGGATGGATAGATTAAGGAGAAGGGTGACTTGAAAAAGTGATAGTCAGACAGATGGATGGATGAATGGACGGACGGATGTGTGAATGCGTGGACGGACGGGTGGATGGATGGATGAGCGGATGGGTGGTGGATGTATGGAAGAACTGTTTCATGGTTGGATGGCCAAAGATGGGTGGATAGGTGGATGGATTAATTTTTTGGTGCATTGGCTATACATATATTCTTAGGTGCGGTAGATAAACAACAACGTGTTAAACTAGACACAATGATGATAGACGCAATATAGAAATGACAGGCATGTTGATACTCCCCACGATGCTCGTTGAGTGAACCCCATATTCAATTAACCACTTAAGCTGCTGTTTAGTTGGCATATGTGCATTCCTCGGGAAATATTATGGTATTTCATTCCATATTTTTTTTTATTCCAATGTTTCTCTATATTTGATCTTGTTGCATCAGAATTTGGCTGAGGGTTAGCGTTTGGTTGTTATTAGCATAAATAATAGCTTTCATAGTGGTGCTCAAATGTCTGCACGTTTCGCTGGAAGAGTATTTACCAAGATTGTTGTGTTATCCAAGGGAACCGAGTCTCGCTCCCCGTTTTCGCCAGGAAGAATCCGACAAAACTCTGGAGCAGATTTACAAGGCCCTTGCGGCAGCCTTACGTCATTTACCCCATGTTAAAAATGGCGCAAAAGTGGCACAAGGGGCTTGTAAATCTGCCCCTCTGTTGTTAATGTGCTTTGTTATTCTCTTTGCCGGAACGCCTTTCTAGTCCATATGCTCTGATTGGCGCCAATTCTAACCCTCTGACGATGCATGGTTATGAAATACCCCCATGCATGTGAGAGCAAATCCAGTTCTGCTGCACGGATGACTTCCGAGGGGCAAGTTTAAGCATACTTTGCAGCGGCACAGTGTATTTGTGCACAGGCGTTTGCATAAATGGTCGGTGTAAAATGTCGTACTGACTAACAGGTGCAAAAATGCAATGTTTGCACCGGCCGGTGGGCACACATATATACCTTTTTCACTAGTGATAACGCTGTTGCACTAAACGGTCGGTGAGAATGTTAGTGCAAACGTGCACAGCACCAGTTCTAGAAGTATATAAACTGGTTACTGCGGAGTGGCGCAATTTCCAGCGCGTGGCGGGCCGCTGACAGTAGAGTGGAGGCTTCCGGTCTGCTCTGGTCTTCCCGCGTTAAGACCGAGATCGCCTCTAGCCATTCCTGACACTGCGATTTACTTGACGCAGGAGCTGCGGGCTCATTTGCTTGGCAAAACGATGACATCATTCCTGTTTGTGATGTAAGGTTTCTTTGTGGATGGCCACCTTCTGTGGTGCGAGTTTTCGCACAGCCACAATACTGAAACAGGTGCATGGGAGAGAGACTTCAGCTGCAGGGCTTAGCAGAAGGACCTTTGTAGAGGGGTCCCCATGGTAAAAACTCAAGGGGTTTGAGTTTCAGAATGAATGACGTGGATGTCATTTATTGAAAGGAAAAGCTGGTTGATGGTGGTGTTGTTTTTATGGTAGGTGTTTAGTCATTGTATAGATACTTAAAGTGAAAAAAGTGCACACGGTTATGTACAGTATTAATCAAAATCACCACATTTGGTGTCAACATGGAAGAGACAAATAGAACTATAAAAAGTACCAATTCCAAAAAGAAGCTAAACACTTTTGTAGGTTATAGCCATGCGTTCACCTTCATTAGAAGGTCTGGTGGTGGGAAGTGTGGAGAGCTTAGTGATTTTGGGATAATAAACGAGTGATAGGTTTGTAAGCAGATGAGTGAAAGACGTTGGGTGAGGCTGAAAGTGTGGAGGCAGGAGGATTCAATGATGGTGTGAGAATCTGATTCATGGTTTGCTGAATGATGGTAAGAGTGAATGGGTTGGGGGAGTTGATTTATAGAGTGTGCATACTGAGTTGGGTTGAGTGATGGAGACTGTTTGTGTGTTAGCGGGTCTGAGTGATGGCTGTAAGCAGATGAGTGATGATCAGACGAAAGATAATATTAATGTTATTGAGCATATGGGAATTGAGTGGAGGTGAGTGATGGAAAGCATGAGGTTTGGTGAGTGAGGCTGATTGTTGAAATTGTGGACAAGCGATTGTGAGAGTGTAGGTGGGTGAATTTGACTGGTCTATAGCAAGAGTGTGGACAATGAGGGTTCGTGATTGAGAGTCATCTGTGAAATTGCAGGAATAATGTTGACTGTGAAATTGAGTGTCCTGATCATGGGCTGGGCCATGTACCACAATTAGAGGTAGGAAGGGTCAGCATCTGATACCTCTGGCTTTCCCTTTGATGCCCATCCAACTTATTTTGCTACCTATGGTTTCAAAGATCAAGAAGGCAGCATTAGGAAAAGAAAGTAAACAGGGTTTAGGAGCATCAGTTGCTTTTGTGTGTTCCCTCAAAAACCCTCTCCCTAGCCTTGCAGTAGCAAATAGGAATCTGTTGAGTGGCTCTGGGTGGGGAAAGATTTCAACCCTTCCTATATGTCACTTTGGTATCCTTGGCACTTAAGTGAATTTGTGTCTATTTGTAAGCTGGCATATTTTGGTTAGTTTATGGCAAACACCATAGGCTTCAGTTGGACAATGTGATGGCGAGTTTGCGGAAGGTAATTGCAGATTGATTGGTAATAATATTATGGCTTGGAAGAGGCTCGGTAACACATGTGGGTTAACTAAGGCATTGAAAATACAATGGCAGTGCATGTGTGTTAGTGTGGATGGGTGGGTCTGTGTGTGTGTGTGTGTGTGTGTGTGTGTAAAATTCCACTACCATACATCAGATTCTACAAAGAAGTAACTCAGGTTGTGTTTCTTGTCATGTTTCCTGATTCCATACCAAAGATGCCCTTCCATTCTTCTCCCAGAGGTAGAGGTAGGGAGTCAAGCTGGTCAAGTGAGCAGAAATAAGTGCTGCTTCTCACCACCCTGGCATTAGTAAAGAATCAATATACATTCTTTGTGAGAAAGGATGGTGGAAAAGGAAGACAAATACCATTTTATATTCTGATCCAGTTTGCCTCATCTCTTAACCAGTCACTTCTTACTGTTCCATTTTCCAAGGGAGGAACCTGCAGGGCTACCATTATTAAGAGGTCTATATGCAATGGCAATATCCAAGCTTTACCCATGGTGGAAAAAACCCAATTCCCAGCCCTGATCCTCACACACAGAAATCACAGCCTTTTCCCTTGCTGTATCAATATTTTTGGGAATGATCTTTGTTCTAGGATTAAAACCCTTCAATACAGGGCACACTAAGTGCATGATTGCAAACTGTGTGTTATTCAAAGAGAAGGCAAGATGTTTCATGTGTATTGGTTAGACATCATACTTGTCTCAGGTTAGTGTCATGCATTGGAGTTTGACTTTCTGAATAATCCTGATGTCCTATATTTTTCGTTTGCAGTCTTATGCCCCTTCCATTCACTATGGCAAAGAACCCATGCCACATGCTCCCCACTGGAAAGGAAATTCTTTCAATACTATCTCCGCCCGAGAAGCAGAATTGTTCAGCGGCAAAGACAGTGGCAAGGGGGACAGCGACTTCAACGACAGTGACTCCGATATCACTGGGGACGCCCTGAAGAAGGACATCATCACCCGCATGCAGAATGGTAAGAAGTCAGTCTTTCTTTCCAATGCAGCATTGTTTTGTCATAAATTAAGTCCATTGTGCAGTAGAAGTTCCATGCAGTTTTTTGTCTCTCTTGGAAGCCCAGGACCCAAATCACAAAGACTGCTGTAGAAGTGAGTTGCGGCTTACTCTTGTTGTACCCCTGGCTTACAATTAATTTTCAGGGTTAGCCAGGAATACTCCTGGCTTAATCCTCATAATCAGGAGTACCAGCAAAACATAGTAAAACATAGCAATAATATATTTGTGAATTAGGCCCACTAGAAGAGTACTGTGCCATGTACTCATAAATGTATTTTTAAATTGCTCCTGAAATGTACAATTCGGTAACAATTGAATTGGAAATGGAAGTCATAGTTCTTTCTGTTTGTACTAATTGTGTATGAATATTCCCAGAATTTTCCAATTTTCGACCTTTGAGGCCAATTCACAGAGAAATTATGACAATGTGATGTAGTACTGCATGACTACTAATTAACATACTCATTGTCTTTGTGAATTGGCCTACATGTGGTTATCTATTCTTGCAAATCTGAAGATCACTAAATACGGTTTCACTAAGAAGATCCAAATAAATTGATTTAATATCAGGAAAGGATCTGTTGCCTTGTCTTAGTGTGGCTGATCCTGTGTATTTTTGCATCTTGTGATAAATTCTTATGGGACTGCCTTTCCTGCTAATCGACAATATTTGCTTCCAAATGAACTCAATATATACCTGTCTGCTTCATAGGTTTGTGGGCGTGTACGAATGAGTGCAAGATCCTCGGACACTCAGACCGATGCTGGAGCCCTACATGTGATAATAGGTCTACCAGCCCCAATTCCACCGCTGTCCATCCGGCGAAGCGCTCCGTATCCACCTTCTGCAAGAGCACATCGCTGCCCCGCGACCCCCACCGCAGGGACAACTACTACCAAGTGGGGCAGCAGCCACCCGCGCATATCCCCAAAACAGTGGGGCTACAGAGTGTCTATGAAAAAGTGCTGCCCGGGGACTATGACAATAGGACGCTCACTCTAAAATCACCCCCTCGACCTGGAAGGCTAGCCAACCTCCAGGAAATAACTGTGCCCCTTTATGAGTCATCAGGCTCTGGGAGGTATCTACCCTCATTGACTGGCACCAGTGAAAGCAATGAACTTTGAGCAAGTGCAGCTCAGCAGACATCTTGGAGTGATATTTGTACACTTATAAACATATGTATGTACTTATGTATAATATGATATGCGATCACGTGCCTTACAATGACTCTTAGCAAAGAGCTTCCTAATGTCATGTCAGTGTTGTTTGTTGATTGCAAACCAAAACTGTTTATAACCTATGTCATTTTTATGAAATGTGCAGTATTTATTTATTTGGTTTTAGGTGCTCGAGCAAATTTGAATCCGCACAGTTCACACATGACTTCGCATTCTTTTGCATTGCAAACATGCATGCAGTGTGTACTATATTTGTAAAGATATGAAAATGTATTATATTTTTATATTAAAGTATAGAAAGTCAACTCTTTTGCCAAAGGAACCATCTAAAAAATGTAAAATCTTCACTCTTTACACGTGAAAGAAGACCTACATTCCATGCCACCAGAAAACAAATCTGAACACAAAAACTTGTTTTACCAAGTGTGCCCTATTTTTGAGCCTGTGGTTCTTTACTCTTTAAATGTTATTTAATTGCTTTAGGATTCTATACATTGTCTCACAGATAAAATTCATATTAAAGATTTTGTGAATTGTCACCCTTTATGGTGTTCATGCTTAATAGATTTTAAAGTGAAATGGAAAAATATGGTTTGAAATAAACAAAACCAGATATTCAACACATATATCACCTGTGTGAATTTAGCTTTGTCATTTATTTATATTGTTTATTTTTTGTACCTAGCACTGTGGGTTTCTTTTTTGACAAAATTCAAGAAATGAATAACATACTATGTACAAAGTATCTCGTTTGACTTCTCTTGAAAATTGTGTCCCAACCACAAAAGTCACAAGATCGACCAATCTAGTTTTCTTGACAATTATTTAACATGAAAAGGGAGTTTTTGCACAAAAGGGGACCGAAAGGTACTTAACCAACCTGGCGGATGTAGATGCTTAGATACTGAGTTCCCTAAGACCCACATAGGCCACTAAGATGAGAAACACACAGTGACACAGAGTGTGCCATAGGACCTAGAGCAGCCTAGGAAAATGGGCCTATTACATCCTGAAGTCCTATAATTGGGGCGCAAAGGGTCCTTCCAATCCCTAGATGCCTGCGTCACTGCACCTGCTGCACTATTCATGGCTGCCACTCTGGAATATCTGGTTGCTGATAGTGAATCACCATTCCTCTCCCAATGAATTGTCCCAATTGCACAAACAGTTCTGGTGATAAAGACTGTGATCATTTGAGGATCAGAGGTAGTATAAATTGTATCTGGTGTCTCTTATTAAACTTCTAAACGTCCCTAATGGCACCCCCAATTAAAGCATACTTGGGGCCGATGTAAAAAAAAAATTGCTGTGACTTAGGACTTCATTTACATACCGATGAATTATCCATTATTCTGCCAGGGAGACAGAGGTAATTACTCCTTCACCCTGGTGGAGGAACTGGCCGCCATATTTATAATTGACCGGCAAGCGACGGATACGTACACGAAACAGTTTTCTTTATTTAGCTTCAAAAAGAGAATCCCGAAACAAGATGTTTGATTGAAAAGAAAATAGAGAATGCTCCCGTCGCCAAAGGAGTCCTCTCCCATGGCGAGGATAGCATTTATCAGTTTCACCACCCCTTACCAATCCCACGCCACAGGAGTTCTTTCCCATGGTGAGGGGACATTTCGCAGTTTTCACTGCTCGTTACTTAAATGGGCCGTCAGAGGGGTTTAATCATGGTGGAGATGGAGTAGTCTCTGCTGTGATCAAAGATATGGTCTGCCCCCAAAAAAATTTGGTTGGCAGACCATTATGTTGGTGGTATGTATACCCTGTCGCTGTTGCAATGGGCTACATACCACCAAGATATAAATCATCAGACATCTCTATCGTAACATGCTATGTCGTGAGACCTCCTAGTAAGGCTGATGTTGAAGCTTCACCCAAACTGATTGTGAGGAACTGACAGTGGTGACTGATTATCAGGACCGGCTTTAGCACTGTTGGTGCCTGATGCGACAATCTTTTTTGGGCACCACACCCCTTTCCATATGACCTCCTCCTATGATTCCCTCACTACCACCCGGCAAAAGTGCCCCTCATCTCCCTATTGATCCTCTCTCAATTACATTTAATATGTTTTAATGCTCTGATGACGGCTGACTTTACTAATCCACTCAGCTATCCACATAAAATACAGATCTGTTCTCTGCAACCGGCATATTAACCTTCTGCGGTACTTCATGGAGAGTCAAAACTGTATCTAGACAAAACTTTTATCTCTTTTCCTACCATGAACATTAATCACATATCATATCATATCATGACATTTTTATTGCTGCCTGAAAGCTGGATGCACAAGGAACTCTGCAGCAGGTGGTATTAAATAGTACCGTATTGCTAAACACAGCACCCCACTGAGGGTCGAGGCCCCTCCTTCAGGTCAGCGGCCAGTGCAGCCACACCAGTCGCACCGCTCTAAAGCCGTCCCTCCTGATTATAGTGGAAGGGGTAGGCATTTTTTGCCTGTGACTTATAGGGAGAGTTGATTACTGGCCTCTCTTTGTGAAAGGCGTGCTTAGTCTCCCTCGTCTGGGTCCTTCATGCCATCCGGAGGAACATCGGCAGAGGATGCTTCTTTGTGGGGTGAATGTCTAATATGTGTGTGGTGCATTCAAAGTATCGGGGCAGACTCCATTTAGGAACTCCTGTTTATGTATAGCTGCAAAACGGTGCCAGGACAGGGGCCTGGAATGATACTTTTTGTATTAGGGGTAGTCTACAAACGTCTCAGTGTCACTCTTTTGAAGGGTACAAGAATGTAAATAGAAGATTGTTCGAAGCCATTGCCCTCTGAGAGGTTCCTACTGCCAGGCCCCTGGAGTACCACCCAAACAGATTTCTGTGGGGTTTACAGGGTTCTGCTCTGGAATCATGTTGTGGCCTTCACAGAGGCCTGCTTTGAATTACTGTTGTGGCTTTTGTTCCTCACCTTTGAAATGGTACGTCTGACTAATTCTCTTACTGCCCATTTTAGTCCTTGCTGTTTCGCTCACTTCCCTTTCTCTGGGTGTGTCCTATCAATCAATGTATCAATCAGTCAACTGAGATTTATAAAGTGCGGCTAATCACCAGGGAGGGTGTCTAGCCACTGGTCTCTTGCTGCTGAAGGGGGGCATAGTCAAAAAGCCAGGCATTAAGTCCCTTTCTGAAATCCAGGAGAGAGGATGAGATTCGGAGGCGCAGAGGAAGGTCATTCCAGGACTTAACGGTGGGGCAAGAGGAGGCACATCCTCCACTGTTGCTTCAGTGGATGTAGAAAGTGTCAGTGAGGGAGGCAGAGTGCAGGTGTCTGGAGGGTTGGAGGGTTGGTAGAAATTCAGGCAGTGGTTGATGTGTGCTGGTCCGTGGTTGTGGAGGTTTTTTCATCTGCAGAGTAAGTTTGGTGCACTGGTGCCCTTTTTTGGACACTTATGGTAAAATATAGTTTTCCAATTCCACTTCTAACTAGAGTGACGCACTATTTTTACAAACTATTATTTATTGTTGCTCTACAACCTTTTTATTTATACCATTGTTTGCCAAATCATAGGCCTCGTAATCCTCCATTCACATTACCATAAGAAAAAAAATTCAAATATTTTGTGCCTTCACTTAATACGTGTGCACTTTTTATTACAGCTTGTTTTGGATCATTCTTTTGTTTTCTCAAAAGTTCTTTTGTTCCATGGAATTTCACACTACACATTCTTCGATTTTCCAGAAGAGTAGACTTGTGTTCAATTAGGCCACCAAAAGCGAAACATAGGCTGCCCTCTCAAAACTAGTTATTTTTCCTTGAGTGGCCATTCAGGATGCATGGAGGCGCAGTCATACCGCACAGTAAGGCCCTGATTACAAAATAGGTGGATTTATTGGGAAGGGAGATTAATTCCATGTGGCCCGAAATAAAATGTTCAAATGTTATCCCTGCACCTAAATTCAGCTCATACGAATTCATCCTCACATGAATAACCACAGGTTTCTGGTTTTTCAGGGTGACCCTCTACACGAAGTTCACAAGCGCACGGGGATTAATTCTTCAATTTATCAGCTGCTTGAGCAATGGTAAATTAGAGGAGGACTTTATCTGAGGTGGTGTGGGGGTAAGCCTAACAGGGCAGAAGAGGTTGAAGGCTGACAAGTGGGAACATTTTGTGCTCTCCTTGATGTAGGTGACGTTTGGTTTGGGGCCAAGTTGACCTTGCAGTCCAAGCGAATTTCCAGCCAATCATTTTCTGGCCACTAAAATCGTGTTGTTGTTCCTGCACACGGATGAATACCGCGCCAATCAATTTTTCGCCTGGTCCTGATACTTGTTCTTCTCTCCACTGTACCCTTCGGTTGAAGTCTCTGCACAACCCCTTGCCTAAGTCGTGGCTGCTAACATCCTGCTGAGGTTTTAGCTGAGGAAAAACATGGTGGAGGTTTGCCTTGTCCTGCCCACCAATAGCCACACACTATTTTCCTATTTACTGCTGTTGGCCTTTTAGGAGGGGCAGAGAGAGGAGACAGCGATCAGTGCAGTTTAATTTGTATAGTGAAAATCCTACCTCAGTTTCCAAAGTTTTTTAACATTATACATACAATGTGCTACTCAATTCAGTATTACTCAAAGTCAAAGCCAAAACATATTAACATTGTAGTTTATTCAATACATTCACAAAACAAAACCCTTTTAGAAATCCATCTCGAATTAATTTATAAAATAACCCAAAACATTCTGTAAGGTTTTAAATTGTTTATACCTCTTATGCAACATAAACACAGGTCCCCTCTTGGGAAATGTCATCACAGATACATGTTTTCAAGGGAGATTGAAATTGTAATTGTGAGAAATTGGGTTGTTGGTTGAATGGGGGTAACCCCTGTTCAAGCAACCAGAGCCAAACTGGGACCCCAAAGCAGCCCTTGCAAATTTTGCCAGCCCCACTCACATACTTGCATAGTGAGTGATGCAGTGAGCGAACCCGAGCATGGCAAGGGAGGATGAAGATAATGAAAGAATTTTAAAACTGCTGCAGTGCTACAAAACCAGCCCACAGTAAAAAGAGTGGACCCCACACTTCCAGCTTCCTGGGTAAACACCCGATGCCCGGAACAGCCAGACTGGCCCTCCAAGCCACAGCCACAATCCCTGCCAGGATGAACCACAAAAATCACTAAATTAACCTGTACTTAACCCTCTGGTAGCTTGGGACAAAAGCAGCCAGGCTTAACTCAGAGGCAATGTGTTTGTTGATGCGGCATACAAACAGTACGAAGCACTGGTCTTCAAGATTACTTTAACCAGCCAGTATTCCTTTAATGGAGTACTACTTCACAGACTCCCAGGTCCTAGTGCAACCTTTCTAGCAGACAGTTGCTGGACATTAAAGTCCTTTTTAATGATTTCACCATCTTAGGGGACTTTAACCTTCACCCTGAATATGTAGCATCCAAAGACGTGGTCGTTTTTACCAACCTTATGGGAAGTGTGGGCCTTGTTCAGTTAGTGGACTGCCCTACCCATATGGCTGGCCATGCTTAGGATGGCATTTTCTCGGACAATCCATATCTTAAATTTTCCTCTATCATTCCTTTAACATGGTCTGACCACTCAGCCATGATGTTCAGCATTTGCCCAGAAGCAGCAACTGAGCTGGGACCCCCTCTCCCGTCCAAACTAGAGAAACGCCCTTGGCACAAAGTCACCCCAGAAATTTTCACTCGCCACCTAGACCACTCCAAACCGGGTCTCCCTGTGGACTTGGACGAGGCCACAAAAACTTACCATCATTGGATCATCAATAATCTTGACTCCAAAGTGCCCCTATAAAACTACAACCATTAAAAGGCTTTCCCCCTCTGAGCCATGGTTTGATGACGGCCTGAGACAACAGAAGCAAGCCTGTTGAAGGCGGGAAAGGAAGTGGCGCTCCCAACATGACATCAACGACAAGATCGCGTACAAAAAGCTATTGCAGATTATAAACCAAAAGTCTTAACTACTCAAAAAATTGTATTTCTCCACCAAAATAAGCGCTTCTCCTAATTCCACCAGGGAACTCTTTTCCACAGTTCAGAAACGGAGTAAACTCTCCTTTCAGAAAAATACAGGTGTAAATCAAGACTTCTGTAATCAGCAAGCAGATTCCTTCCAGGCAAAAGTCAAAGCAGTCTCGGATTCGTTCTCTCCATCCATCGAGTGGTTGGAGGGCAACCTAAAGGACCCTCCACCACTATGATAGAGGTCTCAAGTGATGAAGGCATTCAAGCAGACACTATCCCCTGCCTCTATAACTTTAACACCATCTCAGTGACTCAGGTCATGACGATTCTCAGTCAGACGAGCTAAGGCTCACCCTGGGACCCCTGCCCCACTAAAATTCTCCACTTGGCCCCGGAGGCTAAGGGCAACTACCTACAGATTTTTTCAACCAAATGTTTCCCGATGGATATTTTCCAATACTTTGAAAGAAGGCATCTATTCTCCCGCTGCTGAAAAAAACAAACCTGGATAATACAGATTCAAACTGCTACAGGCCTATCTCTCGTCTACCTCTTCCAGCCAAGATCATAGAGAAGGCCATGAATATAGAACTTACCCAGTTTGTGGACAAAAACAAGCTACTAGAGTGCACACAATATGGCTTTAGAAGTCAAGACAGCACTTAGCTGGCCCTGATCAATGTGTCGGAAGACATAGTAGGGTTCTGGACAAAGGTGGGAAGACAGCCCTTATCCTTCTGGACCTCTCGCCAGCTTTCCACATGGTTGATCACAATCTTTCATAAGCCAAATCTTTTCTGTAAGAATCAGGGGTAAGGCTCTGGCTCTTCTAAAGTCCTTTCTCTGTGACAGAGAGCAATGGGTGGAGATCGGCGGTCACAAGTCGTCCTGGTTCACCTTTCCCTGCGGGGTGCCGCAAGGCTCCTCATTGAGCCTGACTCTTTTCAACCCTTATGTCACCCCCCTCTTCTCTCTCATAAAGTCCTTCAGCTTCATGACAGTGTCATATGCAGATGACACGCAAAGCATGGCTTCCTTTTCAGGGGACTCAACGGACACTGCACTGAGATTCCATGATTGCTTACGTGAAATCGGACATTGGATGTCCCACAACTGCCTGAAGCTAAACACAGGGAAATCAGAGGTGCTTCTATTCGGATGTGACACCTCTTTCTGGCAACCAAGCTAGTGGCCACAGGTAATGGGAGAAATCCCAACTCCCGCCTCTACGGTGAAAAACCTTAGAGTCTACTTTGACACTAAGCTGTCCTTCGAGGGGCAAATCAAGACAGTCGCCTCCACCTGCTTTGTCATGATTAAAACTATCAGAAATATTATTTCCCTCATCTTGCTAGAGCTCCAGAAAGTAGTGGTAACAACTCGTATACTGTCCAGAATAGATTATTGCACTGGACTGTTCCTTAACATACAAGCACGCTTCCTCAACAAAATGCAGGTCCTCCAAAATTCAGCAGCTAGCCTGCTGCTTGGTATCCCAAAACATCATTCAGTGGCCCATGCCCTCCCAACATTCCATTGGCTACCTGTTAAAAGAAGGATTGAATACAAGGTCCTCTGCATCGCCTTTTACACGGTCTTGGCCCCGACTACTTGGAAAACAAGTCCAAGTGGTACATTCCAGCGAGGCAGCTTAGTTCTGTGATATCCGCAAATCTAGTAATCCCCAGGGCCAGAACGGCCTCATGTGGAGGGAGAGGTTTTGTTGCAGGCACAGCCAGATTGTGGAACTCACTCAAACTGGCACTTAAAACAGAAAACAATCTCTTGGCATTTCGTAAACTTCTACAAACTCAGCTTTTCAACAACTAGCCAGTTCCCACCTCCCTCACAACGCACACTGGTTAGCTGATTATGGTGAGCCGCCACACCTAGACACCTCCAGGTATTTGCGCACATTATACATTTAAAATTCATTTCATTTCAGTAAAATAAAAATGCAAATCAAGAAAAATCCCACAGCATTTTAGAAAAATAGAGATTTGACACCAAAATGGCAAAAATCTAATAAGTAGAAATGGAGCTATGAATTTTTAAAGTTTAGGGTAAAATGTAGCACCTAAAGGTTTGAAGCACCAAACGTGGATATCTTGCTGTGCAAGATTGGGTCAAAGCTGAAAAAGTTGGCAGGTCGCGATGTAACGCATGTCGGATACAAGGAGTGGATTATGCCCCATCAGACCTTACTATTGGATTTTGAAGAGGTTTTGAAGAAAGTGTTCTGAGAAGATAAAGTTGAGCGGGTCAAGGCTGCAGGCGATGTATGAGGAGGGAGCGTCATTGTCAGGGAGCCGCTGGGCAAAGTCAAGGTAAAGATTTCTACATTCAGACATAGGGGCATATTCACAAGAACGTGTGATAACTACTGCAAGAGTAGCTTAACACAACTCTCAACATCGCAGCCCATCGCGAGAAAATAACCCTGTGTCAACGTGGAATTCACAAAAAGGCGGTACCATGCGATAGTTTGCCGAAACCGTGTACAATGTCCGCGATACAACCACCTCAATGGAGATAAAAACACAAACCACAACACAAAACAACATGCGATGGGCCAAAGCGTGATGAGGAAATAAGCGATAAGCAGCGCCAGGCCTGCAACACACACCTGAAAGGTGGGAAAAATCACAATAAAAATAGAAAAAACACCCAAACACAAACTGACCAACACCCAAGCACCATGGAGGCAGCCGGAGCAGGGGATGAGGACAAGCACAACCCCACAAGCACCCCGGACGACCAGCTCGGGACCTCGGGGACAGGGAAGGGCAAGGACAAAAAGAAGAGGAAGACGTAATTCAGTCCGCATGCGAACAGGATCATAGTCACAGAGGTGATGGAACACCATCAACAACTGTTCGTCACCTCCAACGTGTCATTGGACCCCAAAACTGGAATATGGCAGGACATCGTGGACAAGGTGAATGCCATCAGAGAGCACAAGAGGACAATGGACGAGGTCAAGAGACGATGGAATTACATCAAGCGGAAGACCAAGGAGAAACTCGCAGCCAACCAGAAGGCAGCAATGCAGACTGGAGGTGGGGGCTCAGTGCCACAGCTCATGCTGAATGACTTGGAGGAGCTGGTGTTGACAGTCAGCAGTGTGGATTCTGTGGCCTGAGTGGGGGGACCGGACACTGCTCGACAGGACACAACACAACCGCAACCGGGTGAGTGACCACCAGGTACTGGGGAGATGGGAGGAGATGGCCATGATGTCACACATGCACAATCAAGCAGAGCACAGTGCACACCCTCAATGACTCTGGGTCATCGACCAGATCTATAGACTGTCACAATGTACAATGCCATGCTGTCTGAATGTCAACATTTACCATACGGCTACATACATGTGGACATATTGCAACACACCATCTCCCCTTCACATTGCAGGGCTACCGTCAACACCCCCTGCAGAGCAGTCCCAGCCACTCTTCACTTATGACGAGGAGGACAACCCTAGCATCGACGCACAAGCCCTCCTAGACATCATTGACATCATCTGCGACTCACCTCCAGGATCAGAGCTGACCAGCTGCATCGAGGAGACCCCACCCACCACCCAAACCACACAGCAGGAGGCACCCATGGCCCCAGCAGTCTCCCAAGACCCCCAGGAACAACACACAGCCTTCCAACGCCGTGTGCTGGAGGCCCAGAGGGAGACAGCTGAGCAGGTGCAGGTGGGGTTCGACCTCATGGCCACCAAACTGGACGCCATCCTTGGGTGTCTAGGCCCGCTCCATGGTCTCCAACGAGCCCTGACTGACATCGCTGGAGTCCTGATGCGGGGAAAAGAACACCTGTCCGCTCAGAGGCACAATAGCGATACCAGTCGTGAGCTGGCACACATGCGGAGGCTCATGGAGGACGTGGGGTGGATGGAGGCAGAAAGGATGGCAGCCACCGCTGCACATCAGAGAAATGTAGCTGGGATCTACCATGCCCTGCAGATCATCATCATGGCATTGCTGCCACAAGGCGTGGTGCAGATGAATGCTGCTGCCCCCACACCAACCACATCTCCGCCCCCTGGTGTGCCATTGCCTCACAGTGCGGCAGACGTATCCACTCCGGCACCTGATGTGTCAGTGGCACACAGTGCCTCAGCCGGTACTGCAACACCCACAGGTGGGGCAGAGCACACATCCGGGGACGAGGACGTGGATGGTTTTATGATCAGGAGGCACTAGCATTCTTTTCCGCCACCTGGGCTATTTCTGCTTGGTGCCGCACATGGCCTCATGGCCTTCCACTGACCCCCGATACACTCCGATGCACTCACCTTGGACAGCGACATGGACTGCCATATCCTGTTTGATGACCAATGACACGGCGACCAGACTGCGGTCTGTACTCTTCCTCTTCCGCAGTACTTGTCATCCCCGAATGGACTCTGGCTGGCCCTCCATGGACCCATATTGTGTAGTGAATGTGTGGATGAATGCAGGGACTGTGATTTCCCTTTCGTCAATGATGCTCATTCTGTGGGATGCCAGTCAGATGGTGCTGCATTGCATATTGCGTACCAGGTCCCGTGGACACTACAACAGGGACACACGCATCAGTCACTTCCATGTCCGGACATAAACTGAACCACGCCCAGAGGCCACGAGTCATTGTTGCGAGCCCTGCACTGGTCCGTCGTACGGCAGGCCAGACCACTCTGCTTACGACCCGAGGGGGGGCCCTCATTGCTACCCGTCGCAGGTGTACTCGCTGGTGGTGTGCAGGTCACTGGTCTAGTTGTCAGCATGTCACATCTACTCCCTGAGGGCAGGTTTGCACGCACATCACACCCAACTGGTACAGGCGTTACAGGCCATGTGACTCCGCCAACATAAGGGGCCGACGACATCACATTCCCCTCTGCCAGTGGTGACTGGATGACGGATGCTTCACGGTTCTCAATCATAAAGGGCCCATGAGTTGTTGCGCACCGGGTTAGTGGCACCAGAGGCCTTGCGGCCGTCACGGGCCTACCACCACGTGGCACTGACTGGGGTTACACAGGGTTATTGGCACCCGAGGCCTTGCTTCCGTCAAGGGTCTACAACCACGTGAAGCTGACTGGGGTTGCACCGGGTTAGCGGCATTCGGAGCATTGCTGCCGGCACAGGCACCCCGCCACGGGACGGTGACTTTGGGTGCACTGAGTTAGTGGCACCTTAAGCTGCTGAGCGGGTGTGCAGCCTGCAATGATGCCCCGTCCTGGTGGTCTGGGCAGCTCAGGTTTTGTGTGCCCTGCTGGACCGCAGTGTAGGCCAGAGCCAGCAGGCAGCGTGGGCCTACCGCCAAGTGGCGTCGCTTCTGGGATCCCAGAGTTAGTGGCACCCATTGGGCTGAGCGGGTGTGCAGCCTGAGCTGATGCCAGGTGCACTGGTATGTCCTATGCCATGGAGTAACAAGACCCAGCACCAAACGTGAGACCTGGTGGCCTGCAGAGCAGGGCTGCATGGTGTGGAGGGTGCCATGTCTGCGGGCCCCGGGCTTGTGGCTTGCAGCGGCACGTGGTGGGACCTCCTGTCTACACGCCGGTGGTAGAAGGTGAGCAGTGAGGCCTGGGTGGGCATGGGCGGGCAGGCTCTGATGGGCGGCGGGAGGGGCTAAGGTGCTTCTGCCTGGGTGTGCATGGTTGGGCTGGCGATGTTGTCTTGTGGAAGTGTGTGTACTGTGCCAATTATGTATCTGGACTCTGTTTCAGATGATGGCTCTGTCTCAGATGTATGACCTGGTCTACTTCTATACATACCGGCAAGTGGTTAGAGACACAACGGTGGCAGCAGGTGAGCAGTGTGGCCTGGGTGCATCACTCTCTCTCGCTCTTTCTCTCCCTCTCTTCTTATCTCTCTCTCCCCCTCTCTTCTCTCTCTCTCCCTCTCTTCCTCTCTCTCTCCTTCGCTCTCTCTCTGTCCTTTGATATGCGCAGGACACAACTTGTCATCATGATTTTTGTCTTGCAGGCTGTGACCTATGGATTGCCCCGAGGGGAGCTGCCATGTGTATTCATTTCATTTCAGTGTTCATTTGAATAAAGTTTCATTTGTTGCTTCGAAAGTGAATGTGTGATGCTCATTTTTGTGACTACACATGCATGTCACCAGTTGTGATTGTGCAACATCAAGCGGATTATTTTGTAGATGTTTAGGTGTAGCTGATGTGCCATGTCTTTGGGAGGGGGGGTGCTGGGGAAGGGGGGTACTGGGAGGGTGGCGGCGGGTGTCATGGCCCTTTCGGCCCTCCGGGCTGCATGTTCAGTTGCCCGGGTGCATCTGTTGTTCTTCAGGTGTGGGTCTGGGCTGTGCTCCCTTTTGTAGTGCAGGCTGTGGTCCGACTTTGCACCAGGTCAGAGCAGGTCTTATTTTTCTGCTGCTAACTCACCGTATCACCTGTTTTGTGTTCTTATCGCAGTTCTGGCTGGTCGTCGTGAGTGTTGTGGAGTGGTGTTGTCGCGGCTTTTGGCACGGGAACGCCTACTCTGCATCTCATTAGTGATAGTTGTGGGGTTCATCCGTGGCGATGTTTTTTTTGCGGCTGCTATCGCGGGTAAACTGGTGCTGTGGGCTGTTAACAAGTTTATCACAACTTTGGCCGCGATAATGTGCCGTTAACTTGGCAATAGTTCCTTGTAAATATCCCCCTTAGTCTCTTTTTTGGAAGTCAGAAATCTCCAGCAGGGCGAGGCAAGAGGCTAGGCCGAGGAGAGTTCCAGGAGGCCAGATACCCCTTTGACAAAGGACCTCTGAGCAGGATTTTCTGTTGCAGAGAAGAAAGTAGCGGGAGCTGCTGCAAAGTCAGGCCGACTGGTGATGCACCTGGGGTGGATAAATGAGCAGGCTGATCCTGGTCTTCTCTTGGTTCTCAGTTCAGTTTTTATCCAAAAGGCCCAAGTTTTGGATTTGGCTACTTGTGCTCTTTTAGCACCCCTACCAAGGGTCCAAGACTCGAGGGGCACCCCATGGGGGGGTTAGGACTCACTCAGACTGGTACCAGGTGTGGGTTGAAGATTGAGAGAGCCTATTCTATCACTTGGGCTCTGCTCAGGAGGTCAGCCAACTAGCCTTAAGAGTCACTTTGGTAGACTTGGCTTCAAGGGTGGAAGCAGGGCTCAAGCCAAGCGGCAGGCCTCTAAGGGTTCAAGGCAGACTTCAGGTGGCAAAAAAGATCTTCCAGGTGCGGAAAGGCAGTTTTCTGAAGTGCACAGTATGGCACAGCAGCAGGAAGTCCTTGTAGAGTCCCTCTGCAGGTCCAGAAAGTAAAATGAAGAGTGCGTCTCAGGGCCCCAATTTTATACCTAGTGCCTCCATAGAAGTAGGAGAAATTTCTAGATAATTTCCTTTGAAATGCTTGAAGTTTCCTGCTTCCCCAGCCCTGGCTCCAAGCTGTCTGCAAGAATAATGCTGGGATAAAAAGTACCTTGTGTAAAAGCAGAGCACAGTCTATTCAGTTGCATATGGATCTGTGTCCAGCTCCATGCCAGTTGATGGCCCATCCAGGCACACCTAATCCCTTTATTGTGTGGGAACCTGGTAGGAATAAACAAAGTCCAACTGTCAGCAACACCTAGTCGTGTGAACTAGGAGCAGGCTGCAGGTCCCAAATTGCTACGTCAGTCAAAATTTTAACCTAAAATGCGATTTTACCATTAAAGAGGATTTTCAATTGCAATTTCTCAGACACCAAACACAAGAAGTCCACCTGTCCCCAATCAAAAGTTAGCACTGTAGCAATGTAATACGGCAATCCAATGTTATTCTATGGGATAGGTAGGCCTCATAGTCGTAAAAAACAAATTTAGGAGTTTTTCACTACCAGCAAATGTAAAACCTAAAAGTACATGTCCAACCTTTTAATTACAATGCATATTGCCCTATGGGCTACCTAGTGCCTACCTTAGGGGTGACTTATATGCAATATAAGGGGAGTTTAAGGCCAAGCAGGCGGGTTACATTGCCAAATAAAATTGTCAGTTTAAGAATACCTCTAGGCTGCAATAGCAGGCCTGGGACATGTTTAAAGGGGCTAATTAAGTGGGTGTCACAATAAGTGGTGTAGGCCCACTAGTAGCATTTAATTTACGGGCCCTGGGTATAAGGTATACCACTTTACTAGGGACGTATAAGTAAATTAAATCTGACAATCAGGTGTAAGGCAATTTTACCTTGTTTTAAGAAGAGAGCAACAGCACTTTAGCAGTGGTTAGCAGTGGTAGAGGGCACAGCGTCCTAAAACCTTCAAAATCTAATTCAGCAGAATAGGAATACATTTGGGGGTGGCCCTGCAGAGAGTGGCAAGTTCAACAGTAATCATGTCTGAATTGAATTTACAATTTTTTTCCTCATATCAACAAGCGGGGTACACTGCCATAAAACTAGGTCTTGAGTTTCTGATACTGGAGGGTTGCAATATCAATAGTTTCCATCATCCCCAGTTCTGTGAAAGTATCCAGCCCGTCGTATTTGGATGTTCTCAATGTGCTGGCAGTGTGACTGTGGTGGTCACTTAATGGAGGGAGACCATCATGTGCGGTAGCCCAGTTTTTACTTCAATGTCAATGCATATATGTATTTATTTTAATGTGTGTAGGTAGAAAATACATACATATACATTGGACGTATGGAGACAGAGCTTGTGGGAGCAATGTCCAGCAGCACGGATATATTGCCATTGGAAGAGTGCAGAAATTTAAGAGTGGCTTACCTGTGCCTATGGCAATGGTGGTGTGGATTTCCCACTTGAACAAGTGTCAGCTGCAAAGGGGGGACCTGTACGTTGGACTCCATGATGGGAAGAGGAGTGGAATCCAGACATAAGCTGAGTTCTAACCTTATTTCCTGTGTTCCGGGGCGGGTCGAGTGTGGAGGTCTTCCCACCATAGACAGCTTGATGGCAAGGCACATCATAATCTGGACTGTGATTGCAGTGTCCAGACTTCTACCATCTGAATTGTTTTGACGTAAAATAAAATATTATTACAATTCTTTGGTTTTATCAGTGGATTTCTAGATTATTTTTTGCATAACATAAATATTTTATTACAGCTTTTTCTATGAATTTCTGAGTTGTTTAACAGAAAGTTACAATATAAAGCAATGTCATTTTAATCAAGGCAGACTAACTGGTTTTATCAAAGTGTCAAAACACCAAAATACAAAAGACATGCATTTTGACTTTATCAGGCGAGTACACAGCACAGCACCATAGATGAAACAGACCTATTAACTTTGTAAAACAATTGCCACAATAATTGATAAATAAACAGTATTCAATATATTGTTAATTAATTTACACATATCAATGCTTATTAACACTAATTGTTCCAATCATCTTTAAATAAAGCATTTGCATTCCAAACCTTGAACATGCGATTGAGTCTTTCTTTATAACTCTTTGGCCCACAAGATGCAGCCATAAGACCAACTATAAGGGGTCCCTTCACTTCAGCTGAAGACCATACATATCCAGCTCAGATTACTTAAAAATATTCTAAACTCTCTTTGGGTCATGTATTCAATGACCAAGGAGTCTTACAATGAGATTTTTCTTAAATGTACCAATGAGACTGATGTGCTACCAGCAGTTTCCCACAATGTTTAAAAATAGTTTTGTGGTGCCCTTGCCCCTTCCTCACACACCATAGGGAACTACGTACATGCATAAAAAGCTGTCACTGGGCATTTGGAGGTGCCCCGCAGAAGAAGTAAATATGAAATGAGTGACTACTCTGCTCATTTCATATTACTGCATGAGGTAGTTTCATTTTCTGGGTGGTTCAGTCCCCCCCCCCCCCCCCCCCCCCGGGGAACCTAGCAAATATCTCTTAGTTAAGGGCCATGGGATAGGCCCATGGCCCCCACGGCCTACTGGTTCGCCAAGCAGCATCCTTCTATGATGCCAGCAAGAGCTGCCATTTTTCCCTGTGAAGTCCCAGTCCGCAACTGTCCAGTTAACATTAGGTCAGAGATTCCATAGGAAGAGCATTTTTTGTTTTGCTAATAACTTTGGTGCCATTTGATAAATCTTCATGAAACTTCCAAATAACTGTACATCCACCTCAATTCCCTCCAAGGAAGTTTTGTGTGATCTGAGAAAAAAAGAGATGCCAAAACGTGTTTTGCCCCCAAAAAATTCACATAGGAATTTTAAGAAGTGTTTTTGAAAAAAAATCTAAACAGAAGTACACCAACTTTGGAAGAAAGCTAGTACTTTATACAGAAAGCATGCTTTTAGTGATTTGGTGTAAATCTTTTCAACCGTATTTGAGAAATGTAGGCACTAGTATCTGGAAGGCGGATCCCTCAGGAGTACTGCAGTACTCCAACACTACAGCAAATCAATAAAAATAAAGCAATCTGACTGGTCGAGAGGGTCTTTTTTCTTGTCAGCCACTTGGTACCACAGCTGATCGGGCCTGCAGTATCAAGGAATCTGATAGCCTGGCTGCAACCTGAACAGAAACATTGCTCCCACCATTAAGGGGCATCTAGAACTCCATCTCTGTGCCCTTATGGGTGCATTATGGAGGGAACTGCCCTGTTGCAAACTAAAAAAAATAATCATGCAGCGGGTCTCACAGTACTCCAGTGGGACCCAGTGAGGCCCCTGACAGGTACGCAGCACCCAACATGACCATCCCATGTAATCCCATTGAAATACCACAAAAAGAGGGGTAGATGCCTATGGTGGGTTGCAGAGAAGTGGAGATTGGCCAGCAATGGGCATTGGCTGCCCAGGGGTTTTGTGTACTTGCAAATTATTGCATACCAAAATCTGTGTGCAGTGGTAGGTTAGGTTCACGCCGGGGGCTATTTGTCTGTGGGGGTTGGGTGCCGGGTCTCAACAATCCCCTAGTGCACACAGAAAAAAGTTATGCCTATTGAGAGAATTGGATATAAATGATTTAAAAAACTGTAATTCCCCAAAAAGCGGAGGTTAAACTGGCCTTATTATTATGTATGATAATGCAATATTAATTTACGTTAAAAAACTTAGAAATTCACTGAAAAAAATCAAAGGTTAAAGTGATGTTATGGTGAAGTATGGTAATAATATGTAACTTTATGTTACAAAATGTAGAAAGCCACCGAATAAAAGGCTAAAGTGATTTTATATTTAGGCCTTTTCAATAATATAACAAGCATTGGCTTAGCCAATAGGTCTCGCCTTTGGGACCTTGCAAGTAAAAAAACAAACTGAAGTATAAGACTTCACGTTTACATTTACTTCGTATTTAGGATGCAGTAAATGTAAATGTGAAGTCTTACACTTCAGTGTTTTTTTTTACTTACAAAGTCCCAAAGGCGAGACCGATGAGAAAAGAACGATGGATTTAACCCAGATCTTTTGACTGGGGGAGAATGTTTGCATTGTCAGCATTCCGTCCATCATTTTTTTGCTGTAACACTTTTTGCCCTAAGTGGTATGGGTATGCCCAGATGTGGGTCCCTTGATCACTTTGCCACTGGATTCATGCTAGCTTGGCTGAAGAAGGGTGACATACCCTGAAACTGGTCCCTGGATGCTTGTTTTTGGTCCAGGGAGGACCTGGCTTGGCAGTTCGGTCTGGACTGTCCCCATGAGGCACAAGGTCAAGACTGATTTGCATATGGCTGGTTCTAAACTGGGGTGGCATGGTGAGCAAAAGAATGATGGATTTAACCCAGATCTTTTGACTGGGGGAGAATGTTTGCATTGTCAGTATTCCGTCCATCATTTGTTTGCTGTAACACATTTCACCCTAAGTGGGATGGGTATGCCCAGACGTGGGTCCCTTGCTCACTGTGCCACTGGATTCAAGCTAGTCTGGCTGAAGAAGGGTGACATACCCTGAAACCGGTCCCAGGATGCTTGTTTCTGGTCCAGGTATTACCTGCCTTGGCAGTTCTGTCTGGACTGTTCCCATGAGGCACAGGGTCAAGACTGATTTGCATATGGCTGGGTCTAAACTGGGGTGGCATGGTGAGCAAAAGAACGATGGATTTAACCCAGATCTTTTGACTGGGGGAGAATGTTTGCATTGTCAGCATTCCGTCCATCATTTGTTTGCTGTTACACTTTTCGCCCTAAGTGGGATGGGTATGCCCAGACGTGGGTCCCTTGCTCACTGTGCCACTTGATTCAAGCTAGCCTGGCTAAAGAAGGGTGACATACCCTGAAACCGGTCCCAGGATGCTTGTTTCCGGTCCAGGGAGGACCTGGCTTGGCAGTTTGGTCTGGACTGTTCCCATGAGGCACAGGGTCAAGACTGATTTGCATATGGCTGGGTCTAAACTGGGGTGGCATGGTGAGCAAAAGAACGATGGATTTAACCCAGATCTTTTGACTGGGGGAGAAAGTTTGCATTGTCAGCATTTCATCCATCATTTGTTTGCTGTAACAAAATGCTTGTTTTTGCAGAAATCGATTACCCCAGGAAGCGGATTACAGTACAGCATTTGGATCAACTTCAGCAATGCAGCCTGAGTTACGACCTGCAGAGAACAAAGTCTGCGTCAGTAACCAGCGGCGCGGTTGCAATCACGCACAACTCATGGCTAATTGAAAAGTATAGTCTTTAAAAGAATTACTTGAAGGCGTTAACCATGATCCGCCACAATCAGGGTGAAATAATGGAGCCCTGCTGTTTTCCAGGCAGTATGGTGTGCGCTTTGCATGTTGGTAGTTGTAGTTCACTACCGACATGCAAAGCGCACACTTGACGATTCAATCGCCACAGCAAAAGCTATTAGTAACACCTGGGGAGCAACCGCGGGTGCTTCCTCATTGCGGAGATGCCGAAGAGATTTGCCCGGGAGTGCAGGCAGAGGCTTACATCAGCATTCAGGCCAGTAATGCCACACGCAAGCAGCATCGCGATCGTCGGTTTTCACTTTTCAAGCACTCGCACTCATGCTTGTGGTGGCATCCACCTTGCGGGAGCGAGCAGTGGCCATATGTTTGAAATTAACATGGCCGTCGTGCTGCTCGCTCCCGCAAGGTGGATGCCGCCACAAGCACGAGTGCAGTGCTTGAAAAGTAAAGATCGATGGCTAAAGGCCCTCCTAGAGTAGCGCATGCGCGCTGCCTAGGCGAGACCTAAAAACTATAAATTTAACACAATAAACACTGAAATGACCTAGTTATAGTTTACTGAAATAATTATAACCTGCGCTGCTTATGCCCTCACATATTACATCACTCATGACATATTAGAAAACATCATTGATGACATCACTG
This sequence comes from Triturus cristatus, assembly GCF_964204655.1. Taxonomy (NCBI): domain Eukaryota; kingdom Metazoa; phylum Chordata; class Amphibia; order Caudata; family Salamandridae; genus Triturus; species Triturus cristatus. Next base: position 486,643,139 of record NC_140591.1, read on the forward strand.
ATGATATCTCTAATGATATCATTAATGACTTTACTAATGACATCATGCATTCATTATGACACCGTCCTATAGGGTTTTGGCCTTGAAATAATTCTTCATACTGCAAGCATTGACAATTTTATTTCCACTTTAAAGGGATTACCACTTAAATAATTCATACGATCCACAATAATAGATGAAGAGGTTGACAGGTATACATTTGCCACTATAAAAACACTTTTTTCCGGGCCCTACAGGCTACACACTGTACTTTAGTAAGATACACTGCACACGTTCCTGAGATGGTCACAGTGGCATACAAACTTAGAAAATAAACAAAGAAGGGGGTATCCTTAAATGAGAGAAGGTAAAGACCTTCTGTCTGTTAGAGAGTTCTCAGAGAAGTAAAAAGAGAAAATATTTCTTTTTTATGAAACCCCTCACTCACCATCATCGGGGTCCACCCGAGCAGTCGAATACCACTCGGGTGTGCTTCCACGCCTGATTACAGCGGAGCAGGTTTGTTATTATATCAGTACGTGTAAGTGACGTGTGTGAGTGAGTGAAATAAAGTTAAAAGTAATCCTACTGTACTCCCTAACAAATTTAATATGGAGCAGCAGGGTCACGATTAAAAAAGTGGTGAAGTGTAATACTAATGTAGGTTTAATTTGACCTAAAGTATTATCCAAATATTGACGGTCTACATGTTTCAACCTTAGAGTATAATCACAGGTTTTCGTCAGGACCTATCGACACACCGGGCGGTCTACACGCACTAAGGTGCATCCAACCCTGGAGCGTCTGTGTGCCACCTACATATACTTGCGAAGGTGGTAAAAAGGGTTCAAGGAGTCCTCTGTGTACAGATGAACCTGAAAAAAGCACATACAGTTCTGGGCAATCAGAAAATGATCCATTTAGAATTAGAATGAACAGTGCCCATTTCCGTGTGAACTCTCATTTGTGCGCATATAATCACCTCATTCTGAGTTATGCGCCCCATGTAATTACCATTGGTTGTTGGAACCGAGCATTCGTTCCATATTATGCGAGATTAGCATCAACCCACTAAATCATTGTGGAAATCGTGGGTGTCTTACGGCTACACAGCAATTGTGAGTATACTTGATGTGTGATTCTATAGAGCGGACAAAGACGCACGTGAAAAAAACTCTATTTGTGACATGCGTGCGCTAAGGAAATTATTTAAAAACAGAACACGGTGGAAAAAGGAAACGACTCAAGACTCACTCGCGATTCTTACTCGAATCGTGTCATGGGCTCATAAGGGAGACAGACGGTGCTGCATTACTGTTGGACAAGAAACACAAAACACGGGCGGCAATGGTCAGAACACTTAACTCTAAGTGCCTCACGTGTGCGTGGCCACCAGCTCTTCCCTACATACTCTTACCTCAGCTCACCGACTGCCTGCCACAAACCTGCTGTGCTTCCCCCAGGCGCCCGGATGTTACTGAATGGGCAGCAAGGCTTCAACTAAATACTCCTCACTTCCTGGTCACATGACTAGTGGGCGTGGCCTGGAGTGAGGAGACAATTTTTAAAGCGACAGGTCGATTTCTGCCGGTGAATGGCTAGTCATAGGTGAGAAAATAAAAGGAGTCAAGAGTGATTATTAAAAATATATTTACATGGAATAGGACCTTCCACACGTAGGAGGAATGATACAGAGAGGAAAACAGTAATTCAGTTAAAATTACAAGGCACAATGAGGTTATTTGTTCAGCACAGAGTTCCAAGGTATGCAATCGTTCATACCATGTTTGTGGGTGGACAATCTGTGTATCCAGCGTTGTTCTTTTTCATACAGAAATTTCTGTGTGTTAGTACAAGTCACAGTTTCAATTATCGTCCAACGCATATCGTTGGGTGTGTGATTGTGTTGAAGAAAGTGTTCTGTTAGACGCGTGGTTTGTTTTTTGCATCTAATAGTGCTCCTGTGCTCACAGATCCTCTGCTTCACTTTCCTTGTTGTCATCCCTATGTAACGAAGTTCACACGGGCAGGTAATTAAATATACTGCATTAGTGGTGTTACAGTTTGTATGTTTTCTTTGTGACCATTCTCTGCCAGGTTCTAGGGATAGTGTTTTTGTGGCTGTGGTGAGATGGCACACGCTACAGTCACCGCATGGAAAATGACCTGTAATGTTAGGTAGTCCCCATGAATTAAGGACAGTACATCTTGTTGGTGTTTCTGGTTGTTTTGGTCTGGTGTGTACCAATGCATCTTTAATACTCCTTGCTCTCTTGAAAGAGAACAAGGGTTTTTCCCATTTTAGATTGCCTGTATTCAGGATCTTCCAGTGTTTGTTGATTGTCCTTGTGACCTGGTTCGAGATAGTACTGTATGTGGTGACGCACGTAAGAGGCGTGTCCGTCACTTGTTTCAGATTGGGTTCCAACAGTGCCTCACGGTTCTGATTAGCAGCCCGTTTTTTGCAAGTTGCCAATATCTTTTCGGGATATCCTCTGTCTGACAATTTGAGTGACAGGTCATTAGCTTGGGAGCGGAAGTCAGAGCTCTTGCTACAGTTTCTCCTAATTCTGAGGTATTGTCCGAAAGGGAGGTTTTCCCTGAGGGGCCTAGGGTGGAAGCTATCAAACCTAAGTAAATTGTTTTTCGCAGTCGGTTTGTAGTGTGTGCGGGTTTCAAGGGCCCCGTTCTCTATAGTGATCACAACGTCCAGAAAGACTAAGGACTGGGTGTCACTACAGTGAGTAAATCTGAGATGGTCATCGCAGGTATTTATCCATAAGAAAAATTCATTGAGAACATTCTGGGGTCCATTCCATACTAGGAGTACATCGTCGATGTACCTGCGCCATAGTGTTATGTTTCTAGAGAAGGGGTTGGATGTGGTCAGGATGAACTTCTTCTCAAAGTCGTAGACATAGAGTCCTGCCACACTAGGAGCGAAGGTACTACCCATAGAAGTACCGCCCGTTTGTAAATACAGGGTACCCTCGAACTCAAAAAAATTCCGTTTCAGGGCTAGAGTGGCGCAGTCGATGATAAACCCCTTGGGGGTTCTATGGGACCATTCTGAGTTCTCGAGTGACTGCTCAAGCACGTTTAGGGTCGCATCCTGAGGGATGCTGGTGTAGAGACTTTCAATATCCAGGCTGACGAGGATGGTGTGTTCGTCAACCTGGATTGTTTTAAGTAATGACAGAAGACTTTTGGTATCCTGGAGATATGTTTCCGATTGTTGGACCATAGTCTTGAAAAAGAAGTCACAAAATCGTGATAGTGGCTCCAGGAGTGAACCAATCCCAGAGACAATGGGCCTCCCTGGTGGTGGGAACTTATCTTTGTGCATTTTGGGGAGGATGTAAAAGTAAGGAATTTTGCCTTCCGTGGTTGTCAAGTAATCTGCCTCCATTTTGGAGATCTCATTGTTACAGGCTGCTGAGTTAACCAATGAACTGATGTCACATTTTAGGTCATTAGATGGATCAGAGGGGAGTGGGAGGTAATTTCTCCTGTCAGATAACAGTCTCAAACATTCTGCTTGATACATTGCTTTATCCAGTATGACCACCCCTCCACCCTTGTCAGCTTGTTTTATTACGATGTCCTCACAGTTCTTAAGACCCTCTAAAGCAATCTTGCAATCTTTGTTGAGATTGAAAAACGGCTTCTTGTCTGGTAATCTCTCGATTTCGTTGAAGACCGCTTGTTCAAAGGTGCTTATTTCACCAGGGACCATGTGTGGTGGTGGTGTAAAACTAGATTTGAGTCGTAGGCCCGTCTCATTAGTGTCAACAATTGGTATGTCGTTACTTTTAGTAGCAAAGAACGCTTTTAGTCTTAGTTTACGGAAGAAAGTGGCAAGTTCACAGTGTAGATTGAACTTATCTAGTTTGGGTGTCGGGACAAAGCCCAGTCCTTTTTCCAAAACTTGTTTTTCTGCCGATGTGAGCTCTTTTTTCGACAGGTTTGTGACTAGGCTCTGTTGCTGCTCGTCCCTGCCTGGGGTTCCTTGGTCCTGCTCCTCGTGTTGTGTCCCACTGCCCCCTCGTCTTCTTCCCAATGAACCTGTTGTTGATTTTGCGGCTTCCTTCGTCCTCTTCCCCTCCTGCCTCTCCCTAAAAAAGGCGGCCTAAACATATTTTGTGGGAAAGAGGGTTGCATGAAAGGTGGTTGCCAACCGTACATGGGATATTGCTGATGTGGATTGAAAAGGACGGGTGGTCCCCCCATCATTGGTGGATTTACGGTGGGCCAACCACTGAATGGTCTTGATCTGCCCTTGTTTCTGTACCTACCACTGTTCGTGCTGGAGGTACTACTATCGGATGAGTCATTACTCGACTGATCTGAATTCCTGTCAGTCCTAGGGGGGGGAATGAAGTCTGGGTCTGAGTACGGATAAGTTTTTACAAATGAAAACCGTTTAAGATCTTTTTGGAATTTCTGGATCTTTTGTTGTGTCAGGTTTTCTTTGTATTCGTTGAGTTCTTTGTTAATTTCTTCTAGTTTTTTCTTATAACCCATGATGGTGGTTTTAATGTGTGTCTCAGTGAGCTGTATTTCGATAAGCATAGCGTCTGATAGTCTTTTGGCGGTTTTAACTATCAGCACTATCCAGTCTCGTGTACAGTGCCACGCTATCTGGGCCCAATCCCTTCTAAAAACTGGGTCATCTAGAAAAATTTGTGGGGCATTAGTAACTAGGAGACCTTTGGGTGCCATATTCGTCCTTAGATATTCTGTCAGAATTGTGCCATGTAAAATAGTTCTGATTCTGTTCCTCTTGTTTTCTGAGAGTGAATCCCAGTCAGTGGTCTGGGAGATTGTCTGCGAGATGTTGGTATCAGCGAACAAAGAAGATTCTGCCAGAATGGCATCAACATCCTCTGTGGAGTAAGTGAGTCCTGGGTTTTCCCCCATCCTGAGCTGTGTCTGAATAAATAATGGGTAATCTCTCACAGCTGTGCGCTGCCTGAATACAATATAACAAAAGAGAGAGAAAGGGATTTCACAACTAAGTTGTAAGGGGTACTCCCAGTCCCCTGAGGTACACAAAATAAACAAAGAAGGGGGTATCCTTAAATGAGAGAAGGTAAAGACCTTCTGTCTGTTAGAGAGTTCTCAGAGAAGTAAAAAGAGAAAATATTTCTTTTTTATGAAACCCCTCACTCACCAACCTGGTTGGTGACATGCTTCATCATCGGGGTCCACCCGAGCAGTCGAATACCACTCGGGTGTGCTTCCACGCCTGATTACAGCGGAGCAGGTTTGTTATTATATCAGTACGTGTAAGTGACGTGTGTGAGTGAGTGAAATAAAGTTAAAAGTAATCCTACTGTACTCCCTAACAAATTTAATATGGAGCAGCAGGGTCACGATTAAAAAAGTGGTGAAGTGTAATACTAATGTAGGTTTAATTTGACCTAAAGTATTATCCAAATATTGACGGTCTACATGTTTCAACCTTAGAGTATAATCACAGGTTTTCGTCAGGACCTATCGACACACCGGGCGGTCTACACGCACTAAGGTGCATCCAACCCTGGAGCGTCTGTGTGCCACCTACATATACTTGCGAAGGTGGTAAAAAGGGTTCAAGGAGTCCTCTGTGTACAGATGAACCTGAAAAAAGCACATACAGTTCTGGGCAATCAGAAAATGATCCATTTAGAATTAGAATGAACAGTGCCCATTTCCGTGTGAACTCTCATTTGTGCGCATATAATCACCTCATTCTGAGTTATGCGCCCCATGTAATTACCATTGGTTGTTGGAACCGAGCATTCGTTCCATATTATGCGAGATTAGCATCAACCCACTAAATCATTGTGGAAATCGTGGGTGTCTTACGGCTACACAGCAATTGTGAGTATACTTGATGTGTGATTCTATAGAGCGGACAAACTTAGAGCCATGGTTACAACACCCTTGAGAGATAAAGAACTTCTAAGTGGGACTTCCCTACATTGTTAATTATTTATTAATTTCCAATGCCACAAACTCTTCAGAGAAGTTCTGAAAATAAACATCCAGGGCCTGATTCACAAATTGCACTCACATTTTGTAGTACTACTTTAGTATGTTTTGTAGTACTACAGTAGTACTACAAAATGTACTACAATGTGCTATTCACTAACTACACTTTTGTCATAACTTACACTTTTGTAGTAACTTACACTTTTATAGTATGTCCCTACCTCCATTTTTTCAATGGCAGAGTTTTGCAGTACCAGTGGTTAGCCATGTGTACTGCTGGATTTACTCTGACCTACTGGCAATATTGTGGAGTTTTGCCCACCTTGCAAATACCAAAAAGTGTTTATTCAACTCAATATGCAAAGCTCAATAAATATTTTAAGGAAGTACTACAGCTTAGAAAAGAAGATTTGTGCAATAAGGACAGTGAAAAGTTGTTACACTTGAAGTATTTTTGCCCACAAACAGCGATGGCCCGTATAGGGCGTGTTACCGGGGTGGTGATGTGGGGCAGAGGAGGGGCAGGGTGGGGGGTTGCAAAATGCGGCATATGGCCGATTGCAGGTAAGTTACGAAAAAAATAAAGAAAACAAATGTTTTTGCGCGCGCATCTGAATAAACTATCTGTTCTGCAGTTTCAGAGTGAGCAGGCTTAAGAATTGGCATTACCCTTTTCCTAACGGGAAATTTTGAAAACAGTATTGGATCAAAATGCAATAAGGCTAGTAGATAGGATAACATCCACACTGAATTTAATAGGGTGTTTTGCAGCACAATTAGTAGAGGAATTGGTTGATCACATGCTGGCTGGGTTAAAGCTTTTCCTTCATTTAAAGCAGGTGTCATTTTTAGTTTATTAAAGCCAGGGAGGCCCTCCATAGAAACATCTAATTATCAGCATATAAAACCTTTAAATGCTGGCTGCAAGCTTTTTGCCAAACTCTTAACCAACAAGCTTTTGGCAATTTTCAAAACTTTAATTCATCTGGTTCAGAATGGCTGGATTCCCAAGAGAAATGTAGCAAAAATACTCACTACCACACAGAAGCCATTAATGAGTTGCAGACACAGAAACTCCATGCTATAATAAAATGACTCAATTCCACAAAGGCTTTTTATCTACTGGTATGGAAATGTCTGTTTACGACATTTATGAACAAAGGGTTTCTATTGCTTTTAACAAGGTTAGTAAAATAATTATTTTCTGGGGCATACACTTCAATCATTATTGGCTCTAAAAACAAGAGGCCCAGTACCAATATCATGATGAACTCTTCAGAGATGTCCTTTAGCCCCAGTGCTTTTCGATCTGTTTATGAAGAACCCACCACTCAGCCTCAAAAAGTCAGGCTCCACCAGAAGGAATGAGTCAGTCAAAGATACAATACATGGATGATATGATATTATTTTTAAAAGCGGAACAGAAAAATACCACCAGTTACCAGATTAATATCAGCAAGGAAGAGGTATCATTGATCCATACTTCAACAGAGGTTCTTCCAAAGACTTTAAAAATAGGGTATTGTAATAAGCTGAAGTGATATTTAGATGTTTGGATTACTGAAGCAATATAAGAATTGTATGATACCAATTTAAACCCCTTTTAAATAAGGAATTCAGGATAATGAAATATTTATATTATAAGGCAAATGACTTGGTGAAAAAAAAATCTTTTTCTAAAAATTTTATGTGCTTTCTCCAAAATACCTTGCAAATGACAGGCTAGCTAGCTTTCTAAAACTGGCGGTGCTATTAGCAACTTTATCTAGTGTGGTAAAAACCCAAGGATAAGTATTGGTAGGCTTCAAAACAGCCAAAACATAGGAGGATTGGCTTTCTTATGTAAAAAAAGGCTATCATGAAGGAGCTGCTACACAATATTTTCTCTACGGACAAAACAAGCGTTTTGCGATAATTTTATGACAACAATCAGCAGGATTCGACATCCTCCTCCCTTATGTTTTCTGAAGTAGATTCTGAGATTGAAGTTAGTTGGGTATAAGACATTAGGAACATTACAAGTAAAAGAACATACCAAAAATACATGCAGAAATGGTAATGAAACAATGTTCAAAATTTGGTCTCCTGTTATAAAAAGGCAGCCTAAAAAGATGGGAAGAGATCAATATGAACTCAGTCAAAAAATGTCTTGTAAAGAGTGACATTGGTAAGTGGGAATATTTGAAGTACAGAGCCAAGATGGAACATATCAGGTACTATTATTCATATCTACAAATAAAAACATACTCCTGAAAGCCAGCAGCTCACACGAAATAAGAGGGTCAGGTGATAGGTGGTATCTAATAGACTAAGAGAATGGTAGGAAAACATACTAGCCAGTAAAAATGCAGTTGGGAAAATGTACACAATTCAGGGACTTTGAATGTGAGAATAACACTTTCAACTGCTGTATTGTCAGAAATCTGTGAGTTCACTTTTTCACCTCTTAAATGGGCTTATTTCATTTTAAGGCATTTCTTCTTGAACTTTGGAAAAATTGCACAGAGTAAATACATTAATTTCAGATAAATGCCCAAAGGACTGTATAGAATGCATAGGGAACTGACTTCATAATATCTGGTTTTGGCTACACCTAGAATATTTGTTGACATCAATACATGACTATATTTCAGAGGAAATTGGACAAATGATTAAAAACGTTACAATAAGAATTTTACATGAAACATGCCTGTAGAGTCTACATTTTTATTTAAAGATATGAAAAAAGTTTTTATAGTGATGCTGGTTGCATATTCTACTTCATTCAGCTGTCTTCTGGTCTCATTCAAACATATTTCCTTGATTCCACAACAATATTCCCCCTTATCAAAGTACTTCATAGTGATTAAATTATATGCATTCAGATTAGTCAATGTTTTAAGTAATGCCCAGGTTACTTTCACAGAAAATCATTTCTTTCAGCACCACAGCCTCTTTAAATCAGCTTTTTCAACATCTTGAAAAGATACCAATGGCATTGTGTTGCATGTATGGTAGAGACATAGGTTTATATTTGAGATTAAATGAACCTCCCATGACTTCCTACTCCAGGTCTTTGATCATAGGCTCTTTGGTGTTAGAGTAATTATTTGCAATATCTGACCCTTTTGTAGAATACTCTTGTACAGTACAGAGTAAATCAGTATGACAGACATATACATTCAAAGTAATGTTTGGCAATAAACTTATGAGATCAGTATTCTGTCCTTTGCTGTGTTTTAATAAACTTCAATTTAGAGACAAATTGAAACACATCAATCCTTAAATCAACAACATTTTATTTCAGTTTAGGAAAATAGGTAAAATCAAGCACCCACTCACATCAGGCCACGCAGCCCAAGAGAAGGTGATAGGTGGTGTTGTAAAAAAGGGGGTAAACCTCCAACTGCAAAAAAAAAAAGAAAACAAAGAAAGGAACAATACAACAATACTGTAACATAATAAATGTAAATATTAGGTGTGGAAATGTAGAGTGTTGGTGGTGTTGTAAATGCACTCCATTCAAAAAAGCAGTTCTTCAACTTAAGACTGGGAACTATCCAGAATTCCCTATTTGTGTTTTGCATAATTTATCTGGCACTCTAAGTCTGCCAACGCATTGTTTGGACTTATTCTGGGTGCCTGCCTGTATTTCTCAAGGTCTGTAAGGCTGAAACATGTGTCAAGAACTGCTTTTATTATTGCAGGTTGTTTTGGAGGGTATGTTTACCAATAAAGAGCTGGAATCCAGTACTTGGAATGGCAAAATATGTTAGCAATGTTTTAGATTGGCATTCATAGCTCTTCCTAATCCTATGCTTAAACACTTTGCTAAAAAACAAAACAAAAAGATTTGTGACTAACGCATTGAGCTGGTCCTATGATCAAGCATTCTGCTAGAAAAACAGACTTCTGAGGTCAGCAGATTTAGAGTGTTGATGGTGATATGTTTCATAAAAAGGAGTAGCTCTCCTCCTAAAGTCTAGGAACTACCCAGGATTTCCTACTTGTGTTTTGCATAAGTAATGAAACACTTTTAGTGTGCAAGGGCATTATATATATAAAGACCTTCAGAGATTGATAGGCGCTTGCAGGAAAGATGTGTTGTAGAGACAATTTAGGAAGCAAGCTCATATTCAGACACGTATGTGGATGAAGGTGCAGTGCGACATAAAAGATTAAAGAAAGTAGGTGTTCCATGAGTGGTAGATTAACTGCATTTTTTGTGATAGACCAAAGACACACCCTGATATTGAGGAATCAGCAATCAAAAAGTCCAAAAGGTGGAGAAATCATAAAGAAGGACATTCTATTGAAAAACAACCATAGCCTGCACTGAGGAAAAAACGGCAACAGAGGATATATTCTCCATTTCTCAGACAATAGTCAACCTATCAAATATTACTTTAAGCAGAGGAGCAACTATTAACATTTATCATTTTGCCCTGTACGATCATTCAATTACAGTCAGACAAGAGTGGATGTGTATAAATTAATCAGAAAATTGAAACTATTAAAATTCTACACTGGCAAAGATGCTGCACAATTGAAGCCAGATGTGCATGCTGAGAGGAACCATGAACATTTGAAAATTGCCAAAAGAACTTAAATTATAGTAAAATGAAATAATAGGTATTTTCAAACAAGTAACGGAATAGTAATTGATTGACACCATGCAATGAGTGGTACATGAGAGGTTAATACACCTTTGAAACCTATATCAACATTCTTAGCACCAATGCAAAAAGATGCAATTGATATATATTGTGACATCGAGGTACAAGAAATCAAAACTCTATATATGAAGATATGTAAAAGAACAACTAAGCTGAGAAAACAGCAGAGACAATACTTGCATCTAATCTCTAAACTCATGAATCAATTGAACATATTTATATTTATTTTATTTATGAAGTTTTATAAGGTGTGATCAAGACCCCAAAATGTTGGTGTCAGACCACTGTACAACCTAACAAATAGCATGAGATATAAATGGAGCGGAATATAGAGTATATAGCATGGAAAGATAATACAAAGAGACATAGTGAAAACACCAGCAATGAAATCATATTGGCATGGATAGTCACTTCAGATAGGAAAGAGATTATTCAGTAGTTTTGTTTTTACATAGTTTTTTTAAAAGAGTGAATGTTGGGATGGTCCTGATCCCTGGGGTAAGAGAGTTCCAAATTATTGGGGCTATTGCAGAGAAACTTCCCTTATAGTTCTTCTTTTTGTGAAATATTTTGGGGTTTCAGCAGTAGGGAGCTTGTACTATGAAAAGCTCTATTCTTCACAGATAGCACCAGTTTCTGAGCCAGGTAGTGAGGAGTGTTGTGGTGGATGGCTTTGTACATCATGCATGCTTTTTTAGGTGGATACTGGATTCATTGGGTAGCCAGTTCAGAGAGTGGAGGGTCGGGATGATGTAAGCATTTTTTTTTATGCCTGTGATCAGCCGATGAGCCACATTGAGGATAGCCCTCAGCAGTGCTAGTTTTATTTTCGGTAGGTCAACAAGAGTAGCATTCCCATAGTCAAGTTTGTAGATGACGAGAGCCTGAACCGTCATCTTGAGATCTGCTTTGGACAGGAAAGGCTTTAGTTTTCTGAAGATGTGGAGATGGGAATTGGCCCCTCCGGTTGTGGAGCTTATGTGATTCAACATGGAGAGGTTGCTGTCTAGTGTTATTCCTAGAGCATCGTCGACAATGTGGACCATGGCAGTGTCAGTACTGTGCCTTAGTCTGAAACCAGATTGGCAGTGGTTGAGGAGTTGGTGCTGGTCAATGTGATTACAGAGTTGTTAATGAACACATTTTTCCAGGAGTGTGGCGGAGTGTGGCTAAGGTTGGTGTGCTCGAAGTGTGAAAATTGTGGGGATCTGAGTGGTCCACACCTGGCTTTTTTCGGATACGTGTGACCTGTCCACTTTTTAGACAGTCCGGCATGGTGCCTTGCAGAGGAGAGGCATGGATAATTATGGTCCATAGAGGTATCAGTTAGTGTGAAGTTTCCTTGAAGAATTTGGAAGGGAGAGGGTCATTGAAGTGGTTGGAAAGCTTAGTGGAAGACAGTAGTTTTGAGATGTCAGAGTCTTCAAATGTCTGAAAGATGGACCACGAGACATTGCTTTTAGGTTTAAAGAGAACTTTGCTAGGACAAAAGGTAGAGGTGCATTGTGGTGGTGTTTCAGGCGGTAAGTAATTCCCAGAATTCCGTAGCTCATTGTCAATTGACTTACTTTTCTAAAAAGAAAAGGAGGAACATGTTTGACAATTAGGTAGGGTTGTAGTGTCAGATGTGGAGGATTTACGTTTCCCATTGGTTTGTTGTTTCACCCGTTCAAATAGTTTTTGGTACAGTTGAAGGCTGTGTCCAGTTGCTGATGGGAAACTGATGATTTGGCACTTCTGATGCACCTATTGTAATTCCTTCTTTTTTTTATAGAACAGTTTAAGGTTTCAAAGAGATGAGGTCTGTCTCCACACTCTTTCTGCAAGTCTAAGGATGCAGCATTCCTCGTTAAGGTTACAGTTGAACCAGATATTAGTTCTTCTTATCGGTACTCTCTTTAAGTGTTTGGGGGCAATGGAGTCCATGATGTTAGACATAGAGCAAAAATAGTGATTAGTGAGATCTTGAGCATCAAGCATATCGGTGGGAGGAGGAAAGAGGATAAGGCTGGTGGCGGCTATCATGTCTGGATTGAGATTGAGGGCGTTTCTGATACAATGTGTAGTTTTCACGGTTTGGCCTCTGCGGATGGTTGCCTTTTTAGCAATGGAGAAGGTGGTGCAGTGAAGATTGGTCCGGTCGCAGGGTCAAATAGAATCCAATGGTATCGTTTTTTTCCTTGGCTATGATTAAGTCTAAGATGAGCACTTTTATATGAGTAGGGCTGTTACACATTTGGTTCAGGTTGAGGTCATGGAGGAAAGCCTTGAAGCGATTCACTACTGGATCCTTAGTGTCATTCCAATGAATGTTGAACTCACCTAGGAAAATCTGGTTGGTGTATGGGGCAAGGTTGGTGGAGATGATCCCCATGATTTGTTTGATGAAGGTAAGATTATTACCTGGGGGATGATAGAAGGTGTGCAGAGTGCAGATGGCGTTGTCTTTGGTAGAGATATGGATCATCATATATTCACAGCCAGATGTTGGAGAGGAAAGTGATTGTGAGACAGAAAGGTTAGATCAATAAATAGAAGCATTGCTGTCCCCAAGACGGATAGTGCGATCTTGACGGATGATAGAGTAGCTGGTTGGTACCAGGATGTCTAGTATAGTGGAAGAGGAATCAGTTAGCCAGATTTCAGTGAGAATTTGGAGATCCAGGTCCAAGTTGAGTAATAAGTCCTGTATGTCGGCAGCATGTCTCACTGCTGATCTGCAGTTGAGTCGTGAGCATTTTAGGTTGGTTTTGGTAACAGTAGTGGAAGAGTGTGAGATGTGGACAAGTTTGAGGTTAGATTTAATATTGAGTCTGGGTTTGGTATGTGGTATTCCTGTTGGTTGGGTGATGATGGTTTGAATCCTAACTCGATGTGAGACATAGTGGGTGGGATCATAAAGAGAGAGAAGGGAGAGGATACATTTGGTCAAAAGGTGTTTGATAAGCCAATTGGGTCGGGTGGAATGGTCTAGATTAGGTTTGCATCTCCATCTAGGTTGAGATCAGGAGTATGCAGAACTAACTGTGAGAGGCCGAGTGTAGTAATAAGAAATTCAGACATGGATGGAAACATTGTGTTATGGCCAATTGAAATTTACCAAAAGGAGGCATATGACCTATAGACAGTTGCAAATTATGTTAGAAGCAGCATGAAAGAAATCAGCACAGCCAAAACCAAATATCATTTGTAGATTTTAGAATGGTGTGAGCAAGGCCTGCTAAGCCAAGGGAAATATCTTTTCCACAAGAATGACCATCCCAAAATACTGGTATTGTATTTAATATAGAAAGTGCATCAGAAGAAAAATATACCTCCCGGTAGACCAATTCAATCAGCAAGAGACATTATATATGAAAACACTTTTAAATATGTGGACTATTTTCTGAAGAAGTATGTGAAAATCGTAACATCCTATGTACAAGATACAGGGGACATCTACAATGCATTGTTGATATTCCACAGGATGAGGAATGCTAGAGGAACACCTGATAATGACTGTGAAGTCTCTGCATACACTATCATACAACATCATGATGGGCTGGATGCAGTATGGCAATTTGTGAGCGCCAGACCATTGACATTATTTAAACAAGCACAAATGCTCCTGTCTCTGGTCAGTTGTTGCCTAAATAATAAAATTTCTTATTTTACAAAGAGATTTTCAGGCATATTGGGGGAAATGCGATGGGCACCAGCTTCGCTCCTGCCATGCTAATTTGCATATGGGCTAGTGGGAGGAGCAGGTCTTACAAGCAGAGTATCACAGGTAATGACAGGAACAGATTGTCATCTGGTTGAAGTACATACACAACCTTTTAATCATTTGAAAGTACAACTGAGTTTTTTCACAATGTCATTGGCAACAGTTTAAATATACATTTTGCCAGTGCAATCAGCTAGTCAGAAGTGAATGTCTTAGATCTGACTGTTTATATAAGAAATGGAAAGATTGAAACAAAGCTACTCAGGATTTAAACATAATACAATGCAGGTAGGTTACATCCTGAGAAAGGGAGCATTCCATTTGAAAATGCAGTTTATGTCCTGAGTTGCCTGTGTAATTGGATATATGTAGGCAATACAGTCCTGCAAGTTCATAAAAGAATCCTATAACATGTGTGGTCCATTAAGAATGAAGGTAAGAGTTACCCAGTTTTTGGACATTTTGAGAAACACCATAACATTAGTGTGAAATTATCAAACATATTATGTGATTTAATTTATACCTAGACAATATAGAGGGACCAATCATGAAAGAGATCTCAGGAAACTCGAGCCTCGATATATATCATGTGAATTGCACGAAATGAAGGCAAATATGCCAAATAGCCTATTCTGGCCTCCCCATGAAAGCCATTATCTGGCATCAAGAATTAGGCCTGGGCAGACTTTCAATTATGCTGGAGTAATCACAGCAATTTAGGTGATTTTGCATTAATCTTTGATGCAGAATTACTGATAATAACACAATTATTCCCATTCAATTAAGATCAATTTTGGGAATAAAGCCTACTGTAATAGCTCATTTAGTGACCAAAAGTGGCTACTCACACTCACTTTTCATGTTCTGTCACATTTAGCACCATTTTTAAGTCCAAAATGCATCCTTGCATCCATTTTGCCTGCAAAGGAAATAGCACTAAAGAAATAGCTAAGGAAATAGCACTAAATGCCAGGAGTAAATTGGGTGAAATCCTACCCCAGGTGCAGATTTAGTGAACGTGAATGGTTGCTTATGCTCGCTGTTCATGTTCTATGTTCTCTTGCATTTGCGATATTTCTTATCCTTGTGTCTATTTTGTATGCAAAGGGGCATTTTTGCACTAAGAATATAGCTCTAAATGCAGAATTACACTTCTTGTATAATTCTGTGTAATCTCGCTACACATTTGAGTTATTCTGCATGATTGCGCTACACAGAATTACACAAGTTATGCCCACTCCTAGCATGGATGTGCCTACATCTATAGAGATATGCCCATATCAAGCCTGAATTGAAGGCAACCTAATGGCTCCAGGTAGATTGCAGAATAAAATGTATAGCACTATATAAATTCACAAAGGGACATATTTATGAGAGACTAGTATCACGTTTGCACCACGCAAAGTGGTGCATGCGTGACACAAGGCCCTGAGTCAGATTTATGAATCCACGCAAAGCCACATTGCACGGCTTTGAGTGGTATCATAAATCTTGAGTAAGGCAATGCAGTGGAAATGCTTCACCACCTTACTATGAGCAAGGGAGTTGTTCCATGGGCATTGCATTGGGCATTCCCATGCACCTCCCATGGGTTTTGAGGCATTCCTAGATTTACAAGGAGTTGTAAACCTGGCAATGCGTCAAACTCTTACACCTCCCCAGAGCAGGTATAACGAGGAGAAATAGGTTTATTGCTGCTTATTTTTTCCTTTTTATATGTGTGCTGCATTCTGCACTAAAGCAATCCTGAGTACAACACAGGCACCCTTGCACCACGGTGCAAGGGTGCCTGCCAGGCGCAGCTGGTGCAGGTAAGCACAGTGGGGCGGGGTGCGGAGGGAGTCAACAGATGACTGAATAGGAAAAACAAATAAATAAATAAAACCATCATCTGTCAACTTCCCTCCCCATACGCCCTGCCCCGCCCCACCGCTCCTACCTGCACCAGCCTCGATTGTTGATTGCGTTAGCACTAGGCTGCCGTAAGGCACCAACGCAGGGGGAGAGGACAGGAATGCACAGTATTGGATAAATACAGTGCCAAAACCCCATGCATGAGGCCCAAAGTGTATTGGTACATTTGTCATCTCCAAAAACTGTATTGTCACTATTTGCCAGCCAGGAGCCTGCAGTACCGTCCTCACAGCGGATACAACGAGGCTCCTTCAATGGTCTAAAACATGTTAGAAGATTTTTAGGGGTCCATTTGCAACACCGTGCAACAGCTTCAACCCTGGGACGGAGTTGAGTGCGACTACGTTAAATTCAGCAAAGTCCTTAAAACCGAAGGTGCCTGTACTGCATTGAGCTAAAAAAAATGATACATTAGGGATAAACTGAAGGACGTTTGATTCAAGGATACCTCGATCATCGCGAGAGTTTTATTCTCTCTGCATGTTCTGTTCTCTTTCTTTCGTTCTACTGTTCAAGGCGAAATGTCAGCGTACAAACAAAATGTACTGTTCTAATTTTTTCAAACAGAAGGATGGAAAGAAACAAACTGGGTGAAGTAACAACTGAAATGGAACATGCCACAGGTGTTCAAACTCAATAAGTGATTTATGCCAAAAGAGCGGAGAGTGGCGGTGCCAGGTTTATTACTGGTAATAAATTAAAAATCAAATTACCTTACTTTTCAAATGTGAAATTTTAATATTCAAATAAATATCGGCGAAAGTCAAACACAGCATTGCATCTATGTGAATCAGGATTAAAACAATTAAGCCGTGGAAGAACGCACCTTGGCTGTGAGGTATTAGTGATTAGGGCACTGAAAGTTTCAGTAAAAGTCACAACACAGCTATTGTTGCGCATCTACTTTGAAATAAATCTGTTTCACGGAAAGAACATGAAAAACAGGGAAGGTGCAGTGGCGCTGAAAGAACAAGTTCAAAAATACAAAGGAGAATACATTACACGGATGCCGGGTTTGCACACAGTACTTGAAACAACCGACTGCTCTATTCGATACTAGGTCACAATTGCACATCAGTCACCTGATCCCAGAAACAACTCCTGCACAAACAGTACAAAGGGACATGAATATCACAAGCAACCAGAGTCTGGAGTCCAAAGGTTGCAGCTACCATTCTACATGCTATCACAACAACAAAGGACAGCAGAGGACTATGTTGTATTCAATGGTTTGGTATATCCCACCTATTGGATACACCCTTAAAGACTACAGCCACACAACCGGACCACAACGCAGCTCCCAATTCAGGAGACAATACTGTTGGAAGAGATCACAACATTTTTGCACCTGAGAGGTGGGCATAAGTCTATTATTAATCCAAAGTTTGTTCAAGAATATGCCAAGCAAGGTCTCTCCACCTGAAATGACTGAAACGAATGCCCAACAAAGCAGATCATCTTCTGGTCCCATTTGCAAGATTATCATAGTATCACATCATTGGGAGCTTGTCCAACTTTTTATTTTTGGAGTTTTATATACTTGACCCAAAGGTATCAGAGTGCTTTATATAAGCACCAGTTGCGTTACAGATGGACACATTCATTTTTGTGAGGCACGGGGAGACTAAGTGTCCTGCCCAGAATCATAGGATGTGAAGGATCCCTGCCGAGACTCAAACCTAGTTCCCCAGTTTCGAGGCCGACCGTCCTAGCAGTTAGGCCATACCCTTTCCCCTTGTGATTCTGCTTGTGCAAGGAACCTGCAAATATCCCATAACAATAGCATGAGAGATATCAAATGCTCATTGGAAAATGTCTTTGCTAAAGTGTTATGTGTCCGGGTTAGGCCCATGTAGCGAAACTGCTAATTTCTTACATTGTCTTCTTTTTCACAATAACATTTCTGCTGTGACCTTTTACACATATTCACGTGCGTGAGAATTTTGGATTTGTTTCTCAGAAAATACTTCTGTTTTACACATTTGGCTTTGTATAACATTCTTACAATGTCTCGAACACCAAGTACCAGGCCTCTCTGCACGAATGTACAAATGTCGTTCTATCTTCTTCCATGGGGCGACAGGGCTATCTTTAGATCCATAACATTGCTAATCTACTCATACATCACAAGGATTTAAAAAAAAAAAATAATCAGCATCTCATAAGAATAGCAGAGGCAGCACTTCAGCTGACACTTTACCATGCAGCGATTGTCATATGTCACGTGTAGGCCCATTGTTGTTTTCCCTATGTTAGCATGAGCACTTTGCAGACTAGACTGTCCTCTGCTTTGCACACGTTACTCTACAAACTTATTTTGCTTTGTGCCACACTGTACTTTCTTATATAATGACAGCTCCATTTATGATTTATGGACTACTTGCTAAACTGACCGTATTTGTGTTAGGCATTTTCTAACTTATTGTGGCATATATACTGCATACTAGAGCACAATATTTAAAATAAACATTTAAAATTTTCCTTGTGTCTCTGTCAGATCTTATTTTGGACTAGTACGAGTGTCAGAGAGAAAGGGTGTGTCCTGTAACCGTGATTTCTGAGAGGTTCGTGAGTGTTGTGTTTTGGGTTTTTTAATTACTTGTTCCTCTGTGAGTGATTAGGAGGGCAAGTGAGACACTATAGCTAGTCGGTCCAAGGCTCATGGGAACTCAGGTGGTAGGATGACTCAGTCCCTGCCTACTAACTTTCTGTGATCCCAAGCATAGTTCTGTGACTCTGCAGAATCTCTGCAACACGGTCTGATATCTATTGAAGGGTGTCCAGTTTGTGACCACAATGGGGTCCTACTTTCTCTCCCACCAGGTAATGGGGTTGGATTGTCACTTGGGGGAATTATTGGCTTCACACCTACACACACTCTAGGTACACACAGAATAGGGGTTGTATAGTAGACGTACGCCTGATTACTACCTTGGTTATATACCTGCATATATACACTGTTTTAGCACCATGGTAGAACTGTATCTACTATTTACTCTTTTGGTGCTTGTAATCACGTTCAGCTGCTTCTGTCTACTGATTATTGCAGCACATGTATTGTTTACAAGAATAAAATTGGTTCACTAAATATATTGAAAACGTCCCAGTGTGTATTCTCTGTATATTTCTCTGAGAACAAAAGAGCACAATTGACTTAGCAAGAGGTTCTGGTCTGTTATCACGATCACTGAGGGGTCAGGGTTGTCATGTTCAGTCGTTGCCAAAAAACATTCACTCTATGGTAGGGTTAGGGGGGTTATGGTGGCACTGTGAGCTGGCTGGTCTCCAGGCCTACATATCCTGCGAGGTGCTTGGAATCCGTCTGGATATCTTAGCCAAAGTTTATGTTGTCCATCAAATGTGCAGATCCTGCGGATTAGTGGAAAGTACACGACAAAAGAACTACCACTAAAGTAGATAAAAGGCAAGCACACAGAAATATTCACATGCTCGTAAGATGAATACACTACTGACATCAGGAATGGAAAGGGCAGACATTTGCTAGCATTAACAAGGGCAGCACCTTCCAGTCATGCTCATCATTCATCCCTGCTTTGTATACTGCAAGAATAAGCAGGGGAAGTCACAGGAGGAAAATGGGACAGCAGATTTACCATCTCACAGCCTACAGCTCTACTGGAGAAACAGTCTCTAATAACAGAAAAATACACACTGTCTAGTAGCCCACACTTGCCGTGTTAAGAGTAGTAAGTAGCCAACATACAGATTTCATGAACGATGTAGGGGTCATCCTAGTATATGAAGTCAGACTCTATGTCACTCTTCTACACTACTCATGCGATGCACAAACATACAGAGTTGCCAAAAAGTAACTTGGGATCAAATCTGCCCATGATTCTGTGTACAGGTACAGCACAGTAGTATTGCACAAGAACTGATTATAAAAATATTTCAGATGAAACTTTCAGTGAGTGGAGACTGATACGGAAACAGCAGTGGGACCACACCACTGGAACAGCAACACAGACATCAAGCAACACACGAACAATGGAATATGCTGAAAAGCCTGATCCCATGAGTTAAGAAATAAGATGAGTAGCAGAAGCAAACGAAGACCAAAAAGGTGTGCATAGTTTCCAGGTTCAGAAAAATAACATCCTCAGTTTCAGCTTGAATACTTGTCATACTCCTGGCAGCTGAAACCCTGGCATGATACAATATCGAAGTCATGGCAGGTTGGCACCAGATTATAGCACAATGTATCACTATTAGTGACTAATATACAGAAATATACAATGATCAACATCAGGTCCTATGAATGGGTGGCACACAACTCCCAGGGAGGCAGGAAGAAAGCCCCTGGGAAATGTGAAAGTAATATGTATAAAATATGATTTGTATAACGTCACATGAGCACTTGGAGTGTGATTTAATGTAGTTAAATGCTAAAGACAATTCAGACATAAGGTTATAATGCAAGTAGATGTGCACGAGTATCTTCATCAACATACATATGGCATACAATCCTTATCTGGACACAATCACATTTTGAGCAGCAGTCTGGACCACAGATTAACATGCCTAACAAGAATTTCCTGCAGCAATACACAGAGGAGATGATTGTTGTTTGCAGTTTGGCTGAGCAGAGTACCACCATCATTTGATAATTTCATCAATGCAGTGAGAGGCTCCAGATGAACCCATCATCAAGGGCAGATACCATCATGCACTTGTCCCCTCATTTACTAACTGCCCATAGTTTTAATGTGCTCAGTTTGCACTCACATCCATTTCCATGCACAGTTTTGCATTCTGTCTAAGATGGATGGGTGCCCAAAGGAGTTGCCAAGTCACAATTTCACACATGATTCAGTTGCATCTTGTCCACAGGGTGAACATCTGTCTCTTCATACAAGAACACAAAGAGATCAGGTAGTCTATTCTAGTGTATTGCTGCCAAAAGATAGCCACCTTAGAAGACACCGAATTGACCATGAAAGGCATCCACTCAGGAGCATCCACGGACCCCTGTCCTCCTCACATCTTCAAAAGAGTCACTGCCGCCATTACACCGGAACTACGATGCACCATCGACAACTCCTTCAATACGGCATCTTTCCCGATGACTGGAAACGCGCAGAAGTCAAGCCCCTTCTCAAGAAACCCTCAGCGGACCCTTCGGACCTCAAGAACTACCGACCCATCTCCCTCCTCCCCTTTGCAGCCAAAGTCACTGAGAAGACCGTGAATGCCAAACTAACAAATTTATCGAAGAGAACTCCATCCTTGACCCCTCCCAATCCAGATTCTGCAGCAACCATAGCACCGAGATCGCTCTACTTGCTGCCACAGACGACATCCGTACCCTCCTCAACCAAGGCCACACCGCGGCCCTGATCCTACTTGACTTCTCCACAGCTTTTGACACCGTCTCCAACCGCACTCTTGCCACCAGACTCCATAACGGCGGTATATGGGGAACCGCCCTTGAATAGCTCCGCTCCTTCTGTACCAGCAGAACCCAAAGAATCAGACTGCCCCCTTTCCTGTCCGGACACACAGAGATCAATTGCAGAGTACCTCAAGGATCATCTCTCAGCCCGACGAGCTTCAACATCTACATGACCCCTCTAGCTGCCATCATCAGACTGCACAGACTCAACAAAGTCTACTACGCCGACGACACCCTGCTCATCTTCTCCCTCACAAAGGATCCCATCACCACCAGAAAGCAATGAAGGATGATACCCTTTACTCGGATCAAGGCTAGAGAATACCTTTTCCCCATTCAACTGTGTTATCATGTTAGCAATGTGAGGACCTGGATGTTGTTCCCTTTCAATTGCCTTGCTCGCTTAATGCATATTCACGTAAATGCGTACAGTTCCTTCACTATCCTTTTTGGTTACTGCCACTATGGGAGAAACCCGAGGTGCTGGATGAGTAGAAAGCTTAATGATATCATGTTTGAGTAAGGATTGATGTTCTTTTCAACATCTTCCTATAAATTAAATGCAATTTGTCTGTGTCTTTGAGCAATAGGATCGACAACCTCATTAATGTGTAACTGGACTTTATTAGTCTTGAGTTTTCCCATACCATGAAACAATGAAGGGAATTGACTTACTATTTCATGATGAGCATTCATGTTATAGTTCACGGATATCAGTCTCATATCAGCAGCTGTGCTGAAGCTGAGTAAACAGGCACTGACACTGTACCTTGAAGTACATGAATGGGTGCTTGTACTTTGGTTTTCTTGTACTTCATTGTTGCTACAAATGAACCTTGACATTTTAATGGTGTTAATGCAGCTCAAGTATAAACTTTAGTTTCTGATGGCGTAAGTTGGGGCAATGTAGATAGTTCATTGTATTTTTCCTGGGTCATCATATGTATCGACCCACCACTATCGATAATGAAAGGTATTGAGCAGCCATTGAATTTTAGTGTGATTTTCATACAACGCTTGAATGATTTTGGTGCCTCGTTGTGTGGATCTATTTTGAACCTGTGTTTCTCCTCACATATGGCTAGTCCAACATGGGCACATTTCTCTGAGGCAAACAATGACATGGCACAACCATCTTTTTCATTTTCACATGACACAGACACTGAAAAACTTTTTGATAAAGATTTAGATAATGATAAACTTTGTGTATTGTCAGTTTGCCTCGGCTAATATGGTTGCTTGGCCTTGTGGGCGTACGTCGAACGTCGCTTCTGGAACCTTCGGGTGGGCATCTTTGCGCCAAGACCATTACAAAATGCTTCTGCTTCCCAGACTTGGCAGTTCTGTCCAGTGGTGGAACATTTACATTTGTGAGGAAACCAAAATCCACACCTGAAGCACAACTTCCTCTTCTGTGGAGAAATCACTTTGTGTCCCTCTGCCTTTTTCTTTAGCTTACTTTTCATGTTTATGACTGACTCACTAAGGGCATCTCCAGGCTCTAGGTCAGCAGGTTGTTGATCAGTACACTCTTCAGCTCTAGCAGTCATGAGAACTCACTCTGGACTAAGGGTTTCTCTCTTTGACTTCGTCGTCTGAACAAATCTGACAAGCATCTGTCAATCACTCTAAGGCATTCAGCTTCCTCATCATTAAATTAATTGAACTTAAGGAGTATGATGAGGCCATCCAGTTTCTCAATGAATTTGTCAATGATTTCACCAACTTTTTGTCATTCTTGACTGAAAATATTTCTTTCATAATCTACATTTGGCATTGGATTGAACTTGAGATTCAAGGCTGCTTTGATCTGACAGTATGCTATTTTGTCAGTTCGTGGCATTTTCTTGATGACTTCTTTTACACATTCACCGCCAAGATTCTTAAGGTAGTTGATAATCTTCTTGTTATCTGCTTCTTCCATCGCATCAATGAAATTATCAAATGTCTATATCCAGGCAGTCCATCTGTTGCCAATATTCCGCTTTTTGCTCCACTATAACTTAATGCCTTTGCGCTTATATATGCGATATGGGGTTTTGAATCTAGGTTTTGGGAGATGATCCTACCAAAATAAGGATGCATTTTCTCACAATTTATTGTATCATTATATCATCCCCTATTTCATCTTTTTACTTACATCAAACACTACAATTTTACTTTTCTGGATATTACATTTGAGGAAGTGTTTCACAGTATAGTCATATAAAACAATTACATTTCATTGTAAACTGATGGGAGTTAAATCCGATAAATATAAGTTATCTGTATAGAAAAGTGAATATCACCTAAAATGTTAAAATAAGGTATGAGGAAAATGTAAAAAGTTTATGAAACTTTAAAAAATGTGCAAAAATATTCTGTCAAAATCTAATGTAAATTCATGTTATACATTTGTTTTAAATGCAGGGCAAAATAGAATAACTGAAGAAAAATGTTTGTATTTACTTATTATGGGGTCAATTCCGATCCTGTAAAAAGGACCTACGAATTGTCGTACGGAGCATTTTCTCCGTACGACTCACACCCGGTAAACTGTCCCTACAACCTAGGAAGTACGATTCGTACAGAAAGCCTATTTCTGTACGAATTGTACAAAAGACCGTACGTGGAAAAATACCTACGATTCCGATCCGGAAAAGCTTGTACGCGACATCCGGACGTATTCAGGCAGCGGTTTCCGGCCCAGCAAGTATGAATCGTCCCTACGTCACTACGTACGGCCCTTTTTTTACGGGAGTCAAACACAGCCGGAAAAGCAGAGTTCGACGCGAACCTCTATGCAACGGAGCCCCGGTACGCGATGTACACGCCATGAACCCCATCGTACGTGTCATCCCGGTCCTCTTGGCCTACGACCTGGTGCACCGCATCTGACGCACACGCCGCAGAAGGTGAGAACAACACCCAGGGGCCGGGGGGGGGGGTGAGGGGCAGGAAACATACCCCATACACAAACCAAAACTTATAATATGTAGGCCATAGATTACCACCAGGCTCTGGTCACTTGGGGGGGCTTGTCCAGCAACCCCTGCGTACCGCAACAACGGAAGTGGACGTGTACGGTGCATACCACATGTACCCCTACAGCACCATTACAACAGTGGTACGGACCGTACCCACGCAAGAATTTGTGGGTACGGTGCGTACCACACGTACCCCTACGGCGCCATTACAACAGTGGTACGGACCGTACCCACGCATGAATGCGTGTGTGCGGTGCGTACCACACGTACCCCTACGGCAACATTACAACAGTGGTACGGACCGTACCCATGCATGAATGCGTGTGTACGGTGCGTACCACACGTACTCCTACGGCGCCATTACAGCAGTGGTACGGACCGTACCCACGCATGAATGCGAGGGTACGGTGCGCACCACACATACCCCTACAGCACCATTGCAACAGTGGTTTGGACCGTACCCACGCATGAATGCATGGGTATGGTGCATACCACACGTACCCCTACGGCACCATTACAACAGTGGTACGGACCGTACCCACACATGAATGCGTGGGTACGGTGCGTACCACAGGCACCCCTACGACATCAGTACTTTTTGGATACGAGGCGTACACACGCCATGAATGTGGGCTTAGAGGACTGGTCCAGCATGTCAGCATCATATTGGTGTGTGTGTAGGTCCAGGCCAGTTCCAAGGGGGTGCGTGGGTGGGTGCATATGACTCCCAGCAGTGGACAGAGATATGAGGGGTAGGTGCATATCACTACCAGCAGTGCCCAGACATAATCTGGGTGGGTGCATATGACTCCCAGCAGTGTCCAGACATATGGGGGTGGGTGCATATGACTACCAGCAGTGTCCAGACATATGGGGGTGGGTGCATATGACTCCCAGCAGTGGACAGAGATATGAGGGGTGGGTGCATATCACTACCAGCAGTGCCCAGACATATGGGGGTGGGTGCATATGACTCCCAGCAGTGTCCAGACATATGGGGGTGGGTGCATATGACTACCAGCAGTGTCCAGACATATGGGGGTGGGTGCATATCACTACCAGCAGTGGACAGAGATATGAGGGGTGGGTGCATATCACTACCAGCAGTGGACAGAGATATGAGGGGTGGGTGCATATCACTACCAGCAGTGTCCAGACATATGGGGGTGGGTGCATATGACTCCCAGCAGTGGACAGAGATATGAGGGGTGGGTGCATATCACTACCATCAGTGCCCAGACATATGGGGTGGGTGCATATGACTCCCAGCAGTGTCCAGACATATGGGGGTGGATGCATATCACTACCAGCAGAGGACAGAGATATGAGGGGTGGGTGCATATCACTACCAGCAGTGTCCAGACATATGGGGGTGGGTGCATATGACTCCCAGCAGTGTCCAGAGATATGAGGGGTGGGTGCATATCAATACCAGCAGTGTCCAGACATATGGGGGTTGGTGCATATGACTCCCAGCAGTGTCCAGACATATGGGGGTGGGTGCATATCACTACCAGCAGTGTCCAGACATATGGGGGTGGGTGCATATGACTCCCAGCAGTGGACAGAGATATGAGGGGTGGGTGCATATCACTACCAGCAGTTGCCAGACATATGGGGGTGGGTGCATATGACTCCCAGCAGTGTCCAGACATATGGGGGTGGGTGCATGTGACTACCAGCAGTGTCCAGACATATGGGGGTGGGTGCATATCACTACCAGCAGTGGACAGAGATATGAGGGGTGGGTGCATATCACTACCAGTAGTGTCCAGACATATGGGGGTGGGTGCATATGACTACCAGCAGTGTCCAGACATATGGGGGTGGGTGCATATGACTCCCAGCAGTGGACAGACATATGAGGGGTGGGTGCAGAGGACTCCCAGCAATCTCACACTCCCAGGAGGATGGATGTCTTTCACACACTGCATGACACACCACATGTGGGTGTGAGGACATATAACACATGCATACCCACCCATGGCGGATGCAGCCCAATACACACCCTGATTTCATGCCAACAGACTGTATAGTCATGTAACTACATACAAAACTAAGATAGCCAAAGGGAACACACACTGTCACGCACATCCCAGGACTGATAGGAATGTACAGGTGCTGGTCCAGCTACCAAGATGTTGTCTCTCATGGAAGGAATAGGGTTCAATGCCACTAGATACAATGCCCACAATTGTGAGTCAGGTGCCCAAATACCCTGCATAACACGTACCATGTGTGTGTTAGGCCGTGATTACACACATGCATGGTGCTGAAAAGGGACAATTTGTCCCTGATGCCATTCCTACATGCCCAAAACACAAGTACAGTGACTAGCAAGGATGGCACAGACGATTCAGCAGGAGACATCGGTGAGCAGGCATGGCCATTGTTGAAGGGATCCGTCAACAACAAAGGAAATGTGGACACAGATCAGCACAACAATTGTGCAACTGTTTGCAGGGACGATGTCAGGTGCCCCAGAGGAAAGAACACTCCTTGGACAATGTCTCCAAAGGAAATGAACACACACTACCAATGATTATTTGCACAGACATTGTGATGGCACACAGATACCATGGTCCATCTCATGACCATCATACAAAAACATATCTCAGAACCCTAACACATTACCAGAACACCAACTTCATGAACTTCATCACCAACATCAAGTCCCTGAAATGCAATAGTGTTGAAAGTAAAAGAAAAGGCTTTATTCAGCACAGAAAAATAATAAATTAATAAGACTATATACAAAGGCCAATGGCCAGTCCATTTCTCGAGTCCAAGGGTGGACGTAGGGGACCGCGTCCACCCCTACCATGCCTGCACAAACTAACCTCAAGGTTTGTCGACCGGGGGGGTCATCATCTGTGGCAGGACCAGGCACCGCAGGGACAGGAGGGGGTTGGGTAGGTGTGGTGGGTGCAGGGGTGGACGTCTCCACCACAGGGGGTGGTGCCGCGCCAAAGGTGGAGGTGAACACGGCGCTGCACACTTCTGCTAGGGCCTCCATCCTAACCCCTGCACCTAAAGATACCCCTGGGCCAATGGAGGGTGTGGTGGCTGAGGGATGGGGTGCAGTGGTCTTTGGGGAGGGGGTGGACATGGGGGGACTCAACTCCCCTGCCCGAGGACTTCCTCACACGCTTGTGGGATGGTGTCACAGTGGGGCTGAGGGCCAGACCAGCCATGTAGCTGTCCTTGGGTGACAGTTTGGTAGGGGAGCTAAGGGGAGTGGTTTTGGAGGAACTGGGTTGTGAGGACTGCAGACTATGACTGTGGCTGCGTGTCTGTCGTCTTCACCCAGACCCTGTGGGTGTGCCTACATCCCCCTGAGTGTGTGTGCAAGGATGTGTGCGCTGTGCCTTACTTGTGGGTGTGCTGGATGTGTCTGTTGGGGTGCGTGCCCGTGACTGTCTGGGTGTGCGTTGGGCAGGCATGGGAGAGGGCAGTGTGGATGAGTCCGGGGTGGGGGGGACAGAGCGCTGCAGGGCAGTAGTTGCTGCCGTCAGTGAGGAGTCCATGGACTGCAGAATCCTGCGTTGGTCAGACATCGTTGCTGACATGCCCTCCATGAACGACACCACCTGTGTGAGCAGTCTAGTGTGGGCATGGAGGACATTCAGCATTGATGCCTGCCCAACCTGCAACTCCTGCATTATGTCCACAGACTTTTCACTGAGGGCAGCAGGGGTGACATGGGCAGGGGGTGCGGTGCCCGGCACGAAGGAGACACGATGGGACGCTGCACGGACAGGAGGGA
The DNA here is from genome assembly GCF_964204655.1 of Triturus cristatus. NCBI lineage: Eukaryota > Metazoa > Chordata > Amphibia > Caudata > Salamandridae > Triturus > Triturus cristatus. The sequence continues at coordinate 486,671,514 of NC_140591.1, forward strand.
CGGGAGCAACTGGGAGGGCGGAGATGGGAATGGAGGAGGCGGGGACAGATGTGGGTATGCTGCCAGTTGGTGTTGCAGCCTCCGCCTCCTCAAGGAGTTCAGCCTCAGACCCGTCGGCGTCGTAGCTGCTCTCGCCTCCAGACAGGTCCTCTAACTGACTCCCCTCACCCTCCGTGCCACTGGCTCCTGCTGACTCCACAGCACTGGCGGCACTGTCGCTGGGTCCCTCCTCCAGGTCCATGCAGGTGACTCCCTCATTTTCGGTTGATGATGCTGTGGGCAAGGATAAGAAACCAAAATGCATCAGTCACCTGTATACATCTGACACATGAGCACAAAACAATTGGTCACAGTGCATATCCGGCAATGCATCATAAGTAACAGCTACATTACTCCGCACATATGTATGACCTGTACTGCCCAGTTGGTAGACCCACTACGCCACTTGGATACCATGAAAAAATAGAACACACCAGGCCACAACTTGAATGAGAAATACACTGAGAAGCTAGTGTCTGTGAACCGGTGAGCACAGCAATACAATGAAGTCATGCCACCTCTTGTTCACCCTGAAAGAAAAAGTAGTGGTGCACTCAAGGTAAACAAACACACCTCAATACTCAAGGTGTCACCACACTCAGAGACCTGTAAGTACTTTGGAACACAAAACAAAAAAATGTGGTTACCTTGGGACTCACAATACTTTACACAATCGACATGTTTTGAATGTGGAAATTCACCATCTCGTGAAAAGAACACTCATGTGCTTGGATGAAATATGTCGCACAAGGCAGTGCACACAAAAGTACATTTACCCTGTCATTGAAGAAGCTGACACCTTTTCTAAGAAGCCACAGTTAGAAATAAATGGTGTTGCAGAAAGTACATATACATGTGCCCACGGAGGTCTTGATGTCTTGACACTCGTTAGTTCGTATCACCAACAACAAAGGAGTCTCACAAAATCCAGACCTCAGTGGGAACATGTATATGGAGAATCTGCAACACCAACTAATTCTAACAGTGGCTTCTTTGAAAAGGTGCCAGTGTGTTCAATGAAAGTGGAAATGCCGTTTGGTGTGCACTTCCTCGGGAGATATCTTTCATGCAGGCACATCATTGTTCTTAACACAAATCATCAAATTACCACATTTAAAACATGAAGAACTGTTGACAAGTGCTGTGAGTGCCACGGTACAATTTATATAGAGTAAGAACTTGAATTATGTCATTTGTCACATGGCTATCCGTCACCTGATTGCACAGTTGGCTACACATATGACCTACTGCCTGTCATCTGGAGTGGCACACATGTCCACACCCAGGACAATGCATGAGCTAATGGGCCTGCAATTGGTTTAAAAAAAAAGCCTAGCTGTACTGTGGGGACACCCTCATGGCAAGCCAGAATGTACACACAGATGTCAGCACACAAAGTCAAAACTGCGTTGCATCTGAACCACACACAGGTGCCAAAAATGTATGAGCACGATACATGTTTGTAAAAAACTGACACAGGCAGCAAAGCACGAACCTTATGCACTGGCCACCATCAGAGGGGCACTGCACGTTGATTTTCTGTACAGCCAATTCTCACACACAAGTCAGACCTGGCAATGAAAAATCAGGGTTGCACATGTATGCCCCTCCCGCACACCCCCCCATGCCTGAGTCAATGTGACTGTTAGACCTGGCACCATTGGCGTGAGTTTCCCTTCCATTTTTCGCTGTGTCTCCTCTGTTTTTGCTGTTTATAGATGCTCTGGGCGCTGTGCCACTGCCATTCAGTGCCACAGCGCGAATGCTCCCTCTGTAACGATGACGTGAATTGGTACATCCATGATTGGCTTATTTGGTTTACCTGTTAGTCCCTAGTAGCATGGCCCGTGTGTGCCCAGGGCTGGTAAACCGAATGCTGCTGGTGGGCCTGCAGCACTGGTTTGTGCCACCCACAGAAGCAGCTTGTATAGTGTGTCTCAGACCTGCCACTGCAGTGTCTGCGTGCAGTCCAGAACTGCCATCTTGGCTGTGAAGTGCACCCACTTCCCAGCCCCTGAACCTTTCCTTGGCATCCTGTAAGCCACCCTTATGATAGGGTGCATTGTATGGGTAAGGTAGGACATGCTCTGATGTGTGTAGCATGTCCTAGTAGTGAATTACACCCAATTTCATGTTTCACTACTGTGAGGCTACCTGTTCTCCATAGGCCAGAATGGGAGGTCTGGGCTAATACATTCTATAGTCCTAACTGACCTACAGAACATGGTAGAAAAACAAATGTAGTATGCCTGAGCTCAGAATATTAAAATGCATCTTTTAGTGAAGGTTGTTTTTATATTCTGTGTTTGAAACTACCACTTTTAGAGTATAGGTACTTTCTTGCCTTCCAGTTTGCTCTGCTATTATGTGTATTGGCTGTCTGGTTTTGGAGGGACAGGGAAGGCTGAGTCAGACCTGGGTTGTATAGAGAGATCTGCCTTGGAGTAAGGGGAGGGGTAGCTCCTGCACTTGAATAGGGCTGTGCCTGGCAAGGTGAATGCTGGCTCCACCTCCCACTGTGCGTCTGAAGGCAGACCCCCTCTTTCTGAAAGGAAGGATGCAGCCTGGTAAACAAAGTGCTCCAGGGCTGGGCAGAACTGGTTCTGGCTGGGTTCAGAGACTTGTGACCCCTAAGAACAAAGACTTTGGGGGTATAAATATTTGTGCCCAAACCCCTACAATTTGTATTGCTCCTGGACAAAAAGAAGAACCTCTGTCCGTGTAACTACAGGAATCTGCAGGAGGGGGACTGTCCTTGTGCGTGTGTGCTGTATCTTGGACTGGCCTGCAGTGGTTACTAATGGACTTGGAAGAAGAGGAAAAGGACTTTGAAGGAACTTTTATTTTGTGGCTACAGCAATCACCCAAGGGCTAGAAGAGAGCTAGCCTCCTGCAGGAGTCTCAGGCACACCAGACTCCACCACTAGCCTCCTGTGTCCTCCCAGCGAGGATTTCTATCTGCAGGTGAGGCTCCTGTGAGTTCCAGGGCCTCTAGTTCTACTGCTGAGAAAAGAGTGCTGAAAATCGTCGCTAACCCCCGTTAGCGGGCCGCTGCAGCTGGTGAGCGTGAGAAAAATCATCACTCTGCTACCGCCGAGCGCTCGCTAACCCTGAAGATTATCGCATCACCCATCAGCGGGCCTGAAAACGCCCGCTATCCCGAAGATCGTCGCAGAGCCTGTCAGTGGGTCTGAAAACGCTCGCTAACCCAAGTTATTGAATCGCCTGTCAACGGGTCTGAAAACGCTCGCTAACCCAAGGATTGTCGCATTGCCGGTTAGCGTGCCCCAAAGTGCTCGCTAACCCCAAATCATCGCATCAAGCTCATCGCAGCGCGGACGCCGAGCGTTCGCCATTTTACCTGCATCGCATCAGGATCGTTGCTCCCTCACGGAGCGCCATTTTCTTTCATCGCAGCAAGATCGCACACGCAACAGGCTCTGTGCATCATCCTCCCTTAGCAGCAAGGATTTTATCGCATCACCGCCTTAGCGTGAAGAAGTTTGTCGCTTTATCCTGCCCGCAACCCAGCGCATCATCCTCCCTTGTGGTAAGGATTCAACGCATCGCTGGTTAGCGTGAGGAAATGTGTCCATTTGTAGTGTTCCTCATTGTATTACTGTGTATGGTCATAAATGCTTCACACACTGCCTCTGAGATAAGCCTAGCTGCTCATGCTACATTACCACAGGGTTGAGCAGGGGTTATCAAAGGGTGTAGGCTGCTTACTCTGACTTAGGAAGAAGGGTCCCTACTTGGACAGTGGCCAGCCATTGACAACTAGAGACCCCCATTTCAAACATTGGTGGTCAGCGGTGAGGATCTGTACTTGCATTTATGATTGCATACAGTAATTATAGTGTACACTACTAGAGAGTGCAGACCATAACATAACCACGTAAGTTTTTGAGATTTTTGATTCTATTTTTGATTGTTATTGCCAGTTATTGCTACAATGGGCAAGCCCAGATCCAATGCCTCTGAGGATCTCCCCTGGGAAGAAGAGAAATTAGAAACCTACAATGCCAAGCAGCTCAAATATTTTTGCAAACGCTTCACAGTCCCTATCACAGGTCTCACTAGAAGGGAAGAGTATTACAAGGCGCTGAAGGCCTGGTTAGAAGCCAGGGATGCCCCATGGAATATGGAAGAGCCTGTGGAGGGGGGAGAGAATGCAGGAGAGCAGCAGGAAGAAATTGTAGATTCGGTAGGGGATAAAGCAGTTTCCAGCCCGGGCACTAGTGTGTCCTCAAGGGGTCTGACTCCAGAAGAGATGGACGACAGGGAGAGATAGGCGGCATAATATGGAGATGGCTATGCTTAAATTGGATGGTCAGAGAGACCTAGAGAATAAGAAGTTAGAATTCGAGATGATGAAGGTGAAATTTGAACATGAGAGAATTTTGAGGGAGTTGGAGATTAAAGCAAAGAGTATAGAGATCTCCCCCTCTGGTGGCAGCATACCAGTAGTGCATACTGAGAGTAGAGTGTATATACCTAAAGAGGTTATTAAGGATTTCCATAAAAGTGAAGATATTGGGCAATGGTTTGCCGCTTATGAATTAGCTATGGTGTCCCACCGGGTCCCTGAGAAGGATTGGGAACGGGGTTGTGGGGACGCTTTGTGAGTGATGGGAGGGATACCTTGTTGGGCCTACCCCCAAAAAGTAGGATGGTTTATGCCCACATGAAGGAAGCTTTGATTACCCGCTATGGTTTGACCCCTGAAATGTACAGGCAGAGATTTAGAACCTGCAAGAAGTTAGAGGGTACCACGTGGGTTGAATATGTGTCTTTTTTTTGCAGAGCAATGGAGCGCTGGGTAAAAGGCAGCAAAGTAGAAACTTTTGAGCAACTGTATGATTTGATTGCATGGGAGCATTTATCTAGTAATTGTTTTCCTGAGCTATGCCAGCATCTGATAGATTGCAAGCTAACTAACCCTAGGAAGCTTGCTGAGGAGGAGGACTGCTGGGTGAGCACCCGGGTTCGCAAGGGTCCAGTGGGAGACTTCGCCAAAGGTGGGCAGGGTCCCCAGCAGAGAGGTGGGGGGGACAGGGGTAAACCAAGGGAGTTCCACAAAGGGCCCTTAAGTAATTCTTAAGGGAACCAAGCAGTGGTGTCCCAGCCTCCCCAGGATAGGAAGCCGGTGCCCCCAACAGGTAGGCCTGTTCAGAGGGGGCCCCTTACTTGTTTTAAGTGTGGTCAAGTGGGCCACAGATACTTTGATCCACAGTGTCCTCAAAGGGATGCTCCTGCACCACCCCGTGCACCACCCCGCCAGCTTGCTAGTGTAGACCTGGGAGGGGAGGAGTTGGATGCCCAAGGTGGGTGGGACCCCGTAGAATTGACCCTTGTCTCAGTAGGAGACTTTGAGATGGTTCCTAAGCCTACACTGCCTGATAACACTAAAAAGTACAGGCAGTGGGTAACCATCAATGGCCATGGAGTGGAGGCTCTGAGGGACACAGGAGCCAGTGTAACTGCTGTCAGCTCCCAGTTGGTGTCCAAAGAGCAGGTTGTTCCCTATGCATTCTACCCAGTAGTGTCTGCCGACAACACAGAGAGCCAATGTGAGGTGGCTCAGGTTCCCTTTGAGTGGGGGGGGTCTCAGGAACTCTTCAGGTGGCTGTGAGGCCCGCTATGCCTGTAGACTGTTAGTTGGGCAATGATTTAGAGAAGTCCCCGTGGGCTACGGTGGAGAGGAAATCTCACTTAGAAATGTTGGGTCTGCCTGAGTGGGCGTGTGCTACCACCCAGTCCATGGCAGCCAAAGAGGTGTTGAGAAAGACCTGGAGCCTGAGATTATGGCCCAGGTCCCTGCGTTTGATTGAAGGGGCAGGGGGCGTGGGAAGCCGGCCCCCTTGGTTCCCACGGCCCAGGAGGGAGCAGACCCTGAGGGGGATGCCCTGGAGCCTATCGGGGAGCAGAGTACCGACCTGGGGGACCTGCATGAGCTGACCCAGTGGCAGCAGGAAGGAGGGCCCATCAGGGAGGAGTTTTGTGAGCAGCAGAGAACTTGCCCTTCTCTTGAGGGTATGCGGCAACAGGCTGCAGCCCAGGCAGCCCGTGATATGTCTGGTTCACATCTGATTTATTGGGAGAACAGTCTTCTGTATAGCGAGCCTAAGGCTGCTGAGCCGCGGTCAGCCCGTGTGCTGGTGGTATCCGAGTGCTTCAGAGCCTTCCTACTGGGGTTGGCTCATGACATTCCATTGGCAGGACATCTGAGGCAGACCAAAACCTTTGAGAGGCTGGTCACCCACTTTTATTGGCCCCAGATGCGCAAGAGCTCAGATACGTATTGTAGGGCCTGTGAGACTTCCCAGGCAAGTGGGAAGAGTGGGGAGAAGATCAAAGCCCCACTCCAGCCCTTTCCAATTGTTAGTACCCCATTCAAGCAAGTGGGCATTGACATTGTGGGGCATCTGGACCCCAAGACAGCCATGGGCAACAGGTACATCCTGGTCTTGGTGGACCATGCCACCCGGTACCCTGAAGCCATCCCGCTCAGGACAGTGACGGACCCCGTGGTGGGACGTGCACTGATGGGGATCTTCTCCCATGTGGGGTTCCCCAGAGAGGTGGTGAGTGACAGGGGGACCAACTTCATCTCCCAGTATATGAAGTCTCTGTGGAAGGAGTGTCCGGTAACTTACAAGTTCACCACTCCTTACCACCCCCAAGGTAACGGTCTGGTTGAAAGGTTCAACCGGACCTTGAAGGGCATGATCATGGGCCTGGAAGAGCCCCTGAGGCGTAAGTGGGACGTCCTCTTGCCATGCTTGTTGTTTGCATACCGTGAGGTGCCACAGAAGTCCTTCGGGTTCAGTCCCTTTGAACTGCTCTATGGCCATCCGGTACGAGGGCCTCTGAGTCTGGTCAAGGAAGGCTGGGAGCAATCTCCCAGGAAACCTCCCCAGGATGTATTTAGCTACATCCTGGCCTTCAGGAACCAGACTCGGCATTTTAGAAAAATTGCTGAGGAAATATGGAAGCCAGCCAGGAGGAGATGAAACGTTGGCACAACCAGAATGCCACTCTGGTCGAGTTTCAACCTGGTCAGAAGGATTGGGTACTTGCACCAGTGGAGCCTTGTGCGCTCCAAGATAAGTGGACTGGTCCATTTGAGGTGGTGGAGCGAAAAAGTCCAGTTACCTATTTGGTGGACTTTAAATCTCCCAGGAACCCCCAGCGGGTCCTGCATGTGAATCGCCTAAAGCCCCACTTTGAGAGGTCTGAATTGGGCATGCTTCTTGCCACAGATGCAGGGATGGAGAAGGAGAGTGAGCCTCTTCCTGACCTCCTGTGTGCAGGAGAGAAGGATGGGTCAGTGGAGGGTGTGGGCCTCTCCACCACACTGACCCCTGAGCAGCAGAGGGATTGCCACCAGCTGTTGGGGCAATTTCCTGATTTATTTTCCCTGGGGCCTGGTGTCACTGATTGGTGCGTCCATGAGGTAGACACCGGGGACAGTCCTCCTGTCAAGCACAAGGCTTACAGAGTGACTGACAGGGTAAGGGCCTGCATTAAGGAGGAGGTCTCCAAAATGTTTGCCCTGGGGGTGATTGAGTCCTCTAGCAGTCCTTGGTGTAGCCCCGTGGTCTTGGTACCAAAAGCTGCAGCGCCTGGTGACACTCCAGAACTTAGGTTCTGTGTGGACTACCGAGGTCTCAATTCGGTCACGAGGACTGACGCGCACCCCATCCCCAGAGCTGATGAGCTCATAGATCGGTTAGGGGCTGCCCGGTACCTCAGCACGTTTGATCTAACGTCTGGGTACTGGCAGATCGCCTTAACTGATGGGGCAAAGGAGAGGTCAGCATTCTCCACCCCAGATGGGCACTACCAGTTCCGTGTGATGCCCTTTGGAATGAAGAATGCCCCTGCCACCTTTCAGAGGTTGGTCAACCAGGTGTTGGCTGGGCTGGAAGATTTCAGTGCCGCCTACCTGGATGACATTGCAGTATTTAGTTCCTCGTGGGAGGACCACTTACACCACCTCTGGGAAGTGTTAATGGCGCTGCGCAGAGCAGGCCTCACAATCAAGGCCAGTAAGTGCCAGATTGGGCAGGGTTCTGTGGTGTACTTAGGACACCAGGTAGGGAGTGGCCAGGTGGCACCTCTACAGCCCAAGATTGAAACCATCATGGTTTGGGAGCCCCCAAGGACCCAGACCCAGGTGAGGGCCTTCTTAGGACTCACAGGTTATTACAGGAGGTTTGTCAAGGGGTATGGCAACATTGTTGCACCCTTGACTGAGCTGACTTCCAAGAAGCAGCCGAAGATTGTAAACTGGACTGACACCTGTCAGAAAGCTTTTGATGCCCTCAAGACTGCCATGTGTACCACACCCGTACTCCAGGTGCCCAACTTTGCTAAGGAATTTATTGTCCAGACAGACGCTTCAGAGCATGGGGTGGCGGCTGTTCTGTCGCAGATGAATGAGGAGGGACTAGACCAACCTGTAGCTTTCATCAGTAGGAGGTTACTTCCACGGGAACAGAGGTGGAGTGCAATTGAGCGTGAGGCATTTGCTATGGTCTGGGCACTGAAGAAGCTGAGACCATACCTGTTTGGGACTCACTTCCAGGTTCAGACAGACCACAGGCCCCTCAGATGGTTGATGCAGATGAGGGGTGAGAATCCCAAGTTGTTAAGGTGATCCATTTCCCTACAGGGTATGGACTTCACGGTGGAACATCGCCCTGGTACAGAACACGCCAATGATGATGGTCTGTCCAGATTTTTCCACCTTAGTGATGAGAACTTCCAAGGGGATGGGTAGTTCTCCCCACATTTCAGCTGGAGGGGACGCGTGTTAGACCTGGCACCATTGGCTTGAGTCTCCCTTCCATTTTTCGCTGTGTCTCCTCTGTTTTTGTTGGTTATAGATGCTCTGGGCGCTGTGCCACTGCCATTCAGTGCCACAGTGCGAATGCTCCCTTTGTAACGATGACATGTGAATTGGTACATCTATGATTGGCTTATTTGGTTTACCTGTTAGTCCCTAGCAGTGTGGCCCGTGTGTGCCCAGGGCTGGTAAACCGAATGCTGCTGGTGGGCCTGCAGCACTGGTTTGTGCCACCCACAGAAGCAGCTTGTAAAGTGTGTCTCAGACCTGGCACAGCAGTGTCTGCGTGAAGTCCAGAACTGCCATCTTGGCTGTGAAGTGCACCCACTTCCCAGCCCCTGAACCTTCCCTTGGCATCCTGTAAGCCACCCTTATGATTGGGTGCATTGTATGTGTAAGGTAGGACATGCTCTGATGTGTGTAGCATGTCCTACTAGTGAATTACTCCCAATTTCGTTTTTCACTACTGTGAGGCTACCTGTTCTCCATAGGCCAGAATGGGAGGTCTGGGCTATTACATTCTATAGTCATAACTGACCCACAGAACATGGTAGAAAAACGAATTTAGTATGTCTGAGCTCAGAATATTAAAATACATCTTTTAGTGAAGGTTATTTTTATATTCTGTGTTTGAAACTACCACTTTTAGAGTATAGGTACTTTCTTGCCTAAGCCTTCCAGTTTGCTCTGCTATTATGTGTATTGGCTGTCTGGTTTTGGAGGGACAGGGCAGGCTGAGTCAGACCTGGGTTGAATAGAGAGATCTGCCTTGGAGTGAGGGGAGGTGTAGCTCCTGCACTTGAATAGGGCTGTGCCTGGCAAGGTGAATGCTGGCTCCACCTCCCACTGTGCGTCTGAAGTCAGACCCCCTCTTTCTGAAAGGAAGGATGCAGCCTGGTAAACAAAGTGCTCCAGGGCTGGGCAGAACTGGTTCTGTCTGGGTTCAGAGGCTTGTGACCCCTAAGAACAAAGACTTTGGGGGTATAAATATTTGTGCCCAAACCCCTACAATTTGTATTGCTCATGGACACCAAGAAGAACCTCTGTCCGTGTGACTACAGGAATCTGCAGGAGGGGGACTGTCCTTGTGCTTGTGTGCTGTTTCTTGGACTGGCCTGCAGTGGTTACTACTGGACTTGGAAGAAGAGGAAAAGGACTTTGAAGGAACTTTTATTTTGTTGCTACAGCAATCATCTAAGGGCTAGAAGAGAGCTAGCCTCCTGCAGGAGTCTCAGGCACACCAGACTCCACCACCCGCCTCCTGTGTCCTCCCAGCGAGGATTTCTATCTGCAGGTGAGGCTCCTGTGAGTTCCAAGGCCTCTAGTTCTACTGCTGAGAAAAGAGTGCTGAAAATCGTCGCTAACCCCCGTTAGCGGGCCGCTGCAGCTGGTGAGCGTGATAAAAATCATCGCTCTGCTGCCGCCGAGCGCTCGCTAACCCTGAAGATTATCGCATCACCCATCAGCGGGCCTGAAAACGCCCGCTATCCCGAAGATCGTCGCAGAGCCTATCAGCGGGTCTGAGAACGCTCGCTAACCCAAGTTATTGAATCACCTGTCAGCGGGTCTGAAAACGCTCGCTAACCCAAGGATTGTCGCATTGCCTGTTAGCGTGCCCCAAAGTGCTCGCTAACCTCAAATCATCGCATCAAGCTCATCGCAGCGCGGACGCTGAGCGTTCGCCATTTTCCCCGCATCGCATCAGGATCGTCACTCCCTCACGGAGCGCCATTTTCGCAGCAAGATCGCACACGCAACAGGCTCGGTGCATCATCCTCCCTTAGCGTCAAGGATTTTATCGCATCACCAGCTTAGCGTGAAGAAGTTTGTCGCTTTATCCTGCCCGCAACCCAGAGCATCATCCTCCCTTGCGGTAAGGATTCAACGCATCGCTGGTTAGCGTGCTGAAATTTACCGCTACAACTCCTTAGCGACATTTTTGTTGCTTTGCTACAGAACCCAGATACCTTGTGAGTAAAAGGGTCGCAGAGACCACTGCATAGAACTGAACATCATTTTGTGCACCTTGAACTATTTTTGCAGCATTTTTAAAGTAACCCTATTTTTCTAGCCTTGTGGATTTTTACTGTTATTGGTCTTGTGATTAAGTCTATATAAATATACCTATTTTTTTATAACTACTTGAGTGGTGTCCATTTGTAGTGTTCCTCATTGTATTACTGTGTATGGTCATAAATGCTTCACATACTGCCTCTGAGATAAGCCTAGCTGCTTGTGCTACGTTACCACAGGGTTGAGCAGGGGTTATCAAAGGGTGTAGGCTGCTTACTCTGACTTAGGAAGAAGGGTCCCTACTTGGACAGTGGCCAGCCATTGCCAACTAGAGACCCCCATTTCTAACAGTGACTGATACAGAACAAGAAGTGACACCTCTTATTCAGGGTTACAATAACTGTGCTTGAAAACTTGCTTCATTGACACAACATCACCTCGTGGGGCTGGCTACACATATTTGTGACAAACAACCATCAACAGATTGTTGTGAATAGCCACACAGGCACTGCCCAGTGTGAGTATGCACAAGCAAAATGGTTTATCCCTGTCCAGTGGACACATGTAGCACACATTTGAAAAATACAAACTAGGCCAGGTAACAATGCCACAGAGGCAGACCTATGCTGAACCCACAGTGAATGTGCACAGTGTTGGATGACACACATGATTAGGAGGCCAGGGTGTCTCAGGGGACTGTAGTGGGCACACTGCTCCGTGGTCCTGGAATGAGCAGACAACCGTCATGGTACTATGCATATCTCCCACTCATGCACATCATGTCTGAGGCCACAACATTGGTCATGCATGCTGCAAGGGGGTTCCGTTGAAAGCTCACACTCCTATGTTGAGAATCATCGTCAGTGACAACAAATATGGACCCCCAACATAGTGAACAGGTCATGGCACAGGCAAGGTACCAACACAAGTCACAGACCACCCTCCAACATGATGCAGAAAGCTATGTGCACTTAGATTCACTGGCACCCTAGATGACCATGTGCAAATGTTATTACACACAGACCAGGGGACACATGTCAAGGAAGGGAAGGGATGAAAAAGAGCCCCAGGTGACAATGGGGAACAGAAAATGCACTGCACATATCAACTCTGGGAGTGTATTCATGCGAAAGAGCACTTTCAAAAGCAGGCGACACATAACACGACCAAAAGCCATGTACCTACCCCCTCCTTGCTGCAGTCTCTCCTGCAACTGCCTATCGAGGTCAGGGAAGACCACCGCCAGGACACGTCTCATGTGGGGGTCAGGCGTCGGCAGCTGCCGTGGGGCCGGGTCCAGCACCGGATGTCCTGCCACCTCTTGCGGACCTGTGGCAGCTGCTGACTATGCTCCCCTGCAGTTCTGACGACGTTGTTCCAGATCACCCCCTTCTCGTAGGCAGTTACCTGTCAGGATGACAAAGTGACACAACATCAATACACCTGCTCAATGTCCCAGAGACACACATTAGAACATCTTTGAAATGTTGAACAGGGCATAGGATGCTGACATGAATTGCCACATTCACAACAAGAAATAGCCCTGTGTGCAAGCACCAATGCACTACATGGCATTGAAAGTCAACATGTGGCATGAGGGGTGCAACACACTCACTGATCATGCCACACACTGTGCAGCACATGCAACAGCAGGCTGATGGACATCACGTGCCAAGCAGTCACATGTCCCACTCCACTGACGCACCCTCAGCAGACTAGACAGACACACCCAGGAACAGATCACTCGCCTGTCATTGACAACAGCGGATACAACCCTCACTCTGCCCATGTCTCATTTGCCAGTGGGGAGTCTTAGGTGTCATCCTAGCTCTGCAAGTCAGACACAAAGCACGGCTTACTTGTCACATCAGATGGGTAGATCTGTTGCCTCCATCATGCAGCTGTGGTGCAACACTTCACATAGACACTCACCCACATGACAAGGAACATACACACACATACGTACGTGTACTACTAGTGTGTACCCGTAAGGGGATCGCAATAGTAGTACACGTACCTGTACGCACTAGTAGTACACGTACGTGTACTACTAGTGCGTACCCGTAAGGGGATCGCAATAGTAGTACACGTACCTGTACGCACTAGTAGTACACGTACGTGTACTACTATTGTGATCCCTTACGGGTACGCACTAGTAGTACACGTACGTGTATTACTAGTGCGTACACGTACGGGTACGCATTTCACACGCTTACAATGGTAATACAGGCGTACACATGCCAGGAATGGAGGGCTACCAGTCGCACAAGGATGTCCATCAAGTACTTGTCATTGCATACTTTCATGTGCAGGCCCTAGGTGTGTTAGCCAGTGATATTGCCCAGGTCATCTCATCTAGTTGCACAATTGATGTGTGATGACCTGTGGACACATGTCATGTGTGATGGGGCACTATGTGGCACACATCACCTTGACACTTGCCACATGTGTGTCTGTAGTCCAACTGTGTCATGCACAGCAGCAGTGGGATGGCACAGTCATCAACACTCGCACCTGTCTCCTGATGCCAGGGACAGGGACACTCTATCAACTGACCTGTCACGATCAGCGTGCCCTTTGGGACTATGTCAGGTGTGTGTCATGTGTTCCCATGAGCTTGATGTCAGTGTCCCGTCAACTGCATCTGCTGTTGGTGCATCCAACAGGGGTCTGTGTGGAGATAGGCATGGAACACATTGACGCACACCATGCCACATGTGGATTCACATGGCTATGAGGTCTGTGTGCATCGGACATCATATTTTCCCAGTCATACATGTCTGCGTTGTCTCAATGGCTGTGTCTTTGTGTTGTCACGTGTACCCCTTCATCGCACTGTGTTTGATATGTACATTTGACATTCCATGTGACCTGTGCGTGTGCCTTTCAGTCAGCTGTCTGGATGAGATGACATCCTTCCAATGCAGCTATGTGGTTGTGTGTCACTCCAGTGATATCTGTGGCTCTTCACTCAGACTGGCCTCCAAATCATTTCAGGGCATGTCATGTTGACTTGACAATCAACAGGTGTATCTGGCTTTTTGTAGGAGTGCCAGCAAGCTGGCATATGTGTCCTTTATGTATTGCACACACCCAACTCCATAGTTACCTGATGTGTATTAGCAGTGTAGCATGTGCTATGTTCATTGACATTGATATTGGCAGACTCTCAATCTTCATTCTTACAAACAATGTCTTGCAGGGCACCGCCTGTCCCAAGACCAATGCCAGACTTGGGTGCCATGAGGGAACGTGCCTGCAACCGACGTTACAGATTCACTCAACAGTTGATTGAGGACTTGACCGACAGGCTGGCACCACACCTCCTACCGCGACACAGGTATCCTACTGCGCTGACCCCAAAGATGAAGGTGATGGCAGCCCTACATTTGTTTGCCACAGGTACGTTTCAATTCACCATAGCTGATGTTGGTGGCATGTCACAGACAATGTTCAGCCGTGTCCTGCGTGATGTTTTAGCAGCCATGTTGGAGCACCTTGATGAATTCATCACATTTCCTACTCCTGAGGAGTTGACAGATGTCAAGGGTGATTTCTATGCCCTGGGAGGGATGCCCCATGTCATTGGGTCCATTGGGTACACATGTGGCTTTGGTACCACCACAGGCACAGGAACAAGTCTATCGCAATAGAAAACATTACCACTCGATAAATGCCCTTGTGGTGTGTCTTGCTAACATGCTGATTTCCCATGTCTGTGCACGCTTTCCAGGATCAGCACACGATGCCTACATCATGAGGCGTAGCATGGTGCCACAAATGATGCTGCAGCTGCACAACGAACGAGCATGTCTTGTTGGTGGGTATACTCTGTTTGTCCTGTGTGTTGCAGTATCTTTGGCTCTTACGGCATCGCCTGACCTACTTTTTTACATGATGTTTCCATGTAGGGGACTCTGGAGATCCCAACATGCCATGGCTAATGACACCTCTCCGCAACCCAAGAACAGCTGCAGATCACAGGTACAACAATGCACACGGGCACACCAGGCGAGTGATTGAGAGGACGTTTGGTCTCCTGAAGAGCCGATTCCGGTGCCTGGACAAGACAGGCGGGTCCCTCCCTTATGCCCCGGAGAAGGTCTGCCAAATATTCCTCGTGTGCTGCATGCTGCACAACATGGCAGTTGAGAAGGCAGTGCCACTCATCCTGGATCCCGATAAGCAGGAACATCCACCCGTGGAGGATCAAGGGCTTGCTCACGAGGCTAGTTATGAGGAGGAGGAGGAGGATGATATTCGGAGTCAGCTCATACGCAACTTCTTCTCATAATGGTGAGTCACTGGGTATGAGTGTGCAAGATGGTAGCATTGAGTGGCATGTGTTGCAATGTGTGTGTCCAGCTGACTGAATGCAAAGTGACTTGGATGTGTGTTCTGATGTGTCACTCGAGTGATGATGTCATATCTCACAGTTTTGCGGAGAGACTTTCTTTGCAATTTACATGTGTCAAACATAGTTCATGTTTGGTAAATGTCCATGTGTGCAGTGATAATTGTTTTAGGTGACTTCTTGTGTGTCTGTCATTCCCAGGTATTTTGCGCCTGTTGTCTGCTCGTGTCATCGTTGTCCTCCTGCTATTCCTCATGAGGATTGCAACGTGTGCTGAATCAGCGTTCCATGCACGGACATGTGGAAAGGTCAGTCTTGGTAAGGTTTGCAGCAAGGCGTTTTTGTGGTGGTACGGGTTTGTAATGTGTGGGGACTGCTTCTGTGCATGTTGTGGTACCATGCATACATGTCTTCTCACCATGGAGCATATAACATGTTGCATCACTCCCATGACATGATAGTCACCCTTCTTGACAGTCATCTGTCGTGGAGTGTGGCGTCTGATGAAGGCATCAATGTGTGTAAACCTTGCCTCTGAAACATTGCAGATGCTACGAGTGGACATAGTGGGGGACATCACAACAACAGGCTCCAAGGGGAATTGCAGCCTCTCCGTGTGCAGCAGGATGTGTTTGGCTCATCCCCTTGACTTGTGTGCCAGTTCATTGGGATTTACATCATCCGTGTTGTGAAGGGGGTGTCCAGCGTATGTCCCACATGTTCTGTCAACTGACCTGTGAGTCTGTTAATATGGATGCATATCCCTTTGTGTGTGTATGTGGAATAAAGGTGTTCAGCACAATCCAAAGTGCCTCATCTCTGTCACTGCAGCTCTCTTGACAGTTTGCATGTGTCATCTATGGCATAATAGTCAAAGATTGAGCATCTGTGTGTATGTGTACTTTGGAAACATGCATCCAGTGCTTTATGGCTAATGATCTCTATTGTGCATGGAGTACCTGGTTGGGTATGTATTTATGCAGGTTGCTCCCCACAACGGGACGTGAACGCCTGCTGATGGTGTGTCTCCTTTGCGCATCTCCGCATTTTGTTGCCTGATCCAGTGGCTGTAATTTCTGGTGATTGTTCATACATTTTCTCGTAGTGACCCATGAGTAACCTGACACTCCTTCCTTTACATACACCTGTTGCACTGTGCCTTTCAGACCTTGTCTTTGTGTGCTACTTTTTGCCTAATTTCTAATCCCTTCCGCCTGCTGCTGCCTAACCTGCGGCACCGCCCCACCGAGTGCCCTGATTCTGCAACCCCCACGCCTAAAAAATGCTCTGCCCTTCCCCCTCCACCCATTCGAAGTGCAGGCAGCAGCTTTTCTGTGCCACTGTAGCCCCAGCGCCGTGCCAAAGGCAGGAACATCTGCGCCTACAACATGCACAGTGCACGACCCTCTAGTCTTTACATGACCCGCCTCACACAACAGGCTCATGCTGCAGCCACTCTCCAAGCAATGTCATCGTGACAATCATCCTCCTGCTATCAGGCAACCCCTAAGCACACACACGACACCTTCGCATGCTGAGTGTGCTACTCCAACTGCCTACACAGCGCTGCCCAACCTACAAGACCCTGTCAGAACAACCAGGTAATGTGCCTCCTACCCCACACCCGCTCCGTCCACCAGCACGCCATTGGACTCTGTTACCTCCTCAACACAACAGCTCCACACATCACCTTCATGACAGTAACCTGGACAAAAGCATCCTCAGCATATGACGTCTTCATTGCCATCTCAGACGGATACAAGATCACCCGCAGGGACGGCAACACCAATCCCGGGGGATGACTTGCTATTTATTCACAAGTACACCCTCAGAGTCACAAATACGGGTTTGCTGCAACTCCATGGCAACCCTCAGTGTAACACTCCTCTACAGATCTGCAGGCCTACATCCACTATTCCGCTAAGCCATCAACACGTACATCTGCACGCACGCCCTCACCTCCACAGGCTACATGTGGCTGGGGGCCAGTAACTTCTTGCTGGAGGGGAACCACACCACCATCCATCATTGGTCCATCAACATTTAAATCCACGTCTCCGACAAGCAACACACTGCCCCACACCCCGCTACCGATCCCCCAAAGATGCTTGATGTAAGTCACCACATACAAGCTGTATGGGACACTCAAAACAACACCCCCGCCACACCCTGCAACCTCACGCACTGGATCAGCAACTGATCCAACAATCTTGCCACATTGACGGACTTTCCTGTGAAGCAGAACAACAGTTAAGGCACCTGGGACAAGGCAGACCTACTGGACTCCTACAGACTTAGCCGGACTCTTGTGCAAACCTTGCAACACAAAGAGCCATCATTTGCCTTACAGCCCTGGTAAACACCACACACAGCCACCACCATATCATCAGCAACGACAACTGGAGATCCTTCAGATAGTGCTGAGACACCCAAACACACGACATCAAGGAGCTCATCAGCATTGTGAGTGAACTGACAGCAGATCTCCATCCAAGACACCCTACCCTTGCAAGGCAGATCACATCCCTTGCAACTTTGTACCACTGCAAGCTCATGGGCATACACGACAGCCTTGGCACCCAGAGGCAGACAGCACTATTATCCGCAGGACAACCCCCCATCAGGTTATGGACTCCCATCAGCAGCAATGACAAAACCTGGCTCATGTGCAACACACACTCTGGCTCTCCATCAGGCACCTTCCCACACAACATCTAAGCCACATTATTCCACATCTTTGAAGCCCACGTCCAGCGCATCCTGAATGTCTCCTTTTAGTTTGCCACATTCCATGGGTGCAGGAGGCATGCAGAGACCCAGGCCCTTCTTAAACAACAGACGGCAGTACCGCAGGATCTCCTGGTACATCACCCTGCTTCCCTACCCAGAAAATGTCATCAGGAAGACACTCAACAAGCAAAAGACAATTTTCCTCCATGCAACCATCTCCAGGCAACCGGCACCAGACCATCTTCCACAGAAATCACACCACTGCAACCGTCAGCATTGCCACCACCAACGACAACTTTGCCATGATCGACAATGGTGAGGCCACCGCCCTTGACCTCTCAATGGCATTCTACACCATGTGCTACCACACTGTCAGCTCACAGATCTCCAACACTGGTATCCAGAGGAGGGCCCAGGGTTAAATCAGAAAGTCGCTCACCAGCAAGGCCCAGGGAGTCTGCCTCCACCCTGCAACATGTAGTACACTAGGGTCATGTGGCCCATGCCACAGGGCTCTTCTCTCCGCGTGACGATCTTCAATGTCTCCATGACCCCCCTCTCCATCATCACATGCGCACACGACCTCATCATCATCTCGTATGCCATTGACACCCAGCTGCTCCTCAAATTCACCAAAGAGCCAGCCATTGCCAGATCCAAACTTCAAGACGGAATGAGATCCGTTGAGGAATGGCTGAACATCAGCCACCTGAGGCTGGACTTGGAGAGGACAGAGGTCATCATCTTGGAATTTGTCCCCTTACAGCTGGGTCAACTCCTTGTGTCCCACTGGTCTGTGCACCGCACCAGCACCCAGTGGCCACGCACTCAGGCTGGTGTTCATCATGGACCCATCGCTCACAATTACAATGAAACTCACCACCATCTGTACCTCATGCTGCAACACCCTCCACATGCTGCAAATGACCCACAGATGGATCCACTCCAAGGCAAGACAGACCGTCCCCCTGGTCCACGACACCAGCCGGCTCAACTACAGCACCGGCCTCTACGGAGCACAACAGCAATACTGCAGGAGAAGTTGTCCACATCCAGGGTGCATCCGCACACCTCATCTGCAACATCCCCCGCCCCTGCCACATCACCGTCCACCTGAGATAGGTACAATGGCTCACTGTGTGCTGCAGGATCACCATCAGACTCCTCAACCACACTCAGGAGGCAGTCCACAACCCCAGACCCAACACCGACCTTGGATGTCTGTCATCCAACACCCCGTTGGCCCAACTCCATGCAGCCCACCTTGCCGTGGCCACCATTCATCACATCCACATAAAAACTGCATGCAGGAGATAGTTCTCCCACCTCGCCAAACAGACCTGGGACTCCCTCCCCGGGCACATCAACATGACCCATGACCTCTACACCTTCCTGATACTCTTCCAAATTGGTCTGTCTGAGCAGTATTGAAAGCACCCCCTCAGCAGCTTGAGGCCATCACGGGTGAGTATTGGGCTCCATGTCTGTATTTTGTGAAACATTGTGACCCATGTGTGTCCTCGACTGGACTTAGATCCAAGTGTATGGATGGCTGGAGTTTGTTCCACACTCAGGCATACTTCGACACATCCCCACATGTATGTTGTGGACTCATGCTAAATGACTGCAACATAAAATGTCATGTCTTAATTTATTATTTATAGCTCTGGGGCGTGATTTGTGCACAGAAAAAGGTGCTATGTAGGGACCATAGAATCCAAAGTTCACAGGGGGAGATGGGATCCTTGGCATTTGAAGTCATCAGAGTCCAGACCACAGTGTTTGGCATCATTGGTCAGACTGTGACCAGCAAGTCCATGTGGCAGATGATGTCAGTCAATGAGGTGATGCTGTCGCACATGAAGGCCAGGTGCCAGGCCTGGTGACCTGGGAGATGTGGATGGGCCACTGCCTCTCATGGTCTTTTCCGTGGACGACCCACCTTCCTCGGGGGACCCTCAGATACAGGCCTTGACGATGCTTGGGACGCTCCATCGGACGAATCCTCCCTCCCTGTGGCTGGTGGTGGTCTTCGCCTGGTGGCACAGGGAGGGTTGGCCATGTTGTCGGCGATCCGACGGAGTGAATGGCTTATGTCCCTTTGCACCGCCAGGAGCTCAGCCAGTCTTGTCTCCATCCGTCCTTGGTGTTCTTGTTGACTGGCCTGTTGCTCGGCCTGCTGGTTCTTGATCTCTGTGAGGGTCACCACTACCTGGCTGAACTCCCTGGTGTCACGCTGGTATGCCTCCATGATGTTGTGGATGTGTGACATACCGGTCCCTTCAGCTGGCTGGTCAGGTTCTCGCCTCCGCCGTCCTCCACTTCCACCACCCCTGCCCACACGAGCCTGGCCTGCCGTTGTGGGCACATCGGGTCTACGGGACCCCTGAGGGATGGCAGTGGCGGTGTTGTCTGCCTCCTCCTGGGTGCCTGCCGCACCTTGTCCCTCCTGGTCAGACTGGCTCAGTTGTTCACTGCGGGCACGGCTCCTCGGTGTCTCCTGGGATGTGGCAGGAATGGGGGTGGTGGTTGGCACAGATGTTCCTGGACCAGGTTCTGCAGGGGCTTGGACACCAGAGGGTCCAGGTCGGTCGGGGTCATCCGCGGAGTGTTGAGAGGCGTCACTGCCGGTGGGATCAGGTTACTCCAGAGCCTGTGACTGTGATTCTTCCCCCACATTGTTGGGGGATATTCATCATGTTGCCCTGTGTGTGAGGGACAGACAATGTTAATGCTGTTTCATGCAACATGCATGTTTCATACACATTCAAGTTGGCACTGTTCCTCCAGGTAGTTGTTTGTGCCTAGCATTCTCCTCAATGTTCACTTGTGGATGTGTATGTTGCAGGGGACCGTTTGATATGTTCTCCTGAGTCTTTGACATGTCGATTTGTGGCTTGGATACTTCTTCGGCTATGTATTGGTCTTGTTTTATTGCATGTTCATTGTGACAGTGGGTACATCCATTGCCTGTCCTGGTGGTGTCTGCTTGTGTAAGGGGTGTGTGTGACAGGGCCTGCTGGTGAGTGTAGTGTGATTTGGCCCTGGGGCTCCCAGGTGATGTAGCTGTCCCCCCATGGAGCATGCTGCCATGACAGTGAGTGTGAGTTCCTGTCCTAGATATCTGACCTTGTTGTCTTGGTGTTTGTGTTTGCACTGGTCACAGGAGGGCCTTGTGCTGCCTACACCAGGGCCAAGTGTGAGCTATCTTGTCAGTACTTTCCCAATCCCTGTGCATTGCTGGGCCATCTGGGATGGGGGCAATTGTGTCTGATTTATGATTCAAACATGCGTTTTGTGCCACCCACCCTCCCAGCATACTGGACATCCATTCTTGGGTTGGTGCTTCATGTAGCATGGGACATAGCATGGCCTTGCTTTCTCAATGGGGCATACACATGTTATTGGCATTAGCGTCGTTTTTGACTGTGGTTCTGGCCAGTGATGGCTTGGGGGTAGTTGTGTGCATTTGGTGTAGTTGGGGTGTGGATGCCATTACCCCATGTTACGTAAGTTGTTTGTGTACTCACCAGGCTCTGCAATTCCTTGGAGTCCATGTACTCACACCGGCGGAAGCATGGCCATCAACTTCTCCTCCCAGGGATGGTAATGAACTGGTCTGCGGGGCACACCACCTCCAGTGATGTTGCTCTGGGCGTAGTCCTCATTCATTTTGCGCTTGACCGCCCTCCACAGATCATACCATCTGGCTTGGCATTCATTCCTGGTCCTTCTGATGGGTGCATTCACCCTATCGACAATCCTCTGCCATAGGCGTGATTTTTCGGCTAGGCTGGTCTGTCTGACCAATGTTCCAAACAGCTGTGGCTCGCCATTGCTATGTACGGTGCGTACTCCGCCATCGCTTATGTACGGTGCGTACACCACCATCGCTATATACAGTGCGTACACCGCCATCGCTTATGTACAGTGCGAACACCCCATCGCTATGTATGGTGCGTACACCCCCATTGCTATGTACGGTGTGTACAACGCCATCGCTTATGTACGGTGCATACACCGTGATTGCTATGTTCGGTGCGTACCCCGCCATCGCTTATGTACGGTGCAAACACCCCCATCGCTATGTACGGTGCGTACACCCCCATTGCTATGTACGGTGCGTATACCCCCATTGCTATGTACGTTGCGTACCTCGCCATTGCTTATGTACGGTGAGAACACCCCCATCGCTATGTACGGTGTGTACACCCCCATTGCTATGTACGGTGCGTACACCGCCATCGCTTATGTACGGTGCGAACACCCCCATCACTATGTACGGTGCGTACACCCCCATTGCTATGTACAGTACATACACCGACATTGCATATGTACGGTGCGTACACCGCCGTACGAATCGTAAATCGGAAAGCCGGTCCGGATCGTACTTGTACGCTCGGACTGTCTTTTTACGATTCGTACGGAAAAGTGTCCGGGTCCATCTCGTACAACTTTTCCCGCTACGATTCGTACGGATCGGGCCGATCCGTATGTACTTTTTCCCGTACGAATCGTACTTCACGGGTCGGACGTGACTTGTACGATTCGTACGGAAAAAAATACCGATACAAGTGGTACGGGAAAAAAAAATACAGGATCGGAATCGGCCCCCTAATGATATAATTATGATAGGGACTCTTGCAATTCATAAAATAATTAATGTCAATTATTTTATTGGTCACTTCATTAGTAAAATTAATACTTCTATTTAGCATGAAATCAATACAATTACATTCATTACACTTGATTAAAAACTGTAGTTTTGACCAAAATGCATGGATGCTCTTCTTTAGTTATATATTCTAAAGGATCACTCTCACTCAAAATATTTTAAGTGTTTAAAACCTCTGAAATGTAACAATCTGTTTAGTGAATAACACTCCATTGGCATCCATATCAAGTTTAAATATATGCCTGTGTTTTCATAGTTTTCATAGCTTGCTTAATCTCCACAACGGTCCCCACAACGCTAAGGATGCCTGGCCTCCACCTTGGGGGTGCCCAGGAGTGGACGCCTTACAGGGAAAGCCAGGATGGGTTCCACAGCGGTATTCGTACAAGCGCCTTGAGACCCTTGCGGCTGAGTAGTGCGCTATACAAGTATCAATTTACAATTTACATAGTGTTTTATGATCCTGTATTTTATCTTGTGGTGACTCTAACATTTTCTGCACTTTGTTTTGGTGGTAATATCAGTTTCTTTTATATAATAAATAATTTCCGTTAAGTATTTTGACTTTAGCTATAGATTCTTCAAGATTCATTTCATTATAGCTCCTTTCTCTAAACCTTGATTGCATAGTCTTAAATTTACAAGTAAAAGGAGTGCCTGAGCAATAAAATTTTCTAGCTCTCAACATTTCCCTAAATGCAATATCTAACTTTTTTTTGTAGGATTACCTATGTAGAAGGGATTATCTTGAAAATATTGAAAATAACTATAAATTATGAGTATCATGTTTGCTAACCTGAAGTTTGTTAGATAATGAATTATTTGACTTTATGGCTTAATATGTTAGATGTTCACTAATTATATAACACATTATTTTAATTTAATTATCACTATTATATATTTTTTTTGTCTAGCCCTGAAGAAGTGTCTTTTTGTCACGAAACACATGTTGCTTTATTTATTTTTGAATATGAAAACTAAATAAAGATGTAGAATTTTAAGAAAAGGAATGATCTGTGTGACAATGTTTTTTAAATAATTGCTGCCTCAACATTTAGTTTATCTTTCATTAAAAGTTCAATTGAATGCTACAAATCATGACTTTACACCATAATTGCAATCTGGGGAAAAGTAAAAATGTATAAGTACGCTTGTGGAAGAAGGGAAGATAAAAAAAAAGAAAAACTGTGTTTTTTGCACTAATGAATTTTCCATAATGCACTGAATATGTCGCACTTTTTTTTGTAAGGAGTTGGAAGGCAAAAAAGCTGTATTTTTTAACTAATATGCTCTGCATGGCTCGCTGGATATGTCGTACCTCTATCTTGCAATGTATGTATAGGCTGAAAACATTTGTATGCTTATAGATGGAATCTTTAATATTGTATTTTTTCACATTGCACTCTACTTCCTCTCCACGTCATTAATAACTTCCTGTTGTTTTTTGGGGTTTTTTTTGGCTAACATCTAGCACCATTGCACAAATTATATTTTGATTTGGAATATTTGCCTTAGGAATTTCCACTTATTGAAATATTGAAGTGCTTCTCTACTTCTGTACTTTTGGATTGTGTTCCTTCTAAGCTGATATCAGCTACTACGCAAGTAAGGAACAAGTTTCCTGAGGCAATTTGTATACTTTAAATATCCCGGGGTTAATATAATTGAGTTTTTTTTCATAGAGGTGAAGGGGGAGGACGTGCTCCCGGGTTCCAAGTCAAGGCACCTTGTTGTTGGAGGGAGGCTGCGGTGGTGAGGGAAGGGCAAACTCACTCCACAGACAGTTTGGGGTGGCCAGGGGGGAGGGGGAAGAGGGGTGGGGTGTAGCATTAAAAAAATGTGCGTATAGATTGCAGGCACACTTGAAATATAGGGCCGTTTGGCAATTTGGTTAAATTTGGAGGCCAAGTTGAAATTGGCAGTGTCTCTGTCACCAAGGGGCTTTACTTGACTTTATGAAGAGAGCTGGCACAAATGTTGGAAGAGAGAATATAATATACTTTTTTGTAAAGTGCTATGTTTGGTCTAAGGAATGATACAATTGTTGAAGGTAATTTCATAGAAAGTGAATGGCTTTTTGAACGCACAAAAAAGAGAAGTAATGTTAAAATGGCTAGAATTTTTCTCCCCTCAGGTGATTTTTTTGCAGGAGACACATCTTAAATCTAACTCCCCCAACTTTACTCTCCCCAAGAAATATGACCAAGCATACTTTGCCTCGGCCCAGGCAGCAGTGCGAGGAGTGGGTATTCGTTTATCTTCGGAGTTGGATTGGGAGGTGGGTAAGGTGATTTGGGATGAGGGAGCTAGGTGGTTGTGGATAGAAGTCTTAGTTAGTGGAACAGCTGTCATCCTGCTTAATTATTATGGACCAACTGGCGATGACTGTGCAGCCCAGGAACAGTTATATGACCTGCTGGTGAATTTGCATCGGTTTATAATTATGGGGGGAGATTTTAACTTAATACAAGATTTACGTTTTGATACCTCCAACAAGGGAAAAAAGCAAATAAAACCTAAAACAGACAGACTCTTAAAAATTATTAAAGAGGATTTCGCCTTATTGGACCCATGGACGGTAGATCATTCAGGTGCCACTGAGTGTACGTGTTACTCAGTGAGATTTAAAACAGCATCCTGTCTGGATTTCTTCTTGATAAGTAATCTGTTCACAAGGGGGGAATCCTTGATTCTCTCTAACCCATTCTCGGATCGCTCTTTGGTATTCTTAATATTACACTTGCCCGCCCCCAGGAGAAAAGTAACAGGTGGCATTTTGATAAAGCACTGTTATCAGATCAAAACCCGTGATTTTGTAGGGTGGTTTTTCAAGGAAAACATGAATACGGCACCAGGTTTTATGGTGTGGGAGGCTTTTAAGGCCACGTTTAGGGGAGGGGTGGTGGCATACAGGGATAATCTTCATAAATTAAGGAAACTTAAGATTGCTGGATTCCAGGAGGCAGTGGAGCGGGCTAGGAGAGAACTTTCGGGGAGGTTAACTGGGGAACTGGAGGAAGAGGTACTTCAGCAGGAACTATTAAGGGCAAAGGAGGAGCTGAAAAGTTTTTTTATGCTCGAGGAAATTGCTGAAAGTAAAGCTGCTCGTCAAAAGCATACGAGGAAAGCCAGCATATCGGGAAATTTTTATCCTGGTCCACAAAAAAGCAACAGAGCAAACAGTATATTCCACAAATTAGACATTCTAGTACTAAGTGCCTGGTGAATATTAAAGACGGAATTGCCGAAATTTATATATCACATTTTAGCAAGATATTTGCGGAAGTCCAGACAGTTGACCCTCGAGATCTTGCGGATTATTTTACGACAGTCCACCTGCCTTAGGTCGGCGAGGAGGACTGTATGCTTTTGAGTGAACCGATTACAATCTCAGAACTAAGTGAAATCGTTAAAAAAATGACAAATGGGAAGGCGAGTGGCAATGATGGGATCCCTATTGAAGTATATAAACTGTTTTTAAATGAACTCGCCCCATCCTTGGTATTACTATATAACCAAATTATGGCCAGAATGGTGGTCTCAGACAGATTTAAGGAATCAGTTGTGATCTCAATTTTAAAGAAGGATAAGGAGCCTAAAGATCCAAGTTCTTATCACCCAATAATTCTTCTAAATGTAGACTATAAGCTTCTCATTAAAATCTGGGCAAACAGAATAGTGGGCTGCGCGCATTACTTGGTACATGCAGATCAAACAGGGTTTTTGCCTGGGAGATCTATGGCCGTGAATACTTTCTATCTGGTTCAAGCAATCGACTATTTTTCTGTTAGTAAGGAGGCTGCAGCCATTTTAATGATGGACACAGAAAAAGCATTCAACCTGGTGGATTGGCAGGCCCTCTTTTTTATTTTGGGAGAGTTTGGCTTTCCACGCCATCTGATCGAGATGCTAGAGAGAATTTATCGAGGAGCCATCACAAAAATAATTATAAATTCTGAGGAGGTGGGAGAGGAAGTAATAAGGCGGGTACTAGGCAGGGATGCTCCCTCTCCCCCTCCTGTTTTCACTCTTTATTGAGCCACTAGGGATAAAAATCCGTTCCAACCTACTAATCCAAGCCCCCCTATTAGAAATGGCCAAAATAAAGTTGTTTGCTGATGATTTGTTCTTGTACCTTAACCCAGAGAAATCAAACATTCAGAGAGCAATGGGAGAAATCCAGGCATTTACAGAATTGGGGGGTTAAAGGGTCAATCAATCTAAAATGGAGCTTCTTCTATTTAATGCACCAGGAATAGAGCTGCCGGAAGGGTTGAAATGTTTGCCTTTCAATCCTAGTAGATATCTGGGCCTATATGTGACAGATGACTTCCTTCAACTCTTTCACCTGAATTATGGTAGAACACTTGACAAAATAATAAGTCTGTTAGAATGATGGGCATTATTGCCCCTGTCAATAATAGGTTCAGTATCTCTTTGGTGTTATTTTTATTCTTAAATCTTCCTTTAAAAGATTCCAATCTCGTACTTTAATGAAGTTGATAAGGTGTTTCGGGAGTTTATCTGGGCTAAGAAAAAATCTCGAATTAAGTTATCTATTTTACAATTGGATGTAGAGCAGGGAGGCCTTGCAGTACCTCACTTAGCTACTTCTTACCAAGCTGCATTACTTAGCTTAACAACTCATTTTCTGGCCCCTATATCGAAGTTTGATCATTTTTTATTTAATCTTATGTCAAGGGAGAGTGTTATTAAGTTACCAGCATTCAAATTATATTATTCCATTGTGCCATTCATATTCCTCTGTTTACAACTGTGAGGTATGGGGCCTTAAACTCTCACAAAAGGGGGTGCAGCCCTATATTCTGTTGGGTTTTGTAAATTGGGCGGCTTTTATAATGGTACTAATCAGATCACATGGGAGGCTTTTGTAACACAATTTGAAGTGCAGAGCTGTGATCTCCGGCTAAGCTTTAGGCAGATTTCATGCTTTCTCCAGACTAACTTCAGAGGAATCAGTGAGGGAGCTAGAGTAATTTTAAAGCTGCCTTTGTGTCAAACTTATTGGGCATCGGCAATTGGTATAAGTTACTACGTCAGGAGAAGAATAAAAATCCTATTGAAATAATGCTCCCAAAAATCGCTCAGGAAACTAACTGTTGGTTCAGTAGACAGGAATGGCTATGAGTCTGTGAGTTTGACCACAAGAAATTGAGAGCAGCAAATTTTCAAAGAATGTCCTTCCTTTCTAGATGGGTGGCCTACTACACTCCCTCCAGGCTCCATAAATGGTTTCTTATGTTACCAAATAATTGTTTTAGATGTAATCTGCCAGAGGCATGGGACTGGACACATATATTTTTCACTTGTCCGAGACTACAATACATTTGGGAAGAGGTTTTTAGGTTTATTAGCAAATGTATGTCAATAGATATTCTTCCATGTGCATCGTAGGCGCTATTCGGTTTCTCCTATGTAGTTGATCAGCTCTCAATATACGTGCAATTTTTCGTTTCCCTAGCCATAGCAGTAGCCAGATCTTTAATTTTACAGAATTGGAGAGCTCAGAAAATACCTGCAATGGCCTAGTGGCTACACAAGATGGAGAGGACTTACAAATTTGAGGAGGTCTACGCGAGAGGATAGGGGCGGTGCAGAGATTTGGGATGACATGGGAGGGATATGTTGCAACCATTACCATACACATAGATGATACTATGTGACTTATCTATGGGGAATCTCCAGGCAAAGACTTTAATCATACAGGTCATCAAGCTAGGGGTCATATGTTATCACAGATTTGATGTTTAGAATGCTGGTATTGTATATCATGTAAAATGGGATATGAATTTGTGGTTTCTTTTATTGTCCAATTTAAATGTGAGACTCAATATGCAATAGGTTTTATCTTCTTTGCTTCTCAGTGTATTTTGTGTATCATATTTATCATGTACTAATGGATTATGAAATATGTTATACTTATTGTCTATTTATTATATGTGATTGGAGCGTCTGCAAATTTGTCTGTTGTATGTATGTTTTCTACGCTCAATAAAATAAATAAAAAAAGTGGGCTTGTGGACGATTTGGTGATACGGTACCCTGAAAAACATTCGACATGGTGCAGTTGTTATTGGACTCACTGGATGCATTTGGCTACTAGACTAGTCTCTGTGACATAGTGAATTCTGTGTGTATGTCTACAGCTTCTTGCCAAAGAGATGGCCTCTGTTGTTTGGCTAAATGGCTTTTTGGTGGACGCCTTTTGGTGAACTCATCCTGCGGTGAGGATTGCAGTTTACCAAGTTCGCCTCAAATTGCTGTGCTATGATTGCCTAGGCTATTCCATCTGAGAAGCTCATGTGACAATGTTACAGGCGTTTTCTTAGACAGCTCCCTTAAGTGTCCTACCATTTAGACATTCTGCAGTTAAGAGCACCCTAGGGTGACTCCGACGGCAACTCCCTGTTTAGTCCCCTTGAGCTTAGAAGGGCCTCAAGCAAGAACCCTTGACCAGTGAAAAGCCACACCTCACCCGTGAAAGAAAACTAAGGGCCTCTGTTTTGAAGATCTTCAGGTTATATATAATTCACATCTGGCTACTTGGGAGGAAGCAGGAGCATACAACTACCCTTTACTAAGATGAATACTGTGCTACATTTGTTTATATTTACTTCTGTATTGTATATGTATTCCTCTTTCTCTCTTTTGCTGTGGTCTAACTTTTTTCCTTCTCCATTTTCTCTCAATTCCCCACTTTTTGTCTAATTTTCTCTCTCGCCTTGTCTTTCCCAGTGTTCCTTTCTTTTCTTATTTCTCTCGTGATCCCTCCTGGCCAAAATACACATAATCCTTCGCCTGTGAAGTCTAGGACTTAGCCTCAATCCTCTGGTCCTTCCTCACCTCCTGGGACATCCACCCTTCCTCTGTCTTTTTAATCCTCTCCTACCCGAGCATCCAGACCAAGCGCTCAGGTAGAGGGTGGAGGGTTAAGGGCATCTTCTTATGGCAACGCCACCATTTGGGACTTTTTGAGCCAGTTATTGTTTCAGGCCCTAACACCTGGCTTTTTCTCACTTGTATCCCTCTCAGAACTGTTTCCAATAGTGTTGCCTTTGTGGTATATATGGACACCTACTGGACTGCTCCTCTCTCACTTTTAGGTAGACTCCATACAATACCCCATAGTGGGTTAACAGTGCCTTAAATGGGTTGCTACTCTGTTGTTACAGGGTAGGGTCTCTGAAGCTATTGGGAGGGCTTCATATAGGAAACTTTAGTTGTCAATCCTAGGTAGGTATCACAAAATACTCATTGGCGGTTTACCAGTTCATACAATGGGTCGTTCCTCTATTGCACCCCTGTAGCTCCTGGGACGATTCTATTGAATACTCTTTAGTAGTTTACCACTGTCTCCAATATAGTTCTCCTCTGTCCCTATAATGTACTATCACCATGGGTCTGAAGCACTATATAAAAAAAGAACCAGACAACACAGCACCGTGCTTTCAATCGTGCAAGGGCTTTTGAAAGTGCTAAATACATTCCAATCCTGTTTATTGTGATGCGCAATACAAAATCGCACTTGATGGGAGTAGGAATATCCTGAAAGTTCCTTGCTATGAATCAAGGGTAAAAAAAGAGTGTGGAAGTGACAAACAAACACAATTAATTTAATTTTTGAAGCGTGTAGATAGCCTCATATATGTTTGCATGACTGCATCATAGTAAGACAACTTCTATCACTTGACATATGAACAATGTTGTTGTTAGCAGTGTATTGAGCTAGTTTAAAAGTACCCAGTTTTACAAACCAACGAAGTGGTTAAAATGTCAGGCACCAAGCCGCTCAGAAGCACATACTGAGGGGAAGTTATGGCAATGGCAAGGAACCTAAGAGTCAGTTAGTGATGTGAAAGACGGCTCCTTGCAAATGAAAATCCTGCTGCTTGGTAATTTTTGACTTTGAAATGATTTTAACTTTGCATGTAGCCAATTCTCCTGAAATATATTCAGGGACGGCTCACTTGCAAGTCAATCTCAATAATTTGCAGTCATTTCAAGTTCGTTTCCCCTGAGAAACTTTACAAATAGCTTATAAGAGCAATTTTGCTAAAGAGATTGCTTTTCAATGACAAAATGGGAAAGAATCAGACACAATCATGTTCATTTTAGAATGAAAAAGGAATCAGTATGACTACAGAGCTACACAATAATGTGAATAAATCTATCGGTGTTGTTTGGTAGAAGTTCACACATTGTTTGAGGTTTGGCAGCAAGGTTCTTCTAGTTATTTGGAATCGAACACTAATATATTTTCAAAATATTTTGAAACAGAATGATAACGGACTCCATGAAGTATAAAGGGATTATCATTTGTAATTACTGTGCCTGGGTCAGAAAATCATTTGTCAACAACGATTATTATTGCAGAACATATGAGCCAAAAATAGGGAATGAGATGATATGCAAATTCTTCATAGGAAAACGAAGCCAGATCATTTTGAAATGAAATATCCAAATTGAAGCACATTTGAGCATCCAGTAACCCCGGGCCATATGTACAATTGCGACCTACCTCATTAATTTACAGGGTAGGTCGATTTGCGAATTGATTAGGAATTGCTATTTTATATATACTTATTTTCTTAATTAGGTATCGGGATTTCCTAATTGCGATGTGGTAAGAATTGCAATTAGGAAATATCAATCCGTAAATTTTGAGCATCTTGTACCTAATTCTTTGCTGCCCTTCGTTTCGTCTTTTGAAAACCTGCATGTTTCGTAAGCTGTGTTCTACTCCTGTTGCACATGGCAATTAATGTTATTAACTGGCACTCTACCCATCCCAACACACTTACTGTGTATTGACAACCCCCCAATAAAAAACAGGCAGACACATGCGTGAAGTGTGTTAGGGATACCAATAAGTACGTCCTAAATATACAAGTAACATACAACGAATCACACCATCAAAGACCAATGTATTTGTGCAAGAGGTACCATGAAAAACATGGCAGCACAATGAAGTGGCATCACCTCCCTCTGGAATGCCACTACAGCATTTCAAATGCAGATTGCATAATGAGATTAATCTAGGAATTTCTCACAACTACACATGGCAACATATCTCACCATTTGCAAGCACAGTTGAACACAAATACCACCATACATCACATATTAACTGGTCATGTCACATACGTTTGTATCTCTCCAGGAATCTACACAATACTCACAAACACACTCCCAAATTTTACGTGTGTCACATCACCCAAACCCTTCATATACTCACACATCACCGCAGACTCATAGTGGGACATAATACACAAATAGCTAAAGCATGCTGGACACTTATCCCAATCCTATCACATGCAAAGGGTCAGGTATAACGTGTGTCTAAAACAATCTGGGCAACATTTACCAGTGGAAAGTGACATTAAGCAAACCAAAATGACATAATGTTTGTTCAAATCAACGTTAGGCACATGCACATGCTCCACTTATCATGAGGGGGGATGCAAAGTGTGTTTCAGTGGCTCATGCGCTGCAACATACTTTGCGTGATGATGCTGAAGCAGATGTAATCATCTACGACTGTACACAAATATGTAATGACTCAGATAAGTAGTCTTGAGAATGGTGATAGAATACAAAATACATAGTATTAACCTTTCAGTATGCTAAGAAAATGGTGAATGCATGTGGCTGCACACATTGACACATCATCTTAAGATAAAGCTTTGTTAGGGGCAAGCTATGAGGAAAGGCCTGAGTCGGGTGTTGTGTAACATTCATTCACATATTGCTTTACCTTGTCTTAACACACAGTGATGAGGCATGTGTACCAAAGATATATCGGGCTGGCTTGTGTATGCCCTTGTGGTGGTATCGAACCATTAGGGAAGTCCATGTTCCGGCACATGTGTGCCATCTGCAAAGGGTGAATGGACTTCCTTTTACATTTTTTGTTTGCATTGAAGGACCCCTTACAGCACATTACTATGATGAAAGGATATGTTCCAGATCCATGTGTGATGCATAATGCAGCACACATGAAATTCTATGTAAATCACAAAGAAACATTACATTTCAACTTTTCTTGGCTTTCAATTGTAGAACTGACTGAGTCTTCAAAAACCACACAGCTCGAGAGGTATCATTCTGGACAATCCTCAAAATGTTAGCAAGTCGTGCTGAACTGTCCTATTCCACACCTATGTCCCACCATTTACTGTATTTGAGTGGTGTGGCACGGATACCATGGGCCATGTGGCGTTAAGCAATGTGGAGTGCCTTCGCAGAAACCAGTGTAAATGTGCACGTCATTGCATCCACCTAAGCAAGTACTAAAATGTGAATCTTTAGTCAACATTCGCATTGTATGCATTAATATAAATCCTCAATACAAGTTGTGAATGCTTGTTGTACAAGTTAAGGTGTGTCGCAAGGCCATTTCAGTGGTACACACCTTACAGCAATGTGTTATGTAATAGCCTCATATATAGCCACACTTACAACCAATGGTAATTAGTATGACTACCACAGAAGCATGCATTAACTAACAAACATTAGAATACATGGATATGCATAAATGTGAGGAAGTAGTGCATGTTGACAGCTCAGAATTTCTGAGATCAAAACATATCAGAATAAATAAAGTCACCTACACAACACAGATCACATGCCATAGGAAAACGGTGTTGTTAGGAGTACAAAATCCTGCAATATGGTACATTTGCTGATCTCCAAGCACTTAGCGGCAATTTTTTTGACACTTTTCACGCAAGTGTTAATTTTCCCTTACCGCTATGGATAATGATCTCAAAGTGCCTGTGTTGACAATGGAAAATTCCCACTTACCGTTTTGCGTCAAGCAATTTCACGCTGACTCCAAAAACAGGCCGCAAATGGCCAGGATGTGATATTAGCATGCATCCTGTTTCATGGAAGAGTGATGTATCATTTCAGTTTTAATCACACTGTTGCTGTCTATTGAAATTTGTGGAGGTGTTTAGAGATGTCTGCTGAATTTGTGGCGTGAGATAGTAGTTTGGTGTCTAGTCTGCTTTCCCTACTGTCCCTGTGAAGTCATGTCTCATTTTCTTTCCTTGTTCTTTTGCGTTTTTGTGATAATCATGTCAGGTGTTTGTCTACGTGGTATATTTGTTGCATATAAAGTGTCATTGGGTATTTAATTGGGTTTTCCTTTGAATATTTGAGTTAGTTGTGTTTGTGGGGATTGTGAGGGTAGGAATGTCAGGCTGACAGGATATATTCAGGGCTTTTCTCTGGCTGTTAAGATTTTTCTTGCCAAGGATGGTGAAGAGTGTACTGCAGTGGTGTGACGCCAAGGTACGAAAGTTGAGGTGGGAGTGAGTCCGCCACCACATGCTGCGGATATTTGGAGTGGACAGGACTGTCCACCAGTGGAAACACAGATGGCAGGATTGAGTTGGCCAAGAGGGAGAACTTTTGGATGACCTGGGGATCATTCAGGCAAGGTGCTAATTACATGACAAATGTTGTCTGATATTCCACTGTGTGTTCCTTGGTAACAACTGTAGTCTGTGACACAATGTTTTATACGCAACAGGATGATGCCATAGACTTTGTAAAAAATGAACCTGCCTAGCTTCAACTCAGGTACTCTAGCACCATTGTGCAAGTGTGCCTGTGTTGCAGGGAAAGATTGTTCATGTGCAGGAATGTGTCCCTTCCTGCACATAAACAATCAGAATTTGCGTTGAGAAACTTCTATGTGTGCTGCTTAATGCAGCATACATATATTTCTCACAACATAATTCTTTTATGATGTTTGTTTATGTGCAGGGAGGGACACCTTCCTGCACATAAGCAATCATTGGTGCTTATCTGTTTGTATGTGTGCTGCACAATGCAGCACACATGAAAAGTGCCAAAATGGGATGGAATTAATCTTCTATTCTTGTTGTGCAAGGGTAAAACCAGTTTTCCACTGTTCTTAATCTAGGTGCTGGGCCCTATTTACGCCACCCTTGTAAATATGGGCCAGCGTAAAATACAATGGGTGTTGTGGTGGAATGACCACCACAACACTCACGGCCGCACCCTTCACACTATGTATAGTGTGAAAGGGTGCCTTATCCACAATGCAGCATTAAGCCATGTCAAATGGATTCATGCAGTCTTGTGAATAAGGCAAAGCTCCTATTACCACCACAATGTCAAGAAACATGACATTGTGGAGGCGATAGGGCCTTGTGAATATGTACCTCGATTTGTAGTCAGACTATAATCATGTATTGTTGCAAGATTGTCTCGTAGTCCAAAAGCCTGCATTGGTCATCTGTTGCGTGTCAGAAAGTCAATTCACATCTCTTCATGTAGGCCACATGAACTGATACTTGAATGTAATAGTTTAAAATTTGAATGTAGATGACTTCAATTGTGAACCAGACACATGTGACCCCTCATGACTGATATATACTCTTTTTTCTTGTGTCACAGCTGAACTACCAATATTCACTCGGGTGACATTGATGCCTTCAGGGCCCCACACACCATTTGTGAGTGCTTCAGTCTACTTAGTCCATGCATGTTGCTTTCCAAATAAAGACTGCTTGTGATGACTGCTGCAGAATGTTATTGAAGAGAATTTTGGTGTGCATGACATGGATATCACCTCTGCCATTGATGAGGCAGCCTTATGAGAAGTTTTTGGGCCATAATTATGATGAAGTGATGGTGCACAGTATTAGCCTTCTTGGCTTTAAGCATCACATACCCAGTTTGGAAATGCAGCCGTGCACCGTACTTACAACAATACGGCTCATTTCATTGTTTTGACCTGCGCCGGTGCAATTTAGCTGTCTCCCGACAATGTATACACTCTTGCACCATTGTAGAAGAGTGCTTGCATTGGCACTAGACAGCAAAAGATGGCGCTGCTGTCTTGGAAAACTGGTAGGTGGCCCTTGATATGGCAAATTCCTTGCATCCGTGCATTTACCACATGTTGAAGCAGATTGTAAACCAATTTTATATGACACCACCCGACACCAGTCTTCCCAAAGGATACCCACATACATTCTTTTGATTTGATGTTCTGTCCCATGGTATCTATTGGATCTGTCCTTCTATTTTGCAATTAATGCTGTGACCTGTTGGTGCTTCTACAAAGCCTAATACTGTGTGAAGTTGTTACACCATGTAACTGCACTGTGCATAGTGTTGTGAAGTCAACTGCAACATCTTATTCACCTCACTAAGGGAATATGTAGCATGTGTACATGGCAGCATTAGTGCACGTTGTATGGCTACAGAAATATCAATCAATCAATAAGGGGTTTATAAAGTACGCTACTCACCTGCGAGGGTCTGAAGGTGCTGGGGGGGGTAGCTCCGGATCAGTCAAAGAGCCAACTCTTGAAGTCCTTCCTGAATGTGTGCAGGGTCGGGGAGCGTCTGATGTTCACGGGTAGCTTGTTTCAGGTCTTGGCTGCGATGTAGGAGAAGGCTCTCCCACCTGTTTTGTTTCTGCAGATGCAGGGGACCTAGGCCAGGGCGAGGTCGACGGAGTGTAGGTTCCTCTTGGGTATGTGGAAGGAAACTCTCTTGTTGAGGTCTTTGGGTCCCATGTTGTAGAGGGATTTGTAGGCATGGGTGAGGAGTTTGAAAGTGACCCTTTTCTCGACATGGAGCCAGTGGAGGTCTTATAGCTGTTGGGTCATGTGCTCGTGGCGAGGTGTTCCGAGGATGAGTCTGGCCGCGGCGTTCTTGATGGTTTGGAGTCTGTATACTAGAGGTCTGTTGATTCCGGCTTATAGGGCGTTGCCCTAGTCCAGTATGCTGGTTATGAGTGCATGGGTGACGGTCTTTCTGCAGTCGGGGAGGATCCACTTGAAGGTCTTGCAGAGGATGCGCACGCAGTTGAAACTGGTGGAGGCAACGGTGTTGATCTGGCAGTTCATGGAGAGGGAGGAGTCGAGGATGATGCTGAGGTTTTATGTGTGGTCTGTCGAAGTAGGTGGGTTTCCGAGGGCGGTGGTCCACCAGGTGCCATCCCAGGCAGAGGTGTGGGGCCGAGGATGAAGACCTCAGTCTTCTCTGAGTTGAGCTTCAAGCAGCTGTCTTTCATCCAGGCTGCCACATTCTTCCTTCCTTCCTGGAAACAGAGTCTGATGTCTTCGGGGTCCTTCATGAGTGAGAGTATGAGCTGGGTGTCGTCGGCGTAGGATACAATGCTGAGTCCATGCTGTCTAACAATGGAGGTGAGGGGGGCCATGCGGCCTCAGACCGCGTTGTGAAGTCTGGCTGTGAGAGTGCGATGTGAAACGGTGTCGAAGGCTGTGGAGAGGTCTAGAAGGATGAGGGCTGCAGTGTGTCCCTGGTCTAGTAGCCTGCAGATGTCGTCCGTGGTGGCGAGAAGGGCAGTCTCGGTGCTGTGGTTGCTGCGGAATCCAGACTGGCAGGCGTCTAGGATGGAGTTCTCTTCGATGAAGGTGGTCAGCTGGGCGTTCACGAGTGTCTCAGTAACTTTGGCCGCGAAGGGGAGGAGAGAGATGGGTCGGTAGTTTTTCGGGTCAGTTGGGTCGGCAGTGGGTTTCTTGAGGAGGGGTTTAACCTCTGCCTACTTCCTGTCCCCTGGGAAGATTCTGGACCTGAAGGAGGCGTTAATGGTGAGTCCTAGTTCGGGTGCGATGGTGGTGGCGGCCCTGTGGAATATGTGCAGTGGGCAGGGGTCCGTTGGGGCTCCTGAGTGGCTTTTCTTCATGGTGGCAGCGGCGTGTTTGGCGGTGGTGGGTTCCCAGGCCATAATGGTTGGCTTGTCGGTGGTATTGTGGGGGTTTGTTTTACATCGTCAGTTCGCTGAAGTTGTCGTAGGTGTCCTTGATCTTCAGGTGGAAGTATGAGCTGAGCTTGTCGCAGAGTTCCTGGGAAGGTGTGATGTCATTGAATTCGCTGGGGGGTTTTGAGAACTGTTGTTTGACGTTGAACAGCTCCTTGGCGTTGGATGTGTTGGTCTGGACTTTGTCTCTTATGAAGGTCCGTTTGGTGTCTCTTATGCGCTGGTGGTATTCCTTCAGGGCGCTTCTGTGGTTGTTCCGTGCTTCCATGGTTTTCTGGTTTCGCCAGGCTTTCTCTAGTCGTCAGCAAGAGCGTCTGGCTTCTTGTAGTTATGTGGTGAACCAGGCGGCCTTCGGAGGGTGTTGTTTGGCGGGATGGTGGAGTGGTGTGAGCTTCTCGGCGCAGCGGAAGATCCAGCTGTGAAATTCCATGGCTCCGGAATTGGTGTCGGTCGTGGTGCTGGGGGGGTCCTGGAGGAGGGTGGTGCTGAGGAGTTCCTCTGTGACCTTGCTTCAGTTCCTTCGTGGTGGTTGCAGCACGGGCTGGGGTGCAGAGGTGATGTTGAAATTGAAGTGGACGCAGTGGTGGTCTGTCCAGAGGGGCTGAGTGGTGTGGCTGAAGCGGACGTTAGTTCCTCCCGTGAAGATAGGGTCGAGTGTGTGTACAGCTTTGTGAGTGGGCGTGTTGACCAGCTGCTTCAGCCCAATGGTGGCGAGGTTGTCGAGGAGAGTGGTCGAGTCGAGGTCGTTGCAGTTGTTGAGGTGGCAGTTCAGGTCCCCGAGTAGAATGTAGTCCATGGAGGTGATAGCGTGGGGTGTGGCGAGCTCGACGATGGTGGTTGCGGATTGTGTGCAAGGTCCCGGGGATCTGTAGATGAGGGTCCCATGTAGCATGGTTCTGGGTCTGGTCTGGATCTGGCAGTTGAGGTGTTCCGTGTTGGAGTGGGGTCGCTCGTGCTGGAGGTGGAGAGTCGAAGGGGGATTTTGTGTGCGATGGCGAGTCCTCCTCCTGGGAGTTGGGGGGCGGTCCTTTCTCTGGGTTTTGTAGCCGTCGGGTATGGCAGTGGCGATGTCGGGGCCGGAGGAGGCGTTGGTCCAAGTTTCTGTGAAGAAGGCAACATCATATACTAAGGGAATATGTAGCATGTGTACATGGCAGCATTAGTACACATTGTATGGCTACAGAAACATAACATAGAAATGGGGTATGTGGTAGTGACTCTCAGAGTATGTGAATTTTGTGCAGTTCCTGTGGCACTTTCACAGTGTCCATAGGAGCAAATTGTGTCTTTTACTTCAGCCGATGCATCTGTGTTTCACAGTTTATATACAGACAAGAAAATGTTTGAGGGATGTTGGTGAAGTGTATGACTAGACATGGAATCCGTCTAGCCTGGCCTGATGTAGCAGTCACTGAGGATCAGAGCATTGGAGCAACACTTGTCAGTGACAAGTATCATTGTAATGATGCATTCTCACACACAAGATGAGATCTGGTGTACGTGACAATGCTGGATGAGTGGTCTAAACCAGACCTACAACTGGCTGGAATAAGTAAATACAAGCTTGATACATTGTGATGTGCCCAACAACACGTTCAACCATTTTTCCCTGTGCTACTTCGAATGTGCTAAATATATGCCATGTTGTGTTTCAAATAGTTGAGTTGTGACATGCAAGTACTCAGATGCTTCAAGTAGATGTATATAGCATGAATTTTGGATGTGTAGCTGTGGAGTCACAAATAACTATGTAGTGGTTTGATGATTTCTGATTTGGGTGAATGTAGTATAAGAGTAACACTTTGGTGCTTAGTGGTCTGCCTCTATTACAAGCACTGCATCCTATGCCTTTGTCAGCCGCGGCCCGTAGAGGGAGTTCCGTGGGGCAGAAAGGTGGGGTGGGGGAGGGGCAGGGTGGGGGGTACTAAACACCGGAATATGGATAATTGGAGGTAAGTAAACAATTAAATAAATAAAACTAATTTCGGAGCGTGGGCTGCAACGCATTTTGCAATGCAGGGCGCGCAACGAAAATTGTTTTATTTATTTAATTGTTTACTTTCCTCCAATTATCCATATTCCGGTCTTTAGTAGCCCCCACCCTGTCCCTCCTCTGCCCCGCCTTTCTGCCCCACGGAACTCCCTCCGCGGGCTGCGGCTGGCCTTTGGGTAAATTGCATGCCCTGGGTGATCTGCTATGGGCCTGTAAATCAGTCTCCTTGGGTACATCCCCCTGTTAGACCTTGTCTGAGTTTGTGTCAATGTCAAACTCAGCTAACCTTTTACTGTTATTCCTGGACTTTGCCATTGCTATGTCCCACACCATACATGACCATGTCGATATCAATGTCAGGTTGTCATAAGAGTTTTGCTTCACATGTAAATTGCAAGATCATGTTAGAATTAGCAAACAATTGATAGGAGAGTAAAGTTCCTGTTGCTGTACACTTTTGTGTGGGAGACACATGTTGGACCTTGTTCTGTGTCTTATTTCTAACATCTTGTTATGTGTGTCGTTTATTACAGACAACATGTCACCTGAGGCAGCCAGGGTGTTTAAGCAGCGAAAGGACCGATACAAACACATCCGCAGAGTTGCTAAGGAGTATCAGGCTACGGAGAGGAGGTACAATGAATAGAGGGAGGCAGGATGGTGGACGGCTATTCCAGAGGGTACACAGAAAGCTCCAAGACAGAGTATTGTGCTGCCTGCCACTTCCAGGCACCAGAGTCAAAATCTGTCAAGCACTTCCAGTGTAAAACGTGGAACCACACGAACAATGGCATTTGCAGCTCAACAACATCCGGCACCTGCCCCACCTGCACCACAAACTTCGTCTCCTCAACCGGCTGCACAGGCACAACCTGCCCTGCCAACTACAGCACCTCAACTAGCTACAGCAGCACCACGGCACCACCTAAACTGGCTATCCCTCACACCCAGTAGGACCACAGGTTATTGTTGGACTTAAATGTTTGGTTGGCATCAGTTGAGAGAGACATTGCAGAGGTGTTGACCCACCTTCAGGACATTAAGGGTGCCCTGGCTCTCACTTTCTGAGTCACATCTGCTTGGACAATGCCCCTTGTACAGTCTCCCTAATCCTTGGTTTTTACTTCTGTCTTCCTTTTGTTTCCTTTTCCTTTGGGTGGGTGGGGGGGTTAATGTTTTTGTACTTGTTTAATAAAATATAAATATATAAATATCTCTCTCTCTCTCTATTACCTACTGGCGGTCGCCAGTAGGTAGTTATAGTTAGGACCACGTTTCCATAGGAAATCCGCAACATTCTATTTTGAATAACTTTGGCGCCGGTCGACGAATCCTCGCGAATTTCTCAAAATAGGTGGGGCGCTACGCTCCGCTCCTACCCTGAAAGTCTCGGGGGGATCCGTCAAGCGGGGGCTGAGATAAAAGGGGGGTCCCAAAACGCGTTTTTCCCATGCATTTTTCCATAGGACCTTTAGAACGAGCTACAGCCCGAACGGCTGAACAGAATTACTCAAAATTTGGCAGAGAGGTAGTCCCTAGGTCAAGGAAGTGCCTTTTGTAGGTTTGGTGTAAATCTGTTCAGTAGATTCTGAGAAAATAGCCTTTAAATCAATATATATATCTGAGCCCGCTTACGGTACGCTTACCGTACGCTTACGGTAAGCGTACGGTGGCGTGCGCGAGCGCGATTCTGATTGGCTCTTAGATCTTAGTAAACATTCGAATCGGCCGAAACCAGGAAGCGGCGGCCGCCATTTTGTGTATTTCACTCTGAAAAAAAAGAGTGAAAACAAGGAAAGGGGGCAATGAGGAGAGTTACAGACCCCCTAACAATTGTAAGGGGGTCAAAGAAGGACAGAAAAGTACAAAAAAAACATTTATTGATTTTAAAAAAAATCACGGGGTACGCGTACGGTAAGCTTACGGTAAGCGTACGGTAAAAAAAATAAAAATAAATAAATGAAAAGCAGATTTAAGAGTTTAGAAATTAGGGAGCTCTAAAAAGAGCTGTTGTGTTTATGGAGTCATTTTTTTAGTGGTACCTACAAGTAAGTACCGATGCAGAGTCTAAGGTTCAAGAGGAAGACTCTGTTCCCTTCATCATTGAAGTGCACACCATCTCCTCTATAAATGTCTTGCATGTCGTAACGCAAGTTGTTGTGGTAAATGGCACCCATACCATAGTCACGGAGGAAAGCAGAAACAGATTTGTTGACGTGCTTTCTTGCTTTGTCAATCTGTGGACAGAAATGATTGGACCAGTTCCATTTTTGCCTTTGGCATATGTTGGAAAACACAAAGGCAGTTTTAGGGAAAAGTGTAAACAGTTGTGCAAAGGTGTCCTTCATAAGCATTTCCAGACCTACCCCAGTCAAAGTGCCTAGGTCATTGCCACCACAGTGCACTATTATGAGGTCAGGGTGTTGGATTTGAATGAAGGATTTCACCAATGGCATCAATTGGTGCCACTTTAACCCTCTCTGACCAATCCATTTAATGTCTACATTTGGCAAAGCAAGGTCTCTCACCATATCTGTTTTCTCTGCAAACTTTTCACTCCAGAAGACATAGCTGTGCCCTACAATCCACACTGTGAACATCTTCAAAGGACAACTGGATGCACTCAGGAGGTGTCTTTCAGTAGAATGGCAATATGAAAAGAAAGACAGTTTGGAAATGGAGGCATACATATTTTTTACAAAACAAAAAGAACTGATTGGCTGTTTCATACCATTCTAGAAAAAAAACTAGGCTGTATGTGAAAATTAATAGAAGCATGTTTTGTATTGGTACAAAAAAATGTGTAACCAAAGAACAGTACTATGGATTTGCTGTTAGGTTTGAAAAGTCAAGCACTCTTGCTCTGTGGAATTGAAACATTGTGTGTCGAACTTCTGACCTAACAGCACACAGCAGTGTTCCATGAGCTGTTGCTATGGTAGCAGGCAGAAGTCAAGTTGGGGGAAGGGTACTAGGCAGAAGTCAAGTTGGGGGCAGGGTACTTTTGGAAAAGGGTTGGTTTTCAACCAATAGAAATGTGTCATTACATTTGAAAAAAAGGGGGAAGCACTGAGATTTGAAACTTACATGTATATGTGTGGAAAAATAGAGGGAAAGTTTGCCATTATCTGGTTCTGCTGAGAGGAGAGAGGTGAACACAACAGAGATCCTGGCTCTGATAATCTGCTGTTTGAGTGTCACATTTCTTTCACAACTAACTAATTTTAAAGGTGAGTTTACAGTTTGAGAGGGGATGTATGTGGTAACTTAAGAAATGAATAATAGAAATGGGAATTGTTTTTGTTGTAGTTACACATGGTGGTTTCATAATGTGTCAGTCTGTAAAAGTGATTTTCACTTGGCCCGAAAAAAAAAGAGCAGTAAGTGTGCTTTCAAATTGGCAAAGAAATTTCGTTTTGGCACTAATGTGAAAACATGACTCTGTGTGCATAGAAGAATTATAGGCAGAGATTTATTGCGTCTTGCTCTGGTGATTTCACAGTTGCAGTAGATGGAAAGGGGGAGCGAATTTTTGGGGGAAGAAGCAGAGGCTTAGCACACACCCATGTCCTTGCCGTGTATAGTCATGCACAGTATTTACAAGCCAGTGGGGTTTTCAGGTTTAAGTCTGTAATGCAAATACATTCAGCATCACTAAGGCTGGTTGCCCCTGCTGGAGTGTAGGCAGTCACAGAGAATACACACGGTGGTGGTCTGAAAAAAAAACAGCTTGGACATGTGCATTTAAATAAATTTAAAAAAAAGGTTTCAGAATGTGTCAGTCTGTAAAAGTGATTTCAAATTGTAAAAAGAGATTTTCACTTGGCCCGAAAAAAAAAGAGCAGTAAGTGTGCTTTCAAATTGGCAAAGAAATTTCGTTTTGGCACTAATGTGAAAACATGACTCTGTGTGCATAGAAGAATTATAGGCAGAGATTTATTGCGTCTTGCTCTGGTGATTTCACAGTTGCAGTAGATGGAAAAGAGGAGCGAATTTTTGGGGGAAGAAGCAGAGGCTTAGCACACACCCATGTGCTTGCCATGTATAGTCATGCACAGTAATTAGAAGCGAGTGGGGTTTTCAGGTTTAAGTCTGTAATGCAAATACATTCAGCATCACTAAGGCTGGTTGCCCCTGCTGGAGTGTAGGCAGTCACAGAGAATACACACGGTGGTGGTCTGAAAAAAAAACAGCTTGGACATGTGCATTTAAATAAATTTAAAAAAAAGGTTTCAGAATGTGTCAGTCTGTAAAAGTGATTTCAAATTGTAAAAAGAGATTTTCACTTGGCCCGAAAAAAAAAGAGCAGTAAGTGTGCTTTCAAATTGGCAAAGAAATTTCGTTTTGGCACTAATGTGAAAACATGACTCTGTGTGCATAGAAGAATTATAGGCAGAGATTTATTGCGTCTTGCTCTGGTGATTTCACAGTTGCAGTAGATGGAAAAGAGGAGCGAATTTTTGAGGGAAGAAGCAGAGGCTTAGCACACACCCATGTGCTTGCCATGTATAGTCATGCACAGTAATTAGAAGCGAGTGGGGTTTTCAGGTTTAAGTCTGTAATGCAAATACATTCAGCATCACTAAGGCTGGTTGCCCCTGCTGGAGTGTAGGCAGTCACAGAGAATACACACGGTGGTGGTCTGAAAAAAAAACAGCTTGGACATGTGCATTTAAATAAATTTAAAAAAAAGGTTTCAGAATGTGTCAGTCTGTAAAAGTGATTTCAAATTGTAAAAAGAGATTTTCACTTGGCCCGAAAAAAAAAGAGCAGTAAGTGTGCTTTCAAATTGGCAAAGAAATTTCGTTTTGGCACTAATGTGAAAACATGACTCTGTGTGCATAGAAGAATTATAGGCAGAGATTTATTGCGTCTTGCTCTGGTGATTTCACAATTGCAGTAGATGGAAAGGGGGAGCGAATTTTTGGGGGAAGAAGCAGAGGCTTAGCACACACCCATGTCCTTGCCGTGTATAGTCATGCACAGTATTTACAAGCCAGTGGGGTTTTCAGGTTTAAGTCTGTAATGCAAATACATTCAGCATCACTAAGGCTGGTTGCCCCTGCTGGAGTGTAGGCAGTCACAGAGAATACACACGGTGGTGGTCTGAAAAAAAAACAGCTTGGACATGTGCATTTAAATAAATTTAAAAAAAAGGTTTCAGAATGTGTCAGTCTGTAAAAGTGATTTCAAATTGTAAAAAGAGATTTTCACTTGGCCCGAAAAAAAAAGAGCAGTAAGTGTGCTTTCAAATTGGCAAAGAAATTTCGTTTTGGCACTAATGTGAAAACATGACTCTGTGTGCATAGAAGAATTATAGGCAGAGATTTATTGCGTCTTGCTCTGGTGATTTCACAGTTGCAGTA
The DNA here is from genome assembly GCF_964204655.1 of Triturus cristatus. Classification (NCBI taxonomy): domain Eukaryota; kingdom Metazoa; phylum Chordata; class Amphibia; order Caudata; family Salamandridae; genus Triturus; species Triturus cristatus. The sequence continues at coordinate 486,716,326 of NC_140591.1, forward strand.
GATGGAAAAGAGGAGCGAATTTTTGGGGGAAGAAGCAGAGGCTTAGCACACACCCATGTGCTTGCCATGTATAGTCATGCACAGTAATTAGAAGCGAGTGGGGTTTTCAGGTTTAAGTCTGTAATGCAAATACATTCAGCATCACTAAGGCTGGTTGCCCCTGCTGGAGTGTAGGCAGTCACAGAGAATACACACGGTGGTGGTCTGAAAAAAAAACAGCTTGGACATGTGCATTTAAATAAATTTAAAAAAAAGGTTTCAGAATGTGTCAGTCTGTAAAAGTGATTTCAAATTGTAAAAAGAGATTTTCATTTTAAAAACTATTTTTTAAAAAAACAAATGAATAAATATTTTTTTGAGTGAGTATGGTAAGTCAATAATAATAATTGTAGTCTCTCAAGGACCTTCTAATGTGATAAATGATTTTTAGTGTTTTTTTTAAAAAATAAAAAAAAAGGTACGCTTACCGTACGCGTACGGTAAAAAAAAATAAAAAAAAGTTTTTAAAAACATATGTAAAAAAAAGATGAAAGATAAGGTTGGCTCTTAAAAGAACCGTTGTGTTCATGCAGGGACAGAGGAAAGAAAGATTGGGAATATTAGACGGTACGACAAGTGTGCTGATCTATTTTACTGTTCACCAGGGAAACACTGGTCTCCCTATAAGTAATTAGATCGTGACAAGTGGCGCACCGTACTTCAACCCTCGCAAACCGAGGGTTAATTTCCAGAGGGCCAGCAAAAGAAGATTCTCCCCCCACAGATGAAGGGCTCACCTGACCTGCAGAAGAAGGAGTCTGCCCTGCAGGTGATGGTCCAGGCTGAGCTGCTGTGGATGTACTGGCTCGTCTTTCTGAAGAGTTACCTCCAAAAAGATGACCATGTGTCCTTCTGTGTACATCCTGGAGGTGTCTCTTCATGGTGTGATTCCCAAAGGAATACTTCCTGTTAGGATTACCTCTAGAAAGTACACGATTACACAGCTTGCAAGTAACTAAGGGTGCATTCACCTTTTGCTGGCCTTCTGGAAAAGTAAAATAATCCCAAACATAAGAAGGCTTTACTTTCCTCGCTCTCTGCCTCAAGACAGTGCTGCTGGTGCTAGCCTCACTCTCAGAAGAGCTCTGCTGTTCTGCCATCGTATCCCAAAGACAAACCAGCTCCTTCTCCCAAGGGATCACAAGCAGAAATGAGGGGAATGGGTGTGGTGTAGGAGAGTTCTAGAACTGAAAGTAGTTTCAACCAATCAAAAGTTGTGTTTCATGATCACATGACCAACCGTACGCTTACGGTACGCTTACGGTGCGCTTACGGCAAAAAGTACGCGTGCGCGTAAAAAAGACACGCGCTTGCGCGCATGCGCATAACAGTCACTCCCCGGCACTTCCGCGTAACGTGCGCGTGTTGCGTAAGCGCGCACGCGTCCCACGCGCAGTACGCACGGCTACGCAAAGTACGTAACTATACGCAAGCAGCGTAGATAGATTACGGACGTTGCGTAAACCGTACGCTTACCGTGAGCTTACGGTACGCGTACTATAAAAAAAAAAAAAAAAAAAAAAAAAAAAAATCTGGAAATAAATTTTACATGTTTATTTTAAAAAATATATATAAAAAAAATATTTAAGGATTTTAAAAATTTAAGCATAGTCTTTATAAAAGATAAGAAAATTAAATTAAAAATATGTTTGAAAAAAATGAAGAATAAAAAAAAATAATAGCATTTAAAAAACCTTGCAAATTCACTGAAAAAACCATGGGTTTCACACACGTTATAGTTAGGAATTAGCATTTAAAAAACCTTGCAAATTCACTGAAAAAACCATGGGTTTCACACACGTTATAGTTAGGAATTAGCATTTAAAAAACCTTAGAAATTCACTGAAAAAACCATAGGTTTCACACACGTTATAGTTAGGAATTAGCATTTAAAAAACCTTAGAAATTCAGTGAAAAAACCATAGGTTTCACACATGTTATAGTTAGCTGGACATTTTACTCGTAAAAAACCAATGAAATTGCCCCGTTATAGTTAGTTCAGCTAACTATAACTCGCGCACCCGCAATGCACTGCTGATGACGTCACATATTACATCACTCATGACATGGTCAGTGACATCGCTCATGACATCACTGATGACATCTCAAATGACATCACTGATGACATCACTGATGACATCATCCTTGTGATAGAGTGGCAGACCTCCTCTCACCTTAATATAAGCTTTGATACACACATTCAAAAATAGAGACTAAAAATTTCAAAACAATGGACATACCAATACCAGTTACAACAACCTCTTCAGTAATTCTAAGATCCACATACACATCCACTCATTCACCAACAGTCCTATACAGTCACTCATACATGTACTCACTCATCATATGTACTCATACATCTATACATCCTGTTACACAATGCCACTCATCCATAGAGTTACTCACACACATAGTCACTCATGCTAATAAAGAATAAAACATACATTTACTTGCATATACAGTAATACACACACCACCATACTTACTTCTACGGACACTTACACATACTTAGTCTTTTAAACAATCACTTATAGAAACACATACTTATTCATACAGGAACTCTTTCAATCTCTCCCTCTCACATATACTCACATATATACACCAATAGTCACATATACTAGTTTAAAACATATGTAGTTACTCCTGAAGACACTATTGAGACAGTCATTCACTCACTAACACACCCATACACACACTCATCCACCCATACAGTCCTGCACACATGCTGTCTTCAACACATACAAACAGTGAGTCACTCATTCATGCATCTATGCACTACGTAATACCCCCCACCGTACCATACAGACACTCAGACTGATACTCAAAAAAACAACTAATAACCTATATAGACACCCATGTAGCTACTCACCAACCCATGCAGCCACTTATACACAAAGTGAGAGATACACTTAATCAGTCAGTTACACAATCAATGTTTCAAAAACAAATCATCCATTTAGACACTTATATACCCATTTATTCTTCCATCGACCTTGAGATATACATATATAAAACATATTTAATTTTCAGAAAAACACACATTCACTGGATGATGTCATCAGTGATGTCATCAGTGATGTCATTTGAGATGTCATCAGTGATGTCATGAGTGATGTCACTGACCATGTCATGAGTGATGTAATATGTGACGTCATCAGCAGTGCATTGCGGGCGCGCGAGTTATAGTTAGCTGAACTAACTATAACGGGGCAATTTCATTGGTTTTTTACGAGTAAAATGTCCAGCTAACTATAACATGTGTGAAACCTATGGTTTTTTCACTGAATTTCTAAGGTTTTTTAAATGCTAATTCCTAACTATAACGTGTGTGAAACCTATGGTTTTTTCAGTGAATTATATATATATACATATATATACACCAATCGTCGTCACCCGAAATGAGAAGGCACCACACCAGCGTCTTTTAACCTTTTATTCTGATGGACAACAGCATGCTCAGCGAGGCTCTTGCAGCTTCATTCTTTCATTACCAGACGCGTTTCAGGAGCAATCTCCCTTGTTCACTGGTTCATGTTGAAGACAAAACAGCTGTGCAAATTCGAATCGCACTCGCGATTACTTGTAGTCAGACCCGCCCTGATGGGCGTATCCCAGCAAGGAATTCTGGTCATTGTAGGCAGGTAAGTTCTTAAAACCAAGGTGGATGCTGCTGTTTTGCTTTCCTCCGTGTTAAAACCCCCTCTGGGTCGCTGTTCGGAAACCGGCTGGGCTGCTGCTTGTCTCACGTCTCACCAGACGGTAAACGCTGTTCCATTTCCGCTCTTTCATTCACTGGCGGAGGACCTGCTGGGGTAAGCAGTGGGGTAGCCTTCGTGGCCAGGGCAGGCCACATATATGCCAATCGTCGTCACCCGAAATGAGAAGGCACCACACCAGCGTCTTTTAACCTTTTATTCTGATGGACAACAGCATGCTCAGCGAGGCTCTTGCAGCTTCATTCTTTCATTACCAGACGCGTTTCAGGAGCAATCTCCCTTGTTCACTGGTTCATGTTGAAGACAAAACAGCTGTGCAAATTCGAATCGCACTCGCGATTACTTGTAGTCAGACCCGCCCTGATGGGCGTATCCCAGCAAGGAATTCTGGTCATTGTAGGCAGGTAAGTTCTTAAAACCAAGGTGGATGCTGCTGTTTTGCTTTCCTCCGTGTTAAAACCCCCTCTGGGTCGCTGTTCGGAAACCGGCTGGGCTGCTGCTTGTCTCACGTCTCACCAGACGGTAAACGCTGTTCCATTTCCGCTCTTTCATTCACTGGCGGAGGACCTGCTGGGGTAAGCAGTGGGGTAGCCTTCGTGGCCAGGGCAGGCCACATATATGCCAATCGTCGTCACCCGAAATGAGAAGGCACCACACCAGCGTCTTTTAACCTTTTATTCTGATGGACAACAGCATGCTCAGCGAGGCTCTTGCAGCTTCATTCTTTCATTACCAGACGCGTTTCAGGAGCAATCTCCCTTGTTCACTGGTTCATGTTGAAGACAAAACAGCTGTGCAAATTCGAATCGCACTCGCGATTACTTGTAGTCAGACCCGCCCTGATGGGCGTATCCCAGCAAGGAATTCTGGTCATTGTAGGCAGGTAAGTTCTTAAAACCAAGGTGGATGCTGCTGTTTTGCTTTCCTCCGTGTTAAAACCCCCTCTGGGTCGCTGTTCGGAAACCGGCTGGGCTGCTGCTTGTCTCACGTCTCACCAGACGGTAAACGCTGTTCCATTTCCGCTCTTTCATTCACTGGCGGAGGACCTGCTGGGGTAAGCAGTGGGGTAGCCTTCGTGGCCAGGGCAGGCCACATATATGCCAATCGTCGTCACCCGAAATGAGAAGGCACCACACCAGCGTCTTTTAACCTTTTATTCTGATGGACAACAGCATGCTCAGCGAGGCTCTTGCAGCTTCATTCTTTCATTACCAGACGCGTTTCAGGAGCAATCTCCCTTGTTCACTGGTTCATGTTGAAGACAAAACAGCTGTGCAAATTCGAATCGCACTCGCGATTACTTGTAGTCAGACCCGCCCTGATGGGCGTATCCCAGCAAGGAATTCTGGTCATTGTAGGCAGGTAAGTTCTTAAAACCAAGGTGGATGCTGCTGTTTTGCTTTCCTCCGTGTTAAAACCCCCTCTGGGTCGCTGTTCGGAAACCGGCTGGGCTGCTGCTTGTCTCACGTCTCACCAGACGGTAAACGCTGTTCCATTTCCGCTCTTTCATTCACTGGCGGAGGACCTGCTGGGGTAAGCAGTGGGGTAGCCTTCGTGGCCAGGGCAGGCCACATATATGCCAATCGTCGTCACCCGAAATGAGAAGGCACCACACCAGCGTCTTTTAACCTTTTATTCTGATGGACAACAGCATGCTCAGCGAGGCTCTTGCAGCTTCATTCTTTCATTACCAGACGCGTTTCAGGAGCAATCTCCCTTGTTCACTGGTTCATGTTGAAGACAAAACAGCTGTGCAAATTCGAATCGCACTCGCGATTACTTGTAGTCAGACCCGCCCTGATGGGCGTATCCCAGCAAGGAATTCTGGTCATTGTAGGCAGGTAAGTTCTTAAAACCAAGGTGGATGCTGCTGTTTTGCTTTCCTCCGTGTTAAAACCCCCTCTGGGTCGCTGTTCGGAAACCGGCTGGGCTGCTGCTTGTCTCACGTCTCACCAGACGGTAAACGCTGTTCCATTTCCGCTCTTTCATTCACTGGCGGAGGACCTGCTGGGGTAAGCAGTGGGGTAGCCTTCGTGGCCAGGGCAGGCCACATATATGCCAATCGTCGTCACCCGAAATGAGAAGGCACCACACCAGCGTCTTTTAACCTTTTATTCTGATGGACAACAGCATGCTCAGCGAGGCTCTTGCAGCTTCATTCTTTCATTACCAGACGCGTTTCAGGAGCAATCTCCCTTGTTCACTGGTTCATGTTGAAGACAAAACAGCTGTGCAAATTCGAATCGCACTCGCGATTACTTGTAGTCAGACCCGCCCTGATGGGCGTATCCCAGCAAGGAATTCTGGTCATTGTAGGCAGGTAAGTTCTTAAAACCAAGGTGGATGCTGCTGTTTTGCTTTCCTCCGTGTTAAAACCCCCTCTGGGTCGCTGTTCGGAAACCGGCTGGGCTGCTGCTTGTCTCACGTCTCACCAGACGGTAAACGCTGTTCCATTTCCGCTCTTTCATTCACTGGCGGAGGACCTGCTGGGGTAAGCAGTGGGGTAGCCTTCGTGGCCAGGGCAGGCCACATATATGCCAATCGTCGTCACCCGAAATGAGAAGGCACCACACCAGCGTCTTTTAACCTTTTATTCTGATGGACAACAGCATGCTCAGCGAGGCTCTTGCAGCTTCATTCTTTCATTACCAGACGCGTTTCAGGAGCAATCTCCCTTGTTCACTGGTTCATGTTGAAGACAAAACAGCTGTGCAAATTCGAATCGCACTCGCGATTACTTGTAGTCAGACCCGCCCTGATGGGCGTATCCCAGCAAGGAATTCTGGTCATTGTAGGCAGGTAAGTTCTTAAAACCAAGGTGGATGCTGCTGTTTTGCTTTCCTCCGTGTTAAAACCCCCTCTGGGTCGCTGTTCGGAAACCGGCTGGGCTGCTGCTTGTCTCACGTCTCACCAGACGGTAAACGCTATTCCATTTCCGCTCTTTCATTCACTGGCGGAGGACCTGCTGGGGTAAGCAGTGGGGTAGCCTTCGTGGCCAGGGCAGGCCACATATATGCCAATCGTCGTCACCCGAAATGAGAAGGCACCACACCAGCGTCTTTTAACCTTTTATTCTGATGGACAACAGCATGCTCAGCGAGGCTCTTGCAGCTTCATTCTTTCATTACCAGACGCGTTTCAGGAGCAATCTCCCTTGTTCACTGGTTCATGTTGAAGACAAAACAGCTGTGCAAATTCGAATCGCACTCGCGATTACTTGTAGTCAGACCCGCCCTGATGGGCGTATCCCAGCAAGGAATTCTGGTCATTGTAGGCAGGTAAGTTCTTAAAACCAAGGTGGATGCTGCTGTTTTGCTTTCCTCCGTGTTAAAACCCCCTCTGGGTCGCTGTTCGGAAACCGGCTGGGCTGCTGCTTGTCTCACGTCTCACCAGACGGTAAACGCTGTTCCATTTCCGCTCTTTCATTCACTGGCGGAGGACCTGCTGGGGTAAGCAGTGGGGTAGCCTTCGTGGCCAGGGCAGGCCACATATATGCCAATCGTCGTCACCCGAAATGAGAAGGCACCACACCAGCGTCTTTTAACCTTTTATTCTGATGGACAACAGCATGCTCAGCGAGGCTCTTGCAGCTTCATTCTTTCATTACCAGACGCGTTTCAGGAGCAATCTCCCTTGTTCACTGGTTCATGTTGAAGACAAAACAGCTGTGCAAATTCGAATCGCACTCGCGATTACTTGTAGTCAGACCCGCCCTGATGGGCGTATCCCAGCAAGGAATTCTGGTCATTGTAGGCAGGTAAGTTCTTAAAACCAAGGTGGATGCTGCTGTTTTGCTTTCCTCCGTGTTAAAACCCCCTCTGGGTCGCTGTTCGGAAACCGGCTGGGCTGCTGCTTGTCTCACGTCTCACCAGACGGTAAACGCTGTTCCATTTCCGCTCTTTCATTCACTGGCGGAGGACCTGCTGGGGTAAGCAGTGGGGTAGCCTTCGTGGCCAGGGCAGGCCACATATATGCCAATCGTCGTCACCCGAAATGAGAAGGCACCACACCAGCGTCTTTTAACCTTTTATTCTGATGGACAACAGCATGCTCAGCGAGGCTCTTGCAGCTTCATTCTTTCATTACCAGACGCGTTTCAGGAGCAATCTCCCTTGTTCACTGGTTCATGTTGAAGACAAAACAGCTGTGCAAATTCGAATCGCACTCGCGATTACTTGTAGTCAGACCCGCCCTGATGGGCGTATCCCAGCAAGGAATTCTGGTCATTGTAGGCAGGTAAGTTCTTAAAACCAAGGTGGATGCTGCTGTTTTGCTTTCCTCCGTGTTAAAACCCCCTCTGGGTCGCTGTTCGGAAACCGGCTGGGCTGCTGCTTGTCTCACGTCTCACCAGACGGTAAACGCTGTTCCATTTCCGCTCTTTCATTCACTGGCGGAGGACCTGCTGGGGTAAGCAGTGGGGTAGCCTTCGTGGCCAGGGCAGGCCACATATATGCCAATCGTCGTCACCCGAAATGAGAAGGCACCACACCAGCGTCTTTTAACCTTTTATTCTGATGGACAACAGCATGCTCAGCGAGGCTCTTGCAGCTTCATTCTTTCATTACCAGACGCGTTTCAGGAGCAATCTCCCTTGTTCACTGGTTCATGTTGAAGACAAAACAGCTGTGCAAATTCGAATCGCACTCGCGATTACTTGTAGTCAGACCCGCCCTGATGGGCGTATCCCAGCAAGGAATTCTGGTCATTGTAGGCAGGTAAGTTCTTAAAACCAAGGTGGATGCTGCTGTTTTGCTTTCCTCCGTGTTAAAACCCCCTCTGGGTCGCTGTTCGGAAACCGGCTGGGCTGCTGCTTGTCTCACGTCTCACCAGACGGTAAACGCTGTTCCATTTCCGCTCTTTCATTCACTGGCGGAGGACCTGCTGGGGTAAGCAGTGGGGTAGCCTTCGTGGCCAGGGCAGGCCACATATATGCCAATCGTCGTCACCCGAAATGAGAAGGCACCACACCAGCGTCTTTTAACCTTTTATTCTGATGGACAACAGCATGCTCAGCGAGGCTCTTGCAGCTTCATTCTTTCATTACCAGACGCGTTTCAGGAGCAATCTCCCTTGTTCACTGGTTCATGTTGAAGACAAAACAGCTGTGCAAATTCGAATCGCACTCGCGATTACTTGTAGTCAGACCCGCCCTGATGGGCGTATCCCAGCAAGGAATTCTGGTCATTGTAGGCAGGTAAGTTCTTAAAACCAAGGTGGATGCTGCTGTTTTGCTTTCCTCCGTGTTAAAACCCCCTCTGGGTCGCTGTTCGGAAACCGGCTGGGCTGCTGCTTGTCTCACGTCTCACCAGACGGTAAACGCTGTTCCATTTCCGCTCTTTCATTCACTGGCGGAGGACCTGCTGGGGTAAGCAGTGGGGTAGCCTTCGTGGCCAGGGCAGGCCACATATATGCCAATCGTCGTCACCCGAAATGAGAAGGCACCACACCAGCGTCTTTTAACCTTTTATTCTGATGGACAACAGCATGCTCAGCGAGGCTCTTGCAGCTTCATTCTTTCATTACCAGACGCGTTTCAGGAGCAATCTCCCTTGTTCACTGGTTCATGTTGAAGACAAAACAGCTGTGCAAATTCGAATCGCACTCGCGATTACTTGTAGTCAGACCCGCCCTGATGGGCGTATCCCAGCAAGGAATTCTGGTCATTGTAGGCAGGTAAGTTCTTAAAACCAAGGTGGATGCTGCTGTTTTGCTTTCCTCCGTGTTAAAACCCCCTCTGGGTATGTATATATGTATGTGTATCTATATAGATATAGGTCACCATGTGTCTGCTGACACGGGATTGAGCCAGAGTAAAGCTATGCACAGCAGTGACAATGATGACCTAATGGAAGCCGGAGGTCATGTGGCTTTGAGGCATGCTTCAGGGATTGGTGCATTGTTGCACAGCAGACCTTTGTTGAACAGCACAGGGGTGAGCAAATGGATGATACGTACTGTAGTGTACATAGTCCTTTCGATGCATTTGTTACTGGATGAATGATTACAGACATCAGTAGCTATGCCTTTTCTCTCAGCCACGTTTGACTTTATCAAAGACCCATGTCCCACACATATGTGGCATTGACCACAAAATCATGGAACATGAATAAAATGACACACTGCCAACTGAACTGCATTTTGAGGAATAATAGCAAGGCAGCATGTAGCCCTTCTCACACTTCACTTACCATCATAGGAACAGAAAATGTGTGGTTCAATTAGCATTGCATACATAACAGGCATGTAGATATTCAAACAAATCCATACAATGCTGGGGCAGTACTTCAAAATGCAGAAAACGTGTGCAAACAATGAAAGCACCTTGCACCTCCAGTATGTAATTTATAATCATTATGGAATGTGCCCAACAGCAACCAAAGTGCTTGCAAGAAATGTGCTGCTTTTTGTGTGAACAACAAGAATGAGTAACCTTCAACTAGCTCTATCCAACATTTTTGGTTATGTGTGCTGCATTCACCTGCACACATCAGACCAGCAGGTAACCAATGGATATTGATTGCGGCATATTTCAAAGCCACTATCACAACAGGACCATCACTCTTTTGGACTTTACTGTGTGAAACCGTGTTCTGCAATATTTACTAGGCAGTGTTGACCCACCTGATGTGGCTTGGCAACACCTTGTAAATGTGGCACGCTGTCTCACTTTACTTGGGGGCATATGTACAAGGCTGTGACAGACCGCAGCCTTAGCCTTCTTGGTTTGACACAACGCTCAGCAATGTCTGAAACGCAGGCCTGAACTGTATTTACAGCAAATGGTGCAGCATGACACTTCACCCTGCGCTGCAACAAAATGTAGCTGCCTAGGGCAAACACAGACACTTTGGCACCATTGTGATTGTGTGCCTGTTTTGGCAATGGGCAGCTACATTTATCGCCAGTGCATGGTGAAACACAGGACTGGGCTGTTTTGTTGTACATATGGCACAGCACGGTGTTTCAGGAGTGGCGGAGTGCTGTGTTAAGCCAAGGAGAGTTGCACTGCACTACATCACTTTTAATTGTAAATATGCCCCAGATATCTCATTTGGAGTATCTAGCAGATCCAGTTAGAGTAGGTGAAAAACATCCATGAGCTCCTCCCTCTTAGAGAGGGGGTCGTAGCCTTCAAAGGAACTAGGTTTTTCCTCTGGGAGGAGAATCCCAAATGATGAAGCATGCCACCATAGGTGGGTGAGGGATTTCGTCCTAAAGGGATCTTCTCCCCAGTGAGGTTTTTCATAGTGCCGTGCTGTATGTCTGTCTCCTTTGTGTTCAGGTAACTTAGACCCAAGGATTTTGTTGTATTTCATTGATAGATTGGGGATGTAATCCTATGCAGGTCTCTTAAACCTTTCCCTAGGATCCTCCATTCACTGTATTTGTGTAGTGCTCTATTTGGCTTTCAGTTTTGTTTTGGGATTGTTTGAGGTTTTTTTTGTGTTTTGTTCATGCTAGACCCAAAAAAGGGCATTTTCTCACTGCTAGTTGGACAGGCGTCACTTTTTTCACTCTAGCGTCAACTTTTTTTATCGCTGTGACGCTCGGTTTAGCAGCAATTTTTCCCGCCACTAGCTGATCCTATTGCCATGTAGTGACGACGTAAACATGGCGATGGATTTCAGTGATAGATAGCGATAACAAAATTGCCGCTAAGCAACGTCAAAACTGCTTAATGCTAATTCTTGTAAATATACCCTGCATTTTCCTGAATCCTTCATTATACAGAAATTAGATGGTGATGATAGAAATTGCTCTTCATTTTATGACACAGAAATGAAGCTGGTCATGTTAGTGCAGACTCGAGCATTACAGAAAAAGGAAAATCCACCAACATATTCTCTTTGCAAATCCAATTGAATTAGAGGAAAGTCAGACTGAAACATCCTTTAGAAGGAAGTGGAGGAAGGTTCCTAGAGAGAGGAAAAAGAAAAGACACAAAATATCAGGAAGAAACCCTCAAAAAAGAAGAAAGTTTATAAACAGAATAATACATCTAGAACAAGAACACAGAAATGAAAAATGTAAGACTAGGAAGACAGAACTGATTTGGCACAAGGGAATGCAGTGCGATGGGGGTTGATTCTGATGGAAAAAAACTGACAGAGTATTGCAATCCACTGCATTCACCTACCTCCTGCATTACACAGTGATTGTAAGAATTATTCTTTATTAAATTATGCTATTATTTACGCGCTTACGTCTAGGCAACTTTCATAATTTGGTTACGTTCCTTCAGCCAAATGACTGGTCCCTCCCTTTCAGTCTATGTCCTTGTGATGACATTGCAGTACAGTCAACAATCCACATCATATTATTTTATAAGTTTTATATCTTACTAAGGAAAATGTGGATATTGCCTTATCTGAAAGTGCGTGGTCTGAGACTTTGCCAACCTGCTTTTATTAACTTACTACTCCCAGAAGATGAAATTGTCACTGCCCACAATGCGAAATACTTGAAGGGGTGTTCAGAACTAGGAAAATAAGGCAAGGCTTGACCTTTGTGTAATTGATAACCACTCCTATCTATGTAAGGGCAGTGTACCAGAGTGAGATTATGGCACTGATTGCAACTTCTTAATGTTTTACATTTTTAAGATCAATTTTGTAATTCTTTGGACGGCTGATATTGTATTTTAAAGTTTAAAAAAAAATTGTATTTATGTAGTTTTGATATATCTTGTGCTTTTATGATTTGATAATTTAAATCGAATAAAGCGTATCTTGACTTGACTTGACCCAGAAGTGTAGCAGACATGTTAGTACAGACAAGAACTCAACAGGAAAAGAAACAACAAGCAATAGTTTGGTAAAGTATATTTTACCATCTCCACCATCTCCCACTATCAGGTGTCTCGTTTTACAAATCCTATGGAAATATTGGAAAGTAGGGGTCTAGTCATAAACATCCCACATACTCTGGCTCTCTAACCTCACCCCAGATGTCATTTCCCACACAAATATGTCCACAAAAGCTCCCCATCACCTGAAATCCTGAGACCAAGATACCTGCCAGGAAGCATCCCAAACATTGTCCACCAGCATGCATAACCAGGAACACACCAGGTGTAAGGGCATTCAATAGGGAATATGGATGGAGTGCATAACGCAGGGGAAACAACATGCCATCCTGCCTGAAGCACAGAATAGACCACCCAGTAAGAGTCATCTGCCCCAGGGTGGTTGCACTGTCCTCTCCCCCACCAACTGAACTGAGGGGCCGGGGAAGCGCAATGCATTAACCGTCCATAAATCACCTACCTCTCCCATCATTTGATGATTATTTGTTTGTTTTTGATCCTGTAGATTGGCCTGCTACCATATGGCTATTTTTGCCCCATAGAAACATACAGATATACATCAAGAGAATCCCGTGCAGGTAAGAGTGGTGGGGTGGGGCGGGGAGGGAGTCAACAGATAACAACAAGGGAAAATTAAATAACAAAGAAAGAAAAACACTTACCTTGCGTTCACCGCATCACAGACTCGACAATGCGGTGAGTGCAAGGTAAGTGGTTTTCTTATTTAATTTTCCCTTGCCGTCATCTGTTGACTCCATCCCCACCCAGGTCCACCGCTCTTACCTGCATGGGCCGCTTCTGATATGCATGCATACATAAATACATACACAAGTACACACAAAGCAGGAGTGCAACCAGCACTGTCTGAGTGGTCATATTTGTATGTATCATGTATGCAGCTTTGAACCACCAAACTCCTAGTTATCTCTCCCAGAAGCTATCCATATCGGTTGATTCTTTCTGTTAGAAAGGCAGAAGATCTCTCTTCTCCGCTTGTTTATAGAAGACCCTGTTTTGCAGATCCGTCCCCAGCATTAATCCTAAAACCAAGAAAGACCTCCATGTTCATAAAAGCATTGCTTCTTCCTTTCAGAATTGTAAGTCACTCTTAAAGAACTTGCTAACGGGGGTCTTAATTTCTCAGTGCCTTCTCTCGGCTTCTTGATGTCATGGCTCCTTTAGTTAAATCTACAGTTCCTATCTGACACCCTTGTCCTCCCACATGTTTCCTAAACCACTTGTAAAATGTTGCATGATTTTTAATTTCAAATTCCTGACCATGACATGTTTGCAGTCAATTCACAAATACGTCTGTGAATGTTTAACATGAAGCACTGACGTAAGACAACTCACGCAGTAGGATAACAGACTTAGGTAAACTGGCAGTTCATGCCTAGGGTTATTGACTCTATATTGCTCTTGATAGTGCAGAATAAAAAAATTCTCACAAAGGACAAAACAAGTGTTAACTGGCTGATATCTCAATATTATGAACAGATGGAAAGCTGTTCATATTATATCCCTCCTGTATAATTAATGAACCCAACATCTGACATGTTTTCATACTTCTAAGGTGTAGAATAAAATTACCTTATGACATAACTTATGGTGTGTACATTGTTGATTAGCCTATATTCCTCCATGTGTGAAAATCCATTATAATCCCACACTCAACACCATTTCAGGTGAAGTATGCATATGTATGTAACTTTCAATAAACAATTCCTCCTATTTTTAAAGTGCTTTATAGCATTTAACAAATAATGTTCAGTTTTTTAAAGAACGGTCATGGAATTAGTCAGGAGTTAAGCACAACTTGAAAGGTTTTGTCAACCCTCTCACTGCCTTAAACATTCAGTGAGATGGCACGACAGGATAATTCAAGTCACTCTTAGTAAGTATGTTTAGATATACAAAATGTATATGCCGGGCTATGTGCCACAGTCATTCTGGGAAATGCCCTAGGCACGTTATCACAAAGTGAGTGCAATTTTGAGAAATGATTCTGCCATCACAGTGTATAAACACCCTTAAAAATATGTGATTGATACATTCAAGTATCTTTTGTTTTTTCTTTAGTAAAGTTCAGCTAATTTGTTAACAATTGCAATTGAAATTGAAATATGCTTTTAAATATCTTTATTTGGCATTTTTCCAATATTTTAGTAGCATGCATACTGTGCAATAAGACTCAAGCTACACCCTACTGACAAAGCCGAAGTAGGCCAAACCCGAGATGGGGTTATTTACGTTCAAATTCAGAGTGGACCTGGCCCAGCAGTTTGAGCTGAACTGTTCTGAATGTTGCAGGACTAACGTTGATTTGTGTATGACTGGTTCCTGTCTGAGGTATCATGGTGGCATATACAGAGACTCAAGTTGAAAGACTACACTCTTGACCATGAAAAGCTGTAAAGTTACGCCAATTAGTCAAAGTTAAATTCGTCACACAGAAGGCCCAGTGGCCATCTCATTTTGAACTAAGCATAGACAACTAGTAATAAATGCAGGAAGGTGGTGCTAAAGTGAGTTTCTGTGAATTAGGGAAAATCCAATAACCATCTAGATCACTCTAAAGCAGCTGCCAGAGGACAGGAAATGTGTGATTGTCACTAGTAAAGGACAGGAAAGGTAAATTACGTCCTATTGACCAGAGGGACAGAGCAAAATCAGCATCAAATGGAATGGGCTGTTTTTAAAACTATTTCAATTAGGGAAAGAGGAGCACCAATGTTTAAATGCCACCAGTTGCTAGATGAGAGCGAGGGTGGATTAATTAGAAAGATCAATGTGGTCTTGACCGAATTCACTTTGAATAACTCCCTATTCATCCACTCAGCTAACAGTCAGTCCTGAAAGTTAGTGTTAACATTATCAGGAACGTTCCAGGCTCAATACGGTACAAATATAATCAAAGCAGTTCATAAAATAGAGGTCAAAAGCAGGGGCGGCTCCTCCGCTATGGCGTCACCCCACTGCTTTCTCGTAGGGCGAGAATCCAAAAGCAGTTTGCTTTGTGGGCGTGCGGGCGGGCGGGGCAGCTCTGCTGTCCGAGCAGGGCAGGGGAGGAGTGGCTTGCCCACTCCTGAGTGCGCAAAGACTGTTTGGTCGGCCCTCTCGCGCTGCCAAAACCAGTCATGCGCACATTGCAGCCTGCATGGAAAACATGCCCACCCCTCTAGCCCCTGGCTGAGCGCTGTGTCACAGTGCTCCAGACACATACAGCATTGTGTTTGGCTTAGGGGAGGGAGCCTTACTGCCTGCTTCCTGTTCCTGTCGGAGGCAGGAGAGCAGGAGCAGAGAAGACGCGGGACCCGGGGGAAAGGTAGTTTTTTTTTTTTTTATTATTGACCCCCCGTGATCCCCCTTCCTGAGCTACCATCCCCGTGCTCACCCCCACCCCACCCACGAGCCATGCCGGCCACTGCTGTTCAAAGTACATGATAAGGGGCAAGTGGGAAAATCTCAATTACTTTCAGACCAGCTGTGTTACATTCCTTCGAGGAGCTTCAAAAAGAGAAAATTATGTATCAAGAATTACACTCAATATATTTGTTGTACTACAGTGACTATACTACACTGGTGTGAGCTACTGAGGAAAAACAAACTGTCTATAATGAAGTTGAGAAAGATTAATTCCATGATGCAAAGCTACATGGTTCATAATCCAAAGCAAGGCTAGAGGCAAAGATAGGATTTTTTAAGCCATGTACTGGCGCTGTGAGTGTTGATGGTCTGATGACATGAAAACCACATTTTCTGTTGTTTTCATGATTTGCAGAGGTTGAATAGTGTCAGACTGAGTGACGGGTCCTGTGACACTCCTCAAATCTAGAAGGAGTTTTGAATGGCAGAAGAAAAGTTGCATCGGTACAGCTGTTGCAAAGTCACACCTGGTAGATTCCTTTTGCCCCATAAGTAGTGAAGGGTTACCATTTTAGCGTTTTTAGTGGAGACCATGGACAGGTGTCCCATTAATCCTTTCTCATGAATTACCTGCAAAAAGGATCCATATAGGGACGGTGGGCAGTGCTTCTAGAAACAGACAGGTCATTTAAGAGTACTTCTTTTCCCTGAATTAGCTCTGGGGGTGTGTGACATTTGCTTAATTTGTTTAAGTCTAAATGGGCGAAATGTAATGATAATTATCCAAAATCAAGCTTAATTATGGGAAATGCAAATCCATCATTTAGAGCTATATTTTAACATGAAATAAATCCTCTCATCAATTTTCGATGCAAGGGCACATTTTGTGCTAAAAATAGCCAGAAAAGCACAATTGCGGCAAACAACGTCTGCTCGTGTTCTGGCCGATCCTGTCGTTCCTGCGCTCCTGCTCTATCATTTTGCCATGAAGGGCAGTGTAATTATGCGATGTGACGTAATGGCATCGTTCCAGGAATTTCACATATGGCCTAAGGCCAAATATGTCAGAGGATATACAATATGCAATAATTAGTATGGACGAGACACTCACTCGTTAGTTAATTTGCAACTCTGATGCAAATTAGTAAGGTTTTGCCATTGTATGCATGCATTTAGGAATCTTAAAAAAAATATCAGTATTTTTCTGATTCTTAAATCCTCTTTCCTTTAGTTCGATCCATTGGTATCACATGGAAATGTTCCTTTTTTGTAAGTATTGTGGTATTACACTTCTGGATGTTTTCAACTTAAACTTATAAGAAACACCGGTTTCTGCTATCCTTATGTTACAGCCATGGGGAAAGGTAATCTCTTTACTACTTCTAGACAGGAAGTCGAGAGCGGAAAGGTCTTTCAGAGCCTTACTGTTGCCTACTAACATCCATAGAAGTTTACACTCCAAAAATAGGATGAGGCTCTATTTTACAAAGTCATTTCAAAATATCGTAACACCTAGGTTGATGATTTTTCTCAAACAAATGCTTATTTAACAAACAAGGGTATAAGCAATCAATCAATCAGGGGTTTGTAAAGCACAGCTACTCACCAGAAAGGGTGTCAAGGCGCTAAGGGGGGCGCGCAGCTCCTTGATGTTCATAGGTTCATAGGTTCCATCTATTACATTGTGCAAGATATCCATGAATGCTGTTTTCATTAGCGACTTGCTGTAGTTGAATTGAGTAAAAATACAGACTCCCAAAACGACGCTGAACTGAAATTTGCATTCATAGTATGATCATGAACACATATTACAAAAACTGGTCTAAATAAAGTATAGGATTAAAATGTATTTACGGCAACAAAAATGAAGATATATCTGTTTTACAAATGGAACGTGCAACAATAAATAAACTATTAGGAAAAATGTTAAACAGCTCGTGAAATACATACGCATGTATAAGTCCATCAAGGAAAAATTACAAAAGCATCAGGCTGACTCTAAAGGCTTCCTAAAACAGTGCAGGGGCGTAACAGAGGCCCATGCAGCCCCCGCAGTGCGGAGGGGTGGGGCCCACGCTCCACAGGGCCCCCTCAGCACAGCACTTCAGCCAGAGAGCTCCTGATTGAGCCCAGAAGGGGCCCCTCCATGGACCTTGCAGGGGGGCCCCCTCAATTTTCGTTATGTCACTGAAACTGCATAGTTGGGGTAGCCAAAAATTAAGTAGTGTCTGCCATTTATCAAAAACGTCTCAGTCACAGGTATACTGGACAGTCGCGGCTGCTCCCGCGAAGCCGCAGTGGGGCTCTCCATCTTCAAGCTCCTCCTGGCTGCTGTTCAAATAGGAAGCATCCAGGCTCCCCTAAGTCAATCACAACGCTGCAATGCAGCGTTGTGATTGGTCTGAGAGCTGTGGTTCGGCGCTCTGATGGGGAATGGGAGTCTGGGCATGTTGTCCACCCAGGCTGTAATTCAGCCTGGGAGGGAAGAGAACATGCAAAGTGTGCATGAATGTTTGGCCAGCACCAGAGGGTCAGGCAAACATTCATAAGCACTTAGAAGGGTGCAAACACTCCTCCCCTGCTCTGCCCAGCCTAGCCCTGCCCTACAATACTGCCTCAGCACAGAAAAATAAAATGATAATAACCACGTTTTTCTCACTTTATATTTCTTTTTTTGCCATGCTGAAAGGCAGTGGGGTGACGCTCCTCCACCTTAGCCGTGGAGCCATCCTGCTGAAAGACCGTCGTTGTACATGAAATCCAAGATTATTAATCAATATATCTTTGTGAAGATCAAAAATTGAGACCTAGGTGCCAGAGAGCTGGGCCACAAGATGTCCGTCACTCAGTGTGGCTTTTCCGGCCGATGGAGTGAATCTGCCGTTTACCTGTTCTTAGAACAAGATAACAGGCTTTAAATCTCTGGAGGGGCTTGCACTTAGCTACGCACTTTAGAACTAAGTACATACTGTCTGCGGAAGCTGTGCGGGAAGAAAGAGCAGAGATTAGGGCCCGTGCTTCCTTGTTGGGCCACAACTGAATTTGCGGCCTCTGCAGCTGGCGCTGGGCTCTCTGCTGCATCCTGGTGTGAGCATGACTCTGGAGGACATTGCGTGGGCAGCTATACCATGCAGTGGCTAACCTTGCGAACCAGTTCAGGGTTGGGAAAGCACGCAGGGCAAGGCTAGAGGTCTACGCTGCTTATTTGCCAGTGGAGTTGAGCTCCCTGCCAGGCGATGATAGTAATAGAGCCCAGCTTACCACAGGAGAAATCACTGATATTTTTTTTGGGGGGTGGTTACTTTATATGTCTGCTAGGAATGGAAGCTTGCAGGTCAACTCACTGGTAGCAGACTGGTGTATTGAGATCACCTGAACTCTCTGTTGATGGGTTCAGCTGTTTGCATACAGCTGGACCTGAACTGCAATATTAATAATCTATACCAGTGGAGAATGTGTTTGATTCCTGCCTGATCGCTGGTCTCTAGACTGCATTGCTGGGCCATTGCTGTGGGGGCATATATCTGGTCTAGGTGTGGGCGGCTGTACCCATTCTGCTTTGCTGCCTACCTTGGGGGAAGAACTCATGGGTCTGCCCGTGCGCTCTGCCTAGGATAGCCAGCTTAAGGTCTGACCCTTCTCCTGTGGTGGGATACAGTTTTGATTGACGGCTGTGAGAGTTGCTGGGTGTGGCGCCTGCAAACCTTACCCATATTTGCTTGATTCACTGTGTATTGAGGTCTGTTAAGAAATCAGAAAAAGTTCCACATCAGGCCAAGAACTCCTCATTTACTTTGATTCCATAGAGTTACTATGGCTCAGTACTGCATGTGGGAAATTCTTAAAGGTTTCCTTCAATGACGAGGACATAATTGGATTAGCTGGGAATGCCTGGAGTCAAGGCACCATGACTAGAGGGATTCACAATTCATATGTATAGGGTATATGCTGTTCTATTGACTCTGCATTAAAGACCTATGTCTGAGGATGCTTGTTACCATATTGAAGCCTGATAAATCTCTCACTTGATGCGGCTCATATCATCCACATTCCATGATAAACTTGGACAACAAAATACTCGCTACGCTATTAGGCAATAGGATACTTCCTCTGCTGCCTCAGGTCAGTCTGTGTTCATGCCAGAGTGTTTTACATCTGAAAATCTGTTCTTTGTTTGCGCTGCTGCACTCGTTAGACCCACAGCTCAGGATAGCTAGAGTGTTCCTGGGTGCTACAAAGGCATTTGATTTGCTGGAGTGGCTGTATTTATTTTCTTTGCCCAGTAGACATGGGCGCAGCTCCTCCTTTCCTTAGTGGATCTGACTCTTATATAAGAATCCTACTGCCTGCGATGTCATGCTGAGCAGGGGCTTGATTATATTCTCCAGATATACGAATGCTGTGGCTGTGTATGAAAGTAATCCTCATTCTATTTCTAACCTCGCCTCTATATTGCACGAGTTTCTCAAATTCCAAAGTTGGTCCAAATCAGTTGCAGTCCCAATGATATCAGTCGCACACCAGGTTAAAGCCCAGATTTTCTCTGGGCAGACGGCCCATGGGTCCACCATGGGGATGGAATAAATTACTCCATCCCCACGGTGGAGAGGCAGCCCAACTAATTAATAAATGAATGACAAGCAGGCGGTCATTTATAAAGACATTCGAAGGAACTGCCATCATTGCTGTTCCTATCAATGCATTTTACTGTTTGCAACAGGGCTGCATCGAAAGAATGCAGCCCTGTAGAAAACAGTATTCATTTTTTCTTTAAAAAAACAAGAAAAATCCCAAAACAGGATTTTCTTTTTGAAAAGAAAAAAATTAATCCTCCACTCACCAAGGCAGACTTCTCGCATGGCGGAGGGAGCATTATAATGGCTTTACTGCTTCTTACCGCCATGTTTTACCTGCCATTAACAAACAGAAAAAAATGACTGCATGTCCGCCCATCTAAATTGGACGGGCGGATATGTAGGCATTACTCTGATGGCCCTTACTTCCCAGGGCCGATGGAGATGTTTGTCCATGGCAGAGACAGTATAGTCTCTGCCACGGCCAAGTTTAAGTTGACACAGAATTAAATTTGGCAAGCAGACCACTATATTGCAGGGAAGGGAACTCCATCACTGTTGCAGTAGAGTACCCTCTCAGCCAATATATAAATCAGTCCCCATGAGTAAGTTCCTCCTTAATTGTACTGGGGCTGTGATCATAAGTAAACTTCAAGAGCTATAACAGGAAAATTATGGTAGAGCAGTTATGTGGCTGGAGGAGCGAATACCCATGTGGGTTAAATTGCCGCTGTCTCTTGCTGGAAGTGTAGCAATTATGAGGATGGTTGTCCTGTCCAAAATCCTTTATCTATGTGTTAATATTCTGATTCGGCTGGCGAGAGCTTTTTTCCTTCAGTTTCAATCCCTCTTGATTCAAATGGTGTGGGCTGGAAAGAAGTCAAGAGTAGTAGGAGAGGTACTGATCTGCAATTTGAGCTGGGAGGTGTGTGTGCACCTGACAGTGAGCTTCACTTTTATTCTGCTCAGACCCAGTTTGCAAGTCAATGGCTGTTTCCAACAGGGCAACAACTGCATGTTACAATAGAGGCAGATGTGCCTATTCCTTGTCCATTGGTCACTGCATTTTGCTTGCCTGCATTACATCCCCGCGGTGAGACAGATACTGGTAAATGTGCGATATGGGCGTTGGCTCCGAAGGAGGGATGGGCTGCTCTATTATTATTCAAGAAGCCTGCGTTTTTGTGTGAAATCCAACCTTTCCTCACACTATGGATTGACACGTCTGTGCCCAGTTCAGGCATACGGGACTTAGCATGTTGGGCGACCGGTTCACTGATGGGACTTTTCTTGAACTGCAGGATATTTTGAACAGAGCGGAGTGTATAACCACTAAACACACTGCTTTACTATTGCTTGTGGAGCACATGAAACACATATGTTAGTGTTATCCATAAGAGCCCTCTAGTCTTTCAGCATACAACAGTGTAATTGTCTCATCTTCCACCAAATGGCTAATCATACAATAATACTCAGTGATGCAGGATAAGGTTCCGGTTGTTGCACCCAGAGCAAAATTTAACTGGCGGTTCGCTCTTGGCAGTGATATACCGGACTGTGCCCAGATCGGTGCCCTGTCCTCTGACTGTAGATTATGACTATTTCATGTTAAATATTTACATCAAATCTATCACACACAAGTTCAACTTAACAAAATGGGCTTACTTACTAGCTCTTCCTGCGCAAGGTGTGGTATGGAAAGTGCAGGTGTTATACATTTAGGATGGCTGTACCTATGGGTGGCCAAATTCTGGATTAATGTGTTTGGGTGAATTGAAGAGATTTTTAGGATTACTGTTTCGAGAGAGTCGCTAGTGGCTCTCTTGAGTTTAGTTAAAAATCTTCTCCCTAATGTTCTTGAACTCACAGCAATACTGTTGAGGCAGGTGAAAGAAAAGTTGCATTGCATTGGGGAATGGGGAATGGGAATGTTAGACTTGACAGCCTCAGGGTGGTCTTCCCCAAATGTTTTGCCTGGTTGTCTCCAATTTTGCTTTTTATTGGCCTTCAGATTCTGGGCACTTTGACATGACTAACCAGTGCAAATGTGCATGTGCTGTCTCCTCTCTCTAAACATGGTTTGATTGACTTATCCACAATTGGCATATTTAAGGTACTTGTAAAGGGCACTACAGGTGCCCAGGGCCTGTAAATTAAATGCTACTAGTGGGCCTGTGCAACAAATAACTGTTTCAACAGGTAAAATTTAGAGGCAAATTTTAGGAACATGCACAATAGTTGCCAAAAAGTAAACAGGGAGACATCAATGAATTATGAAATAATTGCTAGGAGTTGCTAATATTCAAAATTAAGTTAAGGAAGAAGCACTGAATTACATTAAATGATATGTAATGAATTGCGCAAAGTGACAAGTGAAACCAGCGAGGGGTGGTGCAAGAGAACAGTGATATCAATATATGCAAAAGAACATTTACCATGGTCACATTTTGCTTGATAATAGCTTAGAAATGGGTCTATTGATTACTAAACCAAAGCAAGAATGTGCCAAAGATATGCTCTAGGAAGTCAATGGCTTTTCAACCTGATATCAATACAGGTCATCATCAGGACCAGGCTACAAAATATTTGAAGTGCTGCGCGGTATCAATCGTGGAGGGGCCATCATGTAAGGCACCCAACTGGTGATCCCCACCAAGACAATACACTACTGGACTTGTGAAGAACTCTTCAGATGTAAAGAATTATGTGCTACAAGGATTGCCACTCTGCTTGTCTGACTCTTCTGAAGGAACTGATTCTCTGCTTTGCTGAGCTGCCCTGCTACCTACTGATCGCTGCCCTGCTGAGGACAAGGACTGGACCTATCCCACTTGAACCCAGGGTGACTCCAATGGGTTGCTGGCTTGCCCCCTGTACTAAAGTCTCAGGGCCATCAAAAACTTCCAACAACTATGCTGTTGCTGCTGGACTCTGCCATCTGTGAGTCCTCCCTTGCCTTCGGTGCTAACCCAGTCCTGGGCTGCAGAAGTGGGTTCTGCAGTGTTTTTTGCATCAACTTCAAAGCACTGATGGCTTTGCGCTATTTAGAACTGAAACATTTCCCTTCAACGCAGGAACCATTCTATGACATCACCTTGATGGACTGTGCAGCTCGACGATGACAGACAGTGAGGTTTGGCGACGATGCAGTGCATGCATCGTAATGAGGTTCATCAACAAAGCCTTCATCAACTGTGCGGATCGGCGCCGTTGCTTTGCCTCCATCCACGGGATTGGTGACAAAGCAGTATCTCCTCTCCTCCTCCCAGCAAATCTTCACCGTCGACTCTTGTTCCATCCAAGTTACTTTGTCAGCGGGACAACCCCTTAGTCCTGTAGCTAGCCTGCCCTCCATCGCAGTTGGTCTGAACTTTGGATCTACCCCAGTCTGGTGCGACCTCAAGTAACCTTTTAGTGCTATGAACTTCTAAGCACTATTTTTGGTTTATTCCTTAAAATTCCAGAACTCTGGTTCTACTTATTGGATTTTTGTTGTTTTGGTTTTGATTTTCTCATAGAATTATTCTCTATTTTTCTAAACATGTGTGCAGTCTTTATGTGGTGTTTTCTTTGTGTTACTGTGTGTGTGTGTGTGTGTGTGTTGCACAAATACTTTACACACTGTTCTTTAGATAAGCCTGACTGCTCTGTGGCAAGCTATCAGAGGGTGAGCACAGGTTATCTTTTAGTTGGTATCTAGCTTACCCTGACTAGGATTGTGTTCTGTACTTGGACAGGGTGCATACCTCTACCCACTAAAGACCTAATTTCTAACATTGAGTCTCTAGACTGTTTTCGAATCCACGGGTTACACAAGTGAGCTTAGTCCAATGCATCAGCACTGAATGTGAAGACAGGTCATTGTAGTCCCGCAGAACCCCACCCGTTATATAAATGAGGTGGTGTAAATGACTTTGGGTTACTAACAGGGAGCAGCGATAATCCAAACAATTGTTCATTGATGATTCATACTTTCAAGATCACTAGAAACGGAATATCGGAATATGTATTTCAAAATATTGATTTTAAAATAGCTATTTTAAAATGCCAGAATCTAGTCCACATTATACTGGTAACATTACAAAAGATAAAGAGCAGCTAAGCTTTTCAGTAACAGTTAAAACAGGGAAAATCACTATATCACAATTTATAGCCCTCACACCCTCACTGTGCTATGTCTAAGTGCTATGCTAATTCTAGCAGATCAATAAATAACAAGCCTGCATTTTGGATTTGGTGCGCATACCTGGACAACAGGGGTTGTTGTCTATTTGAAAGAGCTTGTCAGCTATTTCGAGCAAAAGGCCAAGAGCTTGGAGATTGTGTCTGTGAGAGAACACAATCCTGGCACCAGTTAGTGAAGGCAGAATGGAATGCTTTGAAGAGCTTTGGGAGTCTTGCTTGAGGCTTTCTCAGTCGGGATGGAATCTGATGCCATGCTCATTTAGATGTGCGAGCTGGGTGAAGTTTCTTTCCTCACTAAGTGGTCAAGTGACTGTCCTTATATACTGAATCTCATCAGGGTTTGGAATTTCGATATGAGGAATGTCTGACAAAGATTATGTGCATCAAGGAGTGCGTCTCAGACATTTCCTTATGGACACATAAGGTGAGTGAATGTCCATTCAGGCTACACTACTTTGGCTATGGATGTTATATGATCTTGAAAAAGGCACCTGCCACAAACTGATGTCACACTGGGGGTTTGCTAATGTCTATATCTGAATGACACTTTCACAGGTCTTGGAAAGATAGGCACAGATGACATCTGTGTCAAACGATTCTGCATAATTTGCAGTAAAATGGTTGCCTACATTGTCAAAGATGGCAGCCTACATTACCTAGGATGGATTTGGGGCCAAAGGTAAAAAAGCTGAGGAGGCTAACTAAATGGAGAATATAGCTGAAATGGAACCTGTCCTGTATGTGTTTCAGGACCTAAAACTAAAGGAAGGAAGCTTAAAAGCAAGTGATTAAAATGATTGCATTATGGAGGGAAACAGTGATAAGATTTATGACATTGCTTGAATAATTTCTAAGCTAAATAGTTACTAAATTATCACTAAATGTGTTTTTGATTGAACTTGCTCTTCAGAGATATTCGTTATATAGTTACAGAATAAAAAGCACATGCCAGAAACCTTCAAGTGATGACATACCAATTTATCACTTGTTACACATTATATAACACGTCTTCAAACTGAAATGAGAAAGGGGTCTCTGCGCTGGAAGACATGATCCTTACAACATCACCTTAAGAGGGGAATTGACTGTACCTGATAATTAGTGCTGTGTCTGAAGGACACGTGATAAGTGCAACGTTTTACTCCTTTTTTTCTTAAATCAATGGTGAGTGCTACCACTGGAACAAACACAACAAGTAGAGTCTGCGGGTCTAAACCAATCTCTCAAAAGAAAAGAAGCGACATGTCAGCACGTTCAAACAAAAAAGAAGAAGTCCTCATAAAGAGGGCCAAGTCCCATCACCCACCGAGGTGGCATGCTTCATCATCTGGGACCTCCCATAACTACACCTGGTGTAGTTATAGAGCTACGACTCCTTCGATTACTATAACAAGGAGGAGCTCAGGGATGTTTTGATTCCTGTGGTTGGGAGGACGGGTTATCTCAGCATGAGGAAGACTGTCATAAGTGTGGTGAATTCTAGATGCAGTGTGTGAAATGAGAAAGTGATTTAAAATTGATCATCATCGGAAAATAAATTTTATTCTGTATCCAATGACACCAAACTAAAAACAGCAGAAATTTGTGAGGGGAGCGCGTCCACAAACGTTATAGGGCCGCGCCCTCGTGGGTCAACATGTTTCAGCCAACCTGTGTCTACCCAATGACTGTGGCTTTCGTCAGGACCAAAAAGGTAACACTACTGCAAAAAATGTGAATAAGTGATAAGTGAAATAAAGAGGAACGATACAACCTATCAGAGTACCTACTTATCCGTTGATATGTGGCACCGTAGTGATGTAATTTAATCCCCTGGAGACAAAACAGAATAGTAATACATGAATGTGCTGAACATATCTACTACGTTTTCTTAAACATAATACAAATGTCTCGTGCATAAACATTTGTCAAGCGTACAGACTGCATTGTCCTCTTACCCGCAAAAAGTCAGGGATGCACCTACACTCCTGGTTACAACTCAGGGCGTGAGGCAACGCTCTAGAAGACAAGAGGGAAGGGGAGAAAGAACTAGCTAATGCCATAGACAACAGAAGATGGTATATTCAACTGTGTGAGCAAAAAGCTGTGTAACCATGAAAATTAAAAAACCTAAAAACAGACATAGGTATGTTGACTGACTGTAAAATATATACAACCATGCTACTAAAGTACTGGAAACCAGATTAACCAGGGTCTTAAGTAAGCATGTCCATGACAAGAATGATACTGAAATCACCAACAGCAGGCGAATGTCAAACCATATAACTGAATATAGCCAGAAATGACTCCAAGACCAATATCTAAGGTAGGATTTAGTAAAGAGACTAAGTCGTTGTGTACAGATGAGCAGAGAGCAGGCTTACCTGTCCGTCGTTACCCCGGACCTTCTACCTAGTTGTACCGAGCGTAACCGGAGCATCGTAAGCCTGCCCTTCATAACAGTCATCTGTATGAAGTTCCGAGCGTCGGACCAATCATCGTGCAGATGCGCGATGACGCAACACGCTAAACAAACGTGCGTCAAGAACGCAACGAATGCTGGGGATTGTGGTCTTCACAAATTATTTAGCGCGCTTATGGCCGGAATTGTGCGATGTAGTAGACAGAAATATATCTTATGAGTGGAAACACAGTCCCATCTGGCCCCGCTGTGAAAATCTACACTCTTGTGTCACATGATTGTGGTTATTAACCCAAACATAATCGGAATAGAAGAAGGTACGTTTGCGTCCGGGATAGACGCGTCCTAAGTTGTAGCAATTCAGTGACAGGACGCTCTAAGAGTCAGAGGTGCAGGAAGAACTGAAAACATTCTATTACAATGGACTGAACGTACATCCTCTTGTGTCTGACTGGACGAGGATTCAAATTTCCCTAGGAAAGTCCGAGTCAGTCTTTGTGTCCCTCTACCTGAGGAGATGTTATGTATTAAGAGATGGTTTAATGAGAAGGTTGGAATGATTTATGCCACTCTCCCATGCTTCTCATAGTGGACTGAAGTACCAATAGATACAACTAAAGTTTTTATGTTAATTCTACTGATATGCTGTTTCGTGAGACTTCACTGGAAAGGAAAGGGAAAAGCCCCATCGTCAGCAACCTGGGCTTAGATCCTGCAGTATCACAACGAAGTCCAAGGAATTGACTCGTTGAGCCCTATCGTGTCGCTTTGGAGTGTAAAAACCCAGCGTTGCTCCTTTCTGAATAGGAAAGTGGACACATCTGTTATATGGGACGGGATGAAGGGTTGTTCTATGATCGTCCACCTAATGTCGTCAGGGCTGTGTTTGGATTCCACAAAGTGTCTCGTCATCCGGGTTGCCTGCCTTTGGCATCTAATGGTACTTTTGTGTTCCATTATCCTGAGTTTGACCTTTCTCGTGGTCATACCTACGTATCTTAAATCGCAGGGGCAAGTGATCAAGTAGATTACCCTCTCACTATTGCAGTTAGTGTGTTTAATCTGCCTCCAGGGTTTGTTTGTCCCTATGTCTACTTCTGTAGTGTGTCTGGTGTTAGGGCATACTGCACAGTTGCCACATGCATAATGCCCTTGGACAGGTGGCAAATTCCACAAGGTGTTGGTCTTAGAGATCACTCTGTTCTTTGGGCGCGTGTGTACTAGTGTGTCTCGCAAATTCGCACTTCTCTTGAACGAAAAAAGTGGAGGGCTAAGATGTATCTGTCCCACATTCAGAATGCGCCAGTTTTTTCGTATGATTTTCTGAAGTTGATTAGAGTGAGTGCTGAACGTCTGGACACATGTCAATCTATCCAGAGAGGGTACCGATGGTTCTAATAGGGCATCGCGATTGTTGTTGCTAGCCCGCTTATAGGATTGTTTGATCAATTTCGAGGGGTACTGCCTGGCCCTTAAATTCCTCGAGAGAACGTCAGCATGTTCTTTGAATTTATCAGTGTCAGAACAGTTACGTCTCAAGCGGAGAAACTGTCCAAATGGTAGGCCGGACCTGAGTGACTTGGGATGGAAACTTTCATATGACAGGAGAGAATTCCTTGCCATAGGTTTAGTATACAGCTCACTCCCTAATCCGTTGGCAGTGGGAAAGATGAGAAGGTCTAAGAATGGTAAACTCAGTTTGCTCGCTTCCATGGTGAAATTAAGGAAGGAATTCTGTTCATTGAGCCAAAGGTGAAAGGTCTCTAGGGTTGCAAAGTCACCTCGCCATATGACGAAAATATCGTCAATATAGCGTTTCCATATGACAATATGGTCACGGAAGGGGTTGTCAGTGCACAAGACACATTGTTGTTCGAACAAGTGTACGTACAGATTGGCCAGGCTGGGGGCAAAAACACTGCCCATAGATGTACCTGATGTTTGTAGGTACAACTGGTGTTCGAACTGGAAAAATTTTTCAGTCATAGCCAGCCTGGCACATTCCATGATAAATGCCACTGGCGAACTCAGCCCAATACTGTTAGCTTCAAGGAGCCCTCTGATGGCTTCGAGAGTCTCAGTCTGAGGGATGCAAGTATACAGAGATTCTACGTCAAAACTGACGAGAAAATCTGTGTCAGTATTGAAGTCTAGACCTGGAAGCAGTTGTAAAACTTCTTTGGTATCCTGTAGGTATGTCGGCATGGTTTTGACCAAGGGTCTAAGAAACACATCGACGAATGTTGAGAGGGGTTCCAGTAACGAACCCAAACCGGAGATGATCGGTCTACCGGGGGGAGGGCGTTGAGTCTTATGGATTTTGGGCAGAACGTAAAAATAAGGGGTGACCGGATGTTCCGTCACCAAAAATTCTGCTTCTCGTGTTGATATCCAACCCTCTAGTTTAGCCTCATGAACGAGTTCCAAGATTTCTTTTTTGATGCGCGATGTAGGGTCCTGAGTGAGGATTTTATAAAATCTCTCGTTACTGAGCTGTCTTAAGCATTCTGTCTTATAGTCCAGGGCATCGAGAATCGCAATCGCCCCTCCCTTATCAGCGGGTTTGATGATAATTGTGGAGTTTCTGGACAGAGAAGTCAGAGCCTGCTTCTCTAAGTTAGGTAGATTGTGAAACTGACGAGTTGGTTTAGTCATCATTAAGGAGGTTTCTTTGGTGACAGCTGTTTCAAAAGCAAGAACATGAGGAGGCAAGGAATGTGCAGGTGGATTGAATGTGGATTTATTCCTGAGGCCGCTGTCAGTAACACCGTCTGTCAATGTGGTATCCTCATTTCTCTTGTCTTGAAAGAAAAATTGCAGTCTAATTTTCCGAAAAAACTTGGCTAACTCGCACTGGAGAGTAAACGGATCACCCGTATTGGTTGGAACAAAGCCCAAGCCTTTGTTGAGGACCTTCTCTTCCATGGCGGTTAGAGTATAAGAGCTCAGATTGACCACTAGCTGCTGCTGAGTCCCGCCCCTGCTGGGCCCTTCGCCGAGCTGCGAAGGTGCCGTGGTGATGTTGGTGGGGGGGGCTCCAATGGACCCTCGTTTGGTTTGGGGTTTGTTGGCCTCTCCTTCGTCCCCTTGAACGTCCCCGGCCCTGGCCTAAAAAAGGCTGATTGTAAAAAAACTGTGGAGGAGGGTTGAAAGGCATCATATTGGGAGGAAAGGGGGGATTTGGATATTGCCATGGTGGAGGTTGCCACCATTGTGGTTGTGGATTCCCTCGCCAGTTCCGCCTGGAATTTCTACCCCTACCTCTGTTACGTGCTGGCTCTTGAGTGGTGGAATCAGAGTCACTTGACCATTCTTCTGATCCAGAAGAGGAGTAGTTGGAACCAAAACGTCTACCTTTCCTATTGAACTCAGGTGGTACATAGTTCTCTTGTGTATAGGGATAGACTTTTTCAAAGGAAAATTTAGCTAAATCTTTCTTGAATTTATCTATCTTAGAAGAAAGAATACCATCTCGAAAATCTTTGCTACCACTGACCAGTAGTGGCTGGCACGGATCAGAGCTGGCAGGGCAGGGGGTGGGGTAAAGATTGGAAAAAGAGCACTTAACTCCTCGCATCTTTCTGCGTCATCCCTTGCTCCAGCCCGAAGAGGAAGCAGCCAGGCTCCCCTGACCAATCACAAAGCTGCAATGCAGTTTTGTGATTGGTATGAACGTTCAGCGCCCACATGGGGAATGGGGGCCTGGGCATGTTCTCTATGCAGCCTGCATGGAAACATGCAAAGTGCACATGACTGTTTGGCCTGCCCCAGAGGGCAAACACTCATGAGCACTTTTCAAACTGCCACCACTCCTTTCCCTGAGGGCAAACACTCATGAGCACTTTACAGACTGCCGCCACTCCTTTCCCTGCTCTGAGAGCAGAGCCACCTGCAAAGATGCAGGACTAAATAAAATGATAAAAATGTCCAGTTATTATCATTTTATTTCTCCTTCATTTCCAATGTTAAAAGCAGTGGAGTGATGGAGGGGCCGCCACTGCTACTGACCTGTGCTATTGTCAAATGGTATCTAAGATCATTATGAACATCTATCGTCCCTGCCATATTGCTTCAGCATTTGGACCTTATCATTAGATATTGATGCTTTTAATACTTTTAATGCGCAACGAAAGAAGCACAGCCATACTCAAGACTATTATTCAGTGTATGAGCTGTGAAGTGTGAATTACGGAAATCTGAGGGCTATAATTGATAAGGATTATGAAGGTATGTGGTTGCTTTCAGTTTTGTATGTTTAATGTTAATTAAAAATTTATAAAAACTTTTAAAAAACAAATTGAGACATAAAAATCAAGACACTGATTCAGAAACAGCCACACAAGCACAAGTGTCCCAAAAAATATCTGCAACGTGGCAATTAAAGTGTTACCAAAATAAAACTAAAAACGCAAATCTATTTCAACTATAGAAAGCTATTATGTGGCAGTGAAAACAGACTCTGTTTTGACATGTGTACTAGATCAGCCTTTACCAGGGACTAATCAGCAGGACGAAGGGAGGTGAAAAGCATCACATTTCTTTCAGTGGGTCCAGAACCAGTACTTGAATGCCTAGTTGTCAATTGCAGTCCAGTAAAGTGTGTTCAAGCACCACCCCCTCTACAATGCGAGATTTATAACCAAATGCTGCCAGCTTTGCGTAGGGTCTTAGTAATGACCTTGCTAAGCAAGACGTTCTCTTGCAGACAGTCACTCACCTTCAATGATGAGCAGTCAGTCAGTGGGTTGCAAATTCTTCTTTAATGGATCAAGTGAGCCTTATTAGAGGGATCAAGTGATCATTGTACAGGTTGTCCCACCTTATTTGGCTGCAACATGCGCCAGAAGAAAGAGCGCACAGAACCACATCTGCCCTCACAGGCTTCCTATATAAACTGTATTCCCAAGTTGCAGCATGGGCTTTTTACCTTTTTTTCCATCTAACAGAATGCCCTGCTCTACACTGAGGCAGGAGGAGGCCACCACATGCTTTTAACAGCCCAGACTGCCCCATTGTCATTCTGTATGTGGCAATCAGCGGCATACTGAATGACAATGGGCGGGGTGGGGCTGCCCTTGTGCTCTAGGAGGAGTGCGAGGCGGCCCCATCAGGGGGCTGAGGCTTCTCACAGGGAGCAGTGCTGCTCCCTGATGGCCATAATTACGGACAAAAGGCGTCCCTAAAAGGGATCCTCATGGACAACAGATGTGAGGTCCAAATTATGGACAGTTTGTGAAATTTACCGACGGTTGGTCACCCTAGGTCTCAGCGGGTTGCGAACTCTAACTGGCAGCCGCGGCCGGTAGTAGGAGTAACTGCAGGGCGGTGATGTGGGGAGGGGGAGGGGCAGGGTGGGGGGTAGTAAACTATGGATTAGGAGGTTTACAGGTAAATTAACATCTAAATTATTAAAACGAATTTCGTTGCGTGCACTGCATCCCCAAATGCGATGTAGTGCACGTAACGAAATTCGTTTTATTAATTTATATGTTAACTTACCTGTAAACCTCCATAATCCATAGTTTACTACCCCCCACCCTGCCCCTCCCTCTCCCCACGTCACCGCCCTGCAGGTACTCCTACTACCGACCGCGGCTGCTAACTGGTTCTACTTGTTCACCACATGTCTTCAAGCCCGGAGCTGGATTCGCAAAACTGCACCAGGATGCGACACCACAGGTAGCGAGCAGTCTTGCAAATACTACACTGTGCACCAATGATTTACTTGAAATGTTTGAAAAACATGATTTTGCTTTCCCACTTAAGTCATTCATTGGCTTTCCGACTTTCTGGGGACATGTGTGTCAGTGTTTTATTCTGCAATCAAAAAATGCAGCAGGTGTTGGCGTCCCTCAGCCAATATCACTCCATAACTTTGGAAGACACGCGCAGAACTATGGGGCATATTATCAAGCCAGGCGATAAAATTATCGCCGCTTTAGCGACAGAAAACTGCCGCTAAAACGGTGATAATGGGCTTCATAATATGCTCTATGGAATTCCAATTGAAGCCCATGTTAGATGTGAAGGACATCTAACATGGGCTTCAATTGTAATTCCATAGAGCATATTATCAAGCCCATTATCGCCGTTTTAGCGGCAGTTTTCTGTCGCTAAAGCGGCGATAATTTTATCACCTGGCTTGATAATATGCCCCAAAGAGTTTTATTGCAAAATCTTTGATGACTATATTGCCTCACACATGAACAAAAACACAGTCCGCTCTCAGTGCATAAAAACCTCAACTCATTAAATACAAAAACTACAGCAGCATATTAAATATATTGCACTTTTGAATTTCATTTCCTTGGGGGGTTATGATTGCAATAAACATTTTCAGAATTAATCAAAATATTTTTTCTATTCTTGTAGTGTGCATTTTATAACTCTGTTATTTGATTTGTCAAAATATGTTCTATTTTAAGTCTGGCTTGATATTGCAGCTGTCTACACAACCTATTGTTGCCAATTCTTTAAAATATACCTAGAGTGGGAGTGAGATACACCCAGAAGACCATTTCTCTTTACTTCATGCTATTGGCTGTTTGGTATATCGTTCACACTGTATGGGAATGCTTGAACTGCAATGCAGAAAACACTATTTTACATCACAAAAGTACTCTGAATCCTCTTACTAAGGAGCATATTTTCAAGGAGCTATCGCTGAGTTATCGGCACTTTAGCGCAGCCAAAGTCACGATAAATCTATCGCCCCATTCACAAGCCGGTGCAAACTGCAGATATCACCAGTTTTCCGCCGATAGCATCCTCAAAAAACATCCCCACGGATGACCTCGGCAACTATCGCTAATGAGATGCAGAGTAGGCGTTCCCGAGCAAAAAGCCACGACATCACCACTCCACAACATTTTCAACGACCAGCCAGCTCGGCGATAAGATCCCAAAACAGGCGATAAGGTGCGTTAGCAGCAGGAAACCAACACCTGCTCTGACCTGGTGTAAATTCGGACGACAACCGGCAGCAGCCAAGGGAGTGCATCCCAGAGCCAAACATGAAGAACAACAGATGCCATGAGCAACTGAACATGCAGCCTGGAGCCCCAATAGGGCAACAACACACACCACCACCCCCCTGACCCACCCACTCCCTTTGGACAAAGAGAATGCATATCAACTCCACGAAACCATGAAACAAACAAATCGCCTGAAGTCGCACAATCACAACACCTAACATACAGGTGTGGCCAGAAAAATGGAAACATACATTCATATCACATAATCAAAATAAAACCTTTATTACAGATTAAACGAAAAACAACAATAATGTAGAGGCATGGCGGGTCTTCTCTGGGCATTCCGTAAGTCACAGCCTGCAAGACAGAAATACAGATAAGAAGGTGTGTCATGCACCCATCAAAGGACAGAGAGAGAGAGAGAGAGAGAGCGGGAAAGGGGAATAGAGAAAGAGAGGGAGAGAGAAAGTGAGGGAGTGAGAAAGAGAGAGAGAGAGGGAGAGAAATAGAGAGGGAGAGACAAAGAGAGGGAGATATAGGGATAGAGAAAGAGAGAGAGAGAGGGAGGGAAAGAGAGGGAGATAGAGTGAGAGAGAAAGAGAGAGAGAGAGGGAGAGAAAGACAGAGGGAGAGAGTAAGAGAGGGAGAGAGATGGCCGACACTGCGCACCCAGGCCCCACTGCTCACCTGCAGCCACCGGTGTGTCTCCAACCACGTGTCGGTACACACTACAGTCCCTCATCACTCATCTGAAACTGTTGCCAGAGACATGAATGGCAGAGTCCATACGGTGGCACACGTCATCATTGCTTGCACGCCCGTGCGCACACAGGCTGCTGCAACCCAGCCCCTCCCGCCATCCAGCGAAGACTGCCCGCTCCTGCGCAACCAGGCCACACTGCTCACTGGCGTGTCTCCAAGAGGGCCCACCACGTGCCGGTGGGAGCTCCAAACCCGTGGCCCGCGACCATGGCACCCTCCACATCATGCAGCCCCACACCGCGGGCAACCAGGTCACACACTTGACTCTAGGTCTTGATTTCGCTATGGCAGAGAACATATCAGTGCACATGGCCTCATCCCGGGCACCACACCCGCTAAGCCCTAGAGGTGCCACTAACTCTGTGAACCGCGAGGCGACGCAATTGGTCGGTGGGCTTGCATTGCCCGCTGACTCAGGCCTACACTGCGGTCCAGCAGGGCTCACACTAATCCCGCCATTCTGGACTGCCTGGATTGCGCATCATCGCAGGCTGCATACCCGCTCAGCACTTAAGGTGCCCCTACCTCAGTGCACCGAAAGACACCATCCCCTGGTGGTGTGCCTGCCGCAGTGTATCCGGTGCCACCAAGTCTGTGCACCGCTAGCCATGGACCCTTTATGATTGAGTCCCATGGTGCGGATGCCATCATGTCACCCCCGGCACTGGGCAATGTGAGGTGGCAGGGCCCTAGGCCCTTATGCATACATGATACCCACACGGAGACAACCAGTTACAGATTGGAAATGGCAGCCAGCACGTGCGCCAGGCCCTTTTATTTGGCAGGATCACATGTCCTGTGATGCCAGTGCTGAATGGGTGTGGTGTGGGTGTAAACCAGCCATGAGGGAGTGGCTGTGGCATGCTGACAAATAGACCTGTGAGCAGCAGATCCCTACAGGGAAGACCTAGGACATGTAGCGTTGTCGTCCACCTGTGATCGTAAGCGGAGTGGGCTGGCCTGGCATGTGCCAGTTCAGCGTAGGGGTGTGAACAATGACCTCGGGGCTCTGGGCGTGCTTCCGTCCATGGCTGGACAAGGAAGTAAATAGTGCACGTGTCTCCGTTCTAGTGTCGGCGCCACCCGGCACGCAATCGGCACTGTGTAACCCTGTGACCCAAGTCCCACAACATGAGCAACATGGACGTAAGGTGAAATCATTGGCCCTACATGCATCCATACCTCCACACTTGCAAGATCATAGACATGACACATCATTGTGAAAATGAAGGTTTAATGCACCTTCAATGGAGTGTTTTAGCTGAAGCAGTACAGGGCCATGCAAGCCCCACCTTGCAGCGTTGACCCTTGGAGGGCCATCCAGAGTCCTTCAGGGAATGACAAGTACATCAGTAGAGGAGGAGTTCAGTCCACAGTCTGATATCTGTGTAATTGGTGACCAAACAGAATATGGCAGTCCATGTCGAGGTCCAAGGTGAGTGTTGCAGAGTGCATCGGGGAACAGCGGAAGGGGATGATGCAGAGGGCAGAACCAAGCAGAAACAGGCCATATGGCGGACATGAATGCTACCGCTTCCTTCTGACCACGAGGGCAGATTCATCCGCATCTTCGTTCTCTGCTGTTTCAGGTGCCTCACATGTGGGTGGTGGTGTTCTGTCTCCAGCACTGTGTGGCAGTGACACCTCAGGGGCTGGAGGTAGAATGTCTGCTGCACTGTG
The DNA here is from genome assembly GCF_964204655.1 of Triturus cristatus. Classification (NCBI taxonomy): domain Eukaryota; kingdom Metazoa; phylum Chordata; class Amphibia; order Caudata; family Salamandridae; genus Triturus; species Triturus cristatus. The sequence continues at coordinate 486,752,829 of NC_140591.1, forward strand.
TGGCACTGACACCTCAGGGGCCTGAGGTGTGGATTGGGTGGTAGCAGCAGCATGCATCAGCGCCAGGCCTTGTGCCAGAAATGCCATGAGGAGGGTCTTTATGACATTGAGGGACCCAGCTACCTCTCGCTGTTGTGCAGCCGTGGCAGGCGCTCTTTCCGCACGCATCCGCTCCATGTTCTCCATGAGCCTCCGCATGAGTCCCAACTCCCGGGCGAGCTTGCTGGAAGCACTCTGACTAGACAGTCATTCTTGTCGCAGAGTCAGGACCCTGGCGATTTCAGCCATGGTTTGTTGGAGGGCATGGAGCTGAGTGTGGGTGTCCGTTAGGGACTGTGAGTGGTCCCTGATGGGACTTAGACACCCACATATGGTGTCTAGTTTGTTTGCCATTTGGTCAAACCCCACCTGCACATGTTCAGCCAGCTTCTCCTGGCACCCCAACACACGGCGTTGGAAAGCTGTGTGTTCGTCGTGGGGGTCCTGGGAGGCAGCCGTGGTGGTGGGTGTTGCCTGCTGTGTGTTCTGTGCAGGGGGTGGATTCTCCTCGTAGAAGCTGGGCTGCCCTGCTCCTGGAAGTGGGCTGCGGAGGCTCTCCACGAGCTGTTGGAGGACATCATAGTCGCAGGTGTGGTGTTCCTCTTCGTCATCAGAGTAGAGAGGTTGGGACTACTTTGCAGGAGGTGTTGAATTTCCCTCTGCAATGTGAAGGGGAGATTCAGTTTAACATTGTGTTGACATGTGTGTTGACGCATTGTACATGTTCACATTCAGACTGAATGACTGTGTACATTATGACTGTTTGTGGGGAGTTGCCTCTATGATGCGAGACAGTGGACATTTCAACAACATCACGGATGTGTCTTTGTACTTGTACATTGTCAACTCACATTTCCCTGCGATGCCATATGTGATTGGCCGGTTTCTCCACACAAGCGGCACCAGTTGTGTCCTCTGTTCTGTTGTGGATGTGTTACGGATTGTGCCACATCGTTGTCAATGTTGATGTGCTCTGCATGTGATGTGTGTGTGCCGCATTTTGCAGGAGTCGCCCCTGCAGCTCTGATTTAACAGCCCCTTATCCCTTACATGCGGTGTGCCTCTGGCTTCTGTGCTTATGCAGTGCTGAGATGTTGCATACTTGGGTGCATTGGTCTCTTGGTGGGAGTTGGGGGTCTGGGGCATGGTTTGTCCACAGCTGTGATATGCTTACTTGTGCATGTGTGCCATTGTGCTATCTCCCCCGTCCCTCCTGTACCTCGTTGTTACTCACCCTGTTGCTGTTGTGCCCAGTCATGTTGAGCAGTGTCCGGGCCCCCAACTCCTGCCACCGTCTCGCCACTGATGATTGTGGACACCATTTCCTCCATCTCGTCCAGCTCCTCCTATGGCGCTGGACTGCCACCTCCAGTCTGTATTGCTGCCTTCCGGTTGTTTGCGAGTTTCTGCTTGGTTTGCGCTTGACATCATTCCAACGCCTCTTGACCTCTTCCATTGTCCTCTTCAGCACTCTTTCTGCATTCACCTTGTCCACGATGGTCTGCGATATTCCATTTTTAGTTGCCAATGACACAGTGGAGGTGACGAACAGTAGTTGATGGTGTTCTATCAACTCCGTTATCAGGATCCTGTTTTCCTGCGGAATGAACCGCTTCTTCCTACTCTTCTTCTCCTTGCCCTTCACTGACCCCGAGGTCCCAGGCTGGTCCTCTGGGGGGCTTGTGGGGTTCTGGTTGTCCTCTGCACTTGCTCCGGCTGACTACATTGTGCTTCGCTGTTGTTTGGCTTTTGTATGTGTTTTTTTCCGACTTTTATAGTGCATTTTCCCACATGTCGCGTGGGGATATCAGAACTGTGGCTGGTTTTCACAGATTTTTGTATCGCGATTTGCGTCATCGCTGCTTTTTTCGCTTTTGTGTTTTGCATTTTTGCGGCATCGTGTTGATTTAACGCGTTCATTTGGCGCGTTGTGGTGGGTCTATCGTATGGTGCCGCCGTGTTGGGAATACAACATTAACGCGTGTTATTTTCCTGTGATAGACTACGATGTGAAGAGTTGTGTTCAGCTACTTTTGTGGTAGTTATCACACATTCTTCAAAATATCCCCCTAAATGTTTAATCTTTTTAAATAATCTTTTTTTCCACTTCAGCAAGCTTTCTCATTTTTTACGGCCTGATTTAGAGTTCTGTGGGTGGGTTACTCTGTCACAAATGTGACGAATATCCCGTCCGCCATATTAATAGTGTGTGTCATATCCAATGGCACTTGAAATACGGTGGACAGGATATCCGTCACATTTGTGATGGACTAACCCATCCACTGAGCTCTAAATCAGGCCCTTAGTTAGAAAAGAAAATGAAAGCTAGACCTATTGACTTTTCAAGTGCTTCTTTTATATTGTTCAAGAGACAGTCAATGCACACATGACCACTAGTTTCAATCATATCCATTGCCACACCAGCTTCTACCCTCATTTTAAGGCAGAAACAACCAAATATCCACCATGTCTAAATGATTCACTTCATCGTTTAAGATACACTGGTTGCTCCAAGCATGACATCATTTTAGATCCTTATGCAAAGGGTGAGATTTGTCAACATAGTTTGACAAAATGTTAATATAAGAATATGTCTATCTCATAAGATCAATAGGATTAATTATTCTATGCAGTACGAGGGTCCTACTTTGAAGCCCATAGGAGGTGTGACCGTGAGGCCACATGGATCACAATGCAATCTAAGCCAATTGCAGCTGACCCATACTGTTGCACTATAATCTCTGCCAATTCCTTCCAATCCATACATTTTCAGACCCTATTTCTTAATATGTTGCAATATTGTACTGCTTTCATGTGTTCACACTGCAGTCATGATTTTCAGATCTCATTGAACTGTGATGTTCTCAAAGAAAGCAAGAGCTCTTCACCAGAATACTTTCAGGGCTCTTCTCACATTATCTTTTTGTTACTGTTGACCTTGAGTATGTCTTAAAAAGATTAGACCAACATAATAATTGTATTATATGTAGTAAACCTTTTCCACATGAAAATATCTCATGAAAACTTACAGTTCGGTGGAGGAGCAGAGAGTCTCAATCTACCTTGGAGACCTTGATTTATGCTCTCAATAAAGTCCGCCTCCACCCCATTGCCTTTGGACAAGGATCTCACTGTTAATGATCTGTTCAATCATTCATCCATCCCTCCTTGCACTCCCTTCCACTTAAAAAGCTTTGAGAAGGCAGATATTTAACATGAAACACTTTGCAAAAAAGCCTTAATAATATAAACAATAAGTGACATTCCTAATTGCAAGGTTTATACCTTTGCAAAATACTTGGTCTTTGTGTTTTTGAAATACATTTTTGGGTCCATTCTAAGAATAAATAAATGAATTAATTATTTAGCACAAACATAAACCACAGAGGCATCTTGATGCTAGAAGAGTGGGTGAAGAAAACAAGAAACAATATAATAACAGTATTTTACAGACAATTCATAAATTATTTTAACAGGTAGGTCTTAATTCTATTTACATTTAAACAAAAAGATAGGTGTTTACTTTCTAGCGAAAGACTCTGTAATCCACAATTGCTTGGAGGGCACCTAGTAGTTGGCTCCACACTTTAGAGTCTTAAGCTGAAAAAGATTTTCCTTTAAGTTAGGCTTTTGGGGACAATTGCCCTGACCACCATGATAGATCACAAAACACCATGGGTCATATTTATAAAACAAATCACACAGAGCACTATCTCAAGCCACCATGCTGCTCTGCAGGATAGGGAAAGGGCAGAAATGTGCAGTATTTAACATTATACGTCACATTCCTGTCTTTTCCCTGCACTGGTGCACAATGTGCTGCCTAGAGCCAACACAGGAACCCTTAAGCCATGGTGCAATGGTGCCACTGTTGTAAGCAAGATTGTTTTTGTGCTTTGAGGTCATTGAAGGGGAGGAAGTGTTTTTGTTTTCTTAGCACCTTTGCTGGCTTTGCTGATGTGTTCCTGCATGTTGAGATTCTTGCCAAGTGTTATTCCCAGTGATCTTGTGGAATCTATAACGTATGGAAGGCAATTGAAGGCTGTTAGATGTTTCATTCAATCTTTGATGTCGAGGGATCGTTTTGGTGGGGCGATTTAGAGGAATTCGGTTTTGAGCGAGTTGAGTTTGAGGTGGTTTCTGTTCCGCCTGTGTTTTTTTTCTTTTGCAAAGTTGTGTTGAATAGATGGATATCTGCAAGGGAGGAGATTTTTAGATACATTTGGGTGTCATCTGCATATACGAGGTATTTGATATTGGAGAGTTTCAGAATTTTGGTTAAAGGCTCCATGAACAGAGTGAAGAGAGTAACATATGTATTTGTAAATAATTACTTTCTTCCATTCCATCTTAAATCCGAGTTTACTACCTCCCCACCCTGCCCCTCCCCTTCCCCGTCCCACTGCCCTGCAGTACGCCCTATGCGAGCCGCCACTGACTGATTAGCCTTAATTCTTTCAGTTCAGTTGTGTAGAAACAAGGCAAACCAGTTTAGAACGGCCCCTGATAATGCCATTCTGCATTCAAGTAAGTCAAGAAGGCTTCCAAGAGTGAGGCTTGAAAGGAAACTTATCTTTCATTTAATGTGGAATATTCCATTATGCCTCTCCAAATTTCTTTCAGAAAAAGCATGTCTAACAAGGCGTGTAGCGGGATCTGCCAACTAAATGCCCGTTGTGGTATCAATGGAATTGTCAGTTGTAAAAGGCAGGGAGCATGATCAGACAACGTCCTAGGCAAATGTTTGACATCTATTGTCCATGTCGCTATATCTCTGGAGACTAGCCAATAGTCAAGTCTAGACAAGCATTGTGTTGTGTTGTGATACTTGTGCCCTCTGCCATCCCAGGGTTCCACTGCCTCCATTTGTCCATCAGCCTACAGTCCAGCATGATAGTATTCAATGTTGCGCTCGACTAGGGGTGGAGTCTACGAGAAGCTCCCATTCTATCAAAATACAGGTCATTCTTTTCCCAAGCCGCGCCGGAATGAACCAGGCCGCCATATTGATGTGAATTATCACCATCTAGGACCTTACATTAAGTCATTGCCTTGTGAGTCCAACCTATGGTGGACCATCTTTGATGATCTTTCTTTCATTAATGCTGGCTGTCCCTAGTATTGCCTTGTCCTGAGGAAGACCCGCTGTGCCTAGTAGTCAATCACGCACCACATTGGGTTGAAACGTCAACGTGCTCATGATAATCCTGACCCCACTCTCTCCATCCCCACGTGAACTGGAAATTTAAAACCCAAGTGGTGCAGAGCTTTATGTGCCAAGGGACGGATGTCCTTTCAATGACCAGTTTCAGCAATTCGTACAGCACTGTATATATTTTGTTCACATTCAGCACTTTTTTTCTCACTTTTTTCACGATATCACCTGCTCCTTTGGAACAAATTGTAAGTTCAGTAACTTTGACAGCCCTCTCATGTCATCTCAACATCATAAAATGTAAACGAATTTATGGATTTATCCTTAAATATAGACTTTGATTGATTTAATTTTGGTGTGTTTTTGGTTTTTGATTTATGGTGTTTGCCTTTCTTCCCTTTTTCAATGAGTATTACTGAAAAGTTGGGAGTATTGTCGTTCATTGTTGTTTCTTTCAATTGGTTATTATTCAGTAAACCAAAATCAATTCTATACCCGACAGAACCAACTTTTTCTACATTCCCATTCTATATCCAGGGCATCATCTAATACGGCATTGAAGTCCCCTCCCCATATAATAGTGTTGCAACCTGTCAGCTTTATATTTGCTCATATGTTGCTGAAAAATTCTGGTGCATCTATGTTGGGACCATACATTTTAGCCATGTTAATCTTAATATTCCCTAGTGTCCCGCCCAGGATTACATATCTACCCTCTGAGTCAAGCTGTGAATCTGTATTCCACTCCAGTCCCCGGCTCACCAGTATAGCCACCCCTCTTGCGTAGTTTGAGTATATAGATGAGTTAATGCTCCTCCATGATTTGTGGTGTAATTTGGTAGAAGATGTACTATTCTGATGTGTCTCCTGGAGGAAACAGAGATCAACTTTGTGTCTGATCAAGTAGGACTGTAGTCATTTAGCCCTGGGATATTCCAAGTGAGGTAGTTGTACGTTGTCATATATGTTTGGGATGTGAAATTATATGCCCTTGGTTATGTCCAGTCTTAGCGGTTGTCCATAGGCCCTTGTTCGCTCTGTTATGTGCTAGGTTAGTGCATAAATGTAGGAAAATGAGCTATGCCCTTCATTGGTAACTGTGTGTCCCGTTAGGTATTTGTGATTGCTGCTTCGATATCGCTCTACCCTGGTCAACTACTTCAACTTCCATGTCCCTCCCACCTCCAACACCAACCCCCAAATTAGGTTGTGTACAAAACCCCGCCCCCAAACATAAACATATCTATACCCCAGCAACAGGCATGGGACCTGAATAAGGGATCTCTCCCTGGGGGCATGAAGTCCCCGGCGTATTACCCTGCCATATGGCGGGGTGGCCGAGTAATGGGAGAAGGGTCAGAGGGTGATGATCAAGCATTGTCCACTGGTCACTATTGCAGGCATTGCCTTAGGGTTGTATTAACACCTAGAGCTGTCTCTGCACCATGGGTACCTTGAGCGGTATTTTTCTTATGTTTATCAGGTGACATCTGGCACCCAGCAGTGTACTGCTAGGAGGATTTAGTCATTGTCGCTTAAGCCAGCACTGGTGAACCCGCACCCAGCGGACTTAGCAGAGCGCTTCTGACCTCCGATATGTTTTGCGAACTTTGAGGCCGATTTGGCATCAGTAAATTAATGTGCAGAGCCATCATATGTCACTTTCAGCTTGGCCAGGTACAGAAGGGCATATGGGATCTCGTCTGCTGCAGGATTCGCTTGACAGGTACAAATTCACACTGAGCCACCTGCACTGTTGGAGTAAAGTCTGGATAAAATTAGATATTGTTGCCTTTATGGTTTCTTTTACCCCATTCTCTGGCTGAGCGCAAAATCGTGTTGTGATCTTGGTAGTTTAGCAGATGCGCCAGGATTGGTCTGGGAGCAGCGCCCACAGGGGCCCTGGGGCCCAGAGATCGATGGGCTCGCTCCACGATGAACATCGCCAAGAGGTCCGGGCCAAACAGTTACCGCAGCAGCTCTTCTACAAAGGTTTCCAGGTTGGATATCGCAGTGGTTTCCGGAATGCCCATGATCCAGAGGTCATTTCTAGGAGACCGGGACTCAAGGTCATCATTCTTGGCTTTAAATACATCTAGAACTTTGTGCATCTGTAGCAAGTGATCTTTAGTTTCGACCTGGAATTCGTGGGCTTGGAGACGTGGTTTTCCAACTGGTCTAAGTGGGTTTTGTGGGTGTTGACTTGTTTGTTAAGTTGGTCTAGCTGAAAGGTGAGTATGTACAGTTTGTTGTCTATTGTTTTAAGGCTGGACTTAATTTCTAACAGGAGAGTGCGTAAATCTTCATTTTGTGTGTCCATCTCTTCTTTTGGCCCATGTTCAGCATCTATTTCGGCCTCAGTGTCCGCTTGTCGCATGAGCCGTTTGTTTTCAAAGGGCAACTTAGTTTGTTTAGAGTCATGTTTCCACATGTCGCCCATCAAAGCGGTGGCCTGGCCCAATGGGGCAGCAGACCTGCCAAAGATTTACAATATGAGGGGTCAGCAGTGAAGAAGTCCCCTTGCCTCTTGAGTGTCCCAGGGGCCAACTATCCCTACTGTTACCTCTAGTAAGCCCCACACAGCTTGATTGCGGAGAGAGGAGTTAGAGATCACACCCCCTTTTTCCACCACTCTGCAAACGCGCCTCCTGGTTGGGGGGTGCGCAGACTACCCTGTGCCCTGGGGAACACCACCTTCCTGGGGCTGAATAATGCAAAATGGGTAAGCCCCATGGACCCCCCAGGTGCCCAGAGACCACCACCTCCTTGGGGCCAAACATTTTTTGGAGCAATGGGAGAGCATTTGCATCGCCCCCCTCCTAGGACACATAAGTCCCCAGGGACCTCCACCTCCTGGGGAATCAGCCCTGAAAAGGAAAGCAGGAGGACATAGCTCTTTTTGACTTGGTTGGAACTTTGACAGCTCCTGCCAAGTCAGAGAGAACACAAACTCTGCAAGCGAGAGCTGTGAAACCACTCCTGCTTGCTGAGAGTGGAGTTTTTGTCTTTTTCTCTGCCCATGGTCAAGCGGGCAGGGTAACAGTTGAAAGAATTGCTCTCACAGACAGGGAGCTGCATGTATAGCAGTCCCCAGTCTGTGAGAGGCGGGGATGCAGCTGGGACTGAGTGGGCCTTGATGCTCCCTCCACAGTCCCCTTGTGGCACACTGGGTGCCCTGGGGAGCATCCAGGGGACATGATCAGGACCCATGGGATGGTGTTCCTGGAATTGGAATTGGCTTGGGGAGGGGGGCCACACAACTCCCCTCCCCCATTGAGTTAATGCTGGGTCCTGGAGGATTGGGTGCCTGGAGCCATGTGTTAAAAGGGAGGGGGCCCGCACCACCCCCTCCCACTGTAATGAATGTATTTAGCCCTGGGAAGGTGGTGTCTTGGGGCCCATGGAGTCTGTGTGGTCCCCGCATAATTTCTATGTTAGTCCCAGGGAGGTGATATCCCTGGGGCATATGAAAGCCCCAAGAGGGGGGCACCGTACAGCCGTCCTCCTTTGCTTAAAATAAAGCCTTGGGGAGGTGGCAGTCCCTGTGGCACTTTGGACTCAATGGAGGGGTCCCAGAGGCCCCCCTCCTTAGGATCAGTAAAGCCTAAAGGGAAGTGGTAGTCCCCGGGGCAAATACAGGACAAAACAGAAGGCAGAAAAACGAACAGGAAAGAAAAAATAGAGGGCAGAAACAAAAGCAGGAAGGGCAAGACAGAGGGCAAAAAACATTAGTGGAAAAGGCAAAACAGAGGGTAGGAAAAGAAGCAGGAAAGGCAAAACAGGGCAGAATAGGGCAAAACAGATGGGAGAAAAACAAAGAGGAAAGGCAAAACCGAGGACTGAAAAACAAGCTGATCACATGAGGGCAAAACAAAGAGCACTCAGACACTGATGCATCCACTCACAGACCCACTCATGCACTCACTCACAGACCCACTCAGAGACTCATGCACCTATTCACTGACCCACTGAGGCTCTCACACACCCACTCACAGACCTACTTAGACACTCAAAAATCCACTCAAAGAGCACTCACAGACTTACACACCCACTCAAAGACTCACGCACCAGCATACAGGCCCACTCAGAGACTCATGCACTCACTCACAGACCCACTCAGTGACATGCATTCACTCATAGACCCACTCACTGATCCACTCAGACAGTCATGCACCCACTTACAGACCCACTTAGACAATCATGCACCCATTCAGGGACCCACTCAGAGACTCACATACCCACTCACAGACCCACTTAAACATCCACAAACACACTCACGGACTCACTAATACACTCATGCACCCACTCAGACTCACTCACCCACTCACAGACTCACTTAGAGATTCACACACTCACTCACAGATATTAATATATAAGTATATTGCCTACTGGCACTCGCCAGTTGGTAGTTATAAGTTAGAACCATGTTTCCATAGAAAGAACGTTTTTTGACTTGCCTATATCTTTGGGAACATTTGACAAATCTTCCCAGAACTTTCCCAAAAGAGTGCCTCAGTGAATCTTGTGCATTGATAGTCTTGGGATGATCTGTCAAGCACGGATTGAGAAAAAAGGGGGGTGAGTCAAAAAAGTCTTTTTCCAATGTTCATTTCCATAGAGAATTTTAGGCACAACTACAGCCCAAACTGCTGGATGGAATTACACCAAATTTGGCAGAAAGGTATTTCTTGATCCAGAAATAAACCTGTTTGATATTTGATCTAAATCTGTTCAGCAATTTTTGAGGTATTAAAAAATACAAATTTGTATAGATAGGGATGCGTATACTTTGAGGATCCAACAGTCCCTGTGTTGAAATCTGATTGGCTGCCAACACTTCAACCAGGAAGTGTTGGCAGCCATTATGGGACTCGGCTTCAGGGCCAAGTTAGGAATACCATGCCCCCCTAACTGTGGTTCTGCAAACCCCAGTCATCCCGACAGGGCCAAAAAGCACTTTAAAAAAAGAATTGCCACCGAAATACGACAGCGCATGCGAATCAGTGTCAAAAACCTTTTAAAAAATGAGCACAGGCTCCTACAATTGTTTTGATTAGAGCCCCAGGGTAGGCCAGCTCACGAGGGCATTTTGGTTTTTAAAGGAGGGGGTGCACAGGCCCCCTCCTAAGGCTCCCTAAGCCCAAGGGACAACCTCCCTCACCGGTGTTAAAGAAACATTGATGGGGCAGAGCAGAGCAGCTCCATGGACCATCACCTCCCCATGTCTAAATAACACGCAATGAGGGGCTCTGCGGACAACCCAGGGCCAGCTCCTGATGTGTTCCTGGATGTGTGTATATATATATATATTCACTGAAAAAACCATAGGTTTCAGGGGTATTATAGTTAGCTGGACTTTTCACTTGTACAAAACCATTGAAATTCCCCCGTTATAGTTAGTTCAGCTAACTATAACTCGCGCGCCCGCAATGCACTGCTGATGACGTCACATATTACATCACTCATGACATGGTCAGTGACATCACTCATGACATCACTGATGACATCTCAAATGACATCACTTATGACATCACTGATGACATCATCCAGTGAATGTGTGTTTTTCTGAAAATTAAATATGTTTTATATATGTATATCTCAAGGTCGATGGAAGAATAAATGGGTATATAACTGTCTAAATGGATGATTTGTTTTTGAAAAATTTATTGTGTAACTGACTGATTAAGTGTATCATAGTGAATACATGGCTTAGTGAGTAATGTTTAAATATGTAAATATCTGTATCAGTCTCTCACTTTGTGTATAAGTGGCTGCATGGGTTGGTGAGTAGCTACATGGGTGTCTATATAGGTTATTAGTTGGTTTTTGAGTATCAGTATAAGTGTCTGATGTCTGTATGGTTCGGTGGGGGGTATTACGTAGTGCATAGGTGCATGAATTAGTGACTCACTGTTTGTATGTGTTGAAGACAGCATGTGTGCAGGACTGTATGGGTGGATGAGTGTGTGCATGGGTGTGTTAGTGAGTGAATGACTGTCTCAATAGTGTCTCTATGAGTAACTACATATGTTTTAAACTAGTATATGTGACTATTGGTGTATATAAGTGAGTATATGTGAGAGTGAGAGATTGAAAGAGTTCCTGTATGAATAAGTATGTGTTTCTATAAGTGATTGTTTAAAAGACTAAGTATGTGTAAGTTTCTGTAGAAGTAAGTGTGGTGGTGTGTGTATAACTGTATATGCAGGTAAACGGATGTTTGATTCTTTATTAGCATGAGTGACTATGTGTGTGAGTAACTCTATGGATGAGTGGCATTGTGTAACAGGATGTATAGGTGTATGAGTACATATGATGAGTGAGTACATGTATGAGTGACTGTATAGGACTGTTGGTGAATGAGTGGATGTGTATGTGGATCTTAGAATTACTGAAGAGGTTGTTGTAACTGGTATTGGTATGTCCATTGTTTTGAAAATTTTAGTCTCTATTTTTGAATGTGTGTATCAAAGGTTATATTAGGGTTAGAGGAGGTCTGACACTCTATCACAAGGCTGATGTCATCAGTGATGTCATCAGTGATGTCATTTGAGATGTCATCAGTGATGTCATGAGTGATGTCACTGACCATGTCATGAGTGATGTAATATGTGACGTCATCAGCAGTGCATTGCGGGCGCGCGAGTTATAGTTAGCTGAACTAACTATAATGGGGGAATTTCAATGGTTTTGTACAAGTGAAAAGTCCAGCTAACTATAATACCCCTGAAACCTATGGTTTTTTCAGTGAATTTCTGAGGTTTTTTAAATGCTAATTCCTAACTATAACGTACCTGAAACCTATTGTTTTTTCAGTGAATTTCAAAGGTTTTTTAAATGCTAATTTCTAACTATGCCTACAGAGATAGGACATGTGAAGAAAGAAGAAAAAATGCACAGAAAGAAAAAAACAGAAGTGCAGAAAGAAGCAACAGAAGTCCTCAAAGACGAAGAAAAGTGCAGGAAGAAGGATAATGTGCAGAAAGAACAAAAAGAAGAGCAGAAAGAATCCTTGTTGCAAAATCATCCTGTACCCTCAACTTTTTCAGATGGATACTGGTGGTAACTGAGTCTGACTAACCAGTCCTAGAGCCAGTGCTATGTTAAAAGACACTTAGAATACAGTGAAAACACCTACATACACTAGGGAACATTATGCGTTGGGGTCCCCCTGTGATTAGCATGACCTCCTCTGTAAGCCCCTAGTATATAATAGGGCAGGGGGATTAAAACTACCTCTTAAAACAGGCCACAGGGCGTTTTTGCACACGTTAACTCAGGCCCCGTCCCCTCCCTTCACTACTGTGGAAACACGCCCTGTGTCCGTTTTTAGTTGGGAGATTAAGTTCATTTGAATCCTGAGGGTCCCTAGGGTCCAACTAGCCCACTAGGTACCTCCAGTAAGTGCCACAGAGCTGCGTTGCAGAGAGGTGTAAAAAGTGGCACGGCCTGGACCACCTCTCTGCAATGCAGCTCAGTGGCGCTTACTGGAAGCACTTGGTGAGCTAGTTAGCCCCCAGGGGCCCTCAGTATTGAAGGGAAATTATATCCCCAATTTAAAATGTGCCATAGTGCGTGTTTGCACACGTCACCTCAGGCCCCGTCCCCTCCCTTTACCACTGTGTAAACGCGCCCTGTGGCTGTTCTAAGTTGTGAGATTAAGTCCCCTTGAATCCTAAGGGTCCCTAGGGTCAAACTAGACCACTAGGTACCTCCAGTAAGCGCCACAGAGCTGCGTTGCAGAGAGGTGTAAAAAGGGGCTTGGCCTCAGAACACCTGTCTGCAGCGCAGCTCCCTGGCGCATACTGGAGATGCCTGTTGGGCTAGTTAGCCCTCAGGGACCCTCAGTATTGAAGAGGAATTAATTCCCCAACTTACAACTCGCCAGGGGGCGCGTTTGCAGAGTGCTGCAAGGAGGGGGCGTGGCCTCCGGCACGATGCCAGTCTTTTATTTATTTTAATTTTTTAAGAAGGGGGGCTGTGTGGTTCCCCTTCTTATTCTAATTTATTGGCCCTGATGACCCCATCCCCCAGGGCCTGTCTCCTAATTATATTTTTTTGACCCCAATCCCCAGGGCCGGCCACTGTTTTTTATTATTTAAAAAAAAAATATATTTATAGACACACCTAGGACATGCTGGACAAACCGTACGTACCTATAACCATGACGATTTGTGTGATATTCATTAAAAGGTGACTATGCATACAATGAATCCACGTGGAATGTATTTACACCACTAGTGAAGCTCTGACATGTCTGATGCCCTACCGTGCCTAATCCCGGTAGACACCCTTGTCGTTTATTTATACAAACATGGGTAGCTATTGACGGGCACATTTAATACACATGCACACCAAGCCATTCAAAGGGGATTCGACAAAAATTCGACCAAAACTATGCAAGAAACCCCCCTCACGGTTAATAAAACACACATCCACTGCCGGATGTGTAATACTTTTTATTTTACTCTCTGGAAAGGGGACGAACATCACTTGAGAGTCACAGCTCGCTCCTGGCAGAGCCCAATGCTGTGTTACACCCACCATTGCCTGCCGAGTGCCACACACCTCTGTGTTGTATTCCACCAGCTAGTGCATATGCTATGACACTCTCTAGCCCATGTGCACTGTAACACCACCCCGTGAAAATGTCATGCCACACTTGTCTTCGCACGGGTTATATTGCCCCATCTAACGTGCCTTCCTCGATGACTATGTTATAACGCACAGTGCTATGCCATACATATTACAATCTGGGATCCATATCTTTGTCACAGTGCACATGCAACATTACACTCCCCAGCACATATTTTATATTACAACTTTAGAGACTAGTTAGGTTACACAACACTGCCCTGTGCATATTACACTCCAAGGCGCTTATCGCATAGCACGCACTAGTGCCTGTGCTATCTCGCGCTCTCCAATGAATCTGTCATTGTGCACAATGTATTGCATATTATATTTCACGCCCGGTTCATCTTATATCACACTTTTTGGTGCATAGTTTATACCATACACTATATCTAGTTTTCATTTTCAATCGTGCTCTCAGGACTATGTTCTATATAACACTGTGTTCACCTACCCTTTTCATGGGCATTACATTTTGCAATAGGGGGTGGAGGGTCAGGGGGTGTTTCTGCCAAGTGAGCCCGGAGTCACAGTCACAAACGTCCTCTTCTTCCTACATAAAAGTGAGATTATGCTGCATACTTGTTCATATTTTAAGTAGTTCGCACAGACACACGTTTTAAAAACAATAAAGTTCCTAATACCCGCCTTCTCTGAACAGTTAGCTTGCTACCCCATCCCCCTCCTCCCTATCCTCTGTTGTGTGAATCCATGGACTAGCCTCCTCCCTGCTGCCATGCATGGTCTGATGTGCTGCCACTGCCCTCAATTTAGTATGATGTACCAGTCCACTCCTCCTGCCCTCCATTGCCCAATTCTATGCCCCATCATTGACCTCCTGCGTAAACTCTGTGCTTAGCTTGCTGCCCCTATTCTCCTTCCCCCTGCCCTCCGATGTCTTTGTGCATGCCCCTGCTCCATCCTTTTTGCCCACCATGTTCCATGGACCTGCCACTCCTATCTACTCTGAGTGTTCTGTTGAGCTGCCACTCCCCTCCCACCTGCCTAGCATTGTCAGATGACTGTAACCTGTCCCTGCCACCTCCACCCTGCCTGTCCACATGCCATGCCCCTATCCTCTTCCTCCTGTCCTACATGGTCCATTGTACTGCCACACCCTTCTGCCCTCCCTGGTCTGTTGTGCTGCAACTGCTCCTCCTGCCTGCCCCGTGCAGTCTGTTGTGAGGCCCCTTCCCCTGAACTTTCTTGTCTGTGCACAGGTCCTGACCCTCCCTTCTATCCTCCATCGTCCTTTGTGCATGCCCCTGCACCCTCCTTCTTGCCCATCATAGCCATTGTGCTGCCACTAACCCTCCCACTTGCCATGCATGGTCTTCTGTGCTGCCATGGCCCCTCCCACCTTCCCTGTGTGGTCAGTTAGCTGCCCCTGACCCCCTCCCACCTTCCCTCCATGGTCTGTGTGTATGCCATCACAGTCTCACTGTTGCTCTTCACGGTGTGTCTTGCTTCTAGTGCCCATCCTGCCTGACCTCCATGGCTATCTTGCTGCTCCTGCCCTGCCCCCTTGCCCCCAGTCCTCTGTTTACATGTGCAGACCCCTACTCCCTCCCTCCTGGCTTGTCTGTTCCATTGTAATGCCCCTGATCCGTCCCTCCTGCCCTTTATGGTCTGTTATGCTGCAGCTTTCTCTCCTGTCTGTCCATTATGGTCAGCTAGCTACCATTGCCTCTTGCCCCTCTGTTCTCTGTTAAAGTGCAAACAACAAATGGTACAAAAGGAAGAAATAAGGAAATAACTTTGGTCAAGAGCACGCTAATTAACTCTATATCTAGTTTATTAATCTAGACAGATTTTATCAAAATATTTGGACTTTCCTGCATCAAAAAATGACAACGGACCTTGATGAAAGCAACAAAGCAAGAAATACAACATTACAAATATACATAAATTGAACATGTGCAGAACGTCACAAACATAGAAAGACTTATACACACAAAAAAGTTAACCCCTAAACAAACATATCATTTTCTGTTAGTGTCCTCCTAGTAATTTCAGGCCGAACCACTGGAAGGTAGTCCACAGAGCGCGCTGCGACTCAACAAATTATTGTCGGACTTTCTCAGCACACTCAACAGTGAATAACCACACTGTGCTTATTTTCAAGGACTCCTCCTTCAAAACCGGGTCTACGCAATTGCGTTTCGGCCATACATACTCCTCGGCCTCCTCAGGACAGGGTTAATACAAGGAATGTACACACACTACAAAAAAGAAGTATATACACGTATAAATATGAATATCAAAATAAATCATCTAGCCTACAGATGAACTTAATCACAAGCAAAGTCGCAGCAGTTCTCCATGCCGCCCAGCGGGGAGCCTGTAGTCGGTGACCGTCACCAAGGGGCACGAAGGTGAACCAGGGACTTACATCTGAAAGTGATACCCGAGGGGAATCTGTATATATACAGCAAAGGGACTATAAGTATATGACCACCAGCGTGTGAATATCTAAGACTGGCGGAAGTAGTGTCACAACACAGACCCAGTGCACAGCCCACCATTTAAGGTGGTGCCCCCACCACAAGGAGTGCAAGGACTTCGAGGGAACCCAATCTCACGTTCTCTCACCCATGGCTAAAATACACCATCAAAAGCACGCATGCTTAGTGCTACTAATACGTGTCTCTTGGGTGTAAACAAACATATGGCACTCACAGAGATAAGGTGGCCCAATGGACGCTCCAACATGCGGGTCATCCGGGTCCCCAGATACCCAGAAGGGTGCCGAACCTATCGACAAAGAAACCGGAGGCTAAACACACATGGCGGCGCAATTAATGTGAAAGAGGGGAATACACTATGGGGCACTGAGTCCGAGGGGCTTACCTTCCTTGCACAGGAAGTCCTCCCTGATCGCGCTGGATGTCAACGACTTGTTTAAATTTTTCCAATAGGATCGCTACCTACAGAGGCAAAAAGCCAAGAACCTTAGAGAACTCGTCGGGGGCAAAAAGCGCACATAAGTCTGAAACCTGTTCAACTAGCGTGACGGCACTTACTTCGATAGTTATCCGACTAAAAAGTCCGGAACACACAGCCACTCCACTCGACAATCCCTAAGGAGCCGGTCTGCGTGAGGCTACGAGCTGCACCAGTTCCTATATTACCGGCGCTGGTCGAGGGGAATAAACATAGAGAAAGGGGACCACTAGAAAGTAAAACGTGTCGGCCATCTTAACACGGAGTTAGTCTAAACTCACGATACCCTATGCCTCTGAAGAGTGAATCAAAGGAGGGAACACCAAGTCCATCTAAACAGGGGGTGCATCTCTGCTGACGCTACCATCGACCTCTAGGGTATGAATCACAAGACAACATAAGATCGTCAGAGATAGAAGTGAAACCCAGGTGCAACACAATCACAGAACTGCCAAGAGAAAGGGTATTCCCATACTGTTCACAGGATCTATTACTGGGGGCAAGATCATATATACAATATCTAGTGGTCGACATCCCACATGGCACCGCCACCGCAAACTACTCCCCATGGGCAACACAGGCGACCGCTCAGACAATGCTTGATCAATGCACAATCTATTAATACAAAACAAATAGATAAAAACGTGACTAAAATGTGTAACGGAAAATGTAATAGGGCATTCGCACTAGTCTGGACCTTGTAATACAAGGCCCAAAACCCTATACTAAGTACAGTATCGGGAGGACAAAGATACGGGACTACGGTACTTATATCAACGCCCAGATTTCATCGCGGTCGTTTAAACCTAATCTGGATGTATGATAACGTTCAATCATTCGTGCCTCAAGATGATTAAGCTTATTTTGTAGTGCTGTTTTAGTGAGTGCTTTCACCACCACTAACACAGTCCAGTAAAGGTCATCTTCATTGTGATTCATTTCAATGAAATGTTGTACCATAGGAGCCCCTATGGTTCCACAACGTATACGGGATTTATGTTGTAAAATCCTCATCTTTACGGCCTGAGTCGTCTGTCCAATGTATGTTTTTTCGCATGGACATGTGACTGCATACACCACATTTTTGGTGTTGCAATTAGAAAAACTAAGCTGTGAATGCACTACTTTATTGATTTCCACACACTTAGAGTTTTTTGTTTGCATGCATACCCCGCAACCATTGCACCGGAAATGTCCGATGAGGGCCGGAAGGCCCATCATTCCTCTCAGGTCAGTGGGTACCATGGAAAGGCGGGTGGCTTTAACTAGATGATTTCTAAGATTCTTCCCTCTGCGGAACGCAAATAGTGGCTTAGAGATATTCAAATGTTCCACCAATTTGAGGTTTCTTAAAATAATCTGCTTGATCTTATTAGCCTTAGGGTTGAATGTAAGTACACAAACCATTTGCTCATTTTCCTGTTTCGTTTTAGGTACAAGGAGTGTTTCCCTCGGGGTGTACCAAGCTCTCTTTAATGCTCCCTTAACCAATTTCTTTGGGTACCCTCGTGCTATAAGTTTTTGTTGGAGCATTTTGGCGTTTCTGAAGTAATCATCTTTATTAGTGCAATTACGTCGCACTCTCAAAAATTGGCCGTAGGGCAAGTTGTCTCTGAGATTACGTGGATGTCCAGAGGTATAATCTAATAGAGTGTTCCTATCGGTGGGCTTGATAAACAAGTCCACCTCCAGTTTCCCCTCTTTTTCAAAAATCCACACATCCAGGAAGTTGATACGTTTATCACTTGATGACATAGTGAATTTTAAATCAGGTGTCCTTGCATTGAGCCAAGAATGGAATTGTGTCAGCTGATCCTGTGTACCCTTCCATATCATAAACACATCGTCTATGAACCGCACCCACCTAAGGATATGATCTTTAAAGGGGGACAGGACATCAAAGATGTGTGACATTTCAAATTGATTCATAACCAAATTAGCAATTTCAGGGGCGAAACAGCACCCCATCCCTACGCCTTTAATCTGCTAAAATAAATCTGTTTTGAACGTGAAAAAATTATTTTTTAAACAAATCTGGGCTAGGGCAACTAAAAATTCAGTGGGCACCTGATGCGGTCGGGGCCGTTGATTAAGTACCACCCGCATGACTATCAAAGCTTCGTCTTGTGGTATGTTAGTAAATAAACTCTCAATGTCGAAGGAAACCAGCAGCTGCTGCGTTCCATCGAACATTGAGAGTTCAATTTTGGAAATGAAGTCCATGGTATCTCTGATGTATGCTTGTGTAAGAGGAACAAATGGCTTCAGAAATACATCTATGTATTTTGCCAATGGCTCCAGCACGGACCCACAGGAGGCAATGATGGGTCTCCCGGGAGGATGGGAACTATTTTTGTGTATTTTCGGCAATACATATATATTAGGGATCTTTTGGTCGGTGAAGTTAAGATATTCATATTCTTTTTTACAAAGAAAACCCAGGTCCATTGCTTCAGTAGTCAGATATAATATTTGAGCTTTTAATCTGGCCGTGGGATTCTCTGTAATGAGACGATAATGGTCTCTATTATCCAGTTGGCGCTGGATCTCCACATCATATTGTTCGCTGTCCCACAATACGATCCCCCCACCCTTGTCGGCCGGTTTAATGACCGTCAAAGGGTTCAAAGCAAGTTGTTTTAAAGCCACTAATTCTTGTTTGGAAAAGTTCGATTTGAAACTGATTTGTTTGGTATTCAGTTGATCAACTTCCCGCAAGACCTGATCTTCAAACATAAGGACCTCCTCAGGCATAGCCATGCGTTGAGGGCAAAAAGTAGATTTTTTCTTTAGCCCGCTGATATTGATTTCGTCAGTATCATTATACTCCGAAAAAAAGACCCTCAGTCTAATTTTTCTGAGAAATTGTAGAACTTCAATTTTAGTTGCAACAGGATCCTGCAACACTGTGGGGACAAAGGATAAGCCCTTTTGCAATACTTTTATTTCTGTTTCTGATAACGAATGTTTCGACAGATTGTAAATTGGCAAAGTGACTCTCTCTGGATAATGCTCTTCCATATCACTCGGAATTACCTCCTGTAAGTTCTGTGTCGGGTCCTGAAGAACCCCTGTTCCTGGTTCTGCTGAGGCGGGGGTTGCCATCCCCTTCTGAAACAGCGTCCCCGGTGCCCGCCTCTGTCTAAAAAAGGAGGGGGGGGCTGGGTTCTGGGATATTGATAGTACGGCTGCTGTGGCGGATACGGTGGGTAAAAGTACCCGCTTCCTTGATCTGAATCGGAAGAAGAGGATTCAGAGAAGGTCACAAATTTAGTTCGAGACCTTCCTCTGTATTGTAGGTTCAGACTGCTCGGATTATTATTTTTAAAGAAATCTTCTTTCAGGTAAGGGTAAACCCACTCTAATTTAAAGTTCTTAATGTTTTTCACCACCTTTGATGTTTTTAAATTTACATTATGCGTTTTGAAGTCAGCTAAGGTTCTCTCTATACTTTCTATTAGTGCCTTCGCATCTGATATTGAGGTGTCTCCTCCAATTTCCTCTTCTAATTGTTTGATTTCTTTTAACTCTTCTTCGCTTATTCTTAATGCCGTCTGAATTGACAACACGATCCAATCGCGTGAACATTTAGTTCCCACCCCACTGAAGTCCACCAGATATGCTTTATCGTTTATGAAGATTACTGGAATGTTTTTAACCTGTAATCCTACAGGTATGGTGTTAGATTTGAGGTATTCCGACAAAACTTGGGCATGGAGTTGGGTCCTAGTATTCTTCTTTTTGAGTTGAATAAGGCGTTCCCCTTTGTCTGAATTATAACTCAGGTTGCTAGTCCCTGAAGTGTCACCCCCTAATAATGACGGGATCTGTTTCAGCTTGTTAATGTCCTCTTCTGAATAACTGACCATGTATGGTTCAGACATTTCTCTGTACACAAATCAAATTTACATCCACTCCACATAGAAAAACTTGAACAAAACAACAACAATGAATATATACAATCCAACAATGATCAGCGGTCATTTAGTGCAGGATGATTAACACATTTTATCATGTACCGTATACTGATATTTTAAATCACAACCTCACACTTGACGAAGTGTAAAAGACATCTGGCAAACAACAGGGTTATACCCAATTGACCCTTTTAATACCTGGGTAAGGAACAATAAAGTGCAAACAACAAATGGTACAAAAGGAAGAAATAAGGAAATAACTTTGGTCAAGAGCACGCTAATTAACTCTATATCTGGTTTATTAATCTAGACAGATTTTATCAAAATATTTGGACTTTCCTGCATCAAAAAATGACAACGGACCTTGATGAAAGCAACAAAGCAAGAAATACAACATTACAAATATACATGAATTGAACATGTGCAGAACGTCACAAACATAGAAAGACTTATACACACAAAAAAGTTAACCCCTAAACAAACATATAATTTTCTGTTAGTGTCCTCCTAGTAATTTCAGGACGAACCACTGGAAGGTAGTCCACAGAGCGCGCTGCGACTCAACAAATTATTGTCGGACTTTCTCAGCACACTCAACAGTGAATAACCACACTGTGCTTATTTTCAAGGACTCCTCCTTCAAAACCGGGTCTACGCAATTGCGTTTCGGCCATACATACTCCTCGGCCTCCTCAGGACAGGGTTAATACAAGGAATGTACACACACTACAAAAAAGAAGTATATACACGTATAAATATGAATATCAAAATAAATCATCTAGCCTACAGATGAACTTAATCACAAGCAAAGTCGCAGCAGTTCTCCATGCCGCCCAGCGGGGAGCCTGTAGTCGGTGACCGTCACCAAGGGGCACGAAGGTGAACCAGGGACTTACATCTGAAAGTGATACCCGAGGGGAATCTGTATATATACAGCAAAGGGACTATAAGTATATGACCACCAGCGTGTGAATATCTAAGACTGGCGGAAGTAGTGTCACAACACAGACCCAGTGCACAGCCCACCATTTAAGGTGGTGCCCCCACCACAAGGAGTGCAAGGACTTCGAGGGAACCCAATCTCACGTTCTCTCACCCATGGCTAAAATACACCATCAAAAGCACGCATGCTTAGTGCTACTAATACGTGTCTCTTGGGTGTGAACAAACATATGGCACTCACAGAGATGAGGTGGCCCAATGGACGCTCCAACATGCGGGTCATCCGGGTCCCCAGATACCCAGAAGGGTGCCGAACCTATCGACAAAGAAACCGGAGGCTAAACACACACGGCGGCGCAATTAATGTGAAAGAGGGGAATACACTATGGGGCACTGAGTCCGAGGGGCTTACCTTCCTTGCACAGGAAGTCCTCCCTGATCGCGCTGGATGTCAACGACTTGTTTAAATTTTTCCAATAGGATCGCTACCTACAGAGGCAAAAAGCCAAGAACCTTAGAGAACTCGTCGGGGGCAAAAAGCGCACATAAGTCTGAAACCTGTTCAACTAGCGTGACGGCACTTACTTCGATAGTTATCCGACTAAAAAGTCCGGAACACACAGCCACTCCACTCGACAATCCCTAAGGAGCCGGTCTGCGTGAGGCTACGAGCTGCACCAGTTCCTATATTACCGGCGCTGGTCGAGGGGAATAAACATAGAGAAAGGGGACCACTAGAAAGTAAAACGTGTCGGCCATCTTAACACGGAGTTAGTCTAAACTCACGATACCCTATGCCTCTGAAGAGTGAATCAAAGGAGGGAACACCAAGTCCATCTAAACAGGGGGTGCATCTCTGCTGACGCTACCATCGACCTCTAGGGTATGAATCACAAGACAACATAAGATCGTCAGAGATAGAAGTGAAACCCAGGTGCAACACAATCACAGAACTGCCAAGAGAAAGGGTATTCCCATACTGTTCACAGGATCTATTACTGGGGGCAAGATCATATATACAATATCTAGTGGTCGACATCCCACATGCCACCGCCACCGCAAACTACTCCCCATGGGCAACACAGGCGACCGCTCAGACAATGCTTGATCAATGCACAATCTATTAATACAAAACAAATAGATAAAAACGTGACTAAAATGTGTAACGGGAAATGTAATAGGGCATTCGCACTAGTCTGGACCTTGTAATACAAGGCCCAAAACCCTATACTAAGTACAGTATCGGGAGGACAAAGATACGGGACTACGGTACTTATATCAACGCCCAGATTTCATCGCGGTCGTTTAAACCTAATCTGGATGTATGATAACGTTCAATCTGCCTCAAGATGATTAAGCTTATTTTGTAGTGCTGTTTTAGTGAGTGCTTTCACCACCACTAACACAGTCCAGTAAAGGTCATCTTCATTGTGATTCATTTCAATGAAATGTTGTACCATAGGAGCCCCTATGGTTCCACAACGTATACGGGATTTATGTTGTAAAATCCTCATCTTTACGGCCTGAGTCGTCTGTCCAATGTATGTTTTTTCGCATGGACATGTGACTGCATACACCACATTTTTGGTGTTGCAATTAGAAAAACTAAGCTGTGAATGCACTACTTTATTGATTTCCACACACTTAGAGTTTTTTGTTTGCATGCATACCCCGCAACCATTGCACCGGAAATGTCCGATGAGGGCCGGAAGGCCCATCATTCCTCTCAGGTCAGTGGGTACCATGGAAAGGCGGGTGGCTTTAACTAGATGATTTCTAAGAGTCTTCCCTCTGCGGAACGCAAATAGTGGCTTAGAGATATTCAAATGTTCCACCAATTTGAGGTTTCTTAAAATAATCTGCTTGATCTTATTAGCCTTAGGGTTGAATGTAAGTACACAAACCATTTGCTCATTTTCCTGTTTCGTTTTAGGTACAAGGAGTGTTTCCCTCGGGGTGTACCAAGCTCTCTTTAATGCTCCCTTAACCAATTTCTTTGGGTACCCTCGTGCTATAAGTTTTTGTTGGAGCATTTTGGCGTTTCTGAAGTAATCATCTTTATTAGTGCAATTACGTCGCACTCTCAAAAATTGGCCGTAGGGCAAGTTGTCTCTGAGATTACGTGGATGTCCAGAGGTATAATCTAATAGAGTGTTCCTATCGGTGGGCTTGATAAACAAGTCCACCTCCAGTTTCCCCTCTTTTTCAAAAATCCACACATCCAGGAAGTTGATACGTTTATCACTTGATGACATAGTGAATTTTAAATCAGGTGTCCTTGCATTGAGCCAAGAATGGAATTGTGTCAGCTGATCCTGTGTACCCTTCCATATCATAAACACATCGTCTATGAACCGCACCCACCTAAGGATATGATCTTTAAAGGGGGACAGGACATCAAAGATGTGTGACATTTCAAATTGATTCATAACCAAATTAGCAATTTCAGGGGCGAAACAGCACCCCATCCCTACGCCTTTAATCTGCTAAAATAAATCTGTTTTGAACGTGAAAAAATTATTTTTTAAACAAATCTGGGCTAGGGCAACTAAAAATTCAGTGGGCACCTGATGCGGTCGGGGCCGTTGATTAAGTACCACCCGCATGACTATCAAAGCTTCGTCTTGTGGTATGTTAGTATATAAACTCTCAATGTCGAAGGAAACCAGCAGCTGCTGGGTTCCATCGAACATTGAGAGTTCAATTTTGGAAATGAAGTCCATGGTATCTCTGATGTATGCTTGTGTAAGAGGAACAAATGGCTTCAGAAATACATCTATGTATTTTGCCAATGGCTCCAGCACGGACCCACAGGAGGCAATGATGGGTCTCCCGGGAGGATGGGAACTATTTTTGTGTATTTTCGGCAATACATATATATTAGGGATCTTTTGGTCGGTGAAGTTAAGATATTCATATTCTTTTTTACAAAGAAAACCCAGGTCCATTGCTTCAGTAGTCAGATATAATATTTGAGCTTTTAATCTGGCCGTGGGATTCTCTGTAATGAGACGATAATGGTCTCTATTATCCAGTTGGCGCTGGATCTCCACATCATATTGTTCGCTGTCCCACAATACGATCCCCCCACCCTTGTCGGCCGGTTTAATGACCGTCAAAGGGTTCAAAGCAAGTTGTTTTAAAGCCACTAATTCTTGTTTGGAAAAGTTCGATTTGAAACTGATTTGTTTGGTATTCAGTTGATCACCTTCTGCAAGACCTGATCTTCAAACATAAGGACCTCCTCAGGCATAGCCATGCGTTGAGGGCAAAAAGTAGATTTTTTCTTTAGCCCGCTGATATTGATTTCGTCAGTATCATTATACTCCGAAAAAAAGACCCTCAGTCTAATTTTTCTGAGAAATTGTAGAACTTCAATTTTAGTTGCAACAGGATCCTGCAACACTGTGGGGACAAAGGATAAGCCCTTTTGCAATACTTTTATTTCTGTTTCTGATAACGAATGTTTCGACAGATTGTAAATTGGCAAAGTGACTCTCTCTGGATAATGCTCTTCCATATCACTCGGAATTACCTCCTGTAAGTTCTGTGTCGGGTCCTGAAGAACCCCTGTTCCTGGTTCTGCTGAGGCGGGGGTTGCCATCCCCTTCTGAAACAGCGTCCCCGGTGCCCGCCTCTGTCTAAAAAAGGAGGGGGGGGCTGGGTTCTGGGATATTGATAGTACGGCTGCTGTGGCGGATACGGTGGGTAAAAGTACCCGCTTCCTTGATCTGAATCGGAAGAAGAGGATTCAGAGAATGTCACAAATTTAGTTCGAGACCTTCCTCTGTATTGTAGGTTCAGACTGCTCGGATTATTATTTTTAAAGAAATCTTCTTTCAGGTAAGGGTAAACCCACTCTAATTTAAAGTTCTTAATGTCTTTCACCACCTTTGATGTTTTTAAATTTACATTATGCGTTTTGAAGTCAGCTAAGGTTCTCTCTATACTTTCTAGCAGTGCCTTCGCATCTGATATTGAGGTGTCTCCTCCAATTTCCTCTTCTAATTGTTTGATTTCTTTTAACTCTTCTTCGCTTATTCTTAATGCCGTCTGAATTGACAACACGATCCAATCGCGTGAACATTTAGTTCCCACCCCACTGAAGTCCCCCAGATATGCTTTATCGTTTATGAAGATTACTGGAATGTTTTTAACCTGTAATCCTACAGGTATGGTGTTAGATTTGAGGTATTCCAACAAAACTTGGGCATGGAGTTGGGTCCTAGTATTCTTCTTTTTGAGTTGAATAAGGCGTTCCCCTTTGTCTGAATTATAACTCAGGTTGCTAGTCCCTGAAGTGTCACCCCCTAATAATGACGGGATCTGTTTCAGCTTGTTAATGTCCTCTTCTGAATAACTGACCATGTATGGTTCAGACATTTCTCTGTACACAAATCAAATTTACATCCACTCCACATAGAAAAACTTGAACAAAACAACAACAATGAATATATACAATCCAACAATGATCAGCGGTCATTTAGTGCAGGATGATTAACACATTTTATCATGTACCGTATACTGATATTTTAAATCACAACCTCACACTTGACGAAGTGTAAAAGACATCTGGCAAACAACAGGGTTATACCCAATTGACCCTTTTAATACCTGGGTAAGGAACAATAAAGTGCAAACAACAAATGGTACAAAAGGAAGAAATAAGGAAATAACTTTGGTCAAGAGCACGCTAATTAACTCTATATCTAGTTTATTAATCTAGACAGATTTTATCAAAATATTTGGACTTTCCTGCATCAAAAAATGACAACGGACCTTGATGAAAGCAACAAAGCAAGAAATACAACATTACAAATATACATAAATTGAACATGTGCAGAACGTCACAAACATAGAAAGACTTATACACACAAAAAAGTTAACCCCTAAACAAACATATAATTTTCTGTTAGTGTCCTCCTAGTAATTTCAGGACGAACCACTGGAAGGTAGTCCACAGAGCGCGCTGCGACTCAACAAATTATTGTCGGACTTTCTCAGCACACTCAACAGTGAATAACCACACTGTGCTTATTTTCAAGGACTCCTCCTTCAAAACCGGGTCTACGCAATTGCGTTTCGGCCATACATACTCCTCGGCCTCCTCAGGACAGGGTTAATACAAGGAATGTACACACACTACAAAAAAGAAGTATATACACGTATAAATATGAATATCAAAATAAATCATCTAGCCTACAGATGAAATTAATCACAAGCAAAGTCGCAGCAGTTCTCCATGCCGCCCAGCGGGGAGCCTGTAGTCGGTGACCGTCACCAAGGGGCACGAAGGTGAACCAGGGACTTACATCTGAAAGTGATACCCGAGGGGAATCTGTATATATACAGCAAAGGGACTATAAGTATATGACCACCAGCGTGTGAATATCTAAGACTGGCGGAAGTAGTGTCACAACACAGACCCAGTGCACAGCCCACCATTTAAGGTGGTGCCCCCACCACAAGGAGTGCAAGGACTTCGAGGGAACCCAATCTCACGTTCTCTCACCCATGGCTAAAATACACCATCAAAAGCACGCATGCTTAGTGCTACTAATACGTGTCTCTTGGGTGTGAACAAACATATGGCACTCACAGAGATGAGGTGGCCCAATGGACGCTCCAACATGCGGGTCATCCGGGTCCCCAGATACCCAGAAGGGTGCCGAACCTATCGACAAAGAAACCGGAGGCTAAACACACACGGCGGCGCAATTAATGTGAAAGAGGGGAATACACTATGGGGCACTGAGTCCGAGGGGCTTACCTTCCTTGCACAGGAAGTCCTCCCTGATCGCGCTGGATGTCAACGACTTGTTTAAATTTTTCTAATAGGATCGCTACCTACAGAGGCAAAAAGCCAAGAACCTTAGAGAACTCGTCGGGGGCAAAAAGCGCACATAAGTCTGAAACCTGTTCAACTAGCGTGACGGCACTTACTTCGATAGTTATCCGACTAAAAAGTCCGGAACACACAGCCACTCCACTCGACAATCCCTAAGGAGCCGGTCTGCGTGAGGCTACGAGCTGCACCAGTTCCTATATTACTGGCGCTGGTCGAGGGGAATAAACATAGAGAAAGGGGACCACTAGAAAGTAAAACGTGTCGGCCATCTTAACACGGAGTTAGTCTAAACTCACGATACCCTATGCCTCTGAAGAGTGAATCAAAGGAGGGAACACCAAGTCCATCTAAACAGGGGGTGCATCTCTGCTGACGCTACCATCGACCTCTAGGGTATGAATTACAAGACAACATAAGATCGTCAGAGATAGAAGTGAAACCCAGGTGCAACACAATCACAGAACTGCCAAGAGAAAGGGTATTCCCATACTGTTCACAGGATCTATTACTGGGGGCAAGATCATATATACAATATCTAGTGGTCGACATCCCACATGCCACCGCCACCGCAAACTACTCCCCATGGGCAACACAGGCGACCGCTCAGACAATGCTTGATCAATGCACAATCTATTAATACAAAACAAATAGATAAAAACGTGACTAAAATGTGTAACGGGAAATGTAATAGGGCATTCGCACTAGTCTGGACCTTGTAATACAAGGCCCAAAACCCTATACTAAGTACAGTATCGGGAGGACAAAGATACGGGACTACGGTACTTATATCAACGCCCAGATTTCATCGCGGTCGTTTAAACCTAATCTGGATGTATGATAACGTTCAATCTGCCTCAAGATGATTAAGCTTATTTTGTAGTGCTGTTTTAGTGAGTGCTTTCACCACCACTAACACAGTCCAGTAAAGGTCATCTTCATTGTGATTCATTTCAATGAAATGTTGTACCATAGGAGCCCCTATGGTTCCACAACGTATACGGGATTTATGTTGTAAAATCCTCATCTTTACGGCCTGAGTCGTCTGTCCAATGTATGTTTTTTCGCATGGACATGTAATTGCATACACCACATTTTTGGTGTTGCAATTAGAAAAACTAAGCTGTGAATGCACTACTTTATTGATTTCCACACACTTAGAGTTTTTTGTTTGCATGCATACCCCGCAACCATTGCACCGGAAATGTCCGATGAGGGCCGGAAGGCCCATCATTCCTCTCAGGTCAGTGGGTACCATGGAAAGGCGGGTGGCTTTAACTAGATGATTTCTAAGATTCTTCCCTCTGCGGAACGCAAATAGTGGCTTAGAGATATTCAAATGTTCCACCAATTTGAGGTTTCTTAAAATAATCTGCTTGATCTTATTAGCCTTAGGGTTGAATGTAAGTACACAAACCATTTGCTCATTTTCCTGTTTCGTTTTAGGTACAAGGAGTGTTTCCCTCGGGGTGTACCAAGCTCTCTTTAATGCTCCCTTAACCAATTTCTTTGGGTACCCTCGTGCTATAAGTTTTTGTTGGAGCATTTTGGCGTTTCTGAAGTAATCATCTTTATTAGTGCAATTACGTCGCACTCTGAAAAATTGGCCGTAGGGCAAGTTGTCTCTGAGATTACGTGGATGTCCAGAGGTATAATCTAATAGAGTGTTCCTATCGGTGGGCTTGATAAACAAGTCCACCTCCAGTTTCCCCTCTTTTTCAAAAATCCACACATCCAGGAAGTTGATACGTTTATCACTTGATGACATAGTGAATTTTAAATCAGGTGTCCTTGCATTGAGCCAAGAATGGAATTGTGTCAGCTGATCCTGTGTACCCTTCCATATCATAAACACATCGTCTATGAACCGCACCCACCTAAGGATAATGATCTTTAAAGGGGGACAGGACATCAAAGATGTGTGACATTTCAAATTGATTCATAACCAAATTAGCAATTTCAGGGGCGAAACAGCACCCCATCCCTACGCCTTTAATCTGCAAAAATAAATCTGTTTTGAACGTGAAAAAATTATTTTTTAAACAAATCTGGGCTAGGGCAACTAAAAATTCAGTGGGCACCTGATGCGGTCGGGGCCGTTGATTAAGTACCACCCGCATGACTATCAAAGCTTCGTCTTGTGGTATGTTAGTATATAAACTCTCAATGTCGAAGGAAACCAGCAGCTGCTGGGTTCCATCGAACATTGAGAGTTCAATTTTGGAAATGAAGTCCATGGTATCTCTGATGTATGCTTGTGTAAGAGGAACAAATGGCTTCAGAAATACATCTATGTATTTTGCCAATGGCTCCAGCACGGACCCACAGGAGGCAATGATGGGTCTCCCGGGAGGATGGGAACTATTTTTGTGTATTTTCGGCAATACATATATATTAGGGATCTTTTGGTCGGTGAAGTTAAGATATTCATATTCTTTTTTACAAAGAAAACCCAGGTCCATTGCTTCAGTAGTCAGATATAATATTTGAGCTTTTAATCTGGCCGTGGGATTCTCTGTAATGAGACGATAATGGTCTCTATTATCCAGTTGGCGCTGGATCTCCACATCATATTGTTCGCTGTCCCACAATACGATCCCCCCACCCTTGTCGGCCGGTTTAATGACCGTCAAAGGGTTCAAAGCAAGTTGTTTTAAAGCCACTAGTTCTTGTTTGGAAAAGTTCGATTTGAAACTGATTTGTTTGGTATTCAGTTGATCAACTTCCCGCAAGACCTGATCTTCAAACATAAGGACCTCCTCAGGCATAGCCATGCGTTGAGGGCAAAAAGTAGATTTTTTCTTTAGCCCGCTGATATTGATTTCGTTAGTATCATTATACTCCGAAAAAAAGACCCTAAGTCTAATTTTTCTGAGAAATTGTAGAACTTCAATTTTAGTTGCAACAGGATCCTGCAACACTGTGGGGACAAAGGATAAGCCCTTTTGCAATACTTTTATTTCTGTTTCTGATAACGAATGTTTCGACAGATTGTAAATTGGCAAAGTGACTCTCTCTGGATAATGCTCTTCCATATCACTCGGAATTACCTCCTGTAAGTTCTGTGTCGGGTCCTGAAGAACCCCTGTTCCTGGTTCTGCTGAGGCGGGGGTTGCCATCCCCTTCTGAAACCGCGTCCCCGGTGCCCGCCTCTGTCTAAAAAAGGAGGGGGGGGGCTGGGTTCTGGGATATTGATAGTACGGCTGCTGTGGCGGATACGGTGGGTAAAAGTACCCGCTTCCTTGATCTGAATCGGAAGAAGAGGATTCAGAGAAGGTCACAAATTTAGTTCGAGACCTTCCTCTGTATTGTAGGTTCAGACTGCTCGGATTATTATTTTTAAAGAAATCTTCTTTCAGGTAAGGGTAAACCCACTCTAATTTAAAGTTCTTAATGTCTTTCACCACCTTTGATGTTTTTAAATTTACAGTATGCGTTTTGAAGTCAGCTAAGGTTCTCTCTATACTTTCTAGCAGTGCCTTCGCATCTGATATTGAGGTGTCTCCTCCAATTTCCTCTTCTAATTGTTTGATTTCTTTTAACTCTTCTTCGCTTATTCTTAATGCCGTCTGAATTGACAACACGATCCAATCGCGTGAACATTTAGTTCCCACCCCACTGAAGTCCACCAGATATGCTTTATCGTTTATGAAGATTACTGGAATGTTTTTAACCTGTAATCCTACAGGTATGGTGTTAGATTTGAGGTATTCCAACAAAATTTGGGCATGGAGTTGGGTCCTAGTATTCTTCTTTTTGAGTTGAATAAGGCGTTCCCCTTTGTCTGAATTATAACTCAGGTTGCTAGTCCCTGAAGTGTCACCCCCTAATAATGACGGGATCTGTTTCAGCTTGTTAATGTCCTCTTCTGAATAACTGACCATGTATGGTTCAGACATTTCTCTGTACACAAATCAAATTTACATCCACTCCACATAGAAAAACTTGAACAAAACAACAACAATGAATATATACAATCCAACAATGATCAGCGGTCATTTAGTGCAGGATGATTAACACATTTTATCATGTACCGTATACTGATATTTTAAATCACAACCTCACACTTGACGAAGTGTAAAAGACATCTGGCAAACAACAGGGTTATACCCAATTGACCCTTTTAATACCTGGGTAAGGAACAATAAAGTGCAAATAACAAATGGTACAAAAGGAAGAAATAAGGAAATAACTTTGGTCAAGAGCACGCTAATTAACTCTATATCTAGTTTATTAATCTAGACAGATTTTATCAAAATATTTGGACTTTCCTGCATCAAAAAATGACAACGGACCTTGATGAAAGCAACAAAGCAAGAAATACAACATTACAAATATACATAAATTGAACATGTGCAGAACGTCACAAACATAGAAAGACTTATACACACAAAAAAGTTAACCCCTAAACAAACATATAATTTTCTGTTAGTGTCCTCCTAGTAATTTCAGGACGAACCACTGGAAGGTAGTCCACAGAGCGCGCTGCGAATCAACAAATTATTGTCGGACTTTCTCAGCACACTCAACAGTGAATAACCACACTGTGCTTATTTTCAAGGACTCCTCCTTCAAAACCGGGTCTACGCAATTGCGTTTCGGCCATACATACTCTTCGGCCTCCTCAGGACAGGGTTAATACAAGGAATGTACACACACTACAAAAAAGAAGTATATACACGTATAAATATGAATATCAAAATAAATCATCTAGCCTACAGATGAACTTAATCACAAGCAAAGTCGCAGCAGTTCTCCATACCGCCCAGCGGGGAGCCTGTAGTCGGTGACCGTCACCAAGGGGCACGAAGGTGAACCAGGGACTTACATTTGAAAGTGATACCCGAGGGGAATCTGTATATATACAGCAAAGGGACTATAAGTATATGACCACCAGCGTGTGAATATCTAAGACTGGCGGAAGTAGTGTCACAACACAGACCCAGTGCACAGCCCACCATTTAAGGTGGTGCCCCCACCACAAGGAGTGCAAGGACCTCGAGGGAACCCAATCTCACGTTCTCTCACCCATGGCTAAAATACACCATCAAAAGCACGCATGCTTAGTGCTACTAATACGTGTCTCTTGGGTGTAAACAAACATATGGCACTCACAGAGATAAGGTGGCCCAATGGACGCTCCAACATGCGGGTCATCCGGGTCCCCAGATACCCAGAAGGGTGCCGAACCTATCGACAAAGAAACCGGAGGCTAAACACACATGGCGGCGCAATTAATGTGAAAGAGGGGAATACACTATGGGGCACTGAGTCCGAGGGGCTTACCTTCCTTGCACAGGAAGTCCTCCCTGATCGCGCTGGATGTCAACGACTTGTTTAAATTTTTCCAATAGGATCGCTACCTACAGAGGCAAAAAGCCAAGAACCTTAGAGAACTCGTCGGGGGCAAAAAGCGCACATAAGTCTGAAACCTGTTCAACTAGCGTGACGGCACTTACTTCGATAGTTATCCGACTAAAAAGTCCGGAACACACAGCCACTCCACTCGACAATCCCTAAGGAGCCGGTCTGCGTGAGGCTACGAGCTGCACCAGTTCCTATATTACCGGCGCTGGTCGAGGGGAATAAACATAGAGAAAGGGGACCACTAGAAAGTAAAACGTGTCGGCCATCTTAACACGGAGTTAGTCTAAACTCACGATACCCTATGCCTCTGAAGAGTGAATCAAAGGAGGGAACACCAAGTCCATCTAAACAGGGGGTGCATCTCTGCTGACGCTACCATCGACCTCTAGGGTATGAATCACAAGACAACATAAGATCGTCAGAGATAGAAGTGAAACCCAGGTGCAACACAATCACAGAACTGCCAAGAGAAAGGTTATTCCCATACTGTTCACAGGATCTATTACTGGGGGCAAGATCATATATACAATATCTAGTGGTCGACATCCCACATGGCACCGCCACCGCAAACTACTCCCCATGGGCAACACAGGCGACCGCTCAGACAATGCTTGATCAATGCACAATCTATTAATACAAAACAAATAGATAAAAACGTGACTAAAATGTGTAACGGGAAATGTAATAGGGCATTCGCACTAGTCTGGACCTTGTAATACAAGGCCCAAAACCCTATACTAAGTACAGTATCGGGAGGACAAAGATACGGGACTACGGTACTTATATCAACGCCCAGATTTCATCGCGGTCGTTTAAACCTAATCTGGATGTATGATAACGTTCAATCATTCGTGCCTCAAGATGATTAAGCTTATTTTGTAGTGATTCCTTTGTGTTCTACTGCAGCTTCCCAGAGTGTTCCAAAGAACAACTAGAGCGCTAACAGTCCTACTTATGATAAACGTATGGCACACCTGAAGCCATCTTGCTTGGATTCAAGTGGTAACTCTTAAAACATTTAATTTAAAAAGGAACAAAATGAGGGGGTTCATTTTTCCATAAAAAGTACGATTAGTGCTGCAGAAAGAAAAATTGGGGCACATTTTGAGTGACTTCTCAAATCCTCTTCTATTTCATTAAAAAATTCTGACATGCAGACTGGAACATGCACTTTCAATACCAGCAGCAGTTTTCCCTGGTGAGCAGTAGCTTTACTACAGTGATTTAATGAGCAAAAAGAGTGCTAACATTCTGAATTTATGGCAAATGTGTGACATATCTGAATACCTTCATGATGGAATCAAAGTAAAAAACTGAAAGCATTTCCTACTGAGGAGACTGCAGTAAATGAGGAAATTAGGAAACTTCATAACAAATAAGTCTCCCAAGATGGCCACCAGAGACAAAAGAGCCCAAATGTAGCCCAAATATCACCCAGATGTAGCCCAAGTATAGCCCAATGACAGAATGTCCCAGAGTGTTCTTAAAAACAACTAGAGCGCTTACTGTCTTCATTATGACAAAAGTATGGCACACCTGAAGCCATCTTGATTGGAATAAACTGGTAACACTTAAAACATTTAATTTAAAAAGGAACACAATGAGGGGGTTAATTTTGTCATAGAAATTATGATTAATGCTGAAGAAAGAAAATGAGGGCACATTTTGAGTGACTTCTCAAATCCTCTTCTATTTCATTAAACAATTCTGACATGCAGACTGAAACATGCACTTTTAATACCAGGAGCAGACTTCCATGGTGAACAGTAGTTTTACTACAGTGATCTAATGAGCAACTAGAGTGCTAACTTTCAGAAATTATGGCAAATGTGTGACATATCTGAGTACCTTCATGATGGAATCAAAGTAAAAAACTGAAAGCATTTCCTACTGAGGAGACTGCAGTACATGAGGAAATTAGGAAACTTCAGAACAAATAAATCTCCCAAGATGGCCACCGGAGACAAAAGAGCCCAAATGTAGCCCAAAATCACCCAGATGTAGCCCAAATATAGCCCAATGACAGAAGTGTGCAAAACACTTATTATTTTGTGTTTTTGCAGTGTTATATAGTGCAGACTTGTCAGGTATTGGAGTGCTTTACATGAGCATTGGTTACATCACACAAGAACAAATTCATTTTGGTTGTAGACATGGGGAGACAAGAATCACAGAATGTCGAGCTGAAGGAGAAACTCCAACCTGGTTCCCCAGTTGCAAAGTCTGCAGTTCTGGAAGTAACACCACATCCTTTCCCCTAAGTGCAACATTTAATCAAGTGGTCAACTGGATAAAAAAACATAAAGGTAACAAATAATTTAAAAGTGCTTTCTCGCTATTTGAAAACTCAGAAAATATACCCTTATTTTATTTTATTATGCCAATAAGACCCTCTCATATATGTAATTTCTAAAGGAAATGCTCTAGGTATTACAGTTTTGATTACATCAAGATGACGTCAGGCGTTCCACACTTTTGTAATAAATATAGAATGTTAGCAATCTAGTTGTTCATTAGGATACTGTTGAGAGGCAGAGGCCAGGGGCACGGACTCTGAAAATTGAACGCAGGTAGGAGGGTGCAATGGCAACAATTTAACCACACTGAGCAGGCAGGAAGGGCCGTGGCAGCACAACAAACTATGGAGGGCAGTGGAAAGGGGGGCAGGGGCAACAAACCAACAATACAGGACTTGCAAGAGAGGCTGTGGCAATGTAATAGACCATTGTGGGCAGAAGGAAGAGGCAATGGTAGTACAACCATACATGCCAACAGACCCGATTCAACCAGGAAACGTCCAATGTTTTTAAGCTCAAATGGGCTTTATTTTATCTGTCTCCTGTCTACAATCTCCTCTTTTTCAATGTAACTCAAAGGGGAAAATCAATACCCCAGCTTTTTTACAAAATCTCCCTCTTACCAAGTTCAAAATGTTCACAAGTATGGTACATTGGATCATGGAAGGAAATGGGGTAGGGACATGGACTTGGATAACAGAGGACAGGAGGGACATGGAGAGGTGCACCAAACTGACCCTGCAGGGCAGGCATCAGGGTTTGCAGCAGCACAATACACCACACAGGGCATGCGGGACGGGAGTGCAGCACAACAATCCATAGAAAGCAAGAGGGAGGGGACAGGACCATGCACATGGACAACAGAGAACAGAGGGGCAAGAGGCAATGGTAGCTAGCTGACCATAATGGACAGACAGGAGAGAAAGCTGCAGCATAACAGACCATAAAGGGCAGGAGGGACGGATCAGGGGCATTACAATGGAACAGACAAGCCAGGAGGGAGGGAGTAGGGGTCTGCACACGTAAACAGAGGGCTGGGGGCAAGGGGGCAGGGCAGGAGCAGCAAGATAGCCATGGAGGTCAGGCAGGATGGCACTAGAAGCAAGACACACCATGAAGAGCAACAGTGAGACTGTGATGGCATACACACAGACCATGGAGGGAAGGTGGGAGGGGGTCAGGGGCAGCTAACTGACCACACAGGGAAGGTGGGAGGGGTCATGGCAGCACAGAAGACCATGCATGGCAAGTGGGAGGGTTAGTGGCAGCACAATGGCTATGATGGGCAAGAAGGAGGGTGCAGGGGCATGCACAAAGGACGATGGAGGATAGAAGGGAGGGTCAGGACCTGTGCACAGACAAGAAAGTTCAGGGAAGGGGCCTCACAACAGACCGCACGGGCAGGCAGGAGGAGCAGTTGCAGCACAACAGACCAGGGAGGGCAGAAGGGTGTGGCAGTACAATGGACCATGTGGACAGGAGGAAGAGGATAGGGGCATGACATGTGGACAGGCAGGGTGGAGGTGGCAGGGACAGGTTACAGTCATCTGACAATGCTAGGCAGGTGGGAGGGGAGTGGCAGCTCAAAAGAACACTCAGAGTAGATAGGAGTGGCATGTCCATGGAACATGGTGGGCAAAAAGGATGGAGCAGGGGCATGCACAAAGACATCGGAGGGCAGGGGGAAGGAGAATAGGGGCAGCAAGCTAAGCACAGAGTTTAAGCAGGAGGTCAATGATGGGACATAGAAATGGGCAATGGAGGGCTTGAGGAGTGGACTGGTACATCATACTAAATTGAGGGCAGTGGCAGAACATCAGACCATGCATGGCAGGAGGGAGGAGGCTAGTCCATGGATTCACACAACAGAGGATAGGGAGGAGGGGGATGGGGCAGCAAGCTAACTGTACAGAGAAGGCGGGTATTAGGAGCTTTATTGTTTTTAAAACGTGTGTCTGTGCGAACTACTTAAAATATGAACATGTATGCAGCATAATCTCACTTTTATTCAGGAAGAAGAGGACGTTTGTGACTGTGACTCCGGGCTCACTTGGCAGAAACACCCCCTGACCCTCCACCCCCTATCGCAAAATGTAATGCCTGTGAAAAGGGTAGGTGAACATAGTGTTATATAGAACATAGTCCTGAGAGCACGATTGAAAATGAAAACTAGATATAGTGCATGGTATAAACTATGCACCAAAAAGTGTGATATAAGATGAACCGGGCGTGAAATATAATATGCAATACATTGTGCGCAATGAGAGATTCATTGGAGAGCGCGAGATAGCACAGGCACTAGCGCGTGCTATGCGATATGCGCCTTGGAGTGTAATATGCACAGGGCAGTGTTGTGTAACCTAACTAGTCTCTAAAGTTGTAATATAAAATATGTGCTGGGGATTGTAATGTTGCATAAGCACTGTGACAAAGATATGGATCCCAGATTGTAATATGTATGGCATAGCACTGTGCGTTATAACATAGGCATCGAGGAAGGCACGTTAGATGGGGCAATATAACCC
Organism: Triturus cristatus; assembly: GCF_964204655.1. Classification (NCBI taxonomy): domain Eukaryota; kingdom Metazoa; phylum Chordata; class Amphibia; order Caudata; family Salamandridae; genus Triturus; species Triturus cristatus. The sequence goes on from NC_140591.1 coordinate 486,790,493, forward strand.
GTGCGAAGACAAGTATGGCATGACATATTCACGGGGTGGTGTTACAGTGCACATGGGCTAGAGAGTGTCATAGCATATGCACTAGCTAGTGGAATACAACACAGAGGTGTGTGGCACTCAGCAGGCAATGGTGGGTGTAACACAGCATTGGGCTCTGCCAGGAGCGCGCTGTGACTCTCAAGTGATGTTCGTCCCCTTTCCAGAGAGTAAAATAAAAAGTATTACACATCCGACAGTGGATGTGTGTTTTATTAATCGTGAGGGGGGTTTCTTGCATAGTTTTGGTCGAATTTTTGTCAAATCCCCTTTGAATGGCTTGGTGTGCATGTGTATTAAATGTGCCCATCAATAGCTACCCATGTTTGTATAAATAAACGGCAAAGGTGTCTACCGGGATTAGGCACGGTAGGGCATCAGACATGTCAGAGCTTCACTAGTGGTGTAAATACATTCCACGTGGATTCATTGTATGCATAGTCGCCTCTTAATTAATATCACGCAAATCGTCATGGTGATAGGTACGTACAGTTTGTCCAGCATGTCCTAGGTGTGTCTATAAATATATATTTTTTTAAAATAATAAAAAACAGTGGCCGGCCCTGGGGATTGGGGTCGAAAAAATATAATTAAGAGACAGGCCCTGGGGGATGGGGTCATCAGGGCCAATAAATTAAAATAAGAAGGGGAACCACACAGCCCCCCTTCTTACAAAATTAAAATAAATAAAAGACTGGCATCGTGCCGGAGGCGACGCCCCCTCCTTGCAGCACTCTGCAAACGCGCCCCCTGGCGAGTTGTAAGTTGGGGAATTAATTTCTCTTCAATACTGAGGGTCCCTGAGGGCCAACTAGCCCAACAGGCATCTCCAGTATGCGCCAGGGAGCTGCGCTGCAGACAGGTGTTCTGAGGCCAAGCCCCTTTTTACACCTCTCTGCAACGCAGCTCTGTGGCGCTTACTGGAGGTACCTAGTGGTCTAGTTTGACCCTAGGGACCCTTAGGATTCAAGGGGACTTAATCTCTCAACTTAGAACAGCCACAGGGTGCGTTTACACAGTGGTGAAGGAAGGGGACGGGGCCTGAGGTGACGTGTGCAAACACGCACTATGGCACGTTTTAAATTGGGGATCTATTTTCCCTTCAATACTAAGGGCCCCTGGGGGCTAACTAGCCCACCAAGTGCTTCCAGTAAGCGCCACTGAGCTGCATAGCAGAGAGGTGGTCCAGGCCGTGCCACTTTTTACACCTCTCTGCAACGCAGCTCTGTGGCACTTACTGGAGGTACCTAGTGGGCTAGTTGGACCCTAGGGACCCTCAGGATTCAAATGAACTTAATCTCCCAACTAAAAACGGACACAGGGCGTGTTTACACAGTGGTGAAGGGAGGGGACGGGGCCTGAGTTAACGTGTGCAAAAACACCCTGTGGCCTGTTTTAAGAGGTAGTTTTAATCCCCCTGCCCTATTATATACTAGGGGCTTACAGAGGAGGTCATGCTAATCACAGGGGGACCCCAACGCATAATTTTCCCTAGCGTATGTAGGTGTTTTCACTGTATTCTAAGTGTCTTTTAACATAGCACTGGCTCTAGGACTGGTTAGTCAGACTCAGTTACCACCAGTATCCGTCTGAAAAAGTTGAGGGTACAGGATGATTTTGCAACAAGGCTTCTTTCTGCTCTTCTTTTTGTTCTTTCTGCACGTTATCCTTCTTCCTGCACTTTTCTTCGTCTTTGAGGACTTCTGTTGCTTCTTTCTGCACTTCTTTTCTTTCTTTCTGTGCATTTTTTCTTCTTTCTTCACATGTCCTATCTCTGTAGGCATAGTTAGAAATTAGCATTTAAAAAACCTTTGAAATTCACAGAAAAAACCATAGGTTTCAGGCACGTTATAGTTAGGAATTAGCATTTAAAAAACCTCAGAAATTCACTGAAAAAACCATAGGTTTCAGGGGTGTTATAGTTAGCTGGACTTTTCACTTGTACAAAACCATTGAAATTCCCCCGTTATAGTTAGTTCAGCTATCTATAACTCGCGCGCCCGCAATGCACTGCTGATGACGTCACATATTACATCACTCATGACATGGTCAGTGACATCACTCATGACATCACTGATGACATCTCAAATGACATCACTGATGACATCACTGATGACATCATCCTTGTGATAGAGTGGCAGACCTCCTCTCACCCTAATATAACCTTTGATACACACATTCAAAAATAGAGACTACAATTTTCAAAACAATGGACATACCAATACCAGTTACAACAACCACTTCAGTAATTCTAAGATCCACATACACATCCACTCATTCACCAACAGTCCTATACAGTCACTCATACATGTACTCACTCATTATATGTACTCATACACCTATACATCCTGTTACACAATGCCACTCATCCATAGAGTTACTCACACACATAGTCACTCATGCTAATAAAGAATCAAACATACATTTACTTGCATATACAGTTATACACACACCACCACACTTACTTCTACGGAAACTTACACATACTTAGTCTTTTAAACAATCACTTATAGAAACACATACTTATTCATACAGGAACTCTTTCAATCTCTCACTCTCACATATACTCACTTATATACACCAATAGTCACATATACTAGTTTAAAACATATGTAGTTACTCATAAAGACACTATTGAGACAGTCATTCACTCACTAACACACCCATACACACACTCATCCACCCATACAGTCCTGCACACATGCTGTCTTCAACACATACAAACAGTGAGTCACTCATTCATGCAACTATGCACTACGTAATACCCCCACCGAACCATGCAGACACTCAGACTGATACTCAAAAAAACAACTAATAACCTATATAGACACCCATGTAGCTACTCACCAACCCATGCAGCCACGTATACACAAAGTGAGAGACTGAAACAGATATTTACATATTTAAACATTACTCACTAAGCCATGTATTCACTATGATACACTTAATCAGTCAGTTACACAATCAATTTTTCAAAAACAAATCATCCATTTAGACACTTATATACCCATTTATTCTTCCATCGACCTTGAGATATACATATATAAAACATATTTAATTTTCAGAAAAACACACATTCACTGGATGATGTCATCAGTGATGTCATCAGTGATGTCATTTGAGATGTCATCAGTGATGTCATGAGTGATGTCACGGACCATGTCATGAGTGATGTAATATGTGACGTCATCAGCAGTGCATTGCGGGCGCGCGAGTTATAGTTAGCTGAACTAACTATAACGGGGGAATTTCAATGGTTTTGTACAAGTGAAAAGTCCAGCTAACTATAACACCCCTGAAACCTATGGTTTTTTCAGTGAATTTCTGAGGTTTTTTTTAATGCTAATTCCTAACTATAACGTGCCTGAAACCTATGGTTTTTTCTGTGAATATATATATATATATATATATATATATATATATATATATATATATTACCTACTGGCGGTCGCCAGTAGATAGTTATAGTTAGGACCTATTTTCCATAGGAAATCCGCAACATTCTATTCCTAATATCTTTGGCGCCGATTGACGAATCTTCGCGAAATTTTCAAAACTTTTGGCCAGCTCCGGTTCGCTCCTATCCTGAAAGTCACGGGATGATTTGTGCAGCGGGGGCTGAGAAAAAAGGGGGGTCCCAAAACGTGTTTTCCCCATGCAATTTCCCATAGGACCTTTAGCCGCAGCTACAGCCAGAGGTAGTCCTCAGTTCAGACTCATGCCTTTTTCTTAAATGGTGTCATTCTGTTCAGTAGTTCCTGAGAAAATCAAAATCAATGTCACATGTATATCTGGGCGGAGCCTAACCACACATCTCATCGTGAGATCTGATTGGCTGTCACCACTTCATCCAAGAAGTGTTGGCAGCCATCTTGGGACCAATATACATGATAGCACCTCATTAAAAAGCATTGCACTTAATAGATGGTTTTAAGACTTTAGTTACATTATAAATCATTTGCTGATGGTATCATACTCATTTTAGGAATTCTGGTGTGCTCTAGGGTGATTTTACCATGTGAAAAAGCCTTCTGCTGTGATATCATGAATCATGTTTGAGAGAAAATTATTTTCTCATGCTTTTCCCACAGAGGTTTGGAAGGTGATCTATAAGCTAACCTGAGAGCATATTTTCTGTAGATTCACCTTATCTTTCTCAGTCATGTGAGAATGAAGTCTGACATTCTCAGTAAAACATGTACATCCAACAAGGGCAGAGACTGTCAGTTGATTCCTTTGTGTTCTACTGCAGCTTCCCAGAGTGTTCTAAAGAACAACTAGAGCGCTAACAGTCCTACTTATGACAAACGTATGGCACACCTGAAGCCATCTTGATTGGAATAAAGTGGTAACTCTTAAAACATTTAATTTAAAAAGGAACAAAATGAGGGGGTTCATTTTGCCATAGAAATTATGATTAGTGCTGCAGAAAGAAAAATTAGGGCACATTTTGATTGACTTCTCAAATCCTCTTCTATTTCAATAAAAATTCAGACATGCAGACTGAAACATGCACTTTGAATACCAGCAGCAGACTTCCCTGGTGAGCAGTAGCTTTACTACAGTGATCTAATGAGCAACTAGAGTGCTATCATTCCGAATTTATGGCAAATGTGTGACACATCTGAATGCCTTCTTGATGGAATCAAAGTAAAAAAACTGAAAGTATTTCCTACTGAGGAGACTGTAGTAAATGAGGAAATTAGGAAACTTCATAACAAATAAGTCTCTCAAGATGGCCACCAGAGACAAAAGAGCCCAAATGCAGCACAAATATCACCCAGATGTAGCCCAAGTATAGCCCAATAACAACATGTCCCAGAGTGTTCTAAATAACAACTAGAGCGCTAACAGTCTTACTTATGACAAAAGTATGGCCCACCTGAAGCCATCTTGATTGGGATAAAGTGGTAACACTTAAAACATTTAATTTTCAAAGGAACAAAATGAGGGGGTTCATTTTGCCATAGAAATTATGATTAGTGCTGCAGAAAGAAAAATTAGGGCACATTTTGATTGACTTCTCAAATCCTCTTCTATTTCAATAAAAATTCAGACATGCAGACTGAAACATGCACTTTGAATACCAGCAGCAGACTTCCCTGGTGAGCAGTAGCTTTACTACAGTGATCTAATGAGCAACTAGAGTGCTATCATTCCGAATTTATGGCAAATGTGTGACACATCTGAATGCCTTCTTGATGGAATCAAAGTAAAAAAACTGAAAGTATTTCCTACTGAGGAGACTGCAGTAAATGAGGAAATTAGGAAACTTCATAACAAATAAGTCTCTCAAGATGGCCACCAGAGACAAAAGAGCCCAAATGCAGCACAAATATCTCCCAGATGTAGCCCAAGTATAGCCCAATAACAACATGTCCCAGAGTGTTCTAAATAACAACTAGAGCGCTAACAGTCTTACTTATGACAAAAGTATGGCCCACCTGAAGCCATCTTGATTGGGATAAAGTGGTAACACTTAAAACATTTAATTTTCAAAGGAACAAAATGAGGGGGTTCATTTTGTCATAGAAATTATGATTAGTGCTGCAGAAAGAAAAATTAGGGCACATTTTGACTTCTCAAATCATCTTCTATTTCATTAAAACATTCTGACATGCAGACTGAAAATTGCACTTTGAATACCAGCAGCAGACTTCCCTGGTGAGCAGTAGCTTTACTAGAGTGATCTAATGAGCAACTAGAGGGGCTACCATTCAGAATTTATGGCAAATGTGTGATACATCTGAATGCCTTCTTGATGGAACCAAGTAAACAAGCATTGAAAATGCAATAGGTCTCGCCCTCGTTTAAGTTAAAGTAATTCTGTTTGTAATTAGGTGGCTTTTTAGCTTTGCTTGTATTAGTGTTTTTCAAACTTTCATGTACATAACATGCATATGTATGCATATATGTATATGTATGCATGCATTTATATTTGTATTTATATAGATATGCAGATTATATATATGTTTATATATGTATGTATATACATATATACACATACATATATATAAATGCATATGCATATATATGCATATATATGCATATATATATATGTGCATATGTGTGCGTGTAGAGAGAGGTAGAGAGAGGTAGAGAGGTAGGGGTGTAGAGGTGTAGAGTTAGAGAGGTAGAGGTAGAGAGGTAGAGGTTGAGGGGTAGAAAGTAGTAGAGAGAGAGGTAGAGTGAGGTAGAGAGGTAGAGAGTGGACAGTGAGTAATAGAGAGTAGAGAGTGAGTAGTAGAGAGTAGTAGAGATTAGTAGAGAGTAGCAGATAGTGAGTAGTAGAGTGAGTAGTACAGAGTGAGTAGTAGAGAGTGAGTAGAAGAGAGTGAGTAGTAGAGAGTAGTAGAGAGTGAGTAGTAGAATGAGTAGTAGAGAGTGGTAGAGAGTGAGTAGTAGAGAGGGAGTAGTAGAGAGTGAGTAGTAGAGAGTGAGTAGCAGAGAGAGAGTAGTAGAGATTAGTAGAGAGTGAGTAGTAGAGTGAGTAGTAGAGAGTATTAGAGAGAGAGTAGTAGAGAAGGAGTAGTAGAGAGTGAGTAGTAGAATGAGTAGTAGAGTGAGTAGTAGAGAGGGAGTAGGAGAGATTAGTAGAGAGTAGTAGTAGAGAGAGTAGTATAGTGTGTGTAGTAGAGAGTAGTAGATAGTGAGTAGTAGAGTGAGAGTAGTAGAGAGTGAGTAGTAGAGAGGGAGTAGTAGAGAGTAGTAGAGAGTGAGTAGTAGAGAGAGGGTAGTATAGAGTAGTAGAGTAGTAGAGAGTGAGTAGTAGAGAGTGAGTAGTAGAGAGTAGTGGAGTAGTAGAGAGTGAGTAATAGAGAGTAGTAGAGAGTGAGTAGTAGAGTGAGTATTAGAGAGTAGTAGAGAGTAGTAGAGAGCGAGTAGTAGAGAGCAAGTAGTAGAGAATGTGTAGTAGATAGTGAGTAGTAGAGAGTAGTAGAGAGTGAGAAATAGAGAGATTAGTAGAGAGTAGTAGAGTAGTAGAGAGTGAGTAATAGAGTGAGTAGTAGAGAGTAGTTGAGAGCGAGTAGTAGAGAGTGAGTAGTAGAGAGTAGTAGAGAGTGAGTAGTAGAGAGAGAGTAGTAGAGAGTGAGTAGTAGAGAGTAGTAGAGTGAGTAGTAGAGAGTGAGTAGTAGAGAGAGAGTAGTAGAGAGTGAGTAGTAGAGTAGAAGAGAGTGAGTGGTAAAGCGTAATAGAGAGTAGTAGAGTGAGTAGTAGAGAGTAGTAGAAAGTGATTAGTAGAGAGAGTAGTAGAGTAGTAGAGAGTAAGTAGTAGAGAGTGAGTAGTAGAGAGTAGTGGAGAGTGAGTAGTAGAGAGTGAGTAGTAGAGAGTGAGTAGAGAGCGAGTAGTATAGAGAGAATAGTAGAGAGTGAGTAGTAGAGAGTGAGTAGTAGAGAGTTGTAGAGTGAGTAGAAGAGAGTGAGTAGTAGAGAGAGAGTAGTAGAGAGTAGTAGAAAGCGAGTAGTAGAGAGTGAGTAGTAGAGAGTAGTAGAGTAGTAGAGAGTAAGTAGTAGAGAGTGAGTAGTAGAGAGTAGTAGAGAGTGAGTAGTAGAGAGAGAATAGTAAAGAGTGAGTAGTAGAGAGTGAGTAGTAGAGAGTTGTAGAGTGAGTAGAAGAGAGTGAGTAGTAGAGAGAGAGTAGTAGAGAGTAGTAGAAAGCGAGTAGTAGAGAGTGAGTAGTAGAGAGTGAATAGTAGAGAGTAGAAGAGTGAGTAGTAGAAAGTGAGTAGTGTCAGTCGGTGCCAGTGTCAGTCAGTGTCAGTCAATCAGTGTCAGTCAGTGTCAATCTGTCAGTGTCAGTCAGTCAGTGTAAGTCAGTCAGTATCAGCTAGAGCAGCTCTGCTGACCTGGTTCTCTGGCTCTAAAGCAGCTCTGCTTACCTTGTTCTTTCCCTCTAAAGCAGCTCTGCTGACCTGGTTTCTCTGGCTCTACAGCAGGTCTGCTGACCTGGTTCTCTGGCTCTAGAGCAGCTCTGCTGACCTAGTTCTTAGGCTACAGAGCAGCTCTGCTGATCTGGTTCTCTGGCTCTACAACAGCTCTGCTGACCTGGTTCTATGGCTCTAAAGCAGCTCTGCTGACCTGGTTCTATGGCTCTAAAGCAGTTCTGCTGACATGGTTCTCTGGCTCTAGAGCAGCTCTGCTGAGCTGGTTCTCTGCCTCTGGAGTAGCTCTGCTGACCTGGTTCTCTCCCTCCAAAGCAGCTCTACTAACCTGGTTTCTCTGGTTCTACAGCGGCTCTGCTGACCTTGTTCTCTGGCTCTAGAGCAGCTCTGCTGACCTGGTTCTTAGGCTCTAGAGCAGCTCTGCTGACCTGGTTCTCTGGCTCTTAAGCAGCTCTGCTGCCCTGGTTGACTTGGTTCTCTGGCTCTAGAGCAGCTCTGCTGACCTGGTTCTCTGGCTCTAAAGCAGCTCTGCTGACCTGGTTCTCTGGCTCTAAAGCAGCTCTGCTGGCCTAGTTCTCTGGCTCTAAAGCAGCTCTGCTGACCTGCTTCTCTCCCTCTAAAGCAGCTCTGCTGACCTGGTTTCTCTGGCTCTACAGCAGCTCTGCTGACCTGGTTCTCTGGCTCTAGAGCAGCTCTGCTGACCTAGTTCTTAGGCTCTAGAGCAGCTCTTCTGACCTGGTTCTCTGACTCTACAACAGCTCTGCCTACCTGGTTCTCTGGCTCTAAAGTAGCTCTGCTGACCCGGTTCTATGGCTCTAAAGCAGTTCTGCTGACCTGGTTCTCTGGCTCTAGAGCAGCTCTGCTGACCTGGTTTCTCTGGCTCTACAGCAGCTCTGCTGACCTGGTTCTCAGCCTCTAGAGCAGCTCTGCTGACCTTGGTCTCTGGCTCTAAAGCAGCTCTGCTGACCTGGTTCTCTGCCTCTCGAGCAGCTCTGCTGACCTGGTTCTCTGGCTCTAGAGCAGCTCTGCTGACCTGGTTCTCTGCCTCTAGAGCAGCTCTGCTGACCTGGTTCTCTGGCTCTAAAGCAGCTCTGCTGACCTGGTTCTATGGCTCTAGAGCAGCTCTGCTTCCTGGCTTTCTGGCTCTAGGGCAGGTCTGCTGACCTGGTTCTCTCCCTCTAAAGCAGCTCTGCTGACCTGGTTTCTCTTGCTCTACAGCAGCTCTGCTGACCAGGTTGTCTGCCTCTAGAGCAGCTCTGCTGACCTGGTTCTCTGGCCCTAAAGCAGCTCTGCTGACCTGGTTCTATGGCTCTAGAGCAGCTCTGCTGACCTGGTTCTCTGGCTCTAAAGCAGCTCTGCTGACCTGGTTCTCTGGCTCTAAAGCAGCTCTGCTGGCCTAGTTCTCTGGCTCTTAAGCAGCTCTGCTGACCTGCTTCTCTCCCTCTAAAGCAGCTCTGCTGACCTGGTTTCTCTGGCTCTACAGCAGCTCTGCTGACCTGGTTCTCTGGCTCTAGAGCAGCTCTGCTGACCTAGTTCTTAGGCTCTAGAGCAGCTCTTCTGACCTGGTTCTCTGACTCTACAACAGCTCTGCCTACCTGGTTCTCTGGCTCTAAAGTAGCTCTGCTGACCCGGTTCTATGGCTCTAAAGCAGTTCTGCTGACCTGGTTCTCTGGCTCTAGAGCAGCTCTGCTGACCTGGTTTCTCTGGCTCTACAGCAGCTCTGCTGACCTGGTTCTCAGCCTCTAGAGAAGCTCTGCTGACCTTGGTCTCTGGCTCTAAAGCAGCTCTGCTGACCTGGTTCTCTGCCTCTAGAGCAGCTCTGCTGACCTGGTTCTCTGGCTCTAGAGCAGCTCTGCTGACCTGGTTCTCTGCCTCTAGAGCAGCTCTGCTGACCTGGTTCTCTGGCTCTAAAGCAGCTCTGCTGACCTGGTTCTATGGCTCTAGAGCAGCTCTGCTTCCTGGCTTTCTGGCTCTAGGGCAGGTCTGCTGACCTGGTTCTCTCCCTCTAAAGCAGCTCTTCTGACCTGGTTTCTCTTGCTCTACAGCAGCTCTGCTGACCAGGTTGTCTGCCTCTAGAGCAGCTCTGCTGACCTGGTTCTCTGGCCCTAAAGCAGCTCTGCTGACCTGGTTCTATGGCTCTAGAGCAGCTCTGCTGACCTGGTTCTCTGGCTATAAAGCAGTTCTGCTGACCTGGTTCTCTGCCTCCAGAGCAGCTCTGCTGACCTGGTTTTTCTGGCTCTACAGCAGCTCTGCTGACCTGGTTCTCTGCCTCTAGAGCAGCTTTGCTGACCTGGGTCTCTGGTTCTAGAGCAGCTCTGCTGATCTGCTCCTTAGGCTCTTGAGCTTAAACGTGTTTATGAAGATAATAGATATGTTTTTTAACCGACGAGAATTTGCACAAAAAGAGCAGCAATTTGCACATCTAAGAAACAGTATTTGCACTAGTCAAAATATGTTGTTGATGTCTATTATTGTGAAATAGGTTTAAAACTTGTTTCTTTAGACATGGTTTTGAATGTACGCAAATTTGCACAAAGAAAGCAGTATTTTGCACATTTGAGAAACTTCAAAGTATTTTGTCGATGTTTATGAACCCATAATCACATGTTTGTTGCACTGTCACTTTAAATTCAATGGTCACTCCTTGTGGCGTCATGTGATCAAGGCTTCTCTGAATCCGAAACGCGTCATGGGGGCAGTGCCGGTTTGAAGAAAATAAATCAATCAGCACTTATACCTGGGTCCGTACCGTCTTTTGTGCAGAGCTTGGGAAGTGGAGTACTGCGACGGATTGCGTGTGCATATACATATCTATATATATATATCATCCAAACTCTCTCCTCTTCGGAAAGAAAGAGCCACACTCCCAACGATGATAGTTAATTAATTTATTTAAGTAACAACGTAGGCAGTCCTGACGCATTTCGTCAACTTTGACCTTTATCAAAGGTAAGCCTTGGCATCTGTTAAGCAGCCACCACAAAATGATTGCTTCATTTTCTAGTTTTAGCCCCCTGGTGGACGCCCTTAGTCGGACATTTGCAAAGCATGCTGGAGTTTGTGGTGCACTGCTTAAATATTAATCAAGCCCTCCAGTGGGTGATGTCCGAATATTCCTTGAGATTGATGTAACTTCTTTGTTTCATGTTTAAATAAAGTCTATTTCCACTCACTGCTGCTCCGTAGCCCTCCTATTTTAGATGTTGCTGGAGTCCATACCGAAGTCAGTCTTCGGCAGTGCACTGCTGGGCCTTTATCGTTTTCATGAGCATCAAAGACGGTTCAATCTCAGGCACTAATGGCGCTCTTGCTGGCGGTGCGTCACTCACAGCAGAACCTAAACATCATCCAAACTCTCTCCTCTTTGGAATGATATAAAACCATAGGTTTCACACACGTTATAGTTAGGAATTAGCATTTAAAAAACCTTGCAAATTCAATGAAAAAACCATAGGTTTCACAAATGTTATAGTTAGCTGGACATTTCACTCGTAAAAAAACAATGAAATTCCCCCGTTATAGTTAGTTCAGCTAACTATAACTCGCGCACCCACAATCCACTGCTGATGACGTCACATATTACATCACTCATGACATGGTCAGTGACATCACTCATGACATCACTGATGACATCTAAAATGACATCACTGATGACATCACTGATGACGTCATCCATTGAGTCTGTGTTTCTTAACAATTTTAATATGTTTAATATATATATGGAAAGGCCTGTGAAGAATGAGTGGGTGTACAAGTGTGTAAATGGATGAGTTTCTTTGGTGCGTAACTGACTATAAGTGAGTCATTAAATGTATCTTACTGCAGACTAGTGACTAATCTGTGTGAATGTCTGTATGTTTCTGTCTGTTGGTGTATAAGTGGCTGCATGGTTTTGTGAATATCTATATGAGTGTCTATGTGGGTTATCGATTGGTTGTCTGAGTATCTGTATGGGTGCCTGAGTGTTAGTGTGGGTAGGCTGTGTGTGACTCTGTGCATAGATGTGTGAGTGGGTGATTCTATGGGTGCATGGTTTTAAGAGTGCATCTGTGATGGACTGTACGGTTGAGCGAGTGTATGGATGGGTGTGTTAGGGATTCAATGTATATCTCAGTGGTACATTTGTGACTAACTACATATGTGAAAGGCAGTATATATGTGTGTAAGAGTATATAAGTGGCTAGATGTGAGAATGTGTGATTGTGACAGTGACTGTATGGATGAGTGTGTGCTTTTGTCAATGATTCTAATGGAGCATAAAAATGTGATACTATTTTTGTGAGCAAGGGAACTTGATTGTGTATAACTGTATAGGTGAGTAAATGGCAGTGTGATTATTTTTATGAATGACTAGGTGTGAGAGTACCTCTATGGATGCTTGGTAGTGTGTGAGTGTCTATATAGGTGTGTGTATAAATTCATAAGATACTTTTTTATGGAGTGACTGTAACTATGAGTGACTTTACACGTGAGTGTGTGGAGGTGTATGAAGACCTAAAAGTTAATATGTGGCTATGCAGTTATTAGTATTGCATTATTTATGGATATGAGAATGGAACTCTGTAATTTTGAGTTGGTATATCAAAGGTTTTATAAGGGTGTGAAAAGATGTTGTAATTTATCACATTGTTGACGTCATCAGTGATGTCATCAGTGATGTCATTTTAGATGTCATCAGTGATGTCATGAGTGATGTCACTGACCATGTCATGAGTGATGTAATATGTGACGTCATCAGCAGTGGATTGAGGGTGCGCGAGTTATAGTTAGCTGAACTAACTATAACGGGGGAATTTCATTGGTTTTTTACGAGTGAAATGTCCAGGTAACTATAACATGTGTGAAACCTATGGTTTTTTAAGTGAATATATATATATATATATATATATATATATATATATATATATTACCTACTGGCGGTCGCCAGTAGGTAGTTATAGTTAGGACCCCTTTTCCATAGGAAATCAGCAACATTCTATTTTGAATAACTTTGGCGCCGGTCGCTGAATCCTCGCGAATTTCTCAAAATAGGTGGGGCGCTACGCTCCGCTCCTACCCTGAAAGTCTCGGGGGGATCCGTCAAGCAGGGGCTGAGATAAAAGGGGGGTCCCAAAACGCGTTTTTCCCATGCATTTTTCCATAGGACCTTTAGAACGAGCTACAGCCCGAACGGCTGAACAGAATTACTCGAAATTTGGCAGAGAGGTAGTCCCTAGGTCAAGGAAGTGCCTTTTGTAGGTTTGGTGTAAATCTGTTCAGTAGATTCTGAGAAAATAGCCTTTAAATCAATATATATATCTGAGCCCGCTTACGGTACGCTTACCGTACGCTTACCGTAAGCGTACGGTGGCGTGCGCGAGCGCGATTCTGATTGGCTCTTAGATCTTAGTAAACATTCGAATCGGCCGAAACCAGGAAGCGGCGGCCGCCATTTTGTGTATATCACTCTGAAAAAAAAGAGTGAAAACAAGAAAAGGGGGCAATGAGGAGAGTTACAGACCCCCTAACATTTGTAAGGGGGTCAAAGAAGGACAGAAAAGTACAAAAAAAACATTTATTGATTTTTAAAAAAATCACGGGGTACGCGTACGGTAAGCTTACGGTAAGCGTACGGTAAAAAAAAAATACAAAAATGAAATGAAATGCAGATTTAAGTGATAAGATATTAGGGGGCTCTAAAAAGAGCCGTTGTGTTTATGAAGTGATTTTTAAGTGGTACCTACAAGTAAGTACCGATGCAGAGTCTAAGGTTCAAGAGGAAGACTCTGTTCCCTTCATCAGTGAAGTGCACACCATCTTCTCTATAAATGTCTTGCATGTCGTAACGCAAGTTGTTGTGGTAAATGGCACCCATACCATAGTCACGGAGGAAAGCAGAAACAGATTTGTTGACGTGCTTTCTTGCTTTGTCAATCTGTGGACAGAAATGATTGGACCAGTTCCATTTTTGCCTTTGGCATATGTTGGAAAACACAAAGGCAGTTTTAGGGAAAAGTGAAAACAGTTGTGCAAAGGTGTCCTTCATAAGCATTTCCAGACCTACCCCAGTCAAAGTGCCTAGGTCATTGCCACCACAGTGCACTATTATGAGGTCAGGGTGTTGGATTTGTATGAAGGATTTCACCAATGGCATCAATTGGTGCCACTTTAACCCTCTCTGACCAATCCATTTAATGTCTACATTTGGCAAAGCAAGGTCTCTCACCATATCTGTTTTCTCTGCAAACTTATCACTCCAGAAGACATAGCTGTGCCCTACAATCCACACTGTGAACATCTTCAAAGGAGAACTGGATGCACTCAGGAGGTGTCTTTCAGTAGAATGGCAATATGAAAAGAAAGACAGTTTGGAAATGGAGGCATACATATTTTTTTTTTAAAAAAAGAACTGATTGGCTGTTTCATACCATTCTAGAATAAAAACTAGGCTGTATGTGTAAATTAATAGAAGCATGTTTTGTATTGGTACAGAAAAATGTGTTACCAAAGAACAGTACTATGGATTTGCTGTTAGGTTTGAAAAGTCAAGCACTCTTGCTCTGTGGAATTGAAACATTGTTTGGCGAACTTCTGACCTAACTCAACACAGCAGTGTTCCATGAGCTGTTGCTATGGTAGCAGGCAGAAGTCAAGTTGGGGGAAGGGTACTAGGCAGAAGTCAAGTTGGGAGAAGGGTACTTTTGGAAAAGGGTTGGTTTTCAACCAATAGAAATGTGTGATTACATTTGAAAAAAAGGGGGAAGCACTGAGATTTGAAACTTACATGTATATGTGTGGAAAAATAGAGGGAAAGTTTGCCATTATCTGGTTCTGCTGCGAGGAGAGAGGTGAACACAACAGAGATCCTGGCTCTGATAATCTGCTGTTTGAGTGTCACATTTCTTTCCCAACTAACTAATTTTAAAGGTGAGTTTACAGTTTGAGAGGGGATGTATGTGGTAACTTAAGAAATGAATAATAGAAATGGAAATTGTTTTTGTTGTAGTTGCGTTTATCATTTTCTGTTTTGGGAGAAATTTAAATGTGAGGAACATGTAAAATAATATGGAGTATGTTTTCACAATAAATTAAGGTGTACTGGAAAAAAAAAGAATAGTTTAAGGGTTTGAGGTTGGACTCAGTAATGCAAATACATTCAGCATCACTAAGGCTGGTTGCCCTTGCTGGAGTGTAGGCAGTCACCGAGAATACACATGGTGGTGGTCTGAAAAAGCAGTTTGGACATGTGCATTTAAATAAATCAAAAAAAGTGGTTTCATAATGTGTCAGTCTGTAAAAGTGATTTTCTCTTGCCCCGAAAAAAAAGAGCAGTAAGTGTGCTTTCAAATTGGCAAATAAATTTCGTTTTGGGACTAATGTGAAAACATGACTCTGTGTGCAGAGAGGAATTATAGGCAGAGATTTATTGCGTATTGCTCTGGTGATTTCACAGTTGCATTAGATGGAAAGGGGGAGCGAATTTTTGGGGGAAGAAGCAGACTCTTAGCACACACCCATGTGCTTGCCATGTATAATCATGCACAGTATTTACAAGCGAGTGGGGTTTTCAGGTTTCAGTCTGTAATGCAAATACATTCAGCATCACTAAGGCTGGTTGCCCTTGCTGGAATGTAGGCAGCCACCCAGGTTACACATGGAGGTGGTCTGAAAAAGCAGTTTGGACATGTGCATTTAAAAAAATCAAAAAAGTGGATTCATAATGTGTCAGTCTGTAAAAGTGATTTTCACTTGCCCCGAAAAAAAAAGAGCAGTAAGTGTGCTTTCAAATTGGCAAAGAAATTTCGTTTTGGGACTAATGTGAAAACATGACTCTGTGTGCAGAGAGGAATTATAGGCAGAGATTTATTGCGTATTGCTCTGGTGATTTCACAGTTGCATTAGATGGAAAGGGGGAGCGAATTTTTGGGGGAAGAAGCAGACTCTTAGCACACACCCATGTGCTTGCCATGTATAATCATGCACAGTATTTACAAGCGAGTGGGGTTTTCAGGTTTCAGTCTGTAATGCAAATACATTCAGCATCACTAAGGCTGGTTGCCCTTGCTGGAGTGTAGACAGTCACCGAGAATACACATGGTGGTGGTCTGAAAAAGCAGTTTGGACATGTGCATTTAAATAAATCAAAAAAAAGTGGTTTCATAATGTGTCAGTCTGTAAAAGTGATTTTCACTTGCCCCGAAAAAAAAAGAGCAGTAAGTGTGCTTTCAAATTGGCAAAGAAATTTCGTTTTGGGACTAATGTGAAAACATGACTCTGTGTGCAGAGAGGAATTATAGGCAGAGATTTATTGCGTATTGCTCTGGTGATTTCACAGTTGCATTAGATGGAAAGGGGGAGCGAATTTTTGGGGGAAGAAGCAGACTCTTAGCACACACCCATGTGCTTGCCATGTATAATCATGCACAGTATTTACAAGCAAGTGGGGTTTTCAGGTTTCAGTCTGTAATGCAAATACATTCAGCATCACTAAGGCTGGTTGCCCTTGCTAGAGTGTAGGCAGCCACCCAGGTTACACATGGAGGTGGTCTGAAAAAGAAGTTTGGACATGTGCATTTAAGAAAATCAAAAAAAGTGGTTTCATAATGTGTCAGTCTGTAAAAGTGATTTTCACTTGCCCCGAAAAAAAAAGAGCAGTAAGTGTGCTTTCAAATTGGCAAAGAAATTTCGTTTTGGGACTAATGTGAAAACATGACTCTGTGTGCAGAGAGGAATTATAGGCAGAGATTTATTGCGTATTGCTCTGGTGATTTCACAGTTGCATTAGATGGAAAGGGGGAGCGAATTTTTGGGGGAAGAAGCAGACTCTTAGCACACACCCATGTGCTTGCCATGTATAATCATGCACAGTATTTACAAGCGAGTGGGGTTTTCAGGTTTCAGTCTGTAAAATATTTTTTGGAAAAAAATGTAAATATGTGTACTGTATTATAAATTGTTTTTAAAATATTAATACTTTTTTCTTTTTTTTCAGATTGATATAGAAAATTTTCGAAAACTAGAACCATTTTTAAAACTATTTTTTTTAAAAACAAATGAATAAATATTTTTTTGAGTGAGTATGGTAAGTCAATAATAATAATTGTAGTCTCTCAAGGACCTTGTAATGTGATAATTGATTTTTAGTGTTTTTTTAAAAAAATAAAAAAAAGGTACGCGCACCGTACGCGTACGGTAAAAAAAAAAAAAAAAGTTTTTAAAAACATATGTAAAAAAAAGATGAAAGATAAGGTTGGCTCTTAAAAGAACCGTTGTGTTCATGCAGGGACAGAGGAAAGGAAGCATGGGAAAATTATTCAAAGCGACAAATGTGCTGATCTATTTTGTTGTTCACTAGGGAAACACTGGTCTCCCTATAGCCAATTAGATCTTGACAAAATGTGCATCGAATATCAACCTTCCGAAATCGAGGGTTGATTTCCAGAGGGCCAGCAAAAGGAGATTCTCCCCCCACAGATGAAGGGCTCACCTGACCTGCAGAAGAAGGAGTCAGCCCTGCAGATGATGGTCCAGGCTGAGCTGCTGTGGATGTACTGGCTTGTCTTTCTGAAGAGTTACCTCCAAAAAGATGACCATGTGTCCTTCTGTGTACATCCTGGAGGTGTCTCTTCATGGTGTGATTCCCAAAGGAATACTTCCTGTTAGGATTACCTCTAGAAAGTACACGCTTACACAGCTTACAAGTCACTAAGGGTGCATTTACCTTTTGCTGGCCTTCAGGAAAAGTAAAATAATCCCATACATAAGAGGGCTTTTGTTTCCTCGATCTCTGCCTCAAGACAGTGCTGCTAGTGCTAGCCTCACTCTCAGAAGAGCTCTGCTGTTCTGCCATCGTATCCCAAAGACAAACCAGCTCCTTCTCCCAAGGGATCACAAGCAGAAATGAGGGGAATGGGTGTGGTGTAGGAGAGTTCTAGAACTGAAAGTAGTTTCAACCAATCAAAAGTTGTGTTTCATGATCACATGACCTACCGTACGCTTACGGTACGCTTACGGCAAAAGTGCGCATGCGCGTAAAAAAGACACGCGCTTGCGCGCATGCGCATAACAGTCACTCCCGGCACTTCCGCGTAACGTGCGCGTGTAGCGTACACGCGTACGCGTCCCACGCGGAGTACGCGCGGCTACGCAAATTGCGTAACTATACGCAAGCAGCGTAGGAAAATTACGGACGTTGCGTAAACCGTACGCTTACCGTGAGCTTACTAAAAAAATTTAAAAAAAAATAGAAAAAAAGTACTGCAAATAAATTTTACATGTTTATTTTAAAAAATATATAAAAAAAAACATATTAAAGAATTTTAAAAATTTAATCATAGTCTTTATAAAAGGTAAGAAAATTAAAATAAAAATATGTTAGAAAAAATAGAAGAAAAAAAAAAAATTAGCATTTAAAAAACCTTGCAAATTCACTGAAAAAACCATAGGTTTCACACATGTTATAGTTAGCTGGACATTTTACTCGTAAAAAATCATTGAAATTGCCCCGTTATAGTTAGTTCAGCTAACTATAACTCGCGCGCCTGCAATGCACTGCTGATGACGTCACATATTACATCACTCATGACATGGTCAGTGACATCACTCATGACATCACTGATGACATCTCAAATGACATCACTGATGACCTCACTGATGACATCATCCTTGTGATAGAGTGGCAGACCTCCTCTCACCCTAATATAACTTTTGATACACACATACAAAAATAGAGACTAAAATTTACAAACGAATTGACATACCAATACCAGTAACAACAACCTCTTCAGTAATTCTAAGATCCACATACACATCCATTCATTCACCAACTGTTCAATACAGTCACTCATACATGTACTCACTCATCATATGTACTCATACACCTATACATCCTGTCACACAATGCCACTCATCCATAGAGTTACTTACACACATAGTCACTCATGCTAATAAAGAATCAAACATCCATTTACTTGCATATACAGTTATACACACACCACCACACTTACTTCTACAGAAACTTACACATACTTAGTCTTTTAAACAATCACTTATAGAAACACATACTTATTCATACAGGAACTCTTTCAATCTCTCACTCTCACATATACTCACTTATATACACCAATAGTCACATATACTAGTTTAAAACATATGTAGTTACTCATAAAGACACTATTGAGACAGTCATTCACTCATTAACACACCCATACACACACTCATCCACCCATACAGTCCTGCACACATGCTGTGTTAAACACATACAAACAGTGAGTCAGTCATTCATGCACCTATGCACTACGTAATACCCTCCACCAAACCATGCAGACACTCATACAGATACTCAAAAAACCAACTAATATCCTATATAGACACCTATGTAGCTACTCACCAACCCATGCAGCCACTCATACACAAAGTGAGAGACTGATACAGATATTTACATATTTAAACATTACTCACTAAGCCATGTATTCACTATGATACACTTAATCAGTCAGTTACACAATCAATTTTTCAAAAAGAAATCATCCATTTAGACAGTAATATACCCATTTATTCTTCCATCGACCTTGAGATATACATATATAAAACATATTTAATTTTCAGAAAAACACACATTCACTGGATGATGTCATCAGTGAGGTCATCAGTGATGTCATTTGAGATGTCATCAGTGATGTCATGAGTGATGTCACTGACCATGTCATGAGTGATGTAATATGTGACGTCATCAGCAGTGCATTGCCGGCGCGCGAGTTATAGTTAGCTGAACTAACTATAACGGGGCAATTTCAATGGTTTTTTACGAGTAAAATGTCCAGCTAACTATAACATGTGTGAAACCTATGGTTTTTTCAGTGAATTTCTAAGGTTTTTTAAATGCTAATTCCTAACTATAACGTGTGTGAAACCCATGGTTTTTTCAGTGAATATATATATATATATATATATATATATATATATATATATATATATTCACTTAAAAAACCATAGGTTTCACACAAGTTATAGTTAGGTGGATATTTCACTCGTAAAAAACCAATGAAATTCCCCCGTTATAGTTAGTTCAGATAACTAAAACTCGTGCGCCCGCAATCCTGCTCATGACGTCACATATTACATCACTCATGACATGGTCAGTGGCATCACTCATGACATCATCCTTGTGATAGAGTGGCGGTCGCGTGAGTTATAGTTATCTGAACTAACTATAACGGGGGAATTTCATTGGTTTTTTATGAGTGAAATATCCACCTAACTATAACATGTGTGAAACCTATAGTTTTTTAAGTTAATTTGCAAGGTTTTTTAAATGCTAATTCCTAACTATAACGTGTGTGAAACCTATGGTTTTTTCAGTGAATATATATATATATATATGCTGGTGGTTGTACAACAGGACCTCTCTTCTCAGAGAGGAAAGAGTCGCACTCCTCACGGTGAGTATGATTTTATTTCATTTTCAGCATTGGCAAGCTTAAATCCCTTATGCATTTCGGTCAAAACATTGACCTTTCTCAAAGGTTAGCCACGGCATCTCTGGGCTGACAAACACACCAACAAAGCGATGGCACATATTTATAATTTTTGCCCCCTAGTGGGCGCCTCGATAGGCCTCGTTTTAAGGCATGCTGGTACTTGTGGTGCATTAACAGTCCGTAATTATTTCCCTCCAGTGGGTGATATATATATCTTCACACACCAAAGTTGCCTTTGTGAAGACGCCAAACACACTTGGGAGTTCAAACCTTCTTTAATGCAGGCTGCAATACAATTATGCTTGCACCATCAGAAAGGCGCCATACGCGTTCCAGGCGTGCTGCCCTTGATCACTGGCACTGCAAATAAAGTCCCAGCAGCCTTTACAGAACATTAAAACATCCTATGGGCCCGTCCAAATGGGCTGTGTGCCCCAATGCCTTGTGGTCTTGGAAGTTCTGATAATATTTCCACAGTGGGTGCTGTCAGGATTCATTTGCATAATGTAAAATCCATAGTGGGTTTGCCTCCGGGGAAACAGTTTGTTGCACTGCCAATATTTTTCGGCAAAATTCGGCCTCCCAAGTCCTTCAAGTGCCCAACATTGTAGGCACTGCAGGCCGAATTAGCGGCGGAGCATCTTCGCGACGAGGCATGCCGCATTTAAATCTTCACACACCAAATTTGCCTTTGTGAAGACGCCAAACACACTTGGGAGTTCAAACCTTCTTTAATGCAGGCTACAATACAATTATGCTCACACCATCAGCAAGGCACCATACGCATTTCGGGCGTGTTGCCCTTGATCACTGGCTCTGCAAATAAAGTCCCAGCAGCCTTTACAGAACATTAAAACATCCTATGGGCCCGCCCAAATGGGCTGTGTGCCCCAATGCCTTGTGGTCTTGGAAATTCTGATAATATTTCCACAGTGGGTGCTGTCAGGATTCATTTGTATAATATAAAATTCATAGTGGGTTTGCCTCCGGGGAAACAGTTCGTTGCACTGCTAATATTTTTCTGCAAAATTCGGCCTCCCAAGTCCTTTAAGTTCCCAACATTATAGGCACTGCGGGCCGCATTAGCGGCGGGGCATCTTATATATATTTTACACACCAATTCCAGTCTCAACTAAAAAAATGCACACTGACACTACAAGGACAGTTCAACGCATGTATTTTATTCTCTGTTGTTGGACATTTCAGCAATACCTACTGCCTTGGTCGCACATATATATAGCACAAACTGCCAGCAGTTTTAGCGATCAAGTCACCTTGGTAAGAAATATATACATGTAAAAATTGGTGAGCCCCTAGACTGCTTAGCGGGAACTCACACAAGGAAGTCTGAGAATTTTCAGTGCCGGTACCACGTTCCCTGGTCACAGACGGGTAACCTCACTCAGAAGGCCGGCTGCAACCTGATAACTTGGCACTATGGAAGAATAACTTCTAATAAGTAAGGTCTGTGGACAATTTATTGTTCTTTTTTATAGGCAGGACTCCCCGACTTTGCCAACCAGAAAATAACCATGCTGCCTGAAGTGGTGGACTGCACAATTCCTTTTTTAACTTTACCGATGCATGATGGGACTGGTAGTTCCTCAATATGTTTATTTCAAAATTAATGGGCAAGTTTTCAGAGACATCCAACTGCTATAAAGTCATCACGAAGCAAATCTGCAAGGTTTCGCACTCCTGGGCATTGCAAGGAGACTCAAATGCTGAGTTTGATAGGCAGCACAGACTGAAGAAATGTAGCCATGTTTGAATGCTAAATTGGCAGATAAATGAATACGTATGTTGTTGATGCAGCTTTAGTGAAATTCAGCCCCTGATTTATATTATTGAAGCTCAAATTCATAGGAATCAGCATGATCATGAACCATGCCAGTGAATTGAACAATATCTTGTTGTTTGCAAGTTTACAATTAAGATTGTCACATAAAGTTATCCACATTACTGAAGTGCTTTGTCAATGTTCACTGCCATTCAGTATTTAAATAAAATTGTCAACATGGCTGATTTTAAATTGATAAAGGCAGCTAGGCTGCCAAAAGACGTCTCATTCAAGTGCTGAGTCGAGGGAGGCCCAACACAATAAAAGTAAGCTTTTGATTTCACAGACTTCGTATGCGTGCCCTCTCCTTTTGGGAAATGCAAAAACAACAGTTGATGGACAGAATGCAGAACAATGTCATTCATCCAGCCCAGTACAGAGATCTGGGCCTAAATCCATTGTTTTTTTTCTCACCATGCCATTCTAGTTTGAACCCAGCCATAATCAAATCAGTCTTGGCCTGTGCCTCACGGGAACAGTCCAGGCCAAACTGCCAAGCCAGGTCCTCCCTGGACTGGAAACAAGCATCCTAGGACTGGTTTCAGGGTTTCACCCCTCTTCAGCTAGGATAGCTTGATTCCAGTGGCATGAAGAGCACGGGACCCACGTCTGGGCATACCCGTCCCACTCGGGGGGACAAATGCAAAAACAACAGTTGATGGACAGAATGCAGAACAATGTCATACGTTCATCCCAGTACAGAGATCTGGGCCTAAATCCATCGTTTTTTTGCTCACCATGCCATTCCGGTTTGAACCCAGCCATATGCAAATCAGTCTTGACCCTGTGCCTCATGGGAACAGTCCACCCTGAACTGCCAAGCCAATTCCTCCCTGGACTGGAAACAAGCATCCTAGGACCGGTTTCAGGGTATGTCACCCTTCTTCAGCCAGGCTAGCTTGAATCCAGTGGCACAGTGAGCAAGGGACCCACGTCTGGGTATACCCATCCCACTTAGGGCCGAAAGTGTTACAGCAAACAAATGATGGACGGAATGCTGACAATGCAAACATTCTCGTTCTTTCTTTCTGAACTGCTCTCACATCTTTCTGTACTCGAATGGGAAGTGCAAGCTGTCAAGTTTAAAGGTCTGCGTGCTCTTGTGACTGAGGTATATGTCTACTTGTATATGTATTCTCACATGTGTTATGCATCTGATGATGGTAGCTTAAAAAGCGGGTACATTCTCCTATAGGTGGTCAAATCTTCTTAGTTCTGCTCTGTCATTCGGTTGCACAAGCAGACATGCCTTATGTATATAGGGGTTAATGAGCAGAAAGAAATACATACACATTTCTATACACACATTCAAGTATTCAAGTATTTGTATGTTTCATTTTATGGAACATGTCACTAGGTAAAAGCAGAGACACACCCATACATACATATATGCTTAGGATTGCTATTTTATATTTGGTAGGCCTAACAATCTGAGCAGTCTATTAATAGTGAACCTTCAAGAGAATAGTGAGGGTTAAGACATCTTGGGAGAATGATTAGTGATTGGGCTACTTTATATGAGTCTGTTGTAAGGTAAAGTCAAAGTAGGCCTCTTTCTGCACCTGTGTTGGTTCTTTTTGCACTTTTCTTGCTTCTTCTCCACCTTTCTTTCTCTTTCTGGACTTTCAGCATTTTTCTTGCTTTTTTCGGCACCTTTCTTCCTCTTTCTGCACATGTCTTACCTATGTAGGTATAGTTAGAAATTAACATTTAAAAAACCTTAGAAATTCACTGAAAAAAACAGAAGTTTCAGGGATGTTATAGTTAATTTTAGCATTTTAAAAACCCTTAGAAATTCATTGAGAAACCCATAGGTTTCAGGGACTTTATAGTTAGGAATTAGCATTTAAAAAAACATAGAAATTCACTGAAAAAACCAAAGGTTTCAGGGACGTTGTAGTTAGGCTGACATTTCATTCGTACAAAACCAGAGAAATTCAGCTGTTATAGTTAGCGGAACTAACTTTAACTCGCACCCCTGCACTTCACTGGCGATGAAGTCACATATTACATCACTCATGACATAGTCAGTGATATTACTAATGACATCACTGATGACATCTCACATGACATCACTGATGACATCATGCATGTAATATCTGATGCACCTCCTCACACCCTAATATAACCTTTGATACACCTACTCTAAAATACAGACCACCATTCTCAAAACCATAGACTCCAATCCCAGTTAGTGCATACCCTCTCACTGATTCATAGGTGTACACACATCCCTCACTCACCCTTAGAGTCACTCATTCACATAGTCACTCATCTATGTAGCCACTGATATATGCAGTAATATACCCATACAGACACTCACACACTGTCATTCACCCATAAAGTTACTCATATACCTAGTCAGTCACACAAAGAAGCAGTCACATTGCCATTTACTCACCTATACTATTATACACACACCACCTCACTTATTCGTGCAGATACTAACACTTATACAATCACTGACACAAGCACACACTCATCCATAAAGTCACTCATACAATCCTCATTCTCACATAGTCACTTATATACTCCAACACTTACATATATTGCCTTTCACGTATGTAGTTACTCACACATATACCACTGAGATATCCACACACTCATGAACATAGCCATATGCAAACTCACTCACCCATGCTGCCCCTCACACATGCACTCATGAACCCATACACCCCGCAAATCACCCACTCTCACTTCCATGCAGGGAGTTACACATTCCCACCCACACCCACCTACACAGACAATCAGCAGTGCAGCATTGTGATTGTCTTAGGCGAGCCTTGTTTCTTCCTCCTTCCAGCTTGAAGCAAAGGAGGAGAGACAGCGGTCAGCGGCTGTGGGGTTGGAGGTAAGTGTTGTTGTTTTTTATATTTTGTTTTCCCCTTCCCCGCCACTTCCTTTCTCTGCCAGCCACTACTACTCAAAAGACATCATTGACAAGCACTCAGTACACAAATGCACAACACTGCAAACTCATCCATCTAGCATCCATTCCAGAATTTTGGAGCCATAAAATAAGATCCTCATGCCTCACCACCACCTCTCAATCATACTACTTGTATCTTCAACATATGCAAACGAAGGCCACTCTTCATAACCTTGCATCCCCTTTTCTGCCAAACAACAATGCTCCTATTCAAAGACAACTCTACAGCCCATTTCCTCAATTGCAACCAGTATCTTCATCACTCACACACATAGGCCCTATAAAATACCCTATAAGCCTGTTGGGCGAGGATAACAACACCCAAAAGCAACTCATTTTCAGTCTGCCAGAGCCAACACAATCACCAACAGCGCATCACCCACACTCTCTAAGAAAAATACTTACTCTCCCATAGTGCAAAATAACACTACCTCAAAAAAAGCTCCTTTAAACTATCTACCACTGTATGTTCGTTGAATGTTTAAAAACAAATACAACTTCTACATCAAAAGGAAATAATCCCCTTGGATGAATGCAGATTTAAAAAAAGATAAAACAACAAATCACGAAGCTTCAACTACCTGTCTCAAACAAAAACAACTGCTACTCAAAGAAAATTCACAATGAAAAATGCCCCAGTAAAGAAGCTTTTAAAATGCTCACAGAATTTTGCAATTTAAAATGCATTGTAGTAACCGATCCCATTTTTAAAGAATCTTGTCTCAAAATGGCATCCTTGTTAAATTAGATAATTTCATTATTGTTGCATGAGAACCTGTGAATTTCTATCACATTTATGTTCAAACAGTCTTGCAAAATGTCCTAATTGGTGCCATGTTTTGATTTTTTTTCTTACAGACACCCTCAAGCTCCCTAGAAGAAGTTGGCTACATCGCTTGATGCAATTTGGGTTAATATTATTAGTCCACCATTTCACAGACCACTTGTTTTATGTTAAAATAGATTTTCTAATGATATATTGCTATTCAAATGGCCTTACAGAGCTGTGGTGCAATAAAGTGTGTGAAAGAGCACAAGTGTGGAGTATTCATCATTAAAAAACATATGATATATGCTTGCAGCTGTGGAAGTATTAATTATCTAGAATGAACCCCCACTTAGCCTGCTTATCCCAGCAGAATCAAATAGCACTGCCAATAGTCCCGCGGAGCCCCCACCAAAACCCAGTACATGACCAGAGTTAGCAGAATCCTGAACTCATGTAACTCAGACAGAAGCCACACAGGTAAGCTTACTTCACTTACACTCATTCACTGCAGTTTCAAGTGTGAACTGCCTGGTACAGAACTACAGCAGTGAGACCTTCATCCAGCAGTACCTTCTCAGTACTAGATGACTTCTTCAGGCTGACTTTCCCTTTCTCCCAGCAGTGCCTTTTGAACATTTGAGGACTCTTGCAAAGTGAGCCTTTCCAGAACTGTCTTCTGGTCTTTTAAGTAACCAATCTTGAATATTTCATTTAGCAATGCCTTCTCAGTGGTTTTGTGATACACAGTAGTATAAGCTTCCTTCAACAGTGCAATGTTGACACTGGAGAACTCTTGCCATGAGAGCTTTTCTGAGTGACTTGTTATGCTTACATAAAAAACTTCCTCAGTGTGACTTCACTCTAGTATTATTTTCATGGCATCTTAGAATGTCAGCTAGCATGCCACTTAGAATTCATACTGCAGCAGTGCCTTCAGAGTGCCTTGTCGCTGTTACATAAAGGTCATCCCTAGTGTGCCGTTCCTCCACTATTACCTTCTTAGTGCATTAGAATATCAACTAGCATGCCAGGTAGTAACAGCTTCCTCCAGCAGTGCATTCTCTACACTAGAGTGCTTTTGCAGTGAGAGTTGTTCTTCAGTGTCTTGGCAGTGTTACCTAAAGGCAACCCTCAGTGTGACCTCCCTCCAATATTACCTTCCTGGTGCCATCATCTAGCAAAACAGTAAGTATCAGCTTCCTCCATCAGTTTATTCGGAGCACTAGATAACTCTTACAGCAGAAGACTTTCTTCATTGTTTTGTCAATGTTATATGAAGGCCATCCTCAGTGTGCCCGTCATCCAGTATTAACTTCTTGATGCCTTAGGATGTCAGCTGGCATAGCAGGTGGTATTAGCTCTCCCCAGCAGTGCATTGGCAGCTTTTTCAGTGTCTTGTCAGTGTTACATACAGACCATCCTCAGTGTGACCCTTCTCCAGTATTATCTTCCTGTTCACCTTAGGATGTCAGCTATCCATTTATACATTGTGCCCCAGTGGAGCAACTGGCATGTTCGCCCCTGGGACACAATGGTATTACAGAGGGGTCTCATATGCTTGTGTGTCCCCTTTTGTAATACTGATACTATCATAAGTGAGCATTCCTTTATTTACATGAGGGCATGGACCCATGCAAATGAGGCAATCACTGTGCTTCTGTGCCACGGTGTATGATGGACATGGGAGCATATGAAAACATGCCTTTAGGAGGCACACTGAAAGTGCACCACAAAAAGGCGGCACACTTTAATTGCACCTCCTAAAGTCAGGGGAGAAAGGAGGTCCCATCAACGCCCAGAAATCCAATTGCAGGTGGATGCAGTTATCCACTTTGCCCCTCTGCAAGGGGTTCTCTCTCCTCTCTTGAAAGTGCAGGTTAGTTACCGCCTGCACTGTGAAACACAGGGCATCTTTTAAACAGCTGCTCCATATTTCACTTGAATGCACTGCCCACAGGACAGGACATGTTCACTGCTGTCATGAGGGTTGCACATTCTTTGTAATAATGCACACTGTCCCCTTTTGAGCCCTGCTCGCCTTTTGTAAGGTGTGTCATGGCACAAACATGAAATGTGTGCTGTATTCATAATACGACCCAAGCTAGTAACAGCTTCCTCCAGCAGTGCCTTCTCGGCAATTAGAGCTTTTCTTCAATATCTTGTCAGTGTTACATATAGATCCATCCTCAATGTGACTTTACTCAAGTATTCCAGTATTTCCTTCTTGCTGTGTTAGTACGGCAGCCAGCAAGCCAGACAGCATTAACTTTCCCCAGCACTGCATTTTTGACACTAGGGGACTTTTCCAATGAGAGTTCTTAGTGTCTTGTAAGTGTTGCATACAGTACATCCTCACTGTGCCCTTCCTCTAGTATTACCGTTTTGGTGCCTTAGGATGTCAGGTAGAATATTACATGGCATTAGCTTTCCCCAGCAGTGCATTCTTGGCACTAGTGGACACTTTCAGTAAGAGCTTTTCTTCGATGTCTTTTAAGTTTTACATAAAGGCCATCCTCAGTGTGATCTCCCTTCATTATTACCCCCACCCCACCATGGTGCCTTAGGATGTCAGCTAGAATCCTAGGTAGAATCAGTTTATTTCAGCAGTGCATTCTCTGTACTAGAGAACTCTTGTAGTGAGAACTTTCCTTCACTGTCTTTTCAGTGTTACACACCAGCCATCTTCAGAATGACCTTCCTGCAGTCTTACTTTCTTTGAGGCCTTTTTATGTCTGCTATCATATCAGGTAATATTAGCTACCCCTAGCAGTGCCTTCTCAGTGTGAGAAGATATATTTATAAACTGTTGGGTCACTTTTTGTGATGTAGCGGCAACACAAACCACCAAATCATATGTATGAGGCCACACAAAGCTACTTTGCGTGGCTTTGATTGGCCTCATAGATGTGAAGTAAGGCAAGGCAGCGCAAATCACTGCTTTGCCTTCCTCTGTGCTAGGCAGACGTTCCATGGACATTGTGGTGGGTGTTACCATGCAACACCCATGGATTTTGACCTATCCCCAGATTTACAAGACCACGTAGACCGGGGGATGTGCCAAACCTTATACCTCCCCAGGGCTGGCACAATAAGGAGAAAGAACAATTTTTGTCCTCATTTTATACACTTTCTATGTGTGTGGCAAAAGAGGAAAAAGCCCTCCAGGATTGTTTTTCGCAGGAAGGTGCCCCTTCCTGCACGAAAATAAGCCTGCATGCTGCACAGGTACAGGGGGTCTGAGTTGGCGCTGGTCTGCCGAAACGGCACCAGTGCAGCCGGAAAGGACACAAATGCATGGCATGTCATAGATACAGCGCATTCCTGCCCTTTCACTTTGAAGTAGAGAAGCGCAGCAAGTGCTGCGCTGCCCTGTGCCAAATCCTCAGAAATATGCGCCTTAGTGTCTCCTTCAGCTATGTTTTCTGCTTTAATAATATGTAGAGCCAGCATGAAGGTGCACGCTGCCTATCGATTTTGTCTCCTAGACCTCCTCTGACTGCAAGTCAAACCTTGAATAGGGCTCGGTCTCTGTGGCCAAAGGGACTGCCAGCACGCAGGTGTAGGGAGCAATTTGCCTCTTACATAAGTACAATCGTGTTTACATTATTCCATCCGAGGGCCTTTCTATACACACACAAACAGGCAGGACAGGTTTCCATACATTTATCTGGAAGCAATATGTTATTTCAGAATAGGACGAGTTCGAATGGGAAGGCTAAAGTGGGCATCAAATGCACTGCAACATTAAACCATAAAAGAAAGAACAAACAAGGGAATGTAAAATGTAAGATTTCTACAAACCATGGCGACTCCCACACCCATTTCTCCTTCCTAACAATCATGCTTACCCTAGAAAAACACGTCTAAACGAGAAGGGATGATCAGAACGTGTCTCTTTTTAAAAACAAACTTATTAAAATTATTGTGAGCTCTGCAATTATTTACATTTTTCTAGAAGGCACTGGCTGTGCAGCCCTAATGCAAAAATCGTTTTTAGATAATATAATTTGTTCCTAAGCCCGGACATGTCTGTGGCACACAAGAACTGGAAATCAAATTGCGGAAGCGAAGCGTCAAGGAGTGCTCAGTTATTTGTGATGGCTGCTAATACCCAGACGCTTTAAGAGAAGCACAGATATCCATTTTGGCCATTACAATATATATGTTCTGTATTAAATGACAATCGTGTATAGGTAGGTTACAAAACTGATGAAAACGAATATGATGTTTTTTTTATTTCATTTTAAAATATTTCAGATAACATTAAATAACCCTTTTGAGAAATCCATCGGTTCTAGGATTGAATTGAATTATTGTTTGCTCACACCATGGTGGGAACCCTCGCTATCAAAAAACAAGTTCAGATTAAAAGTTTACCGTTTGGGATTTTTATAGACTGAGGTGTTATATTTATTAAGATTTTACACAGTGTTTGTGACACAAAAGTGATGCTAATATCTGCAAAATCTTTCTCTGCCCATTTACTTTCCAGTGCTAAACCTGTTTAGCGTTGTAAAATTCCTTGAAAGTAAAGCGAAGCAGAGCATAGCACAGCTTTGCATTGCTTAGTGCCAAGGGGGTGTTCCATGGGTGATGCAAAACCCTATTTACTTAAAAAAGTAGACAGGGTTGTGCTGTAAAAAACTGCGCCCATTTCAAACAAATGCTATGAAGGAGAAATGCTTTAATTTCTCCTTTCTGACATTGTATGTGTGCTGCACTGTACAGCACACATCCGCAGTGGGAAACATTTTAAAGTAAGTCTAAGAATAGTATTTTGTTCCATGGTGATCCAGTACAAAATCAATGCTAGACTCACGGAGATACCTTTGCACTTTAGTGCAAAGGTGTGGCCGTGGTGCACTGCAGCACATTTCTGTACCCGCACTAGTGAGAGGGGAGAAGAGTTTCATATTTCTGTAAATATGGCGCTCTCCTGCTCGCTCCTTTTCATGCAGCGCAGCATTTGTGGCTGCTGCAGTGTGCTGCTTGATGATTCCATAATTCTGGGGCAAATTGTTTTAGTAGAAGCTTACAATAGTTATTTTATTATTTTATTTCTTTTTCCTGAGATTGCAAAAAACATAAACATTTCCCAGAGCAGGTTTTCAAACTCACTTTCTTATAAATCCTGCATCCAGTTGATAATGCAAACTTAAACACACAAAAAGTGAGGCGAGGATGCTTCCTATAAGAATAACCACTGGCATTGATCGTGGTAGCATTAAAGCCCATCGTTCTTTTGCCCACCAGGCCATCTCAGATCATACCCACCATATCAATCAATCAATCAATCAATCAATCAATCAATCAATCAATCAATCAAGGGTTTATAAAGGGTTTATAAAGTGCAGCTATTCACCCGTGAGGGCCTCAAGGCACTGAGGGGGCGACTCTGTAGTGTGCTGGGGTCATCCGAAGAGCCAGGTCTTGAGGGCTTTTCTCAACTGAGGCAGTGTGGGGCTTGCTGGAGGCAGAGGGGGAGGACATTCCAAGCCTTGGTTGCGAGGTAGGGGAAGGACTACCCACCAGTTCTGGTCTTGTAAATGCATGGGATGGTGGCCAGAGGGAGATCAGCTGATCAGAGTTGTTTCTTGGGTGCATGGAAGGAGAGGCGGTCATTTAGGTCTGCTGGGCCGATGTTGTGGAGGGGTGAGCAGCTTGAAGGTTATTCTTCTTTGGATGGGGAGCCAGTGGAGATCAAGGAGGTGTTGAGTGATGTGGTGGTGGTGGGGTATGTCTAGGACTAATCTGGCTGCGGCGTTCAGGACGGTTTGGAGCTTATGCAGTAGTTTCTTGTTGATGCCGGTATAGAGAGCATTGCTGTGGTCCAGTTTGCTGCTGATGAGGGCGTGCTTGACTGTTTTTCAGGATTCAGGTGGGATCCATCTGAACGTTTTTAGTATGTGGAGGGTGTTGAAGCATGCCGAGGATACAACGTTGATCTGGCGGTTCATCATGAGCGCTGAGTCTAGTTTGATGCTGAGTTTTGTGTATGGTCTGTCAGGGTGGGGGGGTTTCTGAGGATGAGAGGCCACAAGGTTTTGTCCCAGGCAGAAGGGGTGGAGCCTAGGATGAGGACTTCTGTTTTCTTGGAGTTGAGTTTCAGGCAGCTCCTCTTAATCCAGGTGGTGAAGGCTTTCACCCATTCTTGGAAGTTGTGCCTGGAGATGTTGGGTTCTTTGGTGAGGAAGAGGATGAGCTGGGTGTCGTCGGCATAGGAGACTATGTTGAACCTGTGGTTTCTGATGATGATTGAGAGGGGGACCATGAAGATGTTAAAGTGGTGGGGCTGAGGGAGGATCTCTGGGGCACTCCACATCTGGTCTCTGTTGGTTCCGAGAGGAAAGGCGGAGTGTGACTCTCTGAGTTCTGCCTGTGAGAAAGTAACATATCCAGTCAAGGGCCTTTCAGTGGATGTCTGTGTCATGTAGTCTGGTTGCTAGTGTGTGGTGAGAGATGGTGTTGAAGGTAGCTGACAGGTCCAGGAGGATGAGGGCTGCCGTTTGACCCTGGTCGAGAGAGGAGGGAGCAGATATCATCGGTGGCAGCAAGTAGGGCGGTCTCTGTGCTGTGGTTGCTGCGGATTCTGGATTGGGAGATGGCCAGGATATTGTTGGCTTTGATGAAGTTTGCTAGCTGGGTGTTGCCAGCCTTTTCAATGACTTTGGCTGTGAATGGGAGCAAGGAGATGGGCCCATAGGCAAATCAGTCTTGAACCTGATCCAATAGGAACAGTCCAGTCTGAACTGTCAAGTCATGACCTCTCTGACCCGGAACACAAACAACCCAAGACTGGTTTTGCCTGTACTGGAACTCTTCAGTCCGGTACAGCTTGGTTCCAGTGGCACAGTGAGTAAGGGACCCACTTCTGGTCATACCTTTGGCCTTGAACTAGTGCAAACATAGCCAACCATCACAATAGTGTCAAGTTGGTGAAAGGCTCTCTGAAAATTAAATTTACAGCTAATGATGACTGTGGCTATTGCATTCAACTTCCTAGATCATCGCCTATCAGGTGAACTAGTTAGAATTAACAGCTGTTTAGATAATTAGCCCCAGAGCTCCACCATCACAGCATTTTCTTTGTGCATTGTCAGGGCAATTATCTGGAATTATAGATAAAGATTACAATCTTTTTACCACTGTGCAGAAACATGGATACAACAAGTTTTCAGGAATTCACTAAACTACTGCTTTTCTGGTGAGATGCTCTAGACTAAAGGAAATATCATAGCTGTTCTAGACTCATGCTGATCTCCTGAAGTATTGCAGAGAAGCAAAAGCATTGGTCTTCCCATTAAATGAAGTATTTCAGAAAAGTGCAGGCCTTTTTTGTTTTTTGTTCTCTGCATGACATAATTCCAAGATCCCTGACCCTGGTGTGGGTTTCTGGAATTGAAAGGGAGGCCATCAGCCCAATTATCTAGATATAAGACATGGCCCATGTAAAGAAAATACTTTTTGCAAATGACAAGTGACCAAGTGACAAGTGTGGTTCCTATATTTGCACAGGATTGAGCTGCGGATCACTGTTCTGGTTCTAATTTAAACTTGTGACCCCCACCTGTTGAATTGAGCTGAACAGTCAACATCATAGGCAAGAGGCACATTCATGAGGTAGAAAGGTGACTGAAGGTTCTCTGTTTTGGCCTCTCATTCTTGCCGTGTCCTGCCTTTAGATATTAGACAGAAGTCTATTCTCCTTAGATTCCGGAACAGCCACAAGACCTTCCTGTCAGATTCTGCCTCAGAAGTCCTGTTCCTTGTTCCTACTTTACTCAGTATCAGATGACCTATCTTTTCCCATTTCAGGTGACTAGAGAAAAATAAGTTTGTGGTGCACACCATATAAAGTATCACAATTAATAAAATAAAGGACTACCAAACTCAAGTGATGCCTGGGTATTTGAGAAGATAAAAGAAACAGTTGTTGCACATCAGAAGTTGCTTCAAGTTCTAAAACTTACATGCATGAAAAAAAAGAATTGCAAAGGACTTCAAACTATTATTCCCAATTCCTGCTATCCACCAAAAGCAACACAGCTCCAATACAGTCTTCCTCCACTTCTCTCAGTTGTCCTCTAACAGCATAACCTTCTACTTGTTACAATTGGCACACTTGAAGCATCACTGGATAGAATGCACAGATCGGTGACAATTTAATGAGCAAATCACAACAAATCTTCCTCCCTAAAAAAATACAGATAAAGATCCTAAAGGAAAACATCAAACCACAGAAGGAAAAAATATATGTAGAATTCAGTATTTAGGAAAAGAATCTGAAAAAAGGTCAAACATAAAACCCTCAGAGTACAAGGCATGGAATAATTGAACAAGGTATTACAATATAGCACCTAACCTCAGCATCATACCCAGAATGGCTGAAACAGCCCTGTTAATTTACATAAAAGAGGAACTCAACATAGTTGAATATTAAAACAGATATCCATTAAACCAGATCAATGCAGATCATAATCCTTAAAGTGAGAGGGTGTCTTCTTTGGACGGGTGCTATAACGGAACCCATCAGAGCCAGAGCCTTTGTCGATTAGAGTTAGACTTGAATTAGCTGTGAAATTTTCTCTACACTCTGCTAACCTAGACAAACTCTACATTCCACTAACACAAAACACAACCACATTCTTCCTCACATGAACAATGTGCTTTGGATCTCAGAATTTTGATTTATATTTGGGAGTCCATCCCAGTTTCTTCACAAAAACCAGATCATTGTTGTGCACAAACATTGTGTTTATCATCAAAACATTTTTTGTACTAATACAGATTCTCATTCACCACTTAGGAATCCAGTCCTTTCACATACTCTTTACTCCTTGACCAGGCTGGATTGAGTGTGGACCCTGCATGTCATCCCCTTAAACACCGAAATGGTGAAAGTTTGGTCACCACATTGGTAGCATTGCGATCTGCCCACAGCTTTTCCCGTTGTGAGTGAGGTCCTGTTCTTCAATGCAGTTTGGGCAGACACTCTAACCAATCGGTTCATGCTCTCCACCAAATCATTAGCCTCTGGTGAGTATAATGCTGTGTAAAGATGTGTAATGCCCAACTAATCTAAGATTTCCTTCATTTTACCAGAGATTAACTGAACTCTATTATCGGTGACAGTAAACTTGGGGTCCCCCTCTGAAGCAAACACTTCCCTCAAAAATTCAAGCACGCTCTTGGCAGTTACAGTATTCACACAGCAAGCTGAAACCACTTAGAGGTGTAGTCAACCACCACCAGGAAAAACCTTTCCACTTTTGACAGGTTCCAAGAGGCCAAAAATGTCTAGCCTCAATTTACCCCAGGGCTTTCCTGGGACTTCAACAGGAGAAAGTGAGGAGGTTCTAACTGTCTTGGACTTGTCATTAGCTGCACACTGGATGCAATTTCTCACCACACATTCTGCAAGTCTATCAAACCCAGGCCACCAATACTGTTCTCTCACCCTCACCTTGGTCAGACCCCAAGAGCACCTAGTGAGCAAGATTTCCGATTTATTTTGACCAATAACCCCGCCAGAGGAACTAACCGATCCCTCCAGAAAAGGTCATCATTACCAGCACTCAAATCCTCCCTAACATTCCAAAATCCATTTGTTTCTATAGTAACTTCCTTGAGAGCAGGCCAACCGGACGCCACCAGGTCCATGACTATTTACCTTACTTACTTCTTGGCAGCCTCTATTTCCCATTCTAATTTACCAATTACCAATTTCTTAACCCAAATAACAAGGTCCACCTCAGTTTCTGCCACCACAGGTTTATCAGCAGATAACCTTGCTCCCAGAAGATCCATAGCCTGACAATTGTATGCCATTAACCCCTTGTGAAGAAGGAAGAACGCACAGTAAGTAGGATACTCTTTTTATTCATTAAAGATAGATGCGGGATATAGAGCTGCACCATCCACAACCGATGAATCCTCTGAGGTCGACCAACTGCCGCCACTAGAATCCACATACCTCACACCCTCACCTACGTCCACACACTCCACACATTCTGAAGGGTTCCACACGGAGACCACACAATACCACACATCTTTCCCCCATAAAATCACACCCCAAAACTATCATCTGTAACATTTAGGACAAAACAAAAAAAGCAACACAAAACATAAATCAACACCACCTGAACAGAAAAGCTGCCCCAACTTGTAATCAGCAAAATAAGCAGGGAGCTTCCTTGTTATACCACCAAGACGCATAACACAATCATTAGCAATACCATCACCCCTTGATACAACCATCATTTCCCTACTCATCTCCACTACTCCTTCCCTACCCAAAACATATCTTCTACACTCACCTTCACATACATTGGTCTTGCCGTGCACACTCACCTCATTCTGCACATTACACCTACGCTTGTGGCACAAATTCCATTGCTTACCATCCTCCACCTTTTGAGATGCTGGTATACATTACCATCGCAGGTCATGAACCTATTTTGTTAAACAGCAATTAACTATCTTTACTCACATGCACCTAAGCAGCAGTAGGCTAGAATTACATGCACATCCACAACTTGACAGTTTCTTTGAAAAGGGACCCTATAGTGCTCTCAAACCTGATACCCCCTCTGCTTTTAGGAGGAACAATTGACCCATCGAGAAAACCCAAAGGTATTTAACTAAGGTCACACCATTAATCACAAAACGGTCGAGGCATACATAGGTATCCGTTACACATGCAATTACAGAGTCAAAGTAGATATAAATTCAAAAAGTCCACAAATAGATCCAGGATGTAATTCGGTTTTCATTATTTATTTTTCTTTCTTGTAATTTCCAAATGACATTACATAGACATAACAGCCTTATCGATATTTAATCCCAACTCAGTGGCTCTGAGTCTGATTAGCCATTTGCTTTCCAGCTGTCTCAGTAACAGTGTATGGTTACCACCTCGTTTTGACATTTTTAGACTTTCGACGCCATGAACTGAATATTAATTTTGCCCTCCAGTGTGTGCATCTGATTGTAATGTACCGCCAGCGGATAGTCCCAGTTTTTATTTCTGATCGCTCGGACATGTTCCTGAATGCGTTCCTTCAAGGGGCGTATGGTGCTGCCTATATATATTTTACCGCAGCAGCATTCAATGCAATACACAACATACTTAGAGTTACAAGTCATGAAATCCCGAATTCTGTATGTTTTTAAAGTGTTGTATTCAAAGGATACCAATTTATTTTTGGCTAAGTGGCAAATACTGCATTGTCCACATCTATGGAAACCGTTGGGCGGTGCTGGCAACCAAGTGGTGGTAGTTATTGGTTTAAGGTAGCTGTGGCAAAGAGTTTGTTTTAATGTCTTTCCCCTGCTGTGGATGATGGTAGCTTTTTGGGAGATGGTCTCTTTAATGGTACTGTCCATCTTAAGGATGTGCCAGTGCTTGTTGAGGATACGATAAAAATCTGGTGTAACCGCACTATAGGGGACTACCAATGATGGTCCTCTGCCCCTTTTTTCCTTTTTCTTTTTTTGTTGTCCTTGTTGGGTGTTAACTAGTAGGTTAGATCTTTTAACCTTCGCTAGTTTATCCTTGGCTGCGGTCAGGACCTGGTTAGAATAACCCCGGTCTTTAAACCTCCTTACCAATTTGTCAAGTTCCTCCAAGAAAATATTGTCCATGCTACAATTTCTTCTTGTTCTGATCATCTCCCCATAGGGGATTGATTTTATCTGTGCTGGTGGGTGTGCGCTGGTCGCATGCAGCACAGAATTGCAAGCTGTCTCTTTTTGGAAAATCTTAGATCTGATTTTTTGTCCTGTTACATATAGTGTAGTATCCAAAAAGTTAATACTATTAGTATCATAATGATGTGTAAACCGTATATTAAAAGAATTGTCATTTAAATATGTAATGAAATCTAGTAAACATGTTTCAGTTCCAGACCAGAATAATAGAACATCGTCTATATATCTGGTCCAAAGGATGATGTTGTCACTATACTTATTAGGGCATTCCCTCCAAACATGTATGAGTTCATAATGACCCATATATAGATTTGCAAACGAGGGTGAAAATTTTGCACCCATTGCCACGCCCATTTTTTGTCTGTACCACTTAGTCTCATGTAGAAAAAAATTGTTATCTAGAACCAAGGATATTAGCTCCATAAGCATGTTGTTGTGTTCATATAGAGTGGCAGCTCTTGTATCTAAAAAATACTGGATTGCTTCTAGGCCCTTACCTCTAGGTATACATGTATACAAAGAGCTGACATCCAAGGTGACTAAAAAATGACCATTTGTCCAATCAAAGTCCTCCATTTTGCATAGCAAGTCCTTTGTGTCCTTGAGGAAAGCCGGTAGGTTTTGTACCAGAGGCTGCAGAAAGATGTCGATAAATTCCGACAGCTTTTCCGTAGGAGACCCAATACCAGCTATGATTGGTCTTCCTGGGGGAAAATTTCCCCCTTTGTGTACCTTAGGTAGTATATATAGACAGGCTGCAGTGGGTGTGGGATTAAACAAGTATTTTTGTTCTATGTCCGACAGTTGTCCCTCACTGTTCCAAAAGTGTAGTTTGCTTTCAATCAAGTTGGTTACCATGCTCATTGGATTAGAGACGACCTCCTCATAAGATATGTGATCCAGCATTTGTCTATCAATCTCTGCAATGTAATCACATCTGTTCATAAGGACTATATTTCCGCCCTTATCAGCTTCCTTAATCACTAAATTGGGGTTTTGTGCGATTCCATTTAGAGCCTCCCTCTCTTCTTTACTTATATTATGTTTTACATTTTTTAATTTTTTCTGATAGTCATCTTCTAGTTTGTATAATTCATGTGTGACTTTTTCAGAAAAGATATCGATTACATTGTCTGGTGATAGGTGTGGTGTGAAACGTGATCTTTGTTTAAGTCCGCTATTTACCTCAGTTTGTGTGTTCAACTCCAGATCTACTAATATTTCCCTAATAGTAGGGTCAGGTGTCTCCATTTGTTCTAAAGAAAGGAGTAGTTGTATGTTTTTTGCATCCCCCACCGTTATTTCACATGGTGTGTTGACGTGATGTTGTTCTACCACATTCTCATTTTTGTTGGCAAAAAACTTTTTTAGTTTCAAATTCCTAACAAATCTATACAGGCCAATATGATATTTAGTAAAATCAGGTAGGGAAGCAGGACAAAAACCCAATCCTCTGCTCAAGATTTTTATTTCATTGTCATTTAACACATGATCAGAAAGATTAATCACATTAACATTGTTGCTGCCATCATCCTGTATAACATTTATTTCTG
This sequence comes from Triturus cristatus, assembly GCF_964204655.1. Taxonomy (NCBI): domain Eukaryota; kingdom Metazoa; phylum Chordata; class Amphibia; order Caudata; family Salamandridae; genus Triturus; species Triturus cristatus. The sequence goes on from NC_140591.1 coordinate 486,829,670, forward strand.
TACTGTTCTGGACGCAGATCTTGTCGTCATTCTTTCCCTGCCCTTGCTTCCCCCTTTGTCCTCTTTTTTGCCCTCTTCTTGTCTTTTTGAGTTTGGGCCCACATTTTGTACTCTCTGTCTGCTCCCTTTTCTGAACCTCTCCATCTCTAAAAAAAAGGAGTTGGATTGACCCTTATTAGTACTGGTTGATGGTTCTTCTGAGCAGTTGGACTCCTCACTCGTAATGCTTGTGATACTGGAAAGGTCGGTATCACTAGATGTGCCTTTATTTAAAGTTTCAGTCTCAGGTCTACTAGTTCTCTCTTGTTGGATATTAATATTCAAGTTGTCAAATTTGCTAGCGTAAGTAAAGATTCGACCAGACCGATAGTCATTGTCATCGCGCTTCAATTTGCGCATCTTTTTATCTTTAATGTATAGCTGGTGGTTTTGTAACACCCCTTTAAGAATTTTATAGTTCTTCTCTATCACTTCAGGCAGGTTGATAGACTTGATCTCCTCCTCTAAGACCTTGATTTCCAATAGTAGTCGCTCTCGTTTGATATTGGCATCCCTAATTAGAATCCCTATCATTCCAACTGAGGAGGACGTAATGAGGTGTTCCCATTCCTTTAATAGATCCGCCCCCAGATCATCAAAGGAGGGAAATATCACCACTCTTAGTCCTCTCGGTACCTGTTTAATGTCTAGATATCTTTGTAGAATGGTGGCATCCCACCAACGTGAGAGTTCCTGTTTTTTGAGACGCTCTAAGCGTATAAATTTCATCTTTAGCCCTTCTTGTCCTGAGCTATTATCCTGTACATGTTTTGTATCAGTCTTCATGTTAAATAACTCCTCTAGTAGATTATCTCTATTATCATCAAAGCTTGCCATATTTGTGGACTTGTTCTCACTATCAAATGTTACTAAGAAAGTGCTACACAAGCGGAACAAAAGGTTTTTATCCAATGTAGTGAAGTTCCCAATCGGGTATGGAGTGCAAAGACTATCAAACTGATAAATTGAATCTTTACTCACATGCACCTAAGCAGCAGTAGGCTAGAATTACATGCACATCCACAACTTGACAGTTTCTTTGAAAAGGGACCCTATAGTGCTCTCAAACCTGATACCCCCTCTGCTTTTAGGAGGAACAATTGACCCATCGAGAAAACCCAAAGGTATTTAACTAAGGTCACACCATTAATCACAAAACGGTCGAGGCATACATAGGTATCCGTTACACATGCAATTACAGAGTCAAAGTAGATATAAATTCAAAAAGTCCACAAATAGATCCAGGATGTAATTCGGTTTTCATTATTTATTTTTCTTTCTTGTAATTTCCAAATGACATTACATAGACATAACAGCCTTATCGATATTTAATCCCAACTCAGTGGCTCTGAGTCTGATTAGCCATTTGCTTTCCAGCTGTCTCAGTAACAGTGTATGGTTACCACCTCGTTTTGACATTTTTAGACTTTCGACGCCATGAAACTGAATATTAATTTTGCCCTCCAGTGTGTGCATCTGATTGTAATGTACCGCCAGCGGATAGTCCCAGTTTTTATTTCTGATCGCTCTGACATGTTCCTGAATGCGTTCCTTCAAGGGGCGTATGGTGCTGCCTATATATATTTTACCGCAGCAGCATTCAATGCAATACACAACATACTTAGAGTTACAAGTCATGAAATCCCGAATTCTGTATGTTTTTAAAGTGTTGTATTCAAAGGATACCAATTTATTTTTGGCTAAGTGGCAAATACTGCATTGTCCACATCTATGGAAACCGTTGGGCGGTGCTGGCAACCAAGTGGTGGTAGTTATTGGTTTAAGGTAGCTGTGGCAAAGAGTTTGTTTTAATGTCTTTCCCCTGCTGTGGATGATGGTAGCTTTTTGGGAGATGGTCTCTTTAATGGTACTGTCCATCTTAAGGATGTACCAGTGCAGTGCTTGTTGAGGATACGATAAAAATCTGGTGTAACCGCACTATAGGGGACTACCAATGATGGTCCTCTGCCCCTTTTTTCCTTTTTCTTTTTTTGTTGTCCTTGTTGGGTGTTAACTAGTAGGTTAGATCTTTTAACCTTCGCTAGTTTATCCTTGGCTGCGGTCAGGACCTGGTTAGAATAACCCCGGTCTTTAAACCTCCTTACCAATTTGTCAAGTTCCTCCAAGAAAATATTGTCCATGCTACAATTTCTTCTTGTTCTGATCATCTCCCCATAGGGGATTGATTTTATCTGTGCTGGTGGGTGTGCGCTGGTCGCATGCAGCACAGAATTGCAAGCTGTCTCTTTTCGGAAAATCTTAGATCTGATTTTTTGTCCTGTTACATATAGTGTAGTATCCAAAAAGTTAATACTATTAGTATCAGTCAGTCAGTCAAGAAAGCTTTATTCGACGATTGTCATAAAAGCATACAAAGTTTATATATATACACAATTTACATATAGCATATTAAAAAGTTTAAAACAATAAATAAAGGCATTTGCGGAGAAATTGTCGTTACAGAATATCGGGATGGTTATCCCGCCAACATTTTATTCCTGATCACCCAAGCCCTACCTAAAAACTTGGCAACAGATATATAAACAAATGGGATTTCAGCAGTACGCATAATACGCACTGCCACCTTAGCATTTCTGGTACCTAATAGTCGGCACATTGATTTTAGCCACAACTTGCGGGGAATTACATAGGATGGACATTGGAACAGAAGATGATTGACTGATTCAATGGGTGCCGTACAACCTGGACAGTTTAGCACATTAGACACTGCCCACCTAGAAGTGAACTCTCTGACTGGGAGACTGCCAACCCTGAATTGAAAGTAAAGCTTCCTGTCCAAAGGATTTGTAATGTCATCCCAAAAAGGTGCCAGGGAAATAGTGTCCTTAAAATCAAGAAAGATACCAGACAATGAAAGCGGGGCTGTCGAACTAAAAACTCGAATTGCTACTTTTTCCCAATAAACGGCCTTCAATACTTGTTTAGACGGGAAGCTAGCATTTAGTGGATCCTCCCACAGGTTTTTTAGGCCCAGGTCTTGGAACGAGTCACGTATTCTACAAAGCCACTTGACCTTGTGAAAAGTGTCCAATTTAATAATATCCAACAGGCCAAGAGCAAAAAGCCTGAGTTCAGGAGTCACCCATAGGCGTCTCCAATACAAAACTGGGCGAAACAGAGCAATTAGTGCTATTGGCCTTATGCCTAAATCATAGGTCAAGGGACAAAGGGGAGTACTCTGAGGTAATTTAATAAGATTCCTTAAGAACCTGTTTTCAGAGGTAGATAGTTTATATATATTATCAAATCCCCACAGTTCTACCCCGTAGAGCGCGGCTCCAACTACTTTACCATCATATACCCGAAGAGCAGGGTTAATGGGTTTAGTCAGGGATTTGGCGTGTTCTTTGCTTAGCGCGCCTGAAAGCTGGGAATGTTTAAGGGATGCCAAATCTACTTGCTTTTTCCATCCCAAATCATGTTGAATGCAAATACCTAAGTAAGTAAAATCTTGGACCTGGTCCAATGGCATGTTATTCATATATATTTTACTTTTAAAAGATTTAGATTGGTTAAAAGACATAAATTTAGATTTTAAAACATTGATTTCGAGGCCACGGGCTAGACAGAAGTCCTCAAAAATACTTAGAGACTTCTGGAGGCCACTCGGCGTTTTAGAAATTATAAGACAATCGTCTGCGAACATTAAAATAGGAATTCTTTTTCCTGCCAAGGAGGGGGCATCTACATTTGCATCTATCAATAATGCAGCCACATCGTTGATGTACAGGGAAAATAAAGTTGGTGCAAGTACACATCCCTGTCTGACCCCCTTCTTGATAGGAAACTGTTTAGTCACTTGGCCGACACCACCCCATCGGAGCTGTGCAAAATTGTCTACGTGAAGTCTGGCAATTAGGGAGATTAAAACAGCAGGCATCCCCATCTTGTCTAGTGTGGTCCATAGGGATGCCCGGGGGACAAGATCAAAGGCTGCCCTGAGATCTATAAAGGCAGCGTATAGGCTCCCCCCCCCTAAGTGGACTACTTTCCAATAGAGCATAGCAAAATGTAGCACCTGATCAATGGTGCTTATTCTAGCTCTAAAACCAGCCTGTAGATGTGAAAGGATTGTATTCTCTAGAGCCCAGTCCAGCACTTTATTTAGGATCAACCTGCCTAAGATCTTTTGTGTAGTATCAATCAAACTGATTGGACGATAGTTGGCAGGGAGGGACTTATCTCCTTTCTTGAACACCGGGATGATTTCAGCACCTTTCCAAGACGTGGGAATCGTGGCACCTCTAGCTATCAAGTTGGCTAAAATTAAAATATAATTACCCCAAGATTTACAATTATCCAGAAAGATATCAGCAGGGACTCCATCCATCCCAGGGGCTTTTCCAGGAATCAGTGTTTTAAGGGCAATGTCAACATCACCTAAAGAAAATGCATCTTCCTTGTAAAAAATAATTTGATAAGAAGAGGAACACGAATCATCTTCAGTAGCATATAAAGCCTCAAAATGTTTGCAACCTGTCTCTTTTCGGAAAATCTTAGATCTGATTTTTTGTCTTGTTACATATAGTGTAGTATCCAAAAAGTTAATACTATTAGTATCATAATGATGTGTAAACCGTATATTAAAAGAATTGTCATTTCATTACATATTTAAATGACAATTCTTTTAATATACGGTTTACACATCATTATGATACTAATAGTATTAACTTTTTGGATACTACACTATATGTAACAAGACAAAAAATCAGATCTAAGATTTTCCGAAAAGAGACAGGTTGCAATTCTGTGCTGCATGCGACCAGCGCACACCCACCAGCACAGATAAAATCAATCCCCTATGGGGAGATGATCAGAACAAGAAGAAATTGTAGCATGGACAATATTTTCTTGGAGGAACTTGACAAATTGGTAAGGAGGTTTAAAGACCGGGGTTATTCTAACCAGGTCCTGACCGCAGCCAAGGATAAACTAGCGAAGGTTAAAAGATCTAACCTACTAGTTAACACCCAACAAGGACAACAAAAAAAGAAAAAGGAAAAAAGGGGCAGAGGACCATCATTGGTAGTCCCCTATAGTGCGGTTACACCAGATTTTTATCGTATCCTCAACAAGCACTGCACTGGCACATCCTTAAGATGGACAGTACCATTAAAGAGACCATCTCCCAAAAAGCTACCATCATCCACAGCAGGGGAAAGACATTAAAACAAACTCTTTGCCACAGCTACCTTAAACCAATAACTACCACCACTTGGTTGCCAGCACCGCCCAACGGTTTCCATAGATGTGGACAATGCAGTATTTGCCACTTAGCCAAAAATAAATTGGTATCCTTTGAATACAACACTTTAAAAACATACAGAATTCGGGATTTCATGACTTGTAACTCTAAGTATGTTGTGTATTGCATTGAATGCTGCTGCGGTAAAATATATATAGGCAGCACCATACGCCCCTTGAAGGAACGCATTCAGGAACATGTCCGAGCGATCAGAAATAAAAACTGGGACTATCCGCTGGCGGTACATTACAATCAGATGCACACACTGGAGGGCAAAATTAATATTCAGTTTCATGGCGTCGAAAGTCTAAAAATGTCAAAACGAGGTGGTAACCATACACTGTTACTGAGACAGCTGGAAAGCAAATGGCTAATCAGACTCAGAGCCACTGAGTTGGGATTAAATATCGATAAGGCTGTTATGTCTATGTAATGTCATTTGGAAATTACAAGAAAGAAAAATAAATAATGAAAACCGAATTACATCCTGGATCTATTTGTGGACTTTTTGAATTTATATCTACTTTGACTCTGTAATTGCATGTGTAACGGATACCTATGTATGCCTCGACCGTTTTGTGATTAGCAATTAACTATGGATATACTGATACATATGTGTAGCATAGGCGGTTATGTACACATTGCACCCACATGTCAGTGGAGCTCATAAGCAGACATTTTTGACAGCTTTAAAAGGCATTGATTGAATATGTATATTATTTCTTAGTTCACCAATCAATAGGACACTCTTTGCCCATGTAGCATTTAAGCTAGAATACGCATCACAGTATGTATTATTATTGCTTGGATGACTAGGCAGTTCTGCCTTAACCGGATTGCGCCGGTCTTTTCTACATAAATACTGGACGAGGGTTCAGATGCAAATGAATAATAAACTGTTTTTTGTAGTTACCAGTGTAATCATAATGATGGACTAATGTAGGTATTTATCCCTTTAGTGTTTCAAAACACGCCTGCCAATCTTTCTACCATATGTTCCTTCCCTAGGAGGTTTTTTCCTGCGCACTTCCAAGAAATACTAATAATTGCTGCACAGCCATCAAAATCTGAATAAGGAATACTTTTCCGGTCGAAACACTCTAGGACACAGTCCATATTCAGTGAGTATGTGACAACTTGAATAGTTGCATCAATACCAGTGTATAATAGAGCAGTGCCTAGTGTAACAAATTTTAAAGCGCAATATATAATGCACTTGTCTTAAATAGTTTATTTTCATCTACCTTATATCTCTAGAATGCCATGATGCATAGTATACTGTCGTCTCTCTTCTCGACACCACGTCAGATTAGTGTAATCTAGTCCAACGTACACATTAGGTATTACTACCATTATTACATGGCTTTCTTTTTTCAGAATGGTTACATATTAAACCGACCTTTGAAATAAGTAGGCAGTATATCGACTGATTCCATTGTTCGTTTTTTCTCAGAAATTGCGTCTGCCTTTATCATAATAGAGGCCACGTGCCCTATTGCTCCAGTTGAAACCTGAAGAACGAACTTTCTACCTGTTCTCTAATAGTAAGGGATAGAAACTTAGAACATCTTGGTATAGATCAAAGATCGTACAACTTTTAACTTTCCTACTTGCACTGTATATATTATATTCACAGCCATCCTTTCTTTGGTATATGGATGGTGATCACTGGGTACATTTGGGCCTGTACTATTTCTTGCTCTACATAAACGCTGATCACTTGTATCAGGAATTATAGTGCACATATTGGTGTTGTCTTTCCTTTTATCTTAGGGTGTGACAACCTTTTTGGGCTTAATACACCACTCATCATTGGTCTTTGAAAATGATTATTGCATCAAACATGGGCTGATTATAAAATAATACATATTTGTTTGTCATGTTTTTAGGTTTCCCTACTCGGTATAAATCCAACGACACTGTACCTTAGTTGGGCGAGGTCCTGATGAAGGTGGTTCATTTCCTGTAATCCCACCGAAACGCGCGTAGACCACGTGCGCCCTGACCTATCTAGGTTATTTCCATCATAACCTATTATTGGAGATGTCTTGTTATTCTGATACTCCCTATACCAATAAAGTATAAGTGTGTAGTATGAATGAGAGTGTATCTGAGTTATGAGTGTGGTCCTGAACATTAATTGGTCAATTGCTGAGTAGGGTTTTGAGGTCTTACAGATTTTGTACAAATTCCAAAAAAATTGTTTTATATGTTTATTTGAATAGAAAATGATTTATCACATGCTAGAAAATAATGAAGATTGATGTATAACAAAAATGACATTGTGAAATGAATAAAAAGAATATATTTTTATTAAAAAAACAAAAAGTCTTTGTAAATATGATTTAACATGCAAAGCATTTAGGCTTATAATTATTGGTCAGCCCATGTATTAATTATATTTTGAATAAAAGGAATATAGGTCAGAGAGGAGTTTTTTGCATATTACTGTTTACTTTCCCCTCCAGCTCCTAGACCTTAATTATTCGTGAGGGGGTCCCTTTATTTACAAGAGTACCATCCTCCACCTCCACAGCACTACCCGTCACCTTACTCACCCTCAAAGGCCCTTACCAGCTAGCAGATCCCTTTACCACACCCTTGGGATTCTTCACATGAACCAATTGACCTACTTTAACTATGGACCAACGCCCCCACAACAACACACACGCATAGTGCGTTCTTGAAATTCTTTAACCCTTGACCTCATACCTGGCTATAAAGTGGGAGTAATTCCTCCATACAGATCTTATATAATTCAAGGGGTATAGAGTCTTCTCCTGATGCTTTACCCGACGGCAGGGCAACAATTGCCAATTTAATTTCTACTGTCGTAATATTAGCTGTTAATGAATCTGATATCTCATCCCCCATTTTTTTCATTGAATTAGTTTCTAAATACCTATATATATCGTCCAATTCAGGTTGATTCTCCTGAGTGTACAATTCTTGATAATACTTAGCGAATTGCTCCAGTATCTGATTTGGGTGCTCATAAACAGCATTGTTAGGCCCTTTAATCGACTTTATAAGAGTCTTAGCCTTATCGTCTGCCACCTTATACGCCAGGATCTTCCCTATTTTTTCCCCACTCTCGTATTGGGATAACCGGTATTTATTGCAGATTTTAAATCAATTAAAGTATATCCCAGGTCTGCTGCATTTGGGGGACCCCTTAGCAATGCCTCTGCCTGTTGATTCTCTACGGTAAGAATACTTGTGATAGTCTTTTCTGTTTCTTTCTTACGCTCGCTGTTCTGTATCCAGATAAATTGCTGAGATAATCCTCTTATACTGACCTTGCACGCATCCCAAACTACAGTAGGTAAGGCTGAATGAGTATTTATTTCGAGGAATTCCTTCAGATGTCTCCTAATCTGGACTACGAAATCCTTGGCTGACAATAAATATCTGGGGAAAGAGAAAGGCCTAGGTCTCCCTCTCTCCCCTGACATTTTAAATGACAGAAGAATGGGGTTGTGGTCAGAAGTAACCCTTGGGCAGATCTCCATTGTACTTGATTCTAAGATTTTATCAGAAACCCAGGCCATGTATATCCGAGAGCATAACTTATGTGCGGCCAAATAATAAGTATAGCCTGCTACATTTGGGTGTAATACCCGCCATGCATCCCTTGTAGCATGTAATCGACCTAGTTCTTTAATTGCGGCACGAGTCTTCCGCATCCTCTGAAAAGCCCATTGTCTAGTGGTATCAATCTCATAATTCATGATGCAGTTAAAATCCCCCATTACCACCCGTTCCCCTTCACAGTTTAGCAGCTCTATGTTTACCCGGTCTATAACTAGAGGGTCATCTATATTTGGGCCGTACAGTACACAGAAAACATATTTACGGCCTTCTATCCCTATCTGTGCTATGGCCCATCTACCCCTTTATCTGTGATTATTTTACCAACATCAGCTCTGAATCGTTTATTTTTTAAAATAGCGACTCCTTGTATTGAGGAACTTTGATCAGAGCTAGGAACTACCTCATATCCTAATTGCTTTAGTAAGCCTTGATCTTTGTAGGAAATGTGTGTTTCTGATAGCAACACAATCTGTGGATTATACATCTTGAGTGCTTATGAGACTAACCGCCTCTTATTCCTACTATTCAGACCTGCCACATTCCAGGCTATACATTTCACCCATTTCATCTCGCTAGTGGTCCTATGCTTTCTTCCCTAAAATCTGTAACCATCCTGACCTTTGTCCCCTTATTTTGTGATATTCTCATGTTGTTTTTTTAATTTTTGTGTTCCCACCTCCCACCTCCCCCCTGACCCCCTCCACCACCTGTGCCACTGAACTCCCAACCTACCCACCCGTAGTCTACCTCAGGAGGAGGAATCATCCCCTTTTCCCAGCTGCCGTTGGTGTAGCAGCTCTCTGGAAGCCTGCAACCACGGCGGCCGCCGAGTTATCCCGACCCCCATATTAAGTACCAGGGAGAGTAGTTTTGCGAATAGGGGAGAGAGAAAGAAGCTAGGTCTGTTAAGCAACTAGAATTCTAAGTCAAGAATAGATAATACGTGAAATATTTCACGCAGAGAGAATAGAATATGATTTAGATAGCAAACCAAAATTATGACTGTAACAGAGCAGCTCTTTCTCTCTAACTCATTTTAGATCCTAACTCTGAGACTCCTATTTTCTTCTCTGCCTCAAACTGCCCCGTTTTTCTGCCATTTTGATAAATTTCCCTTTGCCTCTAATTCAGAGAGAAAAGAATACATTTGACAAGCTCTTAAGATCTTCAGGCGGGCTGATTCCTGCAAGAAAGCTTGTGCCCCTGTTGCTTTGAAAGGATCAATTAGCTGTTTCAGACACCATCTCCTGTCCATGGTAGCCCTACAAAAGTCAGATCGAAAGAAGATTGAGTAAGACCCCGCAGTAACCGGTGTGCGAGGGTCCGCTTTCAGGAACACTGCTTGTCTCAACAGATAGCTCCCAAAATAGATCAGGAACGGCCTCGGGTATTGGTCCTCCTTTTGTCGTTGCACCAAGGGAAGCCTATGTGCCCTCTGGATCTGGCAATCCCAGTCTCAGTCTACCAGATCCGGGAAGGCCTTCTGCATCAGTTGCACAATAAATGTTCTAGAATCCGACCCCTCCTGCCCCTCCAGAATGCCAAATACTTTTAGGTTTTGCCTCCTCTGTCGATTTTCCAATTCTTCGAGTTTAATTTGTACACAGGCTATCTGATCTTCATGTTGTTGTGTTAGATTTAACACTTTGGCAGTAACCTCTTCAGTTGTTACCACTCTTTGTTGCAATTCTGTAAACTCACCAGACATTTCCCCAACTTTTCCTGTTACCTCCTTCAGGGAATGCTGAATACTTTGATTGTCTGCCCTAATTTGAGCAAAGAGCTCTCGTATCTCTTCTCTCTGTTCTTTTAAGGCCTGCAAAATTAGGGAAAGTTTTGGAGTATCTTTCTCTTCAGAGTATCTTCTTTGCGAGTCCTCCCCCGTCCTTGAAAAGTAGACATTTGGAGAGGATTGAGCGGGGCCAAGGGTGAGCTGTTTTGAAGTTGATCACCAGATCTCTCTGGTGTTATACATGACTCTGGGTCAGTTTCTGAGTAGCTTGCCCCTTGCCCAGACCCAGCGTTCTCAGTGACACTACTAACACTAGCCGCTTTATCCGCTCTGTCCGGCAGCCCTACGTCAGATAGTCTAGACATAACAGTTTTTATCCCTCCCTTTGATTGAACCCATCTCCGCATGGGGCTATTAGCGGACGCTTGTAGCTTCTTCTTATTACCAGACCCTAGCTTTTGCGTTTGGCCTTTTCGGGCTTTTTTTTTTCTTTTTTAATGTTACCGGAGAGGCTGTTAGGTCTTCACTATTTTTTGGCTGAAGTTGTTGCTCCATTCGTGCTGCTTCCATTCGTACATCGACTGGATCGTCAGTTGAGGCCTGGATTTGAGTTTGGCCTTCCTTTTGAGATATAGCAGTAGCAATAACAGTAGCAGTGGAGATTGTGGCAGCAGTAGCTATGGGAACTGTGTCTTCTGTAGCATTAACAGCATCAATGATAATAATGGCTCCTTCTTCCGGGTTAGTATCAATTATAGGCTGCACCCAATCTTTACTTGCTGTGTTTAAAGCACTATCGGCGCAAACTTCATCAAGTTCCTTCGCGTGTTCACTCTCATTCACCATTTTTTTTTTATCCTGCTGGAAAGCTGTGGTAAGGTGCCTATTTGAGCCAGAGTCTAAATCTGAAAGCACAAAAGTTTTTTGTGTCTCTACAGGCTTTGTTTTTTTGTTTAGCGTTGTGCCTATCGCAAGGGGATTATTCAACTTGGTTTGGTCTGTGTTACTGCTCGAGGCTCCCCCAATAGATCCTGAGGCAGCCCCGCTGTTTCTAGTTTCGACCTCCCTGGCTTCAACCTCGTTAGTCTCATTAAATCCATCTGACATTGTCCCATCCATACCCTCTGCAGCATAGTGAAATACAGCTTCATCAGTGTTAGATTAATCCGAGGCAATCGATTTAGTGATTATTTCAACAAAAGTATTGCTAGCTGCACCTTCTATATTTATATCAGCCTCCAAAAGCTCATGTGACTTCTTTGATTGAAAATATCGGAGCACCGGCTTACCAAGTCCCCCGGCTGGTTTAGCGTTGTCTATTCTACTCACTTCAGCCTTCCCAGCCTTCTCAGCAGCCCGCTCATCTCCCGGCGTCTCTGTACTCGCTGGTAAGCGGCTTGTGGTTCGGGTCCCACGGGTTGGATTCTTCTGTGGAGCCATTCCCAGCGAGGACCGTGTCTGCAAGGCTGCTCCGGATCCAAGGCAATTAAGAGCGCACCGAGCTGTAAGACGCACTGCCACGTAGGTAAACAGGAACTCTGGCAAGTTCCTGCATCCAACCCTTATCAGCGCCTGCATCTGACACCGAGAGTTACAGGTTCCGAATCCCTGGTAGTAAACAGCGGCATCTGCAGCATTCCCCCTTCTGAGATTCCGCTTGCTGCTTTACTGTTAATTCTCCCCCTTGCAGGCCGCTATCATTTCCTCTCCATTAAGCAGGTTTTTCAGCAACAGGAGTTACGAGTCCTCGGCAGCCGATCCGTGCTGCAGCTTCTCAGTCAATCCGCCATATTGGTCCTCCCCCCCTGTCGGTAGCCAAGTAATCGGATCTATCGGAGCAGGAGGAAAGGTCCCTGACTCATGGAATATTACACAGATTGCCTTCTTTCTAAAAAATAAGAAAACAGCCGAAGAATGTGGGTCATATAGACCAATATCGCTTATAAATACCGACGCAAACATTTTTGCTAAAATTCTAGCGACCCGTCTTGCTCCGATAATGCCTGTCTTGGTCTCTCCCCAACAACATGGGTTTATCTTTGGGAGGGATACAACGGTTCATGTAAATATGGCCATAACAGCATTCGATGTTGCAAAGACAAAGTCGACCCCACTCGTATGATTTTATTAGATGCTGAAAAACTTTTGACCGAGTGGGGTGGGACTTTCTCTGGGCCACATTATTAGCATTCGGTATCAAAGGCAAATTTTGGCAATGGGTCCAAGCTCTATATAACCATCCTAGTGCCAAAATAATATATGCTGGTTTACAATCTTCAACTTTTTCAATCTCTCGTGGCACTCGTCAGGGGTGCCCTCTTATCACCTTTACTGTTTGCACTGTCGATAGAGCCATTAATCCTGGCCTTGCAACATCAGTCTCGAATAAAGCCTTTTACATTTGGGATGAATACTCTTAAAGTTACGGCGTATGCAGACGACATTGCAGTGTACTCAGTGGACACTGATGAAGCATTGAAGGGGATAGCTGAGGAGGCAAGGAGGTTTGGGGCTATCTCCGGCTACAGACTAAATATTAACAAAACTCAAGTCTTGCTGAATTATAAATCACCAGTTCCAGTGTTTGGAGCATGCAGTGTTGTTACCTTTTTAGGGGTTAGAGTGTCTGACAAAATAGATAAGATAGTTGCATTAAATTACGAGGCACTTCTGAAAGAAACAACTAAATCACTCAAAAAGTGGCACAAATTTCCTATGGGTATCATCGGGCGAATAAATATAGTTAAAATGAAGACTTTGCCCAAATTCCTTTATCTGTTCCAGTCCATCCCCTTAAAAGTGAACAATACTTTCTTTAAACACTCAGATGGGATTCTTAGCAGCTTTATCTGGGGCTACAAGAAGGCTCGTCAAGCAATTGATTTATTAAAGCTTCCATTCAATCAGGGGGGGGTTGATTTTCCTGATTTTAAATTATACTTTTTGGCAGCTTTTCTGGGCTGTCTTCGCAGTTTAATAAATCCCATGAGTAATATTTGTTTTCACAAATTTATGCTAGGGGAAGACTATAATATGTTTCTTTTTAGAACTAATGACCCAAATTACTACAAAAGTGTCAAATTCAAGACCGCACGCGACACTGTAACCATCTGGCAGGTCATTCTGTCTAAAGGTAATACAATGTTCTATCATGCTAAGCTTCCCTAATGGGATAACCCCGGTCTCCCAGAAATGTTCCACGATGTGGTGGGAAAGCGATGGGCTAATTCTGGGATTAAACATCTAGGGGATTTGTATGATTATAATGGGTTCATCACATTTGAAAGATTAAAGATCTTATATAAACTTCCAGAAAGTATGCAGTTCAAATATTATCAGATTCGAGATTATCTTATACGCAGTCTGAAGCTGACAAATGTTATGGATTCTGATATATGGAATTGTTTTTATGCGGCAAACGATAAGTCGCTGATTAGTATAGGGTATAAAAGTTTTAACACCTATAAGGAGGATGACTGTACCAGACTTGCTGATCGCTGGAGTCAAAGTATGGGGATGACGATTTCGGCTAACACTATTTCGCTTGCTCTCAGCAGTATCAACAGGTCTGTGCACTCATCCAACTTGAGGCTGCAGCAGCATAAAACAGTATGCTTATTATACTATACACCTGAAAGAATATCCAAATGGTGATCTAATAATTCTGCTAGTGATCGGACAAAGTGTCCAAAATGCGATCTATTGGCACCCGATTTAAAACATATGTTCTTTTTATGCCCTTAGCTAACAGAATTCTGGCAGAAGGTTGCTCAATTACTGTCCGAGAAATTTGGGAGACCAATAACGCTTTCAATAGTAGATGTAATGATGAGTGGGCAGAATAGGAGAACTAGCCAGAAGGATCTAATTACCATCTTATTAGTATGTGCTAGGCTGATAATTGCCCGGGTCTGGATCTCACAGGTTGCTCCATCAGCTATGGAATGGTGGGGCCTGGTCAGAGAGATGTACGACATGGAATTAGAACTGGGTAAAACGAGGGGGACCCATTCATTATGTAAACTCAAGAACATTTGTGGATCATTGTTCTGAAACTTAAGGAATATATCTGTATAACTAAGATGCTCTTTTGTTTTATAATCCAATCTTTTTTTCTTCTCTTCTTTACATAATTATTGCCCCCCCTTCTTTTATTTAACTTTTTTTTTCTTTTTTCTCTCTTGCTAAACAATTAATTTTTCTGAAAGATGCTCTGCTCTGTTATTGCCATTGCTTCTTATTGTGTCTGTTAAAAATTCCCGATTGTTGGTAAATAAAGAAAAAAAACTCTTGACCTCAAACCTTCATTACCATCCACACTGCTCCTCCTCACATTCCTTCTCCTCGAACAATACTATGGTACCAATTTCGTGAAGGCTTCCTTCCCCTCAATACCTCAAAATGTGACCTATCGGTCACGGAATGAGGTGACACATGATAAGCCAATCCCATGTGTCGTAATGCTTCCATCCAAGGTACACCTGCAGCCAAAGCTAACTGGATATCCTTCTTGACCACCCTATTAAAGTGTTCCACTTGGCTATTACCTTCTGGGTGATACAGTGATGTTCTCACATGTTTGATACCCATTCCAATCAAAAATGTGTGCATTTTGCCAGATGTTAATTGAGTACTGTTATCCGAAACAATCACCTCCAGAATGCCTTCACGTGCAAATACATCTTCCAAAAACTCGATAGCAATTTATGTAGTCACACAACTCACCATTCTTATCTCTGGACACTTTGAGTATTAATCGATTAATACAATAGCATAACTTTCCTTAGCAGACAGACTAAAAGAAGGCTCCATAAAATCAATAGCCAGCTTTTGCCAAGGACCCTCTGGTAACTCAACCATGGTCAGTGGAACATTCAAGGTTTAGCTACCTCATCACTGGTATTACACACCCGACAAACGTGGACCCAATGATTTACTATAGCATCAATTCCAGGTCACCAAAAATTATCCTTAATCCTCCTCTTTGTACATGACATACCACCATGACCTTTGTGACCTATCTCACAATAAGATTGCACACTCCCACAGGACGCACAGTCCTGTCACCTCTCAAAAGTGTTCCATTTGACATGCACAATTTCTCTTTTATCTTCCAGAAAGCACTACACTCACCTATTAATAGCCCTTCTCTTTGCCAACCATTTACAATGTATTCCTCTACAGCTCCCAACACCTGATCCTTCCCCATTTCTTGTAACCACACAAATTCCGTTAATAACCGATCACCCACATTCTTCTCTTCCTCACCTGACACAATGTCTTCAAACGTAAATGCCAACTCACACTCACTGACTTCCAGATCTGCTACACTATTGCTAGGCAGACGTGACAAACCATCAGCAACCACATTACTCTTCCCTGGGATGTACTTAAACTCATAGTAAAACATTTGCAATTTTAATGCTAATCTTGTCAGTCTTGGTGTCAAATTCTTTCCTCCTTCAGGTCTCAAAATATTCTCTGAAGGCTTGTGGTCTGTGCAAATTTTAAATTTCCTTCCCTACACATACATCTGGAAACGTGCAGCTGCCAAAATTGCCTCAAGTAACTCCTTCTCAATTACAGAGTAGTTGCATTCTGATAGTGTAAAAGGTTCGAGAAGCAAAGGCCACTATCCAGGGCTCATTCTGCATTCTTTGTGAAAACACAGCCCGATGCCATAAGCACTAGAATCTACAGACAACACACAATCAGCTTTTGTCATAAATGATTTCAAACATGGGGCTGCAGAAATCTGTTTTTTCACAGCCCAAAAATATGTACCCTGTTCTTCTGACCACACAATGTTTTTTTTTTTTTACAGTAACACTCTTAAAGGTTCCTCTTTAGATGCATAGTTCTCCACGAACTGTGAACACAATTCTGTGAGGCCTAAGAATGACATCAACTGTTCCTTATTATGAGGTTCTGGCGCAGCCATAATCACTTCAGCATGGCTGATATTTGGTCAGATTCCTTTCTTGGATATCACGTGGCCCAGATATTCTACTTCCTGTTTACCAAATACACATTTCTCATTTCTGACTGTCAATTCATGCCTTCTAACAGCCAACAACACTGCATGAAGATTTTCATCATGAATGTTTTTGTCTTGACCAAAGATTAAAATGTCACCCTGGAATACTTTCGCACCATTTACCCGTTGAAGAATTCTTGTCATTTCTCTTTGGAATACTAGTGAAGCACTTGCCAATCCAAAAGGCAATCTACGAAACTGGAACATGCCTTCAGGAGTGATAAACGCTGTACAATGTTTTGAATTATCCTCCAATTCAATTAGTTGATATGCCCTTGCTAAATCTATTATAGAGAACCAAGCATCATCATCTATGGAGGATATTAATTCTTGTAAATTTGGCAAAGGAAAATTATTCACCAACATTGCTTCATTTAAACACCTTAAATCCACTCAGTCTTGAGGTGTGGAGGAAACGGACTCATCAATCAACTTCTGGAACGGACCGATCAATCAACTTCTAGAACGGAACCATCAAAGAGCGTTCGATTGCCCTTCACAGCATCCAGCGTTACAACAAACAAATGATGGACGGAATGCAGACATTCTCCCCCAGTCAAGAGATCTGGGTTAAATCCATCGTTCTTTTGCCCACTACGCCACCCCAGTTCAGACACGGCCATATGCAAATCAGTCTTGACCCTGTGCCTCATGGGAACAGTCCAGCCCGAACTGCCAAGCCATGTCTTCCCTGGACCGGAATCAAGCATCCTAGGACCGGTTTCTGGCTATCAGCCGTCATCAGCCAGGATAGCTTGACTCCAGTGGCGTAGTGAGCACGGGTCCCACGTCTGGGAATACCCATCCCACTTAGGGCGAAAAGCGTTACAACAAACAAATGATGGACGGAATGCTGACAATGCAGACATTCTCCCCCAGTCAAGAGATCTGGGTTAAATCCATCGTTATTTTGCCCACTACGCCACCCCAGTTCAGACACGGCCATATGCAAATCAGTCTTGACCCTGTGCCTCATGGGAACAGGCCAGCCCGAACTGCCAAGCCATGTCTTCCCTGGACCGGACTCAAGCATCCTAGGACCGGTTTCTGGCTATCAGCCGTCATCAGCCAGGATAGCTTGACTCCAGTGGCGTAGTGAGCACGGGTCCCACGTCTGGGAATACCCATCCCACTTAGGGTGAAAAGCGTTACAACAAACAAATGATGGACGGAATGCTGACAATGCAGACATTCTCCCCCAGTCAAGAGATCTGGGTTAAATCCATCGTTCTTTTGCCCACTACGCCACCCCAGTTCAGACACGGCCATATGCAAATCAGTCCTGACCCTGTGCCTCATGGGAACAGTCCAGCCCGAACTGCCAAGCCATGTCTTCCCTGGACCGGAATCAAGCATCCTAGGACCGGTTTCTGGCTATCAGCCGTCATCATCCAGGATAGCTTGACTCCAGTGGCGTTGTGAGCACGGGTCCCACGTCTGGGAATACCCATCCCACTTAGGGCGAAAAGCGTTACAACAAACAAATGATGGACGGAATGCTGATAATGCAGACATTCTCCCCCAGTCAAGAGATCTGGGTTAAATCCATCGTTCTTTTGCCCACTACGCCACCCCAGTTCAGAAACGGCCATGTGCAAATCAGTCTTGACCCTGTGCCTCATGGGAACAGTCCAGCCTGAACTGCCAAGCCATGTCTTCCCTGGACCGGAATCAAGCATCCTAGGACCGGTTTCTGGCTATCAGCCGTCATCAGCCAGGATAGCTTGACTCCAGTGGCGTAGTGAGCACGGGTCCCACGTCTGGGAATACCCATCCCACTTAGGGCGAAAAGCGTTACAACAAACAAATGATGGACGGAATGCTGACGATGCAGACATTCTCCCCCAGTCAAGAGATCTGGGTTAAATCCATTGTTCTTTTGCCCACTACGCCACCCCAGTTCAGACACGGCCATATGCAAATCAGTCTTGACCCTGTGCCTCATGGGAACAGTCCAGCCCAAACTGCCAAGCCATGTCTTCCCTGGACCGGAATCAAGCATCCTAGGACCGGTTTCTGGCTATCAGCCGTCATCAGCCAGGATAGCTTGACTCCAGTGGCGTAGTGAGCACGGGTCCCACGTCTGGGAATACCCATCCCACTTAGGGTGAAAAGCGGTACAACAAACAAATGATGGACGGAATGCTGACAATGCAGACATTCTCCCCCAATCAAGAGATCTGGGTTAAATCCATTGTTCTTTTGCCCACTACGCCACCCCAGTTCAGACACAGCCAAATGCAAATCAGTCTTGACCCTGTGCCTCATGGGAACAGTCCAGCCCGAACTGCCAAGCCATGTCTTCCCTGGACCGGAATCAAGCATCCTAGGACCGGTTTCTGGCTATCAGCCGTCATCAGCCAGGATAGCTTGACTCCAGTGGCGTAGTGAGCACGGGTCCCACGTCTGGGAATACCCATCCCACTTAGGGCGAAAAGCGTTACAACAAACAAATGATGGATGGAATGCTGACAATGCAGACATTCTCCCCCAGTCAAGAGATCTGGGTTAAATCCATCGTTCTTTTGCCCACTACGCCACCCCAGTTCAGACACGGCCATATGCAAATCAGTCTTGACCCTGTGCCTCATGGGAACAGTCCAGCCCGAACTACCAAGCCATGTCTTCCCTGGACCGGAATCAAGCATCCTAGGAGCGGTTTCTGGCTATCAGCCGTCATCAGCCAGGATAGCTTGACTCCAGTGGCGTAGTGAGCACGGGTCCCACGTCTGGGAATACCCATCCCACTCAGGGCGAAAAGCGTTACAACAAACAAATGATGGACGGAATGCTGACAATGCAGACATTCTCCCCCAGTCAAGAGATCTGGGTTAAATCCATTGTTCTTTTGCCCACTACGCCACCCCAGTTCAGACACGGCCACATGCAAATCAGTCTTGACCCTGTGCCTCATGGGAACAGTCCAGCCCAAACTGCCAAGCCATGTCTTCCCTGGACCGGAATCAAGCATCCTAGGACCGGTTTCTGGCTATCAGCCGTCATCAGCCAGGATAGCTTGACTCCAGTGGCGTAGTGAGCACGGGTCCCACGTCTGGGAATACCCATCCCACTTAGGGCGAAAAGCGTTACAACAAAAAAATGATGGACGGAATACTGACAATGCAGACATTCACCCCCAGTCAAGAGATCTGGGTTAAATCTATCGTTCTTTTGCCCACTACGCCACCCCAGTTCAGACACGGCCATATGCAAATCAGTCTTGACCCTGTGCCTCATGGGAACAGTCCAGCCCGAACTGCCAAGCCATGTCTTCCCTGGACCGGAATCAAGCATCCTAGGACCGGTTTCTGGCTATCAGTCGTCATCAGCCAGGATAGCTTGACTCCAGTGGCGTAGTGAGCATGGGTCCCACGTCTGGGAATACCCATCACACTTAGGGCGAAAAGCGTTACAACAAACAAATGATGGACGGAATGCAGACATTCTCTCTCAGTCAAGAGATCTGGGTTAAATCCATCGTTCTTTTGCCCACTACGCCACCCCAGTTCAGACACGGCCATATGCAAATCAGTCTTGACCCTGTGCCTCATGGGAACAGTCCAGCCCGAACTGCCAAGCCATGTCTTCCCTGGACCGGAATCAAGCATCCTAGGACCGGTTTCTGGCTATCAGCCGTCATCAGCCAGGATAGCTTGACTCCAGTGGCGTAGTGAGCACGGGTCCCACGTCTGGGAATACCCATCCCACTTAGGGTGAAAAGCGTTACAACAAACAAATGATGGACGGAATGCTGACAATGCAGACATTCTCCCCCAGTCAAGAGATCTGGGTTAAATCCATCGTTTTTTTGCCTACTACGCCACCCCAGTTCAGACACGGCCATATGCAAATCAGTCTTTACCCTGTGCCTCATGGGAACAGTCCAGCCCGAACTGCCAAGCCATGTCTTCCCTGGACCGGAATCAAGCATCCTAGGACCGGTTTCTGGCTATCAGCCGTCATCAGCCAGGATAGCTTGACTCCAGTGGCGTAGTGAGCACAGGTCCCACGTCTGGGAATACCCATCCCACTTAGGGTGAAAAGCGTTACAACAAACAAATGATGGACGGAATGCTGACAATGCAGACATTCTCCCCCAGTCCAGAGATCTGGGTTAAATCCATCGTTCTTTTGCCCACTACGCCACCCCAGTTCAGACACGGCCATATGCAAATCAGTCTTGACCCTGTGCCTCATGGGAACAGTCCAGCCCGAACTGCCAAGCCATGTCTTCCCTGGACCGGAATCAAGCATCTTAGGACCGGTTTCTGGCTATCAGCCGTCATCATCCAGGATAGCTGGACTCCAGTGGCGTAGTGAGCACGGGTCCCAAGTCTGGGAATACCCATCCCACTTAGGGCGAAAAGCGTTACAACAAACAAATGATGGACGGAATGCTGACAATGCAGACATTCTCCCCCAGTCAAGAGATCTGGGTTAAATCCATCGTTCTTTTGCCCACTACGCCACCCCAGTTCAGAAACGGCCATGTGCAAATCAGTCTTGACCCTGTGCCTCATGGGAACAGTCCAGCCTGAACTGCCAAGCCATGTCTTCCCTGGACCGAAATCAAGCATCCTAGGACCGGTTTCTGGCTATCAGCCGTCATCAGCCAGGATAGCTTGACTCCAGTGGCGTAGTGAGCACGGGTCCCACGTCTGGGAATACCCATCCCACTTAGGGCGAAAAGCGTTACAACAAACAAATGATGGACGGAATGCTGACAATGCAGACATTCTCCCCCAGTCAAGAGATCTGGGTTAAATCCATTGTTCTTTTGCCCACTACGCCACCCCAGTTCAGACACGTCCATATGCAAATCAGTCTTGACCCTGTGGAAGAGTAGGTCGCACACTGCTCGTCACACCAGCAAGTTGCCCCAAAGGACTGTGGGAAATGTAGTGGCGACGGCGGGTACGCCTATGCCACGAAATGTAAATAGAACAGTATGTGTTGCGTTAGCCATCCCTGGACACGTGTTTCGAGGTAGTTGCCTCTCGTCAGCAGGGAGCAGGTCAATGTAAAGGGGTGCCGTGTGGACTGCCAAAATGTAATTAAAAGCAGGTCAAGTACCTCTCCTGGCGCGCAGGTGCAGACCAAGGCTCGTCAGCCCGTTAGCTCAAGGAAGCCGTTTAAATTGTGGAAGAGTAGGTCGCACACTGCTCGTCACACCAGCAAGTTGCCCCAAAGGACTGTGGGAAATGTAGTGGCGACGTCGGGTACGCCTATGCCACGAAATGTAAATAGAACAGTATGTGTTGCGTTAGCCATCCCTGGACACGTGTTTCGAGGTAGTTGCCTTTCGTCAGCAGGGAGCAGGTCAATGTAAAGGGGTGCCGTGTGGACTGCCAAAATGTAATTGAAAGCAGGTCAAGTACCTCTCCTGGCGCGCAGGTGCAGACCAAGGCTCGTCAGCCCGTTAGCTCAAGGAAGCCGTTTAAATTGTGGAAGAGTAGGTCGCACACTGCTCGTCACACCAGCAAGTTGCCCCAAAGGACTGTGGGAAATGTAGTGGCGACGGCGGGCACGCCTATGCCACGAAATGTAAATAGAACAGTATGTGTTGCGTTAGCCATACCTGATAATTTTTGGCAGTCTACAGCACCCCACATACGTACCTGCTCCCTGCTGACGAGAGGCAATTACCTCGAAACACGTGTCCAGGGATGGCATTTTAAACTTTTTACTCGTGGCTTAGGTGTACCCGCCGCTGTCACTACATTCTCCAGAATCCTATGGGGCTATTTGCTAGTATGACGAGCGGTGTGCGACCCACTTCGCATTTTGTATTTAAAGCTCCCTGAGCTATGGGTTGACGAGCCCGGATCCCGCACCCGCGCGCCGTGAGAGGTACTATACCTGATAATTTTTGGCAGTCTACAGCACCCCGCATACGTACCTGCTCCCTGCTGACGAGAGGCAATTACCTCGAAACACGTGTCCAGGGATGGCATTTTAAACTTTTTACTCGTGGCTTAGGTGTACCCGCCGCTGTCACTACATTCTCCAGAATCCTATGGGGCTATTTGCTAGTATGACGAGCGGTGTGCGACCCACTTCGCATTTTGTATTTAAAGCTCCCTGAGCTATGGGTTGACGAGCCCGGATCCCGCACCCGCGCGCCGTGAGAGGTACTATACCTGATAATTTTTGGCAGTCTGCAGCACCCCGGATACGTACCTGCTCCCTGCTGACGAGAGGCAATTACCTCGAAACACGTGTCCAGGGATGGCATTTTAAACTTTTTACTCGTGGCTTAGGTGTACCCGCCGCTGTCACTACATTCTCCAGAATCCTATGGGGCTATTTGCTAGTATGACGAGCGGTGTGCGACCCACTTCGCATTTTGTATTTAAAGCTCCCTGAGCTATGGGTTGACGAGCCCGGATCCCGCACCCGCGCGCCGTGAGAGGTACTATACCTGATCATTTTTGGCAGTCTACAGCACCCCGCATACGTACCTGCTCCCTGCTGACGAGAGGCAATTACCTCGAAACACGTGTCCAGGGATGGCATTTTAAACTTTTTTCTCGTGGCTTAGGTGTACCCGCCGCTGTCACCACATTCTCCAGAATCCTATGGGGCTATTTCCTAGTATGACGAGCGGTGTGCGACCCACTTCGCATTTTGTATTTAAAGCTCCCTGAGCTATGGGTTGACGAGCCCGGATCCCGCACCCGCGCGCCGTGAGAGGTACTATACCTGATCATTTTTGGCAGTCTACAGCACCCCGCATACGTACCTGCTCCCTGCTGACGAGAGGCAATTACCTCGAAACACGTGTCCAGGGATGGCATTTTAAACTTTTTACTCGTGGCTTAGGTGTACCCGCCGCTGTCACTACATTCTCCAGAATCCTATGGGGCTATTTGCTAGTATGACGAGCGGTGTGCGACCCACTTCGCATTTTGTATTTAAAGCTCCCTGAGCTATGGGTTGACGAGCCCGGATCCCGCACCCGCGCGCCGTGAGAGGTACTATACCTGATAATTTTTGGCAGTCTACAGCACCCCGCATACGTACCTGCTCCCTGCTGACGAGAGGCAATTACCTCGAAACACGTGTCCAGGGATGGCATTTTAAACTTTTTACTCGTGGCTTAGGTGTACCCGCCGCTGTCACTACATTCTCCAGAATCCTATGGGGCTATTTGCTAGTATGACGAGCGGTGTGCGACCCACTTCGCATTTTGTATTTAAAGCTCCCTGAGCTATGGGTTGACGAGCCCGGATCCCGCACCCGCGCGCCGTGAGAGGTACTATACCTGATAATTTTTGGCAGTCTACAGCACCCCGCATACGTACCTGCTCCCTGCTGACGAGAGGCAATTACCTCGAAACACGTGTCCAGGGATGGCATTTTAAACTTTTTACTCGTGGCTTAGGTGTACCCGCCGCTGTCACTACATTCTCCAGAATCCTATGGGGTAATTTGCTAGTATGACGAGCGGTGTGCGACCCACTTCGCATTCAGTCTTGACCCTGTGCCTCATGGGAACAGTCCAGCCCAAACTGCCAAGCCATGTCTTCCCTGGACCGGAATCAAGCATCCTAGGACCGGTTTCTGGCTATCAGCCATCATCAGCCAGGATAGCTTGACTCCAGTGGCGTAGTGAGCACGGGTCCCACGTCTGGGAATACCCATCCCACTTAGGGTGAAAAGCGGTACAACAAACAAATGATGGACGGAATGCTGACAATGCAGACATTCTCCCCCAGTCAAGAGATCTGGGTTAAATCCATCGTTCTTTTGCCCACTACGCCACCCCAGTTCAGACACGGCCAAATGCAAATCAGTCTTGACCCTGTGCCTCATGGGAACAGTCCAGCCCGAACTGCCAAGCCATGTCTTCCCTGGACCGGAATCAAGCATCCTAGGACCAGTTTCTGGCTATCAGCCGTCATCAGCCAGGATAGCTTGACTCCAGTGGCGTAGTGAGCATGGGTCCCACGTCTGGGAATACCCATCCCACTTAGGGCGAAAAGCGTTACAACAAACAAATGATGGACGGAATGCTGACAATGCAGACATTCACCCCCAGTCAAGAGATCTGGGTTAAATCCATCGTTCTTTTGCCCACTACGCCACCCCAGTTCAGACACGGCCATATGCAAATCAGTCTTGACCCTGTGCCTCATGGGAACAGTCCAGCCCGAACTGCCAAGCCATGTCTTCCCTGGACCGGAATCAAGCATCCTAGGAGCGGTTTCTGGCTATCAGCCGTCATCAGCCAGGATAGCTTGACTCCAGTGGCGTAGTGAGCACGGGTCCCACGTCTGGGAATACCCATCCCACTCAGGGCGAAAAGCGTTACAACAAACAAATGATGGACGGAATGCTGACAATGCAGACATTCTCCCCCAGTCAAGAGATCTGGGTTAAATCCATCGTTCTTTTGCCCACTACGCCACCCCAGTTCAGACACGGCCATATGCAAATCAGTCTTGACCCTGTGCCTCATGGGAACAGTCCAGCCCGAACTGCCAAGCCATGTCTTCCCTGGACCGGAATCAAGCATCCTAGGACCGGTTTCTGGCTATCAGCCGTCATCAGCCAGGATAGATTGACTCCAGTGGCGTAGTGAGCACGGGTCCCACGTCTGGGAATACCCATCCCACTTAGGGCGAAAAGCGTTCACAGCATCCAAGCAGCAATTCAACCCTCCCGGTGCCGCTCATCCCATCCTCGTCACCATTGCGAAGAAGGAAGGATGCACGGTAAGTAGGATACTCTCTTTATTGATTAAAGATAGATGTGGGCTACAGAGCGGCACCAGCCACAACCAATGGATCCTCGGTCCTCGACCAGCTGCTACCACTAGAATCTACATACCTAACACCCTCACCTACGTCCACATATTCCACACATTCTGATACCACACCCCTCCACCCATATTTTTATGCATGGAGAAGTGTAATCAACATTTCTACACCCTAACAACTGCACTAAAGGCCTGTGATCTGTCCTAAGCAGGAACGGCAATCCCCACAAGATAACATTTAAACAGTTTATTGAGCACGTGCAACCAGTGCTCCACGTCCCATGTCTAAGTATCTCTCCTCGGACCCTTTGAGAGAGCATGAAGCTAAAGCTGCCACTTTCTCTCCCCTATCATCAACTTGAGACAGCACCGTTCCAAGACCCTTTAAACTTGACATCAGTTGTCAGAATGATGTTCTTGGTGACAGCAAAATGACGAAGGGATGGCATCTTAGCAATCACACTTTTAAATGATTTGAAAGCCTCTTCCGACTCCTCAGTCCTATCAAATGGCACTCCCAACTTCAACTGTAATCTGATATGCTGAACACATTGTCAAACTTAAAATAGTATTCTGCCAACCCTGAAAATGACATGACCTGAATTTTATTGGGTGGGAATGTTGCTTCTATGATGTAGTTTGCAAGATCAATTTTGTGACTAATGCCCTCTCCTGAAATACTGTGACCCAGATATAAAACAGACCCAATACAAAATTAAAAATTTTCAGTTTTAGAGTAAGGCCTTTATCTCTCAATCTATTGATCACCTGCCTCAAAATATCATCATGTTGCTGTAAGTCTCTCCCATACACCAGGATGTCATCCGGGAAATACATTAAAGAATGAATTCCCTTCAATACCACTTTCACCAGTCTTTGAAAACCTGCTGCCACCGAAGCCAGTCCAAATGGTAGCCTTTTAAACCTATATGCCCTCCAAGGGTGGTAACGAAAGAAGTGAGACCTCAGGAATTGTCATATAGTATGACCGGGTGGTAAGCTGCAGTCAAGTCCACAACACTAAATACAGACCCTTAAGGATGGCCAGAGCCTCAGTGATATTCGTTAGTGATTGCCAATCAACCCATATGCACTGGTTGAGGTCTCAACACATCATGAGTTTGGTATTGTTTTCTTTGGGAGCCAGGGCTAAGAGGATTTTATCTCCTCAGTGACCCCAAAAAGAAGCAGCTGGTTCAATTCTTCTTATAGAGTTTTTAGCATAAGATGGACATCTTCCTTACATTATGCACCACTGGTTTGTCATTCTTGTTTAAAATGATCTTATGGTCAAACCCCTTGACAAGAGTCAAGGAGGCAGGATTAGGGGGTAAGGCGCACCACAGGAGAGGGCTGGAGAAGATCACCGGAGTGCTTGACCTCAAAATGGCAACCTCTTTAGACAAGGCCTGGCATGGAGGAAAAAAGGCCACATGTCAGGGGGCCTAGGCTGACAGAGCGGCAATTTTGGGGTATCTGTCGAAGACAAGTGGCGAGGCACCTGAAACATATGTGATGTGCCTGAGTGGTGGATCTCGAGGCGAGGGCCTCCAGCGCATAAACCTGATGTGGCTGCTACCACGTCAGGTTTATGCGCTGGAAGAAGATTGTGGCTTCTCTCTGAGCTCTGATTCAGTGCCTCCGCTGAGCCTCCATCGTGTCAGCTGGCCCAGATGACTCCTGAAGCCACCTAAAACATTTTCATGCGACACAACGTTTTCCGATCATAAAGCGTCAACTAGGGGGACCTTATTCTCAGCGAGGTGTGCTCCCTGGAACGTACTTCCCTGCATCCTGTCTCACTCAAGATGGTGACGACCTCCCGCCTCTCAGCCATTTCAGCGATGATGGCCGCTTGGCATTTTTTACCTATAAAAAACCTTGGGAGTTTTTGACCTATCGCCTGTTTGCCCTTTCCTTCTAGTCTACTCTTCTAGTCTACTCCCCCCCTTCCGCTTCACCAATTTTCTAATAATGGCCACCATGAGTGGGCCCCTTCCCAAAGCACTTCTTCTCCCCTTGTTGGGGAGGGATCCAGCATTTATGGCCTGGAGTCTCAGAGACCCCTTTGAGAGAGTCCACAGCAACAAGGGAGTCTCACACAGTGGAGGCCTGGGTTTTTTACCTCATTATCGCTGGGAGCACAGCACAGTACACACCGTGACCGTCCCGCTCGATGGAACTTTTTGGACTATGCCCACCTAGGCGGAAACTATAACCTTTGATATGTACTGTGGTGCCCGAGCATCCTTTGGCCGATGACCGGTAGAGCTGTCCCACTCAGCTATAGAGGAGTTTGGCTCTGGTTCACCCCTCGGTCGTCACCTACCCAGCCGGATGTCGGACACTTTTTTTCCTTGTCTCCTCGTTGTGCCTCCGATACCCTCCCCCTCCTCTTCCCTCCATTATTCTCCTATACCTGCCCTATTCCATCCCTCCCTCCCCTAATCTTCCCTCCCTTGCCTATTTTTTTCCTCATTTTTATGCTATGCTTTTATACTCATGTTATTCCTGTAAATACGCTCCAGTAACCAATGTAACTTTATAACCATGTTCTGAAACAATGTTTTTTCCTCATGTAAAGACCTCTGATACCTCCGGGTCCAGCCAGCGCTATATAAAAATAAAATAAATAAACAAGACCAGGCTGATCTTAAAACACATCAGGGAATTCATTAACCAATTCAAGGTCTTCTCCAATAGTGGCTATCAAAACTTGGTTGGAGAGTTGGAATTCAAGGTAATCCCTAAATTTCTTTTGTGTCTCCGCCCCAACAAATTATCACCATGTTTGGCCACATCGATTTTTCATACTGTTTCTGTTCACATGAAGTTGAGTTTTGTTACTGTGTATCCTATGAGGTCTGTCATCATCACTCCATACCCCTCAGGATTGATCTCAGGAAGTAGCAAGATAATCCTTTCTTTTCCATATATTTTCTCTCAATTTTGACTCCTACAAGGGTGAAGGGAAACCCTGACAAAACCATGAGTTTTTTTTCCTCCCATCACTATCTCACATTGAGCCATAGCCATATGGCCTCCACTCACAACACCATCCAACTGTTTGATTCCCAAAAGGAGGGTACAACTTGTAAGATTGCATTCTGGCTCACTCCAGGCACGTCCACCATTTCATGCACTTTGACATTCTTGCATGCCTAAATCAAGTGCCTTTTTCTCCCACAGTTGTGACAAACAGAATTACGGACATTGAAATTAGGCCTGTTTAAGAGGTGATACACACTACAACATTTAAAACGTGAATTTGGAGTGTCTTCCTAAAATGGAATACCCTCTCATTGGTCCAAAGTTGTATTTTGGGCTGTGCTCTTTTTATTGTCACAAGACACCTTATCACCTCAAAACATAGCCACTCTGTCTGCCAAATGTGGTGTGTTTCCTTGCATTTATGTAATCCATCCTACGCAAGTTCCATAACCTTCACTACGTCAATAGCCTCTTTAAGTGAGTGATTTTTTGCCAAAAGCTTTTTCCTACATCCTCGTGTCATTTGTGCATCGTACAAATTGATCCCTAATGAGGGAATCAGCTAGGTCCCCAAACTCACAGGTCAGAGAAGGATTCTTTAAAGAAGCTTCATAATTTGCTACTCTTTCTTCATTGGTTTGGGCACTGGTGGAAAACTTGTGGCTCTCCAATACCACATCTATACATGGGAGAAAACGACTCTCAGCATAGAAATGAACATTTCATAAACATTCACCTACCCATTGCCAATTACAATCTTATAAAGGCTTTCATAAATATTGCACCTCTCAATTCCCAGACTATGTAACAGAAAGCCTTGTTTCATGGCCGAGGAGAACTTCTCCCCTTTAACCCCTTCCCTGCTCATGACGGAACCGTTCCGTCATGAGCCACGGTTGGCGTGTGCTCATGACGGAACGGTTCCGTCATGACAATCCTGTCGGCGGCCGCTCCGCCTGCGCGGCGCTGTTTCCCCGCCTGTGCGGGGCGACAACGCAAATGGGCGGAGTCATGACGGAACCGTTCCGTCATGAGCACAGCTCAACTGTGGCTCATGACGGAGCGGCTCCGTCATGAGCACAGGCCCACCGCGCTGCCCCCCTGCCCCCCCCAGCGCTGCAGCGGAATGTCCGCAGCAGCGAAGGGGTTAATCACTATCATGTAAGAGTCAAAAGGGCATTTCCACCTCTTCCACAGTAATAGGGGCTCTCCAGATTCAGACAAGAATGGTGGAAGTTGAGACATATTCTTCACTGTCATGTTGTAAGACCTGGAGAATTAAATGTAACACAACAAGCTAAAGAAATTAACTGAAATAATAAATTAAAATAATTTTCCAAATTAATAAACTAATACAACAAACTAAAATAATGAAAATCAAGCTTTCACCCTTGACCCTGAGCTGTGTCTTTAATTTCGGGTGGATGCCTTCCTCCAAGACTGGTAAGGCTTAAAGCCATAGGCCTTCCCGCCGTTTGTCATGCTTCCACGTCTTCTTTTACACGTTCGCCGATACCTTCAGAACATGGTGGTGATAACCCCCCTTTGGAGGTCTCAGGCATGGTTCCATGTCATCTTGGATATGGCTGTGGAATTCTAATACCTTCTTTCGGGGAACTACTCCTAGGTCCTCACGGCGAATCTCATCCTCTCATAGATCAAGGTCTATTGATTCTGATGGCATGGAAGATTTCAGGCAACAATGGCAAATCCCTGGCCTTTCGCCACATGCTTTCCAACTCATATCTGAGTCATGGGCATCCGGAACAAGGAAGGCATATTGATTGGCTTGGAAAAAATGGGTTCGCTGGTGTCTTCAACGACATTACGATCTCGTTTCAACTGATTTAGTGCACGTTGTTAACTATCTATCGGAACTCTTCGCTTCTGGCCTAAGTTACAGAACTGTTAATGTCTAAAGATCGGCAATAGCTGCAGGTCATTCTTTAGTTGATGGTGTCTCACAGCATCATGGGACGTTAAACTGGTATTACAACTTATTTTTTCTTGGGGAGATAATGCTAACCTCTCTCTCAAACGCATTTCTTATAAGCTTACTGTGTTACTTTGCTTGGTTTCTTTCAAGCGAACCTCGGATGTTAAGGCTTTATATGTTTCTAACAGGTCCTACCAGCCTGAGGGAGTTTGTTTCTACCTTAAGAAAAGAACCAAAACTATGTCTTCCTCTATTTTCTACCCTTTCTTTCCTCTTAATGAAAGTCTATGTGTTGTTAATTGTCTCAAAGAGTATGAAAGAAGGACAGTAAGTGTGAGAGGAGTTGGAACTCAACTGTTGATTTCCCACAGATCTCCTCATAATCCAGTTTCCTCTCTAAAGCTTGCTAGATGGGTTAAAGAAGTGATGAGTGAGAGTGGTGTTGATGTTTCTATTGTTGGTGCGCACTCTCTCAGAGGCGCTTCTGCTTTTAAAGCTTTTATGCTAGGTGGAGGACTCCAGGATATTCTTAGAGCAGCTGACTAGTCAAATGAAAGCATGTTCAAGAATTGTTATTTCAGACCAATCAATAATGTGATTGATAATGTACTTGTTCACCTTAAACTTGCATAATGTTGGCCTCCGTGTCGTGCCATAAAATTTAGATTTTTCCCATCCTGTTGGGCAGAAAATCTGGATTTTATTAAGGACACGGGGCCAAGATTATCCCTCCACTTTCTAACCCTCCCTAGGGATTTTATATTTTGACCTGGTGTGTCTTTTTTCTTGCAGAAGAAGAAGTCTACGGATTGTTAAAGAAAGAAGTTATTTGTTCCACATCATTTTGAAGTCATGCTCTTTTCTGAGTTTATTTCTTGTTCGCAAAGAAGGAAAGACGGCTGCATGTTCATGGACTTTATACTGTAATGGAATGTTCCTTGAAGTTCTATATTCTCTTCATTTTTACTGCTGAGCTGTGGCAATATAGGAGATTTGCATAATCTTGGCATCCAGATTTTCTGCCCAGCAGGCTGTGAAAAATCTAAATTTCAACACCATATGAGGTTAACAAGGTGCCAAGCACTTATTCTATGTTAACTACAATGTCCTTTCGTGTTTGTGACCTGAGGCATCTTTTTTATTTATGTATTTATTTCCATGTGTGTCACGTTATGCAGCTGAGACCATTAGCGAGTTCATTTGCGATGAGCTCCTTCCCTTGTGCACAAATATCTAACTGCTAGGTGCCCTCATGATGTGTGTATCCCACCTGATACAATGCTACTGCAACAAAATAAATGTATTGATAAGATGTGCCAGCTTACTCTATATAACACACCTACTTTTGTCCATGAATGGTTAAAGCATGTTTAGTTTAAGGTCTGAATCTTCATGCCAGGTCTATGAGGGCACTAGAATTCAAAGGGGTGTAGGTGGACAGCAATCCCTGCTCCTCGCAGGTACTTGTGCCCTATGTTAAGATGAAGAAACTGGACAGGAATTGATTCCCAAGCCCTTTATTCCACCAACAGCAACACAGCTCGAGTACAGTGTTCCTGCTCCTCTCTCAGTTGTCCTCTAGCTGCCCAACATTCTACTTGTCACCATGGCACACCCTGAAGTGTCACTGGATAGAATGCCAGATCAGTAAACATTCAGTGAGCAAATCACAACTGAACCATTGCTCAAATGGTAAGTTGAAAATATCAGAAATTCACAAGTGGAATGAATATTTTCAGTAGATTAATTTTGTCCAATTCTACTGGTAAACGCTGCTGGATGAAAGCCCTTAAAAATCACATATTAGAGAATTCTGTGATAAGCTAAATATAATTGTATCTTGAACCAACGTATTTGGTTAGGACAAAGTTATGAAAAACATAGCCAGTGATCCAAGTAATGAGGCCTGTATGCGAAGTCTGGAGATTGTAAGGTTGTAGAAAACTTGGTTAGGTGTAAACGTTGAAAATGAAAGGAGAATAAGGTAGTCCAAAAATAGGTGGGGGGCTCAAACATCCTGTGATTCTGGGCAAATTACTTAATCTACCTGTGCCTAAAAAAATATGAATGTATCTCTTTGTAATGCAACTGATACTCATGTAAAGCGCTCTGATGCCTTTGGGTCAAGATCGTGCCCACTGTCTACCGAGGATCAGTGGGTGAAAAACAGTGCTTTTGAAAGCTACTCCGAGGGACTACCAGTGATAAGACTATTTGCAAGCATTCATCCCATCATCTTTTGGGGGTTTGATTGCCAGTAGTACATCTGGAATCCTGAGACTAGTGTAACTTTCCAAGCCTACTACTCACAATTTGAGTGAATTCTAAAAAGTAATATATTTGTATTCATTCAAACAGTACTTCTATGGGTGCAGATTTAAGAGTATTTGGTAAACTGGTCACTACGGAGCATATTTACAAAGAAGAGATGCAATGCAGCACAGCAAGCAAAGTTCCTGTGCTTCGTTGTGTCATCTGAAGAGAACAAAACTGTGGCATATCTTTAATGAAATGGCACGGTGCAGGTTAAGTAATGTATGGCCATATGTACAGAATTTAGGGGTCACAATTCCTAATGTATGAAACCCATTGAGTTTCATTTAGCGATTCCTAATGGGGTCACAATCGACCTACCTCATGAACGTTAATGAAGTAGGTCACAATTCTACTGGGGTCAGCATACCACCATGCCTGTGTTTGCTTTTTAATAAAGCAAATGTTTTTTTTTTAATGCACACCTTTTTCTTTAAAGGAATACGAGATGCGTTTTAAAAGAAAAAATGGAGAGGAGTTGGCCTAACGGCTAGGGCAGTCGACCTTAAATCTAGGGAACTGGGTTTGATTCTCGGCAAAGACGCTGAACATCCTGTGATTCTGGGCAAATCACTTAATTTTCCCTTTCTTGACAAAAATGAATGCATCCTCATGTAATGCCACTGGTGCTATGTACAGGGCTCTGATACCCGATTCGGGTCAAGTTCGTGCTATATAAAACTCTGTAAAAAAAAAAATCAGGTCCCTTGCACCACTGCCTGCTCCTATATACTTGTTTCAACATTCGCAATGGGAAAGAGGTCCCCTGAGGCTGTTTTGACCAATTTAACTTCCCAGTGAAATTTTAAATGAACTATTCTCCCCAACCAACCATAATAAAATGCTTTTAACTTGCTCACTCATCTAGTCTCTTGTAAAATTGTTTTTATACCCTATTCATTTTTTTTTAATTTTATTGGACGGCTATACTTCCAAATTAACAATTTTCCGAATTTGATATAAAACTGTTTCAAGGAGAAGTCCTAAAACCATATCAAGATTTGAACTAGTAATATGGCCAAGTGTACTTAAAACAAATAACAATTGCCACAATTTTGCCTGAAAATGTTCTGCGGAAGAACCTTCAAAACACCATGATTTCATTCTCCATAAGTCGGTTTGCCATACATTTGCCAAAATGATGGCCTTCAAGCACTATATACAAGTGTGCCATGAACAAGTGTAAACTCCTATGCTCACATGTAGATCGCTTTCTTTTTGGTGTTGTGGTCTATTTTTGTCCAGGCCTATCCTCACACAGATCTAAATACGAACTAAGGTAAGCTGCAATACCTCCCTTAAGGCTCATCTGCTGTTATAAGGGGCTTAGAAGAATACCACAGACCTTAATGCAAGCAAGTAATTTGCTCTCTGCAATCAGCAGGGTACTAAAAGACCGCCATCAATTGTATATATAGGGCCCTAGCATCCCCGGGCCCCTACTACACTTTTTCCTCTGCTAACACATACACTCTTTTTTTAATTAACTTTCTTTTATGTTCTTTGGCATTATTTTTAAGGATATACATGCTTTGGTTGTTTGGTTGGTGGATTAGGCAAGTATACCATGACTTTCATACTGTCTATAATGTACTCTCCAGTCTTGCACCCATGCAGTATTCATGATGGATGCAAGCAGGGCACTAATCCTATAAAAAGAAGTGGGGGGACCAACCAACTTAGCCAGTATGCCAGTGACATCATGAGGAGTGCCATCAGAGCACATGACGTCATGATGCATGATATTCCACATGGCATCACAGTAAGTGACCTCACTGGAAGTGACATCACAAGAAGTGACATCAGATACTAAGATATCACACATAGGATTATCAGGTGTATCATGAATGCATCTAAGCGCATTATGATATTTAACAAATGAGACTTGGGGTTGGGGTTGTGCCAAAAAAGTGTCTCAACCCTGATGCTAAATCTGGGCCTCAACTAATAAAAATTAATGTAAACCCTGCCACAAAGAAATTGGCAACAACAAAAAGCATTGTAGTAGATCGGTTCTGCTTAATTGGTTGCAATGTCTGAATTCTAAAATATTTTATGGGGTTAACGCATCTGCTGCAGAGGTGCCCAGTAAATCTCAGGGAATAATAATAATGGTGCGATAACTCTGGAGGTTAATGCATTCGTTGGAGAGATCTGTGTTTTGTGTAGTCC
This sequence comes from Triturus cristatus, assembly GCF_964204655.1. Classification (NCBI taxonomy): domain Eukaryota; kingdom Metazoa; phylum Chordata; class Amphibia; order Caudata; family Salamandridae; genus Triturus; species Triturus cristatus. Next base: position 486,864,511 of record NC_140591.1, read on the forward strand.
CAAATTTGAACCAAAGTAGTATTGAAGATTAAGATGTCTCCTGCAAAACATAATCATCCACTGTTCGGGTGGTGGGGAGGGCATTTGGGGATTGTTGAACCTCTATTTTTTTTCTACCTTCTGGTTTGTTATTAATGATATCGCAACACATGGTGTGCATCTTATACAATGTTGTGAGGATAAATGTACCACATAATTATGAAAAAGTGCTCTGATATGTGTATGATATAACATTTGCCAACTGAAAATACAATAAAATATGTTTTGTTTAAAAAAGGTTGTCTCCTCAAAGCACATCATATAACATGCAGATCACAGATTTGTATTTTTAAGTAGATAGGTAAGTAGAATACTGCTTTGAACACAGAGATCCTTTTGTTAGTTGCAATTCATGAATTGTAATCCTTCTAGTAGACCACAGTGAGCTATGAAGGACATTTGACTCCTACACCTTGTTACCCTGACTGGCTCATGTAACACATCTTGTACATTGATTTGCACACTTACGTCATTTATTTTGAATGGATAATGTATATGTTATGTAAAGCGCTCTGCATTGGGATGAGTAGCACTATAAAAGAAATAAAATAGTGCTATTTAAATTGTTATTTGTGTAAATACTGGGACACACAAACCCATCTGACATTCTTACAGTGCATGCACTTATATACAGGGACTGAACAAAGTAAAAAGCATGCATCTCTAAAGTACCAGTGAAGAGATAGCAAGCGTTGTACTTTTGTTTCCTCTCCGGTGCGTTTGCATGTAAGTGTGAGGTTCCAGGCCACCTCCAGTCCGATACTCGATCAGAAGGAGGTCCGATGACCCCTTAACTCTGCCTTTACCTTTAGCAAATCTGGAGGCGAACCCCCCACCCCAGGCTGCCTGCATGTTGCTGCTGGGAATGGAAAGCATACAGCGTGCAGAAGCTGCTGAACATGTCCCAGAGTCTGAAAATTACACCGGGACTAGTTCGGCATTTTTCTGTGGGGACCAACATCTTGGCAGGGTGGACAAAATAGTGGGTGGACGCCGTTTACCCGTGGGTACCCCTGACTCCTGCCCTAGATGTGAGTGATTCTGATGTAAAGCACTAATGGCCTCATTTACAAGACTTTGATGCAAGGCAGTGCAGTAAGTCACTTTGCTATGCTGCCCTTCGTCAAAAGAAAAGGGCAGGAATGCTCCGTATCTATGAGATACGGTGCATTCCTGTCGTCTTTCAGTGCATTTGTGCACAAATGGCTGCCTAGCGCCAATGCAGGCACCCTTGCAGGTGCAAGGGTGTCCAGGTTGTTGGGATGATTGTTTTTGTGCGGGAAGATACACCGTCCTCCACAAAAACAATCAATGAGGTGTTTTCCTCTTACTATGTGTGCTGTTGAATGCTGTGCACATATAAAGGAAACAATGAAGAGAAATAGAGTGAGTTTCTACTGTTCCTATTCTGGTTTCATAAGTAAATCAGTTTTGTTTCTTTCATGGACTGCAGTATCTAAACCTCACTGGGCCTCTTTTACAAGAGGCCTGCGCTGCCGGCACATCCATTTTTTCAACGCTCCTGTGGTGCAGGCCTCTCAATCATATATATGAGAGGACACAAAGGCATCCGGAGTGGCTTTGCATAGCCTCATAGATATGGAGTGAGGCAAGGCAGCGCAAAGCGCTGCGTTGTCTCACTCTACATCAAGGAGGCGTTCCATGGGTGTTGCGGTGGGTTTCCCCACGCAACAACCATGGGTTTTGAGATATTCCCAGATTTGAAAGGAAATGTAAACCTGGGAATGCATCAAAACTGTGACCCTCGGCCCAGGCGAGGCGTAACAAGGACAAATTACAATTTCTTCTAGTTTTTTCCCTCTTTCTACTCGTGCTGCAGAATGCAGGACACATAGAAAGAGGAAAACGCCTCGATGGACTGTTTTTGTGCAGGAGGGTGTCCCTTCGCGCACAAAAATAATCGTGGCAACAACACAAATATCCTTACACATACTGCAAGGGTGCCTGAGTTGGTGCCAGGCACCAATTTGTGGGTAGCCAGAAAGGACCGGAATGCTCCATATTTCATTAATACAGCACATTCCTGCCCTTTCCTTTTGACACAGGGCAGAGCAGCAAGATGCCTTGCAGCGCTGCCCTGCCTCAATAACTAGTAAATGAGGCCCTCTGAATTGTTTGCAAATGACATGAACGATCATGTGTTGGCCGCAGATGCTGCATTATCTGACATTATAAAAATACTGTTCGAAGTAAAAAAAAAACTATATTATGTTTCTTTTCTATACATCACTTGCCTGGTTAGGTTTGTGTTTTTTGCTTTGTGGGTTGTAAGGGCCATATTATCAAGGAACGGCGATAACATTATCGCCGCTTTAGCGCAGGAAACTGCTGCTAAAGCGGCGATAATGGGGTTGATAATATGCCCTTGTGAATTCCCATAGAAGCCCACGTTCACACCAGAACCTGGGCTTCTATGGGAACTCACAAGGGCATATTATCAAGCTCATTATCGCCGCTTTAGCGGCAGTTTCCTGCGCTAAAGCGGCGATAATGTTATTGCCGTTCCTTGATAATATGGCCCTAAATCTTTTGATAGAGTCATCGCTGTTACTCCGCCAGTGTCTTCCTTTTCCATACTTCTGTTTTTATCCTCTCTAAGGGGCATATTATCAATCACGGGGTTAAAATTATCGCCGCTTTAGCGGCAGAAAACTGCTGCTAAAGCGGCGATAATGGGCTTGATAATATGTCGCAGAGAATTCCAATAGAAGCCCATGTTCACACCAGAACATGGGCTTCTATGGGAGTTCTCAAGGGCATAATTTTTCACGCAGTTTCTTGAAAATATGCCCCTAAAGTCGAAGGCATTTGGCAAACTATCAGCAGGAAAGATACAGGGGCCGATTAACAAGTGTAAATTAAGACGTGTGGTTTAAGTTTAGACCAATCTTCTAAGTGTAATGTGCCCACTGTGTCCTACCTATAGAGTCAGTGTAACGCTGAGAAAGCCTCATTCGGCTGCACGTGCCCCGTTGACAGCTGGGATCTGCGGACGACGCCCCTCGAACACTGTTCCCAGCCTAGATGGCTCACCATTGCGACAATCTAACATACATTACGAACCATTGAATTGAGCAATTTTAGCACGTGTTGTATAATATAGTGCTTAAAATGGCAGAACTGTGACAGGCGCTTTAAATACTTGTTGCTATTATTAACAATACACGACCCATGATAAAATGAAATTAAATAGGAAGGTAGAACGGTTTGAAGGTGAAACAAAGTTGTCCCTCCATAGCTCCAGCATGACCCCAGAGGATTGAGAGGCGCTGTGAGACTCACTGGGTCATCGGTGTCTTGTTATGCAGCGGCCTCTGCTGGTGAGAAAGTAGTACTGAAAGACCATCCCGCGGGAGTTATGTGTTCAGGGTTCAGACCTCATCCCCTGAGGCCCGATAGCACACATATTGCACTGTTAAAGCCAGGTACACATATGTACACATTCTCAGAGCGGCCCATTAGTGAAAGGTGTGACAAAAGATAGACCCAAAGAAGAAAGAAAGAACATGACCTCCACCATCGAAGCGACACTGAGTATATGAATCTTGACACATTTAATAAACGTATCGAGTGTTTGAGAACATCAGTGTAAAATAGTTAAGTGGGAGATACCCCCCAGATTCTGTGTGTCACATATGCGAATATTAACAGGGGCAAGACCCGCATACCCATGTCGTCGTCTGATAATAATATCATCTGTTAAGTTTGTTTTAATGCCGCAAAGCAGATCAGATCTCAATTAAAGTGTTCTGCTCATGTCACCATCTGGATTACTGGGCCTAATGTAACTGTCAACTTTTGGTGTTAATCAATATGAGCAAGTGATAAATCCGAACTCTCGCCACCTACCAGTAACGAATTCCACAATGCTCATGACAACATAGCCATTTACAAGTCTATAAACGCAACAGTGTATGTTAGGTGCAAAAACATCAGTTTTTCACTTAACTACCGCAATAGGAAAGACAAGGCATCTCTCATGCATACAAACTGTACATTGCTGCAGAAGGGCCAGGCCACGTACAGAGGGCTGAAAAACAGCAAGGAACATTCACCTCAACAGCTCCCCAATGCTACATCTAACATTCAATAATATATTGATCAGACCCAGGCCTATCGTAAAGCTAGTCCACTGGGTGAAAAAAATAAAATTATATATATATAAAAATAATTGCAACACTGAGGATGCGTACCAACATGAAAGTAATAACATCATTACACGCTTCAGTGGAAGAGGGTATCCTAGATGGGTACTCAAGAGAGCATACAACAGAGCAGAGCAGGTAGTCAGATCCTCCACCATCACTGACAAACTCATCAACGAGACACGTGAAGAGAATAACACCAGAATGATCACGACTTTCAGCACAGATGCCAATAAGATCAAGCACATTCTTTCTAAACACTGGGATACCCTCAAAAGTGACAACGTTATTGGGGGGACGATTCCGGATAGACCTAACATAACCTTCAGAAGAGGGAGGAATATTAGGGACATGCTGATACACAGTGACATCACGATATACCCACACAGGGACCTGCATGGACTCAGGGGATTTTTCCCCTGCGGCCATTGCAAAGCATGCAACAACAGCAGATTCCGCAAACAGGTCAGATACAATGGTGTCAGTAAGGAACTCACTCAATTTCTCACATGCAGTTCTACATTTGTGGTCTATGCCATCGAATGCACATGCAATCTATGGTATATAGGTAGTACCACATGCATGGCCAAGAAGCGCATCTTAGAACATGGGAGGGCCATCAATAATTTTGACCCCAAATATCCCGTAGCGCGCCATTTTAAAGAGAGACATTCTTCAAACACCAATGACATGAGTTTCTTTATCCTGGAACAGATCGAGAAACATCCCAGAGGTGGCAACAGGTTACTCATGCTGAGACAGAGGGAGTCCAAATACATTATAGACTCCAAGACAAAAAATCCAGGAGGACTGCACCAAGACGAAGAGCTATCAATACACCTTAAAGAATGACTCCTGATTTCTACTCACAGACAGAGTACCCACTTATTCCGCTATGTCTGCTTATTCAGCGGTTTCCTGCTGTTTCTCTCTGTCCCTGATGACTCTGCTCTTATTACGTTGAACGACTGTACCTGGCCGACACAGCCGGTTTTTATTCCTGCAGCTTGTTTCATGTTTCCTTTGTGAACAGCAGTTTTCTTCCCCTTCCTTGACAGTGATTTAATGTATATTCTATACACCTATATGTACAGGATTGAGTGATCCTTATTTTAATTCGTTTTTTCTTATTTGTTTTTCATTTGTTTTTGCACAGGAGGAAAGGAAGGGGCCCATCCACCAGCATTCACCAGCACGGGCCGCCTACCCTTTTTATCTCGCATCAAGAGCACGTATTTTACTCACTCTTCTTTGACGGCTGAACCCACTATGTAACTGATACATAAGATGCAGGCTGCAGGGTGAGGAATAATTCGACATTGCCTTGACAACTTTTGAACTTTTTGTAGGCCGCTCACACCAGGGGTGTTGTCTCCCGGAATCTGGGAAGATGGGAACTATCTTTGGACACTTATGGAAGAGTATGCATTAGATCTAGCGCACATCACACTTTGGGCACTTGCCCTATTAAAACCTCCCCTTCTTTGACATTATGCAACGAGAATGGAGCAGCCATTTACTTATTTTTGTCTAGATGCTCGTCACTCATATTTCTATCTGTTCGATACCCCAGCAATTTTGAGCCAGACACAGATTTATTTGATGCGAACTTATCTGTTACGTAATTGAAGCAATTTTGATAACCGATGGGTCTTTGGCAAACCTGGAGTGTACATACCTTATTTGACAACAGTTATCCACATATCTAAGCACATTTATTGCTTTAGTTCTGACATGTTTATACTGTTTATTTGGAATTATCGGATGACCCATTATTTGCATTTGCATACATTGAGGTGCCCCAGTAGGATGCTTCACTTTAACACTGGTCTCATTTTGTATTTAACTTTGAATCGTGTTTAAATTAGAGGCATCCAGGGCACTCTTCCGGTGTCCATGGATTTCGCTCCACTCTAAGATGTCTGCCAAAATGAATTTCTTTTGAGTCCTCTCTCTTTGTTTACTATCTTACCTGCGATTGACATGATTACTATAAGTTCGGCTGTCATTGGGTGCACGGTATTCACGTGATCAAGCTTGGCAAAGCGAAACGCGTTGTGAATAAACAGTGATATTCATATATCTCACGGAGTTGGTGTTATCTGAGAGCGCACTTATTGAGGATTTATGTAATACATATATATATATATATATATATATATATATATATATATATATATATATATATATATATATATATATATATATATATATATATATATATATATTATCTACTGGCAGCCGCCAGTAGATAGTGATAGTTACAACCTAGTTTCCATAGGAAATCTCAAAATTCTATTTTGAATAACTTTTGCGCCGGTTGACGAATTCTCGCGAAATTTTCAAAACAAATGGGGCGCTCCGTTCAGCTCCTACCCTAAAAGTCTCGGGGTGATTCGTCAAGCGGGGGCCGAGAAAAAGGGGGGGGTCCCAAATCGCGTTTTCCCCATGCATTTTTCCATAGGACCTTTAGTCGAAGGTACAGCCCGAACGGCTGAACAGAATTACGTGAGATTTGGCAGAGAGGTAGCCATAAGGTCAAGGAAGTGCCTTTTGAAGGTCTCGTGTAAATCTGTTCAGTATTTCCGGAGAAAATAGCATTTAAAAGCATATAAATATCTATACGTGCGCACCGTGCGCGCATTGTGCGCGCACCCTGCCGTGCGCGAGCGCAATTCTGATTGGTTGTTAGATGTCGGTAAACATTCGAATTGGTCGAAACCAGGAAGTGTCGGCCGCCATTTTGTCTCTCGCAGTCTGAGGGGGTGAAAAACAAAGGTGGAGAACGTGAAAAGGGGGCAGGGTGGACAGTTCCTGACCCCCTAGCCTTTGTCATGGGGTCCCAGAAGGAGCCCCAAGGGCAAAAAAAAGATTTTTTTTTTTTTTTGAAAAATCACGGAGTGCGCGCACTGTGCGCGCACGCTGAAAAAACACACGTAAAAAATGTTGTAACATGTTTTTTTACGGAAAATTAAGCGAGGTTCGCGCACCGTGCGCTAAAAATCCCATAAAAAAAATAAAAAATACATTCATAAATTAGCATTTAAAAAACCTTTGAAATTCACTCAAAAAACCATAGGTTTCACACACGTTATAGTTACGAATTAGCATTTAAAAAACCTTGCAAATTCACTTAAAAAACCATAGGTTTCACACATGTTATAGTTAGCTGGACATTTCACTCGTAAAAAACCAATGAAATTCCCCCGTTATAGTTAGTGCAGGCAACTATAACTCACGCGACCGCAATCCTCTGCTAATGACGTCAGATATTACATCACTGATGACATATGTGTCTTTCTGAAAAATAAATATTTGTAATATATGTATAGCTAAAGATTAATGGAAGAAGACATGGGTAAATAAGTGTCTAAATACAGTGATGTAATATCTGACGTCATCAGCAGAGGATTGCGGTCGCGTGAGTTATAGTATATATATATAGTGAATATATATATATATATATATATATATATATTGCCTACTGGTAGTTGCCAGTAGGTAGTTATAGTATAGTTTCTATTCAAAAAGCGTTTTTTCTTTTGCCAATATCTCTAGTGCCGTTCTCGAAACTTAGCTGCCATCTTGAAAATTTTGTGGTGATCCATCAAGCGGGGACCGAGAAAAAAGGGGGGCCCAAAACACTTTTTCTCCGTGTTAATTTCCATAGGAATCTGTTGACGCAGCCATAGCCCAATCTGCTTCATGGAATTACACCAAATTTGGCAGAAAGGTAGTTCTTGGTCCAGAGTGTACTCTTTTTGTTAAATGGTGTAAATCCATTCATTAGTTCCTAAGAAATTAAAATATTGCATAGATATACAAATGTGGCTGCAGACACTCCCGATCTCGAGCCTGCTATCTGATTGGCTGCCAAGACTTCAAACCAGGAAGTGTTGGCAGCCATCTTGTGACTTGGTTGAACCAAGACTCAAGGAAAAGGGAAAAAAAAAATTCAAAACAAGAAAAGGGGGTAGGGTACAAACACCCTGACCCCCTAGGCCTGTTCAGGGGGTTCCCAGGGACCCCAAGGACCAAAACAAGGTTTAAAAAAAGAAAATCTGCAGGAATCGTAGTGGATCCGTGAACCCTGCCAGAAAAAAAAACTAAGAGCAGTCTCCTCTGCTCCATTTCCTTTGGCCCCTGGGTGGGGCAGGTCCAAGGGGCAAATTTTACATGCATCTCTGTCTGGTTTTAGAGTTGGGTTCTCTACGTTAACCACTCTTCTGGGAGTTACAGAAACTTTGCGTCAACGTCTTGATATGGTTGAAACTGTGGCACTCATACTGCTTGATTTAAGTGCTGCCTTCGACACTGTGTCACATACCGCCCTACTAAAAGCTTTACAATCTTTGGGCGTAGTCGGGACAGCACTCAAATGGCTCACTGATTTTTTGACCGACCATACTTTTCAGGTCTTTTCCCCGTCAGCAAGTTCTAAGTCCCACGCTTCTCCTTATGGAGTACCGCAGGGCTCTATTCTAAGCCCATTATTATTTAATATCTACATCAGACCCCTGGCCACATTAGCTGAAGAGGCTGAGTTATCTATTTTTTCGTATGCTGATGATACCCAGCTAATCTTCTCCCTCTCCACCAATGAGGGATCTAAGGTATCCTCTCTCCAGGTAGGGCTGCAAAACATAGCAGGTTGGATGCATGCCAACATGCTAAAACTTAACGGTGGAAAAACTGAAGTTTTAATTCTTGGGAAAAATAAAGATCTTTGGGGCCCCCAACACTGGCCTCCTCAAATGGGTGATCTTCCCCAACTGGTGCCACTAGTCCGCAATCAAGGCGTAATTATTGACGACCAGCTATCAATGAGGCAGCAAGCAGTCAAGGTCGCCTCAACCTGCTTCACCATCCTAAAATGGCTCAAAAAAATTATTTGGATGTTGTCTGGTCCCTTACAAAGAACAGTGGTCCAGGACCTTATTACTTACAGGTTGGACTATGGCAACGTCCTATATTTAGGAGCCAACAAGGAGGTGGTTCGAAAACCTGCAGGTAATACAGAACTTGGCGGCCAGACTGCTTTGCCAGGTGCCTAGAAGGGCCTCCATTTCAAGTTCTCTCGTCGACCTCCACTGGCTTAGGATGGAGAACCGCATCAAATTCAAGGCCCTTTGTTATTTGCATAAAATTAAATCGGGCACAGCACCACAGTATCTGTGTTCCTTAGTCCATCCTTACTTACCAACGCGCCTTCTCCGATCCTCTACTCAGGCCAAATTTTCAGTCCCTAGGACCAGGCGGTCGCGTAAGGGTTGGCCGGTCCTTTTCTTACCTGAGCCCTTCACTATGGAATTCACTCCCCATGCCACTTCGGCATGAAACCATCTATATGAACTTTTGCAAAGCCTTAAAAATGTGGTTATTCAACCAATAGTTTTTTCTCTTATTCTACGTGTGTCCGATGGCGCCGGGGAACCTCCGGGTAGCTGTGCGCCTTATAAACTTACATTAAGAATAATAATAATAATAATTGACTTAATAATGTGGGGGCCGCGAGGGCTCCCGCAGCACTGGGGACCACCACATCCCTGGTGCTATTCACATTAAACGGTGAGGGCAAGTTGCCCCCTCCACTGCCACATGGACCACCACCTCCCCAGGCCTATATTTGCAATATTATGCATGGGGGCTCCAGTCACCTCCCTGGGGCTATTTACATAACAATGAGGGGACCACACGCTGCCCACTGCCCCGGAGACCCTCACCTCCCCGGGGCCACATTTGTAATAGAATATGTGGCCGCTCCAGCCCCCTGAGCAGCCCCAGGGACCGTCACCTCCCCAGAGCTATTTATAGTAAAATGCGGGGGCCACGTGCACCCTCGCTGCCCCGGGGACCACCACATCTACGGGGCTACATTACAAAATGCGTGTGGGGGCTCGTTCCCCCATGGAGTTCTGGGGACCGCCACCTCACATTGCACAAATTAAGAGAAGGCAGGGGTCCGTTGTGCCCCGCAGCCTGGGGACCACCACCTCCCAGGGCTGGCTCCAGCAATGTCCCGGGGGTCAGGAGGGGGGCAGCGCAGTTCCCCCCCTTTAAATGTATTTTTTTTAATAGAAATGGCCATGCCATGAGTGATGTAATATGGTCACTGACCATGTCATAAGTGATGTAACATGTGAGGTCATAAGCAGTGCATTGTGGGGGTGTGAATTATAGTTAGTTCAGCTAACTATAATGGCTGAATTTCTCTGGTTTTGTACGAGTGAATTATCAGCCTAACTATAACGTCTATGTAACCTTTGTTTTTTGGTGCTTTTCTGTAGGATAGACTAATACCCTACAGAAAAGCACCATCACTATCAGATACATTAGTGAACAGTCATTTTGTTTTAAGTAAACAAGACACTTGGCTACAGAAATTGCAAAAGGGATTTGGCAAATGCCATAACTGCAAGGCATGTAAGATTGGTAAAAATCTCAAGACCATCATCGATCACCAAGGAACAACTTTCAACATCAATTAGGCGATAACATCTGAATCAACATATGTGGTGTATCTAATCGAGTGCTTCTGTGGGAAGAGATACATAGGCAGCACCATATGCCCATTGAAAAAGAGAATCTTAGAGCATATAAGAGCGACTCAAATAAAGACACTAGATATGCAATTGCCAAACACATGCTCACACATGAAGGTAAAACATGGCAAAACATGACCTATTCGGGCCTGGCTACAGTACCACCACATGAGAGGGGAGGAAACAGGACATTGAAACTGAGACGTCTAGAATCAAAACTCATTATCAGATTCAAGACAAAGATCCCACTGGGTCTTAACGGGGATGAAGAATGTATATATATCTTTAGGAGCATGCAATAACAGAAAGAACTACTTAATGGTCCGACAAGAGAGGAATGTGATGTCCCATGAGAACTTTGTTTGTTGCAGAAAGAATCTTCTGTTGAGTTTATTGGTAATCAATATTAGTAGAGTGTCAGCTAGCAACATTGAAAATTGGTAACATTGTGTCATGAATAATGTAATCAAAAATGAGTTAAATAGGTTTGAGTAAGGGGTACTATACCCTAGACTATTTTAATAGGGGCACTTAGCTGCAATCATTGCTCTACCAATTGTAAAGTCAGGACACTAAGTCCAATGTTATGTGGTGAATCGTTCAATACTTTATTAGCTAAAAAGCATTGGAGCAACAACAGTAATAGACCACGACGGCCTAAGCAACAACAGGGGCCACTGGGACCCGATAAAAAACTGTTAATACTTAGGCATAAATGAAATTGTAAGCAATGTACAATGAATGGTTTAACAAATGCATCCCTAGTAACGAACATGTCTGCTGACATCAGCAGAAAAAACTCGCATAATCAGAATGACAAATGAGTAATGTTAAAGTAATTTAATATTAAAAACTACAGGTCCCATAATGCCTCATTATGGGCAGCATGGATACACTGTATTTAAATGAGAAAGCGAAAAGGGACAATGTGTACTACCGTGACCAAGACCCTGAAGGTTGAAATGCGCAGGAGAAGGAAAGAGAAGGAATAAATGAAATAAACAATTGAAACCCCAAGGAGAGTGCTGCGAAACTTCTTTTGTTGAGAGATGTGTAGCTAGGCTGGTCCTACCTTGCTGTAAACAAGAGCTGTTTAGCGAGGCTCCCGCCAAAAAAAAAAAAATATATACATATAAATATAATTTTTTTATATATATATATATATATATATACACACACACACACATATTCACTGAAAAAAGAGAAAAGCTTATGGAGATGTTATAGTTAGACTCAGATTTCACTCATACAAAACCATTGCATTTTAGCAGTTATAGTTACCTGAGCTTCCTATAACTTAAGCTCCCACAATGCACTGTTAATAGCCTCACATATTACATCACGCAGGGCATGGTCATTGACATCACTGATAACATCTCAAATGACATCACTGAGGCCATCACTGATGACATCATCCGGTGAGTTTCAGTGTTTTTAACAGTTGGTGTTAAACATATCTACTAACCTAACGCTTTTAAAAACTTCTTCCAGAACATCTATCAGGAGGACAATAACATTGAGTCAGCAGCTATTGAGAGTTGGTTAAGGAGTATTTCTCTTCCAAGATTGTCGGATCTGCAATGTGAAATATTGGAAAAGTAGGTAACTAGGGAAGAGGTAGAGGGGCTGTGCGAGCCAGCAAGGCAGGAAAAGCTGCTGGTCCGGATGGCTTACCGGCAGAACTATATAAGATCTTAGTTGAAGACATTTCTCCTTTTCTTACAATATTGTTTAATCAAATCTTAGTAGGAGGGGCCATACCACCAGCAACTTGGAATGAAGCTTCCATTACTCTTATATTAAAACCTGGCAAACCCCCCACCGATTGTGGCTCCTACCGCCCTATATCTATATTAAATGCAGATTACAAAATCTTTGCCTCTCTGCTGGCAAGAAGGCTGGGTCAAGTCATCCCCACATTAGTACATCCTAACCAAAAGGGCTTTGTTGGAGGCCGCCAGCTCTTCGAGCTAACATATGACCTAATAGGGGCCATCGATATGGCTACCTTGAATGCAGCTCCGTTCACCATTCTTACGCTCGACGCCACCAAGGCCTTCGACAGGGTCAACTGGTTGTACCTATCGGGGTCCTTGACCAAGTTTGGCTTGGGAGGAAATTTTCGAAGGGCTGTACGGTTGCTATATAATTGTCCATCAGCTCGGGTACTTGTTAACGGCGGACTTTCTGAAGCATTTGCAATCTCTAGAGGGGCCCGTCAGGGTTGTCTCCTTTCCCCTCTCCTATTCGATCTCTATATTGAACCTTTGGCTCAAAAAATACGCGAAGAACACTCCATCATACCCTTCGTATATAGGGAATGGGAGAAGAAGGTTGCGTTATATGCGGATGACCTCATGGTTATGACCTCTGACATCAACTCTGCCTTCCCGGCAGTCATTAGGTTGGCTGTTGAATTTGGAAATGTTTCTAGCTATGAGGTAAACGCAGCTAAAACAGAAACATTGGTATGGAACGATGTCGGCAGCAGCTTTAGTAATGGCTCAAATAAGAGTCTTCGTTATCTGGGCTTAAACATTATTAAAGATATCTCTCTGATCGCCTCTACTAATTTTGCTAGGATCGCAAAAGAATGCCGCAAATTGATGAGAGCTTGGGTACACCTTCCCCTTACTGTAATTGGTAGAGTTAATCTGGTGAAAATGTCTATTCTCCCTAGGGTTTCCTTTTTGTTTAATACAATCCCTCTTTACTTTGAACCCGCTTTGTTGGCTAAACTCCAGAGTGAGATAAGCTCTTTTATTTGGTGCAACAAAAACCCAAGGATAGCTTGGAAAAAGATAAGGCGTCGAAGAGAGAAGGGGGGCTTGGCAGGGCCCGACTTACAGGTTTATGCTTGGGCATTTCAGCTTTCCCACTCACGTATGCTGTTAAAAACACCTTCTGGCGTCGGGACTGGCAATTTGTTTGCCACCCTGTTGAAGTGCGAAGGAGCTGGGCAGTCTGGTTTTCTGTTTAAATTCGGAGACCCCAAATTTTTCAAAAAGGTCAAGTTGAAGATCTTACAGGGCCTGGCAAGAACTTGGGCAAAAATAAAATCCTGTACTAAATTAGGGTATTACTCCAGTAGAGCCCCTCTATGGGACCTTCCAGAAGCGCCAACCTGGCTAAATGATGCACTTGCTACACCACTCAGGGAATCTGGGATGGCTGTCTGGGGGGATCTCTTTGTGGAAGGGACTTTGCTCCCCTGGGAGGACTTAGTTCGTAAAGTTGGGCCCAATCTTTCAAGATTTAAATATGTACAAATAGTAAGTTGGGCCCAAGCAGTAACAACACGACCTACACGACTTAATAAGTTCATTCTAGGGGGAGGAAGTCACTTGGAAACCCTCTTAGTTGACCAGCCTTCTGTAAAAAAAGAGGTCTCGCTATGGTAGTCCCTAATAATGGATGAAATGGATGGCGATTTTGTTCTCCCAGAACAGCTGTGGAGTTCTTTGATACCGACCTACAACGTCGTAGATCTCTGGTTGTTGTCCTGTAAACTGTTGTGGGAATTAGTGAAACCAGCTCGGCTACGCAGGAATCACTTGTTTACACTACATAGGGCTTACTATTCCCCACAAAGACTTTCGAAATTCGCGGCTGGAGGTCCGGTGGCTTGCCCGAGATGTGGACTTATGGAGGCTGCTGATTCACACATGTTTCTCGAGTGTCCTCACTTAACTCCATTTTGGGACGCAATCAGTAGCAAACTCTCGGCTAGGCTGGGTCGTCCGATATTAATAGACCTGAAGCTAGTAATTTTTGGAACGGTAGACTGTACACGATCTATGGCTGGTAATCTATTATTCTATGCAATGCTGGTGGCTCGTAGAGAAATCTGCAAACGCTGGAAAGAACCCACTGTACCATCTTTTTATGATTGGCGTAGATCCCTGCTCCAGTTCTCTGTATTAGACATAGCTAGGGCTGGTAACCGTGACAGGAGAAACTTTTGGAAGTTGTTGGACGGGCTTTTTTGAACTTTTGAATTAGCTGGGGTTTTTTTTTTCTCCCCAGCTCCGATGATTATCCTGCCATAGTACTGTCTTGCTGTTTCTTTAACCTTTCCGATGGTCTCCTCTTTTCTCGCCCAGGTCGCATATTTCATCGGCAATGGCATGTATAACCTTAAAGTTGGTTAACTTCTGTCAGCTGGCTAGCAAGGGTTGAGCTGCTGGGGTGGCCGCGGCAGCTGTAGGGCTCTTGTATTTGACTTTTCATCTACTTCCCTTCCAGCATCGGCTGTGTCAGCGCAACGGTACACTTGCAACTCTTGTTACCCATGCAGTTGGCTCTCAGCAGTCTGGAACCATGGCAGTAAATGAGGAACAAAAAAACAAAAAACAAAAAAAAAAAAACATATCTACTAACCTACTACAAAAGTTACATTAGTATACTAGGTGCACTACTACTGAGTGATACTGCTTCTAACATATAGGGGCATATTATCAAGACAGGCGATAGAATTATCGCCTCTTTAGCGGCAGAAAATTACCGCTAAAACAGGTATAATGGGCTTGATAATATGCTCTATGGAATTCCAATTGAAGCCCATGTTAGATGTGAAGGACATCTAACATGAGCTTCAATTGGAATTCCATAGAGCATATTAGCAAGCAAATTATCGCCGTTTTAGCGGCAGTTTTCTGCCGCTAAAGCGGCGATAATTGTATCGCCTGTCTTGATAATATGCCCCATATTATGTGAGTGGTTGTGTAACTATGTATCCTTGTGTGTATGGGTGTGTGAGTGGCTGTATGGGTGTATAAGTGGGTGTGTGAGTGGCTATGTGGGTGAGTGAGATGCTGTGTGAGTGACTGTATGGGGGAGTGAGTGGGTGTCTGAATGGCTGTATTAGTGAGTAACTGGGTGTGTAAGTGGCTGTATTTTGAGTGAGTATCTGTTTGAGTGGCTGTTTGGTTAAGTGAGTTTGTGTGTCAGTGGCTGTATTGGAGAGTAAGTGTCTGTGTGAATGTCAGTATGGGTGAGTGAGTGGATTGTGAGTGCTTGTATGGGTGTGTGAATGGGTAAGTAAGTGGTTGTGTGGATGTGTGAGTGAGGGTGTGAGTGCTTGTATGGGTAAGTGACTATGTTGAGAGTCTGTATGTGTGAGTAAGCTGATGTGTGTGTGACTGTGAGGTAAATATGTAGGTGTGTGAGTAGCTGTATGGGTGTTTGACTATGTGAGTTTTTGCATGGTTGAGGGGCCGGTTGTCTGAGTAGCTGTATGGGTGAGTGAATGGTTGTATGAGTGGCTTCATGAGTGAGTGAGTGAGTGGGTGTGTGAATGCCTATATGCCTATATGGAGAATTGAGTATGTGAGCACTGGTATGGGTCTGTGAATAGGTATGTGAGTGGTTGGGTGGGTGTGTGAGTGATCATACAAGAGGTTGTATGGGGATGTGAGTGGGTGTGTGAGTGGATCTTTGGATGATGTCATAAGTGATGTCATCAGTGATGTCATTTGAGATGTCATCAGTGATGTCACTGACCATGTCATGAGTGATGTAATATTTGAAGTCATAAGCAGTCCATTGGGGGCATAAGTTATAGTTAGCTTAGGTAAGTATAACTGCTGAATTCTACTGGTTTTGTACAAGTGAAATCTTAGCCTAACTATACCATCCCTGTAACCTTTGCTTTTTCAGTGAACAAATAAATAAATTGATAAATAGATATGTATCTAGATAGATAGATATATATATAGATAGATAGATAGATAGATAGATAGATAGATAGATAGATAGATAGATGGATAGATAGATAGATAGATAGATAGATAGATAGATAGATAGATAGATAGATAGATAGATAGATAGATAGATAGATAGATAGATAGATAGATAGATAGATAGATAGATAGATAGATAGATAGATAGATAGATAGATAGATAGATAGATAGATAGATAGATAGATAGATAGATAGATAGATAGATAGATAGATAGATAGATAGATAGACCAACCCAAAGAACTGGAAGGCCATACTGATAGCTGTTACACACTGTAAGAGAAACAGATGACATAATACAACACAACATAAAGTAAAAATATAATGAAAATTGTATTAAAGTACTGAAGCATTGAGCCAGCATTTGGAGTTATTTTTTAGTGTGAAATGCATTCTCACTTTCATTTTCACACCTGGACATATTTTATACTAAATGCGTAAAATCATATGTGACGTGAGCCACAGATGCTAACTTTCTAGTCGTCTGCATTGTTCCTCTACTGCTACAATAGGATTTCTACTTGCCTGAATGCTAAATTACTCAATGTGCCATAATGGAGTAATTCCAAGCATTTCACGTTAACAAGTGAAATGTTGAAAATTATGCAAGATTACACCAGCATAACTAAAATTTCCCCCAGGCCTAATAACATAACATAATTCATGAAGGCAGATTACACAACGATTAATTGTGTGCATTTCATTAGCATGAAAAAGACGTATATACAATGTTAGTACTTTACTAGCGATAACAAATGTCTTAAAGCGGACATAAGTAAGCCTTGTCGGGCTTCAAATGCTCTTTCAAATGCATGTGATCTGCAAAGTTAAAGCTAGTTTATTTTCTCTTTCTCTACCTGTGCATACAGGAGTCACAAATGTGACCTTCAGTATCCCCATTCATTGTACGAAATTCAGTTGACTTTTCAATTCTGCATGCACTGTATCAACTAAAATGTTTCTCATTATTTGTTCCTGAATGATGGAAAGTACAATTGTATTCAACTGAAGGTCGTTTCCTTTTGCCAAACTGAGGTAATGTTTATATTTTTCTATCTGTTTTTGTTTTCTATTGTAGAAAATAACACAGGATTAATCAATAGGTGTGCAGAAAACGAAATTTTACCATGTGAAATGTTTTCTGTTTTATTATTGGTTAGTAATTTGTATTTTTTGCATGGTACCTCACTGACTGTACGATTTATTTGCATAAAAACATACAAAATCTCTCTATTTGCAAGGAGAGTCAATATTGTCCCGTGCTTTTCCTTAGAGACAGACTGCAGGTCAAGCCTTAATTCCCTTTACACTCATTATTTTCTTGGGATTATCCCTGGCACCTTTTCTGAGCAGACTTCATGTTAGCCTGTTTACTGATTTGTACTTTGAATGTTTGTTGTGTGTTTCTTCTCACCTACTAGACCAGCAGTAACTGTGACAGAATGTGTTTTGGTTCATTATTTGTTTTGTGCTAGACCGTATTCGGTTCTGGATTTTGACTAAACAGCCTGCTACCAGGGCCATTCCTAATATACAGGCATTTGCAATTTGAATATTTTGAAATATGAATTTTTGTACTGGTTGTATTGATTTAGTTGCACAGACAATTTATATAAATCATGAATTGCTCATTCTGTATGAATATTTTATGAATTCTAAAGTGCTGTTGCTGATTTAGTTGCGCTGACACTTTACATGAATCATGCATTGTTCTTTTCCCCCCACAAATAATGTATACAGGATACTGTGGAAGCAAGATAAGTTATTGCCTCCCCTTAATATTCCCTTTTTGGGGGAAGTTTTTTGGTTGATTGGAGGGGATTTGTTATAACTGTAAAATGCTTTTTCTTGTGGGAATACAATGTGCAATAATTGTTTTTAAGCATTTGCATTTATGCTTTTATTATCTGTTTTGATCAAAATAAAGCTATTATGAGGATGTCTTTTGAACTGATTGACTAAACTTTTATCTTTTTGCATTTTGTAATGATCTCTTCAATTTTAATAAACCTTTATGGTTTGTGCTTTGAAGCTTATCTCATGTGGATTTATCTGTGTGGATTTTCGTATATGAATTCTCTGGGTTTAGATGAAATATTATATTCATGTCATTACAAATTCACACATAGACCTGACCTATCAATCAGCCCTTTTAACAAGGAAAAGCACCAAAATAACATAACATAACATAAAATAACATAACTTGCTATCTAAACCTGTTAGGCGTTATCCCTTTTTGCGATATGACAGCAATAACAGTGCATGCACCTTATCTAGCGGGTTGAAAGATGATGTTAGTTCTCATAGCAAGTCTAGCTTTAGATACATTGAGATGACCATTTGCTCATAGAATTCAATCTCTTCAAGTGCTTGTTGAAAGAATTGTCCATTGTGAGTGCAGGTAAGAATTCCCCCCCCCCCATACTTTATGTAGCCTCTTCAATGTGACAGGATTCGAATTTTGCTAATTGGCATGGAAGAAATTTGTGATATTGTTAAATGGGCAAGGTATATTTTATAATTGTTACTCTGTGTATTGAAAGTGCTAGGCTGAAAGGGAAATCCTGAAGAGAGCTCACCAACAGGTCAAAACAATCTGACTCACAAACAACGTTCAACAGGTATTCAGAGACCAGAAAAGGGAATTTGATTATTTTAAAATATTTCAACTAAATATGGAAAGTTTTTCACCATAAAATTGTTTCCTTGTAATTGAAAAAAAATGGCTTTACATTTTTTTTTTAATGTCTACTAAATTTATAAAAACACCCAAGAAGAAACAAATTGAAGTAAAGGTAAATGCACACACGCACACAATCTGCTGCTCTGTCAGTGTTTACCCACACCATTAGGTCAAGTGCAGGTCACATTCAATAATGTGGCTACTCTACCTGGAAGCAGGGGAAAAAAACTTCTACCATGATACTGCCCCGGATTTCCGAACCTCCATCTGCCAAGTTCCTTTATAGGATGAATCTATGAAAGTTTATATAAGAAGTTTGTGTAAATGCACAGATATTGCGGTCTTCATATAAAAAAATGTGTTGTCACAACTTGTCTTGTGGGCACTCAACCAACATTTTCTCCTTATCGGCCAGATGTTGTGGCAGTGTATCAATGTACCGACGTTATCAACTTCACTATTGATAGTTCTTTATTTTTGTTATTGTAAACCATGTATCACAAGACAATAATATTGAGCACTTTTTGCAGTTGAATATCGTACAATCTCATCAGGATCATTGAGAAACAGATGACTTTGAGTAAATCACGTCAGTTATATTGTATTCCTTGTATATATATTAATGAGATTTTGTGCTTAGTTTCTTGTATGTTTGCAGGCATACAGATTATCTTGAAGTTTAATGAATTCAGTCAATGCGTGTAATCACCTGCATGAAATAGTGAGGCAGATTGGCATTTAGTTTTCTTCAGTACATTTGTTAGCTATGCATTTGTAGTCCTTATTGTGAATTTATGGTTTGGTTGGGTTTGAATTTCTTATCCCTAACATTGTGTTTGATACTGGGCCATTTTGCAGAGTGTGATACTTTCTATTGAAATTTGTGCATTTTCTGAGTATGTTACATCACAGATTAGTTAGCAGCCTGTGCTCCTTTCTGTTGCACCATTTGATATGCTTCGGTAATACTTCAGAAGACAACTTCAGTATGATCCACATATTTGTTTATACATGGAATATTCTCATAATAACTAAGGATGTACGTCAAAATTTTAAGCCCAAAAATATTGGAGTACTAAAAGGTCATTATCAAAATATGAACAGCAAAAATATTGACTTTACACACACATTTAAAGTAAAATGCAAAAAAATGCTTATTAACAAATGATTCATTATGAAAGTAAAACATGTTGATAACATATTTTATAGCTTTTCTATTAGGTTTGTGTTTTGTAATGGGGAGGAGCATGAGGGATGTTGTTTATTTTGAAAATTATTTATTTAATACATTTTTCTGATATTTGTCAAATGTTTCAAAATTATGTTCATGATTTTTCCAATCGTAAGAGAAGTGTTAGGTTTTTAAAGTTTTAATTTAAAAGTTTGAAATTGATTGTTATGGGTACTTATATTATTTGAGTGTAGTGAATCTGACCCAATCTTTACCACATGTATGAACTTTCCCCACTGATTGTTGGACTGGCGCTAGAATAATGCCCCTCCCTCCAATCCCACCAGTTGGACTGTAATTACAATAATCTATCTGACCCCATTTCCCAATATATGCAGTTTGCTCTATGTTTAATACATTAGCATTAAAACAGTAAATATGTTCCCTTCCCCAAGTGAATGCACTTTGTTTAATATTTGTGAGGCTGAAGTTAGAATAGTATTTCTGACCCTAATTCCCAATGCATAAACTTCCCAGTTAAACTGGTGTTAGACTACTAAATCTCCCCCTCCTCCTTAATGTGTCCACTTCTCCCAATGTTTATCGAACTGGAGTTAGAATAGCACATCTGACCCCCCCAATATAGGCACTTTTCCAATTATTTGTTTGCCTGGGGTCAAATTTGAAAATCTGGCCCACCCTCCCCCTAATGTATGTACATGCTCCATTCCATTGTTTGTTAGACTACAGTTAGGGGTCGATTCCGATCCGGGTCGGACAGCTCTCCGAGAGCTGTTCGTAGTCTTACCGTGTGACCGACACGTACCCGTAGCCGGTCCGTCCCGTAGATGAAGAACGATGCGCATAACGGCCAAAAACCCGACCAACACATAGGCTGTAATTCAAGCTTCATTCTCCGTCCGAGCCGTACCTTGGAACGCCGAAATGAGTCGCCCAGAAGCAGTATCCATAGCAGTTTCCACCCTGACAAGTACGATGCGTATTTCCTACGCGCCAGACGGATCGCCATGTATGGCACGTCACAGCATCCGGAAAAGAAGCATATCAGCTACGATACGCGCCACAACTCAATCCACGGCTACGAGACAGACCAGCTTGCAACTGGTATGAGACGGAACAACAAGCAGCATGTACGAGACGAACACATCATGAATCCCATCGCACAGGTCATACTAGTACTCTGCATCTATGACCGGATCAGGAACAGATGCGGACGGCGCAGACGGTAAGTCAGACACCTACCACACAAACAAACAACACGTACCCGCAAAATGGCACAAACACACAGGGGATCCACATCCTGGCCACTAACAACTGGCCACCATAGGGGTTGTATGGCCAGCACCACTACCACCCTCACCACTAGGGCTCAGGTTGACCATCACCCCTGCCACCCCCACTTATAGGGGACCTGTTGCCCATCACCCCTGCCACCCCCACTCATAGGGTTTATGTTGCCCATCACCCCTGCCACCCCCACTCATAGGGGACCTGTTGCCCATCACCCCTGCCACCCCACCCATAGTGCTTATGTTGCCCATTACCCCTGCCACCCCTACTCATTGGGGACCTGTTGCCCATCACCCCTGCCACGCCCACTCATAGGGGACTTGTTGCCCATCACTACTGCCACCCCCACTCATAGGGGACATGTTGCCCATCACCCCTGCCACCCCCACTCATAGGGCTTATGTTGCCCATAACCCCTGCCACCCCTACTCATAGGGGACCTGTTGCCCATCACCCCTGCCTCCCCACTCATAGGGGACCTGTTGTCCATCACTACTGCCACACCCACCCATAGGGCGTATGTTGCCCATCAACCCTGCCACCCCTACTCATAGGGGACCTGTTGCCCATCACCCCTGCCACCCCCACTCATAGGGAACCTGTTGCCCATCACCCCTGCCACCCCCACTTATAGGGGACCTGTTGCCCATCACTACTGCCACCCCCACCCATAGGGGACCTGTTGCCCATCACTACTGCCACCCCCACTCATAGGGGACCTGATGCCCATCACCCCTGCCACCCACACTCATAGGGCTTATGTTGCCCATCACCCCTGCCACCCCCACTCATAGGGGACCTGTTGCCCATCACCCTTGCCACCCCCACCCATAGGGCGTATGTTGCCCAGCACTACTGCTACCCCGACTCATAGGGGACCTGTTGCCCATCACCCTGCCACCCTCACTCATAGGGGACCTGTTGCTCATCATCCCTGCCACCCCCACTCATAGGAGACCTGTTGCCCATCACCACTGCCATCCCCACCCATAGGATGGGTGATGCGCCACAAATCCATCATACTCCAACATTAGGTATGTCAGCAAAATACATCCCCCTAACATCATGACAACAGTGTGTAGTCTGTGACAAATGCCCACAACAGTGATTATGACTTCGGACATACAATGTAACTTACAGCACATGTGTGACCAACAAATGAGTGTGGCCTACACAAGGCAAGCATCACTATAGCACTGTGTCAATGTAAAAATAACACCCCCTCACTGTGCAGAACAAAAGTTAAGTGTGGGGTTCCAAACTGCAGCAAATGTCGAGCATTGGGGTAATGGGGTCTAAATCCCCCCTCATCACAGCGACGAAAAGGTAAGTGTCATCATGGTCAAAGCTGCAAATGCCAAACAGCATGTATGATTCCTGGTACCAACACATGAAGCACTTTTGGGGCAAACTAGTGGTTGTGTCCCATACCCACAGAGATGTGGTGAGGCTAAGAGTGCTGTGAAAACAAAACATACTCTCGGCCATGTGCAGACAATCACCACACATGGGAGCTGACAATGCATACAGTGTACAATGACACAAGAGCAGAAGTGACCATCACAAAGCATACACACATCTCGAAAATAGACACACTAATCAAAACAACCTGTGTAGACTGTAGGTGTCAGGTCACAAACTCATATTCCATGCCAGCAATGGCACCTAAAAACCAGGATGAATGCGCAGAATGATGTGATATGACTCACAGGGACAGCAGGGAATATCACAAAAACAGCATCCAGACAATGGCCCACAACAGCAATACCAATGCACTGATGCAGATGCACAAACACAAACAGGCAACCTCACACTGCACATCTGACACAACATGTGTGTGTGTGTGCGTGTGCGTGTGTGTCTCAGTATCCCCAGGCAACTACACAACACGTGAGGGGGGCTGAACCACAGTGGCACAGATGTGGATACAGTGCCATACAAAAGTAAACCATCATTGGGACACCCTTAGTGGGCAATCAGACATTGTGAGATGAGAGGGAGCACAACAGACACATGTGACACAAGCTGTAATGAACACAAACTAACACAGCAAGAGACTGACACACAACAGCACTACCCCCAGGGACCAGACATTGGGGTGACACAAGCATGCAAGACACCTCCACTGTGATGACAAAGGTAGATGTCTTACAAACTGTGAAAACCAGACATGTGTCCTGTGCCACAAACGTACATCACATCTACACAAACACAAATCACTCAGCATTGCCCGTCATCCATGGACAAACAGGAGCTAGGGGCCCATCCATGCAAATATTTACATCTGTCCACCCTCAACACCACACACCCTAAACTGCAACACAGGAATGTTGGGAGGAATTAAGGTGCACAGACTCATCACACAAGGACAGTTCACAACCCTGGTGAATGACAGACATACTGCACAGTATGCGGTACCTGGACATGATGTCAAAGCTGACATAACCTTCAGAATCCACCCGCAGTCCCAGGTCAATGCAGAAGCCAAGGAGAACCACAAGGCACACATGCTGACACCTGTAAACATTGCAGCCCTGAACCGGACAAGTGGGAGCAGTCACACAAACATACACATGTCTCAATCACTGAAAGGTATCACCTAGGGACAACTACATGATATTGGGAACTAACAAGTGCCTTGGGGACCCCTGACTGTGTCCCATCTGCGTCTGACAACATCACCACAACTCAGAACTGATAAATCCAAATGATGAAACACCAATTAACAGTAGTGTGCCATGCACTCACACATCTGGTAGCCCATGGCAAAGTTGTGGGATGAACACAGTACCACTCAGCAAGCATAAACAACAGGAACATATCAAGGGAACACTGCCTGTGTATGAAAAGGGATGTGGACACACACACACATGCTCACACAACTCACACCATGGGCCCAGGCTATGTCACGGAACAACACATCCGTGACATAGCCTGAGGGGACCCAACTCCTGTGGAAGCCCAGCTGTGCCAAACATAGTCACAGCACGTCTCACTCATGTCAGCAGAACACTTGGTCAGTCAGCCATCAGTTACCACACAATGAAGGCTCCGGTCACAACAGCCTGGGTACGTGAGTCTCCTCTAAGTCATCTGCACATACTCAACACATATGTACAGCAAATTGCACATAAGACCCAGTTGCTCCTATAACAATGATGCCCACACCTGTAGGTCCAGTGGAGATGCGCCCACAGTCAGGGAAATCGACAAATTGGACAATAGGAAGCCCATCATATGTGCATGGGTGCAAGCCACAGAAATGACCATGCAAATGAAATGTTCACAGAGATGTCCACAAATTGTTGATCATGACACACCCAGTAGGCTGCAAAGGATGATATGGATACCGACCAAAATAGGATACATATCTCATGGGCCACATGGAGTACCTCACATCAACACATCAGTATTCAACATTGGAAATCCAGCATTACAGGTGCAAGGGCATGCTAAACATCATCAACCTAATGTACAGCTAAATCAAGTTCACAAGGATAAAGATAAAAGCTTTATTCAGCATATGAAAATGTAAACGTCCGTTCAAACAAAAGGCCAATGGCCAGTCCATTATCAAATGACAAGGAGTAAACTTGAGTGACAACTGTCACATATTGCTTGCCTGCACTGGGAAGGACAGGGGACATCCCCTCGGAGGGGCATACATGGGGGCAGGCCAGGCACCGCAGGGACAGGATCAGGGCGCAGCAGAAGGAGGCAGTGAAAGGGTGGTGGATGCAGGAGAGTCACTGGCAACTGCAGTGGAGCTGACTGAAGTAGCGGGTGCAGTCACAACTGTGGGGCACAAGTCAGATGGGGTGGGTGCCGGCACAACTTCAGTGGGCAGGTCAGATGGAGTGGATTGGGTCCCCACTGCAGTGCCCAAGTCAGACGGGGTGGTCGTGGACTCCACTGCAGTGCCTAAATCCATGTGAGTGGAATGGGGTGCAGGTGAGGTCGGCAGGACAGAGGGGGGGTACACGGTCCCCACATCAGTGACACTAACCGTCTGACCGGGTGTGGCGGAGCAAGTGGTAGGGGGGAGGGCCTCAGCATTTTGGAGATGGTGTATCTGTGGGTGGGGGAAGCCGGGGCAGGGTGTGGCGGGGGAACCTCTGGAGTGGTGGCCTGGGGGATGGAGGACGGAGACTTTGCCTTGGAGCTGCGTGGCGGCGGTGGGGTCTTGCTCTTCCGGCTCTGGGGGGACTTGCGGGTGGGGGCCTCAGTCTGACTGTGCTTGGGGGAGGGTGTCTGGGTATGAGGGGCACTCCCCTCTGTGTGTGGGTACTTCCTCTTCCACTTGTAATCTGGATCTGCTGGGTCGGCGGGGAAGAGGCCAAGGTCACAGAGGAAGAGCTTCTGTTGAGATGTAGTTGCAGGTGAGGCAAGGGAAGGGGAATGGGAGGGAGAGGTTTCGGAGGACTGCGGAGTGGTTGTGGATGACTGTGTGTGTGTGTCTGCAAAGCAGCCCCTGTGAGTGTGGTATCAGTCCCCTGCGCTTGCTTGTGTGCACGTCTAGCCCTTGGTTTAGGTGTTTGTGTGCTGCCTGTGTCTGTGGCTTTGTGAGAATGTGCAGGTGTGTGTGTGCTTGGGACAGGTAGGCTGCTATGAATCGGTGGTGCAGGGGTAGGAGGGGTGCAGGACTGTTGGAGGAGGGACACTGCTGCCATCAGGGAGGAGGCCACGCACTGATTGGTCCTCTGTAGGGCAGACATGCCCGATGAAATGCCCTCCATGAACGACACCAGTTGCGTCAACAGAGTGGTGTGTGCATGGAGGACACTCAGCATCGATGTCTGCCCTACATGGATCTGTTTAAGTAAGTCCACAGACTCCTCACTCAGGGCAGCAGGGGACACAGGTGCAGGGGGTGTGGTGCCTGGCACAAAGGAGACATGCTCCTGAACACAGGATCCTCCACAGACCTCTGGGATGGGAGCCGATGGGAGGGTGGTGATGGTGGTGGTGGTGGGGGCAGTGGCAGGGATAGCCTCACTAGCTGTGGTTTGGTGGCTGCTGACACCCGCCTCCACAATGGAGTCATCCTCAGAGCTGCTGTGGCCCTTAGCTGGGGTGGATGGTGCTGACGACTTCTCTGTGTAGCTCCACTCGCCCTCCGTGCCACTGGGACCCCCAGACTCCTCTCCTTCTGTCCCTGTCAGGCTCTGTGGCTCCTCCTGGTACGTGGAGCTGTCCCCTCCTGTGGCCGTGGATGTATCTGGATAGGAATAGGAAGAAAGAGAACAACATCAGTCACCTGCACTGACTGCACATACCACAGTGAGCACATCACATCACTGGGCAAGCCCTGGCATCATCAGCTGAACACTGCTCAAACTGCCAACACTGTTTAGAATAAGCCAATTGTCATTCTCAACATCAACCATGGCACACATATCCCTCCTTGACTTGCACCCATATGTCTGTTGCATGTTGGATGCTAATACCCCAATGTCCCGACATGCACAACCCACACATTAGTTGGACATGCAAGTGAACATGTAGGAGTATGCCACTATACACACAGCACATCTCTTGCCACTAACTCAGTACAGGTGTCTGGATGAAGGGATGGGCAGAGACTCATTTCACATGCTTGTGGTGCATGCCAGCAACACACACTATGATGTTCTCATGTCCTGATAGTTAATGCCACAATGAGGTGCATAGTGCACACTTGAACACAATGCAGGATCACTCATAACAAGTTAAATGCCATGGCAATGGCATGCCTGGAAAGTCAGTCAACACTGTCTGCTGTCACAGAGGCAGGGCATCCAGACAACAACAGTATGCACTGTGTCACAATCATAGCTGAGGGGTAAAGCTAACTCTGCAGATGACAAGTGCACTTGCCCATCCCCTGCAAACAACATATCCAGGACCCAGAAGACCCCACATCATGCAAATCAGATATATGAGTCTCTGCAAACACAACTCCCTGTACATTAGCACATCACAGTCTGCCGTGCATGTAACTCAGCTGCCTTAAGTACACAGTTGCATACACCATTGTGGGCTGTCAGATGATCACCCACCTATATGTCACACAGGTCTTGTCTCTCACAGTCACAAATCAGATGTCCTGCTGACCCTCAAATCATGGACACCCCAGTTGTACGTAACAGGAAGCCACACCATAATGACACAGAGGCAGACACCTGAAGGCACATGTCACTAAGCACAACCTGTAAGTTGATACACAGGAGTGGGATTACAGAGTGTTTCTAAATGCCCTTGAGGAGGCATGACTGCCCAGGTCTACGTGAAACAGTGTTTGGCCCTGGACAGTAGTCAGGTGGCTAAGCAAGTGTGACATACTTTATATACATACTCCTGAGGTCCACAAATTGGAGTCCCCTGCTGCATGGGTTTGTTTGAAATACCCCAGCCACATGTGGCGAGTCAGACCAGCAATTGTAACACATATCAAGGGAACACACAGATCACATGTCACATCCCAGGCATTGGGTAAACAATTGAACCACCCATGAAACACACAACAGAGTCACATGAACAGATGCTGTCCGGAAGCTAAAGCATAGCTGACTGCAGGGACACAGTGCCCTAGTGACACAAGCAACAGACTGTAGGGGCCACACCTGTGGAACAGATGAGGAGGGTGCATCACACAATTGAGGGACCTGAGTATTGGAGAACAAGACTTACGTAATGTGGAAGTGTGACCAGGCCAAAAGAATGCAATTAGCATGTCAGACATAGTACACAGATTAGGCATGGACTTACCCCCTCCTCGCTGCTGTCTGGCCTTCAGCTGCCTATCCAGGTCCAGGAAGACCACCGCCAGGATCCGGAGCATGTGGGGGGTCAGGGTCTGGTGTCCGCCCCTCCTGCGTGGAGGTGACAGCTTCAGCTGGACTCTATCGATACTCCGTGTCCAGCCACGAAGGTCCTGCCACCTCTTCTGGCAGTTTCAGATCCGGCGCTTGTATACCCCCACCGAACGAACTGCCCAGGCGATGGTCAGCCATATCTCCTGCTTCTGGTGGGCATCAACCTGTGAGGATGACAAAGTTAAAATTCCATTAACACAAATGCCCCATATTTGTGCTGCACACATTTGGATATACATGTCATCATCACAAAGGAAAATGAGTTACACAGGTAGTGCAACCATGGGAAAGGACAAATAACCTGCATGTCTGACATGTTAACAATGCCTGGGAAGTTTAAGCTTGCACTAATGCACTTTAGCAGCAGAACACTTATTCATTACATGTACCTACACACTTTGGGGGATGAAAGTAGTCAGTGAGAATGCTTGCCACTGGTGTACACACTGCTAGTACTGCACAATTAGGAAGGCAGTGGACTGCACACTCCCCTCCTCCCCTGGTTTCCCATACAGCTTGCTGTACTATGGAAGGAGCCCGTCCAGCAGGGCCTGGTTCTCCTTCTCAGTGAAGGCTGGGGCCCTCTCCAGAGTACGTGCCATAGCAGGAGCCAGAGGATGCAGAGACAGCAGCAGTAGTAGCAGGGATGTGGTTCAGGAGCATGTAGTGCAGGCAAGTGAGCTCCCTGGGGGCCAGCCAGCCTTATATCTGTGCTGCAGAGGCAGAATCTGTGCCAGGTGTCCCAAGTGATAGTCTAACACGGTTGCATTCTATGAATCTGGCCAATCCATGGAAATGTAAGACTTGTACACGCCTTCCGCATCGTTAAAATCTTCACCTTCATGAAACACTAGGAATTGCAACATTGTTGTAGGCATCCAACTGAATTTCCAGCGCGCAACTTGTACAAGTTTTGAATCCGCATCCGTCTCCATGACAGTCCAGAGCCAATGGGTGCGCCCGGCTCGGTCAACTGATTGTACAACGCGAATTTTTGAACATACACATGCACCTGTCTCCATACGATTCAATGGCCAAGGCGTACGCCTGTCTCGGACCATGCCTGCCCGACGCGCATGCATGATAGTCACCCGCATCGGGCCTCATTGCAGTCATTTGCAAAGCGGACGTAAGGGTCGGTCATGAACCGTGCAATGCGTACGCATTGTCACCCGCGTTGGACCTCATTGCAGTCAATGGCAAAGCATATGCACGGCTCGGTCATGAACCGTGCAATGCGTACGCATTGTCACCCGCGTCGGACCTCATTGCAGTCAATGGAATAGCGTACGCATGGCTCGGTCATGAACCGTGCAATGCGTACACATTGTCACCCACGTCGGACCTCATTGCAGTCAATGACAAAGTGTACGACCGGCTCGGTCATGAACCGTGCAATGCGTACGCATTGTCACCCACGTCGGACCTCATTGGAGTGACTATTTTACGGATTAAACAGACAATTACTTGCCAGGGACACCGTGCACACCTACCACACTACAGCATTGGCCACACAGTGTCCCATGGCATGTAAGGCTGCATTCCCTGTGTGTTGGGGGGGCAACATTTCATTTGTTGGGTGGCACTTTTGTTCAGCCACTCCCAGGCTGTGCACGTGTACATGGGGGCAGAAACCTTTGTGTGCTGTTCACATTACCACTGTGATGTGCAAATGTACAGTAATAGGCATGAGTCACGGACACAGCTGCAGGTTGGATATGTTTAAGACATGTCACATACACCCCGAGTCCTGGGGGTGATGGAATGTACATCACAGTGAGACCTGTAGCCACAATTCAGATGTGCACCCACAGTCTGTGTGCATATTGTGTCTCAGATGTGTCTGATCAAATGTGCCCAATGGGAGACAGTCTCCACATCCATGTGGTATATGCAGCAACTTTGATGGTGTGTGTGTGTGTCTAAGAGACGTACATGTAGGGCCTGCAGGGACAACAGTGGCCACTACCTGTGGGACTCACGCTTGCCTTGTGGTGTGTACGTGTTACGCCATGTCCATGCCAGTGTCGATGTGGCAATACAGGGACCCTGGGTATCTGCAAAGATCTGTGATGCCTGGGAGACATCAGGCCTCACTTGTCACTGTGGTGTGTGTTTGTAACGTCACAGCAGTACATAGGTTGGGTGACACAGCCAAATGATTGGCCATTGCACTACATGGGACTTATGTGGACATTTGGAATTGAGATGTGAGGTGATGGTCATGTAGGTGACATATGTGCACACACCTCAGTACATTGTGTAATGTCATGATGTATCATGTGATATTGAGCCTGATCATGACCACATGGGTAGATGAACAGACAATCTTCCTTTGTTCATCTCTGTTCTGCAGGGCACCAGCTTCCATCGACCGTTCCCAGATCTTCAAACCATGCAGGAACGCGACTGCATCTGACGGTACCGCTTCACCAGGCCACTGATTGAGGAGTTGGCGGAGCAGTTGGCGCCACATCTGCTACCTGGCCGGCATACCCTACAGCACTGACCCCAAAGGTGAAGGTGGTGGCAGCCCTGCACTTCTTTGCTACTGGTACCTTCCAGTACAATGTGGCTACAGCAGGTGGGATGTCGCAAACTATGTTTAGTCGTGTGCTATGCTATGCGATGTCTTGGAGGGGATGTTGCATTTCCTTGACCTGTACATCAAGTTCCCTAGCCCAGCTGAACTCCCTGAAATAAAGGATGCCTTTTATACACTGGGGAGGATGCCGAACATCATCGGATCTCTTGATGGGACACATGTGGCCCTGATACTACCACAGGCACGTGAGCAGGCCTACCGGAACCGGAAACATTTCCACTCGATCAATGCTCTGGTGGTAGACATGTGTATCACACATGTGTGTGCACGGTTCCCTGGTTCTGCGCACAATGCCTACATAATGAGGAGTAGTCGCATTGCAACGCTGATGTTACAGATGCCAGATCAGCGTGCTTGGCTTGTCGGTGTGTACTGACTGTTTACCATTGTGTTTGTTTGGCAATGTTGTATTCCGCACTCCTACAAAACTCAGCTACTTGTTCATTTTTTTGTGTGTAGGTGACTCTGGATACCCCAACATACTGTGGTTGCTGACAGCCCTCAGGAACTCTGTGACACCAGCTGAGATGCGCTACAATGAGGCACATGGTCGGAGCAAGAGGGTGATTGAGCGGACATTCGGCCTCCTGAAAAGCCGCTTTCGCTGCCTGGACAAGAACGGAGGGGCCCTCCCATATGAGCCTGCAAAGGTGTGCAAAATAATCCTTGTATGCTGCATGCTACACAACATGGCAGTGCGGAAGAAGGTGCCTCTCATCCAGGATGACGATGACCAACCCCCACCACCTGTGGAGGATCCCGGCCTGGGCCACGATGCCAGTGATGATGAGGATGAGGGTGACGTCCGCTCACTGCTTATCAACAACTTCTTCACGTGAATGTGAGTTTCCAGGGTTGTTATGTCAATGGATGGAGTTAGCCTGGAATGTGTTGTGAATGCCCTGTTGCTGTATGAGTGTGTCTGTGTGCCACTTGACTGGATGCGTGCAGTAACGTGTCCATTCAGGTGGTGTGTACTCCACAATAGGGTAGTACTGCTAACTTGTTTCTGTGTACGTTTCTTGTGACATGTTTGGTGCATGTGTATTGCATTTCTCTCCTGTTCTGCTGTGCTTTTGACTCTGTCTTGTGTCTGTCCTTCACAGGGTAATTTGCCTGTTGTTTGGTCAACACTGACCCCCAACACCCAGAATCCGACACCAGCGTGGGAGTAGTCAATTGACATCAAGTGATGTGCCACACATCCCTGGACTCCAATTCTCAGACACTCTGTGACCGTGTGTCCACCGTAATGTACGATTGCCTTGCAACTATTGTGTAATAAACATGATGCTGATGTGTAATGAACCTGTGCTATGCTTTGTAAGGTGCGTTGTCTGTCTTCCCACGTCTGAGTGACATTTGCTTACCTCACCTGTGGACTTGTTACCAGTGACTGTGGATAGGTGTTGTGTTTGGGCATACCTATGTGTTTCAGGTCAACATCATTGTGTGGGATGAGTAACATGGCCATGGTGAGTATGTGTTGCCATAGTGGTGTGTCTCCCTCACATGTGTCACATCACCATGACTCACCTAATGTTGGTCACATTGTTGCAGTATTTGGCATGCACTGTGTTGTGTAGCAGATCGACATCTCCATGACACATGACAAGTTGGAATCACAACAGAGGCAAGTATGGTGAACTGGTGAGTTTATTTTCGTACATGTGTGAGGAAAGTGTACAGGATGGTGGGTGCTGTGGTTTTGGAATCCAAAGTTCACATTAGAGTTGGAAGTGCAGGTAGATGAAATGTCCAGAGTAAAGTCCACAGTCATCTGCTACATTGGACCAACATGAACCCTCCTTGTCATGTGGGCGAGTTGTGTGCGATTGAACAAGGTGAACGGGTTGCGCACAAAGAACATTGTCCAGAACAGGTTTAGAGGCCCTGGGGGATGTGCTTGGACATCTGCCTCTCACATGTCCTTCTTCGGATGACTCCTCTTCTTCTTGGGGGGGGGGGATCATCGGGTGCAGGCCTCTGCGGTGCAGGGGACTCTTCGCCAGAGTCCTCCTCCCTCCCTGAGGTGCTGGCAGAATGTGTTGCAACAGATAGATGTTGTGGCCACAGAGGGATGTGTGGACAGGTTTGTTTTGATCTGGCGGAGGCATTGGAATATGTCCCGATGCACCGTAGTAAGGGCATCCCACTTTGCCTCCATGCGGGCATGGTGGGCTGCCTGCTCCTGTTGTATGTCCTTGAGGATCCCCACTACCTGGCCAAACCCTCCAGTGCTATCCTGGTACGCATCTATGATGCGTGCCAGTTGGGGGTCATCATGCAGTCCAGACCCCTCTGCAAGGCGCGCCCTCGCCTCCCACCACTCCCAGCACCCCTATCCACACGGGCACGACCAGCGGTGGGACGCACAGGTGACACCGGGACCCCATGGGTGGTGTTGCTGGTGGTGTTTGCTGTAGGTTCCTGGGGTCCTGTGTCCCTGTGCAGTGTGTGTTCAGTGGCCTTGGTCTGTCTGTGTTGGCGGGGGTGCCCTGTTGGTTTCCAGATGCTGGAGGCGTGGGTACAGGGGGTGCAGATGTTGATGATGCTGGTTCTGCATGATGACTCACACCGGAGGGGCCAGGTTGATCGTCGTCATCCGAAGAGAACAGAGACAGAGTCAAACCAGAGAGCTCAGTGTCCACCAGAGTCTGGTACTGGGAATCCTCTTCATTTGGTGCTGGGTCCCCACCAGCACCACCTGTGTTTGGAAGGGACACACAATGTAAGTTATCTTTCTACAGGCATCGATGGTTCACAAACATGACATTTTCTACTGTACGAACGGATGCCTGCCTGAACACTGCTTTTTCCCAGCTTGTCACAAACAGAGTTTGATATTGTTGTTGCCCAGTTCCCAGCATGGCCTTGTGCTCCCCACAACAGAGCCCAGTGTCAGACATCTTGTCAGTCCTTTCCCACTGGGTCGGGATTGTCTGTGACTGCAACTCCCATCATGCTCTTGGCTACACCCCCCTTCCCAGAATGCCCATACTTCCTCCCTCTTGACTCTGCTTCCCTGTGAGGGGGTGTGACAGCAATGGCAAGATGGCTGACTGTGAAGTCCTGGTGTTTGTTGTTGCCCATTTCCCAGCAGAGCCTTGTGCTCCCCACAACAGAGCCCAGTGTCAGACATCTTGTCAGTCCCTTCCCACTCCCTGTGAGGCGAGCATGGTTCAGTGTGAGCTTGCTGGGCCATGTGGGTGGGTGGGGATTGTCTGTGACTGCAACTCCCATCATACTCTTGGCTACACCCCCTTCCCAGCATGCCCATACTTCCTCCCTCTTGACTCTGCTTCCCTGTGAGGGGGTGTGACAGCAATCGCAAGATGGCTGACTGTGAAGTCTTGGTGTTTGTTGTTGCCCATTTCCCAGCATGCCCATACTTCCTCCCT
This sequence comes from Triturus cristatus, assembly GCF_964204655.1. NCBI lineage: Eukaryota > Metazoa > Chordata > Amphibia > Caudata > Salamandridae > Triturus > Triturus cristatus. The sequence continues at coordinate 486,899,023 of NC_140591.1, forward strand.
CTTGACTCTGCTTCCCTGTGAGGGGGTGTGACAGCAATGGCAAGATGGCTGACTGTGAAATCCTGGTGTTTATTTGGCTGCAAGTCCAAAGAGAGCCCCTGTGCTTCACACAGCAGCACCCAGTACGGGGTATATTTTGCTGATATTTCACAGAGGTGTGGTTCAATGCATTCTACCCGGTGAGTTGTGTGGAGTTTGTGTTGAGGGGGGTATGTCTCCACATGCTGGTAAATTTGGTCAGAGCTGTCAGTCCTCCTTCCCACCCGGCCAGACTACCCACCATGAAACGTGCTTCCAATAGAGTGCGTGTAAGTTGTCTTTCAGGATGTCAGTCAGTGGTGTCCTGCTTCTGATTTGCGCACAAGCCCTACCAGGGCCTTGTGCTCCCCACAGCAGTGCCAGCCATCTTGTCAGTCATTTTCCACTCCCTGTGATGTGGGCATGTTTCAGTGAGGTCTTGATGGGCCAATCAGGAGGGGGAGCATTATCTGTTCCTACAACCCCCATCATGCTTTTGGATACACTCACTTCACCTGCATTCCCACTATTCCTTCCTGTCAGTCAGCTGCACTGTGAGGTAGTGTGTTTGTGGTGGCAAACTGTCTGTCAGTGTTTATTTAGCTTTGTGCCACTGCCTTGCTCTATTTGTTTGTAGGTTGGTGCATGTCATGACACAGTTCCAAGTCACTATGAGATGGCAGGTATTGTGTTTGTCTGACTGGCATACTCATCTTGGGATGATTATCTATTGGTTACTGTGGCTTTGCTTGCGGTGCATGGTTTCACTGTCCCCTTGCCACACAATATTGGGTATGTTGTTTGTGTACTCACCAGGCTCTGGCATGTCTGTTAGACCATGGACACTCTCTGGTGGTAGGATGTCCCGCACCTTCTCCTCCCAGGTCCTGAAGTAGACTGGTTTGGCAGGAGGGCCACCGCCGGTGCACTGACTCAGGCCGTGATCTTGTTCAATGAGTTTCTTGACCCTCCTGCGCACGTCATACCACCTGTTCTGGATATCGTCCATTGTGCGCCTTGTTGGTGCTTGAGCGTTCACCTTGTCCACAATCCTCGCCCACATCTTTGTTTTCTGTGACATGGGGGTCCTTTGGACCAATGTACCAAACAAATGTGGCTCTCCTCTGATGATCTCGTCTACCAGCACTTCTAACTCACTATCTGTGACCTTTGGATTCTTCTTTGGGAGCATGGTGATGGGTGGTGGTGGTGAGTGATGTGTGTGTGAGCGTGCAAGTGAGGGTGGGTTAGAGTTGGTTTTGCTAGCTGTATGTGCGTGTGCTTTTGGATGAGGTGCTGATGGTGTGTGAGTTGTGTGATGGGTAAGTTGGGAGTGTGTCTGTGGTTGCTGTGTGATGGTGTTTGCTGCTGGCTGTGTCTTCTGTTTGCAAGGGATCATGGTAGTGATTGCAGCCATTTATATATTTGGAGTTGTGGGTGTGTATTTGTCCCAGGTTTTTTTATTTGATATTTATTGGCTTTGTCATTGCTTGTTTGGTCCTTTTTTTGTCTTTTTTCCTTTGGGTTTTGTAGGCATGAAGGAGACGTTCTTCTGACGGAAACGGACACTGGTGTTGGCTCGTGCAGGCTTCTCCGCCTCGTTCACGGTGACTATCTTCTGTGTTTCATACACGTCGGTCGCGGAGATCTCTATTACTTGTGGGCCCGGTTTTCTGTGCATGTCATCGTGCAGTTTGGTCTCCATGCAAGTCGGTCTGTGTTTACACGCATTGCATCGTACTGCCCGGATCGGACATCGTGGGTATGGGTCGGTCGGGTTAATTCCGGGTCTGTGTCGGTCGGTGCAGCTCGCGTCAGTTTTCCGGCCAGATCACTATTTTCCCGACGGCTCGGTCGTATGGCTTGTATTCCGTACGTGTCGGTTGTAATTCACACGCGTTGCATCGTACTTCACGGGTCGTACGACGCTGGTCCATTTCGGTCGGTCTCTGGTCCGGGTCCGTGTCAGTCGGTACGATTTGCGGCCAGAATCCGAATCGGCCCCTTAGAATAGTAAATAAGAACCTCTTCCACACTGTGGAAACATTCCCAGCTATACCCCCAATATATACCACAATGCGTAAAAATAACGTAATAAATAATTATGTTTTAAAATAACATATAAACACAGTATTCAATGTATTAACAAAGTAAGCATTTAAATAGACAAAATGTAGCATAATACTGCATAATATATAGATCAATCAATTAGTATAAATCAATACAAATCTTAAGTAAAATAATACCCACACTAGCAAATATACATTGTAAAATGATTAAATATATAAACAAATATATAACAAAAACTAGAAAAGGAAGATAATGAAGAATTAACAATGATTAATATATACTTTAAACAACACTACCAATCCAACCCAAAACACCACAAAATTGTTCTAAAAATCGAAAAATGATATACAGTTTAAAATAAATGTTATTAATTAAGCATATAAAATAATTTCTATTAAAAAAATTACATGAATAATACTTTAATCAATTGATACCAATTTACATATACAAATGTAATAAAACACTATAATTTATTATACCATTAAACTAGTTACTAAAAATGCAAGCAAATAATAAATAATTAAAACTTAGTTAGCACAATAATCCATTATCATAATTAATATCTCACTATCAAATGAGTAAACCCAACAACCACAAAAAATAATACAACACTATAAAATAATTTTTAAATGATTAAAAACTCCTTTCACAATACCATAAATAATGAAATGAAAAAATAATGTAATGCAATAAAATGACATAATAAAATACAATATTATAGTCAATAATATTTAAAACAACAACAATATTGTAAAAAATTAAAAGAACTATATACTTCCTTTTAATGATATTTTGTTGCAACATGTCCAGCCAACAAGATCAGCCCATGCATAATAGTGGTACAACAGATGTCTCAAGCTTGATTTTTTGATAAATGTTGTTTCTTTTGTAGCAGAATTCTTTATTGAAAAACAAAATATCCATAATTCCTGCATTTGTTAAGCAAGTCTTTACACATAATACAGACAGTCAATTTGCATAAAGTATATTTCCCATATTCTTTATTTACAGGTTTAGATTAAATAATCCCCTCCTACCCAATCATTCTACACTAACTCCTCCATCCACATTTCCTGTCACTGTCCCTTCCCATCTCTCCTTCCCAAATGCACCATTCTCTTTCAGGCCAATCTTACAATCTTTTATTCATCGTCTTACAATAAAAAGTGCTTCCATATTTCTTCGAATTGGACCGTCTGGTCAATTAGGGAAGCAAATTACCTTTTAATACTTTTCATATAACATATGTCTTTCAGCCACACATTATACAATGGTAGCTTCAAAGTTTTGCATTGGTTTAGGATTCCAAATGTAGCTGTACTTAAGCATGTGGCAAGCCATCTCTGTCTGTGAGTAGAAAATATATATCCTGTAATATTGCAATCTGTGCAGTTAAGGGTTCTGGCATCTCAGTGTCCACCTTTAATGTGTCCCACATTCCCAACCAATTCTTGTCACATGTACATAAAATATTCTATAACAGTATACCTCCAGGCATTTCCAACAACAAGATCCGTCAGTTATTTTTTTTTATAGGTATGGTTTTTGCCAAGCTTGATTTTAAAATCTTTAATTTATAAAAAGATAAGTTGAAGGAGATGCTACATGATGGGGAGGGTTTTTAACATTGCATATCTTTTGTATGTCTTTCTGAAAGCCTGAAGATTCATTTGTGTATTTGTCAGATACAGCGATATATGTGATACATACCTATATGCTATATCCTTTCCAGTTGTTATCTTGGTATTATGGATACACGGGAGGTTCAGCACTATGTACTTTCATAAGGTCTCCAAGTACCTATACACTTTTGTATCTTTTCCAGGTAACAAAAAAAACTTATAACATGTAAAGATTTTCTTCTTTATTGATTTTGAGTATAAATATATTTACCATAGAATACTTTATGACCCAGATAAAACCTGCATCGTGGAAACCATATCCAAAAGAACGGCAAGACAGAAAAGAATTATACTCACCATATTATTGTGGTATGCAAATTAGATATAACTTTAAAGGATGACATGTAATAGCGATGCTAATGTGTAACTCTGACCTGTGTTAGATTACCTTATACAATGTGAAGCTGCTCAGAAGATAAATGCAGATACAATGTATTCGGATTTATTGAATTACATAACATAGAGTTAGCTCGCACTGCATGATTTCAGCGGCATATGATACAATTTGAGCATAGGATAGTGGCAATGAAGATGTGACATTGGATGATAACAACACTATGTACTTTTTAATGAAGCTAGATGTACCCAAAAAGTCTTTACCCAATATGTGTTTTGTAACTAAGTATGATATCACATATTTGTGAGATAAAGCACCTATGAATGTATTTATGAAGTCAACAATGTAGAGAATAGTTATTACTGAGAAATAGTAACATTTAAGTTTTCTCTTGCCTTCCATAGGCTAGGCCCTCCATCTGTGCATGTAAAATGCTTTGTGAATGATATGGTCAATGTAGAACTATACAGAAATGTTATGTTTTTGTTTTGTAAAGGAATCAAAAAATTATTTTCAAACCATGTTCAAAGATGCTAGCATTGAATCCTAAAAATCTTTCATGTATGCTCTTTTGATAGCCCTGAAGAAGTCTCATGGGAGACGAAACGCGTTGGCTATGGCTATGAAAATATGAAATGTGACATGGAAGAAATCTTCACTCAAAATCAATAAAGAAGAAAATCTTTACATGTTATATGTGTCGTATGCTTTATCAGGAGTTTATTTGTTACCTGGAAAAGATACAAAAGTGTATAGGTACTTGGAGACCTTATAAAAGTACATAGTGCTGAACCTCCCGTGTATCCATATGTTGTTGTAGGACTTTGTCCCACATCGTTGAGAGTAAAGAGGGTAGTACTCTCTGGTTTTGTGCACTATCTCTGAGCTATTTACGTTAACCACTAATATTTGTTTGGTGCGGTTCTAATCAGCCTCCACCCTCCCCTTTTGTGTTTATGTTATCTTGGTATTATGCTAAGCAGAGGGCTTTATTACAATACCATTGAGTCATGTGTTGAGTTAGGGTAGCATGCACATCAAAGTGTGATCAAGAATTTAACATCAAACTATGTGGCTGATTATGAGTTCAGCAGTCGATCAGACTACTGAACTCATAGTGGTGGACACTGGACCGCCAGACTGGCAGTCCACTTGCCGTATTACAATTACGGCAGTGGGACTGCCACAGGCTCACCATAACCGCTGGGCATCATGGAGCCCCTGCTGGTGGCCAGGTAGAAAGAGGCCCCAATATGCTGGCAGTCGATTTAATGGGCACTGCTGTGGGACTGCCAAAGCACTGCCACCCAGACACAACAAAACTCGTAAGCTGGCAGGTAGTGTCAGTATGACTTTGGCAGTGTGGTAACAGGGCGCTAGTGTGGCAGCCAGCTCCCACACCGCCAAAGTCGTAATTAGGCCCTTATCTTTATAATCATGTATGATCATTACTTTAGGCCTTTTATACAGTGCCACAGATCATCTTGGCAATTTCAGTGAACCATTTTTTTTTCTGATTGCATATTGAATCCTTCCTATCATTAGGGCACATCGTTCGTTCAATAATTGACCAACAGCAATGGAGTTTCATTTTTCATGTCTATACTTTAGCTTGCACAACAGAAAATTAAATGGTGGAAGGGAAATGGTGTGGAAAACATCCTTATCCTTAAGCAATCTCCTCAAATCTATCAAATTAATTTTATCAGCCAAAACATCCTCATTTGAAATATAACATGGGCAATCCATCAGCCTATTTGTTTTATCAAATGTGTCTAACTGTTAGAAGGGTTGGGCTTCTATACTGAAATTTATCAATGCTTTGTAAAGCCTACAGAGTCTTATTATTATATATCTTCATAGACATCCAAACTACCATTGCAAAAAAATATATATTCTTGAAGGTAGGAAAAAAAAAAGACAAGTGACACTCTTTTTCATTTTATGATGTGTCAGTTGAATACGTCCCTCTTATACTAATGTAGATGTTTCATGCCTGCTTCAGTGATGAGGTGTTGCTGGCATAATTTGTAGGCAAAATCTCCTTGTCAAATTACTAAATTGGCGAATCTATTCTGACCTTCAGAGATTGTAATTTAGTCACATAAAAAGCTACTCTCAAGCCGCTCTCTTAGAAAGTGGTGAGTCTAGCAAACTGAGAGATTATATGCCATAGCAAAAAACTACCCCTCTCCATCAACAAGCTCCATCAGTGTAAGTCCCTCTCAGGACCTCTGTCTAAATTGTGTTTTATGATTTTCTCCGTGTTTATAGTTTTTATCATAAGACCTTGTTGTCATTTGTTGTCATTCTGTTGCGTGTAATAAATAAAATGTATATTTTTGTAACTTTGATGTTATTTTTCACAGTACACACATTACTCTATATTTCTTCAACTGAATAACTGGGTGGAGTCCCTTACCCCTGGTTTAAAAGGGTTGCTCTCTTTTTCTAGTGATCTCTGTGCTCAGGGGCACCAAAAGGTGCATTCTTCAAGGTGCCGGAGCATTGGATACAATCCTTACAAACTGCCCTTTCCAGGATGGTCGTCTGTCCATTACCTGATATCTGAGGTTCCCAATCCAAGATGAAGTAGAGTATTTGGCTTTGATGTCAGATAGTCCTTGAATCACATTTAAGAGGCATTTTTATCATATTCTTGTTTCTGATTTTCGTTTCTAGAATTTGGAAGTTCTACCGGATTCAGCTTCTGGATATTCTTGCTTTGTTCTTTAGGGATTACATGCCTCATCATGGCCCAAAATATTTCTGCCTCTGACACTGGTGACCTAATATTTACCTGGAAGAAATGAATAATCCCTTCAGAAAAGTAGCCTTCATTATTTATGTCCTATTTATTACACATTTAGAAATTAAAAAATTTTGAATTTACCACACTACTGATAAACTGGACCAGGACTTGGATCACATATGTGGCCACACAATGAGACAACAGAACATACACAAAGGGTCTTATTATGACAACGGCGGTCCATTAGAGCGGCATGGTCGTGGTGGCGGTCTGTGGACCCACCAGACTGGCTGTCCGCCTATCATATTTTGATTTTGGTGGTCAGACCGCCACAAAACCACTGCCATCGCTAGGGATACATGATCCCTGGAGGGCTTGCTGTGGGAAGAGGCTGGTAATAAGCTTATAATAAAGATTAGCCCCATGTGCCAATTATGCATATAATCTTTTAAGAAACAGGACTGCAACAGGCTAAACTTTATCTATTTGCAATAAAATATCTGCTGTATTAAAATATAAGTAAATATTATTATTTCGTCTTAAGCTTTAAACCCATTCACATTAGAAAAATCAGGCACCTCTATTAGACCCATTAAACACAACCAGCCTCCCAACGGTCACCTCACTTTGAAATCAAGTTCTTTCTATAAATGGAGGAGATGTGAATCCCTGGTTGCAATTTCTTTCCATTCAAAATATTTCATTGGATTTCTTGGTAGTCAGTGCAGAATATGGGGTCTTCCTAAATGGTTGAATTGGATGAATGGCTGTTTTTCTTTTGGATGGAGATGCCATTCTTCCAATGTAAACGCCTGTCCAAATATATGCACTGTCAATTGTACTATCAAAGGCATCTCTCTTAACATCTTTGTTTAGTTTCACACATTAGAACCATCTTCTTCTGTTCCCACTGACTATTGATGGTCTCTATAGACATGTTCACCTTCTGTGATTTACCAAAATGTCAGCCATTCCAGCCTCATTGTACCCTGGGAAGTCTGCAGTCCAGATACTCAACTCCCATAGCAGCCACATTCCCTTGTCCTCATTGTGGTGGGGACCCCCACAGTACCACAGAGAACATTGTTCTGACCTCCCCATCCCCACAACCTGCTACTTGTACAGCTGCAATTTACTGGTCTGTATCCACCTCTATAAAGACACCAATGGCTGTAGTTCTGAAAACACTTTGAGACACCCACCACCAATCTAACATACATAATCTTCAAGTAGCAGCATTCAAGATAACCTTAGGATACACAGTACAGTGCGATATTCACCTACAACATGGGTACTCACAAACTTTATCTCGGGGGCCAAATTTGCAGTGTGGTTTGTGGCCGAGGGCCGCACCGGTGGTGGCGGGGTCAGTCTGGGCGGGGCTAGTGGAAAAAAAATCACTGCTGTTACATTACTAGACAATGCTGTATTTCCAAAGCAGATGTAACTACAAGGAGCACATTTTTATAATAATGTTTTATTATCAGACAATAGCAATCTTATGTGGGATTGCTGTCGTGGCCAGGAATCCTCAGGATCGTGCGTTGCTCTATATGGGTCCACCTCTCGACAACCCATGGTCTGATATATATTCACAGACTCTATGAGGTGGTCCAGCGGGGGAAGGAAAGGATGGGGACAGCAGGGAGGGAGACCTGTAGAGAGAGAGAGAGAAAGCAATCAGTACCCACGTCCCTGTCTTCCGTCCTACTCTACACCAGCCCCACCCACTCCTAGTGCCAGGACCCTACCTGAATGAATGAATGAATGAATGGAAACTTGTAATCGCGCTACTTAGCCCGAAGGCATCAAGGCGCCTAAACAAAACAGTTCGAAAAAGAGGCAGATCGTATCTAAGCGTAGGCCTTGGCAAAAAGCCAGGTCTTAAGGGCCTTCCTAAAAGCCAGAGCCGATGGAAGAGATCTTATCTCCAAAGGCAGGGAATTCCACTGCCTGGGAGCAAGAGTTGAAAAAGCTCTACCTCCCCACCTAGCCTTACGTATCCTGGGCACTGAAAGCAGAAGTTTATTTGACGACCGGAGAGTTCTGGGGGGAATGTAGGGGACCAGCAAATCCTTCATACCCCCAGACCGATTGGTTGCCAAGGCTCTATAAATCAAAGTCAGGGACTTAAAGGATATCCTGGACTCAATAGGGAGCCAATGCAGGGTCCTTCTTGCCTGATGAGTCTTGGCCCGTTTAGGCAGGTCCAGGACCAGTCTAGCGGCAGCGTTCTGCACCATCTGTAGACGGGTCACCAAGCCCTTATTGATGCCCAAATAAAGAGCATTGCAATAATCAAGTCTGGACCCAATCAATGCCAGGACTATTTGTTTCCTGGCCTGGAAAGACAGATAGTGCCTGATCCTCCGTAAGATGTTTATCAGTCCCCAGCAGGTGGAGATGGTCCTGCTTACCTGTTGATCCATCCTCAAAAGGGGATCGATCAAAACGCCCAGATTTTTGGCCAGGGTCGACGGTGTAGGGCACACCCCCATAGAGGGCGGCCACCAATCAGCTGACCAGAAATCCTCCTTTCCCCCGAACACCAGAAACTCTGTCTTATCCTCATTGAATTTCAATGAATTACCCACCATCCATTGAGCGACTGCCTTCAAACAGTTTTTAAAATTGGAGGCAGCCTGGATAGTGGGTTGGGTAAAGGACAGCAGAATCTGTGTGTCATCAGCATAGGAGATAACCTCCATCCCAAAAGATCTAATAAGCCTGGCCAGTGGGGTAACATAGATGTTAAAGAGGGTCGGACTTAAAGCCGACCCCTGAGGGACCCCACAAAGCACAGGAAGGGATGGAGACAGAAAATCCCCCAGCTTTACCCTCTGTTCCCTCTGATTAAGAAAGGATGTCAGCAAACTAAGTGCTGTGCCCTTGACCCCGATCTCCCTCAGCCTTGATGTTAATACTGAGGGAGACAGGGTATCAAAAGCAGCCGAGAGATCCAAGAGGATGAGGAGAGTAGTCAGTCCCTTATCAACCCTAGTGCGAATGGTGTCGAGCACGATAGTAAGGGCAGACTCGGTACTGTGTTCTCTCCTGAAGCCGTGCTGCGAGTGGTCCAGCTTATCATGGGCTTCCAGAAAATCAACAAGATGCTTATTTAGATGGATTTCCAGCATCTTGGCAGGAGCTGGAAGCAACGAGATAGGGCGGAAGTTCTTAAGCACACCCGGGTCAAGAGAGGGTTTTTTTAAAAGAGGCTTGACCACCGCTTTCTTCCACTGAAGGGGGAAGGTCCCTTCCTTAATTGCCCCATTCATCACACCCAGTAATGGTGGAAGAAGACAGTCTTTACACTGTTTGAGGAGTTTAAGGGGGCAGGGGTCTAATGGGGAACCCGACCTAACCTTGGTCAAGAGGCCTTCAAGATCCAGTAGGGAAAGAGAGGGAAAACTAGACAAACTTCCAGAGGGCACCTCCTCAGATAAAAGAAGATAACACGCTTCTCTGGCGGGGACCTACAAGACGTAGGGAAGCACTCACAGAGAGCTAGAGTAAAGACAGGGAACGTTATAATGTGCGTTCCCACCACCCATGGGCCTCACAATGAACGTATTACTTGGGGGTGAACATACCCTGGAATCAAAGTCTTAAGGCAACACAGGGGAGCGGAAGAGCTGTCCTCGTGCTCACTCTCAGAACCCCTGCTGCGAAATGTAATAAAGAAAACAGTAAACTTTCATTGCCTGTATCATACCCTCACAATAAGGTATCACGCACTGGTTACAGAGGCACACATCCGCATTACTTCATGAGGTCATGACTAGGTTCAACCATCGTGCGTCAGACAGGACACATCACAATAAACAAATGTACATTGCATTGGCAGTCGATTACCCCTCTTCGTGTGAAGGGCATACGGCCTTTCCAGGATATGTACCCATACAATAATGTTTCAGGCTACTGCTGAGTACCAACTTGCTTAGTGTTCCTGATAGGGGGCCGCTAGAACTGGGCGGTTCTTGGAATAACCGCAAAAGGCAGCGCCCTTCTTCTCCCCGCATGAACCGTGGAAACTCAGGTTCGCCAACGAGGGAGAAATGCGCATAGGATACAATGCTCACCGGGGATAGGCGGGCCGGATTGAATATATCCCCAATCTGATCGTGGGTACTAGAGGGCAAACCAACAAGCCTCACATGAGGAGACTCCCAGAGGTTGCTTTGCATGGAACCCTGATCCGGGCTCCGCCAACAAAGCAACGGGGTGGATTGCCCTTGTCTGGCCACTGTACCTGAGCTGAACAAAGGTCCGTAGGAAAGGAAGCACGGTGCTAGCAGCACCCTTACCAGCCTCCTTGACGATCTCGGCGCAGCTCCCGGCATGGAGTAATCGGCACTGGGAAGGTGCCCCGGAAGCTCTATGTCGGCTTCCGCGCCTTGGCGTCATGACGTCACGGCCGTCGGATAACCGCAAAGGCTCATGGGGCGTGTAGTTCCGGCCTCGTTTATCGCGCTCGTGCGTGTTTTGTCAGTGTTCCTTGGGCACCCCTCACATGGGACAAGACAATTGCATGGCAATTAGCAGTAACCGGATATTCAGCACATGCCCATCAGTGCTGTGGCTCAGTGAGGTCATAACGTCCGACAGTCGATTTGCCAGAACCTTAGCCAGTACTTTAACTTCCATGTTGAGCAGTGATATAGGGAGGTACGAACTACAGGCCGTTGCAGGCTTACCCTTTTTGGGGATTACCACAATTGTGGCTATTCTCTGGTCCGCTTGGAGTGTCTGTGCAACTCTTCCAGCCAGATACATATTGAGGAGGTGAGGTGCGATCTTATGGGTTACACATTTAAGCAAGTCAAGGGGGAGGCCATTAGGTCCCGCCGCCGTGCCCGACTGTAGCCCCCTGAGTGCCCCCTCAATTTCTTCTACCATCAGGTCACGATCCAGATTCTCCCATTCTTCATCAGGGAGGACCTCCAATGTCAAGATCGCCAGGATCTCTATGCAGTCCCCCCCAGACCTACTGGACATGGATGTGTACATGTTTTCATAGTATGTTGCGACCGTCTCAGCTATTTCCCCACTCCCGGTGTGTAGTGATAAGCACTTTTATCACTTGTATCACACATGTAAATCACACTTCAATGAGCACTGAGCATATTTGTCACTAGTACCCAATCGGTTGTGTGTTACATTGTTGCTTTTTTGCATTTTATTTGTACATCAAATTACCATCCGGCTTTCAGTATAGTTCCCATTAGGGATCATTGTTCGTACACTAAACTAACATACTGTGGTACTTTAACATTTGGGACCGCGTAGGAGGCAGGGCCCTACCCTGCCTATTCCGGTATCAGCGAACCGCGAATGGCCAATGCAGTATGTACAAGTACTTTGCATAACGTTTCATCGATAAATGCACTGTGTATACGACATTACACATTGACTTCGTGGGTTCCATCTTGGAGCAGTGGCCATCTTATGGTTGCCCTCACATAGGCTACACATTAAGAACAAGTACGGGCCTTTAGAACACATGTGCCTTCTGTTGACTTCTCTGTGACCTATGCGATTTGGCTCCACCGCCCCAGGTCAGTCCGGTCTCACGAGCTCCCCGTGCTACGGCCACCTGTGATTAGCATCAGGGTTTAACACACCATAAAGCCTTTTCATCCCACACAAGCCTCCGGCTAATCTCTTTCACACCTGACTCTTCCTGCTTTATGGCTTGTTTTACAAACAGGAGATGCCAGTGTTTATTGGGGTCTGCTGATATCTGATGTGGGATCTGAGCCTCGCTGGGTAAATAATTGTGGGCTGGCTTAACTGGAATGTGGGATGGTCATCATGACTCTGCCTTTTCGTTTGTAATGAATACATATGAATGACCATATCATAAAACGAGGAATGTGTGCCTGAAGAATGATATTTTGTATATAAGGAGAAGGCCGTTTCTGTAAGTTTAAGCAGTCTCCTGAGAACATACATTGTGTTTTACTTCTCGGATACCTCTAATTGGTCTGCAGCCAATAAACAAGATCTTTGACTTCACCTAGAAGACTTTGTGTTTCTGTGGGTCTGAAACAGGAAGAACTCGAAGTCTTAGGGTGTGTTCCCCTGCACCGCAGTACTTCAGTTGGCGCCCAACTCAGGGCGATTTCAGCGGTACCGGTCCAAGCCAGAGGTTCGTGAGGAGCTTCGTATGGAAATTCCGGAGGAAGGCCGCCACTTCATCGACCCCTGCATGTCGACGTGGTCCGAAAGTCTTTTCTGCGAGGTTCTCCGCGTCCCGACGGCTACGAAGGACTGCTGCCCTGATTAATCGCCCTGTTTTGGACCCTTGATGATTTGGTAGAGCGAAACAATTGAGAGAGTCTTCTGGTGACGCCATCGATCATCGATATTCAGTTAAGTATAAGTGGAGCGTCTCCCAGTTTGTTTGGTATCCTTCGGGAATTTGGTATCCTTCGGGATCGTTTTGATTTGGAACTTGCAAGTGCCAAAGCCAGAGGACTCGTGTATTCACGAGACTATCGTATTCGATAATCCTTTGAAGTTTGAAACTAGACTAGTGAGCGAAGATGCCTGGTTCTAGTGTATTTGGAAGATTGTTTTGTTTGGGTTGTAAAAGGGATTCCCAATTAGAGGATTCGTGTCCGGTTCCTCCAATTGGAACTCCAACTTATGAGCTTTATGTAAAACATGGCGTGGGCCCCATTGCATATAATGAAGTATGGATCCGATACACCAGAAAGGACGGTGTTTTAAAATGGCCTCAAAATGGTAGTTTCGATACAGATATCTTGGATAATTTGGAAGTTAAATTGTTTAAAAAGAAAGCCCGGCCGGCGATGTTTGATTCTTTCCGCCTATGGCGAAAGGAAGCCAAACAGAAGGAAATTAAGCTAGCAAAAAGGAATAAGAGAGAAAAAGGTGTGTCAATGATGCAAGCAGCTGTGCAATTTAAAGATAATGAGGAGGAACAAATGAATGAGCAGTTACATAGTCAGCGCAAACTAGGGATCGATAAATGTTACCCAGTTTTGTCACCCCTACCACAAGATGAGACAAAAGTGAAAGAGAAAGATTCCCTAATGTCCCATTTGCTAAGTTCGCCACCCCCGTAGGCGCAAAATGCCACAGCGCCTCCACAGCTCGTAAATATGCAGCCTCCAGTTAATGTGCCGCAAGCCTTCCCACAGCCGCCAGCTCCTCCTCAGCTGGCTCCTATCCCTACAGTGCAGCCCTCTCAAGGGCCGCCAGTTTTGTTACCTGTTGCCCCTGCGCTTCCTGCGACTTTGCCTAGTACATCAGCTGCCTCCCCTGGCGCTCTTCCTTACACTACCCAGGTACCTGTATCTGCACCCGCTTTTCTTCCCTCTGTCTTTCCCCCCGTTTTCGCCTCAACTTCTCCTTCTGCATGACAACGACTAGCAAATGTAGTTACTAGTTTAATGTCGCCTCTCTTTGGGTCATCTAGTATGACAACTGGTTTACAACGTAAGCAGTTGCATAGTCAGCTGCCTAATCTTGAAGAGAAAGAGGTATTAGATCATATGGCGCGTAGGTGGATTGTTTTCCCTTCACTCTATGATGTGGAATCAGTTGTTAACGTTTTTCACCAATGTGACGCCCCAAAACAGAGGTATGTGTTTGACAAAATGTGTGAATTCCTTTGTGAGGAATTGGAGGATCATGGTTCAAATTCAAACCCGCAGGAGTTGTGTCGAGTGCGATTTGATTTTGGAACAGGTACAATTGTGGGTCCCGATGTAGATAAAGCAGTTGCGACTTTACTGTCCTTCAGGAATGACGATTGTCAACAATTATTGTTCGAACAGAAATTCCCTGTGGGGAAAAAGGTAAAAGCGCGCCAATATCCGATGCGTGAGGTTCCTCCAGTTTGGAGACCTGCTGATGCAAATGTTAATCCACCTGTTCCAGCTCATTTCCAGCGTGTTTGGGTACATGTCCCATGGAAGCGTTCTGAAGTGTTAGCACTTAAACAGACATTGCCTGACCCCCGTAAAAACCCTACAGGATATTATAAGGAGTTATCACAAACTGCAGAATCGTGTGTCATGAATCTGGCTGACATAGATATGTTGTTCGGGAATGTGGTTCCACAGCCTTTATGGGGATCCATTCGTAATACGGATCATGCTGCAGAACTAGGGGGCCCATGGGCTAATATCATTGCTGCAGACACTAGACAAGTTGGTGGTGCAAAACCTGAGCCCCTCGTAGCAGACCTCCCTGGTAGAATCATTACCTACATGAAAACTATAATGCCCGCGATGCGCGTGAATTGGGATAAACCATCCGCATGCAAGCAGAAAAAAGATGAGACGGTGTCCGATTTCTTTACAAGGTTTGAAGAAACGTTTATTGACCACAGTGGTCAAGACATGAGTACTGAAGGTGGCCAACGGTTATTTGTTGATAAATTTGTGCAGAATCTACTCCCTGAGTTGTGTAAGAAATTAAAAGATTCAGAGAGTTCTTGGGCTGTTTCCTCTTCAGCGCAAATACTGGCTACTGCACAGTATTACGAAAATAGGGATTAAGACGAGAAGGATAGAACAGACAAGAAAACCAAAGAATTGAAAACTAAGGTCCTTTTACAGCAGGCTTATCCGCCACGTGGAAGTCAGAATAATTATAGGCAAACCCAAGGTATCTAGCAGCAACCCCAACAGTTTCAGAATAACCAGCAAATGAATGGGTATTATCAACCACGTATCCCTATAGGTCCCAATCAATGTTCATGTTGCAGAGAGGAAGGTCATTTTAAGTATAGTTGTCCTAAATTGTTGCAGCGTACTAATAATGCGTATGGCGCAAGAGGTAGAGGTGGTCAGCAAGCTCCTAGAGGCAGAGGGCGTGGAAATGTTCCCCAGAACGCGCGTCCTCTTCCGCCTCAAAATACAATAAATAGCTTTGATCAGCAAGCCAATGCAACTGGCAATACAGCTCAGTACTATAATAATGATTATTATGCAGAAGACGACAATGTGGAAGGTAATGATTACTAGGACAGCCATAGACAGAGAGAGGGAGTTGTTTCAGTGCCAGTGGATCAGAGTGGACCGTATGTTAAGGTGACTACAGCGGGTGTAACAGATCCCTTTCTGCTGGACACTGGTGCTGCAAAGAGTTCAATTATGCATTCAAAACTCTCTGGCGCGCCTTTGTCTGGCGAAATGAATGTTTCAGTAGGTTTTTCTGGCGCCCCAGTTAGGAACCCGATTTCTAGTCCTATGCCCTTTTCTGTTGGACCTTGCGAGTTAAAAGCACCCCTCATCCTAACGACAGGTTGTGGTGAAAATCTGTTAGGATTGGATTTGTTAAAAAGATTGCATGCAACGCTATATTGTTCTCCCTCAGGAGTACAACTTACATTGGGTAAGGAAGTGATTTCCCCGATGTATTTGTCAAAGAATACATTGCCACCTGAATTGTCATCCATTCCGGATGTCCTTTGGGCTACTGGTCCCAATGATGTGGGTCTCTTGGAAATACCGCCATATGTGGTCACTTTAAAAGCCAATGTCAGATTGCCACGTATTCCCCAGTACAAGATCTCCAATGAAGGTCAAAAAGCGTTGTTAGCAATTATCAGTGATTTGATTAAAAAGGGTGTAATTGAAGAGACAAGAGGCAACGTTTGCAATAGTCCTGTTTTACCTGTTTTAAAACGTACGGACCCTTCTCAGCCACCTGTTTACAGATGTGTGCTTGATCTTAGAGAGGTTAATAAGATTGTTGTGCCACAGTTTCCAGTTGTCCCTGATATAACTGCCTTGTTAACTATGATTCCAGCCTCCGCTGCTTGGTTTTCAGTGATTGATTTAAAGAATGCTTTCTTTAGCATCCCAGTTGCAGAGGAGAGTAGGGACATTTTTGGCTTCAGTTTAGGAGGTCGAAGCTTCCGCTTTAAACGCGCTCCACAGGGCTACTGTGAAAGTCCATCAATATACAGTCAAGCTCTAAAAGCGCAGCTTGATGCACTTGTCTTACCTAGTGGTGCTACCCTTAGTCAGTACGTTGACGATTTGCTAATCGCCGCGGATACTGAAAAGATTTGTAAAGAAGCTACATTGTCATTGTTGCGCCATTTGTCTGCCTCTCATCATAAAGTGTCTCTCTCCAAACTGCAATATTGTCGACAAACAGTGACCTACTTAGGTCATCTCTTATCGAAGGAGGGAAGGAAACTGACCCCAGAAAGAATTCAAGCCATTGCACAATTGAGCGTGCCAACAACACAGAGAGAAGTGCGTGCCTTCTTGGGCATTACTTCATACTGTAGGCACTGGATACCAAATTTTTCTTTGCTGGCAAAACCTTTGTTAGCATTAACATGTAAAAACACACCGAATCCTGTCCCATGGTCTGAAGAGTGTCAGAAAAGTTTTTGGGAATTGCGTAACGCATTATGTTCAGCTCCTGTGTTGGGTACCCCTGACTACAGTAAGCCTTTTACATTGTATGTTCATGAAAAGGACGGTTGCGCATTATCAGTGCTAACACAGCCTTTTGGCGACAGACCGTGTCCATGCGCATATTTTTCGTCAACCTTGGACCCGGTAGCGAGGGCATTGCCAAGTTGTTTGAGAGCTACAGCCGCAGCAGCTATGTCTATTCGACAGTCTGCTGGACTGGTAATGGATAACACATTGATTGTTATGGTTCCACATGCTGTGGACACATTGTTAAACCGGACCAAGACACAGCACTTAACTAGTGCTCGATTGTCAGGATATGAATTGACACTGTTGGCAAACCATATACACATAAAGAGATGCAACACGTTGAACCCAGCTACATTACTGCCGATCCCAGCAGACATAGATGAGATTGAGCAGCATGATTGTCTGTTCAGAACAGAAGAAGAGACAAAAGGGAGAGTGGATCTTAAAGATACTCCCCTAACTGAGTGTGATGGTACCTTATGGGTGGATGGTTCGTGCTTCAAGCTTCCGAATGGTGATACGACTGCTGCCTATGCTATCACGACTTTGCAAACGATCGTTGAAACTGCACGTGTGCCACATAATTCGGCTCAAGCAGCAGAATTAATTGCCCTTACAAGAGCATGCGTGTTGTCTGAAGGAATGAAAGTGAACATATATACTGACAGCCAGTACGCCTTTGGCGTGGCCCATAGTTTTGGGCGCCTATGGTAAGAACGTGGGTTCCTGACTTCGCATGGAGCTAAAATTCAGAATGGCAAGTTGGTGAATGATCTCCTTGAGTCACTGACCCTACTGTTACAAGTTGCGATTATAAAATGCAGTGCGCACAAGAAAGTCACTGATGATGTTGGTCGTGGTAATGCATTTGCTGATGAAATCGCGAAAGAAACAGCAAAAGATGTGAAGACTCGAATGTATGTCGCAGGCCCTGCAAGATGGGTTGGTGATGTTGGAATGTGTGAAGACACGATAGAGAGTGTGAAGTCCCTTCAAGCTGAAGCCACTGAGAAAGAGTTGAGCAAGTGGAGAGAAAGTACGGGTAAATTGGATGAGAATGGTTGTTGGGTTGATTTGTCAGAACATCGGCGATGGTTGTTACCTGATGCATATGTGCTTCCAGTGGTTACTATGGCACATGGAATGGCACATATCAGTGTGAAAGGAATCTGTAAGTTGTTTTCTCCAGTATGGCAGAACGCTGGAATTCCCAAGTGTGCAGAGAATGTGGTCAAGAAATGTATGGTATGTTTGAAATACAACCCTGGTAGGGGAACCCCAACTCCAGCTGGTCATTTTGCGCCTCTATCATATCCATTTGAGGTTTTGCAGCTAGATTTTATCCACATGGAAAGGTGCAACAACTTGAAATATGTACTGGTTGTTTGCGCTTTTTCAAAATGGATAGAAGCATATCCCCTAAAAGACAACACTGCTTTATCCACAGCCAAAGCCCTTGTGAAAGAATTTTTTCCTAGGTTTGGAATGCCAAGAATGGTGTGGAGTGATAATGGGAGTGAATTTGTGGGTCGAGTGATGAAGAATGTGTGTGAGGGATTAGGTATAAAGCAGAAATTCCACGCTGCAAATCACCCCCAATCAGCTGGATTAGTAGAGTGCTACAATGGCACTCTGAAGCTCAAGCTGGCCAAAATCCAGGCGAGCTCCGGTCTTAAATGGCCTGACGCTCTGCCTTTAGCACTCCTATCCACCAGAATGACTGTGCATTCACAAGTGGGACTTAGTCCGTATGAAGTGGTTTTTGGCCGCCCGGCCAATGTATGGGGTCTGCCAAGACCGACAAAATTCAGCGAAATCAAACACCCAGTACTGCTTGACTATCTGTATGAATTGACGGCTAAATTGCGTGTTTTACACCAACAGGTGCACGATACACTCCCCCAGGCCTCTGAAGCTCCAGGACACCATATCGACCCTGGCTCGTGGGTACTCGTGAAAAACTTTCAGCGAAAGAACAACGACGAGCCCCGTTGGATCGGCCCTCACCTCGTACTTCTATCGACAAGATCAGCGGTTCGAGTGAAAGGGAAAAAGAATTGGATACACGGCGCCCACTGTAAACGGATCCCTTTGCCTCTACCATATGACCAGTGGGTCCAGGAGGGTATCGCTGACTCTGAAACAGACACTGTACCTCGTTTTGTACCATTTAGTGATGCACGCGTAAGAGGCACAACTTCAGAACAGGAAAGTGACGATATTTTGCAAGAAGCTGTGCCACCGTCAATTCGATTGGACAGCACGGAGCCTGAACTCTTGTTTCAAGACCAGACAGTACCTGGCAGAAACCGATATAACTTGAGACCAAGGCCTATGGACAAATGAAAATTCCTTTCCCTTACTATTTTTTGATATTATAGCTCTCCCATCTGAAGGACTTTTTGATTTTTTGTTTTTCGAACCACCATCCGGGTTCAGCCGCAGGGTCGCAGTGCCAAGACTTTGGGGTACAGGCCGAAGACGTTAGGTCAACGGTTCTGGTTGGTCTAGGGCATTCCCTGGACTGACAGGCGTACTCCTTAGCAGAAGATACTCACCCGCCGCGAGCGGCACGATTAGAGGATGGAGTTTTTCAAGATGGAGAGACCCGCTGAGGAAAGGAACTTTAAGACGAAAATATGTGAAATAATGAAGAGCAAACGTTTTGTATTTTTATGTTTGTTTATACTATGTAGTATGGTGTTGTGTACTGTAGGTTATGTATTCTTCTCCTCTCAAGTGCCATTTGCACCCACCGAACAGCCTATAGCTCCTCCTACTGTCTCCTTACACTCTTTCCACCCTCTGCCTGAACACGAACAAGCTAGACGGTCTGAGTTCGTAAACAACTCGTTTATCCAACTCCTGCACCAGCACCAGCTAGTTATGAATACAACCAATTGCTGGGTGTGTGGTTTAATGCCACATACCATTAATAAGGGTATACCATATCTAGTGCTGCCGTTCAGCTATAATGGATCGTCCTGGGCATTCCAGACCATGTTTCTTTTTACATTAGATGCCTACTCCCCGCGACAACCGCGTTTCATCAGACCTAGCACAAACAATAAAGCCTTAATGAAAGGAGTTGCCGATATGAGCAGAGATATCGACGCATACTCATCTATTCCCAAGGATGAATTGCGAGCTTATGTAGGTTGGAACGCGACGGGGTATAGCATTAGTCTGGGTGAAAGGCAGCGAAAAATCCCATCCCCAATTTGGGTCGTACCCCACATAGGTCGGTTCTGTTTACAAGGTAATGGTCAGAATCCAAGAGCTCAACTGGGGAAAAGTGACTGCACTGAATCGTACACTTTTCCATCACAGTTTTCCCCTGCGTTTTTGGCTGCCAAGGGTACATATTTTGCCTGCAATGACCGAGCATATACATGGTTGCCCCCTGATTTCTCGGGCACATGTTATATTGCAAATTTGCTACTGCCAACATTTACTGCTGCCTCTGATTATCACAAGACCAGAGTCGTGAGAGGCGTGGTTAGTAAGGAGGATACTGCCGGTCAGGAAGCGGGAGACTTCTTTCTGGGTTTCCTGCCATTTTGGGGACCTATGGTCAATAGTAGGAACCTGAGACAACTGACTCGTGTGGTTGAATCCACTGTTAATGTAACAGCTGGTGCCCTTGGTAATTTGACAGCTGAGCTCCAAGCGGATCGCCTCATGACTTTGCAGAACCGTATGGTTCTAGACGTCATACTTGCAGACCGTGGTGGGGTATGTAAGGTCATTCAATCTAGTTGTTGCATTTTCATACCAGATAACGCTCCAACAGTTTATCAAGCCATCTCCAAACTGCATAAAATATCTGAATCTATTCACGTGGATAAAGGAGATTGGTCACTGATGGGGTGGTTCTGGGAACTGATATCTGCCTGGGATTCTGATGGTCATTGGAATGATTTTAGCCATCCTTTTCCTGTTCTGCCTGTGTATACAGTGCGCTCCTGCAATATGTGGCCTCTGTGCTACATTATTTGTAAGGAAACCTGTATCGAGGGACGAGCTAAGTAATAGGATGATGCTACAGCAACATCTCCATGACTTCATGAACATAGACCTGGACTCGGATTGAAATGAGTATAGTTATTGCCTATGTAAGGGCAAAAGGAGGGTCTGTGGTACTTTAAAATTTGGGACCGCGTAGGAGGCAGGGCCCTACCCTGCCTATTCCGGTATCAGGGAACCGCGAATGGCCAATGCAGTATGTACAAGTAGTTTGCATAACGTTTCATCGATAAATGCACTGTGTATACGACATTACACATTGACTTCGTGGGTTCCATCTTGGAGCAGTGGCCATCTTATGGTTGCCCTCACATAGGCTACACATTAAGAACAAGTACGGGCCTTTAGAACACATGTGCCTTCTGTTGACTTCTCTGTGACCTATGCGATTTGGCTCCACCGCCCCAGGTCAGTCCGGTCTCACAAGCTCCCCGTCCTACGGCCACCTGTGATTAGCATCAGGGTTTAACACACCATAAAGCCTTTTCATCCCACACAAGCCTCCGGCTAATTTCTTTCACACCTGACTCTTCCTGCTTTATGGCTTGTTTTACAAACAGGAGATGCCCGTGTTTATTGGGGTCTGCTGATATCTGATGTGGGATCTGAGCCTCGCTGGGTAAATAATTGTGGGCTGGCTTAACTGGAATGTGGGATGGTCATCATGACTCTGCCTTTTCATTTGTAATGAATACATATGAATGACCATATCATAAAACGAGGAATGTGTGCCTGAAGCATGATATTTTGTATATAAGGAGAAGGCCATTTCTGTAAGTTTAAGCAGTCTCCTGAGAACATACATTGTGTTGTACTTCTCGGATACCTGTAATTGGTCTGCAGCCAATAAACAAGATCTTTGACTTCACCTAGAAGACTCTGTGTTTCTGTGGGTCTGAAACAGGAAGAACTCGAAGTCTTAGGGTGTGTTCCCCTGCACCGCTGGGTTTTAAAAACCCAGTACTTCAATACCACAGATCCCTAGAGACTCTGGGGTTTCCCTTGTATGGTTGTAACTACCATTGTAATCTATTGCATCCCAAAATGCCCCTTTGCAAAAGGTCGCAAAGCCTCTCGACTCATAGATCTTTATTAGGCAGGAGACATTTTTCACTCCCCGGTGAATCACTGCGAATGCAGTAATGGAGGTCTACGAGAGACAGCAGACCTTCACTCCTGTGTTTGTATTCCGTGAATGTGTGTGTTTCATAAGTGACCCCTATCCCTTAAGCACACAGTGTTTTGTAATGTTCATATGCACGTAACTGCATTAGTGGGATCATGCAGTGGTCTCCTGGACCCCTGACCCTATGTCCGAGGCTGCCTGCCACCTTTCTCAAGGATAGATTCTACTTTGTGTATTAGACATCACTCCAAAACGAGTGTTGGTATCTGTTCATTAGTTTGCGATCTCACTAGAGGCTGCAAGCTGTAGATACATACCATTCCAAATTGCAAAACGGAGGAGGACCGATGTCTCTTTCACACACTCTGTCTTTGCACTGTGCAAGTCAGATAATTTTTTCGGAATGCACGGTAACTTAAATGCATTAATCACTCCTGATTTTGTGGTCACAAAGCGTGTGATTTAGAAAAGACTGGAAATAATGAATGATAGTGCACTAGGAAAGTCAGTGAATTACTGGAGTCAACCTTGCCTACATAGAAGGGAAAGCAACGGAAACCTGGACGTCAAAGTGCCCTATAAAAGTCAAGAAAATGATGGGGTGTCGAGAAGAAGATAATTGAAAACACTAGTGCCGAAATGATTTAGGCTGTCATTCTCATGTGCGTGCAATTCTTATTTCAGGTGCAAACAGGAGTTAACGCCCTAAATGGGATTCTAAACTAGGTGGTGTCAATTTTCCTGACTTCTTCTCGTATCATACCTCCTTTTTCCTTACTCACTCTGCATCTTTCATTTCCGATCATATCTCTGACCCCTTTTTTCAACCTTTGTGGGTAGAGGTTGAATCCTCCTTTTTTCATTCCTTTACGTTTGAGGAGTTTGTTTCCTTGGCACATGCTCCAAGGAAATTTTCTCTTCCCATCCTTCAACATGTTCGCAAAATCTTTCGTCCTATTATTTTGCATAACTTAGATGATCGTGCCCGTTTTTTACAATCTCCTATCTGGTACAATCACCTTATCCAAATTAAAAATGGATCTATTTTTTGGAATGATTGGTTATCCCTTGGTTTTAAATGGACTCACCAGCTTTTTCAAGATGGATTTTTTATTCCCTTTTCTGTTCTTCAAACTCGTTTTTCTCTCCCCCTATCTTTTTATTCCAAATATACTTTATTGAAAACGGCGGCTCAAACTGCTTATGATACTCTTACATGTGCCTCCATACAATATAATTCTTCTCCCATTCCCTTAACATTTTTACACTCCTCCCCCTCCGCCTCTCAGATTTACAAAAAATTGCGAGATGCGTCTGCTCATCAAGAGAAGTCTGCTGTGGAGTGCGCCTGGGAATCAGATTTAGATGATTCTTTTCCTACTTCTACCTGGGATAACATCTGGATCAAAATAAGGAAATCTTCTAGAGCAGCAAATACAACCCAAACTTTATTTTTCATATATAATAGACTTTTAATCACCCCATCCAAACTACATAAAATTGACTCTTCTATCCCATCTTGCTGTTGGTCTTGTTCGGCCTTGGTAGCCGATCTTAAACATATGTTGTTTACCTGTCCTGCTGTTCATCTTTTCTGGGGTAAAGTATGGCACCAAATTAATACCATTTTCTCTTCCAATTTCCCCTTTTCTTTTCACCATATTTTTCTTGGTAGTATTTCGCAAGTATGGTCCTCCTTTAGTACTAACACTTCCATTGTTGACCTCCTTCTAGCTGTGGCATTTCAACAAATCACGAAAGCATGGAAGGATACCTCTCTTATTTCTTATCAAGCCTGGTGGTATGGGGTTTGCTATAATCATAGACTAGACAGGGCTTATGTCCATCCCATTACCCTTGCTATTAAACGAGATTTATTGTGGTTACCCATTACTACCTTTCTGAATTTGTCTGCCCAACCTACTCCACTACATAGTCCTCGCAATGAGGAAGTTTCTAAGCCCCCTTGAAATTGTTATTATTACTGAATGTTGATTATCATTTCTGTTCTGCCGCATGTTGAATTATTAATTTCTTAATAGTGAAATTATTTTTGTTTACACTGCTAGTTTTTAAGATATACTGTTGTAATATGTTTACGATGACATTCCGCTTTCTCTCTCCCCTTTCTTCTTTTTCTTTCCTTTTCTTTTTACTTTTATGAAGTTTTTCACAATTTATTCTTTTTACAAAATGTATGCTATAATTGCTTTGGACTTTTATTTTTTTTATTTTTTTATTTCTTCAATAAAATCTTCTTTAAACTTAAGGATTCTAAACTAGGCGCTAATTGGACCTCTGTAGGTTTTTGTTCCCACTATTTTCATCAGATAAATAAAGACACAAATTACATGTGCAAACAGTACAAACTTTGGCTTTTGTGCCTCTAGGATGGGGGTTAATACATCCCTTTAGCCGTGCTGATGCAGTGAAGGGGCGAGAAGAGGCTGCGGGCCAAAGAGAAGAGGCTGCGGGGGCGGAGAGGACGTCATCGGCACCACGAACACAGGAAGCTTCCCAAAAGGCCCTATAAAAGTCAGCTGTAAAAGCGCTGCGCTTACAGCTGACTTTTAAATGGCCTGTGCTTCCCGCCTGTGCCGTGCGTGACGTCACAGAGGCAGGCACACAATCAGAGGCCAGCAGTAAACAGAGAGGATGGCCGCAGGAGCATACGTGGTGAATACGTATTGAATACTTATTCACTGCGTATGCTCTGGACATCTTCTCTGTTAACTCATAGGTCAGGAAATGTAAAATGCAAGGCAAGGTCCGCGGGCCGCCAAAGAAGGCTTGCCACGCTGCTGGCGGCCCGCGGACCGTACTATGAGTACCCGTGACCTACAATCTGAAACTCTACTTACTTATACCCTTTTGCGCCAATCAGCACTCAAGTTCAATAAATGCCTACCAATGCTATGCTCTCCATTTACCTAACATGTCAGTCAGTTTTCTTTTATTACGTGCATCTTCACCAGATGTGGGCACACTTTTATCACGATGTCCAGTGCATAAAGCCGAGGTTTGGTGTAAATAAAATGTTACCTGAATTTATTTTGTAACTGCATACATTGAGTGAATCTTGCATTTGATTTGGAATGGAAGCCACCTGAGAAAGGGCCATACCCTAAAATGCATTAAGGCAGTAAATAAATGTGCAACTCTACTCACCAAAGGTATAAATCTATGCATTGCAACTTACTATAATCGTTTGTAATATGATTTAAAAACTACTGAAACTATGTCGAATTGAAAAGCTGAATGCTAATGAATGGAACTGTTTAGACACTTTGGGGCATATTAGCAAGGGCTGGCGATATAATTATCGCCGCTTTAGCGTCCGTTTTGGGGCGAAAAGCGGCGATAATTATATCGCAATATCATCAAGGACACGCTAGCGCGTGTTTCCTTGATGTAGAGCCCGTTTTTTCATAGCCTCGCCTCGCATCGCTAATGAGATGCAAAAGAGTCGTGGCTGTGAAAACAACACATGTTAATTTCGTGAAGGCAGCTTCGCGATATTAACAAGGAGGTGCCGCGATAAAAAAAATCACGCTACCTCAGCCTTAACTCAGGAATTTAACACCTGTTAAATTCCTGACTAAGGCATACTTTTAATGGGATATGGATTATGCTGATAGGACCACAGGGTCCTATCAGCAATGTTATCGCTCTTTTCAATGGAACATCGCTGGAAAACCAGCGATGTTCCATTGAAAACACCGCTATCGCTGAAATATTATCGCTATAGCGCTATGCGTTGTAAATATAGCGTTATCATGGCGATAATATTCAG
Organism: Triturus cristatus; assembly: GCF_964204655.1. Lineage (NCBI taxonomy): Eukaryota > Metazoa > Chordata > Amphibia > Caudata > Salamandridae > Triturus > Triturus cristatus. Next base: position 486,925,269 of record NC_140591.1, read on the forward strand.
CGATAGCTGGCGATAATATTTCTATCGCTATGAACGGCCAGCGATAATTATCGCTGGCCGTTGATAATATGCCCCTTTAGGTGTTTTCTTCGCCATTCCCCAGGAGACACAGATCAACTATTGCTTTGTGTGATACTGTATTGAACCTTTTGAGATACTATGCTGAACTGGCACGCTAACCAGTATCAACCAGTTTAAAAGTTATTCATGCATCAAGAGTTCAGTTACCATGTTCTGTACTTTCTATGCCACATAAAATGACAAATGCATTTTTTGTAAAATAAAAGACATACCAGATTCCTATAATGATGTTCAATAATGGTTCTCCAACATTTCTGAACAAGAATATTGAGACAATATTTTGAGAGGTGCAAGCTGTAGGCAAGCTAAGTCAGTCACAGTGAAAAAAGCATTGGGTGAAACCCAATAAGGAGTTTTGAGCAGCATATTTTAGGCTCCATTCTGTATATGTCGTGAATATTCATTTTTATGCTCATATATGAAATTTATATTCAATGTGTGACTTTATATGCGTTAAAAATGTGTGTGACATTTAAACAAATTAATAGAGTGTATCCATTGCAAACACTGAAGATACGAGTGTATTAAGTTGATTAAATGACTGCTGCAGCCATTTCTGCATATTCACATTACCATTGATTATTTTTCTCACTTTACATATATTTAATATTATAGCAGTCATCCATTTTGATTTTCAAGAGAACTTAGCTTAACATGAGGCCTTGGTTGGAAAAGGCTTACTTTAAATTACCATAGTTTTGACTCTTGTTTTGCAGGTGCGCTATTGTGCTTCTCATTAGTTAGAGAAAGGCTTATTGTTTGTATTGGATGACTGATAATGAGGCTTGAGGGGAGTAAGTTGGCAACAAACTCAGAGAAATAATGGTGAAAGGAGGCCTTCTGTTGAAGGTGTACCAGGAGGATGAGATGTCAAAGGCTACCAGCTGCATACCTACTCCTGCGGTGGTGAGAATTTATAGGCATATCAGCAACAACCGGCGATAATTATCGCTAAGCGCACTTAGCGCTAGGATAATTATCGCCGGCTAGCGTGGATTTTTATCGCTTAGATAGCGTGCTATTAGCAACACTTAGCTCAAAAGCGATAAGAATCCTAGCGCTAACTGCCAAACGTGAGATTATCGCTGGAAACTCAGCAATAATCTCACGATACTTAGCCATGATATCCACCTTCCATAGGATATCATGGCTAAGTCAGTCCTGAAGCAGGCGTAAGGAAAGTAGCGATAACAGGGGTTATCGCTACTTTTCCTGTCGCTCTGCTTCATAGCGTGGGGCTTGATGATAGGAGAAATGTCGCTTAGCAACATTTCTCCAGTCATGTCAGGTCAGGAACGCCCACTTTGCATCTCGTTAGAGATGCAAAGCTGGGCGTTAAGAATTTGTGCGCTAATGCAAGGTTTCACGTGATAGCGTGACCTTGCTGATGAGGCGATAAAATTATAACCGCTTTTCGGCCGAAAACGGCTGCAAAAGCGGCGATAATTTTCTATCACCGCCTTGTAGATATGCCCCTTAGGGAGTATGTTGACTCCTCACACACGCACAGAAACTGGGTTGGACTTGGGTGGTGGACGAGAAATATTGATGGTTTTTGGAATCTACTGTTATAGTTAATTGGTGTTTCCTTAGGTGGTGGAGCAGACTTTCTCTTGACTCATCTTTCTGCTGGGCTTTCTCTGAGTGTGAAGCTTCATGCTAAACACTCCTCTCATTTCCCTGAACTTCTACAGAAGTTTGACTCAATGATGACACCTTCTATGTTCTCGGCTAGGACGCCCCTTTCGAAATCCTTGTGTCAATCTATGTTTCAATACAAAAAGGGGAGTTTTATATGGAGCACCTGATTGGTAAAATTGGGTTTCTTTGCATTGTGGCTGTTACTATTTTATTTCTTGTTTTATTGCGATTTTACTTACAAGCATAATTTTGCCTTCAAGCTCTATTGCTGTACCTTTTGAACTTATTCCTACTTTGTATATAGACTGGATGGATAAATGTTTTAAAATAAACTCATATATTTGACACAGATTTAATCTTGGTCTTCATTGTAGAGTCACATGGACGTCACATGTTTTAGATGTATTTCTGATGTTAACTGACTTACAACTCTTTAAGTCAACTAACAAAGGTCCATATTACGAATGGAAATATATTTGATGATTTTACTTAGAGATTGAGGTGCAGATACCCACGTGCCATCAAGCTGCATGTCTGATGTTGTTATTCATTGGGAGTCAGATTCCAATCTTTTATCTTTTACTTTCTCTGAAAATTATGATTGATCTTTAAGTTAGTTACTCTCTGACTGGGACCAATGCTTTTTTGTAATGCAGTTCTATGAAAAGTTGTCTTTCAGGAAAGTTAGTTTTCTTTGTGATATGAACTATTAAATGGGTGATAAATGAAGGTTGATTGTTCAGGGGACCAGGAGATTTTCATCTATTGTTACAATTTTCTTGTCAAAAATGTTTGTGGTACTATTGACTTGTTTGTCTATAGTCTTGGTTTGGTCTGTGAAAGTCCCTGTCACAGTGCATTCAACGTGATTTAGTCATTCATATGTTTGGATCATTTTTCTTTCTTCTTTACCCTCACTGACCTTGCTGAAGTTATGAAATTCACAATGGACTAAAAAAGGAACAGAATCCTTGGACTTCCTCTAGGAAGTGCCTTTTCCTATTATTTCCTTCACTGACTTCACCTCAGCTTTCCATAATCGTACAGCTTGAAGACAGAGATGCTGAAGGATATTGATCCCTTGAAATTAAATACAAAACCAATTGATCAAAAAGATGTAAAAAAGTGATAAAGGCAGATGCGTGGTAAATGCATACATTGCTAAACATGTGTGGTAAAGGCATGCATGGTGAATGACCGCGTTGTACTATCGTTATGGCTCCTGAATAAATATACTGGCATAATTTAATACCTTGTGCAAAAAAATGCATAAGGACTAATATAAAGCTGTATGCGTAGCCACTTTAATCCGTATTACTTCAGCCGCGGCCGCTTTAGGTAAGATTGGTGAGGCGGTGGGGCCAGGTGAGGGGGATTTCGAGAGACGACCACGAGGGAAAATTAAATAAATAATTGACTTTCCCTCGTGGTCATCTCTCGAAATTCCCCCTCACCTACCCCCCCCACCCCACCACTCTTACCTGCCGCAACCACATCTCCATTGCTCATATCTTATATACTTTCTATGACTAATACACAATAGGAACGTTTACCATTTTCAAGAGCTCTTTGCTCATTACAGTTGAAATGACCATTATCCCTCTGTAAGTTTCTGTTAGTTTAATAATATTTCTTCGGATCAAACTAAATAATAGGTCTTCGTCGTTTCCACGTTCTTCACACCCTCTGCTGACTGTGTTCTCTGATTCGACACTTGGTATGCCCATTGCTCAGGAGCAGCTGCTCACACTTGTGCCCGCAAAGAGAGCTAGCATTGATTTGGAACCTGCCATGTTAGGATCCTGAAGTGCTTGATAGTCTTGGCAGTTGGTAGGTTTTTGAGGAACATGCATCAGTCTCGTGTTTCTGGCATTGTTCATTCCGAGCTCCATTATAAAGAAGCCATCTGTGAGTCAGAACGAGCCAATTAATTACATGTAATTGCTTCTCCCAGTCACATGCAATTTGCAGGAGCATGTGGTTACAAAACAGTTTTGGGAATATGTGGAATCCTCAAACAGCTTCAAGGGATTCTGCACCCAACAGAACACTAATTTTGTTCTGGCATTGTACGTTGGCTTCGTTGTTTTCTAAACAGCAACAGTGTGAAGGTATTGTTTTTTGTTGCCTTGTCAGTATCATTTGAAACCATCAATCTTAACGTGTTATTAGGCATCTTCTGGAGATTAGTGACATTGGCCCTTTATTTGTCTTGCTGAAACCACTTTTCACACCACACTTGGTTTCACCTATCCGTTGCAACAAAAGGTTCCACCCAGCCAGCTATGATGTTCACTTTTTAATATTTATTTCCATCCTGTAACAACTCATCTAGTCTGATACATTCCACAGCTACATATATGAAGCAGGACGCTTAGATGAACAAGTGTGCCCCACTAATAGTGGGAGTAGATGCAGGAGAATGGCAGAAGCAGCTCAGCATTCTGCATTGGGGAAGAATATCCCAAACTATGCTATTTTGGAGGGGTACAGATGCTGGGCGACCAAATATAAACAATAATTGCAATAGGGGTGGGGTGTGTGAACTTCAGCAGAGCCATCATTTTCTGCCCTTAGACGCTGAGTTATGTGGCCTAGAGTAAGAAAGGTGGGGTCAGAGCAGGGATGAGTAGGTGGCAGTACTTTCCTGGGTGCTCCCACCTTATGTTTCTACTGTTTCAGACTGGCTGGCTCAGGCTAGTTGGTCTGGGGTGCCGTCACCATGTAGCAGCTGCACACATTTGAGGTGGCCAGGTGCATGTTCCGCTGAGGTCAGTGGTGCTGGAACAATTTTCACAGTGGGGGTGCTGCCATCAATGTTAAATCACAGAACTCACAGGGAATGTGAAAAATCCAAGCATCACACAAAGAGCAATTGTCGCAAATGAGCCATGCCCATTCTGCAGAAGAGTGGTAAGGGTGTAGTATGTTGATAGGGTTGCAATTAGGAGCACACTTTCACACATATATTACTAAAGCATGGTATGGTAGTACACTGTCATTTACAGATAACATATTTTCGATTGAAAGAACCAAAGCATTTACTGATGAAACTATATAGTGTACAAACGATAACTTGCAGAAATTGGGTTTCAGCAAATGTTAGAAATTGGGATTCTGGTTGGCAGAGATATGCATCCTTTCTGCAAAGTTGGAGCTGCATTGTAAGTTGAGGTCATTGCATTGTGCACTTGGTGAGAGGTGTCCACCGCTTCGGTGCAGGCAGCGGCAGTGCGTTGATTTTGCAGGGAATGCTCCGGATCCGAACAACAATTTGGTGTCAATATATTGGTTTCTTGGGCTGCAGCACCACACACTTACTTACAAGGGTCCAGGATTGGATTGGGCACCACTTGGCAAAGCAGTACTCACAGCAGAGGAGCCCAGGTGCAGGTAGCAGGAGGCAGGTGAAGTATTTCCTATCCCTGAGATTTCAGAAACAGGAGGCAAGCCCAAGTAGCCCTTGGAGAACCTTTAAAGATACAGAATGTAGAGAGTAAAGTACAGTCCTTTCCCTCCCAGACAAGAAGCAGCAGGCAACAGGCCAACACAGCCAAGTAAGCAGAAAAGGTGCAGTTCCTCCTGGCAGCACAACAGCTCTTCTTCCTGGCAGAATGTCCCCAGACCAGGAGTATTCTGAGTATATGGTGTCAGAGGTCCAGTACTTATACCCAAGTTAGCCTTTGAAGTAGGGAGACTTCAAAGAAAGGTCTTTGTGGTGCACAAGACGCTCCCATCCTAGCCCTGCCCCTGATACACTACAGGGGGTATGCAACTCTTTGTGTGGGGACTGGCACTGCCTTATTCAGGTGTAAGTGTCAGCTCCTCCCTCTCACTCTAGCTCGGGAAGACGCATAAGCCTGGTGACAGACCATCAGGATATGCAGGGCACACCTCAGCTCCCTTTGTGTGTGACTGTCTAGAGGGAATATACAGAGTTCAGCTGTCAACCAACCCAGTCATGTATTATAGGGATAGGCAGAGGAACAGAATGGTAAAAGTAAATAAATGCTAACTTTCTAAAAGTGGCATTTTAAGACCTGCAATTTAAAAAAATCTTCACTAAAAGATGTATGTAAATTGTGAGTCCAGAGACACCAGTCTTCCTCTTCATATCTTTTTCCAGTTGGAAGTTATACTTGTAAAGGGTTACAAGGCTGCTCCAATGCTAAGTTGTGGGAAAGATAGGCCTAGCTGTAGTGAAAATGAATGTAGCAGTTTTTCACTACCAGGACAAGTAAAATTGCAAAGTGCATGTCCTTCCTTATAAAACCACTACACCCTGCCAATGGGACTACCTAGGATCTACCTTAGGGGTGACGAATATGTAATAAAAGGGAAGGTTTGGGCATTGCAGGTAGGTGAACTGGCCAAGTCGAAATGGCAGTTTAAACTGCACACCCGGGATCTGCAGTGTCAGGCTAGAAAGGTTTGAAGGGCTACTAATGTGGGTGGCACAATCAGTGCTGCATGCCCACTAGTAGCATTTGATTTACAGGCCATGGGCACATGTAGTGCACTGTACTAGGGACCTATTAGCTAATCAAATATGCCAATCATGGGGAAACCAAATGCCATTACATTTTAGACACAGAGTACATGCACTTCCGCACTGGTCAGCAGTGAAAAAGTGCCCAGAGTCCTAAAACCAGCAAAAACGAAGTTCAGCAAACAGTCAATACAGAAGGTCAGAAGGCAAAAAGTCAGGGGAAACCAAAAGATGCCAGGTCTAGCAGCACATACTTGTCATTGGCGTATTACCAAGTAAAGTGTCTTTATTTGTTTTGATCCGATTAAAATCTTTGTTCCATCACTCTTTACAATTAGAAAAAACAGTGCTACATTTGTGCTTTCTTAACTTTCTATTTATTTTGAAATATTTGTACAGTTCATTTATAGGTATTTAGGTTTTGTTGTGTGTTAGAAACAAACTACATCCTACAGCCCGTCCTTTCAAACCACAAGATTGTCACATAGTTTATTTTGCAAAATCCACACACTTTGCAATAAGAGAAAGAAGAGTAAACATCAGTCTCCATGTTAAAAGCAGAAGCAGAAATTTGTCAAAAGTCTAGACTGCCATTTGACCTCTTTGCTTGAAGGCACAGCAAATTTGACATGTTAAAATCTAAATCTAAAGTCATTGTTCACTTTCAAAGCTCCAACATTGATATCTAAGGGGTGCTGCAGCAACAGCCATGCCCCTACTTCCAGTGACTATGACTGCGATAGGTCCAGCTGAAGGTTGACTAAACTTCATAACTGAGCAGAATCTGCAGTGCCCATAATTCACCAGGCACGGACTAGGGGCTCTAACTGATCACCAGAGCCAGGCTTTTCCTCTGACTCTCTCTAACCTGGGCCCAAACAAAGACTGCAGAACTGGGGCACCGTGTGAAAACCATTCGACATGCTGGTCATCCACAATTCAACCGTTAGACACCACTAACAGTCAGCGACCTGACTTGGTTGGCAGAACCTGGGTGTGGCTAACAGCAGTAATTTCAAATGCCAGCAGTTCCTCCCTAGAGATCAGTACTGTTACTATTCCATGCCACCTCCCACTGTGGAAAAGGACTTCCCACTACCTGATTGCATACACTGACTAAGGACACAGTGCATCATCACTCGATCTGGGGAAAGACAGAACTCATGGACCTGTAAAAGGAGAATGGGATAAGAGAGAAAAGAGAGACACTTTACATCACCACTCTGACTCATCTCTCTACTGGGCACTGACATTTGCTGGGTTGTGGAGGAAATAAATAATAAGTTTGATATCTTAAACCCCATGGACCCTATTCACAAACTGCATTTTGTAGTACTTTAATAGTACTACAATAGTACCACTAAAGTACTACACAATGCTATTCACAAACCTACAAATATAAATATTACTGCTTAGTAGTACATTTGGGAGAGACCGAGGAGTGGTTAAACATTGGGGCATACTTACTACAAAATGCGTGGGCTTTGAGAAGGGCTAATTGGAAATATGAAATTTGAAACATTTGTAGAGTGCATTATAGCTGGGGGTGTCAAAGCGCTAGCTAAACAAAAGTGCAACTTCAGGAGAGACAAACAAGATATATTCATCGCAGCAGAGAAAAAAGCCAGGATTTCAAGTGCTCATGAAAAGCATCATGAGAGGAAAGACTAGCGATGTGGGTGGGAAGGCATGTTCCAAAGCTTAGCAGCAGCTGACACGTCCCCCCACCTCGCTTTCGGATATCTCGGAACCTCCACCTTTTAAAGACAAACTGGCCTAAATTGTTTATTAGGAATATACCAATGGAGCGACATTCTCAAATGCATTGGCCCTTGGCAGTGGAGAGCAGTTAGAACTAAACCAAGGGATATAAAAATCACCTGCTTCTCAACCGGCAGGCAATGTAGAGAGTAAATGCCCCCTCTGATTGACAGACATTTAGGGATGTTCAGGACTAGATGGGCAGCTGCATTCTGGATAATACGGAGTCTATTGAGCATGCCTCTATAAATATTAAGGTATAATGCATCGCAATAGTCAATGTGCGATGTAATAAGTGCAATGACCTCAACAACTCTGAGCTCGGCAGGGATGAAAGGAAAAACCTACCTTAAGAGTTTGATGGTGTAGAAACAGGAGCTCACAATACTAATGAGGGGTAATGGAGAGTTAAGGAGCTGTATAGGGACATGGACACCAACCTTCAATAAAGTGAGCCCAACGCTATTCACAATTTGTACTTCTAAATCTACTGCTGCTAAAAAGGTCCCAAAACAGTAGTTAATGTCCTCCGGCTCAGAACTGGAGTAAGTCCAGCACCACACGTGACAACCCACAGGAAGTGCAAAACGTTCCAAAGAAAAAATAAAACCCCATAAAAATAATGTTAAATATATATAAATTACCTACTGGCCCTGTGGTGCGTTTTAAGTTGGGGAAAAAATTCCCCTTCAATCCTGAGGGACCCTGGTGGCCAACTAGCCCACCAGGTGGTTCCAGTAAGCGCCACTGCGCTGCGTTGCAGAGAGGTGGTGCAGGCCGTGTCCCTTTTTACACCTCTCTGCAACACAGATCTGTGGCGCTTACTGGAGGTACCTAGTGGGCTAGTTGAACCCTAGGGACCCTTGGGATTCAAGGGGACTTAATCTCCCAACTTAAAATGGCCACAGGGCGTGTTTACACAGTGGTGAAGGGAGGAGACGGGGCCTGAGGTAACGTGTGCAAACACGTCCTGTGGCAGGTTTTAAGTTGAGGAAATAATTCCCCTTCAATCGAGAGGGCCCCTGGGGGCCAACTAGCCCACCAGGTGCTTCCAGTAAGCGCCACTGCACTGCATTGCAGAGATATGGTCCAGACCGTGCCCATTTTTACACCTCTCTGCAACGCAGCTCTGTGGCGCTTACTGGAGGTACCTAGTGGGCTTGTTGGACCCATGGGACCCTCAGGATTCAAGGGGACTTAATCTCCCAACTTAAAATGGCCACAGGGTGTATTTACACAGTGGTGAAGGGAGGGGACGGGGCCTGAGGTGACATGTGCAAACACGCACTGTGACGCGTTTTAAGTTGGGGAAATAATTCCCCTTCAATCCTGAGGGCCTCGGGGGCCAACTAGCCCACCAGGTGCTTCCAGTAAGCGCCACTGCGCTGCGTTGCAGAGAGGTGGTCCAGGCCGTGCCCCTTTTTACACCTCTCTGCAACGCAGCTCTGTGGCACTTACTGGAGATACCTGGTGGACTAGTTGGACCCAAGGGATACTCAGGATTCAAGGGGACTTTATCCCCCAAACTAAAACAGCGCAGGGCGTGTTTGCACACATGTCACCTCAGGCCCCCTCTCCCTTCACCAGTCATTTGAGATGTCATCAGTGATGTCATCAGTGATGTCACTGACCATGGCATGAGTGATGTAATATGTGGCGTCATCAGCAGCGCATTGCGGGGGCGTGAATTATAGTTAGCTGAACTAACTAACTCTAACGGGGGAATTTTTATGGTTTTGTACGAGTGAAATGTCCAACTAACTATAACTTTCCCTAAAACCTATGGTTTCTCAGTGAATTTCAAAGGTTTTTTAAATGCAATTTTCTAACTATAACGTACCAGAAACCTATGGTTTTTTCAGTGAATATATATATATAAATATATATATATATATAGATATATATATAGATAGATCTGCAATTTTCCTCGTAAAACAAGGACTGATGATGCCGTGTACTGGCCAGAATGAGTTTATCCAGTCAGCTGGTAGAACCAGCTGACTGAATAAACTAATTCTGGCCAGTACACGGCATCGTCAGTCCGTGTTTTACGAGGAAAATTGCAGTTATTAACGGACTTTGCCTGGGTGGTCCATCCACGACCACGCACCCGCTGTTTTGGTGCTGCGGCGGCTGTACCTAAGCTTGGAGGAAATATATATATATATATATATATATCTTGAACTCCAAAGCTGTATCGGCGTTGTGACACCACTGGAGGACGGACCACAGGTACGTGCAAAGTTTACTTTATTGAGTAGATGCTTCTCCTTGCACCCTCACACTCGCCTGACGCGTTTCGATCCTCTGGGGATCTTGATCACATGACGCGCTTTACATCGTTTGATAGGCTTAAATAGGATGTTACATTTTTTTCTTTTTTTGTGTTTCTTAAAGTGACAGATGCAGAATACACCTTAAAATTGCAACCATAGACATAGTAGACATACCTTATACATCACAATGTATAAATAGACAATCAAATAATTAAAACCAATATAATGTTAAAATAACACATTAAAATAGTTCATCTTTGTTTCTAAAATATATTACATTGGATTATGTTATAGCGGCCAATTTTTACGCACGTGTGTATTTGCTAAAATTATAAGCACATAGAAGAAAAAATATTTTTTCATGATATTTTTTCTCTCTATTTCTAAAACACGCTCTTCTTTCCAATTATAAAACTTTATAAATAGCATAAAATTTTAGATGTTGTAAAAGGTCCAGGTTTAAATACCAAGGCATGTTTTGTAAATGAACGACTTATATGTGGTCAATAGTGCATTATTTGGACAACAACAATCTGGTATTTATTGGCTTCTGGTTGCCTAAAGTGCATTTTAAATAACAAAAAGTGAAAAGTGCAGTGTGTTAATCTAAAACCTAAAATACCATAAAATCCTCTAAAAAGCCTTAAAAACCACCAAGTGGAAAGTTAAATAGTAAAACAAGGGAATGTTTGGGAGACTGAAAGCAGAAAAGTCCGATGCTTAAAATAGAAATAAATAAATTGAAGTTCTAACTTGTTATTAAGGTTGATGAACTTCAAGTATATGTTGATGCGAAACCGTTATCGTTATCGTCAAGATATTAATGCTGAAACAGAATCGAATAATTGATCTAATAAAATACTATAGATAGGTATACAGATCTTCAGTTTGATTTAAACCCCCAGAATGTTTACTGTCGAGATTCAAAATATATCTAGTCTCTAACTGGCGCAATACACGTACTCGATCTCCCCCTCTCTTTTTATTCTGGATGCAATCAATAAGAAAATATCTCAGTAGTGTAGGATCAGACTTGTGGTGTTCAGCAAAATGCCGTGCCACTGGATATGATTGATCCTGATTCTTAATTGCCCTTATATGTTGGAGTATGCGTTTGTGGCCTTGTAAGATCGTACTTCCCACATAGCGTAGGTCACACGGACACTCCAACACATAGACCACATGAGTTGTTTTGCAATTCAGGGATTTCTTGATAGGGATTTCAACATTGCTAAAAGGAGTTTTGTAGGCAGTAGTATTAACGCCATGTTGGCACGCCTTACACGTCTTGCATTTGAAAAACCCGCAACGTTGACTCAGCCAAGTACCTTTATTAAGAACCTCTAAGTCATTGCATACCAGGGTGTCCTTCATGGAGGGAGATCTGCTATATGTTATGGAGGCCTTTTTGGGTAATATGTGTCCTATTACCGGATCTCCCAGCAGGATGGGCCAATTTCTGTTGATAATTTTGTTGATTTTTTTACTTTGTTTATTGTACCCAAAGATGAATCTAAAAGCCCCATCATTATCTTTCTTTTTAGTTGCAGACCTACTTTGCTCATTGAGAAGTGTATCTCGATTGGTCTGATTGCTCTTGTCTATAGCAATGTTGATACTTTTGGGGAAATAACCCCTAGCTACAAATCTCGCTTTGCTGGACGCCTGAGCTATCTCCAAATCTTTTTTATTGCTGCATATTCTTTTTAACCGGATCATTTCTCCATATGGAATACTGTGGATAAGATGATCGGGGTGGGCACTACTGGCATGTAGCACAAAGTTGCCCGCAGTTGGTTTTCTGTGTAATGTGGTGTGTAACTGATTGTTGCAAATATACACCTCCATGTCCAGAAAACTAACCATTGTGGTGCTAATAGAGGCAGTGAATTGGAGATTTAAGGAGTTAATATTTAGACTATGGACAAACATTTCTGCCTCGTCAATTGTACCGTGCCAGATCACAAAGAGGTCATCGATGTATCGTAACCATTTTACAACATTGACATTCATAATAATTGGGAATTCTTTGATGAGGACCAGTTCCTCCCACCACCCCATGTGGAGGCAGGCATAGCTCGGTGAGAAACTGGCCCCCATCGCCACCCCGCGTTGCTGTTGATAAATGACATTTTCGAACATGAAGAGGTTATTGTACAAACAAAATTCCACCATGTTGATCAACATTGTATTATGCATTGCAAACTCAGGGCCTCTACGGGAAAGGTAATGGCCTAACGCCCTAAGGCCATCAGAGTGTCTGATTGAAGTATATAGAGAGGTGACATCGAGTGTTATTAAAAGATAGTCATCTTGCCAAGTCACATTCCTGATTTTGCCTAGGAAGTCACCCGTGTCCCTCACAAATGATGGTAGGTCTTTTACATACTGTTGAAGGAAATAGTCAACATAGATAGAAGTATGTTCTAGTTTGCTGTTGCAGGCCGAAATAATGGGCCTTCCTGGCGGCTTTGTCGGGTTCTTGTGGACCTTAGGGATGAAGTACATTACTGGTGTTACCGGATATTCATTTTTCAAGTATTTGTATTCATCGTTTGTTAAAAGGCCCGCATTTAACCATGCTACCAATTTCATGTTGAAGCTACTGTACATGGTTTTTAGATTTTGTTGGTCAACCCGATGATAACAATCTTTATCTTTTAATTGAGACATGGCTTCTTCAATGTAAGCAGACCTGTCCCAAAGTACCAAGTTACCGCCTTTGTCTGCATTGCGAATGATGACATTTTTGTTCTCTTTCAGTTTGCCCATTAACTGATGATATTGTATTTCTTGTGTATTGTACTTCTTTCTAGTGTTGACATTGTTTGTACAATGTATTTTCTTTATACCGGTGATAATTTGTTCACTGAATACATCGATAGAATCCCGAATGCTTACGGGAGTAAAGTTGGAACGAGGTTTAAATGGCGTTGTCCATTTATGCTTTTCAACTTGTGTCGCCGTAGGCCCATCATACGGTATCCCAGTATTGCTTTCATTTACTAGATCCTGCATTGTGTGAAGAACAGGTAGATCTGATGGTGTTAATTCAAGAAGTGAAGATTCCAATATTTGACAGTCAGATGTCAAGTTCCTATTTGCATTTGATGTCAGAAAATGCTTTTTAAGTTTCACTTTTCTTATACCCTTGTATAAGTCGATTCTTGTAGTTGCATAGTTCATAGAACTTTCTGGGCAATATGACAAACCCAAAGATAGTATTTGTTTTTCAGCGGCATTCAATGTTATGTCACTTAAGTTGATGATCGTCTGACTGTTGGTAAAGTTGTTTAGTTTTACCGCTTCCAATTCCGCCGCGGTTGTCCCCTTTGTCTGGGCTTGCTGTATGTTTGCTGTGCGTTTTCGCCGGGCTTGCCTTCTTTCCCTGCGTTTCCTTGTTGGATTCCGATTTGTCTTGTTGGGTTGCGTGGACGCAGGGTGTCCCTGCGTTCTGTGACTAAAAAATCAACTTCATCTGCCAGTGAAATATTTGCAGGAACATGCGCCATTGCTGTCTGTCTGGCTTCATTGTCGGTATCACTCTCTTGAGCTGAGCTGAGTTCAGAGGTTGACGTCATTTCATTGGTTCTATTTTGGTACTGTAGATCATTTTGTGCTTTGTTTGCTGTTCCACCATATTTAGAGATCTTTAGCTTATCATATTTTTTGGCAAATGTGAATACGCGACCGCATTCGTAATCCATGCGGTCGCGATGGAACTTAAAAGCCTTCCTTTCCCTTATTTTGTCTTCATCTTTTTTTAGCCGCTTGGTCATTTCCTCTTTGAGTTTCTTGATTTCATCTTGCTGATTACTTGAATTTAATTCATCATTCAAAGCTTCTATCTCAGCTTGCAGTTTGATGCGATCTGTTTCAGCATACTTGACTAATATGATAATGAGTTTTCTCGAGGATTCCAAATTCGTTTCAGCCCATTCTTTCATCATGGACTTATCAGGATTCTCATAGCTTGGCGCTAAGAGAATACGTAGTCCACGAGGCACTCTGCCCACATCCAAGTATCTTTGGAGGGACTTTGCCTCCCACCATTTGCTGTGTTCAGAACGCATTAGCTTTTCCAATTGCCTAATTTTGTCTCTCAGGCTGGTGTTGCGTGCTATTGGTGGTGCATTGTGGGTATTGGAGTCCATTGTGTTACTCCTACTGTCATCGAACATTCCCGCTGCTGCCTCCTCACGTTCCCTAAGCGCGTCTGCTGACATCGTGGGGGCAAGGATTGATGTATTGCTTTGCTGTTTGTAAGACTACGAGATAACGTGGCAGCAATCTCGCCCTATATATATATATATATATATATATATTCACTGAAAAAACCATAGGTTTCACACACGTTTAAGTTAGCTGGACATTTTACTGATAAAAAACCAATGAAATTCCCCCGTTATAGTTACTGTAGGCAACTATAACTCACGCGACCGTAATCCTCTGCTGATGCTAATACTGTATTTAGACACTTATTTGCCCATGTCTTCTTCCATTAAATTTTAGCTATACATATATTACAAATATTTTTTTTTCATAAAGACACATATGTCATCAGCAGAGGATTACGGTTGCGTGAGTTATAGTTGCCTACAGTACCTATAACGGGGGAATTTCATTGTTTTTTTATCAGTAAAATGTCCAGCTAACTATAACATGTGTGAAACCTATGTTTTTTTCAGTGAATTTGCAAGGTTTTTTAAATGCTAATTCCTAACTATAACATGTGTGAAACCTATGGTTTTTTCAGTGAATTTGTACGGTTTTTTAAATGCTAAGTTACTTTACGCCATTTGTGGCGTGCGCACCCACTTAACGCAGTTCGTTCCGTGCGCGCACGGTGCGCTTCGCGCACCGCGTGCCCACGTTACGCTAGATGGGCCATGAACGCACGATGCGCTTCGCGCACCGTGCGCACATGGAGGACATATGATGAGCATCGTTGTGACAGGTAAAATATATGTTTTGATTAAGCTCTGACAAGCCATGCACGAAAGGTGCCCTTCGGGCACCTTTTGCACACGGGGTGGGGAGAATGTGGATATTTTTTTTTTTTTATTATTATTTCTTACCGTACGCGTACGGTAAGCGTAATCGGCGAAATTTTGGAAAAAATTAAAATTGCCTTTTTTCACTTGGGGGGTCGTTGGGGACTCCCTCGACATGGCTAGGTGCTTGGGAGCTGTGTAAACAGCCCCTTTACATGTTTTTGCATGTGTTTTTTTATCCCCCTGTGAAAGTGCGAGAGAGAAAATGGCGGCCGCCGCTTCCTGGTTTCGACCGATTCGAATGTTTACTAAGATCTAAGGGCCAATCAGAATCGCGCACGCCACCGTACGCATACGGTAAGCGCACCGTAAGCGCACCGTAAGCTGGCTCAGATATATATATTGATTTAAAGGCTATTTTCTCAGAATCTACTGAACAGATTTACACCAAACCTACAAAAGGCACTTCCTTGACCTGAGGACTACCTCTCTGCCAAATTTCAAGTAATTCTGTTCAGCCGTTCGGGCTGTAGCTGTGTCTAAAGGTCCTATGGAAAAATGCATGGGAAAAACGCGTTTTGGGACCCCCTTTTATCTCAGCCCCCGCTTGACGAATCCCCCCGAGACTTTCAGGGTAGGAGCGGAGCGTAGCGCCCCACCTATTTTGAAAAATTCACGAGGATTCGTCAACCGGCGCCAAAGTTATTCAAAATAGAATGTTGCGGATTTCCTATGGAAACGTGGTCCTAACTATAACTACCTACTGGCGACCGCCAGTAGGTAATATATATATATATATATATATATATATATATATATATATTACCTACTGGCGGTCGCCAGTAGGTAGTTATAGTTAGGACCCCTTTTCCATAGGAAATCCGCAACATTCTATTTTGAATAACTTTGGCGCCGGTCGACGAATCCTCGCGAATTTCTCAAAATAGGTGGGGCGCTACGCTCCGCTCCTACCCTGAAAGTCTCGGGAGGATTCGTCAAGCGGGGGCTGAGATAAAAGGGGGGTCCCAAAACGCGTTTTTCCCATGCATTTTTCCATAGGACCTTTAGACAGGGCTACAGCCCGAACGGCTGAACAGAATTACTTGAAATTTGGCCGAGAGGTAGTCCTCAGGTCAAGGAAGTGCCTTTTGTAGGTTTGGTGTAAATCTGTTCAGTAGATTCTGAGAAAATAGCCTTTAAATCAATATATATATCTGAGCCAGCTTACGGTACGCTTACCGTAAGCTTACCGTACGCGTACGGTGGCGTGCACGAGCGCGATTCTGATTGGCTCTTAGATCTTAGTAAACATTCGAATCGGCCGAAACCAGGAAGCGGCGGCCGCCATTTTCTCTCTCGCACTGAGAGTTAGGTTGTCAAATAAAACTAATACACATGTAAAGGAGCTGTTTTGACAGCTCACACACACATAGCCATGATGAGGGAGTCCCCCAAGACCCCCCAAGGGCAAAAAAGCCATTTTTATTTTTTCGCTAATTTCGCCGATTACGCTTACCGTACGCGTACGGTTAAAAAATTTAAAAAAAAAAACACTATCCACACTCTCCCCACCCCCTGTGCTTTTGGTGGCCGCAAGCCACCAAATGTGCAGGGCTTATCAGTATTGTGAAAAACCACAATATTTTTAACAAAAATAATCAAAGAAAAAATTATCCACACTCTCTCCACCCCGTGTGCAAATGGTGCCCGAAGGGCACCATTTGTGCATGGCTTATAAGCACCGTAAAGCACAGTAAGCACCGCGTGCTTACTGTGCGCGCACGGTGCGCGAAGCGCACCGTGCGCGCACGGAACGAACTGCGTTAAGTGGGCGCGCACGCCACGAATGGCATAAAGTAACTTAGCATTTAAAAAACCGTACAAATTCACTGAAAAAACCATAGGTTTCACACACGTTATAGTTAGGAATTAGCATTTAAAAAACCTTGCAAATTCACTGAAAAAACCATAGGTTTCACACATGTTATAGTTAGCGGAAATTTTACTGATAAAAAACCAGTGAAATTCCCCCGTTATAGTTAGTGCAGGCAACTATAACTCACGCGACCGCAATCTTCTGCTGATGACATATGTGTCTTTATGAAAAAAAAATATTTGTAATATATGTATAGCTAAAAATGTATGGAAGAAGACATGGGCAAATAAGTGTCTAAATACAGTATTAGCATCAGCAGAGGATTGCGGTCGCGTGAGTTATAGTTGCCTGCACTAACTATAACGGGGGAATTTCACTGGTTTTTTATCAGTAAAATTTCCGCTAACTATAACATGTGTGAAACCTATGGTTTTTTCAGTGAATATATATATATATATATATATATATATATATATATATATATATATATCAAATCCAATTTCCAGTTTCCTTCACACTGGACATGGCAGGCTTGTAAAAAATCACGCTTTATTCCATGTTGTTGTTCCTGTTGTAACGCGTTTCGGCACGATCTCCTGCCACAGCCTTTATATGTACAGATCTTCTTCTTCTGTTTTTTAATGACTTTGATCCTGTATGTAATGCGGATCCCATCCATTCCATTACATTGATCTGTGTTAGAGTCTGAAATTATAACAATAATAATGCAGGTTTTTAGTAAAACTAAATTGTTTAAATCCTGGGTTACCTAATGCTCTAAGAGAGGATGCCTACTCTGCAACTTAAGTTACTACCACATTCCGCAGAACCTTCCAGCCAGACATATGAGGGGCGTATTTCTGCACTGAGATGGGTACTAGTGGCAATGCAATCAGAAACAGTACCACAGATTTTGGATTCCTTGCTAGACTAAACGTGCGATCCTGGGCAAGTTACTTTTTTGTATGTACTTAGGTTCCATTAATTGGCAGATACATACAAGTGCTCAAGTTTACAGAGACTGTTTCGCACCACATGTAAAACTAGCAGGATAGGTTTGGAGGCCTCCACTATATAAAGAACAACTGATCCTGATTGCATTTGAAGGGTAGAGAATGAAAAAAGTAGTGTTGTGGAGTGGTGGTGGGCAGGTTTGGTGGTACCCAGTGGAGCAGGGAGGAATGCATTCTCCTTCCAGGGCAGATAAGAGAACTGCAGTGATCCAGGGACCACCGGGTCTGCCTCGGAGCTCTGCAGCACAGTACTGTAGGTGGAAAGCGAAAGATGCTGGATCCCCAACATGGTGTTTTACCACAAATTGTATACACGTGTTCCTTACAAGTTTCTTTTTCTACAAAAAGTGAATGCACTGTAGAGTGGATGAGAGAGGGCATTTTCCCCTCATTTACCTACTTGAAAGTCTGTCCCTTTGGTCTCGTACTTTGCAGTTTTGTGTTCAGCAAACCTGCCAGTCTTTGCATTGCTATTCAGTCTTTTTGGTTGGTTTGATTATTTGTGTTCCCGAGTTCTCACCGTGATTGAAAGAAAATTTTCCCAAACAGGAAAGAACTGCAGGCAGGAGAACTGATTTGGTGTGGCTTCCTTTTCAAGTACTTCTCTATGCAGTTGTGGAGACGCACCCTTTGTGTGGGGTGATGCTCCTCAGACCAGGGTAGCCTCAAGACTGGGCACCCACAATAGAGGTGTGAAACATCTGCACCTGACTATGAACAGCCACAAAGACAGTGATCAGGAAAGAGACAAAATGATGATTTTACTTAAAAGACACTTCTTTCTCAACAGACTGTAACCAACTTCATTGCACCATTTAACAAGTGGCTGTGCCACAAGTAGGACAGGTAGGACCTAATCAAATTTCTATAGGACCCTTGTCTCCTTTGTCCTCACTTCACAGTCCAGGTCTCCTCCCTCCTGTATCCTGATACGCTTTCACTGTCTGGTATAACACAGCACCACCAACTTGTGCAGAGTGACAGGCCCGGGACTTTCAAAATGGAACTAATAGGCCTTCATCACACTGCTTTTCTTATATACACAAGGCACATAATACAAAAGCCACATTGGTGAGACACTCTCAGCCAGTGCCAAATAACTCAATATTAGTTAATGAGTGAAAGAACTTAAATTTACAGAATAGTGATGAAAGATCTCTTAATGGATGTTTCTTTCTGCACAAACTCCGCTTGTGCATCGTATAAACCCAGTGGCAAGGTTGAGATAGGGGTAGGACTCGGGTTGCAAGAAAGTCTGGAGACTACCATTAATCCTGGCCTTGAGAAACTGTCTTCACGGGTTAGTGCTCACATTGATTGCTTGCTTGATTTACATTTCTTCTAGGCCCAGCCTGAGCCCACCCAAAGGATAGAAACCCTAGCAGCAGACTACACCACCACACACATCGACTCAGCCTAGGGTATGGTGGTCCCACCAGACCCATGAAGAGGACAGCTCTGCTTGCTAATTATATTGCAATACAGAATCATTCATGTATTTTTTAGCATGTGGGACTTATTGTTAGTTACTATTGACATCCATCTTTGCTGGTAGCTCAATGTGCAAAGTTGCAGGTCTGAGTAATGTGCCAGATGGAACTGGATATGAATTAACATGTCCCAATGAAGGACATATTCTGCTCACTCTTCCTAGTTACCAATATTAGTCAGCAGCGCTCAAGCTAGCAGGGAAGATGCAGTGGATGCACCACATGTAAGTTGCTCCCCCTCTCATTTCTTCACAGCGGGAAGACCAACAAGGGAAACATTACTGGCTGCAATGTTTACCCTTGTTACTTTCCCTGCAATGTGCAAGGGGCTGGATGGGCGGTGGATATTTGTTGCTCATACTGAGGAAGTCCCAGCGATGCACCCTAGCTCCTGTTAGTTTCAGTCTCATTTTAGCTGCCTCTTTTTCTCAATTGTGTTGCAACAGAAGACCACAATACAATTGAAGTTTTATAATGAGACACTTTTTGTCACGGGTGCACCTCTGCTGGGTCAGAACAGGAAGTGTTATGACACTGGTCACACTAGACTTCATGAGGATATCAAGTAATCTAGGGACCAGTGAGAATTCAATCTGCTGGCATTTTGTATCTCTAAGCAAATGTTCAGATATTAGAACAGTAAATATTTATCAATACATTGTAATAGAATTTTAACGTTTTTGTTGGAGAACCAGACAGCATGCATTATGTGGAGCAAATACTCTTCTAATCAATGTGTCAATATGCCCTTTTGACTATTTTTGGGTGTGTGGTTCAAGTTACATGCTGGTGACATATTTTTATAAAATCATCTCAGATAATTTTTGATTCTATCAAATTCTGGCCCTTCAACATGAGTTGATAATTCAAGGCTGAACTCTCTGTGCCATTTTGGGTAGCTCTTAAAGTGTTCATTTGTATATGGAGTCTAGGTCAATGATGTAGGTCACAGCAGTTGCACTTAGGAACCTTCTGTCTTCCATTTTTAGCTTGAGTGAAGACCTCCATGCTCCTTCGTGCAGGTGCTCTCAATAGAGTTAAGGTAGGATTTGAGGACAGGGACATGAAATGTGAAACATTCGTAGGAAACATTATTTGCTATAATGTTTTCTTATGCAGTTCACCCTATCGCGAGGTAATGGGAAGGAGGAGAGTTGGGGCTCTGGCTCCTATGCTTTAAGAATGTCTCATCTGTTCATGTATGTATCTCTGGAAAAAAATTATATTTATATCTCTCAGGTCATCACTTTTCTCAGTATTTACCAGCTAATGCAGCAAAGAAGTAAAGATGGAAGCATCCTATGTGCCTGTTTGTGTGGACGAGTGCTTGAATTAGGGGTTGCATGTCATTTTGCAAACAGACAAAATAGGTCTGCGCCTCTGTTTTTCAATCTGAGCGTTCTTGATAGGCTGGGTCATACGTTAAACTCAGATCTCCGCATTATGGCTCACCACTCTAAAATTCCACCTGCTGCCACTGACATGGAAATGCCTGAAAAAGAATAATTTCAAATCACAAGAATGATGAGTAGCTATTTGTTAATACTCAAACCCAAAAGAATGTAGTGATGATATTCGGTAACCACAATGACATCTGGTAACCCACATTTTGGATACAGATGGCAACCACATTCAAAGAGATTAAGAACTAAGCCTTCAAGGCTGATACTTACCTCTGTTTTTCCACTCAAGTTAAGACAGAGATTTCTTTGTACCTAAAAGTTCAAAAAGATCCCAATCTCACCTCTAGTCACATCCTCTTATGCTTTGATAAGAAACATTTTAGCCGGATCCCTTTAGATTACATTACCCTTCCCTTGAAGAATGTCAATGTGTTTGCTTGGGCATCTCCATTTAATCAACAACACAGCTGCCCATTGTCTTGATGGTGAACAAAAGTGTGAACATTTATCCCCTTAGAGAATTCTTTGAAATGGACAACTATTGCACGAGGGTCAATTTTGAAGTGCTCTGCATTGATCTTCTCTGAATATTTCTCTGTGTACTACAGTTTCTAACAAACAAACCATATTTGTACCTTCCTCTTTGGCCTCCGCAGTCAACCCACCATCGCAAACTGAGCGGCTCATGTTTCACAGCAGAAGGAAAGGGAGATACTTATTTTTGACACCCGCACTGTGGGACAGTTTGTTCATATTTTGATTCCTTATTTTCAAGTATTCAAGCACATTTAGCAAATTCAACGTACTTATTTGGTGCTGTATCTCTTCTTCAGGGACAGATAGTACTTCAGCTGTTAGTCTACTACAGGAGAAATGAAGCTTTTATTGATAAATTATTGTTTTTCAGTTGTTTCAGATCAACCTGCAATAAAACGACTGTCTGTCATCCATCTAGTGCAAACATCTGATGATATCCTTGGAATGATCCATGATGGTAGAAAGACTATGATTGTTCCTCTTAATCTAGCTACCACATTTAACAAATTAGCTCACCACACCCTTGTACAATGACAACTAAAGGAGTAGAATGTGTTACGTTCTTCTTATTCTTCATACTTATGTAAGTTTGGGCAAGGTAATTACATTCAAATGTCAAGGTACTTATAGAGCACACTGTCACCAGACGGCCACCTTGCGGTGTCACCTTTGCGGTTTCCTGGCACTGATACTCATACCGCTGTGGAACCCCTCCTGGCTTTCCCTGTGAAGTGTCCACTCCTGGGCGCCCCCAGGGTGAAGCCAGGCATCCTTAGCACTGTTGGGGCCAGTGTGGAGGCTAAGCAAGCTATTGCCCAGAGTTGCAGCGTGGGGCCCGTGATTAGAATAGGCACCAAGGCGAGAATAGACAGGTCCGAGGAAATTGAGCCCGAGCCCCACCGAGGCGGGAATCGAACCCTGGTCCCTGGCCAGAACTCTGCTTCAGGGTCTGCCGCTCTAACCATTGAGCCACACTCCTCCACATTCAAAGAGTGTCTCACACAACTCACCATAATTTTCAGCCAAGGAGGAAAGATATGTGGCGGGTCAGTTATAGCGGTGTGTTTTGTGGATTTGAGATAGTATGTACTTCTGTTAGTTTGTGGATACAAGGCAAAATATGCTGTACAGAGACATCCTAAAGCATGTTCTAACTATTTGTAAAATTGGATATTATGTGTTATGTTAGTGGCAGGAGGTTTGTTGAAGTATGTGCAATAGCTTGCGGATTTGAGTTTGATATTGTTGGATAAAGTAGTAGTATTTCAAAAGGGGGCTGCTTATTTTGTATCATGGTGGCTGTAGTGGAATTTGGGGAGTAGGAGTATAGGAGTGTCTCAAGTGAGCTTGAGCTAAAATTGTGTGTGGAGTGAGTGAAAAGAAAGGTAAAACCCTGAGAAAAATGTTTTAAGATTTATCAATAAATCAGGGTGCTGGAGTGCAATGGATCACGTGGTCTGATCATAGGGTCAACCACCAGGTTTGGAGCTATGATGTCTTCAGGAGAACTGTGAGAGAGAAGGTAGCGAAGCGTTACTGGCAAGGCAGGCACAAGGAACCCTGGAGGGAGTTTGGGGAAGGACTAAAAGACTGTGTGGGATGAAAAGGATGGAACGCCTGATGAAAAGTATTGAATGTGTTTACATTGATTCAAAGATGGTAATAGGTCACATGACAAAAGGTTTGTGACCCGGAACTATTGTCTAGGGCTAAAAAATTGCAGGTGATTTTCTGGAAACTGAGAGCGTAGAGAGGAGATGAGTTGCTGTCAAAAGTAGAAAACTGAGTTAAAGGGAAAAATATTTTTGACGCAGCATTAAGCCAAAAAAGTGGCTTAGTGCTGTCTCGTAAAAAATTGCGTTCCGGCCGCACAAGGGGCCTCATAAATGAGGATCATAGAATTTACTGTGGTTGCCATGGAGTGCCAATGTAGTTTCCTAAGGTTGGACAGATGTACCTTCTCTTTGGTACCTAGAACTTCTGGCAGATTTGTAATATGTTTTTCACTGTAGGTTGCCTTATTTTAAGTCAATAATTGCATTAGCTTTAATTTCCCAATGCATTTTAGCCAAACGGTGTGCACACCCAATGAGACCCAATGAGTAAAGTGTGATTTAGGAAACCTGACTATTTCCACAACAATACATATATACTATGACGACATATTTCAGACCTTGAAGAATAGCTGCACGACTTACCTATGACGTTAGGCATAAATTATGTATGTCCCCTGTTTGAGGCACATATAGTCAAATGAGCACTTATGTTCTCAATTTCACTACCTTTGCGCTCTTTTATAATATACCTTTCCCTTACCCTCTTCACTACTCCTTATATCTACATATTTGAATGCATATCATATAACTTCAGATTCCCACACAACTGAAATTTACTCTTACCCATACTGGGCCTCATTTATGAGGCCCCTTGCACCACTGGAACGTCACTTTTTGTGATGTTCCGTGGCGCAGGACCCTGCTTCATATTTACGAGGCAGCACTAAGCCACTTTTTTTGGCTTAATGCTGCCTCGTGAATATTGTTCCTTTTAACACAGTTTTCTGTGTTAAAGGGATATGCTATGGTGTTGCTGGGGGTGTTCCAAGCAACATCTGTGGCTTTTTGACACTGCCCCAGATTTACCAGAAATGGTAACTCTGAGGCAGCGCCAAAATCGTATGCCTCCCCAGGGGAGACGTAAGGGAGGCACAACAAGGAGAAATATCTCTGTTTCTCCTCGTTTTTTACCTCTTGCAATTGTTTATGTGCAAGAAGGTTTCACTTCCTGCACAAAAACAATCATCCCGCCAATGCAGGCACCCTTGCACCATAGTGCAACGGCGCACAGCAGCCCATTATGCGCCTGCGCAGGGGAAAAGGACAGGAATATGCTGTATCTGATAGACACAGCACATTCCTGCCATTTTCTCTGTCGCGGCTCGCACAGGTAAGGAGGTGAGGAGGTAGGGCGGGGCGGGGTGCAGGGTGGCCGAAGTCGTCAGACGGGTTAAGTAATATTAAATAAATAAATAAAACCACTTGCCTTGCAGTCTCCTCATCTTACTCGACGAGGCAGCGAGTGCAAGGTATATGGTTTCATTTATTAATTTATATAATATTACTTAACCCATCGTCTGTTAACTTACCCACCCCCCACCCCGCCCCACTGCTCTTAACTGTGCGAGCCGCTACTGCCGCTTCTTTTACCATAGGGCAGCAGGAAGGCCTGCGACGCTGCCCTACGGCAAAACCTTATAAATGAGGCCCACTTTGTTTTAAAATGTCTTAAGAAACATATTCTATCGCAAGGCTCTCCCTCTTTTTGTATTCCACCCACGACTGTTGATCTTATTATTTTTGCATATTTCTTACCGTGCATTATGCTAATCTAAGTCCAAAGCAAAGACACGATATTATGGAAAATAAGTAAATACCGAGTAACCACATAAATATTCCTGGTCATCTTTGCAAAAATAAGCAAACGTGTACAGTTACTGTAGCATATTTTACACCCTGCTGAGCTGGACGCTGCCTGCAACAGCCTACATGTAGACGCTAAAATGTGTTTATTCAGAATTCATATTATTGTCACTGGTGCGTCATTACCCTGATATATATTTTACCAAGATGCTACTTGTTTGCAGAAGAAATGCTTTATTTCAAATATTTTCACATAAACTGGTGAATGAGGAAATGGATGAATGGGAAACGTATATAATCAGAGCAATATTACCACAGGCAGGAAGCACTGTAAAGTAAAAAGAGAGAGAACTGTTCCATACTATGACAGGGTAATAATCATTTTTTTGCTTCTCTTGCCTTCCTTATTTTGGGAAATGGAGCAGATATGGTTGCCTTGAGATGCGAAAAGTTAGACACTTGAACTAGGGAAACGGAACAAGTGCGGCTACAGGATTTAGGACTGAGAGATGCAGTCCGGCATTGTGAAAACTACTGTGGAAATGACAATTGTATGGGCTTTTGTATAGTGAAAAAGGTTTGCTCCTGCTTCAGTTAGACTAACCCACAGAGAAATGAGCAATAAAAGCTTCCTTAGGACACACAAAAGAGGTACCAAACATTCCATACCAGCAACTTTATTACATTAACAAGACCTATGGTGCAAGGGGCAGCAGCCTGTGCAGCACCAGGGCACTTTCCTCACAGACACAAAGAAGTTTCCCACTCACACTCAAAAGTGCCCACGCACACATAAACACACGCACACACACTCACCAGGCACAATATGAGCATGCAATCTGCAAGCACCCTTCCCACACAAATAACGGCCACCATTTAGGCTTCAAGAATGCAAGCTACCCTTCCAACTACACTCACACACACTAAGGGGCAGATTAATGTTTCCTGGCGCATCCCTGCAAATCAGCAAGGATGCGCCAGGAATGATGCGTCACGCAAGTTTACCCTTGAGCCACACATGATGCGCCGCATTTAGAATGCGGCGCATCATGGCGCAGGAATAAACAGATGCGTGACGCATCCGATGGCGTAAGGTTGGCGCAGTGCTTCAGTTGCGTCACACTGTTCCAACCTACCCTATCCCTAACATGGTGCGTCAAGCCTTACGCCTGCTTCAAGCATCTTATAGATTTGACTGAGTCACTTTTCAGGGGCGTTCCTGCGACGGAACGCCCCCCCTCTGTCGACACGCCCACGTGAAACCTGATGCAGGTTTTACGTGGCGCAGGGCTTTACATCGTGACGCATCTCCATAGATGCGTCACGATGTAAATATGGCGCAACGTGTCGCAGGGTTTACACCGCCGCTGCGTCACAAAAGTGACGCAACGGCGGCGTAAAAGTGGCGCATCTCCAATATAGATCTGCCCCTAAGTACAGTGGGGATGTGGATTGTGAGGCAACAAACCTGCAGAGGCAGCCTTTCTCTGTCATTACTACTCTCACAGAGGTGTAGGGCAAGGCATTGCTGTCTGTCCAAGTTGGAGCCCGCAAAAGTACCAGAGGAACAGTCTAGGTGGGCGATGCCCCTAGTTCTACACACATAAGGAACTTAGGGGCATATTATCAAGAAACGGCGTTAACATTATCGCCGCTTTAGTGGCAGAAAACTGGCGATAATGGGCTTGATAATATGCCGCAGAGAATTCCCATTTTCAACATGGGCTTCTATGGGAATTCTCCAGGGCATTTTATCAAGCCCATTATCACCGCTTTAGCTGCAGTTTTCTGCCGCTAAAGCGGCGATAATGTTAACGCCGTGCTTGATAATATGCCCCTTAGTATTAGCAAAGCAGGTCGAGGAATGATGGGGTTTCCTTCAAGATACATGTCATCACTATGTTACCAGTTTTCTTCTTTAACTTGGTGGCCTAATTTTTCCGGTGAGTTGCAGTCTTGGTGTATTTCCATTGACTCAATATGTCATGTTTTAAAACAATTATATATGGAAGAGGAACTAGAAAAAATACCTACATGTATTAACCCGTAAACCATGGGTCAAGAAATCTGAACCAAATGAACCAATGAGCATGCTAAAGGCACAAAACAATCTGCATTACCCATTTGGGAGGATAATATAAATGTGCATTTGTTAAATGTTAAGACCGGCAAAAAAGAAATGATACAGGGTGAGACCATGGCGCTAGTTGAGGCTGGCTATCGGCTGCTGTGAATCCACCTCTGAAGGTGCATCGGGCACCTAACACGAGGCAAAAGGACACATGCAAGAGTAGGTAAACTATCACATTGATAAGCTGGAACTTGCTGGATGAACCACTGTTTTACAAAAAAAAAGCTCATTTCTTGTTAACCGGCATTGATCTCATCTGCTCACAGGAAACATGGGAAACAACACGATCCACAATCCGTGGGTTTCAAGAAGTTCATAACATTCCACAGAGAAGAACCTCTTTGGAAGGGCATCTGGCGGCCTTTCAATTTTCGTAAAGCTCAACTTACAACTAAGGATAAAGGAAATAAAAATTTCATGCAATGACACACAAGCACTAGAACCCTTTGGCCTAACCCTAAATGCCATAGACATCCCCACAACTCTTCTTACCGATTATATTAACCCATGTATGATAAACAAGGCTGTTGATAATTTCTCTGTTCGCGTATGGACGCTCCTTTATCCGCACCCCAGCCATGAAGTCATCTTGGCATGGGATCTCAACACAAGAGAATTGGGACAGCCTTAGGGGCACCAGAAAGATGTTCACCAGAAGACCCTAGAAGCCTGCTTTAATTAATTCAATATGCCACATGAGGCCAGCAGAGTTAATCAGGTGGGGTAAGGTCACTCACGTTTAAAAACAACTCCACCCTGGATTGTCTTTCCATGATCATCCAATTGCATGGATGATCAATGAAATTTAAAGTTCAAAGTCGAACAGAAAGCGATCACCACCCTCTGACCACTGAAATCAATCTAGGATGTAATACACAGGATTTACAAATGAGGTCTAAGATACAATACAGCACTTATCTATATCTCGGGAGTGTTGTCGGCTTATGGTGCGAAGATCAAGGAAACAATACCCCTTGGTTTCCTAAATGAGTGAAAGAGTCTTTCACAACAAACAGCTGCACAAAAGATTTGATCTGCACACAATAAAAAGTAAGAAAGCAATTCCACCAAGTTGTCGTAGTTTATATATTCCTTTATTCTTTGGGGCCGATTCTGATACCAGCTGCAAAACGAACCGACCGACATGGACGTGGACCGAATACCGACCGACACGGACCAGGGCTGTACGACCCGTGCAGTATGATGCAACGCGTGTGAATTACATCCGACACGTACGGAATACAAGCTGTACGACCGAGCCGTAGGGAAAATAGTGATCCGGACGGAAAACCGACGTGAATTTCACCGACCGACACAAACCCGGAATGAACCTGACCGACCCGTACACACGATGTCCGATCCGTGCAGTACGATGCAATGCGTGTAAAACCAGACCGACTCGCACGGAGACCAAGCCGCACGACCGACACTCACAGAAAACCGGGCACACAGAAAACAGAGACCTTCGCGACTGACGCGTTTCAAACACAGAAGATAGGCAGCGTGAACAAGGCGGAGAAGCCCGCACGAGACAACAGCAGCATCCATTTCCGTCACATGAACGTCTCCTTCATGCCTACAAAACCCAAGGAAAAAATAGAAAAAAAGGACCAAACAAGCAATGACAAAGCCAATAAATATCAAATAAAAAACATGGGACAAAGACACACCCACAACTCCAGCTATATAAAGGACTGCAATCACTACCATCATCCCTTGCAAACAGGAGACACAGCCAGCAGCAAACACCATTACACAGCAACCACAGACACACTCACAACTCACACATCACACAACCCACACACCATCAGCACCTCATCCAAAAGCACACACACATACAGCCAGCAAAACCAACACCAACCCACCCTCACTTGCACCCTCACACACATCCCTCACCACCACCACCCATCACCATGCCCCCAAAGAAAAATCCAAAGTTCACAGATAGTGAGTTAGAAGTGCTGGTAGACGAGATCATCAGAGTAGAGCCACATTTGTTTGGTACATTGGTCCAAAGGACCCCCATGTCACAGAAAATAAAGATGTGGGCGAGGATTGTGGACGAGGTGAATGCTCAAGCACCAGCAAGGCGCACAAAGGACGATATCCAGAACAGGTGGTATGACATGCGCAGGAGGGTCAAGAAACTCATCGAAAAAGATCACGCCCTGAGTCAGTGCACCAGCGGTGGCCCTCCTGCCAAACCAGTCTATTTCAGGACCTGGGAGGAGAAGGTACGGGACATCCTACCACCAGAGAGCGTCCATGGCCTAACAGACATCCCAGAGCCTGGTAAGTACACAAACAACATACCCAAGATTGTGTGGCAAGGGAACAGTGAAACCATGCACCGCAAGCAAAGCTACAGTAACCAATAGATAATCATCCCAAGATGTGTATGCCAGTCAGACAAACAAAATACCTGCCATCTCATAGTGACTTGGAACTGTGTCATGACATGCACCAACCTACAAACAAATAGAGCAAGCCAGTGGCACAAAGCTAATTAGACACTGCCAGACAGTTTGCCACCACAAACACACTACCTCACAGTGCAGCTGACTGACAGGAAGGAATTGTGGGGATGCAGGAGAAGTGAGTGAATGCAAAAGCATGATGGGGCCTGTAGTCACAGAGAATGCTCCCCCTCCTGATTGGCCCATCAAGACCTCACTGAAACATGCACACATCACGGGGAGTGGAAAATGACTGACAAGATGGCTGACACTGGGTCCTGCTGTCGGGAGCACAAGGCCCTGCTAGGGGCTGTGTGCAAATCAGAAGCAGGACACCACTGACTGACATCCTGAAAGACAACTTGCACGCCCTACAATGAAAGCACGTTTCATGATGGGAAGGAGGACTGACAGCCCTGACCATACTTACCAGCATGTGGAGACACACCCCCCTCAACACAAACTCCACACAACTCACCGGGTAGAATGCATTGACACACACCTCATTGAAATATCAGCAAAAGATACCCCATACTGGGTGCTGCTGTGTGAAGCACAGGGGCTCTCTTTGGACTTGTAGTCAAACACCAGGATTTCACAGTCAGACATCTTGCCCTTGCTGTCACACCCCCTCACAGGGAAGCAGAGTCAAGAGGAAGGAAGTATGTGCATGCAGGGAAGGGGGGTGTAGCCAAGAGTATGATGGGCGTCGCAGTCACAGGTAATCTACACCCACCCACATGGCCCAGCAAGCTCACACTGAACCATACTCGCCTCACAGGGAGTGGGAAGGGACTGACAAGATGTCTGACATTGGGCTCTGTTGTGGGGAGCTCAAGGTCATGCTGGGAAATGCTAAATCACTATAAGTACTCCCACGATGGTTCAACCAATAATAGCAGTATACTGCTAGTTCAAACGGTGGTATGCCCTATCCGAAGTTTTAGACACCACCTAAGTGTGGGGAAGGAAGCAAGTCCTTTTGTTTTTATTTTCCCTCACACACCCTAGTGGTGTCATGCTTCATCATCGGGACACCCCGACGCCTAAAAGTCAGGGTGGGCTCAACCAGTATTCCAGGGAGCACTTGAAGAGATGTTATTTGGCCAGGGGGTTTTAAAGATTAAAAATCGGTGTCAACCCCCAGTTTCCCTTTATTCTTGGGTTTGGTACTGATAATAAAAACAACATAAGTGGGTATCCAGGGATATTATGGTCCTAGGACCCTATTGCCAACATGTTTCTGTCCTAATAGCCCCATAAAGGGTGCGCGGACATTCTTCAGGGCGTGTACCCCCTGTTAGAATAGAAAGGGAATTTCCCTATACTAATACACAATGTAAGGGCAGGTAGCTGCTCCTTATTATAAACGTGTCGTTCTGTTAAAAGATTCACTTCATCTGTGAAAAACAAACAAGAAAGACAAACAACAAATAATACAGCGCGTCAATTCCATCTTGCACCTCATCTTTTCAACATGAATAATGTGATTGTCTCTGTATTCTCCACATCATCATGCGTGAAAACTAAAAATAGAATGTGCGCGTGATTGTAGCATAACCACTCGTGTAAGTGACACTCAACAATTGTAGGTGTGTATATTTGGTGGCAGTACTTTTCCGCAATCTATTCATACACACTCTTGTGACGTGTAACTGTTCAGGTAGCGGTATATATCCGCTTCCCAATTCCACACATTCATTTGCGTGTGATTATAGGACATCGGTCTTCACAGTCAGTCTTCCAATACATCAGCACGAGTATAAAACCAAATCCACTCCTATTCTATTCCTCTACAATAAATGCGAGTTGTCATTCTCACACATGTCGTATCGTACAGCTTACCCCAATTTAGGAGAGGATAAGTATCATGTGGGACCTCTATACGTGGGGTAGCCCTGTAGTCACACACTGTGGTAATGTGATAAGAGTGCAGATCGGTACATTCCCGATCCATCGATCGCGATATTTGAAAAGACAGATCACAATCAGGAAATCCAGAACCATGTCAGGTTATCGACATATGAAAAAGAAGAAACAAATAAACTTAGATGAAACGGGTTCACGCTTGCTAACAAACATTCTGTGTCTCAAATGGTTGTTTCATCCACTCAGGTCATTCATCCAAGTTACTCACGCCACCAAGGGTCCTGCCCCGTATATACACCTAGTCGGTATGGGTTCCCATGATCCGGACTCACTCGCGTCCTCATGGCCATGGTTTTATGCTTCCACTTGAACTTCGAGGGACGATCCCGTCAACTTCCGGAGTCCCAAGTCTCCGACCCTGTCCGGAAGTGCGTTGTGCGCATGTCCCGCAAAGGGGATCCTGGGAGGTGAAGTTTTTTAGCACAATATGTGTAGTTCCTTAGTGGTGAAATTATCGTCTACGAGTTGTTTTGTTTCTAATGGTGTCACAATACATGGAAGCCATCCAAGTACCTACATATGTATACATATTTCACAGTGTTATGCACAGCCATCGTTATAAGTGAAGGACTTTTAATCTATTTAACGACGATCAACGAGTTGTTTACTACTCTATTCGTGTCACGATCTAAGGAAGGTAACCAAATTTAAATGTACATATATATCTCAGCTATTACGGGCTTCTATTTATATATATGACACATATAACAAATTGTGGTTATTAGTGAAGGAGTCCTAATACCTGAATGACGATGGCATGGCCCTATCCTAATAGGGTCCTAGGACCATAATATCCCTGGATACCCACTTATGTTGTTTTTATTATCAGTGCCAAACCCAAGAATAAAGGGAAACTGGGGTTTGACACCGATTTTTAATCTTTAAAACCCCCTGGCCAAATAACATCTCATCAAGTGCTCCCTGGAATACTGGTTGAGCCCACCCTGACTTTTAGGCGTCGGGGTGTCCCGATGATGAAGCATGACACCACTAGGGTGTGTGAGGGAAAATAAAAACAAAAGGACTTGCTTCCTTACCCACACTTAGGTGGTGTCTAAAACTTCGTATAGGGCATACCACCGTTTGAACTAGCAGTATACTGCAATTATTGGTTGAACCATCGTGGGAGTACTTATAGTGATTTAGTGTTACTCACGGGAGGGCGTACTCCCCCTTTGAATTCCTCTCTGCCCCTTGCCTGACTAGGGAACCTCCCTACTATAGGTTTGTGTATCATGCTGGGAAATGGCCAACAACAATATCAAACTCTGTCCGTGATAAGCTGGGAAAAAGCAGTGTACAGGCAGGCATCTGTTCGAAAAGTAGAAAATGTCATGTTTGTGAACCATCAATGCATGAAGAAACATAACTCACATCGTGTGTCTCTTCCAAACACAGGTGGTGCTGGGCACCCAGCACCAAATGATAAGGATTCCCCTGCCCAGACTCTGGCGGACACTGAGCTGTCTGGTCTGACTCTCTCTCTGTCCTCTTCGGATGACG
Organism: Triturus cristatus; assembly: GCF_964204655.1. NCBI lineage: Eukaryota > Metazoa > Chordata > Amphibia > Caudata > Salamandridae > Triturus > Triturus cristatus. The sequence continues at coordinate 486,958,268 of NC_140591.1, forward strand.
ACGACCAACCTGGCCCCTCCGGTGTGAGCCATCATGCAGCACCAGCAGCATCAACATCTGCACCCCCTGTACCCATGCCTCCAGCATCTGGACACCGACAGGGCACCCCTGCCAACATGGACAGACCAACGCCAATGAACACGCACAGCACAGGGACACAGGACCCCCAGGAAGCTACAGCAAACTCCACCAGCAACCCCACCCAAGGGGTCCCAGTGTCACCTGTGCGTCCCGCCGCTGGTCCTGCCCGTGTGGATAGGGGTGCTGGGAGGGGTGGGAGGCAGAGGACGCGCCTTGCAGAGGGGTCTGGACTGCATGATGACCCCCACCTGGCACGCATCATAGATGCGTACCAGGATAGCACCGGAGGATTTGGCCAGGTAGTGGGGATCCCCAACGACGTGCAACATGAGCAGGTCGCCCACCATGCCCGCATGGAGGCCAAGTGGGATGCCCTTACTGCGGTGCATCGGGACATACTCCAATGCCTCCGCCAGATGAACATCAACCTGTCCACACCTCCCTGTGTAGCCACAACATCTGTCGCAAACACCATCTGCCAGCGCCACAGGGAGGGAGGAGGACTCTGGCGGAGAGTCCCCTGCACCGCAGAGGCCTGCACCGGAGGAACCCCCCGCCGGAAGAAGAGGGGTCGTCCGAAGAAGGACATGTGAGAGGCAGATGTCCCAGCACATCCCCCAGGGACTCTAAACCTGTTCTGGACAATGTTCTTTATGCGCAACCCGTTCACCTTGTCCAATCACACACAACTCGCCCACATGACATGGAGAGTTCATGTTGGGCCAATGTAGCAGTTGACTGTGGACTTTACTCGGGACATTTCATCTTCCAACTCTAATGTGAACTTTGGATTCCAAAAACAATGTACAGCCCCCACCATCCTGTGCACATGTTTGAAAATAAACTCACCAGTACACCATACTTGTCTCTGTTGTGATTCCAACTTGTCATGTTCAGGGAGATGTCGATCTGCTACACAACACAGTGCATGCCAAATACTGCAACAATGTGACCAACATAAGGTGAGTCATGGTGATGTGACACATATGAGGGAGACACACCACTATGGCACCACCTCACATACTCACCATGGCCATGTTACTCATCCCACACAATGATGTTGACCTGAAACACATTGGCATGCACAGACACAACACCAACCCCAGTCAGTGGTAACAGGTCCACAGGTGAGGTAAGCAGATGTCACTCAGATGTGGGAAGACAGACAATGCACATAACAAAGCGTAGCACAGGTTCATTACACATCAGCAACACGTTTATTCCACAATAGTTGCATGGTAATACTACGTAACAGTGGACACACGCTCACAAAGTGTTGGAGAATTGAAGTCCAGGGATGTGTGGTACATCAGTTGATGGGAATTGACAACTTCTGCACTGGTGTTGGCTTCTGGGTATTGGGGGTCAGTGTTGACCAAACAACATGCAAAGTACCCTGGGAAGGACAGACACAAGACACAGTCAAAAGCACAGCAGAAGAGGAGAGAAATGCAATGCACATGCACAAAACATGTCGCAAGAAACCTACACAAAAACAAGTTAGCAGTACTACCCTATTGTGGAGTACACCTGAATGGACACATCACTGCACGCATCCAGTCAAGTGGCACACAGACACACTCAGACAGCAACAGAGCTGCCACAACACATTCCAGGCTACCTCTATACATTCACATAACAACACTTGAAACTCACATTCAGCTGAAGAAGTTGTTGATGAGCTGTGAGCGGACGTCATCCTCATCCTCATCATCACTGGCATCTTGTCCCAGCCCGGGATCCTCCACAGGTGCCGGCGGTTGGTCATCGTCATCGTCATCCTGGATGAGAGGCACCTCCTTCCGCACTGCCATGTTGTGTAGCATGCAGCATACAAGTATTATTTTGCACACCTTTGCAGGCTCATATAGGGAGGGCCCCTCCGGTCTTGTCCAGGCAGCGAAAGCGGCTTTTAAGTAGGCCAAATGTCCGCTCAATCACCCTCCTGCTCCGACCATGTGCCTCATTATAGCGCAGCTCGGCTGATGTCACAGGGTTCCTGAGGGGTGTCAGCAACCACGGCATGTTGGGGTATCCGGAGTCACCTACACACACAAAAATGAACAAGTAGCTGAGTTTTGTAGGACTGCGGAATACAACATTGACAAACACACACAATGAGAAACAGTCAGTACACACCGACAAGCCAGGCATGCTGAGCTGGCATCTGTGACATCAGCATTGCAATGCGACTACTCCTCATAATGTAGGCATTGTGCGCAGAACCAGGGAACAGTGCACACACATGTGTGATAGACATGTCAGCAAGACATACCACCAGAGCATTGATGGAGTGGTAGTGCTTCCTGTTCCGGTATGCCTGCTCATGTGACTGTGATGGTATCAGGGCCACATGTGTCCCATCAATAGATCCGATGACGTTCGGCATCCTCCCCAGTGTATAAAAGGCATCCTTTATCTCAGGGAGTACAGTTGGGCTCGGGAACTTGATGTAAAGGTCTAGGAAATGCACCATCCCCTCCAAGACATCGCGTAGCACCCGACTAAACATCGTTTGCGTCATACCACCAGCAGTAGCCACAGTGTACTGGAAGGTGCCAGTAGCAAAGAAGTGCAGGGCTGCCATCACCTTCACCTCTGGGGTCAGTGCTGTAGGGTATGTCCGGCCAGGTAGCAGATGTGATGCCAACTGCTCCGCCAACTCGTCAATCAGTGGCCTGGTGAAGCGGTACTGTCTGATACAGTCACGTTCCTGCATGGTTGCAAAGTCTGGGAACGGTCGATGGACAGCTGGTGCCCTGCAGTACAGAGATGCACAAAGGAAGAGTGTCAGTTCATCCACCCATGTGGCCATGACCAGGCTCAATCGCACATGATAGATCATGACATTACACAATGTACTGAGGTGTGTGCTGTTGTGCATGGACACATATGTCACCTACATGACCACCACCTCACATCTCAATTCCACATGTCCACATGAGTCCCATGTAGTGCAATGGCCAATCATCTGGCTATGTCACCCAACCTATGTACTGCTGCAACGTTCCAAACACACACCACAGTGACTAGTGAGGCCTGATGTCTCCCAGGCATCACAGACCTTTGCCATGCAGAAACCCAGGGTCCCTGTATTGCCACATCGACACTGGCATGGACATAGCGTATCACGTACACACCACAAGGCAAGCGTAAGTCCCACAGGTAGTGGCCACTGTTGTTCCTGCCGGCCCTACATGTACGTCTCTTAGACACACACACACCATCAAGGTTGATGCATATACCACATGGATGTGGAGACTGGCACCCATTAGGCACATTTGATCAGACACATCTGAGACACAACATGCACACAGACTGTGGGTGCACATCAGTATTGTGGCTACAGGTCTCACTGTGACACACATGCCATCACCCCCTGGACTCAGGGTGTATGTGACATGCCCCAAACATATCCAACATGAAACTTTGTCCGTGACACATGCCCATTACTGTACAATTGCACATCACAGTGGTAATGTGCACAACACACAAAGGATTCTGCCCCCATGTACACGTGCACAGCCTGGGAGTGGCAGCACAAAAGTGCCACCCAACAAAACATTTGTGGCCCCCCCAAACACCAAGGGAATGCAGCCTTCCATGCCATGGGGCACTATGTGGCCAATACTGTAGTGTGGTAGGTGTGCACTGGTGTCCCTGGCCAATAAATGTGTGTTGCATCCATAGAATGGTCACACCAATGAGGTCCGACGCGGGTGACAATGCGTACGCCTTGCACGGTTCATGACTAAGCCGTGCGTACTCTTTGTCATTGAATGCAATGAGGTCCGACGTGGGTGACAATGCGTACGTATTGCACGGTTCATGACCGAGCCGTGCGTACGCTTTGTCATTGAAGCTTTGTCATTGAATGCAATGAGGTCCGACGCGGGTGACAATGCGTACGCCTTGCACGGTTCATGACCGAGCCGTGCGTACGCTTTGTCAGTGAATGCAATTAGGTCCGACGCGGGTGACAATGTATACGCCTTGCACGGTTCATGACCGAGCCGTGCGTATGCTTTGTCATTGAATGCAATGAGGTCCAACGCGGGTGACAATGCGTACGCATTGCACGGTTCATGGCCGAGCCATGAGTACGCCTTGTCAATGAATGCAATGAGGTCCGACGCGGGTGACAATGCGTTTGCCTTGCACGGTTCATGACCGAGCCGTGCGTACGCTTTGTTATTGAATGCAATGAGGTTCGACGCAGGTGAAAATGCGTACGCATTGCACGGTTCATGACCGAGCGATGCGTACGCTTTGTCATTAAATGCAATGAGGTCCGACGCGGGTGACAATGCGCACGCATTGCACGGTTCAGGACCGAGCCGTGCGTACGCTTTGCCATTGAATGCAATGAGGTCCGACGCGGGTGACTATCATGCATACGCATCGGGCAGGCATGGTCCGAGACAGGCGTACGCCTTGGCCATTGAATCGTATGGAGACGGGTGCATGTGTATTTCCAAAATACGCATTGTACAGTCAGTTGAATGAGCTGGGCGCACCCATTGGCTCCGGACTGTCATGGAGACGGATTCGGATTCAAAACTTGTACGAGTTGTGCACTGGAAATTCAGTTGGATGCCTACAACAATGCTGCAATTTCAAGTGTTTCATGAAGGTGAAGATTTGAATGATGCGGAAGGCATGTACAAGTCTTACATTTAAGTGGATTGGCCAGATTCATAGAATGCAACCATGTTGGACCTATCACTTTAGACTCATGGCACAGACTCTGCCTCTGCAGCACAGATATAAGGCTGTCTGGCCCCCAGGGACCTTACTTGCCTGCACTACATGCTACTGGACCACATCCCTGCTACCACTGCTGCTGTCTCTGCATCCTCTGGCTCCTGCTATGGCACGTACTCTGGAGAGGGCCTCAGCCTTCACTGAGGAGGAGAACCAGGCCCTGCTGGACGGGCTCCTTCCACAGTACAGCAAGCTCTATGGGAAACCAGGGGAGCAGGTGAGTGTGCAGTCCACTGCCTTCCTAATTATGCATGTTGTCTGACTATCAGGACTAGCAGTGTGTACACCAGTGGCAAGCATTCTCACTGACTACTTTCATGAACCAAAGTCTGTAGGTACATGTAATGAACAGGTGTCCTGCCGCTAAAGTGCATTAAGGCAAGCTTAAACTATCCAGGCATTGTTGACATGTCAGACATGCAGGTGATTTTTCCTTCCCCATGGTTGCACTACCTGTGTAACTAATTTTCCTTTGTGATGATGACATGTATATCCAAATGTGTGCTGCACAAATCTGAGGCATGTGTGTTAATGTACTTTTCACTTTGTCATCCTCACAGGTTGATGCCCACCAGAAGCAGGAGATATGGCTGACCATCGCCCGGGCTGTTCGTTCTGTGGGGGTCTACAAGCGCCGGATTTGCAACTGCCAGAAGAGGTGGCAGGTCCTTTGGGGCTGGACCCGGAGGATAGCTAGAGTCCAGCTGAAGCTGTCGCCTCCATGCAGGAGGGGCGGACACCGGACCCTGACCCCCCACATGCTCCGGATACTGGCGGTGGTCTTCCCGTACCTGGATAGGCAGCTGAAGGCCAGGCAGCAGCAGGAAGGGGGTAAGTCAATTCCTAATCTGTGTACTACGTCTGACATGCCAATTGCAGTCTTTTGGCCTGGTCACACTTCCACATTACGTAGGTCTTGTAGTCCAATATTCAGGTCCCTCAATTGTGTGATACACCCTCCTCATCTGTTCCACAGGTGTGGCCCCTACAGTCTCTTGCTTGTGTCACTAGGGCACTGTGTCCCTGTAGTCAGCTATGCTTCATCTACCGGACAGCATCTGTTCCCGTGACTCTGGGGTGTGTTTTATGGGTGGGTCAATTGTTTACCCAATGCCTGTGATCCGACATGTGATCTGTGTGTGCCCTTGAGATGTGTTCCAATTACTGGTCTGACTCGTCACATGTGGCTGGGGGATTCCAAACAAACCCATGCAGCAGGGAACTCCAATTTTGGGGCCTCAGGAGTATGTATATCAAGTATGTCACACTTACTTAGCCACCTGACTACTGTCCAGGGCCAAACACTGTTTCATGTAGACCTGGCCAGTCATGGCTCCTCAAGGGCATTTAGAAACACTCTGTAATCCCACTCCTGTGTATCAAATAACAGGTTATGCTGAGTGACATGTGCCCTCAGGTGTCTGCCTCTGTGTCATAAGGGTGTGGCTTGTTATTACGTACAACTGGGGTGTCCATGATTCAGAGGGTCAGCATGACATCTGAGATATGACTGTGAGAGACAAGACCTGTGTGACATATAGGTGTGTGATCATCTGACAGCGCACAATGGTGTATGCAACTGTGTCCTTCATGCAGCTGGGTTACATGCATGGCAGTTTGTGATGTGTTAATGTACAGGGAGTTGTGTTTGCAGAGACTCATATGTCTGATTTGCATGATGTGGGGTCTTCTGGGTCCTGTATATGTTGTTTGCAGGGGATGGGCAAGTGCGCCGGTCATCTGCAGAGTTAGCTTTACCCCTGAGCTAGGATTGTGAGTCAGTGCATATTGTTGTTGTCTGGATGCCCTGCCCCTGTGACAGGAGACAGTGTTGACTGACTTTCTGGGCATCCCAGTGCCATGGCATTTAACTTGCTATGAGTGTTCCTGCATTGTGTTCAAGTGTGCACCATGCACCCTATTGTGGCATTGCCCATCAGGTCATGAGAACATCATAGTGTGTGTTGCTGGCATGCATCACAAGCATGTGAAATGAGTCTCTGCCCATCCCTTCATCAGGACACCTGTACTGAGTCAGTAGCAAGAGATGTGCTGTGTGTATAGTGACATACTCCTACATGTTCACTTGCATGTCCAAATGAGGTGTGGGCGGTGCATGTCTGCACATTGGGGTGTTAGCATCCAACATGCAACAGACATATGTGTGAAAGTCAAGGAGGGATATGTGTGCCATGGTTGAGGTTGAGAATGACAATTGGCTTATTCTAAACAGTGTTGGCACTTCGAGCTGTGTTCAGCTGATGATGCCAGGGCTTGCCCTGTGATGTGATGTGATGTGCTCACTGTGGTGTGTGCAGTCGGTGAAGGTGACTCATGTTGTTCTCTTACTTCCTATTCCAATCCAGATACATCCACGGCCACAGTAGGGGACAGCTCCATGGACCAGGAGCAGCCATAGAGCCTGAAAGGGACAGAAGGAGAGGAGTCAGGGGGACCCAGTGGCATGGAGGGCGAGTGGAGCCACACAGAGGAGTTGTCAGCACCATCACCCCCAGCTGAGGGCCACAGCAGCTCTGAGGATGACTCCCTTGTGGAGGCGGGTGTCAGCAGCCACGAAACCCCAGCTAGTGAGGCTGTCCCCACCACCACCACCACCACCAGCACCCTCCCATCGGCTCCCATCCCAGAGGTCCCTGTAGGCTCCCGTGTTCGTGAGCATGTCTCCTTTGTGCCAGGCACCGCCCCCCTGCCCCTGTGTTCCCTGCTGCATTGAGTGAGGAGTCTGTGGACTTACTTAGACAGATCCAGGTAGGGCAGACATCAATGCTGAAGCTCCTCCATGCACACACAAGTCTGTTGACACAACTGGTGTCGTTCATGGAGGGCATTTCCTCAGGCATGTCTGCCCTACAGAGGACCAATCAGTCCATGGCCTCCTCCCTGACGGCAGCAGTGTCCCTCCTCCAACAGTCCCGCACCCCTCCTACCCCTGCACCACCCATGATTCCTAGCAGCCTACCTGTCCCAAGCACACAAACACCCAAACCAAGGTCTAGACGTGCACACAAGCAAGCGCAGGGGACTGATACCACACTCACAGGGGCTGGTTTGCAGACACACATACAGTCATCCACAACCCCTCCGCAGTCTTCCGAGACCTCTCCCTCCCAGCCCCCTTCCCTTGCATCATCGGCAACCCCATCTCCCCAGAAGTTCTTCCTCTGTGACCTTGGCCTCTTCCCCACCGACCCAGCAGATCCTGATTACAAGGGGAAGAGGCAGTCCCCACACACAGAGGGGAGTGCCCCTCACACCCGGACACCCTCCCCCAGGCACAGTCAGACTGAGACCCCCACCCGCAAGTCCCCCCGGAGCCAGAAGAGCAAGACCCCCGCCACCATGCAGCTCCAAGGCAAAGTCTCTTTCCTCCATCCCCCAGGCCACCACTCCAGAGGTTCCCCCGCCACTCCCTGCCCTGGGTTCCCCCACCCACAGATACACCATCCCCAAAATTCTAAGGCCATCCCCCCTACCACTTGCTCCTCCACACCTGGTCAGATGGTTAGTGCCACTGATGTGGGGACCGTGTCCCCCCTGTCCTGCCGACCTCACCTGCCCCCCATTCTGCTCCCATGGATGTAGGCACTGCAGTGGAGTCCACAACCACCCCATCTGACTTGGGCACTGCAGTGGGGACCCAATCCACTCCATCTGACCTGCCCACTGGAGTTGTGCCGGCACCCACCCCATCTGACTTGTGCCCCACAGTTGTGACAGCACCCACCACTTCAGTCAGCTCCACTTCAGTTGCAAGTGTCTCGCCTGCATCCACCACCTCTTCACTGCCTCCTTCTGCTGCACCCTGATCCTGTCCCTGCGGTGCCTGGCCTGCCCCCATGTATGCCCCTCCGAGGGGATGACCCCGGTCCTTAGCAGTGCAGGCAAGCAACGTGTGACAGTTGTCACTATAGTTCACTCCTTGGCATTTGGACATGTGCTGGCCATTGGCCTTTTGTTTGAAAGGACGTTTAACTTTTAATATGCTGAATAAAGCTTTTTTCTTTATCCCTGTGAACTTGATTTAGCTGTACATTATGTTGATGATGTTTAACATGCCCTTGCACCTGTAATGCTTGGATTCCAATGTTGAATACTGATGTGTTGCTGTGAGGTACTCCATGTGGTCCATGAGATATGTATCCTATTCTGGTGGATATCCATGTCATCCTTTGCAGCTACCTGGGTGTGTCATGATGAACTATTTGTGGACATCTCTGTGAACATTTCATTTGCATGGTCACATCTCTGGTTTGCACCCATGCACATATGATGTGCTTCCCATTGTCCAATTTGTCAATTCCACAAACTTTGTGCGCATCACTACTGGATCTACAGGTGTGGGCATCATTGGTATAGGAGCAACTGGGTCCTCTGTGCAACTTGCTAGACATATGTTTTGAGTATGTGCAGATGACTTAGGGGAGACTCACGTACCCAGGCTGTTGTGACCAGATCCTTCATTGTGTGGTAACTGATGGCTGGCTGACCAAGTGTTCTGCAGACATGAGTGAGAGGTGCTGTGAATATGTTTGGCACAGCTGGGCTTGCACAGGAGTTGGGTCCCCTCAAGTAAGTGTGTTGTCCCGTGACATAGCCTGGGCCCATGGTGTGTGCTGTATGAGCATGTGTGTGTGTCCACATCCCTGTTCATACACAGGCAGAGTTCGCTTGATATGTTCCTGTTGTTGATGCTTGCTGAGTGGTACTGGGTGCATTCCACTACTTTGCCATTGGCTACCAGATGTGTGGGTGCATGATACACTACTGTTAATTGGTGTATCATCATTGGAATTTGTCAGTTCTGAGTGGTGATGATGTTGTCAGACACAGATGGGACACAGTCAGGGTTCCCCAAGGCACTTGTTTATTTGCAAACTCATGTAGTTGTCCCTAGGTGGCACCTTTCAGGGATTGACACATTTGTATGTGTGTGTGACTGCTCCCACTTGCCGGGTTCATGGCTGCGATGTTGGCAGGTGTCAGCATGTGTGCCTTGTGGGTCTCTTTGGCTTCTGCATTGTCCTGGGACTGTGGCAGGGATTCTGAAGGCTACGTGAGCTTTGAAGTCATGGCCATGTACCGCATACTGTGCAGTATGTCTGTCATTCCCCAGGGTTGTAAACTGTCCTTGTGTGATATGTCTGTGCACCTTAGTTCCTCCCAACATTCCTGTGTTTGTCATGGGTGCATGTGCAATGTCCCCTGTCCATGTGGGCTTCACAGATGCACATTGTTGCAGTTCAGGGTGTGTGGTGTTGAGGCTGGACTGATGTAAATGTTTGCATGGATGGTCCCCTAGCTCCCATTTGTCCATGGATGAGGGGCCATGCTGAGTGATTTCTGTTTGTGTATGTGTGTTGTACATTTGTGGAACAGGACACATGTCTGGGTTTCCCAGTTTGTACGACATCTGCCTTTGTCATCACAGTGGAGGTGTCATGCATGCTTGTGTCACCCCAATGTCTGGTCCCAGGGGGTAGTTCTGTTGTGTGTCAGTCTCTTGCTGTGTTAGTTGGTGTTCATTCCAGCTTGTGTCACCTGTGTATTTTGTGCACCCTCTCATCTCACAATGCCTGATTGCCAACTAAGGGTGTCCCAATGATGGTTTACTTTTGTATGGCACTGTGTCCACATCCGTGTCACTGTGGTTCAGCCCCCCTCATGTGTTGTGTAGTTGCCTGGGGATACTGTGAAACACACACACACATGCTGTGTCAGATGTGCAGTGTGAGGTTGCCTGTTTGTGTTTGTGCATCTGCATCAGTGCATTGGTATTGCTGTTGTGGGCCTTTGTCTGGATGCTGTTTCTGTGATTTTCCCTGCTGTCCGTGTGAGTCATATCACGTCATTGTGCACATTCATCCTGGTTGTTAGGTGCCATTGTTGGCATGGAATGGGAGTTTGTGACCTGACACCTACAGTCTACACAGGTTGTTTTAATTAGTGTGTCTATTTTCGAGATGTGTGTATGCTTGGTGATGGTCACTTCTGCTCTTGTGTCATTGTACACTGTATGCATTGTCAGCCCCCATGTGTGGTGCTTGTCTGCACATGGCCAAGAGTGTGTTAGGTTTTCACAGCACTGTTAGCCTCACCACATCTCTGTGGGAATGGGACACAACCACTAGTTTGCCACAGAAGTGTGTAATGTGTTGGGAGCAGGGATCATAAATGCTGTTTGTTATTTGCAGCTTTGACCATGATGACACTTACCTTTTGGTCACTGTGATGACGGGGGGGTTTAGACCCTATCACCACAGTGCTCAACATCTGCTGCAGTTTGGAAGACCATACTTAACTTCTGTTCTACTCAGTGAGGGGGTGTCCATTTTACATTGCCACAGTGCTATGGTGATGCTTGCCTTGTGTAGGGCACACTCATTTGTTGGTCACACATGTGCTGTTAGTTACATTGTATGTTCGAAGTCATAATCACTGTTGTGGGCATTTGTCACAGACTACACACTGTTGTCAAGATGTTAGAGGGGGTGTATTTTGCTGACATACCTAATGTTGGAGTATGATGGATGTGTGGCACATAACCCATCCTATGAGTGGGGGTTGCAGGGGTGATGGGCAACAGGTTCCCTATGAGTGGGGGTGGCAGTAGTGATGGGCAACAGGTCCCCTATGAGTGGGGGTGGCAGGGGTGATGGGCAACCGTTCCCCTATGAATGGGGGGTGGCAGTAGTGATGGGCATCAGGTCCCCTATGAGTGGGGGTGGCAGTAGTGATGGGCAACAGGTCCCCTAGGGGTGGCAGTAGTGCTGGGCAACAGGTCCCCTAGGGGTGGGGGTGGCAGTAGTGCTGGGCAACAGGTCCCCTATGAGTGGGGGTGGCAGGGGTGTTGGGCAACAGGTCCCCTAGGAGTGGGGGTGGCAGTAGTGATGGGCAACAGGTCCCCTATGAGTGGAGGTGGCAGGGGTGATGGGCCACATAAGCCCTTTGAGTGGGGGTGGCAGGGGTGATGGGCAACAGGTCCCCTAGGGTTGGGGGTGGCAGTAGTGCTGGGAAACAAGTCCCCTAGGGGTGGGGGTGGAAGTAGTGCCGGGCAACATAAGCCCAATGAGTGGGGTGGCAGGGGTGATGGGCAACAGGTCCCCTAGGGGCGGGGGTGGCAGTAGTGCTGGGCAACAGGTCCCATAGGGGTGGGGGTGGCAGTAGTGCTGAGCAACAGGTCCCTATGAGTGGAGTGGCAGGGATGATGGGCAACAGGTCCCCTATGGGTGGGGGTGGCAGGAGTGATGGGCAACATTAGCCCTATGGCTGGGGTGGCAGGGGTGATGAGCAACAGGTCCCCTATGAGTGGGGGTGGCAGTAGTGATGGGCAACAGGTCCCCTATGAGTGGGGGTGGCAGGGGTGATGGGCAACATAAGCCCTATGAGTGAGGGTGGCAGGGGTGATGGGGAACAGGTCCCCTAGGTGTGGGGGTGGCAGTAGTGATGGGCAACAGGTCTTCTATGAGTGGGGGTGGCAGTGGTGATGGGAAACAGGTCCCCTATGAGTGGGGGTGGCAGTAGTGATGGGCAACAGGTCCCCTATGAGTGGGGGTGGCAGGGGTGATGGGGAACATAAACCCTATGGGTGGGAATGGTAGTGGTGCTGGCCATGCAACCCCTATGGTGGCCTGTTGTTAGTGGCCAGGATGTGGATCCCCTGTGAGTGTGTACCATTTTGCGGGTACGTGTCATTTGTTTATGTGGTAGGTGTCTGACTTACCGCCTGCGCCGTCGGCATCTGTTCCTGAGCCGGTCATAGATGTAGAGTACTGGTATGACCTGCGCGTTGGGATTCATGATGTGTTTGTGTCGTACACGCTGCTTGTTGCTCCGTCTCGTACCCGCTGCAAGCTGGTCCGTCTCATAGCCATGGATTGAGTTGTGGCGCGAATCGTAGCTGATATGCTTGTTTTCCGGATGCTGTGACGTCCCGAACGTGGTGACCCGTCCGGCGCATAGGAAGTATGCATCATACTTGTCATGCCGGAAACTGCTATGGATACTGCTTCCGGACGACTCGGTTCAGCGTTAGGAGTTACGGCTCGGACGGAGAATGGAGCTTGAATCACAGCCTACGTGTCGGTCGGGTGTTTGGCAGTTATGTGCATCGTACTTCCTCTGCAGGACGGACCGGCTACGGGTACGTGTTGGTTGCACGGTAAGGCCACGGACAGCTTTCGGAGAGCTGTCCGACCGGAATCGACCCCTTAGAGGTATAATTTCTTTCTTCACAGTAGCCAACACGTTTCGTCCTATTTAAGGACTTCTTCAGGGCTACAAACACAGACGATAAACAATGTTAAAATCTTTTAAACCAAACTTATTAAATAATTTAAATTCATTTACATGATTGATATAAGCATTCAATATAATTCTATTTACAACACTCCATAGTGGTACCCTCGGCCATGTTCACACCAGGCACATAACTTTTGGCTCTTTATCAACAATGTTAACTCAAATTCCATCTGAAACCACAAGGTGTGACAGTATTGGAAACTCATAGAGTTCTGTCAAACACTTGTATCACCACCCTTTGACCACTGAAATCAATCTAGGATGTAATACACACCCTGCAGTTCAGGCAGCTGGCTTCATCTTGAGTGTCGAGGCAAACCCACTAGTCAATAGAATTAATTGGGGCCTGCGTAGTGAATTGCAATACAAGAAATGGAAGGAATAACAACATTCAGCGACACATGATTACCAACCTCCAGGAGTAGAAGTCCAGGACAAAACAATGAGAGATTTGTACTCAACCCTCATAAGCAACAAACCCACAACTAAACCACAATCTTCCATAATGCATCAACACAAAGATCATATAGATGATAGAGTGATCAACCAAAGTGAAATGCAGCATTGGAAGGCAGAAATTAGACACAGGAGGCACAGATGAGCCCTCGCTAAAAAGGAGCTAAAGGAGGCAAGGACAAAGCATAAAAAACCTACTTTGGGCTCTAAAACAAAAAAATCTAGAGAAGAAATTGAAATTTGTATTTGCTTTGTTATCCCCTGCTAGATCAAGGACATGTTGGGAATATGCCACTGGCCTTAACAACTAAACCATCAGTAAAGTAAAAGCCATCTCTGCGGAATAATGAACATATCACGTTACATCTTTGTATGGAGGCCCTAAATCATCCCTCGTTCCTTGGGAAGTGCAATCAGGACTTGAAATAGGAGTTCACACCAAGGAACCAATCAACCTAACAGTGGTGGGAATAAAAACTATACTTTAAACAATATGCAAAGCCTGGGCAAAATGCCTATCTGGGACCATCTTCAAGGACGATGCAGAGTTTTGGGCACCACAAATTCACAATCTCTTCCAAGCCTGTATCAAGACAGCTAACATTCCAGCTTCATGGAGAGGCTCTCTTCTGCATCCATCCCATAAAAAAGGCTACAAATCAAAACTGGAAATGTGCAGGCTAAAAGCCTTATTGGACGTGGAGGGGAAAGTCTTTGCAAAGGTTCTACTGTGCAAACTGGAGGACTGGGTAACATATGACAATTAACCCTGGGCGTAGTTCGCGAAGTAGCACTTCGCGAAGCTACGCAAAGTGCACTTCTCACTACGCGAGCTACGCGTAGCACTTCGCGAACTGCGTAGTACCTTGTTCGCACTGTGCCAGATGTCGTTTTCAATGATTGCACAGTGCGGACAAGCAACCGGCACTGTGAAATCATTGAAAATGGCATCTTGCACAGTGCGAGCTGTAGTTTTCTGCTGCTCAAGTAGATTTTTACTCGAGCGGCAGCTTTCTCAACACGAACTGGTAGTTTCTCATCATGAGCGGTCGCGAGCATACGCGACCACTCGCAATGAGAAACCTGACCTCCTCGCGTTGAGAATCTCGCCGGGAGGTTTATTTTCCATGCTCGCGATCGCCAACTTGATGTTGCTGATCGCGAACAAGGAAAAAGAATCGCCGGAATGTCATTTTGCTTGCTCGCGGTCACCAACTTGACGTTGAGGACCGCGAGCAAGCAAAAAATGACCGCAGCACTACGCAACACTACGCTACGCGTGTTCGCACTATGCTACGTGCAATTCGCGTAGTGCGAAGTAGCGCAAACTTCGCAAACTACGCGAGCATAGCGTAGTGCTTTGCCCAGGCTTAATGACAATGTTTATTTATTTATTTAGTTATTTATTGAATTTATAAAGCACGGTAGCTACCCAAAAAGGGTTTCCTGACGACGGGGCAGATCAGAGACTGTGTAACAGCTTACAGGATTTCTGGCTAAAGAGCCAAGTCTTCAATGATTTGCGAAATTGGGTATACACCGTTTCGTTACGAATTGCTGTGGGAAGGGCATTCCAGATTGAGGGACCGAGATATGCAAACGATCTACCACCCATCCGAGATAGTCTAATTCTGGGCACGGAGAACTTCCCCTGAGTGGATGAGCGAAGACATGGGGGGGTACATAGGGGCGGACCAGAGACTGCAGGTCGTGAAGGGCAGCACCTATTTTGATTTTGAAAAATGTAGATCAGGGCTTTGAACTTGATTCGGTTCTCCACCCTGAGCCAATTCAGGTCCCTAGGTGGCCAGAGACAGAGGTGGCCCAGGGAACCCGGCAAAGTAGTCTTGCGGCAGAGTTCTGAACCATCTGCAGCCTACGAGTCGGGTCTGGTGGCTCAGTGAACTAAAGCAGCTACTGCAAGGGCCTGTGTTCGACCTCATGGTCACAGGGTCAAATCCCGGCAGGTCCACTCAGCCTTTCATTCATCTGAGGTCGATAAAATGAGTACCATTAAGTTGGGTAACAATAAACATCTGTTATTCAGCGCCAGGACACCTACCGGTAATCGTGCGCTTTACAAATACACCTGTTATGTTATGTTACGAGTCACCTCCTTGTTGGATCCTAGGTAGAGAACATTACAGTAGTCCAGTCTTGAGGTGATTAATGCCTGGACTACTGTTCTCTGGGTGGGCTCAGGTAGCATCCAGGTGATCTTTTTTAGCCACTTCTGGATGGTAAAGCATGTAGCGGCCACCTTGACAGCTTGATGATGCAAGGATAGCGTACTTGACCGGAGGGTAAAGGAAATGCACCCATCTCACTGGGCCAATGTTGTGGGCCCCAGAGATCCTTATTTTTACCAAGTATCAAGACCTCGGTTTTCTCTCAGTTGAGCTTAAGATAATTTGTCTGCATCCATGATGCAATTTTACTCAAGCCCAGCTGGAGGGGGACGACCCGGACGCACTCACCATAGAGAGAGAGAAGATAATCTGGGACTCGTCCGCAGAAGAAAAGAGGGAAAACCCGGCATCTTCTGTCACATCAGCTAGAGGTCTGATGTATAAATTGAAGAGTAAAGGGCTAAGAATGGATCTCTGGGGTACCCCATAGAGTGAAGAATGGATATCGGAGCTGGCTAACATATGCCAATATCATCCCGTATTACCAAACAGGGTCTTGCCCCAAAGCGTCCACTGTGAACAATATAATAGACCTGTCCTCTTTGGCAAGTACAGCAGCAAAAAGAGGGTCAAGTCCAATATATCCATGCTTCATAGATTACAGCGCAGGATTTGACCGCATATACCGCAATATCTTATGGGTAAAGCTTGCTGAGTGGAGAATATCCAAAAACGTGCTAAACACAATAATCACCATTTATACGGATACTTGGGACCAAATCAAACTGTCTTAAAACCATGATTCTTGAAAAGTAAATACAAATAAAGTATTAAAACAGGGTTGTGTAATAGCACCCATGCTGTTTAACCTTTACACCCCGGATCTAGGGCCGGCACTATCCAAAGGGAATCTGCTCTCTCCAGAAAATGGGTCATTAAAACTATTGACTATACAATACTATATGACCTTGTCATTGTAGATCACACCCATATTGGGATGCAGAGGGCTTTAAGCATACTGTATTCCTACAACACCAAGAACTGCCTAACAGCTAATGCCATAAAAACCACAGTTCTGATCTTTGGACAGTGTAAACAAAAACCATCAACAGAGGTGGAGCATGGGGCCACTTAATATTATAACATAAGTAAAAACAACTATCTGGTTGTATGGCTGTCTGAAATAAGTAAAGCATTTCTTCAGTCCAGGGCTATAAAAAAGGCAGCAAAACCAACATTTGCACTGCCAAAACTTTATCAAATCTGCTCAGTCCTACCACATAAGGAATATGTATAGTTATCCGGACTAAATTGCTCATCTTGCCTTCCCTGGGACGCTATTGAAGCCGTTAAGCAGTGTCAATCCGCAGCTTACAGGAACATGCCTGGTCTGCCGAACTACACACGACGCGTACAGCTGCATTTTTGAGTTTTGCCTGCCACACCAGGAAATTGAGTGCACAATGGCTATCCTAAAATACTACCATCAGGTTACCTCCACTGCCCCAGGCGGCGCGAGTTTTGGGCGCGGCGGCTTTTCCCCGCTATCCCCTGCCGTCTCGGGGTGGCTACAGCCCCCCGCTCCTCAATGCGTTTGCCCCAAGGAGGATGCAAACGGAGAACATACTTCTCCAGTACCCACCCTGCTCTCCACTGCGGCCGTCGTGAGGCGGCAAACGCTGAGACCGCCGCGGGTGCCCATAGGGCTAGCTAAGCCACTGCTTCTTGGGCAGGACAGCTCTAATAAACACACTCTACATGAGACTACTGGCACTATTATTGAAGGAATTCAGAGCTCTTTGGGAATCAAAAAGTGAGGGGCAGCAGTGGTGCCGCCATTGGGCACACATGTCACTGAATCCCTGAGCCACTTATTATGCTGCTGTCCTGAGCTGATAACTGAAAGACACATTTTGCTGAGGCCATTATTCCTACAGTATGAGTTAAGAACTTGCAAGGAAGAGGTGACCTGCGTCTACACATGTTATATCCCAATGGAACTAGCGAGAATGGCAAAATACTAGTCCATAGTAGGAGACCGACTAAGGGAATGTAACGCTTGACATCCACCAGCTGTGTATTCCCCGCCAGAACTTTAGAAAGGAATCACTTTCATTAAGGCACGTTGCACTTTGGTTTGGACTTGAAATGCTGACATCATGCCTGTATTTTAGACCATACTCTCCGCTTTATCTGTTTCTTCTTCCGCACTAAGGGACAAAGATCTAACTATTATTTGCCTCAGGTGGTCGTAGAAAAGTGCTGATTAAATCTTTGCACCGTGGGCCAAACCGACGCCAGCACACTCTTCGCCAGAACTTCAGGAAGGAACTATTTGCTTGTGAATGCAATGTCCGTCCATGAATGCCATTTAAAAGGATGCACATTAAGGCAAAATGCACTTTTGAATGATCTCTTAATGCTGTTTTTAACTTGTATTCCAGTTCAAACTCTGCAGTTATTTTTTCCTTGCTTGTATTTCTGCATTATTGTGAAGATGTTAATTATTCATACAATAAAGTATTTAGGATAGCAATCAAGGTAATGCAGAGGAGGCAAAACGCCGGGCCCTAATACAACAGGGGGACGATCTAAAGCTAGTTCCTGATTTATACCCGCTGCTAAACGGGCCAAGCTGCTAAAGACCATGTCCCAGTCCCCAGTCCCTGCTGGCCTGCTTGTGGATTCGAACATTTCTGACCCCTATAATTCTAATGGTGAAGGGTCTCTGCATCCACCTCACTGGGCCATGAACCTTATTATTAAATCTCTCTACGGGAGAATTAAAAACTATTTGCACCAAGAATTCTCCTCCTTGCTTCGGCTAATGGAGTCTATCGAAAAGGGCCTCGATGGGCTTCAACAGTCAAACCAGGTTGCCTGTTCCATTGCGACTGCTTAGGAGGAGGCAGTGGTCACAAACTCTAAGGGGCAGATTTACAAGAAACTGTATATTTCACTGTGTCACTTTTATGAGGCTTTCTTGCGTCGGAACGACCACCCTGCATACATTATACATGACGCAGGTATAATGTGACGCAGGGCTTTACAACGTGATGCATCTCCCTAGATGCATCACGTTGCAAATGTGTCACAACGCAGCGCATTGTTTACAATGCCGCTGCATCACAAAAATGACACAACAGCACCATAAAAGTGTCGCAAGGAGCTTGTAAATCTTCCCCTAAGAGTTAACGCAAGCAGACCAATGTACCTGATACTCAGCAACAGGGTGCAACTACCAGTGTTGCCAGAGACACTGTCACTAATCATTGGAGCGAGTCAGAGTCCATAGATGACAGTGTTCTCCATACAGTATAAGCAGAGGGATAAGAGGGGCCCTATTGCCCGCTAGCTTGACTACTACAGAATTCGGCCTCCTACACCAACTACCTCAGTCCTCACACAGAGTTAACCAGTGAATTACCTGCCGCCAGCACCCTGCTCCTATGTTCTTGTCCTGGTGGGAGCTCCTGAACTGAAAGTGAACCAAAAGGAGAGACAAGAGGAACTGAAGAATACATTTCTAAACTGGCAAGCCCAGCAGAGGAAGTTCCCTTACTATAAATAGCTACAGAGATTCTGGTTACACGACAAGTGAGGTGGCTAGGGTCAGGACCTAAGGGCTACATGGTGATTTTATACTCATACATTTTAGCTCTAGGTCTTAGTAACGAGGGGCATAATGGCGAGAGGGATGAAACTGCTGTAGAGATTTGCAGGTCCATGAACTACGGCAAAGGTAGCCTCTCAGAGGTTCCAGACCAGGTGATGGGAAGTACGAGGGACACCACGGGTCTGCCCAATCCCCAGGTCCAGTCTGCCCCCCCCCCCCCCCCCCGGTTTGTATTGGGAGGTTTCTGAGAATAAATAACCCTGAGGAAACCAGAGCAAAATCCTTACATATAGTCGGGAAAATGTTATCCTAGAATATAGCAGGATTATCCTCTAAGCTGAATATCCCGGAGTAGGCCGAATTCATAGACATACACTCTGTCTGTCTCTTCCAGGCAACCTGGTCAGTAAGGCCAATTTATTGTTCGGGTTACGCTAACTTTAGCAAAGAGACAATTTCAAGTAGAAGGGGCAAGCCTTTGTGAGTTCTGGCGACATGGGTTAATACCAGCTTAATCAGCAGAGAGAAGTACCTGTACCTTCCCCATATATCCGTTGAGTTGCTGACTTTTATGTCCCAAACTGTCTATTTTTATAATGTATATCTGAGGCCAGGCGTAGCCTCGCATGACTCATGTATAATTGAATTGTGAACCACTCATCTGACAGCAGGCGAGGAAAGTGTCTTGAAGGTTGTGGGTGGTGACTTGAGCTGCAAAATTGAGCCCTTAGATGACAATGTTATAACCCTCACTTCTGAAGAAGATAACGTCTGGGGTATCCCTCGAGTTTCTATGGCACCAATTAGGAAATGGTCACAAAATTAATGCTTTTACCTTGAACATGGGCCTGAGTGCTGTAAATGGAGATCAAGGTCTGACACCGAAGGGTCACACACATTTAACCATGCACTAGCGATGAGTCTCATTGACTATGTTTTAGTGGATGTAAGGGATTGGCCACTGGTGATTGAATTTCTGGTTGTGCAGCGATTCAATCGTGATCAAAAATGCATTAGCTCTGGAGGCTGACCTTCCTGCACTCTGTAAGATAATTCGTCCCGAAGCCCCCCTTGATGATAGGTTGCATGAGACAAGTAACATGTGCAGAGTGAAGTGGGCTAGTATAATGGTTTCAGAGGAGCGGTTGGGGGATATGTATGCCCATGCAGCCAATGGCTTATGAGATCTTTTAACTGTAGACAGTGGTTTGGGTCAGGAGATAGAGAGGAATACGATTTGTCAAATCCATAAAAATGTGTCTATTAGGCTAAAAGACATCCTTTTTGTTACGTCCAACAGGTCTCATGGGAAGCAGGCACCACAGTCTTGGTATAATTGAGTATGCAAGTTAGCTAAGTCTGCCCTGTTACTTGCAATCTGGAAACAAGATAAGGTGGGAATTAAAGCCCAAAGAGCACTGTATAAGCAGGCCATTGGAGAAGCTAAAAGAGAATTGGAAGAGCAGCAGTAGGAGGATATGTTGGCGGATACCAGGAAAGGGACCTCCGCACCATCTGGAATTTGGTCTCAACAGGATGTAGGAGGGTGTCTACCGTACAACGCCTTATGTGTTGGCATCAGACTGGGTCACACATATTTCCTCCCTCTACTCCTTGAAAATAGATGTAAATCCCTGCCAGCAAAGGATAGTGAGCTTCCAACCTATGGTCGGCAGGGAGGATTCTCTTATGGAATTACTTCAAACCCTCTGTCCCTATAGAATGTAAGAGTGTCAATTGCTAGGATAGCACCAAATAAAGCCCCTGTGTTAGACAAAATACCAGGGGACCTGTACAGGATTGATATAGATGTGTGGGATTCATATCGCCTACTTATATTTAATAACATCCTGGGAGGAAAACCAATCCCACCTATTTGGGGAGGGGCTGAGATATCCCCTTTTATAAAAAGGGATCTCTCACTGATTCCCATAATTACAGTCCAATTGACTGCTCCCACATATTTTTTTGGGTAGTGTACTCCTTGATCGATTGCTTGCAAATATGGAAGGGAGAAAAAGAAATTCTGTCACCCCTCCAGGTCTTCCGGTTCTGATTAATTTACTGGAAGACGGTGGTCCTAAACAAATGCAGTCTATACATTTCATTTGTTGACCTACATTCGCCATTAGATTTAGTACCCAATACGAACCTATGGCAGGTTTTGGCTGATTTAGGTGTTCCAGATAACCTGTAGACATTATTAATTAGATTACACAGCAATAACTGTGACCAGGTCCGCTTTGGATCCTCTGGAAAACTGATGAACCCCTTTCCTGTTGATTGGGGATAAGACAGCGCTGCGTCCTTGACCCCAACCTCTTTTCTCTTTATGTAAATGTTTGGATTTTCTTATTGAATAAATGTGAAGGGGACTTGCCTAGGTCGGCTAATATTAAGATTCAAGCATTGATGATCGCGAACGATATCCTTCCCACATCAAAAACATGGATGGGGTTACAAAATCATCTCTGTAGGTTTGAGAGATTCTGGGTCTCGAGATAGAAGTAGATAAAACTAAATTCATGATTTTAAATCCCAGCCATTCTACTCAAGCTAATCCCCAGTCATGTGGGGCCTCCGTAAGCGGTTAGCGTGTTTGACTACCTGGGGTTGAATCTCACTGAAGATTTTGATTGGAGGTGTCATATTGAAAAGAGAAGGTTTAAAATAATCCAACACAGAGAGGTGTTGATAAGAGCTCAGAACAATTCATATTTTCATCCAATATCCCCAGATATCCAAATCTATAAAAAATTCAGGCACTAGGAGCTGCCTTGTATGGGCCGAGCTCTAGGGGCATAGGGATACTTTGGCTTTGCTTGTTAGTGAGAGTTGCTTCTTACTCGGCTATTGGGACTACCAAACATTTGTGCACCTCTATTACCACTTAGACTTGACTTGGGAGTAAGGCCTATCACAGACGGGGTGGGGATCAGTCCCTTACTCTTTTGGAGATGGATCTGGGCCTCGCCAGAACTGTATTCCTAACAAGCTGGCCTTAAAGAAGTGTTAGGGATCCCAAGGGTGGATAAAATATATCAAAGATACTGTGACCAATGTAGGGTGTGCAGATCTGTGGACAGAACAGGAGGCCACTCTGGCAGTCAATAAATGGAGGTACCAGCAACAAAATGAACCAAATGCTTGCATTCTTCTCATATGGCACCATGACTGACTCTTTCCTTAGAATCAAGGTAGACTACAGACAGGAACAGTTGATGAAGTTGAGTCTCCCTTGGCTCAAAAGTTGTCCATGCAGTTTAGATACAGCACCCTACCAATAGCATCTTTTACGGATAAATGGGTAAGCAAACAGAGCCTGTTAGAAATGGGGGTCTCAGGCAGAGATATGCAGCTTTGTCCAAGTAGGGACCCTTGCTTCTGATCAGGGTAAAGGAGTTACACACTTTAGATAACCCCTGCTCACCCCCTTGGTAGCTTGGCACGAGCAGAGAGGCTTATCCCAAATGTAATGTGTCAGTATTTGTACTCAAAACACACAGTAACACAGTGAAAAACACCACAAATGGACACAACACTAGTTAATAAAAATAAAGTATCTTTATCAAAACCAAAACAAGACCAAAACGACAAAAATGCAACATACATGTATCAAAATACGACTTTTAGAAAAGTTATCTCAAAAATAGAACTTGTGGAAACAAAATAGATCCAGCTAGGGTTATTACAATGTTGTGACAGGCATAAATCCAAATTAAGGCACTGACTGCGATGTGCACGATGTTGGGAATGGAGTCACATGGTCCCCCAAACAACAGTACCTTGGAAAACAAAGTAAATGGACAATGCACAGTTTCGTGGAGGTGAGGCATCGTTCCAGAGGTTGAAGCTAGTTCCCTGGTTGCCCCGGGGGAGGCGAGGAGTTTTATCTGTGAGGATGCTATGCTTTGAATCCAAGACAGGGGATCCTAGGCGGCTTCAACGGTGAGGTGTTGGTTCCAGTGAGGTGATGCAAAGTCAAAGAGTTCACAAAGTCACCCTGGTTGGTTATCGGCTCCGTGATAACAGGCTGCAGGCGCTGGCAATGACAGTGTCGGTGCGAGTGCTGGCATCGAGGAGGCTGATAAATGCAGATGTTAAAGCTGCGGTGCAGCGGGGCAGTGCATCATGCACTTCACGAGCGATGCACCCGGCCTCAGTTCAGGTCTCCATTGAAACTCCGAAGCAGATGGGGCGATACTGCCCACGCTCACTGAAGTCATGCGATCGTGCATTCTCCAACAGCTGGCACACAGCACCCAACAGGACTTTCTGCCATAAAGCAAACAGAATTGATCCCGCCGGTGTCAGCAACCCCCAAAGTCCAGATTTTGAGCGCTCCTGCGCCTATAATGAACCGTCGACTCTCTACCACCTTTGAATTGTAAAAAAAAGGTGTGATATATTATCAAGACAGCAGTGCATTATTTGTTTGTCCTGAAGATGATGCCCTATATTCAATGTGGCATCGAAACGTCGTCGACACCCAAACACCCTATGCACTAGACTCAAGCTATAACACATTGTGCAACGGTGTTAAATGATTAATTCGTGTCTGTCTATACTGAGAACAACTGTACAGACCCATTTTGGCTTGCCCTTTGGCCAATTCTGTGTTCATTGTTCTGTCTTGTGTTCTGTTGGTCACGGCTGTGCCCACTTGTCATTTGAAGGTTTTATTTGATACTACTTTTGAAAAATACTATGAAAATAAATTCTTGTCCGGCTGGACAAAAGACATACATTCTATTCTAAGTGTATGGTTATCTATCACACTGTATTCTTCCTGAATAGGGACCACTGTTCTCTATAACATCAGTTCAGGTCGCGGCATCACTGGTGGAGACACTGACAGTTGTTTTTCTTGCATTGCAGCACTAACCACACAATTCTTAGGGCCCAGGAACTGGAATTGACACCCTTTTGAATACAGGAGTCCACAGAGGAGTCCAGGTGCTGGTAAGTGGGTTGCAGCTCAAGTCTTTGTATCCCTAAGACTTTAGAACAGGAGGTGAGAACACACAGGCACTTGGAGATTCTTCATCAATCAGGTTCACAGCAAAGTTCCAGTCTTTTTCTTCTCCTTGGTGTAAGCAGCAACTGCAGGTCAACCCAGCAAAGCAACATAGCAAAGGGGCAGTACTCTTTCTTACAGCTCTCCAGCTTTTCTCCTTGGCAGAGGTTCCTCTTGAGTCCAGAAGTGATCTAATTATCTGGGGTTTAAGATGCAATACTTATACCCAATTTTCTATTTTTCTATTTGTGGCAAGGGTTTCTGAACACAGTTCAAACCAGTTCTCTTCTCTCTGGTGCAGCATCATTACAGGAGGTGGAGACAGCATAGTGCAGAGGAGACACTGCCTATCCAGGTGCAAGTGAAACTTCTCCCCCAACTCTAAATGCAGCCAAGGTCTATTCAACTCAGCTAGAGTCACCCAAGTAAGGCAGGACACACCTCAACCCCCTTTGTGGCTGCTGAACATGAATGCACAACCCAGCTCCTGTCAGCCCAAAACCAAACAATCAATACACAAAACAGCAGAGGCACACAGAATGGTTAAACAAGAAAATGCAGAATTTCTAAAAGTGGCATTTTCAAATACACAAATTAAAAACCATCTCCCTAAAACGATGTGTTATTAAGTTCTGAAATCAGAGAGCCTAAACTCCATTTCAATATCTGGACCCAATGGAAAGTTATACTTGTAAAAGTTTACAAAGTAACTCCCATGTTAGCTTATGGGACAGATAGCCTTTCAATGGTGAAAAATAACATACACAGTATTACACTTTCAGGAAGTGTCACACACACCAGTACTTGTCCTACCTTTTACATACACTGCACCATGCCCATGGGGGTACCTTGGGCATATCTGAGTGGTGCCTTTCATGTAAGGGAAGGTTGGGCCTGGAAGTGGGTGTGCTTGCCAGGTAGACATGGCAGTTTAAAACTGTACGCACAGGCACTGCAGTAGCAGGTCTGAGATACATTTACAGGGCTACTTCTGTGGGTGGTACAACCAGCGCTGCAGTCCCACTTGTGGCATTTGATTTACAAGCCCTGGCACACACGGTGCACTGGACTAGGGACTTACCTAGTAAATCAAGTATGCCAATCATGGATAACCAATCACAATAACACTTTATACAGGGAGCACTTGCACTTTGACACTGATCAGCAGTGGCAAAGTGCCCAAAGCTTCTAAGCCAGCAAAATGAGATCCAGCATTCTGTCAAAAACAAAAGAGGTAGAGGCAAAATGTCAGGGGAAACCACACCGAGAATGCCAAGTCTAACTGAGCCCTACATCATACTCCTGCCCTAGCTATGGGGCAGAGATGGAGTCAGAAGAGTGCATTATCTGTTTTTCTGACTAGCTTACGTCAAAAACAGGAAATAGTGGATAATCCCTGCCTGTCGGCTTTTAGGAGTTAGAGATCATCTTTTCGCTTTTCGAATTTTAAAAACAGAAATTAGGCAAAGTATGGTTTTTGCTGTCTCTTGCTTCTTATTCACAGTAGGGAGGCTTAGGCAAAGGATGTGCCTCTAAATGTTTGCTTATTTTAAACTAATGTATTTATTTTTTATATCCAGTTTTATCCTGTTCTCTATATATACTGTATTTATTTGCGTTTAATATTTCATGGAGCGTACTTCATGCCATGCTTTTTTATTTGATTACTTTTATGCCATTTATTTATTTATTCGCTGTTTTATATAGTGCGGATATGACCAGATAGGGTTTCAGAGCGCTTCACAATAACATAGTCTTATCTTAGTACAGCAGGTTTGACACGAGCATAAGCAAATAACAAGGATACAACACTTTGAGAGAAACAATTGTGCTTACAAGATCATATGTATGTATACCTTGATTTTAGAGTGAAACATTTGTGCTTTCATCATCATTTTCCTCATCATATATACAAATCCTGACAACTACTAGAGATCGATTTGTATTAATCAGGTGTGTGATCAGGAAAGTACCTAACAGAGTCTAGTCTACTGTTATTATGGGAGAAATTTGCTCATAGGAAGGGTCTTAGCTTCTTTTTTGAAAGCTGAACTGGGCACGATTCTTCTAATGTTTGCTGGGAGCCAGTTCCAAATTCTTGTTGCTGCACCAGATTAAGCTCTGTCATAAGTTCTCTTCTTTTCGGAAGAGGGCAGGTTTCAGTAAGAGATCTCCATTGCTCCGAGAGACTTTACTGCCTCCTGATAATGTGATTTTCTGGGCTAGGTATAACGGTGTTTTTTAGTGAATCACTTTATGTGTGATACATGCCATCTTTAGTTAAATTCTTGATTCTTAAGATAGCCAATTAAGCGCTTTCAGATGAGGGGTGATGTGGTCAAATTTTCTGGAGCCTGTAGTAAGTCTTGTGGCCGGATTGAGATATGCTTTTAGGAGGGCTGTTGAAATGTTGGGTAGTCCTGCTAGAGTTGTGCATCCGTATTCGATCCTCGAGATGACTAGTGCCTGGACTGCCGTTTTGAGGTCTGAAGTTGCTATGAAACGTTTCAGTTTTCTAAGATAGCTTAAAGGGAAGCAGGCATTTTTTGCCATTGTGTTAATGTGGATTGACATGTTCAGGTTCTTGTCTAGCACTATTGCAAGAGACTTGGTTGAGTCTACTAGAACTAGTTTAGTGCAGTGATCAGCTTGGTCCATTCCATTATGATAGTTGAGCTTTTTTGGGTGGAGATCAGAAGGAATTCTGTTTTATGCGGGTTAAGCTGGAGATGATTATTAGTTAGCCAATGGACGGTCCTCTTTAAGGCCTGGTTCATGATGTTGATCTCTTCCACCGATGAAATCTTGATATATAGCTGTGTGTCATCAGCATACATGTGAAAGGATATGTTTGCTTGCTGTAAGATGTCTATTACCACCAGTTCTACATAAAGATTGAATAGCGCAGGGGATAGTGTTGATCCCTGTGGTACACCAATAAGATTTGGAGATGATGCTGATAGGGTTTGGCTCACCATGAATCTTTGTGATCTGTTTTTTAAGAAGGATCTAAACCACTCTAGGACTGTGCCCGCTAAACCCATCCTTTCCTCCTGTCGTTCTAGTATTTTTGCATGATTTACTGTGTTGAATGCAGACGAAAGTTCGAGCAGAATTAGGAGACAGGTTTCGTTGAAGTCTAGGGCAAGTAGAGCATCATCTACTGTGTGAAGAATTGCTGTTTCAGTACTGTGATTTGGTCTGAACCCTGATTGGTAGTCATTCAGCAGTTTGAATTGCGAAATGCGCTGGCTTAATTGTTGTTGAACACATTTTTCCATAACTTTGGCAAGAATGGGAATGTTTGTGACTGGACGAAAGTTGTTGAGGTCTGAGGGGTTCTCAGTAGGTTTTTTAAAGATTGGAATGACTTGCCCTGTTTTTAGGCAGGCTGGTAATGAGCCTTGCGAAAGCGAAGTATTAATAATCTTTGTCCAACAGGGGATGAATAGATGGTTTATTGTAGGCCAGCATTTTGCTGGTAGAGAATCATTGAAATGGTTGTTTGGTTTTATGGTTGAAATAATTTTGGCAATATCCTTGTCGTCATATAACTTGAATTCTGACCATAGTGCATTGTTTTTGGGTGGTAGCAGAACTGGTTGAGAATGAAGCTTAGCCGCAGGGCTCTTTTGGATCAAAGGGATCACCGCTGCATTCTTAAGCTCCACCTCCAAGGATTTGGCTTTGGCTGTAAAAAAGGAACAGAATTCTTCGCAAATGATGTTTGATTTTGGTGATTTTAGCGCAGATTTGGCCGTTTTATTGGATTGATATTTTAGCAGTTCGACAAGTTTCCTTGGTCTGTTTCTTGCATTATCCAGTTTTCTTCTAATGAAGTCTTTTTTTGATTTTAAAATACTTTTGTTGTAAGCGTTTCTGGCCTGTCTTAGTTGTTTTAGATGGGGTGCGGAAGGGTTTTGTCTCGGTTTTTGTTCTGATAGTCTGAGTGATCGTCTTTCTTCATTGAGGGATCCGTTGAACCACAGGTTTTTATCATTGACTGGCATTCTTTTGAGTTTTAATGGGGTTGGGTTGTGTGTTGTAGTATTCCATGAGTTCACTAACTTCATACATACAGCTGACATAAAGTTAATAAAGTAAAGTAAATGAAGTATTTCAGTACTTAACTGGAAATCTGTTGCCCTGATAATGTGGAAGCAGAAAATAACCCTAGGTTCTTGGGCAAGGAGTGAGCCAAGGATCTCAGGAGTAATAGTGGGAAAGGATGAAGTGGCTATATGATGTAATGTTCTTATCAAGCTGTAAGAGACCATGTGATCATGCAATAGATGGTATCGTGGAGATCAGTCATAGAGATCCTGCTCAGGATAAAAGCTGCTCACCAATATTGAATATCAATCTACAGGCCACTAGGTTCTTTGGAAGGCTCAGAACGTTTTCTGCTCACAACAGAATGCAAAAGCAGCTTCAAGTTAAGACCCCAAATCTCTGCCTGGAATACCACAACCAGTCCAATGAACTACAGGCATGCATTCTATCAGCCGTTTGCATCATGGTCAAAATCCAAGGTCAATATACTTTCGGACTACAACCCAGTATAAGTTTCCACCTACCTGATTGTTTGTAATCATCTATGTGCACCTACTCTTGACTTGCCATTCATAATTATGGGTAAAGAAACATATGATAAAAGAGTGAACATGGTCTGCCATCTTAGATCTCAAAATATAGGACGGTACAAGGCAACTCTATCATGCAACATAACACAACATATTTCAAAAACTGCACCTGAGTTTAATATGTCAACAAAATTGTATTTTTTATTAAGTCTCTCTTCCTTGGGAAAGGAATTTCGGTTCTGAAAAAACTGTTCAGCCTGCCAGAAGCTACCCTCTGCACTTGTGGATCATTAAGCATTGCCTAAGTCATCAGTGATAACAGACAATATGGCTGGCACTGGATGCAAACCTTGTGGATGTTTTAGGGGTTTTGTAAAACTCTGTTGTGGGGGACCTACTTGTCCCCAGACAGTATAAAGCAAAGGACACATTGCTAAAAGTAAAAATATATTCTGTCTCAAAAACACACATTTCTATGGTTGTCCCAGGCACTAAACGGGGGTACTTTTTGAGTTGACCTAAAACCAGTAGGTTTTGCGTTGACTGCAAACCTTGTGGCTTGTCATGGTTCATGGAAAATATTATTGTGGGTGGGCCCCAGTCAGTAAGAAGACAAGATCATGTTGGCTAAAAGTAAAAATATTTTTGTTTCAAAGCACACATTTCCATTGTAGTCCTAGGTGTTGAATGGAACTACTTTTTGTGTGGACATGCTCCTTGTGAAATAGCAGAATGCCGTCACACACAGTGAAGATAACCAATGTCTAAAGGCGGTTGACCCATTACCTGTGATAGAGTGGGCAAGAGTAAAGTATGAATGACACAACAACAGACCAATGGATCAAGAGAGTTGGCTCCTATGAGTTAGTATTTTATCTATATATAATTTTAGTAAAAACAAATGTGTTGGCTAGCGCCTGACCTGAAAATGAGAACTTTTGCTCTAAAAGACTATCTCCTGACACCACAACCTAGGGAAACACTGACAGCCATTTTTCACCAGGCAATTCGAAATTGGGGTAATGACAAGGGCACTTAGACCTAAGGTAAAACTCAGAAATGAACATCTTTCACCACAGACCAGGTACCAGGTAACCATATGATATCTTAGCCATCCCCTCAGCAAAAGTGGCACCTGCATAGGCTCTGCATTGCAGAGACAGGTGATCATTATTGTAATTAAAGACCTTCCAAATGCCAATAAGAATGATTTCTTGATTAAGTAGTGCACCATTTTCTGAATAAATATCAAAAGGTTTTTCTCCTTGCAGATATGTGATTTTGTCTTTGAGAAACATACATTGAACAGGATCTAGTTAATAATGTGTGTTCACAGTCAGGAATACAGCTGGGTTGCACTTACCAATTGTGAGTTACCTCTTTTGGAAAAAGAATAATTCTTTCAATCAATCAATCAATCACTGCATTTGTAAAGTGCGCTACATACCCGAGAGGGTCTCAAGGCGCTGGGGAGGAGGGGTGCTACTGGTCGAAGAGCCAGGTCTTGAGGAGTCTTCTGAAGGCTGCAGGTCCTGGGTCTGTCGTAGGATGGTGGGGAGAGTGTTCCAGGTCTTGGCGGCGAGGTAGGAGAAGGATCTGCCGCTGCCGGTGGTTTTTCGGATGCGAGGGACTGTGGCGAGGGCGAGGTTGGCTGAGCAGAGGCTTCGGGTGGGGTTGTGGAAGCTGAGTCGGTTGTTGAGGTAGGTGGGTCCGGTGTTGTGCAGTGCTTTGTGTGCGTGGATCAGGAGCTTGAAGGTGATCCTTTTGTTGATGGGGAGCTAGTGCAGGCCTCTCAGGTGGAGTGTGATGTGGCTGCGGCGGGGGACGTCGAGGATGAGTCGGGCTGAGGCGTTCTGGATGCGTTGGAGTCGTCTCAGGAGCTTGTTTGTAGTTCCTGAGTAGAGGACGTTCCCGTAGTCGAGTCTGTTGGTGATGAGGGCCTGGGTAACGGTTTTTCTTGTGTCGAGGGGGATCCATTGGAAGATCCTGCGGAGCATACGGAGGGTGCTGAAGCAGGACGCGGAGACGGCGTTGACTTGCCTGGTCATGGAGAGAGTGGAGTCGAGGATGACCCCAGGTTGCGTGCGTGGTCGGTGGGTTCCGGGGCTGTGCCTAGTGACGTGGGCCACCAAGAGTCGTCCCAGGCTGATGGGGTGGGTCCGAGAATGAGGACCTCTGTCTTGTCTGAGTTCAACTTCAGCCTGCTGTCCTTCATCCAGTCGGCTACGGCCTTCATTCCTCTGTGGAGGTTAGTTTTGGCGGTGTGGGGATCTTCGGTGAGGGATATGATCAGCTGGGTGTCGTCGGCGTAGGAGATGATGTTGAGGTTGTGTTGTCGTGCGACGTGGGCGAGGGGGGCCATGTAGATATTGAACAGCGTCGGGCTGAGGGAGTATCCCTGTGGGATGCCGCAGATGATCTCGGTGGTTTTGGAGCTGAAGGGTGGGAGGCGGAAGCTCTGGGTTCTGCCGGAGAGGCAGAATGTGGTCCAGGCCAGGGCCTTCTCTTGGATACCGGCGTCATGGAGGCGTGCTGATAGGGTGCGGTGGCAGACCGTGTCAAAGGCTGCTGATAGGTCCAGGAGGATGAGGGCGGCTGTTTCTCCTTTGTCCATCAGGGTCCGGATGTCGTCAGGGGCGGCGATGAGGGCGGTCTCGGTGCTGTGGTTGCTGCGAATACCGGATTGGGAAGCGTCCAGGATGTTGTTTACTTCGAGGTAGCGGGTCAGCTGTTTGTTGACAATCTTCTCGGTCACTTTTGCCGGGAAAGGGAGCAGGGAGATGGACCGGAAGTTCTTGAGGTCCTTGGGGTCTGCCTTGGGCTTCTTCAAAAGGGCGTTGATCTTGGCGTGCTTCCAGCTTTCTGGGAAGGTTGCCGTCTCGAAGGAACAGTTGATTGTTTTCCGGAGGTGGGGCGCGATGGTTTCGCTGGCTGTGTTGAAGACGTGGTGAGGGCAGGGGTCTGATGGGGATCCGGAGTGGATGGAGTTCATGGTTTTGATGGTGTCTTCGTTGCTGATGCTGGACCAGACGGTCAGCTGACTGGTGCGAGTGGTAGTCGCAGGGGTGGTGGATTCGGTGGTGGGTGCGGGGGGGTCGGAGTTGAAGCTGTCGTGGATGTCGGTGATCTTGCAGTGGAAGAAGGTGGCCAAGGAGTTGTACAGGTCTTGAGATGGCAGGATGTCGTTGGTGTTGGAGCTGGGGTTGGAGAGTTCTTTCACGATGCTGAAGAGCTCTTTGGTGTTGTGTGCGTTGTTGTCTAGGCGGTCCTTGAAGGCGGTCTTCTTGGCGGTCCTGATGAGTTGGTGGTGTCTGCGGGTGGCGCTCTTGAGGGCTGTGTGGTTGTCTGGTGTTCGGTCGTGGAGCCATTTCTTCTCCAGCTTCCGACAGGTGTGCTTGGAGATCCGGAGGTCCTCTGTGAACCAGGTGGCTTTCTTGTTGGTGTGGTTGGTTGTAGAGGTCTTGAGAGGGGCGAGGGTGTTTGCGCAGTCGTTGATCCACTGTGTGAGGTTGATCACGGCGGTGTCTGGGTCGGTGGGGTCGGTGGGTGGTCTCAGGCCGAGGGCGGTAGTCAGTTGGTCCTTTGGTGACCTTGCCCCAGCAGCGGCGTGGTAGCTGTTGGGTGCGGTGGGTTTTCTGAAGGTGAAGTGGACGCATCTGTGGTCGGTCCAGTGTGGTTCGGTGGTGTGGTTGAAGGAGACGTGGGGGCTTGCAGGGAAGATGGGGTCGAGCGTGTGTCCAGCGGCGTGAGTAGGTGTCGTTATGAGCTGTTTGAGTCCGAGGTTGGCGAGGTTGTCGATCAGGGCGGTGGAGTTGGCGTCGTTGTTGTTCTCAAGGTGGAAGTTCAGGTCCCCGAGGAGGATGTAGTCCGTGGAAGCGAGGCCGTGGGTGCTGATGAGCTCGGTGATGGTGTCACTGAACTGTGGGCGGGGTCCGGGAGGTCTGTAGATGAGAGTTCCTCTGCGGGTGGTGTTGGGGTCGGTGTGGATCTGGAAGTGCATGTGCTCGGCGGTGGTGAGGGTGTCATCGGTGTTCGTTGAGATTTTGATGGAGTCTTTGTGGATGATGGCGATTCCTCCTCCCACTCCGTTGGTGCGGTCTCTGCGGGAGATCTTGTAGCCCTGTGGATGGCTATGGCGATGTCTGGTGCTGAGGTGGCGTTAAGCCAGGTCTCCGTCAGGAAGGCGACGTCGGGGGCGGTGGAGTCTAGGAAGTCCCAGAGTTCGATGGCGTGCTTGCGAGCGGAGAGGGTGTTCTTTAACATTTTGCATGTAAGGACACAATTTGTTGTAGGGTATTGTGATCCAGACCTACATGAACCACTAATGGGTAGAATATGGTATCTACCGAATCATAGCAAATATGGAGTTACTTAGTTTTTTTAAAGGTTTGCTCTCCAATATTCAGCCTTCTTTAACTGAACCTCTATGAAACACACAAACTCTGCAGATGCTGCGCTCCAAATTCTACTTGAGTTGAATGTATTATCATTAGCACTTGAATCCATGGATATCAAAGTTATAATACACACTATGACCAACTATGACTATGAATGAAGAAGTTACCCATCTTCTGGAATTAAATGCTGACCTGGTGATGGAAGTAGTTGAAAAATAGACTCTCTTTTCCACTGCTTGTGATTCAGCCAGATAATAACTGAACATGACACAATCTTAAGCATTGAGAAAGTCATCCTTTTTGCCCTGTTCACCCCCATTTCTTGACTGATGCTGGTGGTACTGACTCTGGCTGTGCCCTGGGCTCTGCTAACAAAGCCCAGGGCCAGTGCTCTGATGAAAAATGTATTCAAACTACCTATAAGTCCAGAGTATATAATAGGGCAGGGGGTTTAGAGTCCCAGAAGATTTCAAACATTTGGAATGATAAATCGAACAACTTTTAACTGTTGAAGTTATCATAACTTTCTTTCCTGTGAGCCAAAATCCAGTCTTCTATTCTGATTGGTCAGCCTCAACAGGCTTAGTCAAGCTGCTTTGATGAGGTGATAAGTGGCCTGCATAGATCAGAGGTTATCTGCTGGGCTAGCTCTGTAGCTGCAGAAAACAGGCCAGGTTGGAGCTGCTGGGTAAATCAAACTGGGCTTCAAAGAGAGCAGGACAGTAAGGAATGCCAGCCAGGCCTAACCCCTCTTCCTATACTGCCTGCCAGATGGCAGAGCCATGAATGGAATTTGAAGGAGGTGAAGGGGGTGTAAATGGAAATGAGCCACACCAGTAGGTTGGTTTAGCTAGCACTAACTCCAAAGGAGAGAAAATCTGAACCTTGAATTTTAATGTACAGTGCTTTCTGGGACAGGAATATGCCACACTGTGGAGGAAACTGTCATGGTTTTGGGTGGCACCCTGCACCTCATTGGCAGGTGTGCCATCCTGCTTGTTGCCCCAGATAATTGAATAAATATGTGAGAGCTGCATAGCAACGCGGATTACTGCCTGAAACTACAAGAAGAAAGACTGCCATACTGGAATCCTGGTCTCTACCATACAGGATTGGTCCCTCAAGGACTGCTCCTGTTGCACACTATACATTACAGCCCTGAGGACTTTGCCTTCCTTTCAAATGGATTAAGGAGTGGACTCCTTGAAAGCAACAGGTTAACAGAGCTTCCGTGCATTATATCCGTCGAGAAGACCCCAGCCTGGAGTGAATCCAGTAGACTACCAAGGATCATCTTGGAGCTTCTAGACCCTTAGATTTGTGTTTTGCACACTTTGAACCCTCAAGAGGAACTTCTGGAAGAAGTTCCAGACGTTTGGAACATCTTTTGGAAAAAGCTCCATAAGTGAACTGACCCGACATAAAGAGTCAAGCCAACTACCTTTAACCGCAACCTGGCCCGGATTTCAGGTTCATCCAGCTGGAAGCTCCAGAGCTTGAGACTTTATTGACCCGGAGCACCTGCTGAACCAAGCTGCTGAACCAAGCCGGCGAACACGCTGTGAATCTGGCCCGATGAAGTACCTTGCTTGTCCTTGAGAGAAAATCCTCCAGAAAAGTTTCTATGTGTGAAAGTAGAATTGCGACTGAGGCCTCCCGCTTAGTGTTTCCAACCAGGGCTCCATCGCGGTCAGCCCTAAAATTTGTACAATGTCCCCAGGTGGCGCTATCTGTTTTTAAGCACTTTAAAGTTTGTAATCTTTAAAAGTTCCTATCTCTATATTGGATTTTTGTCGTTTTGGTATCAATTTAAAGATAAACACATTGCCTTCTTTAAAAAGCTGGTGTGGTATTTTTGTTGTGTGCGGTGTATTACTTATTTAATTTATCAGTGTTTTAAAATACATTACATACCTGTCTCCTGACTTAAGCCTGCCTTTTCGCAGCCAGCCACCAAGGGTTGAGTCAGTGACTAATGGATTGAGACCTTGACGGGACATTATACTTTGTTGGTGACCTTATTGCTAGTGGCAGGTGCATACTTACCCCTTCTAATAATTCATCTTCCAACATAAGCTGTCTCTGGCAAAAGTCTTAGATCTAGGGCCTTATTTAGATCTTGGCGGACAGGTTACTCTGTCAAAATGGTGATGGATATCCCGTCCGACAAAATATAAATCCCATAGTATAAAATGGGATTATATTTTGGTGAACGGGATATCCAGCCACTCTTGTGATGGAGTAACCCGTCCGACAAGATCTAAATCAGGCCCATAGTTACTTTTCTACTAAGACAAAAACCACAATCTAAAGCCAAATGTATCCTAAAAAGAATTGTCTCAAATTGGGCAGGGCACACTCATGGCAGCTTCTAGACCGCTGCCATATCTTTTAAATATATAAAAACCTTCCATAGTCAGGTGCAGGATGGGGCATTCTCAGCTGAACGGCAATAGCCCATTTCACATCAGTGATGGAGGACTATGTCGTGACTCCTGACATTTTGACAAAGGGACTTACAGATATTACATTACTTCATGCAAAGATCCCAGAATGCCACTCGTCCATTGTATGGCATCAATGCTGCCAATGCCTCACCAATATTTTGTGTGTTCTGCATAAGGACAAACAGGCAAAAAATGCACATTCAACTGCAATTTCAGTTATAAGTGATAGAGAGATATTTCGGGAAATCTGTGATCTATTTTTTACTGCTCAAGGACAAAAACTACTTCGCTTCTGCATCAGAAATAAGCAAACCATTATTTCTGACATCTTGTTTATATTTCACACTGAATGTTATATGCACTTTCAACTACGGCAGCACAGAACACTTCAACAGGTGCAGGAACACTGCTTATAATGCTCTTTGATTTTTTTGTTGCCTGTAGCTCTGAAAAGTTGACTGATAAAAATGGAGACTTCAAACTTTACAAATTTCCATTTGGATTTGTAGGATGACCTGAAATAACTATTAAAGGGTGGCATTTTGAACTGGACGGGGTTGAAACGATTATGCGGTCCTCCTACACACCCACCTTAAATTCTCTAAAATGTTATGAGGTCAGATGGTTAACAATTTTTTTCTCCAGAAATTGGAGTAATCGCCCACATTACTGGCATACTGAAGACATTCACCCTAGATTTACAATTTCATTCCGAAGTCAGATAAACATGTCTTGTCATGTTTTATCTTTAGACCAGATGGGATAACATGAGGAAAGTGCTTCCTCGAGGGCACAATACCAGTGTGAAATTAAAATGACCAGCTAACATATTTACTTGAGATTATTTAAACAAATTTCAAGTTCTTGATGTAGGCCTGCCTCTTTGGCCACAAGACCTTTGACAACGGATTCACAAAATCCTTAGCGCTTCTTCAGATAGACTATAATGTCTCCACGCGAATCCAATGTTGAGCATAAGGGACATACTAAGGGAATTATCTGGGGTACTTTATTGCATGAAAGGAATTGCCAACTTCAGCATAAAAGACACAAACTCTGTGAGTCTATGCCCCCAGAAACAGAAAACATCAAGACAATTGATTGCTTGTTTTGTCCAGGAATTTTTCCCATTCCGTTCCAAAATATGTGGAATAATTTGAGGCATGACAGGGATATTGGCCAAACTATTGCTGCAGAGTATCTTAAAAAGGAATTCCTAATATGACAACATTGGTAATTATCAGAATGGATAA
The DNA here is from genome assembly GCF_964204655.1 of Triturus cristatus. NCBI lineage: Eukaryota > Metazoa > Chordata > Amphibia > Caudata > Salamandridae > Triturus > Triturus cristatus. The sequence continues at coordinate 486,995,330 of NC_140591.1, forward strand.
TGAGCAGCTGGAAACACAACTAATGGCAGATTTAGCACTTGGTCAAGAAAAGCAGTTATACGCATTCCATCTATTGCATCACTCACAAACAGGAAGGATCGGGCTTTTAACCTATTAAATAGTGGCAATCCTTTCACGATTTCAGGATATCTGCAATGGATATGTAAAAGGTGACATTCATTTCAACGAATTTCAGGGGAAATCATATAACTGGAAGTCATTGTTCCATGGGCCAATGAGTGCAGCCCAGTGAAGGACACTTGTAGATCAACCTGAAATGGCAAGATTCATTTTTGGCACAGTCATCAGTATAGAGCAAACTAAATAGCTAAATGTGGTAGGTAGTTTGACGAGTCACAAGATGCAGTACATGTGCTTATTCGATCTATACAATAGCAATATGAGCATTAGACAGAGCAGAAACATGATTTCTGGCTATCGCCCATGCTTCCACACTGCTCACTTCAATCCATAAATGAAGCATAATCAAAAAGGCCTCTGCCGACTTTTGATCTCACTCGGATGATAACCATATCATAAGTGTATCTAAACATTGATAACGGTGTATTACTGGGAGACCGAGAAATTATATGGATGATATGATAAGTTGAAGAGTGCAAGGTCATACGTTTAAACATTCTTACCTCTAGGCTTTTTGTCATACTTTACTCTTGGTGTAACAACATCTGAAAACACAAAAGTAAACCACATACTTATTGCTACATGATGGGGGCCTTGTCGCATATTTTACTTGTTGGAACTCCATCGAGGTCCTTTCTACACTGCACTTTTTCCCAAGCCCCATTGTGGCAAGGGAATGTATGTCGTTACACCGCACACTTTTACAACGCATGCACTTACAACGCATTTTTTACAACGCAAAATCCATTACAACGCATTGCATTACAACGCATGACACTACAACGCATTTTTAAAAACTACCTTTACAACGCATTCCATTACAACGCATAATATTAAATTACATTTAAGGTAAGTGTTGGATAGTATAGGGGTAAAAGTTACTATTCTAACTCCAGGGGGTGCAACAGTAGGGTAAGTGTTGGATAGTATAGAGGTAAAAAATGCTATTCTAACTCCAGGGGGTGCAACAGTAGGGTAAGTGTTGGATAGTATAGGGGTATAAATTGCTATTCTAACTCCAGGGGGTGTAACAGTAGTGTAAGTGTTGGATAGTATAGGGGTAAAAATTACTATTCTAACTCCAGGGGGTGCAACAGTAGGGTAAGTGTTGGATAATATAGGGGTAAAAATTACTATTCTAACTCCAGGGGGTGCAACAGTAGGGTAAGTGTTGGATAGTATAGGGGTAAAAATTACTATTCTAACTCCAGGGGGTGCAACAGTAGGGTAAGTGTTGGATAGTATAGGGGTAAAAATTACTATTCTAACTCCAGGGGGTGCAACAGTAGGGTAAGTGTTGGATAGTATAGGGGTAAAAATTACTATTCTAACTCCAGGGGGTGCAACAGTAGGGTAAGTGTTGGATAGTATAGGGGTAAAAATTACTATTCTAACTCCAGGGGGTGCAACAGTAGGGAAAGTGTTGGATAGTATAGGGGTAAAAATTACTATTCTAACTCCAGGGGGTGCAACAGTAGGGTAAGTGTTGGATAGTATAGGGGTAAAAATTACTATTCTAACTCCAGGGGGTGCAACAGTAGGGTAAGTGTTGGATAGTATAGGGGTAAAAATTACTATTCTAACTCCAGGGGGTGCAACAGTAGGGTAAGTGTTGGATAGTATAGGGGTAAAAATTACTATTCTAACTCCAGGGGGTGCAACAGTAGGGTAAGTGTTGGATAGTGTAGTGTAATATTATGCGTTGTAATGGTATGCGTTGTAAAGGTAGTATGCGTTGTAATGGAATGCATTGTAATGGATTTTGCGTTGTAAAAAATGCGTTGTAAGTGTAGTGCGTTGTAAAAGTTGCGTTGTAAAGGTTGTTCCCCGTGGCAAGGATATCTAAGGAAATTAGCTTTTTGTTTTTTAAGTCTGTCCTGGGCATCATATTATTTAAGTCAATTTCACTTCACTCTGATTCCACTGCATTGAGAATTCCTATGCTTCAGTCTCTAAAACGAAATAATATATTAGAGTTAAGGACTTGGGGCTCTGATTATGCTATCTTATGTTATGCAGATTAGAGAGTGCACTAACACTCGGGAACTGAGCTGGGGTGAGTATAGCCAAGCGTAGGGCCTAGTGGGGCGACTTGAAAAGCCATTCTTCAGTTTCATGCAGAAGTCAAGAAGTGAGGAGACTCTTATGTGTAGCCGCAGGTGAACTGGTGAAACAAATACTTTGGAAATAATTCAAATTGTGTTTCCTTGATTTTTTTTCACTATCCTGTCATTCTTTCAGCATTCCCCTGATTATTCTGATATCAATTGCACCAAATACATCCTGAAACTAACCCTTCCATAGCTTTGATTTGATCTCATCAGACATGTGTCATACTAGCTGACTCAGAAAGCAATGTCTTCAACCATGAAGTTACTGAACCTGCCTGGTGATGGGTTACAATGCGAGATATCTGTCAGATTAGCAGACTGAGTCCAGGTTCCCTGCGAAACGATTGCTTAGTTTATATTTGCACACCTTGCCCTCATGATTTGCTCTTTTTGTATTTACTTTTTCGCCACTGTGTCAACCACCAATGTGGATCATGTAGTTATCATGGGATTCTTTTTAGGCTTTAATGGTCCAGTAATTGCAAAGTTTGTGTTTGATATTTTAGTGTGGCTGCTACCCATAGGAAAGAAAGACATATTTTTTGTTCCGCTTTGACCTTTCAGCCATTCTGGTAGCCCTGGGAATTTCTCTTCAGCTGGGGCTAATGTTAGATGCAGACTTGGAGGGCATTAGCTGGGTGGATAATCCTTTTGACCAATTGCTCTCGCTCCTGGTGCCTTACTGTCCTCAAAAGCAAACGATCATATGTTCTGCTCACATATTCAGCCCGCTGGATACCTATAGACATATAACTTCCTTGAGATGCATTTGTAATGTGAGTGAAACTGACCAGAAGAAGTATATACCGTGGGCTCTTGCAAAGACTCAATTTAAATATTATTTTATATGTTCTTTTATGTAAATGTATTGGGCTTAAATAATAAACAGAACCTTTTTTTAAAAAAACCTGAATAAAATAGATTAATACACTGCACCATTCAATGTCCCTTTAACCCTGCTGCTCAAAAACAAAAAATGCTGTTTCACTCATTAAAAAAAATGCCACATTTGTGCTGCAATATGAGTCAAAGACCTGAATAATTATCTGAACACCTCTCCACCAATAGGTCACGCATAGGAAACTTTCATAAAAAATTAGATGAGGCACTGGCAAAGAAACCTCGTAGTAAAACTGAACATCTGTCATACCAAAGGGTAGATAGAATACAGAGGGAGGAACTGATGTCAACATCAGGCAGTGACGGGCAAAGACGTGGAAAAGTTCTGTCATTTAATTAATTTCGGGTAAGGCAGCAAGGGCATAGAGGTCTTCTTTCTAGAGGAGGGAGATTTGAGAATATCCGCGCTATTGTCACGTTTAAATTCTTATGAAGTCATCCTACAGACCTCGGATGCACATGGTGAGGAACACAAACTGTAACCATCATGCTGTCCTGAAGGTAGGTGAGATAGGCAGTTGTGTCCTCTTGCTCAAAACTGCCCACTAATTTTATTTTTATTGACAGATAAATGTAGCATAACTTCTTCTATGCTGAATTAGTACACTTTACAAAGAACAAAAAACAGCTACAGAAACCTTGTGGTAAAAAGAAGCTAATAATGTATAGGGAATAGTTGGCAGCATGTTGAAGAATCTTCATCCGGCCTGATTAGTCACAGGGAAGTAGAAAATATGTTTTTATCTGCTTCCTTGAAGATAGGAGGTTGGGCTGGATTAAACTTTAGACTGAAAGGGCTGAGAGATTTATTGGCTTCTAGCAGAGTCACAAAGGAATGCTCAAAACTTTGGAGGGTTTGAATTTTGGAGTTTCCAGCTGCAGCTCAAGTTTGGTCCATGGAACTTTCTGTATTCTACTTTAAGAGGGTTGGTGAAATATGGCAGATTTTTCATGTGGATAGTGTTATACAAGAAGAAACAGATTATAAATTTGATACACGCTTCCATGCATAAACAATGGATGTCTTTTAGGATTGAGAGATGTTGCCAAATTTCCTCTTGCATGAACTGAGTCAGGTCCCAGAGTGAAAAACAGCCTTGACTTGAACAAGAGTCATTTGTTAATATCCAAATAGGAAATTATTAAAGTGTGGGCTTCTATTTCAGTTTCAATCTGTCTTTGCTTTCGTTAGCAAAAACAGATACTAGTTTGCATGTTGCTTCTGACAGTTTATATGTAGACTGTTACCCCTGTCAGCCTTAAGGTGATCTTCCCACAAACATTTTGCCTTCACCGTTCCTATTTTTGCTGAATTTGTTTTGTTAGCCTTAGGACTCTGTGCACGTTACCACTGTTAAACAGTGCTAAAGTAATTGTGCTCACTTCACCTAACATTGTAAAATTGGCCTTTACCTGATTGACATGTTTAATTTACTTATATCTCCCTGGCAAAGTGGCATACCATATATCCAGAGCTGGTAATTAAATGCTACTAGTGAGCCTTCAGCACTTATTGTACCACCCACTTAAGGAGTTCCATAAAATGTGTCTCACACCTGCCACTGCAGCCTGCTAGCAGTTTTAAACAACCAATTTGACTTGGCAAAATAACCCCTTTGCCCAGTTTTAAACTCCCTTTTTATTACATCTAAAGTTGGATTTAAGGTCACAAATTTGAAAATGTTACTTTAAGAAAGTTTGCAAGTTCTTGCCCTAACCGTTTGAGGCCTGCAGCGTGTTGTTGGGCCACATGACTAGATGTGAGTGGCAGTTGATTTTTGTATACTCCTCCCAGACATCCACACAATAGTGCGACAAGGTGTACCTGAATGAGCCATCACTGGCAGGATGGGGGAGGAGCTGTGCCTTACCACACTTAGACATCTATAGGCAAGGCCCTACTCTTATACTAATAGCTTCACATAAGCCCACTGTGCCGTTAGCCAGGCTGGAGCCATGTCAGGGAGTCAGGAAATTCCAAATACCTTTCAAAAGGGAATCTCAAGAACCTTCCCCTACTTCACCAGGTATAAAAATGGGAACCCTCACACTTACTCTTCAGTTAACTTCCTGACCTGTGGAAAGTCAGGAGAAGGGCTGCCCGTCTTCAGGAAGGACTGCTCTGCTGACCTGCTGCTTTGCTTCTTTGCTGCTCTGGTGCTATGCCAACTGAGTAAAACAGACTGGGCCTGCACCTTGAACCCAGGATCATCAGAGTAACTCCAAGGGCTGATAGGCTGGTCTCCTGATCAAAGCCTCTGTGAGAGAAAAGTCTCTAACCGCTTTGAACTCTACAGCTGGACTCTACCTGCTGTGAGCTCCAACCCCCTAAGTGCTGCCTCCCCAGTCCTAGATCCTTGAAAGTGGGAGTAAAGGTGCCAAGGTGTGGTCCTGACCAATGCAGAACAAAGCAGCACTCGCAGATCCTCATCGGAACCAACTCAGTGCAACAAAACTTGACACAGGCCTCACATCGCAGACCTTGCATCACTCATTGGAACTGATGCTGTGTGCCGCACCTTGATGCAGGAACCCTCATTGCTCCTTGAATCAATGCTGCTTGGCACAATGCCCCACATCAAGGACATAAGGTACAATTCTCAGCAGACCTAACCTGATCTGTGTCTCTGAGGCATGCTCCATTGCTGTCGGCCTGAACTTGTGACTTTGTCTCGGTCTAGCACAGCCAGATAATCGCAGATGGCACTTTGTGCTTTCATGCATAATTTTTAACTAGATCATTAAAATTCCAAATCTCCGGTTCTACTGATTGGATTTTCGTTTTAGTATAAAAAAAATGATTAAAACATACTTTTTCTAAACTGGCGTGGGATTTTTCTTGCATTGTGTTTTTATGTTATTGCTGTTTGTGTGCTGCATAAATACTTTACACTTTGCCTCTAAATTAAGCTTGATTGCTTTTGTGCCAAGCTATCAGAGGTTCAAGCACAGGTAAATTTAGGGACTTTTAGTGGTTCACCCTAACAGGATATGCAGCTGTTGCTTGGACAGAGTTTCAACCCACTCAACCGACAAATCAATAATTTTTCTTTGTGGATTAGAAATGGGGGGAAATCATCCAGCATGACTTTAGCCAGAATGATGGTGGTAAATTTGTTTTAAGTCTGAATCTAATTCTGTTTTGGGGGTTTTAAAGTCAATAACTGGTCATACATCCACTGTTAGAGCTTCTATAGACTGTTATGAAGACTGTTATGAAAAGTGAAGATGTTAATGATGGATGAGTTTTCTAGGTAAAGTTGAAAGTCACCTTCATTCTGGTGGACATTACTGCACATTTCTGAACATTCCACTATACTCCTAGGTTTTAGAAACATTTACATTTATTAATTTACTACATTTCTAAGAAGCCACACTCATAAAAAAACAGAAATAGATAAAACTACTTTGGTGGTGAGTGCTTTAAATGGATAAAAAAGTTGGGGAGGGGCCTAGATCTTCAGGAAAAAAATATAATTGTTTTATTTGGTGCCTCATGTTACAAATATTTTCCTCACTTATATCAAACTTTCAATGCAAAGTGTTTGAACTGGGCATATGATTTGCAGATCCTGTTAAGTAGAATCAGTATGTGAAGCTTTTTTCTGTGCACATATTCCATTCACATCTGTAGAGCATCGTGAGCATGAATTAGTGGTGCAAATTGGGTTTCTCAGGGAGTGTCGCAGATGGGTTAAATGAACATTAATGCATATGCAGTCAACTCCAATCAACCGTATTGCTTTTTTTCTAGGTCCCAGAGAAGGTTACTGTAGAATACTATGGTGGGTATTATTGGTTAACATTGGTGTACTTCCTTTGTACACCTGACTTTTGAAGGAGAGTGGAGACAAGAAGTCACAACTTACTACATGAGTTTGTAAAGAAACAGAACTCAGATCCTGAATGATACCAGTAACTACACTCAATATATTGAATGTTCCATCAGAATTAAAGCTTTGAAATATAATGAGGGCACATTTAGCATGGTTTTGCATCACCATTGCACCACAAAAGTGATGCAAAATCTAGAATTACATTTACCAAACCACTGAAGGCCCCCATGCGTGTCCCTGTGTGGCTTGATAAACATATTATAACTGATTGCAGAGCAAGTCGCTGCTTTGCATTACTCTGCCCCAGATGTTCCATGGGTGGAGCGTGGGTGTTCTCATGTATCCACCCAAGGATTTTGGCACATTCCCAGATTTTCTAAGAGTGGTAGACCTGGGAATGCGTCAAAATGCTACACCTCCGCGTAAAGAGAAGCTTATTTCTCCTTGTTTGTTACTCTTTCTACATGTGCTGCATTCTGCAGCTTGCATAGAAAGACAAAAAAGCCTAAGAGGATTGTTTTTGTGCAGGGAGGAATCCCTACAATGCAGGCACCCTTACACCATGGTGCCCCCTCCCCTTTTGTGTTAAATTCGGCCCAGGAATGGGGTCCCTGGGGCGAAATCTGCCCAGGGATGGGGGCTGCATGGCCCCCCTTTCTCATTAAGTTTTGGCCAGGCCCGGGGGATAGGGAACCCGGGGCTAAAATCAGCCCAGGGAAGGGTGTTGCATAGTCCCCTCTCTATTACGTTTTGATTGTGCCCCGGGAGATGGGGTCCCCAGGGCCGAAATTGGCTAGGGGAGGGGAGCCACATGGCCCCCTCCCCCAATAAGATTTTGCCAGGTTATGGGGTCCCTGGGTTTGAAATCAGCCCAGGGACAAGGGCTGTACAACCCCTTCTCCCTCATTAAGTTTTGGCTGGGCCCCATAGGATAAGGTCCCTTGGACAAAAATCTGCCCAGAGAGGGGGGGGGGTCATGTGGCCTCCCCTCCCCATTAAGTTTTGGCCGGGCCCCAGGGTGAAGGGGTCTTCAGGATCAAAATTGGCCCAGGGAGGGTACTGAGCAGCTTCTCTCCTCCAGTAAGTTGTAGCCAGGCCCATGAGGATAGGGACTCTGGGCCGAAATGAGGCCAGGGAGGGGTGGGACACGTGGCCCTTCCCCCATTAAATTTTGGTGCGGCTATTATGGCCATGATGCTTATTTCACAGAAAGTAAACCTCAAAGGAAAGCACTTACAGATATAAACATAGCAGGTGTCCCAGTTGATGTTCCACTTCTGTAAAGGACAAATGATTCTGACCTCTCTGTGTTTTCACACCAATTTCACATTGAAAGATGATCTGAAAGGCTTTGCGGAGGTGAAAGCATTGTTGATTTATTGGAGTGCAATGTGTAGTGACTGTGAAGAGTGAGTTCTTTCTTGTCCCTACCTGGTGCGAGCAGAGTCTATGATTCTACCTTTATATGAATACAAGTATACAAATGTGCAAAATTACCTGAAGCTATGCTCATTCGGCCTTGCTCCATTCAACTTAGTAGTATCCAACGGTCTTCCCGCATTTTGCCAGGATGATGGGAGGCTTACCAAAAGTCCTTCCAGCATGATTCCTGACAATTTTGTTGATGCTTTCTTGATGCCGAGAAATATGAGGACATCTCCAACAAACTAAGAAGCACTTACTTCATATAGTTAAGAGGAAGAACCATTGTTTGGTGGAGATTTACCTCTTTTTAGTCTTGTTGTCTTCTCTTTAGAGGGATTTATGTCATAACAAATTTCTGTATGAAGACGCATGAGAAATAATCACATTGCCAAAACGCACACAAGGTCACTGGAGACATTTCCTTGTGGTCAATTACGCAGATGTTGTATAGAATTGCAGTAGATATTTACCCAAAGAGGTGACACTTACTAATTAACCAGTAGAAACTGCTCCTGTTGGGTAGAAATGTTGTGCAAAGCTGTGGACTCTTGTAGGATAAAGGGGCAGATGAGTTTCTGTTCTGGCGCAGTCACTCACACAGCTGCTGATACACCAATACAGACACTCAGACACCCACTCATACACCCATTCTGCCACTCTCACATCTTCTCACAAATCCAGTCACTCACACACTCTCTCACCGACCCATACAGCCACTCACATACTCACAAAGCCACTCACACACCCACCCACTGAGCTACACAGTTCCTCACACACCCACTCACCAACCTATACAGCCATTCACACACCAACTCTCAAAGGATACAGGTTAAAGTTTGGAAATAAAATTAACAAAAACCTTAGAAATCCTGTAAAAAAATCCAAAGGTTACATACTTTGTTATAGTTAGGTAATAAAAAAAAAAATTCACGTAGAAATTCACTGCAAAAAACAAAGGTTACAGGGAATTTATAGTTAGGCTCACATTTCACTCATACACAACAATAGAAATTCAGCAGTTATAGTTACCTGAGCTAACTATAACTTCACCCCTGCAATTCACTGTTTATGACCTCACATATTACTTCACTCATGACATGGGAGAGGGGCTGTGGCCCCCAAGCCTTAAAAGCCCCTAGGGGCCCCATTCCCTAATGCCAAATAAAATTAAACAGGGGAGGAGGGCTTGCAGACCCCTTCCCTGACCCTTAGTAGGCCCCAGGAAACACATTTGCTGGGGCCAAATACAATACAAATGGGGAGGGTGCCATGCGTGCCCCCCTCCCCAAACCTTCTTCCAACCAGGGGACCCCAATTCCTGGGGCCAAAATCTAAATTGTGGGGTCATTAGTTCCCAGGGACCCCATCCATGGGGTCAAATATAATAATGGAAAGGGCTGAGGGCTGCCTGACCCTACTCCCCAAGTCTTATTAGGCCAGTGGACACTTTCACCCAGGGCCAAACCAATAATTAAAGGGGAGGGGGCTGAATGCCCCCTCCCTGAACCTTCAGGGAGGGGATAATGTGACCCCCTGGGCTGACTTTTGGCCCTTGGGTCCCTATCCTCCGGGGCCTGGCCAAAACTTAATGGGGAAGGGGGGCCGAACAGCCCCCATCCCTGGGCCAATTTCAACTCAGGCACTCCATCTTACAGGGCTGAATTGAACACAAAAGAGGATAGGGCACCATGGTGCAAGGACGCCTGCATTGTAGGGATACCTCCCAGCAAAAACGTATTGGGGGAGAGGGTCATGCGGCACCCCTCCCAGGGCTTATTTTGGCCCCAGGGACCCCATCTCCTTGGGCCCAGCAAAAACCTATTGGAGGAGGAGGGCCATGCGGCCCTCTTTTCTTGGGATGACTTTAGCCCCAGGGACCCTGTTTTATGGGGCCCAACCAAATAATAATGAGGGAGAGGGGGCTGCAAAGCCCCTCTCCTCAGCCCGATTTTGGCCCCGGGCAACCCTTTCCCCAGGGCCTGACCAAAATGTAATGGGGGAGGGGGCCAAGCCGCCCGCTCCTCAGACCGATTTTGGTCCTGGGAACCCCATCCCCCAGGGGCCAGCCATGTCTACCCGGGTGCCCTGGCCCCACCCAGTGGGCTTTGAAAGGGACCGTTTGGGAGCCTCAAAGCCCCTGCAGTCCCAGCACGCTCACTGCCTCCTGGGGGAGCCGGCATTGATCCTGCATGGAGCTGCTATATAGGCAGCTCCCTGAGTGTGGAAGAAATCTTTCATCTGTATCCCTGACAACATGGCAGCAGGCAGGGAAACAGATGAAGCAGTTTGACAGCTCTCACTTGCTGGGAGCAGAGTTAGGAGTTAGTGTTTGCTCTCACTTTGCGAGAGCTGTCACAGCTCCCGCCGAGCAAAAGCAAACAGCTATTTCCCGAGAGCAGGCAACTCTGGATATAGCAGGAGCTGGTCCTGGGGGAGTGGCGGTCCCCAGGGAGATTAATGGCTCCAGAAGTGGGGCTACACTGCCCACTCCTTTTATTAGCATGGGCCAGCCCCCGGAAAGTGGTGGTCCTTGGGCCATATATGGCCCAGGAGGGGGGCGCATGGTCCCCCTTCCAGTTTTAAATATGTATTTGGCCCCACAGAGATGGTGGTACCTGGGGCTCGGGGGTATGCGCGGTCCCCAGCAACATTATTTATTTGCCCCAGGGGAGCTCAATAAGCCCAATGGAGTGGGGTCCTTGCAGGCCCTTACATATTTAAGAAAAGCCCTGGGGCAGTGCTGTTCCCAGGGCTAAAACAAGCCCAAAGAGGGGTACACCGCATCCCCCTCCTTCTTTTATTAAATGCCCTTATGCCCTGAGGACCTATCCTACCGGGGGACTAAAGTGAAATCAAATGTGGGAGACCGCACTTGTTTTTTTATTTTTGCCAGGAATTTGTGAATCCATTGTGATTTTCACTGCAAAATCTTTTTAAAAACATGCTTTTTGACCCTGCTCCCTTTTCTTTAATATAATGTTTTAAGGCCAAGTCCCAAAATGGCTGCCACACTTCCTGGTTGAAGCGTTGGCAGCCAATCAGATCTCTGCAGGAGATCGAGAGGATTTGTGAGATTTTGCATCTCTAGATATACAAATTTGTTTTACTTTTAATAACTCTAAAACTACTGAATGGATTTATGCCAAATAACAAAAAGCACGCTTTCTGGACCAAGAGCTAGCTTTATGTCAAATTTGGTATAATTCCATTCAGCGGTTCGTGTAGTCGTATCTAAAACTCCTATGGGAATTAATTTGGGAAATGCAAATTAGTTGATCCTCCCTTTTCTCAGCCCTCGCTTGTTCACCCTGAAACTTTCCATGCACAATAAGACCCATGGACATACATTGTTTGGAAAATTTTGTAAGATTCGTCAGCCTGCATCAAACATATAGGCAAGTCAAAAAATGCTTTTCCCATGGAAACTAGGTCCTAACCATAACTACTCACTGGCAACTGCCAGTAGGTAATGTGTGTGTGTATGTGTGTGCATGTCCGTGCGCCTGTGTGTGTGTGTATATATGTGTTTCACTGAAAAAACAAATGTTAGAGGGAAGTTATATAAACAAAGAAAACCACAAAAAATCACCTTTGTAAGAAGGTCATCCTTTTTACCCAATCACCAACCATTTTTGGACAGATGCTGGTAGTTGCTGACTCTGAAAGTGCCCTGGGCTCTGCCAGCTAAGTCCAGGGACAGTGCTCCATCCTCTAAAGGTATATGCAGAATTGTATCATTCCAATTGGTAAGGACAACCTACTTGTAAGTCTCTAGTTTATGGTAGGGCATCTAGGTTTCGAAACCCCAGTGGCCTTAATGCACTCAAGTGTGGACTTCTGTGGTGTCTGGTGTCTTTTCAGCCTTGCAGGCTGATTTTTGAAATAAATCAGTTTTTGAAATCAAGTTTGGAATTAAAAGAATTTCCAAAGTCCAAAGTGCAAAACTACCTTTTTAATTACTAAACAGGCTCCCTTAAGGTCAGCCCTGGATGTCCCAATGATAGGGCGCATAACTATAAATGCAGAGACAATAAAGATGTTTTATATGTCCTAGTAGGGAAAAAAGCCAAAGTAATTTTCCCTATGGGAGTGCTGCTAGCCCCATAGGCTAATGTCAATGTAATAGTTACATTTAATCAAACAGCTGGATATAACTGTTACAGGAAAGTAGTTTTAGAACTTACCATTCTGAAGTTACCTAAAGCAGCCCTTAAACAGCCTCTTCTGATTGGTCAGTCTTTAACAGCCTGAGCCAAACTACTCCCTGAGTAGGTGTGAAGAGAACTGAGGCTGAAAGAATACAGCCATTTGGTGGGAAGAAATCTCCTCTCTGGAGAAGCCAGTGAGAGGAAGGAGGCCTGGGTAGATAGCTGGACTTCAAAAGACTCTACAGAAAACAGATGTCACAGGTCCTAGTCCACCCCCACTTCTTTGATCTCTAGCCAGCTGAGAGCCCCTCATTAGTTTAAGAGAGGAACTGGAAGGGGAGTGTAGTCAGTTGTTAGCCATACCTCCAGGTTGGGTTACGCAGACACACACTCCAAGGAAAGATTTTCCCCATTTTGAAGATGGCAGCTTTGTTGGAACTGACGCGAGGCCACGCATAGCCTCGGAAAGCCTCATTGCACAACTTTATTCAAACTGAAGCAGTGCAATGCAACTCAATGCAGATTCTCACATGGCAGTCCTCGCAACTCCTCAGAACCAGCGCCCGATGACTTAAAGCCTCAGAAAGCAAAGTTGGCAAGATGGCACAACCACAATACCAGGCACAATACTCAGTGGGTCTACCTTGGTTCTGTGCCTGCCTGCGCTCTATTGCAGTCAGCCTGAACTTGCAACTTTGGGCCTGATTATGATTGTGGTCGGACAAGCGTCCAACTGCCATCCTGTCGGGAACAGGACCAACCGAAAGAGAGTTGGCGGTCCTGTCATGTCAATTACGATCCGACCTCCGTGGAGGCGGTCGAAAACATGCCTCGTAGCATTGAAGCTTGTGCTGCAGCCTGTAAAAGGGCTGCAACAGAAGCCTCAATGTTATGAGGCATGTTTGAAAACATCCCTGCACCATGTGGCAGGCACCATGCGGTGCCCCCCAGGTCCCATAGCGGAGGGCCAGGGGAGAAGGGGGGCCCAAATTCACTTTCCGTCTGCCTTTTCCCAGTTGGCGGAAAGGGTCATTGTAATCCCTACGGTGGTGCCTGAGGAGGCACCGCCAATGTTAAAGGGATTGCGGTCCCTCCAATGGCCCGAAGGGCTCCTTGACCCGTCGGATGCATGGCAGACAGTCTCTCCACCCGCCCACCTTCTGCCATCGTAATGTGGCGGGCGAGCTGCGGGGGCAGATGGCGGTAGGACCACCACCGATGGCCTGACGGAGGTGGTCCCACCGCCATAGTAATCGGGCCCATAGTCCAGGTCCAGCATGACCAGATTCCTTACATTAATTTTTGTCATTTTCATACCATTTTAAAGATTCAAAAGTGACCCATGGTGAGGGTGAGAGTTATAGCTATTCCAATAGTAATTAGGTCATATCTATACAGTAGTGCCCACCACTAACACTATATATACATATATAGTGTTAGTGGTGGACACTACTGTATAGATATGGCCTAATTACTATTGGAATAGCTATAACTCTCACCCTCACCATGGGTCACTTTTGAATCTTTAAAATGGTATGAAAATGACAAAAATCTAATATATATATATAGTTAGTGGTGGTCACTACTTTGTAATTATAATTATGACCTAATTACTATTGGTTGGAAATTGATGTTTTCATTTGCTAATAATGTTGGTACTATTTGATGAATCTTCACAATTGTTTTATGAAAAAAGGTTCATCCATCTCAGCTCCTTCCTGGAATGTTTTGTGGTAAACTATCAAGCAGGGACTGAGAACAATGGGTGGTCCCTAAATGCAATCCCCCATGCAATTTCCATAGAGATTTTTGAGCAGCGCTACTACAAAATGGCTAAAATGAAGCCCACCAAATGTGGCAGAAAGCTTGATCTTTACTTAGAATGTGTGATTTTGTACTCTGGTGTAAATCTATTCAGTAGTTTTGAAGAGCTTTAAAAGTTATGTATATCTGGATGGTTGGATTTGTGGGACTGTTACGGGAGACCCAGGGCATATAACTTCAAATAATAGAACAATCTGATTTGAAGTTGGGCGGGAGCAATCAGACTTTCCCTGCACAGAAGAGCATGAGCAGGAAAACAGAGGCTTGCTCCCACCCGGTGGGATATTTTTCAAAGCTCCCACTGGGTGGGAGCACTCTTCTTTCCATGCCTGTGCTCCTGTGGGATCTTGTAAGATTTGGGGAGGGGGGCTGTGTGACACCCTGTAGTTATTGTTTGGCCCAGGGGGATGGGGTCCCTGGGGCCCATTCGGGCTCAAGAAGGGTGGCTGCATACCCTTCCCTTAAAAGTAAAGTCTTGCCCTGGGGAATGGGGTCCTTGGGGCTGCTATAGTCTCAGGGAGGGGTTTGCGTGCCACCCTCCCCTAGTAATATATTTCCCCTGCACCATGTCGCAGGCACCATGCGGTGCCCCCCAGGTCCCATAGCGGAGGGCCAGGGGAGAAGGGGGGCCGAAATTCACTTTCCGTCTGCCTTTTCCCAGCTGGCGGAAAGGGTCATTGTAATGCCTACGGTGGTGCCTGAGGAGGCACCGCCAATGTTATAGGGATTGCAGTCCCTCCGATGGCCCGAAGGGCTCCTTGACCCGTCGGATGCATGGCAGACAGTCTCTCCACCCGCCCACCTTCTACCATCGTAATGTGGCGGGCGAGCTGCAGGGGCAGATGGCGGTAGGACCACCACCGATGGCCTGACGGAGGTGGTCCCACCGCCATAGTAATCGGGCCCATAGTCCTGGTCCAGCATGACCAGATTCCTTACATTAATGTTTGTCATTTTCATACCATTTTAAAGATTCAAAAGTGACCCATGGTGAGGGTGAGAGTTATAGCTATAACTCTCACCATGGGTCATTTTTGAATCTTTAAAATGGTATGAAAATGACAAAAATCTAATATATATATATATAGTTAGTGGTGGTCACTACTTTGTAATTATAATTATGACCTAATTACTATTGGTTGGAAATTGATGTTTTCATTTGCTAATAATGTTGGTACTATTTGATGAATCTTCACAATTGTTTTATGAAAAAAGGTTCATCCATCTCAGCTCCTTCCTGGAATGTTTTGTGGTAAACTATCAAGCAGGGACTGATAACAAACGGTGGTCCCTAAATGCAATCCCCCATCCAATTTCCATAGAGATTTTTGATCAGCGCTACTACAAAATGGCTAAAAGGAAGCCATAGTCTCAGGGAGGGGTTTGCGTGCCACCCTCCCCATGTAATATATTTTCAGCCCAAGGGATTGGGTCCCTGGGTCCTTTTAAAGCTCAGAGAGAGGGTACCTGTGTCTCCCTCTCCTTTTCCATCATTTTTTCCCTCTGGGGCTGGGGTCTCCGGGGCACATCTATGGCTTGGGGAGGGGAGGCCTCATGCCCACCTCCCCAAATGAATATATATATCATAAAACACTGATGGGCATGTAATGTTGTCTTTGTACCACCGGGAGCCCTGCTGGACAACAAATGAATATGCCCCAGGGGCTGTCCCTCTGGGGCACCTCCCCTTTTTAAATTACACAAAGGACAGGGGACTAAGTCCACGAGTCCCCTGCCAATAAGAAGGCTCTATTTGTTAAAATTGGGTGTGAGAGCCCCTGGTGAGGGTCTCTCGAACCAAACCGCCCAGCTGTACAAATATTTTTGGAGCTTCATATCTCCAAAATTATGGACCATATTTACACTTTCTGGACCAAGAGCTAGGTCCCTGCCACATTTGGTGTAATTCCGTTTGGTAAGTTTTGTGATATTGCAGTTTTTTTAAAGTCTAAGGAAAATTCATGGAGATTTTGCTGTTTAGGGCCCCCCCTGTTTCCTTGTCCCCGCTTGACAGATCAGCCTGAAACATTCCATACACAAACCAGCCAGAAAAGAGCACTATTTTGGAAAGTTTTGTGAAGACTTGTTAAACTGCGCCAAAATTATTAGCAAAACAAAAAAGCATTTTCTATGGAAACTCTGACCTAACTATAACTAATATATATATGCATAAACATACATATATAAATATTACCGACTGGTGTTCATCAGTAGGTAGGTATAGTCAGGACCTAGTTTCCAGAGGAAAAGTGTTTTTTTGTGTTGCCAATAACTTTGGCACCGCTTGAAGAATCTTCATGAAATGTTCATAATTTGTATGACACACAATCCAACTGCTGTGTTGAAAGTTTTGGGGTGATTCATCAAGCGGTGTCTGAGACAAAGGGAGTGTCCCAAAACGCTGTTTCCCCATAGGGATTTTGAACATGACTACTGCAGTTTGCTGGACAGAATAAGACCAAATTTGGCAGAAAGATAGCTCTTGGTCCAGAAAGAGCCCTTTTTATTATTTGTTGAGTAGTTTTTGAGATATTAAAGGAAAAACAAATTTGTATATCTAGGGACACGGATCCTCCATGGATCCAATAGACCGCATGCTGATTGGCTGCCAACACATCAACTAGGAAGTGTTGGCAGCCATTTTGGGACTTGGATTCAGCCTAGTTCCAAAAATAAAGTTTAAACAAAGACAAGGGGCAGGGTCGGAATACCCTAACACCCCTAGCCCTGGTGCTCGGGTCCGCCAGGGACCATGCCAAGGCAAAACTGGAATTGCAGGAGGAACCACGATTCTGCAACAAATATTTTTTTTCTAAAACAAGCGCAGTCTCCTGCGCTTGTTTAAAGAGGTGGGTGGGCCAGGCCCAGAGGCATTGTGCATTTACTAAAGTTGTGAGTGGGCGCACATGGTCCCCCTACTGCGGCTCTTTGGAGCACTGGGGACCGCCACCTCCCGACAGCATTATGTAAATATAGAGGGGCCGTGTGGACCCCACTCTTCCTGCTTTTAAGCGTCCCAGGGACCACCATCCCCATGCATTATTGTAAAATTGAAGGGAAGGCAACGAGGCCCCCTCCCTTCTGTGGCTCTGATGAACCCTGGGGACCACCACCTTCCTAGGGCAACAAATCTAATTAATGGGGAAGGGGACCAAGCGATCCCCTCCCGGGCAATATACGGCCCCAAGGACCACCACCTCCCCTGTACTGGCCAATGCAAACTGAAAGGAGGGGGCCACACCACCCACCTCCTGGAGTCAATAATGGCCCTGGGGACTATATATATTGTTATTTATTTACATACACACTTATCTATATATACACTTATATTAGTTATAGTTAGATCAGAGTTTCCATGGAAAATGCTTTTTTTGTTTTGCTAATAACTATGTATTACCTATGTATGCCCTTATACTAGAAGGGGAGGATGGTCACCCCACTTAACTTACCTGCAAAGCTCCAAAGATGAAAAATAAAATGGTAATTCATTGTCATTTTATTTTTCAGACCCCCATCCCAAACAGAGCATCAGTATTGGTGAAGGCTTGCTGAGGAACATCAGCAGGGAGGAGGGTGAGCTGTCTATGCACTGTTTTGGCTAGCCGTCTGGTGATGGCAAGCCACAGTGGGCATGTGTACTGACTCTGACTGGATGACTGGACCAAACCTGGTGCTTAGTCCCAGTCAAACAGTCATCTCTGAGGGCTCAAGAAAAGGACCTCATTGT
Source organism: Triturus cristatus (assembly GCF_964204655.1). Classification (NCBI taxonomy): domain Eukaryota; kingdom Metazoa; phylum Chordata; class Amphibia; order Caudata; family Salamandridae; genus Triturus; species Triturus cristatus. The sequence goes on from NC_140591.1 coordinate 487,013,442, forward strand.
GCAGCATCCAGGGAGTGCTCTTTTCAAGAGGGACATAGACTACCTAAAAAGTAACCACCCTTTTGTGTAGACACTATCTACATCCCACGCAGGACACCATTCACTTGCACAAAATCTTCCACTTACATAATAGGTGCGTAACATGTTACATACACAGCATGGTTGCAACCACTATGAGAGAGCAATATATAACTGAGCTATTAGGACCTGGAGGGATATACATAGGACAGCTGGTAGCAATTGTGATCTACATGAGTGCAAGGATAGATATCAAATAACCTGCTTCTCTCTGTAAAACCAAATGCCACTAACCTTCCAGGCTCCTCACAGCAGCGTTAACTAGGGATATGAAATATTTTGAGCACACCCCTTCTCTGTCAAACAATAACAAAAACATGGATCACTTTCACTGGACTCATACCAGACCTCAAAAAACTTGTGTTTGCACTAGGCGGAAACAACTGCAGAATCTATAAAGTATAAAACCCATTCTACAACGCATTAATGACAGCTTCCAGAGCTGCAGTTACATGTGAGTGCGAGACACTCTATATGAGCTGAGGAAAGGTAAGGACAGAGTATCCAGACAGAGTAATCCAATTTCTACAGATTGAGGAAGAGGAATCAACGGGTAAAAGGTTCAGCAGCATTATGTGATCTCATCGGTGATCTGTATTCACTAACTGAACATGGCACACAGAGGAAAAAGGACCATCCTGCACAAGAACAGGTACTCACAACCTTGCATGTCCTAGTCTCTGGGACATAACAGTGATCTGCTGCTGAGGCTGCTGGCATACAACAGAATGCACTTCATGTGCTCTGCAGTTTCATTTCTGAAAGGCTCACGAAAATAAAAACATATATTATCTTACTTGAAGCTCCTGCCAAGATGCAGACTGTGAAGGAAGGTTTCTACAGCACTGCACAATTCCCTAATGTAAGTGTGCCATTAATGGCGTTTACATCCTGCTGTGCCCACCATCTGCCAGATCATATATATATGTACATGAATAGGAAAGGGCAGCACTCAATCAACGTTCAGACAGCATGTGATGCAGACTACTGAATAATTTACACAGTAGCTAAATACCCAGGCAGCTCACATGGACATCAGAACTGTCTAAACTGTGTCACAGTGGATAGGAGACCACTGGCTTAACTTGAACAGCAGTTAGACCAAAATGATGGTCGAAGGTGTGGTGTCTTGTGAGTTAGAGATGATGGGGCCCTTTTGGTCCCTGACAGACTCCGTAGAACAGTGACGTAAGTGCGTGGGTGTGGGTAACAGAATTCATGATCTAGAATGTTCAATTAACTGTTACACCCTGAGGAATAAAGACGCATAATAGCAAACTCCGTGTGGCGTGATCATTTGCAAATACCGGGGTGGGCTAGGGTGCTACAGTAGGGACTTTTGAATCTCTCCTTATTAAATAATACTGGCACGCAGACATTGGTTCCTGCCCCAAGCCACTGGCAACCGTCCATAATGTGGGAGTCTAGTTTGATGAAGGAGTAACCATATCTGCTAAGGTATCTGTGGTGCTCCTGAGCTGCTAGTTTCATTTACAATACGCCATCTTCAAAAGATCATGCCTTTCCTCAAAAGGAATGGCATAGGACTGACCCTGGCAGTTATTATTGCGCCCTGTCTAAATTACTCAACCTCATTATATTTAGGATCACCCAATTATGGGGCATATTATCAAGAAACGGCATTAAAATTATCGCCGCTTTAGCGGCAGAAAACTGCCGCTAAAGCGGCAATAATGGGCTTGATAATATGCCCTTGGGAATTCCCATAGAAGCCCATGTTCTGGTGTTAACATGGGCTTCTATTGGAATTATCTGCGGCATATTTTCAAGACCATTATCGCCACTTTAGCGGCAGTTTCCTGCCGCTAAAGCGGCGATAATTATAACGCCGTGCTTGATAATATGCCCCTATATTTTTACTTTCAAAGTACTCAGTATTGTCAATCATGTTACTCATGGTCACTCTCCGGAGTTTATCAAGCGTAACCTTCATCAGCAATTTTCTCACAGACACCTGTGGTACCCAAGCTTTCTTTTACTCACGGTTTGAAAACAATTTCAAGAGCAGATTGGGGGCATATCTTACTCTGTGGTTTCCCAAACAATAGAACGGGCTTTTGTTGTCTATTGGGCCCTTAAACCCTTTTCAGCTTTCCGATGCATGATCACATCCTAGCTTTTGACCCAGTAATCAGGCATTTATAAGGATTTCCATGCACCCTGGAAAGAACAGGATTTTGAATCAAAAAGCACCAGAAAACTTGAAAGGGTACACGTGCACTCTACCATGAAATTCCTAACATAAAACATGCAGCGTTATATGGCCATGACCGGCAAGGTGTGACCTTTGAGATAGATGGTTTCATGGATAAGAATGAACATTAATGCTATTGACGTGTCTGTAACGTCCCTGCACACATGCAAGCATAGTATTTTCCATTGCAACGGCCACCTCAGATCACAGGTGGGCTCCAAGATAAGAAATATATAACAAGAGACACGATGAGTCCCGAGACAGCAGTAGCCATGTCTGTCTCTAGAGAGGGTTTTTTCCTCCACATGATACACATATTTGTGACTTCAGGACAACTGATAACCAGAGGAGGTCCGCATAGGCTGAGAATTCTTAACACCCTACCTGACATTAGGGAGCAAACTGTAAATAAATGTTTTATTTGGTCCTGAATAATCTGAGAAATATGAGTTAGCATTTAAACACATTGACCCCCCATGAAACAAGAATTAGCAAAGTCAATAGGATTGGCTTCTATTTGGAGTCATGGCTAAAACATTAAAAGCCTGGTGCAGTGAGTAAAAAACAACAAAAAGATAGCTTTTGTATAAATAAATGTCATGAAGCCAGGGGGCAGATTTAGAAGGACTGGTGCATCTCTGCATATTAGCAGTGATGCTCTAGTAAAGATGCATCATGCAAAAATACCCTTGCGCCACCACGGATGTGTCGCATTTACAATGCGGCGCACCGTGGCGCAAGGATAGACAGATGCATGTCGCATCTTTTGTCGTAAGGGCAGCTTATTGCTGGAGTCGTGTCACAAGCACGACGCAACTCCAGCAATGCTCAGGGGTGGCCTATTCCTAACATACTGCGTCACTCCTTACGCCAGCTTCAAGCAGGCGTAAGGTTGTGACGCAGCGTCGTCGTAAAAGTGTCTCAGTGAAATCTTGTAGATTTCACTGCGTCACTTTTATGAGGCTTTCTTGCGACAGAACTCCCACCCTGCATACATTATACCTGAAGCAGGTATAATGTAGCGCAGGGCTTTACAATGTGACGCATCTCCCTAGATGCGTCACGTTGTAAATATGTCGCAACGTGACACATTGTTTACGACAATGCTGCATCACGGAAGTGATGCAATGGCGGCGCAAATGTGTCAGAAGGGGCTTGTAAATCTGCCTTAAAGAATTTAATGTGTGTTGACGTTGCATACATTTGTGATGCATAATAGTCCCTCATGCAGTGCCATGCTGGTGTGTAGGAATGACACACCAAACAGCCAATAGCATATGGTGAGAGAGTAAAACTTATCTGGGAGGAAAATACATACCAAGTCTATTGAATCAGTGCAGGTTAAAGCAGGTTAAAGAAGCAGAGTGAAGTTTAAAATGTTCATCCTTTTCTGACACTGATTCGCAGAGAGGGCACCTTCAGACCTCTTAACCCCTTGGCTGCGGCAGGAATTCCGCCGCAGCGCTGGGGGGGGGTTTGGGGGCAGCGCGGTGGCGCTGTGCTCATGACGGAGCCACTCCGTCATGAGCCACGGTTGAGCTGTGCTCATGACGGAGTGGTTCCGTCATGACTTCGCCCACTGCGCTAATCGCCCACACAGGCGGGGAATCAGCGCAGCGTGGGAGGAGCGGCGGCCAACGGCCGCAGCATGACGGAACCACTCCGTCATGAGCACACGGCACCCGTGGCTCATGACGGAGTGGTTCCGTCATGAGCGCCGAAGGGGTTAATATACTACAGTGCCCCTAATCCTGGTAGGGTTAGTAATCTTAGCATTGGACATTTTGAGGTGGTAAATCACTGGCGCTCTCCTTGGCTGTGATGTTGCTAGGAGATAGCCTGAGGGTCAGCATCTACAATTTTTGTTCCCCGTGCAGAGGAAACATGGCAATGATAAACTATGGGGTATGAGGTGAAGCTTGGTTTCACAACTGCTTCGGCGCACCCTTGAAGTGTCTCCTGATCATTAGCTAACACACATGTTAAATACTCAGCAAAGAGTAAATCTCAGTCTAGGAGGCTCTGATGGTATTGCACCTTCAAAGAAGTAGGGTGACTTTCATAACTCCTGTCTAAGTGGAGAACTTTGATTTGATTACTGGGGCAATCATATCCACAGATTATGTATGAAGTAGCACAGAAAGATGTGGGAAATCCCTCCTTCAACTAAAGGTCTCTTACATACAAGTTATGATCCTCACGCAGTAGTTATGAACAACAGCAGCCCAATGGCAGGAGTATAATCATGCACCAGGACGGAATTGGACAAGAGGCACACATGCAGGACCGGTGAAAGAAAAGGCTGCACTCAGTGGAATGGAGTGACAATTAAATATATTAGCTCACTGTCTCTTAAGTGAAGTAGCAGGAACACTGACATGTTTTAATCAATTATCTTCAGTTTAATTTATCCACAAACATTAAATGAAATATTAGGTGAACAATGTCTAAATGGGCACATACTCTAAGACATTAACCAAACAACGCAGAAGTATTCCGAAAATGAAAATTATATAAAATAAGAAATATTACCACTTGCAATACCCAATAAAACAACGCCAATTTGTTTTTCCATTCATGGCTAATGTGTGCCATGTCATCGCCTTTGCTTGTCCCTGCCACCTGCATTCCCTGCTCCACTGGATGAGTCAGTGGTGGGTGCAAGTCTGATGTCTCTTGAGACTACACTGTCTGTAGGTGTGAAAGGCCTGGGATCAGAGGCAGAGTGTTGTGTGATGATTGCCCTCTGGTTTAAGGAAAATGTTGTTGCTGCTGCTGATATACCTACTCAAGAAAAGATTGAGGTGTTCGCCCGTGCACAAGGAGGACCTGCATTCGGCAGGTCATAAAATACAGGATTTCAGAACATTTCTGTGATGATACACCTGGTCTGCTGAAAATGAAAGCCTGAAGCTGCTGCCCAGCCCGGCTGAAATATCGCTTATGGATGGTCCAATGCCCAGCGAGATCCAAGAGCCTGCATTTGTTTTGCAGTTCAATTGTCTTTAGTGATGTCTGTGTCATGGTGTAGACTATGTGGCTCAGTGCTTGAAATGAAAAAAAAAGAGCAGGTACTCTGTGGCAAAGTACCTGCTTGTTTCTGAGAAGTGCTGGTACTCTCCAATTAAATGTATTGCATTTCTCTTGAGAAGTGCCAGCTCTCTCCTCCTTAAAATAACAGTACCGCTCCATTTAAAGCACTGATGTGGTTGCATCCAATAATGGTATTATGCTACTCGTCTTCAGCAGCGCCCTTGATAGTGTGACTACTGTGTGGGGCCCCACTTGACTTCAAGCGCAACTGATGTCAGCGTGGGAGCTGAGCACCACACTTCCGCACTGCTGCATTGAACTCCATCACGTTGAGTGCTAGCTCGATAGTGGAGGGCAATGTGTGTCCACCTTTCAGCATCCTTAAAATATGGCAGTCACTTCCACCACCAGAAGCAGTAGTCAGGAAACAGTGAAACCGCTTCTTGATTGAGCAGATCAATTTCTACTATGAAAGCAGCCCAGAGAAGCCATGCAGTCTACAAAGACATGAATCATATATCAAATTGTGCAAATCAGAACAAATAAATCTGATTACCGCTTCAACTGCTCATTAAGTTAAAATTTGTCTACCCACCTTGATAGGCACAACAAGTTACAGAGTAACTAACTACATATGCGGAACAACATTTATACCATAAAGACTCTGGTAGTTAATAATCATAGTTTCCTACTATAAATATAAAATACTGTTTATGTTCTTCATTGAATGACACCACTGTGCCATTATTTGTATTTTAAGGATATATGTGCTACCTAAACGAGTAGTTCTGCCCAATACCACGCTCCAAGAATAAGCCTTAACTGTTTGATCCTGCCACCCTCTAAAAGTAAAAGCCTAAAAAGAGTATTAGGCAGTTCAGTGAACTTATACTAGTCTCTGGTTTCTACATATTCAAGGACATGAGTAATTATTGCCAAAAGGTTTACCTAACTGCCCATTAGCCAATTAAAGAATCAATTTAGACTTTATTGTTTATAAAAACAATAAAAGTAGGTAACAAATTAAAGACAATGAAATTCATCCTCAAAGACATAAAATAAGCCAAACTAGATAATACAGTACAGCAAGAAGACGTTGAAAAAGGAGCATATGAGATCATGGAATTCATGAGTCCATCTTGTTCCTGATCCCAATAGCAGCTGACAGAAATTTACTGACACATGTACACAAATTGATTATCCAATAATTGTAGAAAAATAAAAGCATGTCTTCACTGGGTAAAATTAGCAACTTTGAGTTCTGGAATAAGAAATCTAGTTCTAGGAGACACATAAAATTTGCAAAAAAAATAGAATGAAAGGCAGTTTTTGAGGTGGTTGAGTCACAAGGACAGAAATTTCAAATGTCAAAAGATGATCTCCCCTTTGTAAATTCAATGGAATAATGCACAGTATCCGTTAAAAATCTCAATAAAAGAGAACGATTCTAGTTACTTTTAACATTAATTAAATATTGTTCTGTGGATTGTTGTGTTTGATCAAAATCAATGATTTTACAGTAGGCTTTCTGAGTTCTAGGGCCTCTCTCTCAGAATTTCTTATTTGGTAAAAAATGCTCTTAACTTATTTTTTTATCTGATTTACTAATGATTTTAGGACTAGCAAAAAGATCCCAAGTGACTAACTCATGACTAAGTGACTGTATATTTCTCAGCCATTTAGAATTAAGATGGGAATCCTTAGATAAGTAGTCCTTCATTACCCATCTGTTTAACTGTGCTCGAGAATTAGACCAGATGGATAACCACAACAGGAGCAAGGCAAACTGAAATGTATTCTGTAAGAAAGAAAGTCCCAATTTTTGATTAAGCGAATAATGCAGACTACTTTGCGGGAGTGCTAGGAACCGTCTACAAAATTTTCTTTCCTCAACCTGCAAAACTTGGAGATCAACACAGCCCCAAACTTCTGAACTGTAACACACTGAGAAAGTACACTTCACTTTGTAAAATGTAACAATATCTGGTGGAGATTCGTAACCCATTCTGGAGGCAAAGTTAAAAACATTAGCCTATATGGATACAAAAGACTTTATTGTGGGCAAGTGGTGGGACCAGCAGATCCTTTTAAAGATGATCCCCAAGTACGAAAAGACATGGACTGTCCTAAAAATCTGGTTGTTAATAGAAAATGTGGAGGTCTTAGTAAACTTGGGTCCCAATACCACGACCTAATATTTTGAATACTCTGTGAGCAGATCTCATGCATCCATATAGGCTAGAACCTTTAATATGTTTTTTAAGGCCATTATCTCTATGGACCATCAAAGCTGCACCATCTGCGTACAAAAGGGTGAGAATGAGTTTATTTATTCCCACCCAGAGTGTTCCCAGACTCATTTTTAATAAGGGCTGGGGGGTCGAAATCATTAATGTATAAAACAAATAGGATTGGGTACAACCCACAACCTTACCAAATGCCCACGGCACGTCTAAAAGAAATCACTGCATGCACCCTTGATGCAATGTGACAATGCAAGTGCTGAGAAAAGGACAGAATGCCTGTGTCAATCCCCATGTGGACATGCCTTGTCCAAAGTTTGGGTCTGATGACTGTATTGAAACCTGACTTTAAGTCTTTAAGTGTGAGATGGATGAAGACTTTTGTTATCAATGTACACTAATCTATTAGAAGCTGAAGAGTAAGGCATTGTTCCACTGTCCCTAAACTGGCCCTAAAACTATATTGCACCTCTGAGAAATGTTTTCCCTTCTGTCCAGGCTAGTAGCCATTCCCAGATGACAAACCTAGAAACCTTAACCACCAAATTGATTTGAGAGATTGGGTGGTAGCACCAAGCATCATACCTTTTAACCTTTTTGATAACAGGAATAATGATGGACTTAAGCCAAGAAGTAGGGATGGTGGAATACCTGCAGTGTTAAGTTCTTTACTGAAATGGAGGCGCATGAGTCACACACATTCCCTGGAGAATGAGCTGAGCAGTCCAGGCTATGAAGTTGCTAATAGGTGGCAACTGATGAATAGTTGTAGGGTGCAAGCGTTTTTACACTCACTCCTATAAAGGAAGGTAGCCTATTGGCTCTCCCTAGAGACTTGTATAGCATGATAGCGGAGTACGAGGAAACAGGGTTTCCCAGGCGGATGTCCCCCTAGTATCTATGCAGACAAGAAGGTAAGTTGCCAAGATCAACAGCATTCCTCTTCCCTGTACTACTGCATACCCCTACACTGCTCATTCTTCTGCAAAGGCTATTGAGGACAGGTTTGTGTGTGTCTCTTGTACATCCACAAACTCTAAATGGAGCATACAAAGATTCTTCTCACTGCTTCAGACCAGTATGGACAGGTGATCCTGTGCTATGACAGGAAACATCACTTCGGCAAAGGTTGTAGATGAAGCCATAATACGTTAGAATAGCAGAGCAAACCACTGTGCTGAGTCCCCAACAACAGGCCAAGCAATGTGTTCCTTATTGATGGAAATAATGTTTCATTTGAATAAAGAAAACCTGGTGATATTGAGGGAAGTCTGTCTGCCCTTTGTGGGAAGACTTATGGAAACATTGTTAGATGCTTGTTAGTAAGAGACGGAAGTGAACTTTGAGTCAAACTGAACCCTCCCACACACCAAGGTATGAGTTTATACACTGGATCTGTGAGATGGGAATATGTGTTCATTTTTGACAACCAGCCAGAGAAAATCTTGTACTAAGAACAGGGAGACAGACTGCCTTTCAGTGCTACCCAGACTTGAAAGAATTAAGACAATGTTTGCATTGCTGCGACATGAAGGAAAGAAGGGAGTAGACTGCTCAGAAAAAAGCCTTATCTGCTCAACAAACAAGGAAATCTATAAAACTGCTACTGTAAGGATTGTGGCCCAAGGTGTTCAGTTCTGCTGAGACGAAAGTCTTGTGGTGCTACCCATCACAACCACAAGTACAACTTCATCAAAACGTCTTATCTGAGATTGCATCTGAGAATGAAGAGGAGATGCTTTGGACCTGTCAATAGTCCTTAAGAAAATAGCTCAGGGACTTATGTGGTGACCAGCAATGCCATGTGGCTTGCCTGGTGTCTGGTGAATTCTTCCTTCCCCTGATATTCCCCTATGTATGCTAATCATAACATTATTGAGCTGAATGCATTTTTTGACTGTTCGAAGCCAAACCATTGAGCCAAGAATGTCTCACCATTTCTCTGTAACCACACACCTCCTTCAATGAGTTACAAGAGGTGATGTGTGCCTCAATTTTTACCACCTAATGACATTGGCTTCTAAAAAGGCATAGACATATCTTCATCAACTACAGCCTTACAGTGTACAGCCACTGGTAATTGACTGCCCAGCAACTCTGTCCTGTAGCTGCTGTCAGCAGCAATGTGCAGCTGTGTACACCGGAATGAGAACCAAGGGGCATATTATCAAGACAGGCGATAAAATTATCGCTGCTTTAGCGGCAGAAAACTGCCGCTAAAGCGGCGATAATGGGCTTGATAAAATGCTCTATGGAATTCCAATTGAAGCCCATGTTAGATGTCCTTCACATCTAACATGGGCTTCAATTGGAATTCCATAGAGCATATTATCAAGCCTATTATCGCCGCTTTAGCGGCAGTTTTCTGTCGCCAAAGCGGTGATAATTTTATTGCCTGTCTTGATAATATGCCCCCAAGACTTTTAAAATACCTTCACAGAATTATTTTAGTTGTCATCATGCCAACCAGAAACTGTCTGTTTGGTATGTAAATATAAGGCCTGCCTGACTCCTGTATGTAGAAACATATGTAATGCATCATGGCTGTCTTTCAAAGTAATAACCAATATACCATGTATGTTTATTCACATTGTCACTCTTTCCTTTTTGTTGGTTTTGGTTCTTAGCACTTGGGGTTCTTGCATAATATCTCTCCATCACACACTTGACTGTCTATTTAGTGACTCAGTATCTGATATTTATGAAATAATAAGCTTTGATTCGGCTGAATCTAATTTCTTTTGAATACCGGTTGGTTTTCTTTAGGACTAAACAGGAAGAGAATTTATTTTCTGTAGAAATATTGTTTTTTAAAAACATTAAGTCTATCCAGGATTTCTTGTAGTATCATATTTTGTTTTACAAAATGAGTTCCATGTGAACACTTGTCCCAAGTTATACCCTCACTAGTGTGGAACATCAGAAGCCATTTCATCTGCTTTGGTTAATGTCTGAGTCTGCAATGTGCATCACAGTGATATTGATAAGTAAGTGCTCAAAGGCCCCTCACTGACATTGAACATTATTTTATAATTTTTTTAAATACAGATTACTATGTATGGGGTGGAAGGTCTATCTTCATACACACCATTGTAATGAAGTCATCACTCTTTTTTCAAAGAAGCTTCTTTCTTAGAGGTAGAAGTAGCTTTTTTTGGGAAAAAAGGTTCAGAAATCACAGAATGGGCATGCCTAGGCCGCAAGAGGGCTTGTTTCGATTATCCTAGCCATATCGCTGCTGGCCCGCTGTATAGCAAACCTTATAACACTACTTAGACATTATACTTATTGTGTGCAATTCTACTGTTTACCATTTCTGATTGCAATACCATTCACTACAATCTAAGGGGTATAGTACTAAAGTTTTTTGTGAGTGCTCACATGGTGCATCGTGACACAATTCATATTGTTTATTTATTATACGTTATTAAGGCATGCAAGTACACCACAAAATTGCGTTGTACCTCATAAGCGCCAGCACAAATTTTAGCAAATCTGCACCGAGGAGTATTCCGTGACTGTTTGCATTGACTGTATCCTGATAGTCAAAGCCTTAGAAGGATTTCTCTGGCATTCATCAGAAATACAGTAGCATTTAGTTCCTGGGGTTAGAGAGACAGCAGTCAACGAATACAAGGACTACAAAGTTGCCCCTGAGTTATTTCGCACTAGGAAGATTGGCTCAGATACATTGGGGTAACATTTGAGAAGAACCATTCCCATTAAAAGCTCTAACATACATTTTCCAAACATTGTGTTTATAACTGATTTATATAAAGTGGTGCCATGTGTCAGCTCTCATTTGAAGGACTGTGTTTATGTCCTGGGATAAACCTTCCAAGAGATAATATTAAACATGGAAACATCGTTCCCAGAGTTAGCAAAGTGTTTAAGAATTCGAGACAAATGATGCTATTTAATTTTCTACTACTATCATTACACAGCATTATACATGCGGCTTAAAAGACAGATTCGTCTGCAAAGTCCAAAGCATTTCATTTTTGTGTAATTCATATTCAGCACCACATTTCAAGTATATTGATTTATGTGGTTTAAAGGGAACGTCTGAAGTTACATCAAGTATGGACTGTAGATCACAACACTTCATCACTACAGATGCCTCTGGGCATTCGTATTCATGTTCTTTCATATATATTTCTTCACACTTCACAAGACAACTTCACCCACCCCCTTGAGAAAGGAGAACGCTACAAGGAAGTTCTCACAAATCGCTTTGTAAAAACTTATGTCTATCACCATAAGAAAATACTCTAAGTCAAGCAGACAATCACCACTGTGGGGAGAGGAGTTGGAATAATTGCTAGGGCAGTCGACCTCGGAGCTGGGGAACCAGGTCCCAGTCTTGGCAGGGGCGCACATCATCCTGTGATCCTGGGCAAATCACTTAATCTGAACAAACCATAGGTTTCAGGCATGTTATAGTTAGATATTAGCATTTAAAAAACCTTTGAAATTCACTGAAAAAATCATAGGTTTCAGGCACGTTATAGTCCCTAGGGTCCATCTAGCCCACTAGGTAGCTCCAGTAAGCACCACAGAAGTCATCAAAGATGAAGAAAAGTGCAGGAAGAAGCAAGACATGTAAATCGGGGTACCCCTGTGATTAGCATGACCTCCTCTGTAAGCCCCTAGTACATAATAGGGCAGGGGGATTAAAACTACCTCTTAAAACGTGCCACGGTGTGCAGTTGCACACTGGTGCAGGGAGGGGGGGAGCCTGAGGTGACATGTGTGCAAACACGCCCTGTGGGCGTTTTAAGTTGGGGGATATAGTCCCCTTGAATCCTGAGGGTCCCTGGGGTCCAAATAGCCCTCTAGGTACCTCCAGTAAGCGCCACAGAGCTGCATTGCAGGGAGGTGTAAAAAGGGGCACGGCGTAGACCACCTCTCTGCAACGCAGCACAGTGGCGCTTACTGGAAGCACCTGGTGGGCTAGTTGGCCCCCAGGAGCCCTCAGGATTGAAGGGGAAATATTTCCCCAACTTAAAACGCGCCACAGGGCGTGTTTTCACACGTCACCTCAGGCCCCATCACCTCCCTTCACCACTGTGTAAACACGCCCTGTGGCCGTTTTAGGTTGGGAGATTAAGTCCCCTTGAATCCCGAGGGTCCCTAGGGTCCAACTAGCCCACTAGGTACCTCCAGTAAGCGCCACAGAGCTGCGTTGCAGAGAGGTGTAAAAAGGGGCACGGCCTAGACCACCTCTCTAGAGTAAACAAGGGAGAGTCTGCTGTACCTATGTGCTTTGACAATATGCAATTAAGTCAATTTATAATAAAGACCACTCTTGCTAGACCATGCATATAAATTGTACCACGAAACAGGTTACCATATTTTTACTTTTTTATTTTCAAAGTGATTGAAAACATTTCTTAAATGCATAAATCATCTATTGAAGAAAACAATTCAACTAACAGATGACATAATAATCATACGAACAACAATGCCCATGGAAAATCTGAGACACAAATTATTCAAACATTCTCACTCACACTTAAATCCATTCAAACCATAAAAACATACTACACATACATCCTAAAATCTGGAAAGTGACAATTCAGAGGCCCAACGTAGTTGGCATATCTTTTTTTCAGGAGAAAACAAGAATTAATATATTGTTGGTAAGAGTTTATGGTCATGAAAATTCAATGGGGAAAAGAAGAACAAGAGATTATCCTTTTGAAAATGTAAAGTCTCAATGACTCTATGTAACTGATAAGGCTAAAAAGCAGATCAATTCAAAAACGCCGACGCGCGTTTCGGTGTAACGCCCCCTTTCCCGGGGTAACACCTTCTTCAGGGCTTGAATTTATTTGTGTCCGATATCCATGGGACCTGTAGAATAATAAACAAAAATGGAAAATAAACTATTTCTAGGTTATTGTATAAAAAATCCTATATCGAAAGGTGGTTAAGCGACACTTTATGTCCATAACAGTTATAAGCACTGGTCTAAACGTAAGAGTGGTGAGAAACAAGATAAATGTTTTATACATGATGGTTGCACACAAAAAAAGAGAATGAGAAACCCCAAAGAATGAAAACACAATGAAAAAACAGAATGTGCTAATCAGATCGAAGTACAGAGGAAGCTACTAGGTTTCTGGGTGTATTTACACATCTGAGTGATATTAGTGATTTTTCCAACTGCTAAAGGTAAACCGGTACCACATGTATTGGCTGTATCTTGAGCATAGCTACAAAAATCTGCCCAAAGTTACAAATGATTTCTAACGATCTTCAAAATACCGGAGGGAGATAGTTTAGAACAAATATCAGGCAGGTAAAGGTGAACTCATTCCACATAGAGCGTAGGGCATAAAATAAGATTGTTAATAATAATAATGCTCACCGTAAGGAAAAGGTGTCAATGAGCCCAGTTAACAGACTGTAGCACTTCTTAAAGGGGACGAGCAATAGGATGAAGTGACGCTCATCCACTAGAGGGGGTCGTAGAGCTAAATGTGAAGACAAGTAGGATATTCACTCTAGTTAGCTGTTTAATAGAAATGTATAAACACTAAACAGTGTCATTTGTAAAGACGATCTCCCCGATCTAAAAGATAAAGTCTACCTGAAAACAAGATTCGACGGTCTCTTTGGTGAGAGTTCCAAACAGGCACGGGAGTGACAAATCTATACACATAGGTACAGCAGACTCTTCCTTGGTTACTCTTGATTTATCCCCTGCTGCTCTACCTTTATCCATTTAGGGGTCCCCCTTTTTGTAGTGCTAGACCACCTCTCTGCAATGCAGCGCAGTGGTGCTTACTGGAAGCACCTGGTGGGCTAGTTGGCTCCCAGGAGCCCTCAGGATTGAAGGGGAATTATTTCCCCAACTTCAAACGCACCACAGGGCGTGTTTGCACACGTCACCTCAGGCCCCGTCCCCTCCCTTCACCACTGTGTAAACACGCCCTGTGGTGCATTTTAAGTTGCGGGATTAAGTCCCCTTCAATCCTAAGGGTCCCTGGGGTGCAACTAGCCCACCAGGTACCTCCATTAAGCACCACAGAGCTGCGTTGCAGAGAGGTGTAAAAAGGGGCATGGCCTCTGAACACCTCTCTGCAACACAGCTCCCTGGCGCACACTGGAGGTTCCTGGTGGGCTAGTTGGCCCCCAGGGACCCCCAGTATTCAAGGGGAATTAGTAAACCATCTGTAAACGTGCCAGGTGGCGCGTTTGGAGAGTGCTGCAGGGAAGGGGGCAGGTCTTTTTTTTATTTTATTTTTTAAGAAGGCCGGCTGTGTGGCCCCCCTTCTTTTCCTATTTTATTGGCCCTGGGGACCCCATCCCCCAGGGCCTGACCCCTATTGGAAGGGGGCCACGTGGCCCCCCTCCTCAGCCCATTTATGGACCCGGGGACCCCATCCCCCAGGGCCGGCCCTATCTGTTGGGGACCGTGGGGGGTCCCCAATGCCCCCACGTTCCCGCTGGCTCCCCGCGTCCTGCGGGAGCCGGCATTGCTTTTCCACACAGGGAGTTGCTAAGATGCAGCTCCCCGTGGGGAAAAGCAATCGGCTTTGGTTTTTGGAAGAGAGAGCAGGTTTTCTGCTCTCTCTTATAAAAACCAAAGCAGTTTGCTATGGCAGGGCGGGAGCCGCGAGGCTCCCACCCTGCCATAGCAACCAGCAGTGTCCTGGGGGTAGTCACCCTGGGACACTGCAGGAGCCGGCCCTGGGGGGGTGGCGGTCCACAGGCCTTCAGTAGGGAGGCCACGCGGCCCCCCTCCCAACATGGCTTGGGGGTCCGTAACGGACCCCCAAATTTTAATAATCAGAGCCCGGGAAGGTGGTGGTCCCCGGGGCGTGTGGGGGGTTTCAAGCCCCCCCACATAGGTAGTTAATTTTTTTTTAAAACAAGCCCCGGGGGGTGGCGGTCCACAGGGCTGCGGGGGTGCCATGTACCCCCCTGCCAATATTTTCTAAAAGCCCCGGGGGGTGGTGGTCCCCGGGGCTTGGGGGGGCCTTTGAGCCCCCCCACCCATTTACTGTTGAAGCCCTGGGGGTGGTGGTCCCTGGGGCTGCAGGGAGGCCATGAGCCCCCCCCCCACAAATACTTTTGAAAAGCCCCAGGGGGTAGCAGTCCCAGGGCTTGTGGGGGCTTGGATGCCCCCCACATAAAAAATCGAAGCCCCGGGGGGTGGCGGTCCCCGGGGCTGCGGGGGGCCACGTGCTCCCCGCAAATCATTGTGCAAAGCGCCGGGGGTGGCGGTCCCCTGGGCAGTGTGGGGGGGATTGGGGCCCCCACACTTTTTTTCTGCTCCCGCTACCTGGCCCACCCAGGGGCTTTATTTAAACGAAGCGCGGGAGCCCGTACTTTGTTTTTTATTATTTTTGCGTCCGGATCCACGGATCCAGCGCGCATTCCGCATGTTTTGTGCATTTGTTTTTCTCTTTTCTTGTGCCTCGGTTCTACCGAGGCAAAAGATGGCTGCCAACACTTCCTGGTTTGTAGTGTTGACAGCCAATTAGCATGAAGCACGTGATCGGGAGGGTGTGTGTATACACCGTGCCTATAGATATTGATATTTTTTTAATTGTGATTTTCTTAGCAACTACTGAATGGATTTACACCATTTAACAAAAAGGGCTCCTTCTGAACCAAGGGCTACCTTTTTGCTAAATTTGGTGTAATTCCGTTCAGCAGTTCGGGCTGTAGGCGTGTCTAAAGTTTCCTATGGAAAACTGCATGGAGAAAACATGTTTTGGGACCCCCCTTTTTTCTCAGCTCCCGCTTGCCGAATCACCCCGAAACTTTCAGGATAGGAGCAGACCGGAGCGGGCTATAAGTTTTAAAAATTGCGCGAAGATTCGTCAATCGGCGCCAAAGTTATTGGGAATAGAATGCTGTGATTTTCCTATGGAAACTAGGTCCTAACTATAACTACTTACTGGCGACCGCCAGTAGGTAATATATCAACAGTGTAAATAAATGACACTGAATATATTAACATACCAAAACAAAGCCTGCACACACATAATCTGAGGACTTGAGACTGGATGTAGGGTGTGGCCATCACCTTCAGCCACACCTCTGAACACCCATGGACGGACCATCCCTGCGTCCACTTCACCTTCAAAACAAACATCACCTGCAAATGTTCACACTAGCTCTAGCACAGGAATTGGAACATGATCTCAAATGACCAGCTCACCGCCTCCCTCAGCAGCTCCGCTCCCACCACCTCAGACGATGACTTACCACTGCCGCCCATACCCTACACAACTGGATCACCGACTGAACCTACAACATTGCCCCCCTCAAGAAAACTTCCACCCTCACACCAAGAAAGCCAGCACGTTGTCCACCGAACTCCGAGAATCTAGACAAACCTGCAGATACCTCAAAAAGTTATGGAGGAACTCCAAAACCACAGCAGACCTCGACAACTTCAAAGCAGCCACCACTGCCAATCACAAGCTCATCAGACACTCAAGGAGGAAAGCACTCCAGGACAGAATCTCCACCCATGCACTCAACAGCAAGGAACTCTTCGACACCATGAAAGAGTTCCCCCAACAGTGAGACAACAGACATCCCACCCAGGACCTCTGCGACAGACTCAGCGCCTTCTTCCATCACAAAATCAAGACTATCTATGACAACTTCGACAACAACAGGCTACTCATGGATCCTACACCCAACGTTCCCTACACCACGCAGCTGACACTTGACAGCTGAACCGTCCTCACCATCGAAGACACCCGGAAGACTATGAATTCAACCCACTCCAGGGCCCCCACGGACCCCAGCTCCCACCACATCTACCACACAGCCCCAGACATCATCGCCCGAGATTCGATATATAATCAACCACTCCTTCAAGACCGCCTCCTTCCCTGATGACTGGAAATAAGCTGAGATCAACCCTCTCCTGAAAAAACCCTCAGTGGACCCCACTGACCTCTAGAACTTCAGACCGATCTCCTTACTCCCGTATCTGGTGAAAGTCATTGAAAAAGGCGTCAACAGTCAACTCGCCTCCTTCAGAGAAGAAAACAGTATCCTCGATTCCTCCCAATAAGGCTTCAGGAAGAACCACAGCACTTAAACTGCCCTTCTCACAGCGACAGACGACATCCGCTCCCTCCTCGACAGAGGAGATACTGTGGCCATCATGCTTCTGGACCTCTCCGCAGCCTTTGACACAGACTCACACCGCACCCTAGCCCGCAAACTCCATGAAGCAGGAATCCGGAACAAAGCCCTCAACTGGATCGACTCATTCCTTTCCGGCACAACGCAGCGAGTCAGACTCTCTCCCTTCCTCTCAAATTCCACACCTGTTCAACGTCTTTGTGGCCCCGCTCGCATCCATCGTCAGATCACATGGTCTCAACAGCTTATCGTACGCAGACGACACCCAACTCATACTCTCCCTATCCAACAAACCCAACATCTCCAAACACAACTTCCAAGAAGGAATGGAAGCAGATGCTAGGTGGATGAAAAACAGCTGCGTACAACTAAACGCGGGCAAAACCAGAGTACTTATCATGGGCCCAAACGCCTGGAATGACACATAGTGGTGGCCCCCCGCCCATTGGAAACCTCCTTCCCCCACTGACCACACACGCAACCTTGGAATCAGCCTGGAGTCCAATCTCAAAATGGACTGCCAAATCAACACTGTCACCTCCTCCTGTTTCCACACCCTCCGTATTCTATGAAAAACCTTCAACTGGATTCCCCTCGAACACAGGAAAACCATCACCCACACCCTCATCAGCAGCAGACTGGACTACGGCAACGCATTCTACGCTGAGATCAACAATGAATACCTCACCCGCAAACTCCAGAACGTCCAGTACAGTTTCTCCAGACTAGTCCTCAACCTACTGCCCCACTGCAACATCACCCAACACCTGCGGACACTACAGTGGCTCCCCGTCAAGAAGAAAATCACTTTCAAACTTCTCACCCACGCCCACAAAGCCCTCCACAACACCAGACCCGCTAACATAAACCACCGCCTCTCTTTCCTTGCACCCCAAAGACCCCTCCGCTCAGCACAGCTCTCCTTTGCGACGGTACTGCGCATCAAGAAGACCAGAACAGGAGGCTGTTCCTTCTCCTTCCTCATGGCCAAGGCATGGAACACCCTCCCTCTCCACCTTCAACAGACAGCAACACTCTCCAGGTTCTTGAAAGACCTCAAGATCTGGTTCTTTGACAAATCTCTGTGAACATCCAGGAGCTGCACTCCCCCTCCTCCCACCCTCAGCACCTTGAGACCCCTTAGGGTGAGTAGCTGCGCTCTACGAACCCCTGATTGATTTATTGATTGATTGATTGGCCAGAATCTGTACTCTGCCTGAAGCCCCATATTTATAGGTGTAGGGTATGTGGAGTGAGTTTTGGTCGAGTAAGAGGCGTGTTCATAGAGCATGGCTGGCCTAGCACTCACAGCCAGCTGCACACGTACGAAGGCTATATGCAGTAGGATCTGGGGCATGGGTATGGGCGCAGGGCACAACACAAAATGACACACAGCTAATTTTGCATCATCCCATTGGAAATTACACTTTGTTAAGATTTTTACTTTGAAGTTTGCTTTGTGTTTGTAGTATTTAATAAGAACACGAAATTCCACTAAGTAGTTTACTCATAGCAACAACATTCCCCATTGGAATCTTCATTCCAGTTTGCCATCACATAATTACTGGAGATCAGATATTCGCCCTTCTGCTTATCATTAGTCCACCGCTGAGTTTGTCAGTATTATAATAGTTCTGCCCATCGCCTGCTGCACAAAACAGGGTTGGGTTACTTGCTGCGGGTAACAATAGGGATCGGTTGGGCACAGAGCATGGCCAGAGGGCATAGCGCTGTACCTAGAGAAACCCCTACTCGGAATCCACTGTCCACAGCCTTAAGGACTACCTCTGAGCCAAAACATACTGGGCACATATGGGCGGGTGCAGGGCCAGGTTCACGCTATAAAGAACTGGGGGGAAAATAGATGTACCAGATGTGCCGTTTATTTACCTGCACAGGGCGGACTCAATTGTGTTTCCTATGAGTGTGAGAGCTTAGAGAAATACGTGTCTGCTGTCATATAGTCTGTCAGTTTTTCATTAAACCGTTTACTTAAGGAGACTGTGTCTGCTTACCTCTCTCATAATTCGCTTATCTGAACGTCTCTGCGCTGCATTCAGGGGCATAATTTAAACGACGTTATCCCGGCACTCAAAAAATATTTTTCCTCAATTAATATTCGTGTTGGTTACTAGCCATATGAACATAAGACAGATTATTCATAATAAGATACTGGCTACAGAACAGAAAGGTCCTCACAATAATATATAGCAAAGGATAATTTAATTAGGAATTTTGCAAAAAAATGAAATCGCAATCATGAGTACAAATCTAGGTTCCCTGATACATTAAGTTCTAATCATGAGAGAGAGACCTATAGTCTCCAAGTCTTGATCCAAATGAATGGCATCCGACACGTGTTTCGTCACATATAGTGACTTCCTCAGGGCTGTAGAAAAAAATATATATCATAGTCTTAGTTGACTATACAAAATACAAATTTGCGATTTGTGCATTTATTTTTCTAATTCTATCTAAATTTTAAGAAAATTATTGTGAAAAAAAGTGAAGATATCAGAATGTAAAAGGGAGAAAAGGAAAGGGGAAAAAACATGTAAAAATGAAAAGAAAGAAAAACATGTTTGGTTAAGAGAAAGAGAAAACTAATTCCCAATAGTCTAGAAGAAAAAGTAGACAATGAAAAAAGGAGAAATATTAGTTCTCCCATCACCATACCCAGTGTACAAGAAATGAGTTTGTTTCGTGAAAATAGCTAAAAATGAGATCCAAAATATCTCAAAAGAGACATCAGTACTAACCTTTGTTTGTAAAATGTTTGGAGTAGATTTGAATATTAATCTTGCGAGTGGAGCTTATTTAAGACGTTTTGATTGATCCTCAGAAAAGCGCTCATAGATTCAGAAAGAACCTATACGAGATCTGAAGAAAGACAGAATTGGGGATATACAAGAGTAAGAAAAAAACATTTAGTCATATAATAATATTTATTAAAATAAACAAAGGAATTTTTTTTTAAATTAAATAACAGGGTAACTACCCGTAATCATTATCCCAATAAGTGTTGGAAGATGCTATTTCTGACGTGAGGATTCGTCCTGATTCTTGTACCGTTGCAATGAAGATTGATACGTCTTCGTTAAATGTTTCTAATAATAATAGGAAACATTACTAAAAGTTAGAATAGAATTACAATTTAGGAGTGAAAAAAACACCTAAGTGAGTCTAATAATTGAGAATATCAGATAACTATACCTGATATTTAAAAGTAGATAGAACATGTCGTAATTCGACTGTAGCCCAGGACACTTGGCTATAGTTTTCTCTGGTTGTTGATCGTTATGACGATCTCAGTATGGTCGACTCAATATTAACTCCTGAGTTATAGAAGAAACAGAGAAATAAGATCCCCAAAGAAAAAGTCAGTTTACGTTAGAAAAGAGATTAAGAGACCTCTTACTTAGTATGATTTGCTGACTCCGCCATGTTAAGTGAGGTCAGAGAGAACGGCTATGGTAAGCTCTGGAAGAGAATCGATCAAAAAAAAAAGGATGTATTAAAAATACACAAAGGTAGTTGTCTTTTAAGAACATAGAAATGGTCCAGCGTAATTTAATTTACAAGATGGTGCGGACCATCATTACAGAAAATATGAACGTGGCAACAAGAAGCAAAAGCCGAAAAACTGAAGGAAACAACTGCAAAATACACTGTCAGTAAAGTCAGTAAAGTGTTTGTATTTAGAAAGAGAAGAATTCAGGTTAAGGAAGCGAAAAAACAGCGTTATGTACTCATCGAGCATAATATTGTGTTTAAAAATGTCACCGTAGAAGGGTTCTACGCGACTTGATTACCCCATCGCAATTTGAAAATTCACGTCAAAAATACAAAAGCAAATTGCCACTATAGATAAGCCATGTACGACTTGATTATCCCATCCTCAGGGCGAAAGTTTTCGTAAAAAACACAGAAGCAAAGGACAAACACTTACCGCCTTAAGTAATCAGAGATAGCCGAAAGGGGATTCTAATGTCGTCTTCACATCAGAAAGAAGTAATGCACAAACAGCGGTTATTTATATATACAAAGTGTTGCGGTGGTGGCGCGAAAAACTAAAGATACTTGAAAACAGGTGAGTAATGTTCTGAAGACCTGTGATTGGCCAATGGTTTACGATGTTACAAAGAGATTAGACTGATAGATTAGACCAAGACAAAGGGGAGGCAGCCATCTTGGAGAGATGACGGGTCCATGAATTCCCAATAAGGAAACATAGTTGTAATATTCAAACACGTTTAAGGAAACATAATTCCACAAAGTAGTTATAGTCCGGTTTTTGTAAAAATTCACATATCCAAAAGAGACAATTTTCCTTTTGGAATTATTAAGAGATATCAACAATCCGAATTTGAGAACTTAGAATAACCTGAACCACATGGACCCATTGTAATAAATGTATTCGTGTATTTGCTCCCACGGAGAAAAGTGGCGGCCATCTTAGGAAGGTAAAAAGGCTTTATTATCGAGTAGCGAGTGAACTCGTCATACTTGATGTTTTTTCTAAATAAAGTTTTTTAATCTAGTATTTAGTTTGGAATGATACACATGAATATCCAAAGGAGTTAAAGTTATTTCTTACCGCCTCCAATATTTGTGTAGTAAATGTACTGAAAACCGAGTAAGCATACAGATGGGCATAGAACAAAAATTGAAAAACGTGAGTGACAGAGAAAAATACAGAAAAGTAGAAGTGAAGAGTAAAACAGTTTGCCCAAAATGTAAATACACCACAACAAACGACATTATATGCATAAACAGATTCACAATGTATGAGCATCATACAGAAAATGTTTCGTTTCTTTCAGAGGATGAGCAAAGTACATAATATGTAACCTCAGGGTAATTGTTAATCTTAGTTACAAATGGGAGAAACAATTTGAGCATATCAGCATCAGACTTAGATTTATATGGGTGACAGAAGGAGCTATGGGAAGACGCATTATTATGACTTTAAATCTCCAAAAGCACATATTTTTCTGCTTCAGATAAGGTTAACAAGTTTGGAGTGTGTTGTCAATAGGAATGTTTTTCGAACAACAATTTAAGCAAGGAAAACATGTAGCTCTTTATCAAAATTAATGCCCATTTCAACAGCTCGAAGTTTAATAATCCATTGGGTCTCTGTCCTTCTCAAATTGAGAGTCCTATCACCACCCCTTAAACCAGTCACAGTGTGGGAAATTCCGTGAAACCTAACTTTTGCCAATTCGCCTAATGTATGATTCTCATTGAAATGTACCGCAAGTGGGTAACTGCATGAGTTATTGCGTATTGCCCTGAAATGTTCCTGGATTCTGATCCTGAGTGGGCGAATTGTGCTGCCTACGTAAATTAACCCACAGCAACAAATAATACAATATACCACAAAGTTTGTATTACAATTTATAAATTGTTTTATACTGTGTTTTATCGTGGTGTTGTATTGAAAGTTAGTTGTTTTGTTGGCTGCGAACTGACACATATTACAGTTAGCACATCTATAGAAGCCAACGGGTTTGGGAGGTAACCAAGTGGTGTTGTGCTTTTTAGGAGGCAGATAGCTAGGACAGAGAAGTTCTCTGAGGGTAGTTCCTCTTCGGTGTGAAATCATGGGGTTGCTAGTCACATATTTCTCTATTGTGTTGTCTAGTTTTAAGATATGCCAGTGTTTCCGAAGAATGTTATATATATGGTGACTATGTGTATTAAAGTCAGTCACCATGGCAATTTTGCGTTCCCCATTTTTGTTTTTTTCTTTCCGTCCTGCTGATAGTAATTTCGATCTTGGTATATTTAATACTTTGTTTTTAGCATTCAGGGGCATAACGCAGGCTCCTGCAGACCCTGCAGTTAGTTCATGCAGGCCCCCAAGCGGGCTCCCATTAAGCCCCGGGGGGTCCTCTATCACTTTGCATTTCGCCACTGAATGACTGCATTACTCTTGTCACTGCACGCAATTCGTTGTGACGCAAGACCATGCTATGTGCCGTATTGACGAGGATCTAGGATACTCCCTCTAAGCAAGGCGTCTGTACACTTACAGTGTGGTCTGTTTATTTGTTAATGTACTTTACAATTGGCTGTTATTACACTGACGCCCTGTATGTAGCACATGTGACTATTATTTGACATAGTTCTATTTTTGTTTTTACCTGACGAGATTTGCTTTGTTATCCATACATTGGGGCATTTGGTCTTTCGAGTTAGACCATCCTGGAAGAGAATGTATGCGTTTTCAAAGAGACCATGTCTGATTGACGACTGATCGTGTCTCAGGAAATATTTGCATGAAAAATAGAGACAAGCAGATGCCTGGTCGTCCGCCCCCGCTCATTTAGGCACCTTGACGAGCCCTGGCTATCTACACATTTGTAAACGTCACGCTGCCCTTCAGTACGTCGCCTGATGCGTGACCAGCTGAGGTCAGGCACTGCACGCGGGCACAGAAGGGCTCGCAGCGCAACCGGAAGATAGAAGTTTGCAGTCCAGGGGAGACAGACAAGACTGATGAATGGCTCGGCACCACCACTGCTTCTCGATTAGAACTATTACCTTGGGAGGGGGTTCTATTGTGATCTGATTGATGGAGCCGATTCATCCCTGAAGCGTGCTAAATACCCCCTGCCCTGCCCCTTTGGATATAAATCGAGTTAGCTCTCATTATCTCTGTCAAGATTATTCTGATGGGCTTTGATGTTTGAGGAAAGTGTTGCTATTTAGCTTGCATGGATTACATGTTGACTGTTGTTTTCAAACAGATGATTCCACAAGTGGACCAGAGTACACGAGTGAATTTTTACACAATATATGCTGTTTTAAGCTTGGTGATCTTAGAACAGAATGACACGTTCCATTTTTGATTGTAAAAGCCCTTCCATGAGTGTACCATAAAGGAGGGCAAGTGAAAGATGGAGAGAAGGGAATACAAACATTGACACTGCCAATGGCTCTGGCTTTTTAAAGTTGAAAACTGCTTTGAGTTACTATGTTGCACGCAGAGAAGGGAATATGAAACTTTGGGCCAGATTTACAACTTCTGGCGCATCTCTGCAAATCAGCAGGGATGCACCAGAACAGATGCGTCACGTAATCCCCCACCTCGCGCCACCACGGATGCGTCGCATTTACAATGCGGCGCACCATGGTGCAAGGAGGGGATGATGCGTGACGCATCTTGTGGCGTACGGGTGGCACATTGCTGGAGTCGCGTCGCAAGCGCGACGCAACTCCTGCAATGCACAGGGGCCGCCCATACCTAACGTGGTGCGTCACTCCTTACGCCTGCTTCAAGCAGGCGTAAGGATTTGACGCAGCAGCGTCGTAAAACTGACTCAGTGAAATCTTGTAGATTTCACTGCGTCAGTTTTACGGGGCTTTCCTGCAAGGGAACGCCCACCCTGCGACAGAACGCTCACATGAAACCTGACACAGGTTTCATGTGGCGCAGGGCTTTACAACATGACGCATCTGCCTAGATGCGTCACTTTGTAAATAAGTCGCAACGTGGCGCATGGTTTAGGCCGCCGCTGCGTCACAAAAGTGATACAACGGCGGCGTAAATGTGTCGCAAGTGGCTTGTAAATCTGCCCCTTTATTTTTGATTTTTGCAGATTCAGTGAGTGCGAACTCGACATGAAGGTATTGGAGCGCTTTACATGAGCACCAGTTACGTTACACAAGGACACATTAATGTTTTTGGTTAGGCACTGTGAGATTAAGTGATTTGCCCAGAATCGCAGGATGTGGAGTCGACCCTCAGCCTCGAACCTTGTTTCCTAGCTCCAAAGTCAGTCTAGCCGTGAGACCACATCCTCTCCCCACTACGGTTGGGTCGTCAAGATTTGCAGATAGATCACCTGTAGGGTCTCACATACTCTGATAAGAAAAAAACATGAATGTCTTAGGAGACTCTGACAAGAAAAATATGTTTGCCATTTAATTAGAGGTGGGCAAGTCACGAAATTAATGGGAGAGCTGAGCCAGAGCTGAGCCATGGGTCTGGCTCGGATCTTAGAGCCCATGCACGAGCCGCGCCCTGAAAATGTTTGCTGTGTCAATCATACACCCAACATCACATAAAGTATGATAAAGTCCCTTCAAATGTTTTTTTATTTTTTATTTTTTAACTTGTAGAAGCTTTTACGATACACTTCACATTATAGCAGAGCACTGAGAAGTACATATTAAAAGTGATCGTTTTTGAACGTGACCCATCAATAAATTAAAAGACAAGACAGTTGCCATGTAAACCCTGTAAGTGACCCAGGTTATTATAGAGCAACATTATAGTCTATTAAAACAAGCTTAATAGGTTTTGTACAACTGGTATTCTGAACTAACAAATTCGAAAGTGCTTTTATATGTGATAAACAAGAAAAAGAGTTTTGGTAAAATAAAAGTATATTCCTAAACTCTCACAATTTAAGTGGGGAAACCACAATCTAGGCATGTCTTCTGATTTCACTTCATAGAAATCAGACAATAACTGAGTCTTTCCTTATGGCAAGGCTTTGTTTTTGCCTGGCGTTTTTCTCACTTTTAAGCAGCAGTTATATTAGCAAGGTCACATTCATTGCTTGTAGGCACTGGGTATTTAGTGATTTGCTTAGAATCACAAGATGTTAAGCCCATACAGAGAATCGAACCTGGCTCCCCAGTTCCAAAGTCAGCAGTTCTGGCTGTAACGCTAAATCCTGGGTAGAGGGAGGATCTCGACTCGAGGTCCCAACAGAACCTCGAGCTGAGCCACAGCCAGGCTTCAGGCTTGAGCCTGGCTCACTCTTTCAGTGGCTTGACTCTTTCAGTGGCTTGCTCACCTCTACATTTGATGTGTTAATTACAAAAATAACTGTGACAACCACACATTTTATACTTATAGGGACTCTGCACAGAACGTTTAAGGACCACTGCTGCAAGAGTAGGCAGAGCGAGGCACTGTGGCCCGGGGCCAGAGTGGTAGGGGAAACAGGAGTAGGGGGGAAGTTGGTAGAGGAAAGGAGGAACACTACCATAGCTAGAGAGGTGCAGGTAACTCTGGAAGAAGAGGTAGGAAGTGGGTGTAAGAGGAGAAAGGTAGTTACTGTGCGCAGCAGCACTAGGGAGCACAGGTTAAAAATTATATTTTAGGATCAAGGTGCATATTATGAACTTTTATCCCTCCTTCTAAACTGAGTAGATCCATATTGGGGTCGATACAGTCCTCCTCCCACTCAAGACAGATAAACAGAGACCTTTGCATTTTGTAATGTCAGGCCAGCACTACAGACAAGGCTGCCACACATACAGCCTACGGTGAGTTGCATGTGGACAAATTATCCTGTTGGCATTGTCCGTGTAAAGTAGTGATGTGTAATTATCTGCTATATACAGTGCTGCTGATTGCAGCCATTGCCTGTTCGCAGCATTGAGACCAGTTCACAAACAATTTGGCACTCAAATTAAATATAACAAGTTCACAAAGTAATTTGTTCTGAGTAGTGCTCTTTTCTTGTGCTTGGAAACGGATTTCAAAAGTGCAAAGTTTACTCATAACAGTATGGCAAATTTACACCGTCACAAATTGAGGGTTAGAAGGAGGAAACGTGGGCTCTACAGAGGACAGAAAGGTTGGCTTTCCAAAGGCTGGCGAATGTTCAGAAGATGTGATCTAGATGCAAGAGCTACTGACTGGAACTGGGGACCCAAATCAAATTCTCAGACTGGGCTCCCCATCCTAAGATTCTAAGAACATCACTTAATTATATTCATAACACGTCCCAATGCCCTCTGGCCGGGTGTATGCTGTAAAAAACTGCATACAAACCTGTTGCATTATTTTACGTCTAAAATGGCATCAATGTGATTCCCTCACGGTGCACTCTTTTCACAGGCTGGGAATGAGAGATAGATAGGCTGCACCTTAAATCCCTGCCCATTGTTCACAGGTGTTGTAATCAGTTACAACCAAAGAAACTTTCACATAGATTTAGTGAACACTTCCTAACCAGCTATCTCTGCTCAGCTAGACTGAGATGATGAGACTCCTCATCATCCTGAAGTTTAGGAAAGGCAGATAGGAGGTCAAGCTTTTTCTGGACTTGCAACTGAACTGTGGAACACATTCACTCTTCATATGAAACTCGTTGAAGACCATCCAAAGTTAACATTTCTTCCCCTTTGTCTGGTTAACTCATTTAATTCTTCATTTGAGACCTGTCACTAAATGCACTTCTTCATCCTCAGGTAACATTCTTCAAACACCATGCTGTGCATGAATGACTGTTTTAGTTTCAGGTGCTGACTCTTAGCCCAATAACCCACCTCAAATTGAAACAATACAGTGATGAGGGACTTAAAAATTAAGGGTCTGCCAAGGCGACAACCAGACTCGGTCACACCACACTTACGGTGGACATGCCGGTCCTCGCCACCTTTTGGGAAGGACAGGGCTGGTGGCGGCCGACGGTGTCAAGGCCAGCACCAGCCCCAATCGTTTTGCCCCTTAGGGGTTTAACCGGGGGGAGCCTGACCCGGTGCTTCCGGGGCATTGGGAGGCAGGTAAAATCTGGATCCTGCTGGTTCGTCCTGAAGCTTGATAGAGCGCTCTCGGCACTTAATTTTGTATGGGTGCATTATAGTCATAGTTGTCATGCACTTATGCACAAATATATTGTTTGCAGTGTTTTGTGATCATGCACATGTATTCACTACACTCATTTACCCATTCATTGTAGTGCAATGTTATAATGTGATCATGTATGTATCGTCATTTTTTTGTCAAACCATTTTTATTGCAGGTCCCAATATACTGTATAACACTCAGGATAAATGCCATTAACGCAGATTTCTCGCCACCCTCATTCATACATCCGTGCGGTACACACAGCCGTACTGACCACATCCCGGAGGCCGGGCAGCGCCACTTAGCCATATGTTACATCTTTACATTTCTTACAAGTACGGTCGTCTAGTGGGGAAATCCGCTGCCTGCTTTTAAAGTTAACCCCCCTCACCCCCAAGATTCTCATGGATCTCACATTCTTCTTCCATTAAGTTTGGACTTGCACTCCCTCCCTCGGTCCTCCCCTCCCCAGTGTCCCCCCATAGCGCCTAGCCAGGAAGAGTCGGTATGTGTGGTGGTTAGCAGGAGAGTTCCATTAATTAATTGTGTGACTGGCAGGGGAGCCGGTACCACGACTGCATCGACTGCATCATCAGATTCCTCGTCTTCCTCCCCCATAGTTAGGCTGTCTCGCAAGGCCTGCACTAAAATTTCCCATTCCATCGCCGCTTCCTGAGCTCGCTCATCTGGTTTGCGGCGAGCTAGTTGATATCTGAGTGTGCTCTCACTAGCCGCACATTTTAGGAATTCGTTCAGCCATCTCCGGTGTGTTGGACCTACCTTCGACTTCCACCCCTTAGTCACCTCCCTCTTTGCCAATATTAGGCCCATGTCTATAAACTTGCTGGATATTTTATTCTTGGGCGTGTGCGGGAACCAGTGGAGTACACTAACGGCCTCGTCGTACTGTAAGTCTCTGTCTGCTACTTCATTCAATGTGTTGCCTATCTCCCTCCAGTACTCCTGCAGGTGTGGGCAAGCCCTCAACATGTGGATCAGATCTGCTCCTATCTTGTTACCTCTAGGGCAAGCAGCCTCCTCAGCCCCAAAGTATTTCCTTATTTTTCCTGGGGTAAGGTATGCTCTATGGAGCACATAGAAATGAATCAGTTGAAATCGTGCATTTCTCGTGCTTTTTCTGGCTCTTCGCACTAGCTGCGTCCACGTGGTGTCCGGGATTTCCACCTGCAGGTCCAGCTCCCACTTGTTTTTTAACGCAGCCAAGGGCTGAAGGGTTTCGTTCAGCGTCCGTGAGTATAGACACGTCACTGCTTTGAAGGTGCCAGCCAACATCATTGCGTATTGGCACGCCAGCGTCGTCGCGGGCTCGACTAATCCCTCCCCCCAATGTGCCTGTATGGCTCTCACCACTGCCGCGTGCAGCAAGTAATCTCCTCTCGGGAGGTCGTAGCGGTCTTGCAATGTCTGGAATGGGGACAGATCATGTATGTATCGTCATGCCTGCATATTCAGAGAGCAGGACGATTTACAGCCATATAATGTAATCGTTTTTGTTTAAAGTTGCCCGACTTTCTAGGCTTAAAACTGTAATTGTTTTTGCACCTCCTTGGCTTCTCGAGAATAAATATTGAAATGCATGTTGTTTTAAAGAAATAGCAGTGTTCTCATCCTACTGCAGGTATCGGAATGCCAACTCATTATTTTCAGATTGGAGAAGATACAAGGAATGCTGGAAAGACAGTTGGAAGCGAGAAGGGAGGGTATCTTTCATGTCTGGCTGGTCTGGGAATCAAGGTCACCGCACCGAACAAAGAAGACCTAATTAGAAAGTGTGAACCTCCCCACATAGAAAAAGTTGCAATGGAAAATTTTACCAGAATGAAACCAAGATTCAAATTCTATATTGTATGATGCGCAGGGACAGAGAAGCCAGACTTCTGCTAGCTTTCGGAGAGAAAGGAGCATCTTAGAATTCGCTCACTCCTAACCTTAAGTGCCTTAGCCCATTTGACGTGAGTACTTCATAGGAAGACAACAAGTGCTGACACCTTTGGGAATAGAGGGAAGGGTATTATATAGCCTCTCTCCTTAGTATAGTGTAGGGACAGATTTCTGTTATTTCTTAAATGAAAAAGGATTTAGACTCTGTCTCTATCTTGAGTTGCATCCTTATCCTTGAATTCACTATTGTATTCCTGTTGTGCCGAAGTACTTATATTCGTAGAATCATCTCTGTATTGATTTTCTTATATCTTTATATGTTAATCTTATGATGTGTATACATCTTATTATTCTTGGCCTTATAATAAATTGACAAACCTAAAGATGGAGTCTGTGGTACTCTCAGGTTATTGTCATCGTGTTATGAAGTGTTTTTCCCCTCCACCACTGTTTAGTAGGTAAATAAAAGATCCTGAGCGCTAATTGTAAGGAGGAAGACAGGGGTACAATTTAGCGTATTCAAGCTCGTTCCCCACATAATTGAGGGGGTGGAGTGGCGAGACGGTCTTTTCCCCTCGCCACTCCACCACAACGGAAGCTATGCTCCAACAGGGAACAAATTTTAGGATGTCTTCACGAGGGAGGTCTCCTGTTTGTTGTTGTTTTACGACCCATGCTTGAATATAGCTGATTTCTGTACGGCGGAGTGTTCCTGTTGAGGACGTTTTGAGGGACGCGAGGGCCTCCAGCTGAGGCCCCAACCACAATCTTTTGACTACAAATCAAGGAACAGCTAGTGCCCATTTCGGGGAAAGCGGAGCAGGCAGGCGATCTCCGATCAGCATGAGGGTAGCGGTGAGGAGGCGGGAGCGGCCTTCTTGGGATGAATGAATTTAATTGCATAGTTCACAATCTGAACCTCAGCATCGCAGCCAGTTGCTTTCGTTTAGCACTCGTATGTTTTTGGCTCCTACTGTAGGGTGTGCCACTGCTGTACACGTGGGATTATAGTTTCTGTGTGTGCATGTTCTCAGGGAAGATCCAGTGGGTGGGGCGTCCCCAGCTCCTTTGGAGAAAAAATTGCAGATAGCTCGATTATCGGTTAAACGTGCATGCATACCACAGGCTCCGGAAAGATGTTTTTAACTCTCCAGTGTTATGGCGGGCGTGCCGATAACTTTAGTGGGACAACTGAGAACAATGGGCTCACCCACAGCTGCGTGTGTTTTTAGGCTTACTATGTGTTAGGTACTGCCAGAGTGGTGGTCTCTGCAATGTGACACAAGGAAATGCTCCATTGCGCTCAAAGTCACAGTAAAATAGAGCGATTTAAATCTACCAGGGACGTGACACAATGTTCGAACGTGAGAATGTAAATATTAATGTATAGTCACGATCTTAACCCACGTCACAGCCAGTTGTACCGTTAGCATGCGTATGTTTGTGGCTCCTAGTCTAGGGGGGCCAATGCTGTACACTTGGGATTATAGTTTTTTGCGTGCATGTTCTCAGGAAAGATCCTGGGGGTGGGGGCGTCACCAGCTCCTGAAAGAAAACTTGCAGAGCGCTTTATTAATTGTCAAACGCGCTAGTAGTATACAACAGGTTCTTGAAAAAGTTTTTAACTCTCCAGTGTTATTAAAGTCGCTTGCTGTGAAGTACACTTTGGATGGAATAGAAGGCACATAAAGCCGATCTTAAAATAAAATCGAATGTTTCAGTTGTTTGGGATCTGAGACAAGATTTGGAAAGGAGATAAGACGCCTATAAACTAATTTAATAGAATGCATGTAAATATGTATTTGGGATGGAGAAGGCGCCTCTGGGCATAACCAAAAATCAAGAAAAAGCGTCTCGAAGTAAATGCATAATTAGAGTAGTAACGATCCTCGTGGGGACGCAGTGTCATGCCCGAGAAGGAAGGGCTGTCTTTCTCATCCGGCAAAAAATGAAGCCATTTCATTTGATCGTGTAGGGATTGAGAGGCGACACAAAAACAAGGAAGGGGGTAAAAAATGTTATAAGAGGAACATGACAAACAGGATTCTTTTGGCCTTTTCACCTGTTGCTCTTTCTTTAGCATATTGCCATCGTAGGCATATACATATTGCATAGAGTATACGGTATTGCCAAGTTGCAAGCATGCGGGGCCTTTCGCGGGTTGCGCCTTTCAGTAGCATATTGCCATCGTAGGCATATACATATGGCATACGGTCTACTGTATTGCTGATTTGCAAGCATGCGACTGTACCCGCATGGACTGCATGAACATGCATGGCATTTCACCTGTTCACAGGTTAACCTTTCACCTGTTGCGCCCTCAGTAGCATATTGCCATCGTAGGCACATACATATTGCATACGGTCTACGGTATTGCCGAGTTGCCAGCATGCGACTTTACCCGCATGGACCACATGTGTTACAGTGCTTAGAAACTGCACATTTTCATTCAAGGGGCTATATTGAAGCAATTATAATCATAACACCTATCATTCCTACAAGCAAAATAGAAGCTGTTAAACGTACACACTGCTGGGTCACTCTCATGAGCAGAGTGGTGACGTTATTTATTACAAGTGCAATGATTACAAGCAGTCAAGCAACCGTGCCCACATGGACTGTGGGAGTAAATAAGTGCACTTGCAAACAAATGCTCCATACCAAGTTATGTGCAAGGTACGGCATTATGGTCTTGTGGTAAAAAATTGCAGAGTTTAAATAGCACCGAGACAATCTTATGTAAAATAGAACATGTGTAAACAGATGTGGGTATTTGTGCAGAGAGCATTTGTTTCTCCAGCTGGCACAGGGATTGCCCTCTTAAAGCGCAGGCCGCTAGCATCTAGCTCACGCTCCTCTGTCCTTATGTTTGTTTTCAATGCTGTATCTAAACGTATTAAGCCAGAATAAGGCCTAGGTACGCCAAAGTGGCATGAGGGGGAGGTGGTGCCTCTACCAAAATGGAACACAAGGGAGGCGGGAGAGGAAACGCATCTACTATCATGGCGAACATGCAGTGAGACAAAGTCCTGCGTATTATACGGGCCTAACCTTTGACCAACTCTATGATAACAACAGTAAATAGGGGCCCGCTATCCCTTATGTTGTAGGCAAATATGAGAGAATTTTATGTCCAGCGGGCTCCTCAGAATCATTTGGGCCAGGTACCACTCCATCTGCTGCGCTAGGGATATCTTGGCCCCGGTCTGTCGATTGTATAATCTGTAGCTAATAGAGGACTGTGTTAATTGTCAAGCTTTTATGAACAGTGTGCCCCTTGAGCGGCTCTTCTACCACCCAGAGCTGCCTATAGTAGAGTAGTGAAGGGATGCGATGTGCCAGAATTCTTGAAGGATCACAACAGGTGCTCTGTCTCTGTTGGAAACCGGCATTAGTCAGGATATGAGTGGGTGCGCTCTGGTTACATGACCGACTGAATCACACAATAGAAACTGGACGATTGCAGTGAATTTGTTAGGGTCCATGGTATGGGCTCAGTTGGAGGTACCAGGATATTTTATGTGGGAGGCAGCTAGTTGCGTCACTATGGATAGGGGAGGTATCCTTAATAAATTGGCTAAGGGTAGGCTGGCACTTTCTTTAAAAATCATACTGGCAGTGCTTCACAGCATTGACACTCTCTGCCTTTTGGGACTACTAAGAAATAAGGCACGGACATTGCTGTGCCACGGGTGCCTCCCTACACAATTAAGCCCACTAAAAGTCATTAATTCCTTGCAATTGGACTAAAAAATAGCTTGTTTGGGAGCGAAGTCAGCAGGACTTGGATGTAACTGGTATTCAACTGGCTCTAAAATCCTTAGGTGCCGGCAGCATTTCATGTTGGTAGACTGAGCATAATTTGCCTGAATATTGTAGGCATAAATGGATTATGGCAGGGCCTTCACCATCCGTGTCTTTGGAAAGGCCTGGGCAGCGGGATTCAAAGGCTGCATGAGGCATCAAGGCAGGCAATATTCGCCGAGTTTGGGCATTTTGGCATAGATCAGCACAGCCTACGTTAATTCTAGGTGTCAGCCTGAGTACAATACTTTCCAATTTTTGCTACGTGAAAACATAATTTCAGCTCTATTGATGTACCCCTGGCGCAGATTAAATGTGTGGCCCAGCTATTGTCTGTGGAACTTCGAATTGAATTAGACGCTCGGCGTCTAGGCTCCCCCAGGGGGAAGGCAAGGTGGTTGTCGAAACGAGTGCGGAACTACAGGGCATCCAGGAGGGAAACTCTTCAGCACTAGTAGGTGCAGGCCAGGTTTGGCCGAAGGCTAATGCATCACTATACTAGGGCCCACGTTAATTTACCTTGTGGGCTACCACGTCGGCACCAAGGAGGGCTGGCTGGTTGGTGGTACAGAGGTCTGGACAGTTAGAATTTTGGACTGCTGCAAGCAATGGGTGAGATTAAGGGCATTAGTAGGTGCCTGCCGCTAACTTCCTCTGTCTTTGTATTCCCGTTTGATGCAGGTGCAAAGTGCAAATCTGTGATTGAAGCAGCTTGACACCTCATCGCCTTTCTGTGGACATGGAAGGGGTTCCAGAGGTGCTGGTGTGGGACCATCTTAATGAAGCATTGCAAAAATGTGGTCTGTTACAGGTGATACGCAGCCGGACGGGGAAAGCGGGAGGCTGACTGACCTGTTTCAACAGTCAAGGGGGGGCTGCTCTGGGCTGAGTCATGCACTACATGGGGCAGAAAGCTCAGCTTTGTGCACTGGTCGACGAAACCCCACACAGCTCAGGTCCCCGCTGGGGGGGCCAGGTGAACTGGAAAGATGCATAGTTTGTAATCCATTTGTGAACAGGGTGTAATAATGTTTGCAGCCCGGTATGCGGAGAGCCCGACGGACTGATGGCAATGTTCTTTGCGGGGGCAGGGAGTTTGCCTCGGAGAGTCGAAGAAACCGCTTTGAGGGTCCGCTGGGTAAGACTCACAGACCCCTGCAGCGGCAAGTGTGTAACTGATGGGCTAAACCCTGGGGCATCTAGGTTGGAAAAGCATTGTTGAGGCTCCAAACACAAAAAAATCAGATGGGTGGCACGGAGGTGCCTACAAACAGCTTGGCAGGTTCACACATTCTTCGGTCGACAGTAGGCGGGGGGAGGGCCTTGTGCACTTGGTTAAGTGACTAGATAGGCAGAGCGATAAGTTGCTCAGGTTCCCGACACAACATACCACGGGGTCAGGTTCTTGCTACGGGGGGGGGGTGCTCACCTCTCAAAACAAAGGATGGGATGGTCAGTGAGCCTGTCTAGCACTCCGGGCAGGATAAGGGACAGTGCATGACCATGGAGCATTGGGGGGGCCAGATAGTCGGGCAACTATACTGGCCTGAGGTGGTAAGGTCATGATTGGTAGGGCATTTTACAGGCCTTAGTAGGCATCACCATTGTCAATGGGGGGGACAGTGTTCTCTCATATAACTACAGGGGTGCGTTTTCACGGCCGGTAGGCTGAAGGGTGCGGGGGGTAGAGAAGCTCCGCTTCCGGTAGGCCTTTGGGCCAATTCCCGCACAGGTGCATGGGTGCCAAAATTTGCATAACAGCACAGCCCCTGGGAGGTAGTATTGGGGTCGTAGGCTGGAGGATGCAGGGGGTAGAGAAGTTCCGCTTCCGGCAGGCCTTTGGGCCAATCCTCACACAGACGTATGGGTGCCAAGTTGGGCTTAACAGCATAGCCCCTGGGAGGTAGTATTGAGGGTGAAGAGGTGCCCGAAGGAGGTAACCTTCTGGGCAACTGGGCCTCCTGCGCAAGGTCATTCCGGTAGGAGGGGTGGACCTAGCACATAGTTGGACCAGTCATGATCTTGCCCGTAGGCTCATTTCGGGATATGCAGAAAATGATAAATATCATAAATCAGTTAGGTTAGGAATGGCTATATATTAGATAAATGTTAAGGTTAGCCATTACCATATGAAATAACGTAAATACATTGTAAAAATTGGCATATGAATGCTCTGGACTGATGGTGGATTTTCTGCATATTATAAAGCTGTAATGCTCTTTAATATATTGTTTTATATTAATAAAATACGGCCGGGGTTTCGGACCCCTAATCCAAGACAATTGTGTGGATATCAATTTATGCCTCGGGGAGAGGGGAGTGTGGTACCCATGGGCTCATGGTTGGGAGGGGATGTTTTACATGCAGGGCGGGGACTCGGCAATACCTGGCCAAATGCCAAGGCGACAACTGAACTCAGCCACGCTATACTTATGTCGGACATGCCGGTCCTCGCTACCTTTTGGGAAGGACAGGGCTGGTGGCTGCCGACGGTGTCGAGGCCAGCACCAGCCCGATCGTTTGTGCCCCTGAGGGGTTTAACCGGGGGAGCATGACTTGGAAGCACTCAAGTGCTTCTGGGGCATTGGGAGGCAGGTAAAATCTGGATCCTGCCAGTTCGTCCTGAAGCTCGCTCCCCATATAAAAGAGGGGGTGGAGTGGCGGGACGATCTTTTCCCCTCACCACAACAGAACCTATGCTCCAACAGGGAGCAAATTTTACCCACCCACCATCCACTGAGGCAGCAGTTTATTAATGAATGCATTTCTTGTGTTTAGGAGGTTATCAACAGTATTCTGTCAATTGTCAATCTGTTTTCAGGAATTTTATCTTTCAGGGCTAACAATTATCCATATAATCTGTCGATTACATAACAAAGATTTTTTCTTCCACAGGGCGTCATTGTCGTATTTTATGTGATTGTGTCCTTGGTCTGCAGTAAGGTCATGATTGGTAGGGCATTTTACGGTCCTTAGAGGGTATCACCATTGTCAATGGGGGGGGGGACAGTGTTCTCTCATAGAACTACAGGGGGCGTTTTACAGCCGGTAGGCTGAAAGGTGTGGGGGTAGAGAAGCTCCTCTTCTGGTAGGCCTTTGAGCCAATTCCCGCACAGGCGCTTGGGCGCCACAATTTGTATAACAGCACAGCCTCTGGGAGGTAGTATTGGGGGCATAGGCTAGAGGGTGTGAGGGGTAGGGAAGTTCTGCTTCCAACAGGCATTTGGGCCAATCCCCACGCAGGCGCATGGGCGTCAAGTTGGGCTTAACAGCATTGCCCCTGAGAGGTAGTATTGAGGGGCGAAGGGAGTGCCCAAAGGAGGTAACCTTCTGGGCAACCGGGCCTCCTGCGCATGGTCATTCCAGTAGGGGGGATGAACCTAGCACGTAGTTGGACTAGTCATGACCTTGCCTGTAGGCTCAATTCGGGATACGCAGAAAATGATAAATATAATAAATCAGTTAGGTTAGAAATGGTTATGTATTAGATAAATGTTATGGTTAGCCATTACCATACAATATAATGTAAATACATTGTAAAAATTGGCGTATGAATGCTCTGGACAGATGGGTGGATTTTCTGCATATTATAAAGATGTAATGTTCTTTAATATGTTTGTATCAATAAAATACGGTTGGGGTTTCCGACCCCTAATCAAGGACAATTATGTGGATATCAATCTATGCCTCGGGGGGGGAGTGTGGCACCCATGGGCTCATGGTTGGGAGGGGACGTTTTACATGCAGGGCGGGGACTCGGCAATACCTGGCCATATTATTTATGAAGGCTTGCAACATTATTACGCTGCTGTTGCATCACTTTTTGTGACGCAGCGGCGGTGTAAATAATGTGCCACGTTGCGCCCTATATACAAAGTGACGCATCTTGGCAGATGTGTCACTCTGTAAAACCCTACGCTACTTTATAACTGCATTAGGTATAACGTATGCAGGGTGGGCGTTCCCCTGCAAAAAAAGACTCGTAGAAGTGGCGCAGTGAAATCTATCTGTTTTCTCGGTGCCACTTCTAGGACTCCACTGTGTCAAAACCTTACGCCTGCCTCATGGCGGGCGTAAGGGTGACGCAATGCAATGTGAATAGGCCTACCCCAAACATTGCTGGAGTTGCGTCATGCTTACGACACAACTCCAGCAATGCATGCGTTTTGCGCTGACCGATACATCTGGATTCCTGACGCATCTGTCATTCCTTGCGACATGGAGTGCCATGCAGTATATGCGTTGCATCCATGGTGTCGAAAGGAGGGCACAGTGAAAAGTATCGCATCGCTGCTTTTACGCATCGATGCAACACTTTTCATAAATTATGCCCTCTGTTATTCACAAAAAAGGGGAAACGAGGAGGGAAGAAAAGCAAGTGAGTGTATCCTCCAAACAGCCCCTCGGGGCCAAAGGTATCTGTCAATATCCTTCAGTCAAATCCAGAGTTGACATCACCTTGACCCCTCCTAACTTCTCTACCAACGTATCCACCTGTGCAATGGGATAGGTGTCAAATCAGTAAATTACATTTACCTGGTGAAAATCTACACTGAACCTCAAACTACCATCTCCTTTTGGCACCAAAACCACTGGCGAACCCCATTCACTCTTTAATGACTGAATAATATCAGTGTCAAACATGAACAAACCTCCTGTTCCATTACATGATGTCTGGCCCTAGAAACGTGATAGGGTTTAAACTAAACAACCCTAGTACCATTTGTTACGAAGTCATGTGTAACGAAGTGTGACCTGGACAACCAGAGAATCGGTTTGGAAACCGCTGCAACAAAGTTGACAGTTGGTCCTTCTGTTGCCCGGTCAACTCTCTTCCTGTGTTTATGGGAGCTTGATTTGAGTCAACACCGGTATGTCCAGGTGAATACTGGCAATAATAAGACCTATAGCAGCTGTCTGTCCCTGACAGTCAAGGGGATTCCTCCCACTTTTTTTTAACAAATTGATAATGTATATTTGACATACACCCATCCCAAGGGGGACAGCCGCCCGATAGGTCACTGGTGTCACTCTCGGTAAGACAGAATAGGGACCTTGCCAAGTGGTTAGCAACTTCCTCTCTGATGTAGGGGGAGTATGGGCATCTGTTCACCTACAGCAAGCTCTTGCACTTTAGCCCCTCTATCATAAGCTTGTTTCTCTTCGGACTGTGCTTGGGTCATATTAGCATTCACTTCCTCCCAAAGGGTGGACAATGTCTCCTTCAATTTCATACAATAATTTAACAAGGGTCTACTCTCATCCTCTTACTAAGTCTATTGCTCGACTTCCATAGCCAGGAGGGTACGTAGCTGCCTCTCGAACAGCAAATCAAAGGGAGAAAACCTGTAGACTTCTGTTCATGAGTCCTGATAGCAAACAACACTAAGGGGAGCTTATTATCCTAGTCTTTTTCTGTCATGCTTCCTTTAGCATGGATTTGATGGTTCTGTTATAATGTTCCACCAATCCATCAGTTTGGGGTTGGTAAACCACCATACAGATTTGGTGAATACCTAAGGTTTTACATACTTGATTCATAAGGTGGGACATAAAAGGAGTACCATGATCTGTTAAGATTTCACGAGGAAACCCTACCCGTGGAGAAACCGAATCCATTGCTTGTGCTACCGCCGAAGTAGTCATGCTAGTTAATGGGACTGTCTCCGGAAATTGCTTGGCATAGTCCACAAAGACCAATATGTATTGGTGACCACAGGTAGAGGAGGGTTAAAAATCCCACCAAATACATCCCCACTCTTCAAAATGGTTCCTCGATTATAGAGAGAGGCCGGAGGGGTGCCACTGCTAAACCTGCAGGATTTACAAGCTGATAACGGGGACAGCCTGCACAAAACTTTGCAACTTCTTTATATATTCCCAGGCAATAGAACTTTTCCAATAGATACTTCAATGCATGTTCCTGCCCATAGTGTCCACCTTCTTCCTAACTATGAGCAAGGTGAAGGACCTGTTCCCCTTGGGGCACAACTAACTTTTCCACATCCTTTTCACCCTGTTGTATGGCCCTATACAACAGCCCGTTCTTAATGAAAAAATATGGGCCTACCTGTCCAGGTCTTTGTTCCACAGCTTGCTCCCAGGCATGCACCAATGAGTCATCAACTCTCTGGTCTGATCGAAAATCTTTGAGGGGTTATCTCTAGATCTTCTAGGGACTAGGAGATACAAACATTGGCAGATTGATTTTTGGAGTGGAACCGTTTTCTGTCCTCACGTTTCTCTCTTTTTGCCTTTGGTTGTCAAGGATGTGATGTTTCTAGTGCTACCTCACAATAAGGGGCCTCCTGTAACCAGTTAATATGGACTGTCTGCTATGTCAAATTCGATAAATACAGGTCAAAGTGGGGTACATCCCTGCCAAAAATCACCTTTTCTGGCAGAGCTGATACAACACACTTTCCTTAATTGCAGGTCGTCTTCAACCTCCAATAAGACCTCTGCTATGGAATAGGCCCTTTTATCCACATGTACACATGTCGCGTGTACAAACTCCCCAGATCTGATCTGAGCTAAGTGAATAATCTCTGTGCTCAATTAGGTATGATGACACCCAGTATCAAGAAGGGTATCAACAGGTTTACCATTATGGTGTACCTTTTAAAAAAAATATTTCTTTGTTTCTTCAACTGCATGCAAAAACCTGTCTCTACTGTATCCCATTTCTATAGGCTCACCAGTGTTCACCTTCTGTGGACAATGACTGGCAATGTGACCCCATTCAGCACAATGAAAGCATCGGGGTCCCTGAGGAAAGCCTCTCCCTCCCATCATGGATTGACCGAGAACTTAGGTCGGACTGATCCCCTGGGTTCTACAGGTGTCCCTTCTCCTCTGATAGGGGCCTTGGTATTCCCACCAAGGGGCTGCAACGGTTGTATTTTGAAGTCAGGGGAACAATGAAAAGCACAGACCAACTCCATGGCCTACCCTAGCCTTAAGTTGGGATGTTGTTTCACCCATTTCCTTGTATGGAAAGGAAGAGCCTCAAGATACTGTTCTAGGTTGGCTCTCTCTGTTATTGCATCCACTGTGGATGTATGAGGTTGCAACCATCTATTCCCTAGACCCCTAATGCGACAGTACAATGCTCTGGGATTATCCCCTGTACCCCACTTCTCTTTTTTGGAATTTTCTCTGATAATATT
This sequence comes from Triturus cristatus, assembly GCF_964204655.1. Taxonomy (NCBI): domain Eukaryota; kingdom Metazoa; phylum Chordata; class Amphibia; order Caudata; family Salamandridae; genus Triturus; species Triturus cristatus. The sequence continues at coordinate 487,054,605 of NC_140591.1, forward strand.
CGGGATAACAGCCTAAAATTTCAAGAATGGCCTAATTGATGTTGATATATGCAGTAATTCCATCGGGGTAGCAGCCTGATAGGGCGCTTGTAGCTCCCCAGATAGTAGAGGTGCAATATATTCTCCCAACCTCTCTTGGGGCCATGTTGCAGTTGTCGCAACCCGCACAAAATGAAAAAAAAAATAATCAGGGTCACCCCCTCCAGAAACCTCTGTAGGACAGAACCTGGGACATTAGGTTGTACACAGGCACTCGAAATGGCATCCGTAAAACATAGGATGGCAGTGTTCTGCAATTGTTGGTTTGTAGTCAACAAGGCTACTTGCTCCTTCAGAGCCATTTGGACCGCTTTTCTCTCTTTTTGAGCATCTTGTGATTTTTTCTCCATTATGTGTTGAACGTGCCTCTGACCCTCCACCAGTTGGGTTACCATCACTTCCATTGTTATGGGCTATGTCATAATGGCAGGCACCTATAAAAAAATCCCACTTCTGACACCACTGTACTAGAGGAGGGGGATAGCCCTGGTTGTCCCTCCCCTGTAGCCTTGGTATAAAAGCGCAAGTCACAAATTCTTAGAAACGATTGTGGTTTATATTGCAACAGTCTACAGGTACTGTGAAAAGCAGACAATATCAAGTAGCCCCTCTCGCTGAGATCTGCCAAATGCATACAATGTCATCCTATCCCTCCGTTATTTCTTAGGATGGTCCATACCCACGTGGACACCCAAAATATGGAGGTAAATAGCCCACGAGGAAATGACAGGGTCAAGAGTCAGTTTTATAGGGATATAATAGAGGATGATTTGTTTAAATTAGAGTTCCCATCGCCGTGCTCAACTATCCCAGTGCCGTGGTACCATTTACAAACAATGAAGCACAGTGTGAGCTCACACAGCTTCAGGCTGTGACCGACGATGCAGTTGAGGCTTATACAAACAGTAAAACACAGTGTGGGCTCACCCAGCCTCAGGCTGTGGCCGAAAACCTGCCTACCACCGTCATATTCCCTCTACCCTTTTCGGTACTTGCCTTTGATCACAGCCCTACTGGGCCATGGCAACGGAACCATCAGCGTCCTCCAATTTCCTGGAACCACTAGCCAAAATTCGGTCAAGCTCACCGCTTCTCATGTCCTCGTCTGCACTTCCTGTCAACAGTCTCACCTCCTCATGCTGGTCCACACTGCCCTGCTGTATTCTCTCCTTCCTCCTCGCATGCTTTCATTCATACCTGCTGCGGTGTCAAACGGCTGACATCAACCTGGCCAACTGGTGCGGAGCAGTCCTCCACGGCAAAACATATGGCAGCAGCCATCTTGGAATTCTTGGACTTGACGGCCACTTGCTTACAGTGTGTCAGACCCTTCAAATTTAGTGGGAAGATCAACAGGTCTCACATATCATATTGATTCATTGTATGAGGTTATTATGCGTGAGGATGACTGGTTTGGACATTCTCCAAATGTAACTGAACCTAATCCTTCAGTACCAATAAAGCGTCACAGGAGTTTGTGTATGTGTATATCAAGATCTAGACAGAGGAGAGAGGGAGGTCCCTCAGTGGTGTAAAACAGGCATACCTGCTGGCACTTATACTCAGCAGGGGTGAAATATAAGAGGCGTGAAGGAGAAGAAAACATTCATTGAGAAAGTGAGTGTCTGAAATAGACACTTGTGGCAAGATTAATGTGCAAAAGCTATTAAACTGGTGAACCAGGGTTGTGAGCCAGAAAATGGCTCCAGGAAACCAGTAAGCCATAAGAATGTTCACTGGATGAGCTCTGTAGGTCGAGGTGGCCTGGCCTCCAGTTACCCAAATGGCTAATGTGGTGTTATGTAAGGGTGTAACCAGTACAACTGGTTGTGGTTTAATAAGAGTCAGTGACAATGATTAAGCAGGTCTATTGTCATGTCCTACTATAGACTAGCATTCCATTTCTCCACAACTGTAATAAACAACATGTATGTAAGAAACATTCTATTACTGATGTAATACTCTGAGGTAATTTAGAATGTGATTCTCTGGAAGTTGATGAACCCTAGAGCTGCTGGAGGTTGCTGTTCTTTGGAACTGAAATAAAGAAGCTTAATTTACACATGTGTGGTGTAAATGACTACATATTTTGGCGACGAGTGACTGCGCAAGGGGCAGACAAGACTTTGGTAACCTCCACCCCTGGAGAGCTGATTTGAAGCTCCATGAAGACGTACAAACTGACGTACGAACTGTAAGTAAGGACTCGTTCATTTGAGAAAGCTGCCAACTACGTATTGGACTTGTGAAGATGTTCCAGCGTGTTCATAATCATTAAAGGATGTGTTTGGGCTTTTTTATAAACGTACTAAGCCAATTTTGAATGCCTGAAGACTCATTGTGACTGTATTGTGTGAGTCAAGCAGCGTCTGTTAGCAAGAAACTGTATTACAAATATGTGTCAGTCGTGGAGAAATTGACACCAGTTTATTTATTGGTAAATAGCCAATAAGTGAGTTTCTAACATGCGTATTCGTTTCGCTCGAGCGCTCAAGCGCATTCCTCGAGATCAAGCCTGCTGTGTTCCATAGAGTAGCATGCGAATTCAACACGCGTTGAAGCTTCTGTATTAATGTCGATCGATCTTACGGTCTGAGGCTCTTAACTGCTAGCACTTGCCTGTTGTGCGCTTTTGATTGCAGTACGCAGCCTGATTGTTAAAATAACAACGTTTCCTCAGAGTAGCGTGTGCACCGCGCATTGATGTTCCGCCTATTGCCCGCCTATTGATCTTACTGCCTGAGGTCCTTAACTGCTAGCGCTTGCCTGCTGTGCGCTTTTCATCGTAGTGCTGCCCGATTTATTAAAGAAAACAATGCTTACCTTTTCAAGTCTTCTCGACGTGCGCTACCGGCTGGAATGAGTTTCAAGAAAGAGGCTTCCTGCATACGCCTTTGTTAGTCAGAAGACAATATTCAGAGAAATAGAAAGAGGACTACAAAACAAAAGGATTAAAGAGACACAAAAACAGGACTACATAAAGGAAACTAATAAAGAACTCATACTGCTTGTGAATGATTTTGAGAGCAAGCACCAAGACTACGTAATGAAAGAAAGAAAGAAGGCATAGTGCTTGTGAAGAATTTTGAGAACGAGCACTATTATTATTTTAAATTGTTGTTTTAAGTAGTTATATTAATTAATTATTTTAAGTAATTATTTCAGTTAATTATTTTAGTTTGTTTTCTTGCGGGTTTTTTTCAGGATGACTGAACAAAGTATGATGGCACCTCCTACATTTTTACCTGTACCTGGGGAACCAACAATTCCATGGAAAAGGTGGAAGAATATGTTTTTCACTTACTTGTTTGCGTCAGGAGGAGACAAATATGGACCAATTAGGAGACAAGCAATTCTTTTACATCATCTGGGAACTGAGGGCAGGAGAATATATGATGATTTGCCATCGTTGGGTGTGGGTGATGGTCAAGCTACAAATGTTTTGACATGTCGTTAATTATGCTTGACAAATGTTTTGTACCCAAGATAAATATTGTATTTCAAAGACATACATTCTTTTCAAGGGTGCAAAGAGCAGATGAAGATGTATTAACTTATGTGGCAGATTTGAGGGGATTGGCTGTTACATGTCAATTTCATGATTTAACAGAAAATTTGATTAGAGATCAAATTGTGCGTTGTACAAATAACAAGCGTGTAAAGGAAAAATTGTTGCCAAAAGATTCTAATTTTGAGGAGACTATTCAAATTGCTAGAAGCATGGAAAATGCAGCCTTGAGGCTCAAGGGCATGGATTAGAAATAGAAAGGAATAGAAACAAAAAGGAAATTAAAACTGGTGGTGTAAATGGAAGGACAGACAATGAGCTAGTACTGAAGCTAGTACCAGTGCTAAAACAGGCGCATATGGAGGAAAGATGTTGGTAAATGATTTGAGAGATGTGAGAAAGATAATTTGTTATAGATGTGGAAGTCTAGGACACATTGGTTCAAGTACTAGGTGTGCAGCTTGGAATATGATTTGCAAGAGTTGTGGTAGGAGAGGTCACCTGACTAAAGTTTGTAGAACAAAAAGTGGACCACAGGTGCAAGGAGTTAACATGCTAGAGGATGTGTGTGAAAATATTAAGGAGGTGATGTTGTCTAGTGATCAAATTGTTGAGCCTGTGAGTGAGGTGGATATGTGTGCATGAAGAAGGTGATACTAAAGTGAAGATGGAAAGCACTTGTAAATTTACTCTTGTAGGCAAAAGCACTTACCTGGAATGTTTCAAAGGAAGGATGGAAGACTTGCAAACGTCTGACATGAAAGCTGTACGATATGGTGGCAAGAGGATAGAAATTCTGGGTATGAGATTGATGAATATTGAATTCAAGAATAACATGGAGAGAGTAAGAGTATATATTACAGGTGATGGTTCAAATCTTCTTGGATGGAGACATCAAAAAGATTTGAACATTATTCTGAATTCGAATGCTCATGAACCTGTTATGGTATTGAAACTTGTGTGCAAGAAGTTGCAGAAGGGGAAAACATTTTACAGAAATGTCCTCATGTCGTTTCGGATAAATTGGGATTGTTAAAAGGATTCACCCATAAAATCATTTTGAAGGAAAAAGCTATACCAGTTGTACACAAGGTGAGATCTATACCACACTTGATGAGAGAACCATTACAAAAGAATGGGATAGGCTACTTGCAGAAGGAATTATAGAGCCAATCAAATCTTCAGAGTGGTTATCTCCGGTTATTGTAGCTCCCTAGGATGCTGGAAAAAGGTGTCTATGCATAGACTTGAGGGAACTCAATTGCAATATATGGGTGCATAGACAACTGTTACACAACATTTTCTGAGATGCTAACTATGATGGGCGGTGGTAAATGGTTCAGTGTTCTCGATATGTCATCGGCCTATCGTCAAGTGAATGTGCATGAAAAGTTCATGCCATTAACTTCATTCATCACTCCACTAGGAGATTTTTGTTAACGGAGGATGCCATTCGAACTTGCTTCAGCTTCGGCTGTTTTCCAAAGGATGATGCAAGGAATTTTTAAAGGGATGTAGAAGGTTCTTTGTTTTCAAGATGAGATATTGGTGGTTGGAGGATCTGAAGTTAAACATGATGAGAGGTTGGATGAGGTATTATTAAGGATTGAGAAACGTGGTCTGACCAGAAAAATGTCAGATTAAAAAAATGTGGTTGATTATAGGGGTGGGCGGAATTTGCGAAATTAACTTTCGCAAATTATCGCGAAAATGTTTAAAATTATCGGAAACAGGCGGAAATATCGCGAAGATGCGGAAGTTTTTTTCCCGCATGTTCGCGAGATTTTCTGCATGGTTGCGGGTCGCCAACTTACCCAGGTGGTTGCTTGCGGGCGCGGCCATCTTGTTTTGAGTTGTCTCGTGGTGCATGATCGCGAGAAGAAAGACGTGATCGCGCGACGCATGACGTCACTGCGGGCACGAACTGTCGCGAGACAGCGCAAATGGCTAAAAGCAATACAACATCTCATGGAGAACGCGACCGGATCAAGAAAACTTGTCGGCGAACGCAGGGATTCAGGTAAGGTGATCGCGCGCGCGCCAGAATGTATTATTTTACAGCGCGAGCAAGAAACAAATTATCGCCAAGCTGCGGAAACCGGAAATTTTGACATTTTCGCGCTCTCCGCAGAACGCGAAAATGTCAAATTATCGCAATTTCCGCGAACGGAACGAAATTTTCGCCCAGGCCTAGTTGATTATTTGGGGCATGAAATTTCCGCTACAGGTATCAAGCCTAAGAAAAACATTGTAAAAGCAATATCTGAAGTACCTAGGCCTCAGATTAAGGAACAATTAAAGTCCTTTTTAGGGCTTGTAGAGTATTGCTCTAAATTTATAAGTAATTTTACTGAAAAAGTTGAACCTTTTAGATTATTGTTGAAAAATACAGCCATGTATGATTAGGGGGAGCAGTGTGAACTTGCTTTTACTGCTATTAAGACTTCAATCAGCATGTCACCTGCATTGCATCATTTCAATGTTATTAACAAAACTATTGTGACAACTGATGCAAGCAATGCGTGATTGGGGGCAGTGTTGTCCCTGAGAGTGGATGGTCAAGAAAGGATAGTAGGATTTGCTTCAAGGACATTGCAAGGGGCTGAGAGGTCAGATTCTACTATAGAAAAGGAAGCTTTAGCATGTTGTTGGGGTATAAATCATTTCAAATATTATTTATGGGGGTTACCCTTTACAGTTCAAACTGATCATAAACCTTTGTTGTTTATATTCAAATGTGGTAAAGGATTCGAAGGTGGAGTGACTCCAAGAATATCAAGGTGGCTGTTGTCAGTGCTGGATTTTAACTTTGTGGTGGAATATGTCAAAGGAAAGAGAAATGTGGTTGCAGATTGTTTATCTCGTATGCCTGTTGAAGATGATTTGGAGGACAAGGATAAAAAATATTGTTGATTTGGATATTTGGGAATTTACGGGATTTGCTTTTACTGAGGATGATTGGTGTAGAGCAGCTGTAGAAGATGATGACTATGGTAAGTTAAAAGATTTGATTGTTGGTGATTGGTATCAAGAAGGTGAGGATAGTCAAATAGTAAAACAATATGGTATGGTTAAGGATGAATTAAGTGTTTGTGAATTCAAGGTGTTATGTGCTCGACGTGTAGTTCCTCCAAGCAGCCTAAGAGCTACATTAATTGATATGGGGCACGAAGGACACTTGGGCAGGAGTCTGACCAAAAGAAGGTCGAGACAGTTTTTTTGGTGGCCAGGAATGGATAGAGAGGTGGAGGAAAAGGTGAGAGATTGTGTAGCATGTTCTAACAGTGATAAGAGCAAAGTAGTGAGAGAAACGCCTCTGTGTTGTATGGAGATTCCTGAGAACCCATGGGAACATTTAGTAATGGACTTTATTGGTCCAGTGGAGAAGTTGGGAAGACAGTCTCGATTTTTACTGGTCATTGTTGATTACCATAGTAAATGGTTTATTGTTAAAACTATGGAATACATAAGAACAGAGAATGTAATGAGAGTTTTACAGGATGTCTTTATGGAAGAAGGTATTCCAAGAGTCATTAGTACTGATGATGGAGGGCAGTTTGTGTCATCTGGAATGGTAAGGTTCTTGGATTGTCTGGGGATTAAAAATGAGAGAGTGGCATTGTTTAGGCCTCAGGCAAATGGTTTGTTTGAAAGGATAAATCGTATCATAATGGAAAATCTTCAACTTTCTCCGGCCAATAGATTGTCTTGGAGAGAAGAATTAAACAAGATGATATGAGCTCACAGAGTGACTCCACACTCCACTACAGGTGTTTCACCCTTTATTGCTCTAAAGGGTAGACAACCTGCTACGAACGAATCACCTATGTGGTTGCAAGATACGAAGAGAGTTTGGGTGGATCGAGAAGCTATGAGATCTAGAGTGAGGGAAAGACAGTGTGTGACCAAACAGATGTATGATCTCAAAAAGGGAGTTAAATCCACTCGGAGGTGTGGAGGCTGGGTAGTAACAAGAAGTGGAGGCATTGTAAAACAAGCATTTGCAAGGCAAACAGTCTCGCCTTTGGGACCTTATATGTATTTAGCTAAGCAGCACATTAGCATGAGTGCTGAAACATGGAGGGAAAGTAAGCACCAAACTGCGTGACACACCAGGTATGGGAACATATGGAGAGAAATACAGCCTTTCAGCGGGAAATGGTATAGTCTAAAGCTCTGTTTTTAATATAAAATCAGGGCCTTCGGTGGTCATGTCATTGAAAATACAAGATTTGAAAAAAATATTATTGTCTACGGGTGCTCGTGGAAGACAATTTCTATGGACTGGAATCTAGAGAATGCTAAAGTGATCTGGTATTTTACTGACCTCCGCTGGTCGTTTTCAATCAAGAAAGTTAAATAGAGGCAGTTGCCAGAAAAATAAAGTCTTAAATGAGTCTTAAATAAATGCCCTTGTCAACTCAATATTGGGTGAGAACAAATGATGCTTGCGAGTGCTTTTAAATGGGAGAAAATTAAAATGAAGAGTTACCTTAATGGTTAAGTTAACTCTTCAATGGCTAAATTTCTCCCATTTCAAAGTGTCCCATTTAGAAACAGCAGACCTCTTGCTCCAAATGGCCAGTAGACACTGCGTGATAACTGAAAACTAGCCTTTAAAAAAAAAGGGAAAAATGTAAGGTGAAGAAAATATTTCTATAGACATTCAGTCATTGTTTTTCTCAGCTGTTCATTAAGCCAATTAAGTCTCAACATTTTTGGAAGCATGTTTTTTCACTTTAAAATTCCTCCCTTTTAAACAAATGGCTGTGTTTTTCTGTTATAAATATAGAATTATCTACTGGTCACTGGGTGCAAGATGCCTTCTATTTGGAGATGTAACACTTTTAAATAGGAGAACATGTAAATTATGAGTTTAATGGAATCCGTACAAACCAAGATAACTTTTAAGTTTAATTTTCTCCCAGTTCAAAGTGTTGCATTTACACAAACCAAGAATCTTGCGCCCAGTGACTGGGATACACTGTGTCATATATATAACTGAAAAATACAGCCATTTTTAAAAGTAGGACAAATTTAAGGTGCAGAAAAATGTTCTATATTATGACATTTTTCTATACTTTTAATTACTCTCATTATTTTTTTTTTTGTATTTTCAAGTTCACATGATCACAGACAGGATGATTAACTCTCATTGATTGAAGGGTGGTTTGTCTGTACTCCATGCCCTTCAACAAAGCTCCCCCCCCCCCGAAAGTAAGCATCCGAGAACCCTGTCTAGAGGTCAGTGAGGTGCATCAGACAGGTATCCTGGAGTTCACCTCATGCCTTCCTACTCCCACAAAAACACCAGGCATTAGGTAATCATAATGCTGGTTCCACCATGGATGTCTCGTACACACCACGTTCAGAATGGCTTGGTAATCTTAAGAGGTATTACGCAGCTAGTTTTTTAAACAACAAATCTAATTTCCCTGTGGCATGCTTTCAGTTATATCAGGCCAGAAGAAGGCAACAGAACGTACTGGTGTTCAGCACCAGCAGATAACGAAATAAAAGGCATGAACAAAATCATTATTGAAATGTATTTTGAGGATCAGTCCATCTAATTTCAACGTGTAGGCCTAAAAATCGAATGTTTTTAGACAATTCAACCTTATGAGTAGCAAAATAAGTCATGTAAGGGCTGCATATAAAAATTATAAGCACAGACAGCTAGGCAGAGTTTACTACCAAAATAGTTTCTGTTAGCAAATGTAGATCTTAATGTTTGGAGTTCATCATGTATAAGTGTTGATTTTAAAAGCTTGTTTATTCTAAACCAAGACTCAATGAAGGAAACTACTTTCAATGAAGGAACACAAAGAATACAAAACCCATTGTATTTGGTTAACAGGCACATCATGAAAGGTCAGCACCAACTCTTACTCTAGGTCAGCAACCATTGTAGTGTTCTGACACTACATTATAGTAAGAAATGGTTTTCGGAAAGGAATACCTAATGATGATAGACACACAGGATCAGTTTTAAAAATTCTTTCCATGAGGCAATTAAATATAGAAAACTAAAACAGGATACACGTGCGCACAGATTAAATAGTTACCTATGCAATGAGACATACATGTATTTAATTAAAAAAAAAAGAGAGTGAAGATGTTCAACTGGCATACCCAAAAGCTATAAATAACATTTGAAAAATCAAGCATCTTCAGAACTGAAAGCAACCGAGTCCGTGAAAAAGAAACTGATGCAGAGGCACAGGAGATTTAAATGTAGGCAGTGCTTATGGGTCTGCCACAACTTGCATTCAGGATATAGGCAAAAAATACATGACAAAAACGGAATATGTCTGTGAAGGCTAAGCGCATGTTGCACACATAAGTGGTGTCCTGTAAGTCAACAATCTTGAGTCCATGAGTGGGCTTCTAAAGCCTATAAACCGAAAACCATTAGCAACACAATATTAAAAGTTACTTTACAGCCCTTAAAAAGGTAAAACGCGAGTTCTTATAATGGGGCTGAAAACAGTGGCAGCTGGAATTGCTATGGTAATGTAATAGCGTAAGATATTTGGCACAAAGGTAAGGTGCATGAAACAGGTAAAAGTATAGTGACTGGGAGCCAGGTTCATGTCAGAGGTGTAGTGCTGGGAAGTAAATGGCATAGGTATGGTAAAACCGTCATGGCAGAGGAATGTAGAAGAGGATGGAAGGAAGGGCTGCATAGAGCAGCAGTCATAGGTATCCTGCGGGGAATAAGGAAAGGGTATCCAGTGATAGGCGTGACTCTAACAGAGGCTGAAGGTACTGCGGTTGTAATAACCTTTATCTTAGGAGCTGCGCACAGATAGCAGCAGCACAGCCCCGTCACATCCAAGTGGTTCCCTTAATGAAAGCTGTTTGAGGTGATTGTGATACGAACATCAGAGAGATGCTTCGATAAGCACCAACGAAGGTGCCCGAGAATGGCATATATCCGTCAATAGTGCGGGCAGTTGGGATGGCGGTGACTGAACTGGGCAATGTGCATGGGGGAAGAGAGCCCGCAGTGGCAGCTTTCCACCCCCTCAGGCGCCGCAGCATGAGGCCTGGCAGGGCCATGCTGAGCGCCGCCTCGATGTGCGAGGACTCGTAGAGCTCCTGCAGCTGGCAGTCCATGAGCAGCAGCTGCTCGCTGCCCTGCTCCATCTGCTCCTTCATCCAGGAAAGTGAAAGCGGGCACAGCGTGCTAAACATATGCAAATCATTTTGTGACTTATAAGAAATAGTGCTTACAAGAATAAAAACCAAACATTGGCAATCCAATAGGACTCGCATTTACGTGAGACCTATTGAATTGAAAACGGAAGTGCCGGCAGGCAAGAAGACATGAACGGGAGTGGGGAGGTGGGGGGGGGGCGACAAGTCACAGACTGAGGGAGGGAGCAGGGGGAGACAGGGAAGAAAATAGTGTTAGGAGTAAAGGGGCCAATAGCCGTGGAAGGATACAAGTGATGAATGAGCAGGGACTAACAAGCCTCAAACCAATTGGAAGGCAGCATTTAAGACAAAAGTCACTGGGCAGAGAGTGGGCGGAGCTTCCATGTAGCTTCCAAACTACAGTATATACTGCACGCCTCACGGTGCGATGGCAGCTCATTCGCGCTGCAACGCTAAGCGAGACCTAAAAAGGAGAGAGTACGTTTTCTCAACCCAGTAGAGTGGTTGATGTTAAAAAAAATGTGGTTGTGTTGGAGGGTGGAAGAGAATGGATTTTTGATAATCTGAGCAAAGCTCATGGTCCTGATTATTCTTAATGTTCACTGTATAATTGAGAGCAAAGCTAATGATCCTAATTATTCTTAATTCTTAATTATTCTTAATGTTCACTATATAATCTATTGTATTTCTAATGTGTTATATATTGTTGTGTTTCTTTAAAAGGGGAAAGATATGTAAGAAACTTTCTATTGCTGATGTAATATCCTGAGGTAATTTAGAATATGATGATCTGGCAGTTGATGAAGCCTAGAGCTGCTGGAAGTTGATGTTCTTTGGAACTGAAATAAAGAAGCTTAATTTACACATGTGTGGTGTAAATTACTAAAATGTGTAGGACCTGTGATCCACTCTTGTCTAGTGTACAATACAAACATACATCATGTTTACGTAATCTTAACCTTATCAGGAGCTGTTCCCACTTTCAATGCTGTGCATTTAAAACCACCAATCAATCCAAAAAGTTATTGTAGTTATCTTTGTAATCAGAACATAGGTACAAAAGGTGTTTTATACATGCACTCCCATCCAGGGTACTCATTGTCACCCTGTACCAGACAGTGTTTCCCTTATCCCATGTAGGTACAAGAGTCTCTGTCATGTGTACTCTTCAGGGTCCTTTTTAAGACAAGCAGAATTTATCCATGGGTTGCTGAGACTTTCTATCTGTATGTCTTGCTTCTGATGTCCATTGTCATGTGACTTCAGTCTCTCAGTGTCTACTGATGTGTGGGGTGATGTTGATAGCTCATGTTGTTCATGTGTAGGAGTATTCATGTCCTGCAGGTCTAGGAATTCTAGAAACGGCTCCAGTGTGTCTGGTTCTGCCATTTCCTTGGTCCCCTTTCTAGCATAATTATATTTGTTGGTGCTGGAAAGCCAAAGTGAATGTCTCATTTTCAAAGCTCATGCCAAGAGGCTAAGAACTGATTGTTAATACTCATAACTATCAAAACATCAACTGCAATATGAATCTTATTGCATCTGTTCATGAACAGGTCTTGTTCCCTACCATTCATTAGGGTTTTTCATGCTCCTCAATAGGCACGCAGTGATTTGTTGAGGGCCAATCCTAGAGTTATTTTTCCTTATCTGGACTCTGTGGACCCATTGCAACGTGAGAGAGGGAGTAAAGGTTATTTTTGTTAGTTCTAGGGGGAGGTGAGAAAGATATGCTATCATATCAGCACCTGTAGCTTTCTCTGGGATTTGTGTGATCCGCCAACAAGTTATTTCAACTGTTTCTGTCCTCAAAGTCTTGCAGTTTCTTATGCAGGTACCAATAATCTTGGTGCCAGTGTCCTGATTTTGATAATGTTTGCTCCACAGATGCCATCTTGTTTTCTTTATCCATGAAGTATATGTTGAATTGTGCTATTGATGTGTGGATTGAAGAATCACTTTTTCCGTGGAATTTGTGTTATTTTCCAAAGATCTGATTGCTAGTTTAATGAACATCTGTCCATTCATGATTGTGTCCAATGTTACCTTGAATATGATAGTAGGGTAGGTGGCCATTGCTTTCTGACTTTTTCCAAGTCACTGTTTCCTTAAAGAGCAGCGTCTCACTGGTTTATAGATAGACTTGAGATGTTTGTATGGGGTCATGATAAGTTAGAGATGAAATCCTGACAATAGGAGCTGGTATGACCAGCAACAAGTGGGGATCTGCTCCTATGTTACGCTGATCTGTCAGTAGCAAATTTCTCTTCCTTTCAAAGCAACATCTGTCCTCCTTGATAGATCTGAAGAGCCCAGCCAACAGAAGGGAGAGGGAGTGTGAAATAACTCTTGGATAGTGATGCATTACTGACCGATATAAACAGTATTCCTTAGTTAGCGGCCAGGTCATGAATGAGACATCTTAAAGCAAATTTAGAGTGCAATGCTCAATAAAAGGCTTCGATTTCTGTTAGTTTTCCCTGTTTGCTATGTCCACTTTCAACGCTAGGAAGATTGCGTGGTATGTTGATTGAAACAGGAGGCCAGTGTTGAGACTCTAAGGGGCATACTCCCAACATCGCAGTCTATCTCGAGAAATTTACACCGTGTTAACCAAGTATTCACAACACGGTGGTACCATGCGATAGTTACCAGACAACGTGTCAAATGGGCGCGTTAAAATCAACACCACGCTGCAAAAATGCAAAACACGTACGCAAAAAAAGCTGCGATGAGGCCAATTTTGATACAAAAATCAGCTAAAACAAGCGACAGGCCTGCAATCCACATGCGTCAGGCAGGAACAATCACCATAAAAGTTGAAAAAAAACAGACAAACAAATGCCAAACAACAGCGAAGAAACATGGATATTGCCAGAGCAAGTACGGAGGAGAACCAGAACCCCACAAGCCCCCCGGAGGACCTGCCTGGGACCTCAGGGTCAGGGAAGGCCAAGGAGAAGAAGAGTAGGAAGAAGCGCTTCAGTCCGCAGGAAAACAGGATTCTGATAATGGAGGTGGTCGAACACCATCAACAACTGTTCGTCACCTCCACTGTGTCATTGGCAACAAAAAATGGACTATGGTAGGCCGTCGTGGACAAGGTGAATGCAGTGGGAGTGCTAAAGAGGACAATGGAAGAGGCCAAGAGGTGTTGGAATGAAGTGAAGTGCAAAACCAAGCTGAAACTCGCCAACAACTGGAAGGCAGCAATGCAGACTGGAGGTGGGAGTCCTGCACCACAGGAGGAGCTGGACGACATGGAGGAATTGGTGTCCACAGTCATCAGTGGGGAGACGGGGCAGGAGTTGGTGGACCAGACACTGCTCAACAGGACCGGACACAACAGCAACAGGGTGAGTAACGACCAGGGACTGGGGAGACGGGAGGAGATGGGCACAATGGCACACATGCACAATTGAGCTGAGCACAACTGCAGACAAATCATGCCCCAGACCCCAACTCCCACCAAGAGAACAATGTACCCAAGTATGCAACATTTCAGCACTATTTAAGCACAGAAGTCAGAGGCACACCGCATGTAAGGGATAAGGGGCAGCCAAATCAGAGCTGCAGGGGCAACTCCCCCAAAACACGGCTCACACACATCACATGCAGAGCACATCAACATTGACAATGACGTGACACAATCCGCAACACGTCCACAACAGAACAGAGGACACAACTGGTGCCGCTTGTGTACAGAAACTGGCCAATCATATATGGCATCCCAGGGAAATGTGAGTTGACAATGTACAAGTACAAACACACATCCGTGATGCTGTCAAAATGTCCACTGTCCCGCATAATATAGGCAGCTCCCCACAAACAGTCACAATGTACACTGTCATTCAGTCCGAATGTAAACATGTACAATTTGCCGACATACATGTGAACACAATGTTAAACTGCATCTCCCCTTCACATTTCAGAGGGAAATTCAACACCTCCTGCAGAGCAGTCCCAACCTCTCTTCTCTGATGACGAAGAGGACCACCACACCTTCAACTCCGACGCCCTCCAAGAGTTCATTGACAGTCCCCGCAGCCCACCTCAAGGAGCAGGGCAGCCCAGCTGCAACGAGGACACCCCACCCCTGCACAAACCACATGGCAGGCAGCACCCACCACCACGTCTGCCTCCCAGGACCCCAACGAAGAACACATGGCCTTCCAATGCTGTGTGTTAGGATGCCAGGAGCAGCTGGCTGAAAAGGTTCGGGTGGGCTTCGACCGCATGGCAGACAAACTAGATACCATACGTGGGTGTCTAAGTCCCATCAGGGACCACTCACAGTTCTTAACGGACACCAACAGTCCGCTCCATGCTCTCCAATGAACCATGGCTGACATCGCTAGAGTCCTAATTGTGAGACAAGAACAGCTGTGTAGTCAGAGTGGCTCCAGCGAGCTCGCCCAGGAGGTGGGACTCATGCAGAGGCTCATGGAGAACATGGAGTGGGCCAATGCGGAAAGAGTAGCTGCCACAGCTGCACACCAGCGACAGGTAGCTGGATTCCACAGTGACCTCAAAACCATCCTCATGGCATTGCTGCCACAAGGCCTGGCGCTGATGCATGCTGCTGCTACCACTACATCCACATCTCCGCCTACTGAAGTGTCAGTGCCACACAGTGCGGCAGACATTCCACCTCCAGCCCCTGAGGTGTCACTGCCACACAGTGCTGATGAAAGGTCAGTACCACCCACACGTGAGGCACACGAAACAGCAGAGGATGAAGATGTGGATGAATCTGCCCTCGTGGTCAGAAGGAAGTGGTAGCATCCATCTCCGCCTCATGGCCGGTTTCAGCTTGGTTCTGCCCTCTGCATCATCACCTTCCACTGTCCCCTGATACACTCTACAACACTCACCTTGGATCTTGCAATGGACTGACATATTCTGTTTGATCGCCAATGACACAGCTATCAGACTGCGGACTGAACTCTTCCACTTCCTTTGAACTAGTCATTCCCTGAATGACTATGGCTGGCCTTTCATGGGCCAACAATTGAAAGTGGGGTTTGCATGGCCCCGTACTGTTCCAGATGCAACACTCCACTGAATGTGCATTAAACATTCCGAATCACACAGATGTGTCGTTTCAATGGTCTTTCAAGTGTGGTAGTATGGATGACTATAGGGTCAGTGAATTCCTCTTACATCCATGTGGCTCTTGTCATTGGACTTGGGTCACAGGGTGACACATTGCCGATTGTCGTCCGGGTGGTGCCGACGCAACAACAGCGACACACACATTTGTTACTTCCTTGTCCAGCCCCATACGGAACCATGCCCAGAGCCCCCGGGTCATTGTTCAAACCCTTACACTGGACTGGCATACGCCAGGCCAGCCCACTATGCTAACTCTCCAGGGAGGGACAACAAAGCCGTGTGTGCCAGAACTCCCCTTAGTCCACACATGTTCAGTGGCTCCATGGCATCTGTTGTTCTTCAGGTGTGGCTCTGGGTTGGGCTCTCTTTTCTGGTGCAGCTTGTAGTCCGACTTTGCACCAGTTTGGAGCAGGTGTTAGTTTCCTGGTGCTAACAAGCCTTATCGCCTGTTTTGTGATCTTATCGTAGATCAAGCTGGTCATTGAGAATGTTGAGGTGTGGTGTTGTCGCGGCTTTTTGCACGGGAACGCCTACTCTGCATCTCATTAGCGATAGTTGCCGGGGCCATCTGTGGCGATGTTTTTTGCAGCTGCTAAAGCCGGAAAACTGGTGATATCGGCTGTTTGCACCAGCTAGTGGATGGGGCGGTAAATTTATTGCGACTTTGGCTGCGTTAAAGTGCCGTTAACTCGACGATAGCTCCTTGAGAATATGACCCTAAGATAGTCGCCAGTAGCATGTCAGCGGTATGGCGAAATATTGGATACAAAATAATTAAATACAAAATGTACAAAAAAAATCAAGGAAAAAAATATTGACTTTACATACTTTGTATATAAAGAACAAAATATTGACAACAAATATATAGGACCTAAATATCATCTCAAATAGGTAAGTACACTGAATTTTAAATATTAAAGAGCATATTAAGTTAAAAAATATATTAACTTACAAATATTATAGTTCGAAAATATATATCAAATCAAAAATATGCATATAAATAAATACAATTGAAAAATATACATGAATAATAAAACATTAATTAATTATCAATAATTAAAGTACTAACATATATTTACAATTCAATCATTACAAAATAGATAATATTTTAATAAAGATATTACTCCAAATTGTACATAATTAAAAAAGTTAATGTATTTTTTCAAATGATATTATAAAAATAAATATAAAAAAATCTAACAACAAGAAATCCAAGTCTTAAATTCACTATCCCTACCCAAATTAACCAAATTAAGGGGAAAGTGTTGAACTTTGGTTAGGGTCAGATTTACTATCACCTCTCCAAATTAAGTTGCAGTGGGCAAAGTGTTGGACTTTGGAGTTGTCCAATGTACTATTCCCACTCCAGTTTAAGCAACAGTAGAGAAAGCGTTGGACTTTAGAGGGGTCAGATTTGCTATACCAACTACAAAGTAAGCAATAGCAGGAAAAGTGCTTTACTTTTGAGAGTTTGGATTTACTATTCTGATTCTAACCTGAGCAACACTAAGGAAAATGATTTACTATACCCACTTAAGCCTAAGCCACAGTACGGAATGTGTTAGACTTTGAAAGGGTCTGATTTACTATTCCTGCTCCAAAATAAGCAAGAGTAGGGAAAGTGCTTTACTTTGGAAGAGTCAGGTTTACTTTTAACATTCTAACCAGAGCAGCAGTAATGAAAGGATTGAATTTGGAGAGGTCAAAATTACTATTCTGACAGCAACCTGATAGGGAAATGTGGGTCTTTGAAGGAGTCAGATTTGGTATACTCACTCCATCATAAGCAATAGTAGTGAAAGTTTTGGACTTAGAAGGGGGTCAGATTTATTATTTTCATTCCTAACTTTTAAAAAAATTTACACATAGACATTACCATAAAATATATTTTAACAAATATACAAACCATTCTTTTTTATGTTGCATACTGTATACAATAATTATATATTAAAATTAATACATTACCACCATTGTAAATATGTATAAATATGTACAATTTAAAAACATTAAAAATATATGCATTTAAAGCTCTTCACAGCCTACTGCCCCAAAAATCCAACCCCTACAAAAACTAATTAAAATAATATGTAATTTTTTTACATTAATGTATAAAATAATACTAACACATACTTAATACATAAACAACTACAATGCAATACAATCAAATTAAATACAAATTAAGTAACCAATTAAAATATTAATAATCATGTTAGCAAATTAGCAATTGCAATAATACATTACCATTTTATTTAAAATAATTACATTATTTAAAATAAAATGATTTAAATAATATACAAATTTAAAAATTTTAATTTTATGAGTGATGTAATATGTGAGGGGTGCATTGCAGGGGTGCGAGTTATAGTTAGATCAACTAACTATAACAGCTGATTTTCTCTGGTTTTGTACGAGTGAAATGTCCAACTAACTATAACATCCATGAAACCTGTGGTTTTATCAGTGAATTTCAAAGGTTTTTTAAATGCAAATTTCTAACTAAAACATCCCTGAAACCTCCGTTTTTTCAGTGAATTTCTAAGGTTTTTAAATGCTAATCCCTAACTATAACTTCCTTGAAACCTCTGTTTTTTTCAGTCAATTACTAAGGTTTTTTAAATGCTAATTTCTAACCATGCCTACATGGGTAGGACATGTGCAGAAATTGGAAGAAAGAAGCAAGAGAAGTGCAGAAAGAAGCAATAGAGGTACAGAAAGAAGCAAGAGAAATGGAGAAAGAGGCAACAGAAGTCCAGAAAGAGGAAGACAAGTGCAGAAAGAAGCAAGCGGAGTGCAGGAAGAACCTATAGAAGTGCAGAAAGAGGCCTATTTAGACTGTACTTGCAACAGACTCATACAAAATAGCTTAATCACTAATTCGTCTCCCAAGATGTCTTAAACCTCACTTTTCTCTTGACGAATCAATATTCATCGACTGCTCAGAATGTATGCATGCGTGTGTCTCTGCTTTTACCTAGTGACACATTACATAAAAATAAATATACAAATACTTGAATACCTGTGTTTCAAACAGCATATTCTGTAAATTTGTATACAAAAAGGTAGAAGCAAGAGAAGTGCAGAAAGAAGCAACATATGTACAGAAAGAGGCAAGAGGGGTGTAGAAAAAAGCAAGAGAGATGCAGAAAAAAGCACGAGAAGTGCACACAGACCCAAAGAATGTGCAGAAAGAGGCAAGAGGGGTGCAGAAAGAAGAAAGAGAAGGGCAGAAAGAGGCAAGAGAGATGCACAAAGAGGGAAGAAGGGTGCAGAAAGAGGCAAGAGGGGTGAAGAAAGAGGCAAGAGGTGTACAGAAAGAAGCAACAGAGATACAGAAAGAGGCAAGAGAACTGCACAAAGAGGCAACAGAGTTGGAGAAACAGACAAAAGAGGTCTATACAGAGGGAACAGAGATGCAGACAGGCAAAAGAATTGCAGAAAGAGGGATGAGGGGTGCAGAAAGAGGCAAGAGGGGTACAGAAATTTGCAAGATAGGTGCAGAAAGAAGCAAGAGCAGTGCAGAAAGAACCAAGAGAGATGCAGAAAGAGGCACGACGGGTGCAGAAAATAGAAAAAGAGGTAAATAAAGAGGGAAGACTGTGCAGAAAGAGGCAAGAGAACTGCAGAAAGAGGCAACAAAGGTGCAGAAAGAGGCAAGACAGGAACAGGAAAAAGGAAGAAGGGTGCAGAAAGAAGCAAGAGAGGTGCAGAAAGAGACAAGAGGGGTGCAGAAAGAGGCAAGAGAGATGCACAAAGAGAGAAGAAGGGTGCAGAAAGAGCAAAGAGGGGTGCCGAAAGAAAAAGAGGTACAGAAAGAAGAGAAGTGTAGAATGAAGCAACAGGAGTACATAAAGAGGCAGTAAGGGTACAGAAAGAGGCACGAGGGGTGAAGAAAGAGGCAACAGAGGAACAGAAGGAGGCAAGAGAACTGCAGAAAGAGGTTAGAGTGTTGCAGAAACAGGCAAAAGAGGTGAAGAAAGAGGGAACAATGGTGGAGACAGGCACAAGAGAAGAGCAGAAAGAGGCAAGTGGGGTGCAGAAATGTGCAAGAGAAGTGCAGAAAGAAGCAAGAGCTGTGCAGAAAGAACCATCAGAGGGACAGAAAGAAGCAAGAGGGGTACAGAAAGCGAAGAGAGAAGTGCAGAAAGACGCAAAAGAGGTGCAGAAAGAGGCAAGAGGGGTACAGAAAGAGGCAAGAGAACTGCAGAAAAAGGCAAGAGTGTTGCATAAACAGGCAAAAGAGGTGCAGAAAGAGGGAACAGGAGTAGAGACAGGTGCAAGAGATGTGCAGAAAGTGGGAAGAGGGGTGCAGAAATGTACAAGAGAGGTACAGAAAGAAGCAAGAGCTGTGCAGAAAGAACCAACAGAGGTGCAGAAAGAGGCAAGAGAGGTACAGAAAGAGGAGAGAGAAGTGCAGAAAGAAGCAAAAGATGTGCAAAATGAGGCAAGAGGGGTGCAGAAAGTGTGAAAAGTAGTCTAGAAAGAACCAAAAGATGTGCAGAAAGAGACAAGAGAGTTGAATAAAGAGGCAAGAGATGTGCAGAGAAAGGGAAGAAGGGTGCAGAAACAAGCAAGAGAAGTGCAGAAAGAGGCAAGTGAGTAGCAGAAGGAAGCAAAAGAACTGCAGAAAGAGACAAAAGAGGTGCAGAAAGAGGGAAAATGGTACAGAAAGAGGCAAGAGGGATGCAGAAATTTGCAAAAGAGGTACATAAAGAAGCAAGAACAGTGCAGAAAGAACAAACAGATGTGCAGAAAGAAGCAAGAGGGGTACAGAAAGTGGCAAGAGCAGTGCAGAAAGAACTAAAAGATATGCAGAGAGAGGCAAAAGAGGTACAGAAAGAGGCAAGAGATGTGCAGAAAAGGGAAGAAGGGTGCAGAAAGAAGCAAAAGAAGTGCAGAAAGAGGCAACAGAAGTCCAGAAAGAGGAAGAAAGGTGCAGAAAGAAGCAAGAGATGTGCAGAAAGAACCTATAGAAGTACAGAAAGAGGCCTACTTTGACTGTACCATACAACAGACTCATACAAAGTAGCCTAATCACTAATCTGTCTCCCAAGATGTCGTAAAGCTCACTTTTCTCTTGAAGGTTCAATATTCATCGACTGCTCAGAATGTTAGGCCTAACAAATATAAAACAGCAATCCTAAGCATATCACTGTTGTAAGTCTGACCAAGATTTTGAAGGTATCCATACGTGTGTCTTTGCTTTTACCTAGTGACACGTTACATGAAAATAAACTTACAAATACTTGAATACCTGTATTTCAAACAGCATGTTCTTTAAATTTGTGTACAAAAAGGTAGAAGCAAGAGAAGTGCAGAAAGAAGCAACATATGTACAGAAAGAGGCAAGAGGGGTGTAGAAAAAAGCAAGAGAGATGCAGAAAAAAGCACGAGAAGTGCACACAGACCCAAAGAATGTGCAGAAAGAGGCAAGAGGGGTGCAGAAAGAAGAAAGAGAAGGGCAGAAAGAGGCAAGAGAGATGCACAAAGAGGGAAGAAGGGTGCAGAAAGAGGCAAGAGGGGTGAAGAAAGAGGGGTACAGAAAGAGGCAACAGAGATACAGAAAGAGGCAAGAGAACTGCACAAAGAGGCAACAGAGTTGGAGAAACAGACAAAAGAGGTCCATAAAGAGGGAACAGAGATGCAGACAGGCAAAAGAATTGCAGAAAGAGGGATGAGGGGTACAGAAAGAGGCAAGAGGGGTACAGAAATTTGCAAGATAGGTGCAGAAAGAAGCAACAGCAGTGCAGAAAGAACCAAGAGAGGTGCAGAAAGACGCAAGAGAGGTGGACATGTGTGCAGACAGAGGCAAGAGAGGTGCAGAAAGAAGGAAGAGGGATACAGAAAGAGGCAAGAGGGATGCAGAAATTTGTAGTAAATGTGCATAAAGAAGCAAGATCAGTGCAGAAAGAACCAACAGAGATGCAGAAAGAGGCAAGAGTGGTACAGAAAGAGGCAAGAAAAGTACAGAAAGAAGTAAAAGAGTTGCAGAAAGAGGCAAGAGAACTGCAGAAAAAGACAAGAGAGGTGCAGAAAGAGGAAGGAGAGGTGTACAAAGATACAAAAGGGGTACAGAAAGAGGAAAGAGGTGTGCAGAAAGAAGCAAGAGAAATGCAGAAAGAAGCAATAGAGGTGCTGAAACAGGATAGAAAGTTGCAGAAAGAGGGAACAGGGGTGCAGAAAGAGGTAAGAGGGATAAATAAATTTGCAAGAGAGGTACAGAAAGAAGCAAGAGCAGTGCAGAAAGAAGCAAGAGAAGTGCAGAAAGACGCAAGAGAGGTGGACATATAGGGCAGAGGGGTACAGAACGAGGCAAGAGGGATGCAGACATTTGCAAATGAGGTGCAGAAAGAAGCAAGAACAGTGCAGAAAGAACCAAGAGAGGGGCAAAAAGAGCAAAAGAGGAGTGCAGAAAGAGGTAGGAGAGGTGCAAAAAGAAGCAAGAGAGGTACAGAAAGAGGCAGGACGGATACAGAGATAAGGGGGAAAAAAGTACAGAAAGAAGCAACAGAGGTGCTGAAAGAGGTGCGAAGGGTACAGAAAGAGGCAAGAGAAGTGCCGAAAGAAGCAACATGGGTGCAGAAAGAGGCAAGAGAGGTACAGAAAGAGGGAAGAGTGGTGCTGGAAGAGGCAAGAAGGGTGCAGAAAGAAGCAAGTGAGGTGCAGAAAGTGGCAACAGAAGTACAGAAAGAAACAAGAGATTTGCAGAAAGAAGCAAGAGAAGTGCAGAAAGAGGCAAGAGAATTGTTGAAAGAAGCAACAGAGGTGAAGAAAGAAGCAAGAGAAGTGCAGAAAGAGGCAAGTGAGATGCTGAAAGAGGCAAGAGAGGTACAGAAAAGAAAATGGCAAGAGAACTTCAGAAAGGCAAGAGGGATGCAAAAAAGGAAAGAAGGGTGCATAAAGAAGCAAGAGAGGTGCAAAACGAAGCAAGAGAAGTGAAGAAAGAAGCAATAGAGGTGTAGAAAGTGGGAAGACGAGTTCAGAAAGAGACAATAGGGGGGCAGAAAGAAGCAAGAGAGGTGAAGAAAGAGGCAAAAGAAGTGCAGAAAGAACACAGAATGGTGCAGAAAGAAGCAAGAGAAGTGCATAAAGTAGAAACAGTGGTGCACAACCAGGATAGAGGGGTGCAGAAAGAGGGAAGAGAGCTGTAGAAAGAGGCAAGAGAGTTGCACAAAGAGGGAAGTCGGGTACAGAAAGAGGCAAGAGGGGTGCAGAAAAACAAGAAAAGTACAGAAAGAAGCAACAGAGGTGCAGAAAGAGGCAAGAGGTTGCAGAAAGAGGCAACAGAAGTGCAGAAAGAAGCAACAGGTGCAAGAGAAGTACAGAAAAAGGCAAGATAGGTGCAGAAACAAGCAGGAGGGGTGCAGAAAGAGGGAACAAAGATACAGAAAGAGGCAAAAGAAGTGAAGAAAGAAGTAAGAGAGGTGCAGAAAGAGTCAAGAGAAGTGCAGAAAGAAGAAACAGAGGTGTACAAAGAGGCAAGAGGGGTGCAGAAAAAGGTAAGAAAAGTATGGAAAGAAGCAAAAGAGGTACAGAAAGAGGCAAGAGAACTGCAGAAAAAGACAAGAGAGGTGCAGAAAGAGGCAGGAGAGGTGCACAAAGATACAAAAGGGGTACAGAAAGAGAAAAGAGGTGTGCAGAAAGAAGCAAGAGAAGTGCAGAAAGAAGCAATAGAGGTTCTGAAACAGGATAGAAAGGTGCAGAAAGAGAGAACAGGGGTGCAGAAAGAGGTAAGAGGGATAAAGAAATTTGCAAGAGAGGTACAGAAAGAAGCAAGCGCAGTGCAGAAAGAAGTAAGAGAAGTGCAGAAAGACGCAAGCGAGGTGGACAAATAGAGCAGAGGGGTGCAGAAAGAGGCAAGAGGGATGCAAACATTTGCAAAAGAGGTGCAGAAAGAAGCAAGAGCAGTGCAGGAAGAACCAAGAGAGGGGCAAAAAGAGCAACAGAGGGGTACATAAAGAGGTAGGAGAGGTGCTCAAAGAGGCAAGAGAGGTACAGAAAGAGGCAGGAGGGATACAGAGATAAGGGGAAAAAAGTACAGAAAGAAGCAACAGAGGTGCTGAAAGAGGTGCAAAGGGTACAGAAAGAGGCAAGAGAAGTGCAGAAAGAAGCAAGTGAGGTGCAGAAAGTGGCAACAGAGGTACAGAAAGACACAAGAGAGGTGCAGAAACAAGCAAGAGAAGTGCAGAAAGAGGTAAGAGAATTGCTGAAAGAAGCAACAGAGGTGAAGAAAGAAGCAAGAGAAGTGCAGAAAGAGGCAAGTGAGATGCTGAAAGAGGCAAGAGAGGTACAGAAAATGGCAAGAGAACTTCAGAAAGGCAAGAGGGATGCAAAAAAGGAAAGAAGGGTGTATAAAGAAGCAAGAGAGGTGCAAAACGAAGCAAGAGAAGTGAAGAAAGAAGCAAGAGAGATGCAGAAAGAGGGAAGGCGAGTGCAGAAAGAGACAACAGGGGGGCAGAAAGAAGCAAGAGAGGTGAAGAAAGAGGCAAAAGAAGTGCAGAAAGAAGACAGAAGGGTGCAGAAAGAGGCAATAGAAGTGTAGAAAGTAGAAACAGTGGTGCACAACCAGGCTAGAGTGGTGCAGAAAGAGGGAAGAGATCTGTAGAAAGAGGCAAGAGAGTTGCACAAAGAGGGAAGAAGGGTACAGAAAGAGGTAAAAGGGTGCAGAAAAAAGCAAGAAAAGTATAGAAAAAAGCAACAGAGGTGCAGAAAGAGGCAAGAGGTTGCAGAAAGAGGCAACAGAAGTGCAGAAAGAAGCAACAGATGCAAGAGAAGTGCAGAAAAAGGCAAGATAGGTGCAGAAACAAGCAGGAGAGGTGCAGAAAGAGGGAACAGGGATACAGAAAGAGGCAAAAGAAGTGCAGAAAGAAGTAAGAGAGGTACAGAAAGAGGCAATAGAAGTGCAGAAAGAAGGAACAGAGGTGCACAAAGAGGCAAGAGGGGTGCAGAAAGAGGAAATAGAGGTGTAGAAAGAGGCAAGAGAGTTGCACAAAGAGGGAAGAAGGATACAGAAAGAGGCAAGAGGGGTGCAGAAAGAAGCAACAGAAGTGCAGAAAAAGCAAGAGAAGTGGAGAAAGCAGTAAAAGAAGTGCAGAAAGAGGGAACAGAGGCAAGAGAAGTGCAGAACGAGGCAAGAGAGGTGCAGAAACAGGCAGAAGAGATGCAGAAAGAGGGGCAGGTGTACAGAAAGAAGCAAGTAGTCCTCAAGTCAGGCATGTGCCTTTTGCATATATGGTGTCAATCTGTTCAGTAGTTCCTGAGAAAATTGCAGTTAAAAGTACATAAATATCTATATGCGCGCACCGTGCGTGCACGGTGCTCTCACGGGGCGCGCACCAAATGTCCGCGAGCGTAATTCTGATTGGTGGTTAGATGTCAGTCAACATTCCAATCGGTCGAAATCAGGAAGTGTCGGACGCCATTTTGTGTGTGACAGTGAAAAAGAAAGGTGGAGAACGTGAAAAGGGGGCAGGGTAGAGAGTTCCTGACCCCCTAGCCTTTGTCAGGGGGTCCCTGAAGGACCCCGAAGGGTGAAAAAAACATTTTTTTTTTCAAAAAATCGCGGGGTGCGCGCGCGGTGCGTGCACCCCCCTGCCGCCATTTTGAGTTTTAGAGGCAGAAGAGAGCTAAAAACACAAGTGGAGAACATGCAAAGGGGGCAGGGTAGAGAGTTCCTGACCCCCTAGACTTTGTCAGGGGGCCCCTGAAGGACCCCGAAGGGTGAAAAAAACATTTTATTTTTTTTCAAAAAATCGCGGGGTGCGCGCATGGTGCGTGCACCCCCCAGCCGCCATTTTGAGTTTTAGAGGCAGAAGAGAGCTAAAAACACAAGTGGAGAACCTGAAAAGGGGGCAGGGTAGAGAGTCCCTGACCCCCTAGGCCTTCTCAGGAGGACCACGAAAGACCCCTAAGGTCCCCAAAAAAAAAAAAAAAAGTATAAATATTGCGCAGTGCATGCACGGTGCGCGCACCGTGAAAAACCCTTAAAAAAAAAAACATTTTAAACTGTTCATAAGTTTATAGAAGATATTAACTATGCTGTTTAACTTTATCCAAATTAAAAAAAAAGAGCTGAGCCATTCCATATTACAGGATACAGTCAATCTATAACTATATACATAGGTAGTTTATTGTAAAATAAATATATAAAAAATATAATAATACATACATAAATTAGCATTTAATAAACCTTACAAATTCACTAAAATACCCACAGGTTTCACACACGTTATAGTTAGAAATTAGCATTTAAAAAACCTTGCAAATTCACTAAAAAAACATAGGTTTCACACACGTTATAGTTAGGAATTAGCATTTAAAAAACCTTGCAAATTCACTGAAAAACCTTAGGTTTCACACACGTTGTAGTTAGGAATTAGCATTTAAAAAGCCTTGCAAATTCACTGAAAAAACCATAGGTTTCACAGACGTTATAGTTAGGAATTAGCATTTAAAAAACCTTGCAAATTCACTGAAAAAACCATAGCTCCTACCCTGAAAGTTTTGTGGTGATTCGTCAAGCGGGGGCCGAGAAAAAAGGGGGGTCCCAAAACGCGTTTTCCCCATGCAATTTCCCATAGGATCTGTTGTTGAGGCTACAGCCCGAACCGCTGAACGGAATTACACCAAATTTGGCAAAGAGGTAGTCCTCAGTTCGGACTCGTGCCTTTTGCATAAATGGTGTGAATCTGTTCAGTAGTTCCTGAGAATATGAAGGTAAAAAAGTTAGTGATATCTATGCCGCGGAGGATCTGCGGACCGTACACGCACCGTATGCGCACCCTTCCCGAACCGAGCGCGCACCCTCCCGATCGCGTGCTGAATGCTAATTGGCTGTTGAGTGTCTGTCTACATTCGAAACCAGGAACTGTTGGCGGCCATTTTTTGCCTCTGTAGAAGCGAGGCTGAAGAAGCAAGGGGAATAAGTGTGTAAAACATATAAAGGGGGCAGAGTGGAAATACTCTGACCCTCTAGAGGTGCTTAGGGGGTCCCAGAAGCACCCCCTGGGGCCCCCATTTAAAAAAAAAAACGGCGAAATGCGCGCAGGGTGCGCGCATCCTATCGCGTTTGGTGCACGGATCCTCTCGCGTTGGGTGCGCGGATCCAAAAACATGGAAATAAAATATATAAAATAAAGTTTTGAACAAATAGTTAAAAAATTATTTTGAAAAATATAAAAAAATATGTTTGAAAAACCCATTGAATTCAAATAATATTTTTTAATTTTGAAAAGAATTAATTGAAAAAATAAGTTTAAAAAATGGCGATAAAAAAGTATTTTTTTAAAAACATAATTAATGAAATTGACACACTGAATTGGAAAAATATAGAAATCCAATCAAAATCATTAAACATGATATCTTTAGAGATAAGTTATCGATAGGAATTAGCATTTAAAAAACCTTTGAAATTCACTGAAAAAACCATAGGTTTCATGCACGTTATAGTTAGGAATTTGCATTTAAAAAACCTTTGAAATTCACTGAAAAAACCAAAGGTTTCAGGGGCGTTATAGTTAGGAATTGGCATTTAAAAAGCCTTAGAAATTCACTGAAAAAACCATAGGTTTCAGGGGCGTTATAGTTAGCTGGACATTTCCCTCGTACAAAACCCTAGAAATTTCCCTGTTATAGTTAGTTCAGCTAACTATAACTCGCTCCCCCGCAATGCACTGCTGATGACGTCACATATTACATCACTCATGACATGGTTAGTGACATCACTGATCACATCACTGATGACATCTCAAATGACATCACTGATGACGTCATCCATGTGATAAATTAGTGCATCTTCTCACACCCTAATATAAACTTTGATACACCGACTCAAAATTTCAGACGGCCATTTTGAAAACCATAGATACTCCAATACCAATAACTACATACCCACTCATTAACTCTTAGGTCTACATACACCTCCACTCACTCACCTGTACAGTCACTACGTACAAGACTGTCATATGCATTTATACACCTATATAGACACTCACACACTGCCAATCATACATTGAGGTACTGACACACCTAGTCAGTCGTGCAAATAATTAAACACAGTCCAATTTACTCACCTATACAGTTAAACACACTCAAGTTCACTTACTCATAAAAATAGTACCACATTCTTACGCTCTTATACAATCATTGATACAAGCACACACTCATCCATACAACCACTATCACAATCACACACTCTCACATATACCCACTTATATACTCTTACACACATATATACTGCCTTTCACATATGTAGTTAGTCACACATGTACCACTGAGATATACATTCAATCCCTAACACACCCATACATACACTCACCCAACCATACAGTCCATCACAGATGCACTCTTAAAACCATGCACCCATAGAATCACCCACCCACACATCTATGCATAGAATCACACACACCCTACCCACACAAACACTCAGGCATCCATACAGATACTCAGACAACCAATCAATAACCCATATAGACACTCATATAGCTATTCACAAAACCATGCAGCCACTTATACACCAACACACAGACACATACAGACATTCACACAGTTTAGTCACTAGTCTGCAGTAAGATACATTTAATGACTCACTTATAGAGTCAGTTACGCACCTAGAAAATCATCCATTCACACACTTGTACACCCACTCATTCTTCAACAGACCTTTCCCTATATATATTAAACAAATTAAACTGTACAGAAACACATACTCACTGGATGATGTCATCAGTGATGTCACTGACCATGTCATGAGTGATGTAATATGTGACATCATCAGCAGTGCATTGCGGGGGCGCGAGTTATAGTTAGCTGAACTAACTATAACAGGGGAATTTCTAGGGTTTTGTAAGAGGGAAATGTCCAGCTAACTATAACGCCCCTGAAACCTTTGTTTTTTTCAGTGAATATATATATATATATATATATATATATATATATATATATATATATATATATATATATATATATATATATATATATATATATAAATATATATATATATATATTATCTACTGGCGGTCGCCAGTAGATAGTTATAGTTACAACCTAGTTTCCATAGGAAATCTCAAAATTCTATTTTGAATAACTTTGGCGCCGGTTGACGAATCCTCGCTAAATTTTCAAAACTAATGGGGCGCTCTGTTCAGCTCCTACCCTGAAAGTGTCGGGGTGATTCATCAAGCGGGGGCCGAGAAAAAAGGGGGGTCCCAAAACGCGTTTTCCCCATGCATTTTTCCATAGGACCTTTAGACACAGCTACAGCCAGAACGGCTGAACAGAATTACTTGAAATTTGGCAAAGAGGTAGTCCTCAGGTCAGGCATGTGCCTTTTGCATATATGGTGTAAATCCGTTCAGTAGTTCCTGAGAAATAGTAAAATCATATACATATCTGGGCGGAGCCTAACCACACATCTCATTGTGAGATCTGATTGGCTGTCAGCACTTCATCCAAGAAGTGTTGGCAGCCATCTTGGGACCAATATACATGATAGCACCTCATTAAAAAGCATTGCAGTATATAGAAGGTTTTAAGACTTTAGTTACATTATAAATCATTTGTTGATGGTACCATACTCATTTTAGGAATTGTAGTATGTTCTAAGGTGATTTTACCATGTGAAAAAGCCTTCTGCTGGGATATCATGAATCATGTTTGAGAGAAAACTATTTTCACATGCTTTTCCCACAGAGGTTTGGAAGGTGATCTATAAGCTAAACTGAGAGCATGTTTTCTGTAAATTCACATTATCTTTCTCAGTCATGTGAGAATGAAGTCTGACATTCTCAGTAAAACATGTACATCCAACAAGGGCAGAGACTGTCAGTTGATTCCTTTGTGTTCTACTGCAGCTTCCCAGAGTGTTCCAAAGAACAACCAGAGCGCTAACAGTCTTACTTATGACAAAGGTATGGCACACCTGAAGCCATCTTGATTGGAATAAAGTGGTAACATTTAAAACATTTAATTTAGAAAGGAACAAAATGAGAGGGTTCATTTTGCCATAGAATGTATGATTAGTGCTGCAGAAAGAAAAATTAGGGCACATTTTGAGTGACTTCTCAAATCCTCTTCTATTTCATTAAAGAATTCTGACATGCAGACTGAAACATGCACTTTCAATACCAGCAGCAGACTTCCCTGGTGAGCAGTAGCTTTACTACAGTGATCTAATGAGCAACTAGAGTGCTAACATTCTGAATTTATGGCAAATGTGTGACACATCTGAATGCCTTCTTCATTGAATCAAAGTAAAAAAACTGACAGTATGCCTTCTGAGGAGACTGCAGTAAATGAGGAAATTAGGAAACTTCATAACAAGTCTCCCAAGATGGCCACCAGAGACAAAAGAGCCCAAATGTAGCCCAAATATCACCGAGATGTAGCCCAAGTATAGCCCAATGACAGAAATCCCAGAGTGTTTTAAAGAACAACTAGAGCGCTAACAGTCTTACTTATGACAAAGGTATGGCACACCTGCAGCCATCTTGATTGGAATAAAGTGGTAACATTTAAAACATTTAATTTGCAAAGGAACAAAATGAGGGGGTTCATTTTGCCATTGAAATTATGACTAGTGCTGCAGAAAGAAAACTTAGGGCACATTTTGACTTCTCAAATCCTCTTCTATTTCATTAAAAAGTTCTGACATGCAGACTGAAACATGCACTTTGAATACCAGCAGCAGACTTCCCTGGTGAGCAGTAGCTTTACTACAGTGATCTAATGAGGAACTAGAGTGCTACCATTCAGAATTTATGGCAAATGTGTCACATCTGAATGCCTTCTTGATGGAACCAAAGTAAACAAGCATTGAAAATGCAATAGGTCTCACCCTCGTTTAAGTTAAAGCAATTCTGTTTGTAATTAGGTGGCTCTTTAGCTTTGCTTTTATTAGTGTTTTTCAAAATTTCATGTAAATAACATGCATATCTGTATATGTATGCATGCATTTATATTTGTATTTATATAGATATGCAGATTATATATATGTTTATATATGTATGTATATACATATATATACACATACATATATATAAATGCATATATGTGCATATGTGTGCGTGTAGAGAGGTAGAGAGAGGTAGAGAGGTAGAGATGTAGAGGTAGAGACGTAGAGGTAGAGAGGTAGAGGTAAAGAGGTAGAGGTAGAGAGGTAGAGGTAGAGAGGTAGAGGTAGAGAGGTAGAGAGTAGTAGAGAGAGAGGTAGAGAAAGGTAGAGAGGTAGAGAGTAGAGGATAAGTAATAGAGAGTAGAGAGTATAGAGAGAGTAGTAGAGAGAGTAGTAGAGAGTAGTAGAGAGAGTAGCAGAGAGTGAGTAGGAGAGAGTAGTAGTGAGTAGTAAAGAGTGAGTAGTAGAGAGTAGTAGCGAGTGAGAAGTAGAGAGTAGTAGAGAGTGAGTAGTAGAGAGAGTAGTAGATAGTGAGTAGTAGAGGGAGTAGTAGAGAGTGAGTATTAGAGAGTGAGTAGTAGAGAGTGAGTAGTGGAGACTGAGTAGCAGAGAGAGAGTAGTAGAGAATGAGTAGTAGAGAATGAGTAGTAGAGTGAGTAGTAGAGAGTAGTAGAGAGTGAGTAGTAGAGAGTAGTAGAGAGTAGTAGAGAGAGAGTAGTAGAGAGTGAGTAGTAGAGAGTGAGTAGTAGAGAGTGAGTAGTAGAGAGAGAGTAGTAGAGAGAGTGAGTAGTAGAGAGTAGTACAGAGTGAGTAGTAGAGAGTGATTAGTAGAGAGTAGTGGAGAAGTAGAGAGTGAGTAGTAGAGAGTAGTAGAGAGTGAGTAGTAGAGTGAGTAGTAGGGAGTAGTAGGGAGTAGTAGAGAGTGAGTAGTAGAGTGAGTAGTAGAGTGAGTAGTAGAGAGCAAGTAGTAGAGAGAGAGTAGTAGAGAGTAGTAGAGGGTGAGTACTAGAGAGTGAGTAGTAGAGAGAGTAGTAGAGAGTAGTAGCGTAGTAGAGAGTGAGTAGTAGAGAGTGAGTAGTAGAGAGTAGTAGAAAGTGAGTAGCAGAGAGAGTAGTAGAGAGTAGTAGAGAGTAGTAGAGTGAGTAGTAGAGAGTGAGTAGTAGAGAGAGAGAGTAGTAGAGAGTGAGTGGTAGAGAGTAGTAGAGTGAGTAGTAGAGTGAGTAGTAGAGAGAGTAGTAGAGTGAGTAGTTGAGAGTGAGTAGTAGAGAGTAGTAGAGAGTAGTAGAGAGTAGTAGAGAGTGAGTAGTAGAGAGTGAGTAGTAGAGAGAGTAGTAGAGAGGGAGTAGTAGAGAGAGAGAGTAGTAGAGAGAGAGTAGTAGAGAGTAGTAGAGAGTGAGTAGTAGAGTAGTAGAGAGTGAGTGGTAGAGAGTAGTAGAGAGTAGCAGAGAGTGAGTAGTAGAGAGTGAGTAGTAGAGAGTAGTAGAGTAGTAGAGAGTAGTAGAAAGTGAGTAGTAGAGAGTGAGTAGTAGAAAGTAGTAGCGAGTGAGTAGTAGAGAGTGAGTAGTTTAATTTAAAAGGAACACAATGAGGAGGTTCATTTTGCCATAGAAATTATGATTAGTGAGGAAAAAAGAAAAATTAGGGCACATTTTGAGTGACTTATCAAATCCTCTTCTATTTCATTAAAAAATTCTGACATGCAGACTGAAACATGCACTTTCAATACCAGCAGCAGACTTCCCTGGTGAGCAGTAGCTTTACTACAGTGATCTAATGAGCAACTAGAGTGCTACCATTCAGAATTTATGGAAAATGTGGGACACATCTGAATGCCTTCTTGATGGAATTAAAGTAAACAAGCATTGAAAATGCAATAGGTCTCGCCCTCGTTTAAGTTAAAGCAATTCTGTTTGTAATTAGGTGGCTTTTTAGCTTTGCTTGTATTCGAGTTTTTCAAATTTTCATGTACATACCATGCATATGTATGCATATATGTATATGTTTGCATGAATTTATATTTATATAGATATGCAGATTATATTTATATGTTTATATATTCACTGAAAAAACCATAGGTTTCACACACGTTATAGTTACGAATTAGCATTTAGCATTGGCATTTAAAAAACCTTGCAAATTCACTTAAAAAACCATAGGTTTCACACATGTTATAGTTAGCTGGACATTTCACTTGTAAAAAACCAATGAAATTCCCCCGTTATAGTTAGTGCAGGCAACTACAACTCACGCGACCGCAATCCATGTCTTCTTCCATTAATCTTTAGCTATACATATATTACAAATATTTATTTTTCATAAAGACACATATGTCATCAGTGATGTAATATCTGACGTCATCAGCAGAGGATTGCGGTCGCGTGAGTTATAGTTGCCTGCACTAACTATAACGGGGGAATTTCATTGTTTTTTTACGAGTGAAATGTCCAGCTAACTATAACATGTGTGAAACCTATGGTTTTTTAAGTGAATATATATATATATATATATATATATATATATGTATATATATATATATATTACCTACTGGCGGTCACCAGTAGGTAGTTATAGTTAGGACCACGTTTCCATAGGAAATCCGCAACATTCTATTTTGAATAACTTTGGCGCCGGTCGACGAATCCTCGCGAATTTTTCAAAATAGGTGGGGCGCTACGCTCCGCTCTTACCCTGAAAGTCTCGGGGGGATTCGTCAAGCAGGGGCTGAGATAAAAGGGGGGTCCCAAAACGCGTTTTTCCCATGCATTTTTCCATAGGACCTTTAGACACAGCTACAGCCCGAACGGCTGAACAGAATTACTTGAAATTTGGCAGAGAGGTAGCCATAAGGTCAAGGAAGTGCCTTTTGCAGGTCTGGTGTAAATCTGTTCAGTATTTCCGGAGAAAATAGCATTTAAAAGCATATATATATCTATATGCGCGCAGGGTGCGCACACCGTGCGAGCACCCTAACGTGCGCGAGCGTAATTCTGATTGGTGGTTACATGTTAGTCAACGTTCGAATCGGTCGAAATCAGGAAGTGTCAGCCACCATTTTGTTTGTTTTCAGTGCGAGAGTGAAAAAGGAAGGTGGCGAACGTGAAAAGGGGGCAGGGTAGAGAGTTCCTGACCCCCTAGCCTTTGTCAGGGGGTCCCTGAAGGACCCCGAAGGCAAAAAATTTTTTTTATTTTTTTTTTAAAAATCGCGGGGGTGCGCGCACAGTGCGCGCACCCTGAAAAACACACACAAAAAAATTTTTTTTACAAAAAAAAAAAAATAATTCGCAGGGTGAAAACCAAAAAAAAAAAAAAAAAAATAATTTTTAATACGTAGTTTATTGTAAAATAAATATATAAAAAAAATAATACATAAATAAATTAGCATTTAAAAAACCGTACAAATTCACTGAAAAAACCATAGGTTTCACACACGTTATAGTTAGGAATTAGCATTTAAAAAACCTTGCAAATTCACTTAAAAAACCATAGGTTTCACACATGTTATAGTTAGCTGGACATTTCACTCATAAAAAACCAATGAAATTCCCCCGTTATAGTTACTGCAGGCAACTATAACTCACACGACCGCAATCCTCTGCTGATGACGTCAGATATTACATCACTGATGACATATGTGTCTTTCTGAAAAATAAATATTTGTAATATATGTATAGCTAAAGATTAATGGAAGAAGACATGGGTAAATAAGTGTCTAAATACAGTATTAGCATCAGCAGAGGATTACGGTCGCGTGAGTTATAGTTGCCTGCAGTAACTATAACGGGGGAATTTCATTGGTTTTTTATGAGTGAAATGTCCAGCTAACTATAACATGTGTGAAACCTATGGTTTTTTAAGTGATATATATATATATATATATATATATTACTGGAACTCCATAATCTCCTTTTGTCTTTTGAAACAGATGGAGCACGGACCACAATATCAGCGATTTAGAATTTTATTTTACCCGACAAAATTGTACGGCAGCCATTACGCGTTTCAGCCCCGGAGGGCCTTGATCACATGACGCGCTCATGATGGACCACATGATTTTTAAATAGTTTTTTTCCTTTTCATTCAAAGTGACAATGCTATTACAATTGAACGCCCAAACATAGATACATATATCTGAATAGATTAGTATATCAAGTTGCTCTGACCACCAATTGTCTGATTTCATTCATTTTACAATATGTAAACATTTTAGATTTTTGTAGACAGCCAGCTCTGTGCAACATAGCAATGAACAGTGCAAATTTAACATATCGGTATAAATACCTTCCGATTGTACTGTGGAAATTTGGAAAATATATCTGCTTAATGTTTTATCCTGGCATGAATGCCCATTAAGAACCTGATATATATATGCATTTAAAAAACTTCCCTACCTACTACACCAAAAATACAACTTCAAAAAAATGAACAATAGACAATAATTTATAAAATAATACAAAATTAATTAATATATAAACAACTAAAAGAGGCAATCCTATCAATTTAAAGATAAATCAATTAAATAATTTACAATATCAATAATCTAATTAATCCATTAGCAATTTCAACAATTATTTAACATTTTATTAAAAATGATTACATTATTGACCAATAAAATCATTTAAATAATAATCACATTTACATAATAAAAACACAAAATGTGTAAACAATTGAAAATAAATATTAAACATTCTTCCCACCCTCTTTCCCTAGAAACCCATCAAGCTAATAAAATATACATTCAAATAATCTAAAAGAAATCCTTCAATATATTACCAAATAATAAAATACACCACACTTAAAATTAATCACACCCACCTAACATTAAAAAATAAGACCTTCTACAACAAAAACTAAAAAAAACACAAAATAATTTGATAAACAATATTATAAACAAGTAAATTAAAAAAGATTGAAAATACCTACAAAATCAATTATATCATGCAAGTTTTTTTCTGATCACAATATGTTTGACAATATATTTGGGTTTCAGAATATTTTTGAAAACAACATTATGGTTGAAATACGTGTCCAATTAGATCAGGGAGGGAAGGCCATATTAATTTTGCACGACTTACCAGCCGCGTTCAATACGGTGGACCACCGTATACTTCTTCAGCGGCTGGGATTGTTGATAAAACCGCAGATATCCTTCGGTCATACTCCATTAACAGAGAACAATCTGTGATGCTGAACGAGCATAAATGACTCCCCTTCGCCATGCCGTGTGGGGTACCCCAGGGATCATCACTTTCCCCGACCCTGTTTAACGTATACATAACCCCATTGGCCAAACTCATACGCTCCCTTGGTTTCACAGCCATTTGCTACGCTGACGACATGCAAATTCTTGTCTCCCTAGCCACAAAACCAGAGATCGTGGCAGCACGTTTTAACCTTTGCATGAGCCATATCATCAGCTGGATGTAGAATAACTGCTTAAAATTGAACACCGGGAAGACTGAAGTGGTCATGTTTGGAAGGGACACTTCACTTTGGAACTCTGCTTGGTGGCCTGGGACAGCAGGGCCCTGCCCCCAGCCTGTAAAGAAGGTAAAGAACCTTGGAGTCCTGATCGACAACCATCTTTCTCTATCAGATCAGGTCAAAAGCATCACCTCTTCGTGCTTTGACACTTTGAAAATCATTCGGAAGATCCTTCCTTTTATTTCTATGCCCCTCAGGAAAACAGTTGTTACTGCCTTGAGTTTGTAAAAAATTGACTATTGTAACTCACTCTACCTTGTAGCCAAAAAAGTGTGATACATAAGCTGCAGACTCTGCAAAATGCCGCCGTCCGGCTATTACTAAAACTCAATAAATTCAGTCCTATAAGTCAAGTCATTCTGGAACAACTGTATTGGTTGCCCATTCCGGCTAGGATCCAGTTTAAATCTATGTGTATCGTACACAAGACCCTGCACGGGCGGGACCTGCCCAGATCAGCCAACACATTAAGCTCTATACCCCACAGAGAAGCCACCGCTCAGCATCAGCGTCTCTGCTTGTAGTTCCGAGGGTAAAGACGTTGAAATGGGGCGACAGAAGTTTCTGACATCTAGCCCCCAGGTTATGGAATTCCCTGCCCCTGCATCTAAGTAACCAAAACAATCTGCTACAGTTCAGGAAAGAACTTAAGACTTGGTTATTTACTCGTACTCAACTGGCTGGCTGATTTCCCGGTTGCACTCCATGGTAGCAAGCACTAAGATGCCACGGCATACATGTGCTCTATAAAAACCTACATTTAATTTCATTTCATTTGAATTCTGTTTCACACAACAGTAAGGCCTACTAATATCATTCTGTCTGCTGCTTCCACCCCACTCAGCAGAGGGGCTGTCCAGTACTGTCTAGGCTCCGCGCTCTCCCTAGTCATGTCCCACACTGTGCGTGTGACTGTCTGTAAGGCTGTCCAATATTCAAAGCTGTGCGTTCCCTCTCGGTCACTCACCCAGATGTCCAACACATTTACCTTTAGAAGCACAGCTGGAGGTTCCCAGATGGCATGCTCCCAAAGGTGATATTTCAGGGCCATAATGGTTTCATTCCTCAGTTCTACTGTGGGCACAGGAGTGCAGAGTCTCTGTCGCTCTCCGAAACTCAGCGTTCTCTTGCAACCTACTGACCAAAATGATCAGTATTATACATGGTATGTCTTTGGCCTTTTCAGTTCCTATTGGAGCCGTATGTTCACTGGTAACCCTCTTACTCAGATTGTAAACGGGGGCTTAGACAGGTGCAATCGTCCTCTGCTGCAAGCCACACCCCCAAGCCACACCTTCTCACAGAAAAAAGCTTTTTGAATCATTCCCTATGACTGTTGTATCCCTGTGATATTTCAAATCCAAGACAAAGCCATTACACGTCTTATGCATTTCATGGTTTCAACATACTCCTGCACTTCTAAGGGTACTTTAAAGTGCAATATATATGTGTAGTTGGGTTATAACCCAGTGTTAGTTCTGATTTACTCTCGAACGACCTGGGTAAACCATGTTTAAATGTAGATCAGATTCATAAAGCTTATTTCTGAAAAGCTATGAAATCACTCCTCCGTCTCGAGCTAAACATAACTACTCACTGGAAATGCATTTTGAATCAACCTTAGAAATTCAGGAATTATTCACATCTAAGTTAGGAGCTCGACACAACTAGTTGCAGAAAAAATATTAATGGATCATACCTATTGTCACAACACTACTAATTGTTTCTGCTTGTGAAGGTTAATTGCCTTTCCTAGATATTTGAAGAAGGCTCATTAAGTCATAAATTATGCATTTATGCCATTTACTAGAAATTAGGGATCTTCCTATGTTGTGAAAAACATGCATTTTGCACATAATTTGATAAGCTTTTAATTTGTTGTAAAAAAATTATAGTGGCACACATTCTGTCAGGAACTATGTAGAAGTAATTTACACCTGAGAAATAGTGATAAAAGGGCATGCATGCAAATAGTATTTGTGGCGTGGTGTTTTTGAACCTTTGATTACATGCAGATCTGATTTACCCAGTAAAATTAAGAAACTTATTTTGCTGAATAACCCTATGGGGGGGGGGGGGGTGTTAACAATGAAATGGCCCAGCAACTCGCTGCAAGCAATTTAACTGCGCTGAGCTGTGTCATTTCAACAATGCAGGGATGTGCTTCATTAACAAGAATATGGTGCTCTCCTGTGCTCCCTTGTGCTGGTGCTAAAAAAGCTGCCTAGCGCCAACTCAGGCACCCTTTCACCATGGGGCAAGGGTGCCTGCATTGCAGGGATGATTGTGTTTGCGCAGGAAGGAACACATTCCTGAACCAAAACAATCATTAATGGTGTTTTGATCCTTCTAAGTGTGCTGCAGAATGCAGCACACTTAGAAAGAGCAAAACATGATGGGAAATAGAAGTATTTCTCCTTGTGGTGCCACATTAATGCCTCCTTTTGAAAGGTGTTAGTTTTTGCCGCTGCCTCAGATTTACAGATCCATGTAAATCTGGGGCAGTGTCAGAGAGCAATGGGTGTTACCTGGGAATGCCGACAGCAACACCCATTTCTGTCCCCTGTGCCGCAGGAAACTGCTTCGAGGCTGGCCATATTTACAAGACAGCATTAAGCCATGTGAAGTGGCTTGGCCCCACCTTGTAAATATGGAGCAGGGCACAGCGGCAGCGAAGCTACGAAGTGTTGGGGAAAAGTGACGCTCCGGTGGTGATATGCCCTTGCAAATATGCCCCTAGGTTTTACATTCATAGCTGCATTTGAAACTCTGAATTACTGTCTCCAAAAATGTTGACATACAGTAATTGCTTGCCCTATGGCCAGCAAGGAAGAATGAACAATACAAATGCCTCATGGAGGGAACTTTTTTAGTAGTCCCAGAGCAACCAGGGTTACTTGGCTCAGAGTGTAACAGTAAGAGCCTTTTATCTGTGATGTCCTGGGGCTTTATCTTATAATGAACACAAACCTGAGCATCAAGTGCACCTCTTTACCACTTGACCTTCAGGGTAGTAAAGTTGAGCAGTCCAATGCTTACTGAGAGAGATGATGGGAGGTAGAAATTCAGAACTCAATAAGACACATAATAATAGTCAGTAAGTCATTGTCAAGTAATTGCTTCCATTTAAAGGCAGGAGAAATTTACTTTCAACACACAACACAATACTGTCCATAAATATCAGAAGGTAATAATATTGTACTCAGCCATCAAAGATGTAATTGCTGTGCAAGGGCACCAGGTGGTATTGGCTTAGGTGTGTCCCATGGCTTAAGTATATTGTAGACTCAGTGCAAGCTAGGACTCATTTCCCTCTTGGAGAAATGCGATGTGTCAGAATCTTAACACACCCATCTGGTTTCCCAGTCAACTCCTCAAAGTGATTGTGGCTTTGTTTCTGGAAGAGCCTGAATTGCCCCAGATGCAAAGTTCTCTCTGCAGTTTCTCAAAGTTGCATTGTACCATTTGTGTCCTTGGCTGGCAGGGCCCTCTTCTGCTGGCTGGGATGCAGGTGTAGAGGTGTGTCAAAATTAAGTAATTTGCTTTTGTGTAAATATTCAAAATGTTAAAAAAAATTACACAAAGGTATATAAAATGCAAATCCATCATTAGGTGCAATATTTTTGTACAAGAGTCATCCTCGCTTCCAAATTTTTGATGGAAGGACACGCTTTGCAGTAAAATAAAATAGGGCAAAAAATAAAAGGTGCAAGCAACAGGCTCTTGCTTACTGGACATTTGTGCTATTATTGCATGAGATAAAATGTTCCTGCTAATGATGCACAACTACAGGATTTAAAAACAAAAAGAAAAGATGATGGACAGAATGCTGAACAATGAAAACATTCATCCCCAGTCAAAGATCTGGGTTTAACCCGTTGTTATTATGCTCACCACGCCACCCCAGTTCTGCAGCCATGTGCAAATCAGTCTTGACCCAGCTCCTCATGGAAGACTGCCAAGACAAGTCCTCCCTGGACTGGAAACAAGCATCCTGGGACCGGGTTCAGGGTATCACCCCTCATCAGCCATGCTAGCTTGCATCCAGTGGCACAGTAAGCACAGGACCCACATTTTTGCATACCCTTTCCACTTAGGGTGACAAAAGCAAAAAGAACAGATGATGGACGGAATGCTGAACAATGCAAACATTCACCCTCAGTCACAGATCTGGGTTTAATATTTAAATGTGGCCTCTCTTGGCAGAGGAATAAAGGGATGTTGGTGCAGCAGGAGCAGCCTATGTGCCAGTCTTGTCTTCGCAGATGGTCTTGTCAGTTGCAACCTCCAGGTCATCAGGGTACACACCTCAGCAGTGAAGGAGCACTCAAGCTCCAACAATAGCTGTGGTGGTACCAGACCTTCAGACATGGCAACCTGTCGATTTTGCAGTGTTTGTTTATGGTAGAAGGCTTGATGCGGTTCATGTAGAGAACTATTTAGAGATACGGGTAACCTTTCACACA
This sequence comes from Triturus cristatus, assembly GCF_964204655.1. NCBI lineage: Eukaryota > Metazoa > Chordata > Amphibia > Caudata > Salamandridae > Triturus > Triturus cristatus. The sequence goes on from NC_140591.1 coordinate 487,095,262, forward strand.
CATCACTCCAGGCTCACGCCCCAGCAGTAGCTTACTCTCTCTGGATATTCTCACCCTGGGAGCTCACTGTCCTTCTCCAAAAGCGGCAGGCATACTTCTTTCCTCCCACAGCAGGCACACAGGTCTTTAGGCTTGTAGGCAGAGCCACAGTCCCTACAGCAGAAAGTGAATACTTGATAGCCTCTGCCCTCAAGAAGACTGACTGTCAAGTAGAGGTGTACAAAATTTGCATAGTTTGATGTTGCCTAATTAAGCATACGTTTGGCATACTTACTGTGAATTACACGTAATTACACAAAATTTAAATCCATAATTTAGCACTATATTTTAACGTGGAATACATCCTTGCATCAATTTTTGATGTGAGGAGGCATTTTGTGCTAAAAAAACAAAAGCACCAACCACTTGTGCTTTGTTGTTACCATCTGTTTGCAGTAAATTTGTTCCGCAAATGGTGTGTATTTTTGCAAAGTGGTGAAATGGCATGATTTGGGGATTTTCATATGACAAGCGTAATGCGATTTTCCTAAAAATATGCAAATTACACCAGTGTAATTCAACATGACACAGAAATAATTATTGGTCATGTAAATTCAAAAACACAGTATGTTGCCTCTGTTGCTTAATTTGATACACCAAACACGTCCACTACCTAGTATGAAGGCATACTTGGTGCAGCTCTCCAGGTCACTGGTCAAGTCCTGGACCTAACATTGTAAGAGTCAGTCCTAGGCCTGGGTGCAATCGCTAGATTAGCATGATATCATGCCTAAGTAAAGGTCAGGTTACAAGTCGGGCACTTAGCCCAGAGGTACCAGCCTGTTTACCATGCACTGGACATTCTGGTCCCAACAGCCTCAAATGCAGTTGTGAGCTGTCTGTAGTGCCATAATTCCACATATGCTTTATTTTCTTTTGCATGAATCATGACTCTTCATGAGTACTCTTCATGAGTACAAACTCATGAAAGGAGTTTTAGCTTCTCAGCACACCACAGGGTCACCAGGGACTTAAGTCTTCACCACATGGCCTGACAGTGCAGATCCGTCTCTGGGCTGTAATAAGCAACATCCAGTTTTTCCTACCACAGGTCTTTGAAGTCCTCCTTTTCTGAACAGCTTTTCCTTCATGCAAGTGTACCTTCAGCGTTTATCCTCAGTAATCAGTCCGCTCTTTTCCTTAAGGTGCGCCGAGGAACTTCCTCTTCTGGCAGGTTGCAAACTTCCAGGTACCTAGTACCAGACCTAGCAAGCTGGAATTGACAGTCAGCAAACCCAACCAGGAAGCACAGAATAGTCTGACATTCTCCACTGTTGTGGGACCCCAGATTCTGGTTGAGGAGAAATCTTGGCACAGCAAATGGTACATTCTGTCCCATAAATATTCCAACTATGCGTACTAGCATTATGTAATTCAAAAGATCATCTCAGGAGCCATTTTCGGTAGTTTTTGACTTTTGTGTAGTTCTATGTCCTCTAGTGTCAGCAGGAAGGTGTGGTGAGGTTGGGAGCTGCCTGACAGAGGAGACCTAAAACAAAGGCATATAAGAGAGAGGGGCTTTCCTCTCAGCGTGTTGTGGGTAACTCTTCTGTGGAAGAATGGGGGCGGGATCTTCCCTACACTTTAAAGTGGCCCTCATTCTCCTACCTTCCAAACCCTAGAATCTGTTCCACTACAAGGACCTTGAGATTGCTTTGGAGGAGATCTGCAATATACTTTGCTGCCCAGCAGTATCTTTACGAACTGCCTGTTATGTAGCACTCAGGCATAAGGGATCAAAATAAACTTCCGGTCTGCCACAGTCACACACAAAATATGCACTTAATGCCCATTCTACCCCAAATAAATAGGGCAACCATAGATGTGTCACTCGTGTCTCACATGTATAGAGTGAGGGTTCCAGTTGTTGGGGTCTGGCAGTCCAAATTAAAAACAGGTGAGGCAGTTAGGCAACTCTCCCTAGCAGGTGACCAGTAAACAATCCATGATGTGCCCCCTCAGAACACAGAGCCGTGCTCTGAGTTCCATTGCATGTCACTCTGGACCCTCAGCGCCCACTGTTGTCCTTTGAGATGAGCCCAAACATGCAAAGGACATCGAAGACTTTATATGCGATCAGCAGCTGAGTCATGCAGGGGACTTTTCCAATCCCAGCATATCTTATTTATTTCGAAAATCTAGTCGAACATTTAATTTGTGCATGCTATACCTTTTAATAACGCATCAGAAATGGTACACAAATGTAGGAGCATTTTTTTTCTCTACGCTCTTGGGATCTTACAAATTACACACTGAATCGTCTGCAATCTTACAGGGTTATTAGGCTTGCTAAAATGGCACTTGAAAATATAAAGAAATGCATGAAAAGGGCACAGAGTGGAGAATTTAGCACAGAGAGAAGCCTCATACAAATCGATGTGATACAACTGAACTAAGCCGAGAGAACAGAAAACCAGGCAGGTAGTGTGGTGTATATTGCCTTCCTGGTTTACCCATGTGTGGAATGCCTATTCTTCTATGGAGACGTGTTTCTAGTTGACAGTTGCACTTTCTTTGAAGCAAGTGTCTGCCATTACAAAAACATAACAGGTTTTACCCGTTTCTTGTGAGTAGTATAATTTGATTAAAAATGCCACTTACATGTTTTATGCTAAACATTTCGATAGGCATTCGTTACTTTTGGAAAGTCTCCTTGCACATGAATAGCATAACCTATAAGTCAGATGAGCCGTTTAAGATTACAGCTCAATACACTCTAGGACATTTGCTCACAAGAAAACGAAATGTGTGCTAATATGCAATATGGCATAATGCACTGCAAAAGAAACAGCATTGTGCAGAGAAAGAACATGATGTGTACTGTAAATTTCTGCCCATGACCAACTGCTATAATACCAGTGCTACATTTTACTCCTTAACACACAATGCTAAAACTAAAAAGTGGGGGATGGGATCAAAAAGGAAGGATATAAGGAAAGTACTGAGGAAAGGAATGAAAGAGATTTTATTGTAGAATAAAAAAGGTTATGGTGGCTGCTGTAGTGTGCCTCAAAGCTCTTACCTGATCTATGTCATGGGGTTATGTTTGGGTGCAATCAGGACACATGGAAGGATGGAAACCCATCCCATTTTGCTCTCAGATTTCAGGGTTCTACAATACTAAGAAAATAGTGAGTATATTTTGTTAGGGAGTAGAGTATGGATTATCGACGATAGAGCTCGGCCACTAATCCTAGCTTGTGAAATCAAATAACATGTGACTTGCCGCATGACCACTTGCGTGGTGGCTTACTTGTCCACGTCTCTTTTGGGTAAGTATACTTTTCCTTCGTCTTTTCAATTCAGGTTCATGCATAGGTGCAGTGATGAAAAAGGTCAAATGAAAGTAAAACGTTGGTCCTTATAAACGGCATCTATACCACCAAATTTGTCCACATAACACACTTTTGCATCTATGGCTCTGCAATGGAATAAAGTGCTACCTTTCTGAAAATCCCTTCAGTATCTCATCAGGGTTAAGGAATTTAATAAAAATGCAGTTTGAATACATATCAATTCACGCTCACATCGATATTACACAGACTTGTACCTGAGCGGTTTCCAATACCTATATCTGCTCTCTTTTATAGGGTGGGTTTGCAGTAGCCTCCCTGGATCCATGGCAACACGAGAAACTTCCTCATCAATTTTCTGCTCAGCTCATATTCTTCTGTTATAACCTCAACAGCTCTATCAGAGTTTGCGCAGTATAATTTGTGTCTGAAAATTCCTCGAGCAGTTCAAGGCTGCTCAGAGAGGTGGTAGATGCAAGGTGTACACAGATTAACAACTCAAAACACATTCAGCAGCCCTAATAAAAGAATCTCCAGCCAGACACTTGCTTCAATGAACAACAAGCATTGGCATAGCCAATAGGTCTCGCCTTTGGGACCTTATAAGTGTTTAACCATGCAACAGTTCATGGTGTTGCACCAAGGATATTGTGCTGCATAACTAAATACTTATAAGGTCCCAAAAGACAGGCAGGAACAAAGATAGAGTTGCCTTGAGTTTGATGATGGGGGTTGTTGCAGGTAGAGGAGGGGAGGAGAAACAGCCAGTAGAGAATGGAGGTACGTGAGAGGTAGGTACATGTAGAGGAAGGTATGAGGTAGGAGACATTTATGGTGAGGGAGAGACAGTGGGGACCAAGATTGGTTGTTTCCCATGAGACAAAGGCAAATAAGAAGTAAGACAGAAGAGATTAATGCATTCAGAAAAGAAATATGGGCAGTAAAGGTTACGTGCGGGGGTGACTAACTAACTACACAGAAAGGGGTGGCATGAAGGAAGAGGCGCAGGCAGACAGGCAAGGAGAGAGCCATAGCTACATAGTGTGAGAGAAAGCCTGGCAAGTAGGGGAGGGAGGGACAGATGTGGAGATGGGCTATGGCAGTCACAGAAAGGGCAGGGACAGATTGGAGGAGAGGCGTGAGGGATGCCCTCAAGTTGGGGTGGGGTTGGAGTCAGATAGAGTGAGGGAGTGAGCCAGCAGAGACAAGGAGAAAGTGAAGGGCATGCTCATGGGAGGCAGACAGTGAACACTGACAGGCACAGATGCGATAGGCAGGAATGGAGAAACGTGCACAAATAGAGTGAGAGGGAGGGAGGGCTTGAAGAGAGGCATGTAGTTCTACAAGGTCAAAGAGAGACAGGCTAAAGTTAAAGAGAGGCACAGGCACATGCTGATAGCAATGGGTTTGCAGGCTGAGTGCGAACTGGCAAAAACAGACATGAACAGAGGGAAAGAGATACAGGCAGATTGAATGGAAGTGAATGGGGAGAGTTTTGACAGGGAGATTGCACAGAAGAGGGACACTGGTGAACAGGACATGGCAGAGAGGAGCAGTAGACATGCAGGGAGAAAGGCAAAACAAGCAGAAAGAAAAAAAAATATATATATGTAGAGAGGCAGTTGCTGACTGGAGGGAGACTTAGAAAAAGACGGACATAGAAGAGAGAAAGGGATAATTGGGAAGAGAGCGGGACAATGGAGGAGATATAGGTTTTCCACTGATGGGCAGAAGACGTCGAGATGTGAGTGTGAGAGAAAGAGAGGAGAGAAAATGTGTAGAGAGGATACATACAAGCAAGGAAAGATGGTAGAGAGAGCAGGGTTAAAAGAGAAAGAGCAGATGGCAGAGACAAGGAGCGATGAAAGAGATGGGGAGGACCGGCATGTGGGGAGTGAGAAAGAGAGGTGGATACTGAGCAAGATAGAGAGTGGATAGGCAGCTGGAGAGGAGTGGAGGAACAGAGCCAGGAACTGGAGAGGTGATCTGGAGGCGGAGAGCGCAAGAGGCCGGAAGGAAAGGGAGAGATGCAGTCAGAGGCCCTGTGTCCACAGTGAGCAGTCTGCTGGGGGTTGTGTCCAGAAAGTGTCGCGTGGAGGGGGCGGGGCTTGATTAGGTCGCAAGTGATGCGCAACGAGGACACGGAGCAAGTGCAGTACAGCGAGTGCCAGTATGCCAGAGAAAATAAAAAATACAAATACTGAGTTAATAATTTTTAGATAGGTATTGCAGTGCACATCCTTGTAATAGTCTCTTTGACTGCCTTTAAATTATGCTTAAAAGCAGTGTGCATCCGCGTAATATTACTTGTCTCTAAGCTGTTGTGTCAAACGAACAGGGCTCAGATGAGCAGCTCACACGGGACAGCTCGGGTGAGACTGGATACAGAGCACAGACTTCAGAAGGACAACATTCAAAGTTGCATCAAAGGCTACTTAAATAACAAGCAGCAGCTGTTTTCAAGCACACTCATGCTTTGTGGCACCATCCACCTTGTGGGAGCGAACAACAGCCAATTAGCATGCGCGCCGCTCCTTGCTCCCGCAAGGTGGATGCCGCCACAAGCACGAGTGTATGCTTGAAAATGAGCAGAGCGGCGGCTAAAGGCCCTCCTATGCGTAGGCGAGACCTAAAAACACCAGTAATTCTGCACTATTGCAACTTTTTCTCTGAGGGAAAGGAATTACCAATGAAATGTGTGTTTTTGCTTTATGTTGCTTTGCTATCTACTGATATATTCCATCATGTTTTACTTGGCGAAATGTATCCATTGAAATCTCACCACGTGCATTCATAGCATTTGAGGTAATGCAAATTCACACTAACTCCAGTTTTCAGGCTAATAGTTACCACAACCAAGACAGCAATGAGTGCCACAAGCTTCATCTCAACAAAGCCCATATCACTCTAGTATTGCACGAGACAACTTGAAGGAGCATCAAAGCCTGAGGCTCTCAAACACTTAAGCTTTACAGCCCACTTTAATAACAAAACGAGGGCTCATCTGTCCAAGGCAGTGGGCCCATGGTTTGTGTTCCTGTATGCACAACTAAAAAAAATTTACATTGAGGCTTCTCTCTTTTGAAGAGACGCACAGCCAGGCTATTAATGGGAAGATTGGTGCACAAACGAGTGCAGCTTCCTCATGGTAGCCAGGAGCATCAAACAAAAATTCCAATTTTCATATGGGAACACCACCAGTGATGTTTACTGCCAAGCTCGCCAATCATGAGAATCCCACTCGAGCCGCTGTTGAACGAAAACCCTGCATTTGAAAGTAGAGTTCATAGGACAATCTCAGAACACAGACATAAGTGTTCTTGGCTCCCAGTGCCAGAAACTCTTTTGGAACTCCTAGAAACCAGTAAACAAGGCCCAACCCTTGTCCACGATTATCCATCACCTACAGAACTTCCACAAAAGACAAATATGAAAGCACTTGTCAAACAACCTTCCTTGCCTTAGGTTGGTAATGCTCTGTGATTAGACAAGTCAGCACTGTCTTTAGACAGAGTCTAATGGTCACAAGAAAACGCTGGAGTCTACACTGCAGGTGTGAGATTCGAGAGCCATGGGGCACATCTACATTTGGGTATGGTAAAATTCTTCTCCCCTAAAATCTCCACAAAGAAAACGGAGAAACGATTTTTATTTATGCAAAATGCATAAGGCCACTAGATTGCCTGAAAACTGAAAGCAAGGGTATAGCTTTAATATTAAATAAAGAGATAATCGCACGACTTGGAGGAGAAAATGTCTCAAAGTTGTGGCTCACATTGTTTTCGCTGTTCCACAAGATATTTTCTACTCAACCCAGTATCCAGAGAGAAAAATTATGGAAAGAGCATAACTGTAAATTCTGCTATTCCCGTATTCCAGAGAAGAGTTCATATTTAAGCCACAAAAGGCAAGTAACTCTTTATTTTCCCCATATTTCAGATCAACAATGCACTACCTATGGAGAGTTTCAAGGCACAGTTTTACTGTATTACGTGGGTGGATTTTGGCTTAAGGGGAACACTGCAACTCGTTAACATGCCTAGATATTGTCCACAATTTAGCATATGCAAAAAGCATAACTACTTCATGCGTATGACGCTGTAATTTGACTTCACCAAAGGCCACGAGCAGTGTGTGCAATGGATGAAAACGCCCACAAAATGCTGGCGAGACCCCATCTTACAGTTTGTGAAAGGCAGCTCAAGCCTGCATTGCTACGACGGCCAAGGCTAGCTTGAAGCATTTACAACATGTTGGTACACTGTCCGTGCTCGAGTGTGTGTGAGGGCGACGTCAGATCTAGTGGGAACATGTCGTATGAGTAATGGTTGGTGTTAATAAAGCGATCCCTTCCACAACAGCAGGAATAAAACAAACGTAAAGCAGTCAGTTCACACACCCACAGGTGGGCACCCATGAACGCAAATGAACAGTAGCCTGGAAATGACGGGCACATAAATCGCCCATAAACCCACTTTGAATGATTAGGAAAAAAAGACTAATGAAACAAGAGCTAACGCTGAAGCCGGACGAAAGTGAAAGTGATCGCGATGCACTTAATGAGGCTGAAAGTGATCGCGATGCCCTTAATGAGGCCAGCAGAGTGACGAGATCTGTGGTGGGGGAGGGGGAGGGAATTGAAGCGCGGAGAGAGGCACACAAAGCGCGCGCCCGCGCACATGCACTCAGCCTCTAGGCCGGCCATGGCAGCATCTGGTAGCACTTTTTTTTACCCCTTTACAATAAGTCGAGCAAGCAGCTTGCGCTGCTCTAGGCTCGACCTAAAAAAGTAAGTTTTGTATATGGCCACAAAGTAGAATACAGCACACAACAAATAATTACACAAACTTTGTAAGGAAGGCACTCTAGTGTTGTCCTGGTACATCCCTCAATCCCACTCCCTTATAAAGGGAGGGGGGTTATTCTCCTTACATATGTGGCAATAATTCAGATTTAGAAGTTTTAGAAGTTCCATAATAGCTAACTAAAAAGTCAGTGTCCGAGCACAGTAACACTTGTAGACAGGGTCAGGGTGATGGCCCTTAACCCCCAGCAAGCAACAGGAGTCATGACAGCATTCATAAGGTGATGGCTACTTCGGGTCACAACACTGCAAGGGCAACGGCTCGTTTCTTCACCACAGTGCTGTACCAGGGCGATGGGTCCACTGCCAATGGGGATTGTGAACAGCTCGCATAAGGTGGTGGCTGCTTTGGGTCACAAAACTGCACAGGCGACAGCCCGCTTCTTCACCACAGCGATGTACCACAGCAATGGCCCTTGTCTTCACCATGGCAACCCTCCTGTAGTCTGATACTGCTTGTCTTCACCATGGCAACTCTCCTGGCAACAGGGGTCACAACAAGCAGCACTCTGGTGGACTGCCCGATTGGTGCAATGGTCCTCAACACAAATCCGAAATCTCATACTCTGTTCAGGGATCAACTCAACAGGGACCTTGCTCCCTTCAGGTGCTCTCCTCCTCACAGGGTCCTCTGATCTTAGCAGGCAGGCTGATGCTGATGCTGATGCTCCAGGGCAAATGGTCTTGATTCTCCTGGGTGATATCCCTTCACCCGGCTGGGAGGCTTGCAGACCTCGGTTCCCAGCCCTGGTCACAACGGACAGAACTCGCGTTGAGCTTCTCCACTCTGATATACAGCTCCAGTTTGACAATTTCTCAAGCTCAAGTTCTCCTTTTTATAAACCTTTTCTATTCACAGATGTGATTTAATGACTGACACTTTGCAGTTTGTGATGTAAGGGTTGCCCCTTTTGATGTGCCCACTCTTCTGTCCAGTACTTTGTCCACAAAACACTCTGTCAGTGGAGGAGCAAATCCCAAATTGATAGCCCAGCAGTGTGCCATAGGAATGATTAGAGGAATACAACTCAGTTTCAGTCTCACTGATATATATAATCAAAAGATTACCAAGACCCACAGCCCTACTCTTTATGATTAACCATTTCCTTCCTGAGATGTGGCCAGGTCTCACTGAACAGTGACCTTTACAGAATCAAAGCACCTTTTTGAAGGGCTTAACAGAGCATGGCTCTCCCCCACTCAAGTCAGTCCCAACCAGTTCTCAGGAATGCAGGCAATCCACAAATCTCTTTGGGGTGGCACCTCCACCTCCACATGCCTCTTTAAGGCCTTGGCCTCCCAATATTAAATCTGTTGCCCTCCATGCATTGCACCATACACATACGCACACATACCTAACAACACCACATACACTAATACATGCGCTGCACCATGCTACATAATAATCTGATGTAGGCCATGGGTGCACAACCATTTCCACTCTGAGAACTATCCCCACCAACAATATCAAGCTATTGCTAGTTTCTTGAGCTGTGTAATCTCTCTATAGCCAGTGTTTCTGCTTCCTCTAAGTGGAATAAAGCTCCTGTATCTCCATTGCTAAAAACCCTCACTGCTAATCCCTCATCCTCAGTAATTACTCTCCCATATCTTGACTTCCTCTTGCCATCAAAGTTCTAGAAAAAGAAATTAAGAGAAACGCTTCCCATTTGTTTAGGTTCATATCACTCTAGATTCTCACCATTTGGACGTATGTGCATTACATAGCATGGGAACTATTTTGGTTGTGATCTTAGATGACCTTAGAGCCTTGGTGGTCCATGGCAGCATTGCTGTCCTGGTCATCCATGATCACTTATATATTCAAGAAATATATCAGAGCACACACATGCAGTTTGTAAAGAGTTTGAGTAAATCAATAGGTGAGTCCTTGGTTGCTTGTGCCTTAAGGGATTTTAGTGTTACAGATATAGGATCACAGCCAACATGTGTGTCATCCATTAGATTTTTTCAAGGCTATAATAAAAATACAATAATTCTCAAATAAGTGTCAATTGTTTTACTGTCCATAATTGCATCCTGTGATGGTAAGAAAGTATGATAACATATATTTGTGTGTGCATACAATTGCATCTATTGAGCTCTTGACTACCTTTGATACTTTGGCGCATGATTTAATACTTTCTAAGCTTTAAGATACCGGCATCACTGGGAGAGCATTGGCCTGGATTGCATCATACTCCAATAACTGTAGACAAGCTAGGCATCTTCCCTTTTCCGATCTTCCTTCAAACCTGTATTCTCCGGAGCCCCACAGTGCTTCTCCTTTACTCCTGTTGAAAGATAATATCTCCCACTTAGCCAAACTGATAATTTTATAATGGTTGCCCATTATATCCAATACCAATGGCACCCACATTCTTGTATGCTTAGTTTCCACATCAACCAATTCCTGCACTGATTTCACCTCTTATTAATCAGCCTAGCTTCTTGCAATATGTATAACTTGCTGAAAATTAATGCTGAGATAATGGAAGTTCTTATCATCAGCAAATACCCTTTTATCTGGTGTGCAGACTGCTGGCTCAGTGATCTGGTCCCTAGCAATACAGGATTTTATTTTGATCATTCTCTATCTTTTACCCCAAGAGCAATAATGTCTTGATAAAGTCTCTTCTATCTGTTTTTACCTTCTTAGAATGCATCTCAAAATCACTTCTTTTTTTACGCTCTCTGCGCCTGATGAGGTGTTGAAGTGCTTTACGGTGGGCAGCACAATGCTCCAGAACCTAACGTTAGTGGATAATCCAGTGGTTATTGAGATTAGTCCTGTGCTCTCAAGAACAAACATTCTATTTCAAGTTATTTGTGGTTGATTAAGTTAATAGCAGTAAGGTATTATCATTAGTTTTTAGTTCAAGCAGTAATATTTTATCACTTGGATTAATGTAGATCCTTCTAAGGAAATGCCTCTTTTTGTATGGTCACCCCCTAGAATTTCGAATGATGCTGCTGTTTTTTTTCTTACTCTGAGAGTTCAGTGAGGTCTACTAACCAGATCGATGATACCATGCATAGAGGAGGGAGGAAGCAAGATGGCGGTCGGCTGAGGTGACCGAAGCAGCTCGCAGCACCATGATCTATGAGCCTCAATAAAAGCTATATGGAGCCGGGGAAAAGAAGACGATGCTAGTACCGCAAAGGATAATTCTGGACACCCCACAAAGAGTTCTGGCAGAGTGGTTGCATAACTACTCAACAGTGAGTTCGACAACCGTGGGACAACAAGAGCTATCAGCCGCTTGCTACAAACTGAGCATCGCCTTGGAAGACGCTGCACCCCCCGGTGTTCACTCACAGTTTATCATGAAACCGAAGCCTGCTCAATCCAGGACACATTCGAAGGCTGGCGGCCCAGGGACAGAAGGCACCGGAGCTGCATCTACGGGCAGCACTCTGGAACTGGAAATGGGAACAGCACAGTGCCTGGGACGGGGAGATCTGGCTGTGGTCTGGAATGAGTCCGGAAGGGAAAAGGCGGAGCCACGCCCCGACAACGTCTGCCTGGCCACACCGTTGGGGACCTGCTGAGGAGATCCGGAAGGAAAAATCCAGCACTCAGTGAACCAGCTGAAGTCTCAGAAGCAAGCACGTTGGTAAGGAATATGGAAGTCAATGAGGGAGTAACGACGGAGAAAGCGGCTACAATGGACAATGGGGATGTGGAGATCACAACAGCAGGTGTCAGTCACCAGCAGCCGCACAAGGGGAATGGAGAGGAAAACACAGTAGGGTCAAAAGGCACTAGTGAGGCAGAGGGGGGTACAGCCAGCCACAATAATAGTAAAGTAACAGTCAATGATCCCCATCAATCCCAAGTACAAGTAGCACAAGCAGCACAAGTACAAACAGCAGCAACATTAGTCCCTGCTAAAATAAACCAGATGGAAGGCAAGTGGGCACTATTAGCCCCGGAAGGCAATTCTCAACAAAAAAATTGCACTGTAGGACGCACTATCCTTAAAACACTCTGCTAGCCTCCTTGATGACAGTAAGGAGTTCCGGGCAGGGAAAAAAGGAATGACTCAGAAGCAACAGACTGTTTTTTTCCCCTGTTGGATGGCACTTGCTCAGCGGATGAATCTATTTCATGAACAGGCTCTAGTGAAAGCTATACCAACGATGTGGACTCCGCTGTGACCCTGTGAAAAGCGTGCAGATGATCTAGCTGAGCAGGGAAGAAGGCAAAAACGAGAAAAGTAGGGAAAGAAGACCTGAACTGGGATTACTCTCAAACGTCACAACTGATGGGAGGCGCTGCGGGGAATCTAGATACCGATTCTCAAGATCCTCAAGATAGGTCGGTTTCAACACAGGATGTTATGTTACAAACAATCATGTCTCATCTGGAAGAGACACGGCAAGACAACAAGCGCTTGCAGTTGGCTCTCTGCAAAATGCAGGGTACAGTTCGGAAAGTTGTGAAAGTTTATAACAATATTAGTGAGCGGCTAACCCATTACTGTAACTCAGAGATCAAAGCACAGGAAGCTCTGGCAGAGCTAAGGGGATAAGAGGGCAAGGTTTATCTTGATGCTCGTCAAAGGACTGGAAACATATGAATACTATGTGATTGGGAAATGGGTAGCAATTTGTTACTAAAGGGTGGCTAACGGGCTGGCTGGGCACTCACTGACAAACAAAAAAGGGAAGTAAGGAGCTAACTTGGTTTTAGTATGCTCTAGTTCGCAAAAAATTTCTAAGGTGATCTATGTATCCTTTTTCTTCCTAAATTCTTCGCACTTCACTCTGCCCAACTATATGTTATGATCTTTTATCCCTGCATATAGTCTTAAACCATTGTTTTCTCTTTTATTCTATCTTTAGGATTACATAAGGTGTGTGTCACTGATCATGGTGTTGCACTGCGTCATCACACACACAGACCTTCGGTCTGGAAGCTTCCACGGTGGAGGGTGAGCAAGGGGGCTGGGGGTTTGGCGGGCAGGGGTGGAGGAGGAAGGTGGGCAGGTCAGGTGGAGGGACAGAGAGGCAGGGGAAGGGGGTGAAAAAATAAAAAACAAAACCAGGTATACATAGCAATGAAGGAAGGGATATGATTGAGAATTGGGATAAGTAATAGCCAATAATGAGGCAAAACAACAGGACATTATGGATAGATTTAAGATATGTTCAGTCAATGTGGGTGGCCTAAATGATAAGAAGAAGAGAGATAGGGTCTTTGAAATACTCAAAACTATTAATGCAGATGTAATCGGCTTGCAGGAAACGCATATATACCTTGGGGCAACATTCTTGAGCTTAGGGGCTATAATCTGGCAATATGCACCTCCCAAGCTACTATGATTAGAGGAGTTGCTATATATTTTAAGCAACATATTGGTATGGCTATGCGAACAGCAGCGGATAAGTGGGGGCGATGGGCAATCGTACGGTTACCTACGGGGGTGACAGTTGTGAATATATATGGGTCTAACCAAGACGACGCAAATATGTGGGAAGAACTTGAAGTTGAACTTGCCTCCTGTCCAGAACCAGAGATAGTGTGTGGTGATTTCAATATACATTTAGAGGTGGCAAAAGCCCAAACTCAGACCCAGAAATATGAAGGGAGGAAACCCAAAGTATATAGGGCACTGAATGCCTTTAAAGCAAGCCATGGATTGTTTGATTTGTGGGTAGAAAACATTTCAAATGACCCTGGATATACTTACTACTCTCACCCCGTAGGAAATTTGTGCGCTTGGACTACTTTTTAGCATCATGTAAAGTGGTGGATAAGCTGGATAATTAAAAAACCTACCACAACTCTTTTCGGATCACAACCCCTTGGTGTTGGAGATAACTGGATTGCATGGCACTTACAAGCAGAGCACTTGGTCATTTAACAAAAAGCTACTTGCTGATGAGGAATTCTGTGCCCATATTAAGCAATGGGCTACAGAATTCTTTGATAGCAATAGGTATAGCGCTACTCGTGGGATAGTATGGGACACTTCTAAAGCTGCTCTGAGGGAGAAGTTATTAGTTTTGTAGGGAGATGTCGGAAACAACGAAAGGCAGAGGTCGATCGATTATTAGGGAAGTTGGCGGAACTGGAGGCAGAGCATTTCAAATTAATAATCAAGGGAGACCAGGAAGACTTAGTTAGGGAGCATTTGACAAAACTAGCTCTAGTACTGGCGGAAATTAATAGCTTTTTCCAGGAAAGGGTGGTCCAAATGTTCCAAGCCTATTGGGGGGAAATATATGAATACGGCAAGACAACAGGGAGGCTATTAGCACTGAGAACGCGGCAAAAAAGCGCCAGGAGCAACATCTTAAAAATTAAGAATAATAGGGATCAATTAGTGACGGGTCCGGAAAAGATATGGAGGTGTTTGAGGAATTTTACAGAAGCCTGTATCAAGCTGACAATCCTGAAACAAGTCAGATAGACCCAGACACTAGAAGCCCTGTATTCTCTAGAGTAGACGAAGCTCCAGCTCAGGAACTAGACTGAGAAATTACTATGGAAGAGGTCCAAGAGGTGCTAGGGTCCCTCTCTGCCATGAAAGTAGCAGGCCCGGATAAAATACCAGTAGAAGTGTACAAAATACTCTCACACGAGGTTCTCCAATTATGCACAACCTGTTTTTGGGTATACAGTACAGCGGGATCCCACCCTCATCATGGCAGGGTAAGGACGTGGTAGTATTAAAAAGGGTAAATCAGCAGAACTACCAACTTCATATCGCCCGATATCGTTCATGAACTCAGACGTAAAGCTATACTCAAACAAAAATAAGAGCCAAGCGACTGCAAAAGATCATACTGGCATTGATATCACGTTGGCAACATGGCTTTGTCCCTGGCAGGGGGACCACAGACCACACCAGGCGAGTTATTGCACTGCTCGATATAGCAGAAGCAGAATCTAGAGAGCTGGCTGTGGTCCTCCTGTACGCGGAGAAAGCCTTTGACCGGGTATCATGGCAATATCTGTGGGGCACTCTGGCAGAGAGAGGGCTTGGTCCAAGGTGTGTGAGAGCTATCCAAGCTATGTATTACAAACTTCACTCACAGTTGCAAATAATGGGCAACACGTCAGGGAGGATCGAGATTGCAGAGGGACCCGGCAAGGCTGTCCCTGTTCCCTCATCTTATTTGTCATTTATCTGACCCGTTTATTAACCAAATTTTAAACAATCAAGCAATTAAACCCGTAATCACTAAAGGTTATGAAACTAAGATCCTTACATACGCGGATGACATTGCAATAGTTACACCAGATCCTCAGTTGGCAATTAGGGAAATAGAAATTATGGCAGAGGAGTTTGGGAGGAAATCTGGATACCTTTTAAATAAGGTAAAACTCAGATTATATGCTCTTCCCAGTGCCAGCTACTAGATCCCCGCGCATGTGAGGTGGCGACTTATTTAGGAGTTAACATAAAATCTTGTATGGATAGTCTATGGGCGGCTAATATTGATCCGGTTATGGGAAAAATAAATGGGAAACTTAAACGGCTGGATAAACTGCATCTCACAATAATAGGTAGAGTCATGTAATAAAAATGAAAATATTTGCGAAGATATTATATCTCCTCTGAGCAATACCACTGGAACTAGTAGAAAGTAAAATAAACAAAATCAACGCCATGATTACCAACTTCATTTGGGGTTATCAGAAGTCACGGTGCACTGAAGTATCTGACACTACCAAGAGAGCGTGGTGGATGGGGAGCCCCCAATATTTTACTGTATTATTGGGCCACTGCAGATGGGTATTTTACTTCTTACAGGTCAAGGTAGAGATGCGATCTTGTGCTTACCTACAATCTATCAGCTGGCTATTGGGAAGGACGCAGAAGGGCTCTTATTAAGGTAACTGGAATCAAGCTGCCATAAATAAAACACGCTTTAAGTGTGTCAAGGGAGCATGGAAGGTATGGAAAAAGATAAATAAGCTCTTTAAAATCTCCAGATATAACAAGTATACCTTGCTATGGCACTCAGATCTGCTACCGCAAGCATTATATGATGGCATGGTTAGAAATTGGGAATGGGCGGGGATAGAGCAGGTGGCAGATTTATACCACAATAATGAATATTCAACATTTACAGAACTTGCTCAGAGGTTTGGTGTCAACAAGAACTCACAGTTTAAGTATATGCAGATACAGATTTGTATAAGATGCCTCCCCAAGGGCTCTATCAATTTGGAGGAAACTCCAATACTAGGAATTATGAAACACCAGGATAGTAGGATTAGAGACTATTTTCAGGAACTAATGAAGACCCTCCCAGATGATATGGATAAAACTGAATCAAAATGGGTAGAAAAGACGGGTAACGGGGAGATTGATTTGGACAGGGCACTTGAACTAGGGACAAAGATCTATTTGTCAGCCAACCTAAAAGCTCAACACTACAAAACCCTGTATAATGTGTATTACACACCAGCTAAGCTTTTTGGTTGGGGGAAGAGGGAGACTGATAAATGCCCATGATGCCAAAGTGGACCTGCGGACATTATACAGATGTTCTACTCCCGCACGAAGATAGCATCTTTAAAAAGTGATATAGAGGACCTTTGGTTACAGACAATGAATAAAGAAATAAAGATTACCTCAGTTGCGATGCTACTAGGATATGATAGTAGGGCAAATCTTGATACATCACAGAGGGACTTTGTATTTATAACATTAGCTGTAGCGCGTCTGCTGATAACTACTGCATGGAAAGATAGAGAGCCCCCTACATACCATCTATGGCTTCACCGGTTACTGAATATTAGTCGGCAGGAAATTTTCTTATATAAATGTAAAGGACAAAAAGCAATGAGGAAAGGAATGAAGATATGGGAGCCCCTATTGTTATGGATGAATAAGAAAGGAGGATAGGAAAGAATTTATAAATATGTAAATATGGAATGTCAAAGGCAAAGTAATCTACTGTGACTATTGCTGTAAACATAAATACAGTGTAACAGTATTAATTCACATAACAATGTATAATCCTGAATTTCAAAAGAAAAAAAAAGTGGTCTACTAACCAGATCTCCGTGCCAGAGCCCGAACCCTAAAGTGTATTTAGAATTGGCTGTATCCCAATGGAAAAGCCTAATTTATCGGTAAGTCTCTAGTATATGGTACCTTGGTATCTAGAGCATGTAAGTTAGAGTGGTACCCCAGGGCTTGCAGCGCTGTTTATGCCACCCTGGAGGTCCCCAATGCAAAGCGAGTACACCAGTCTGCCACAACAGCTGGAAGAGCAGTCATACACTCTAGCCCGACGTTGTCATTAAAACAATGGCAAAGCCACTACTTCCCCTGTATATATGTGTCAGTCACCCCTCTGGAAGTCCTACCGAGTCCTACGGTAGGGTGTAACATATGACATAGACAGGACATGTAGTTTACATGTCCTGACAGTAAACATAGAAAACACGTTTTTTACTGTGGGAAGAATTAGTCGCCCAATTGGATTACAAGCTGACCCTTCAGCTGTGCTAACTCCTGAACAGTATAATCAAAGTGGGCATGCCAAGGTATCAAACAATTTGTTACATTTAAGTTTGACTTGTGTCTCAAGTCAAAATTAATGTAACTTGTTGCAGTGTGCAGCTTTTACAAAGCTGCCACTTTGTGGTCTTTGACTTCCCTGGCACACCTGAAGCCTGTTTCACGAGACAGCTTTATGCCTTCCTGGAGAGACATGCCGACGACTCTCAGGGAGGAGAACACTGAGGGATTGAATGCTTTTTCTTTCTAGTGTCTACATTTTTATAAAAATACAGTCTGATTTTATAAATTGCTATTGGATTTCATGAGCATTGTGTCGATTTCTTCTTCAATAGTTTTGATGGTGTTTAATTGCTTTACACATCTTTCACTGTGTAAGCCTTGGTGCTTAGTGGCACAGCTGCCCAGGAATGAGCTGAGGGTTTTACAGATGAAACATACTGGACCTAAAGGGGTAAGTGTATTACATGGTGAGATCGCACAACCATACCATATAATACACTCCATTTCCTCACACTCACTCATTCTTGGACTCCCGGCGTTCTGGGTTACTCTGTTGAACTCAGAAAGTAGCAGTGAAAGTTATCTTACAGTTTCCAAATTACATACATATTTTTTTGTACCTAGCTGCCGGTTCCAAGTCACATTAAATGTAAAGCCTTCTGCTCAATCCATCGTTTCTTTCATCTTAACGGCCTATGCTATTTGCAAAAGAAATGTATTCGCTATTCTTGCTCCCACTCTCTCAAGCCTTCCACTCTGTGTATTCTCTCTCGAGGATACAATGTTCTTTGGCTGGTGACTGCTCCCTCTGTCTGGTTGCCAAGGCATTGAACGTTCTTCCCCTACATCCAGCTTGTCTCTGCTAATATAGATTCTGTAGGATGCTAAAAGCCGCTATCTTCTCTATGACTTATTAAGATCTTCTGTCTCTTCTTCTGTTAGTCTTTAGTAGTTCCCTCTTGCCCTTATAGGTGAGAGCCTGCTCTAGAAATTGCATACTATATCAAATCACATCATGTATCATATCATATAGTATAGTATCCTACTGTACCACATTGTGTATAGTGCTGCTAACATGGGAAGTCATTAGGAAAGAAAAGCAGCAGGGTGGCGTGTCTCCATGTCTCTCTCTCTCTCTCTCTCTCTCTATCTATATATATATATATATATATATATAAATATATATATATATATATATATCTATATATATATTACCTACTGGCGGTCGCCAGTAGGTAGTTATAGTTAGGACCCCTTTTCCATAGGAAATTCGCAACATTCTATTTTGAATAACTTTGGCGCCGGTCGACGAATCCTCGCGAATTTCTCAAAATAGGTGGGGCGCTACGCTCCGCTCCTACCCTGAAAGTCTCGGGGGGATTCGTCAAGCGGGGGCTGAGATAAAAGGGGGGTCCCAAAACGCGTTTTTCCCATGCATTTTTCCATAGGACCTTTAGACAGGGCTACAGCCCGAACGGCTGAACAGAATTACTAGAAATTTGGCAGAAAGGTAGTCCCTAGGTCAAGGAAGTGCCTTTTGTAGGTTTGGTGTAAATCTGTTCAGTAGATTCTGAGAAAATAGCCTTTAAATCAATATATATATCTGAGCCAGCTTACGGTACGCTTACCGTAAGCTTACCGTACGCGTACGGTGGCGTGCGCGAGCGCGATTCTGATTGGCTGTTAGATCTTAGTAAACATTCGAATCGGCCGAAACCAGGAAGCGGCGGCCGCCATTTTGTGTGTTTCACTCAGAAAAAAAAGAGTGAAAACAAGAAAAGGGGGCAAGGAGGAGAGTTACAGACCCCCTTACATTTGTGAGGGGGTCAAAGAAGGACAGAAAAGTACAAAGAAAACATTTATTGATTTTTTAAAAAATCACGGGGTACACGTACGGTAAGCTTACGGTAAGGGTACGGAGGAAAAAAAAAATTAAAAAAGAAATGAAATGCAGATTTAAGAGTTTAGATATTAGGGGGCTCTAAAAAGAGCCGTTGTGTTTATGAAGTGATTTTTTAATTGGTACCTACAAGTAAGTACCGATGCAGAGTCTAAGGTTCAAGAGGAAGACTCTGTTCCCTTCATCATTGAAGTGCACACCATCTCCTCTATAAATGTCTTGCATGTCATAACGCAAGTTGTTGTGGTAAATGGCACCCATACCATAGTCACGGAGGAAAGCAGAAACAGATTTGTTGACGTGCTTTCTTGCTTTGTCAATTTGCGGACAGAAATGATTGGACCAGTTCCATTTTTGCCTTTGGCATATGTTGGAAAACACAAAGGCAGTTTTAGGAAAAAGTGAAAACAGTTGTGCAAAGGTGTCCTTCATAAGCATTTCCAGACCTACCCCAGTCAAAGTGCCTAGGTCATTGCCACCACAGTGCACTATTATGAGGTCAGGGTGTTGGATTTGCATGAAGGATTTCACCAATGGCATCAATTGGTGCCACTTTAACCCTCTCTGACCAATCCATTTAATGTCTACATTTGGCAAAGCAAGGTCTCTCACCATACCTGTTTTCTCTGCAAACTTTTCACTCCAGAAGACATAGCTGTGCCCTACAATCCACACTGTGAACATCTTCAAAGGAGAACTGGATGCACTCAGGAGGTGTCTTTCAGTAGAATGGCAATATGAAAAGAAAGACAGTTTGGAAATGGAGGCATACATATTTTTTTCAAAACAAAAAGAACTGATTGGCTGTTTCATACCATTCTAGAATAAAAACTAGGCTGTATGTGTAAATTAATAGAAGCATGTTTTGTATTGGTACAAAAAAATGTGTTACCAAAGAACAGTACTATGGATTTGCTGTTAGGTTTGAAAAGTCAAGCACTCTTGCTCTGTGGAATTGAAACATTGTGTGGCGAACTTCTGACCTAACTCCACACAGCAGTGTTCCATGAGCTGTTGCTATGGTAGCAGGCAGAAGTCAAGTTGGGGGAAGGGTACTAGGCAGAAGTCAAGTTGGGGGCAGGGTACTTTTGGAAAAGGGTTGGTTTTCAACCAATAGAAATGTGTGATTACATTTGAAAAAAAGGGGGAAGCACTGAGATTTGAAACTTACATGTATATGTGTGGAAAAATAGAGGGAAAGTTTGCCATTATCTGGTTCTGCTGAGAGGAGAGAGGTGTAGAGAACAGAGATCCTGGCTCTGATAATCTGCTGTTTGAGTGCCACATTTCTTTCACAACTAACTAATTTTAAAGGTGAGTTTAGAGTTTGAGAGGGGATGTATATGGTAAATTAAGAAATGAATAATAGAATTGGAATTCCTTTTGTAGAAGTTGTGTTTATTATTTTCTGTTTTGGGAGAAATTTAAATGTGAGGAACATGTAAAATAATATGGACTATTTTTTCATGATAAATTAAGGTGTACTGGTAAAAATAAGGAATACTTTAAGGGTTTGAGGTTGCAGTCAGTAATGCAAATACATTCAGCATCACTAAGGCTGGTTGCCCTTGCTGGAGTGTAGGCAGTCACCGAGGATACACATGGTGGTGGTCTGAAAAAGCAGTTTGGACATGGGCTTTTTAAAAAAATCTAAAAAGTGGATTCATAATGTGTCAGTCTGTAAAAGTGATTTTCACTTGCCAAAAAAAAAGAGCAGTAAGTGGGCATTTAAATTGGCAAAGAAATTTCGTTTTGGGACTAATGTGAAAACATGACTCTGTGTGCAAATAGGAATTACAGGCAGAGATTTATTGCGTTTTGCTCTGGTGATTTCACAGTTGCATTAGTAGGAAAAAGGGGGAGCGATTTTTTGGGGGAAGAAGCAGACTCTTAGCACACACCCAGCTCCTTTCCATGTATAATCATGCACAGTATTTAGAAGCGAGTGGGGTTTTGAGGTTTCAGTCTGTAATGCAAATACATTCAGCATCACTAAGGCTGGTTGCCCTTGCTGGAGTGTAGGCAGTCACCGAGGATACACATGGTGGTGGTCTGAAAAAGCAGTCTGGACATGTGCAATTTAAAAAATCTAAAAAGTGGATTCATAATGTGTCAGTCTGTAAAAGTGATTTTCACTTGCCCAAAAAAAAGAGCAGTAAGTGTGCATTTAAATTGGCAAAGAAATTTCGTTTTGGGACTAATGTGAAAACATGACTCTGTGTGCAAATAGGAATTACAGGCAGAGATTTATTGCGTTTTGCTCTGGTGATTTCACAGTTGCATTAGTAGGAAAAAGGGGAAGCGATTTTTTTGGTGCAGAAGCAGACTCTTAGCACACACCCAGCTCCTTTCCATGTATAATCATGCACAGTATTTACAAGCGAGTGGGGTTTTGAGGTTTCAGTCTGTAATGCAAATACATTCAGCATCACTAAGGCTGGTTGCCCTTGCTGGAGTGTAGGCAGTCACCGAGGATACACATGGTGGTGGTCTGAAAAAGCAGTCTGGACATGGGCTTTTAAAAAAATCTGAAAAGTGGTTTCATAATGTGTCAGTCTGTAAAAGTGATTTTCACTTGCCCAAAAAAAAGAGCAGTAAGTGTGCATTCAAATTGGCAAAGAAATTTCGTTTTGGGACTAATGTGAAAACATGACTCTGTGTGCAAATAGGAATTACAGGCAGAGATTTATTGCGTTTTGCTCTGGTGATTTCACAGTTGCATTAGTAGGAAAAAGGGGGAGCGATTTTTTGGGGGAAGAAGCAGACTCTTAGCGCACACCCAGCTGCTTGCCATGTGGAATCATGCACAGTATTTAGAAGCGAGTGGGGTTTTGAGGTTTCAGTCTGTAATGCAAATACATTCAGCATCACTAAGGCTGGTTGCCCTTGCTGGAGTGAAGGCAGTCACCGAGGATACACATGGTGGTGGTCTGAAAAAGCAGTCTGGACATGGGCTTTTTAAAAAAAATCTGAAAAGTGGTTTCATAATGTGTCAGTCTGTAAAAGTGATTTTCACTTGCCAAAAAAAAAGAGCAGTAAGTGTGCATTTAAATTGGCAAAGAAATTTCGTTTTGGGACTAATGTGAAAACATGACTCTGTGTGCAAATAGGAATTACAGGCAGAGATTTATTGCGTTTTGCTCTGGTTATTTCACAGTTGCATTAGTAGGAAAAAGGGGGAGCGATTTTTTGGGGGAAGAAGCAGACTCTTAGCACACACCCAGCTGCTTACCATGTGGAATCATGCACAGTATTTAGAAGCGAGTGGGGTTTTGAGGTTTCAGTCTGTAATGCAAATACATTCAGCATCACTAAGGCTGGTTGCCCTTGCTGGAGTGTAGGCAGTCACCGAGGATACACATGGTGGTGGTCTGAAAAAGCAGTCTGGACATGGGCTTTTTTAAAAAAATCTGAAAAGTGGTTTCATAATGTGTCAGTCTGTAAAAGTGATTTTCACTTGCCAAAAAAAAAGAGCAGTAAGTGTGCATTCAAATTGGCAAAGAAATTTCGTTTTGTGACTAATGTGAAAACATGACTCTGTGTGCAAATAGGATTTACAGGCAGAGATTTATTGCGTTTTGTTCTGGTGATTTCACAGTTGCATTAGTAGGAAAAAGGGGGAGCGATTTTTTGGGGGAAGAAGCAGACTCTTAGCACACACCCAGCTCCTTTCCATGTATAATCATGCACAGTATTTACAAGCGAGTGGGGTTTTCAGGTTTCAGTCTGTAATGCAAATACATTCAGCATCACTAAGGCTGGTTGCCCTTGCTGGAGTGTAGGCAGTCACCGAGGATACACATGGTGGTGGTCTGAAAAAGCAGTCTGGACATGGGCTTTTTTAAAAAAATCTGAAAAGTGGTTTCATAATGTGTCAGTCTGTAAAAGTGATTTTCACTTGCCAAAAAAAAAGAGCAGTAAGTGTGCTTTCAAATTGGCAAAGAAATTTCGTTTTGGGACTAATGTGAAAACATGACTCTGTGTGGAAATAGGAATTACAGGCAGAGATTTATTGCGTTTTGCTCTGGTGATTTCACAGTTGCATTAGTAGGAAAAAGGGGGAGCGATTTTTTGGGGGAAGAAGCAGACTCTTAGCACACACCCAGCTCCTTTCCATGTATAATCATGCACAGTATTTAGAAGCGAGTGGGGTTTTCAGGTTTCAGTCTGTAATGCAAATACATTCAGCATCACTAAGGCTGGTTGCCCTTGCTGGAGTGTAGGTAGTCACCGAGGATACACATGGTGGTGGTCTGAAAAAGCAGTCTGGACATGGGCTTTTTAAAAAAACTGAAAAGTGGTTTCATAATGTGTCAGTCTGTAAAAGTGATTTTCACTTGCCAAAAAAAAAGAGCAGTAAGTGTGCATTCAAATTGGCAAAGAAATTTCGTTTTGGGACTAATGTGAAAACATGACTCTGTGTGCAAATAGGAATTACAGGCAGAGATTTATTGCGTTTTGCTCTGGTGATTTCACAGTTGCATTAGTAGGAAAAAGGGGGAGCGATTTTTTGGGGGAAGAAGCAGACTCTTAGCACACACCCAGCTGCTTGCCATGTGGAATCATGCACAGTATTTACAAGCGAGTGGGGTTTTCAGGTTTCAGTCTGTAATGCAAATACATTCAGCATCACTAAGGCTGGTTGCCCTTGCTGGAGTGTAGGCAGTCACCCAGGATACACATGGTGGTGGTCTGAAAAAGCAGTCTGGACATGGGCTTTTTAAAAAAACTGAAAAGTGGTTTCATAATGTGTCAGTCTGTAAAAGTGATTTTAACTTGCCAAAAAAAAAGAGCAGTAAGTGTGCATTCAAATTGGCAAAGAAATTACGTTTTGTGACTATTGTGAAAAGAAATGTAGTAATATATTTAAATAAAATGAAGGAATTTTTTTTTAGTTTTTTCCAGGTATTGCTGAAGAGCAGTGGACAAAATTTAAGATGCCTACAAAATCCAGAGTTCAAAAAACGCACAAAAAAAACCTATATTTGAAGACAACTAGAGGACCAAAGTTAGTAGAAGATGCTCATGTTGGGAAAAAGAAAAAATCTTCTGGTAAGCAGAAAAAACAATATATAAAAAATATATTCAAAAGAATGAAAAATGTACAAAATGTCTGTACTCGAAAGGATGTTTTGAACAAAAAAGGAGAGGAAAAAATTGACAATTTAGTTAATGCAAATATACCTTCAGCAACTGAAAAGATTTATATAAATAGAGAAACAGCGTTTAAAGAGATACGTAGAAAAATGTTTCAGAGAAGAGTTATGTCCAATTTGATGAAGGATGTGAAGAAATATAAGAAAAAGACAAAGTTTTATGAAAGAAAAAAAGAAATAGAAGCCATTGCAGCAAAGGCATTAGAATTAAAAAGGAAACTATTCATTTTAATTTTGAATAGGATGCGTACATTAGACAAAATGGTTAATGTACTGAAATCACATAGCAAAAGGAAAAGAGTAGTGAACAGAACAAACTTTTGTAAAGTGTTTTTAGGAAAGTGGATGCATAGTTCAAGTAGTGAACCTTTTTTTAATGAAGAGAGCTATTTTCAAAGTAATAGTTTGCTGCATGCAGTTGACACCAGAGGTCGTTCTTACGAAGTAAAAAATGGTTGCATAATGGAGAAGGAGATAATGGTTCCAAGAGATGAGGTACAAGTGATGGCAGATGAGGCTATGGGGAGACGTCCTAAAGCCCCAGTGTACACTTGGAATTGTAGTAGTATTTGCACTGTGCGTCAGGAATCTATTGACAAATTTCGAGAGTTTCTAAGAGAATATAGTAAAAAAAGTATAAAACAGAAGATTAAGGTGCTTCAAAGTCTGGATCCATGCAGAGTGAGAGAGAATACTGGTTTGCAGGGTCATTCTCTGGCTTGTCTATCTAGAAAAGTGTGCAATAGTGTTTTCCATCATTTTAGGATGCTGGCTGTTCATCATACTGAAATGAGAAAGTTTGTGAGACGGTTGTATTTTGCCAAAAGTCCAGCAATAAAGTTAAATGAATTGAATAGGGCTCTGTTCCGAGGAACGGTATCAGATGTAGAGAAGGTTGTTGATGAAATTCAGTTTTGTTACTTTGGTCCTGAACAAAACAGTGCAGAGAAGGACACAGTAAATGAGGAAGAAGTGGAAGAGAATGTAGAACCCTCTGTAAGTAACACATTTAATGATCACATAACAAAATTTGCAATAGTCTCTAATGAAAGACCAAATTTTACTTGTATTTGTTGCCGCAGAACTCATTATAGAAAACAAACTAGGAATGTTGATCTCTACAGAAAGAGTGAAAATGAAGATAATTATAAGTGGAAGGATTTTGCCACATATATATTTCTAGAAAATTGTTTTGATTTGGGTGAAGATCAGTGTATTTGTAAATACTGTTACAACAAGTTAGAGGAAAATAGAATGCCGACCAGAGCTGTACATAATAATTTAGAATTGGATGCTATTCCTGCTGAACTTTCTGAATTAAATACATATGAGTCTATACTCATTCAATGTGTTCATCCGTTCCAGACCATAGTACGTATGGAGCCCAAAACTGGTAAATTACCTCCTTCTGATTTACTGAGAGGTTTAAAAGGAAGAGTGGTGTATTTGCCCTTGGATTTGAAAAAAAATATGGAAACTATTGATGCGGATACTTTGGAAACTGAACCATTAGTTATTCTGGTTAATGGTGTACCTACAAAGAATAAGAAGATTTGGCAGGAGCTGGTAGATGTGCGGAAAGTACAAAGAGCAAATTTGTATTTGAAAAGGAATAACAAATGGTATGAATCAATTTATATAGAAGAAGAAGAAGAAGAAGATTTACAAGAAGACACAGAAACACCAACTGGACAAATTGAAAAAGTGGACAAGTCAAAGGAAGAAGAAATTTATGAACATTTTAGCATACATCCTCTTCATTCAAAAGAAGTTATGGGAGATAATATTGATCTCTTTCAGATGAAGAAAGCAAAAGGAACTCCCGTGAGTGTATGGGAGGAGAGCTTGGAAGCTCGATGTTTTCCCCAGCTGTTTCCTAAAGGAAAAGGAGGACGATACGATGAACGTCCAGAACAGATTCCAGCTTCTGAGTATCGGACTACAAGACTATATGCTGAAGATCCCAGATTTCGACAAAGTATTCCTTATTTGTTCCATCTTTTATTTGAAAGCGACTTGTCTGCACTGTCTTATGCAGTAACTCACATTTTAAAAAGTGGAGTACATTTACAAAATGTGTCTGCTAAGGATTTTATGGAGAAAGTGCAGCACCGAGATGATCATTTGGAAACACAACTGATCAATCTGATGGCTTGTCAGCGTGGGACAAATGAATATTGGTACCGACGCCATGGTGAACTAAAATGCATGTTACGGAATTTAGGAACACCAACATGGTTCGTTACCCTAAGCTGTGCGGAGTACGCTTGGGATGATTTACTGGATTTTCTACGAGAGGCAAATTCAAACATTAAAAACATCGAATACAAGACAGCAGGAGAACTGTGCTCATTGGATCCGGTTAATGTTTGCAGATATTTCAATCATAGATTTGAGGCTATGATGTCCTTCATCTGCAATAAAAAAAATCCACCTCTTGGAGAAGTAGTAGATTTCTTTTGGAGAAAAGAGTACCAGGCAAGAGGTGCTCCTCATATTCATATGCTGTTGTGGATCAAGGATGCCCCAAAGTTTGGAACAGATACTGATGAAGAAGTGTTATCTTTCATTGAAGAATATGCAACATGTGCTATACCAAAAAGCACAGAAGAGAAAAAGTTAAAGGAGCAAGTTTTACGTTTCCAAAGTCATCGGTGTGGAAAATACTGTCGACGGAAATACAAGAGCAAAGATAAATACTACACTAAATGTCGATTTGGATTTCCTAGACCTGTTCTTTCAAATGGAAGAGTCAACAGTTTTATGTCAGCTGTGAGACATACTATCACAAGAAAATCACCTAAGAATACCTACAACCAAAAAAGAAAAGAAGAATCAAAAAATATAAATGACTACAACCCAGTCATTTTATCCATGTGGAACGCTAACATGGATATACAGTATGTAGCTGACAATTCCATTGCTGTTGCTCGATATGTAACGTCTTACATTACGAAATCAGAAAAAACAGAATTGAAGGAAATGTGGGAAGAGATTTCTCACGAGAAGACTGTCAGTAAGAAGCTGTACAGTTTCAGTTTGAAGATGTTATTGCATCGAGAAATTGGATCCTACGAATGTTCAGATAGGTTATCTTCTGCAAGTCTCTACTCGAAGTCAAGAAGAATAATTTGGGCAAGTTTAGACCTTGCAGCAATGAGAAATCGGGTACTGAAATCTGTTGGAGAAATTGAATATTTGGCCGAGAATGACCCAGAAAGTACAGATATTTTGAAATCAAACATGTTGGACACATATTATCCCAAGAGAAGTCAACATCTGGAGAACATGTGTCTCTATGAAGTGCTGCAGAACTACATTTATTCACGGAAAGCCGCAGAAGACATCAACAATGGAAAATATAAAGTCGTTGGTGAGGAAGGATGTTTGGTGAAGCAAACAAAAGGAAGTTTGATAAATCACAGGAAGCTGAGTTGCGACACTACTGACAAGAAGGAATTTTACTACTTGGCTCTTTTACAGTTGTTTAAACCATGGCGTACAGAGGATGAACTACTGGGAGAATTTCAAAGCTATGAAGATTCTTTTAATGCTTGCAAAGACAGCATACAATGCAGTACATTCTCAAGTTATCTGCAAATGTTAAATGAAGAAATTGAACAGGAAACTACAATTGCAGCAGAAATAGCTAGAGACAGTTCTCAGGACAGCCAAAGTTCAGGAACACTCAGTCAAGATCCCCTAGGACAACCAATCGTTGAAAATGAAGCATCAATAGCCATGAATGAAGTGGAAACGGCTATGAATCAAGCTCAAGAAGAATTTATAGACTTAGAAAATTTGGAAAGACAACTGAATCAAGAGCAGCAACAAATTTATGAAGAGATCAGAAACAAAATTGATCACGGATTTCTACATGAAAAAAAAGAGTGCTCATGCACATCATTTCATCCAATCAGGATGTATGTAAGCGGACAAGCTGGAACTGGAAAAAGTTTCCTTATAAAAGTCATCAGAAGCTACCTACAGCAAAAAACAGATTCTACTTTGTCTTGTGTGGTTACTGCTCCAACTGGGTTAGCAGCATATAACATAAAAGGAATCACTTTACATCATTTGCTAATGTTACCAGTGGAGCATGAGAACAAAATACAATACAACAAGCTAACTGGAGAAGCATCCTTGGAAGTTTCAAGAGTATTGAAGAAGATGCAAGTTCTCATTATTGATGAGGTGAGCATGGTATCAAACTTAATGCTTGCCTTTGTGCATTTAAGAATGCAGCAAATTTTGAAGACAGACTATGACATGTTATTTGGTGGAAAACACGTCATAGTTTTTGGAGATCTTTTGCAACTTACTCCAGTTAAAGGACAACCAGTGTTTAATACTGTCACACATGAAGACACGAAGAAGTCATTGGGAAGCATCGGAAATACAAATATTTGGTCCTTCTTTGAGTACAAGGAACTTACTACTAATATGAGGCAAGCAAGCGATGAAGAATATGGAAGTATTCTGAAAGATATCAGAATTGGACTACTCACAGAAGTTGGCAAAAAAGCATTACAGAGTCGGCTGCTACATAATTTATTTCCAAAGGAAGAAATAGTTGCAGAGAAAATATACAAGAACATTGCAGAAAACAAAAGTGTCATCTGCTTAATGCCAACTCTACGTGAATGCTCAATATTTAATGAGGAGCTTTTGAAATTGGAAAAGGAAGAGATCAGGAAATTGGAAGCAGTGGACAAAATTGAGGATGGAAGAATTACTGTCACAGTAACAGGCAAACTAAAAAATAAATTGGACTCACTAGAGAAGAACATCTCCAAAACAGCTGGATTAGAAAAAAATCTATATGTTTGCATGAACTGTAGAGTATTTTTAAGAAGAAATTTGGATGTTGAAAAAGGTTTAGTTAATGGAGCTATGGGAAGAGTTGTGGGTTTTATTAATTATCAGAAAAAAGATGGAATTGAATGTTTAAAAATAAAATTTGATCAGATAGAAGAAGTTAAAGATATTTGTCGTTGTACAGTTCGTTTCATGCTTGTGAAAGACTTATATGTACGTAGGAAGCAGTTTCCGTTTTCTCTAGCATATGCTGTAACTATTCACAAGTCTCAAGGAATGACTGTAGATTGTGCATTTGTGAACATTGGTTCAACTGTGTTCAAAGAAGGTATGGCATATGTTGCTTTGTCACGAGTGAAAACATTATCAGGTTTATTCATGATAGACTTTGATGATTCAAAAGTTAGTGCTGATACAAACTGTGTAAAGGAGTATAATAGATTAAGAAGAAGCTATGCTCCTCATTTAGGTCAGTATCCTGTGTTGGAGAAACGTGTAGTTTCTCGTAAAAGAAAAAATGAGAATATCTGTAATGAAGATGTAGAGAAGAGGAAAAAAAAGAGGAGTGATGTAATTGCAAGCAAAAAGAAAAAGGAAAATGAAGAACAGGTTGTAGGATGTCATTTTGAAAATAGCTCTGGTGTCAACTGCTACGCAAATGTAGTGCTGAATGTTGCATTTTATCTGGAAAGTTTGCAAGAGCAGATAATAGTAAATCAGGGAAAAAGATTCTGTTCTGAGCTGAGTCTCCTTTTTCAAAAGCTGAGTAAAGATAAAACTCAAATAGAAAGTGCTACTGAAATTAGAAAACTTTTAGATATATGTTCAGGACGAACACAGTTTTCTCAAAATGAACAGCAAGATGCACACAAATTTTTGATGTATTTTCTTCAAGTACTGGAAGTAGAAGAAGTTGCAATAGATATTTTATTTGGTCTCTCTTATAAATGGGAACATAGTTGTGAAAACTGTTATAATATATGTGGCTCTAATGTTGATAATGAAAGGTTTATTTATTTGACATTGCCAGAGAGTAAAACAGTCACTTTTGCAAAATTAGTTAAAGATGCTAATCATAGCATGAAATGCGGTGAGTGTAAATCTGACATGTTTTCAACATTAATTTTAAAGGAATACGGACAGTATGTAATTTTAATGATGCAACGATGTAGAGCTGATGGTTCAAAATTGGATACTTTAATAAAGAAGTTTACAGGACAGCAATTATCAATTTCAGGAAAAACTTTTGTAACTGTTGCAATAATTGTCCATGATAGACCTACTGTTACTTCTGGACATTACACAGTTTATCTTAAATGTGAAAAAGGCTGGACACTGTGTAATGATTCCCAATTGATTTTCAAACAACGTTTGCCTTTTGATTTAGCAAATTCCTATCTAATCTTCCTGAAACCTAAATTTTAGAGAGACTTGGCAAGATCTGGACAAAATAATTTTACCATTTTACTGGATTACCATTGGAATTTTCTAAAAAAAAAGATTTTTTAAATTATCATTTGGCCTAATGGAAAGATAACCAATTGTAATGTGGACTTTTTAAATTTTTAATGAAACTTTCAAAAACCAATAATTTAGAGATAATCGGTAACATCTGCACAATTTAAATTTTGGAATGTTATTGGAGTGCCATTGGAAATTTTTTCAAAAATGATTTTAAAAATTACTATTTGGCCATGCGGAAAAGTAACCAATTCTATTGTGGACTTAATAAATTATTCAAAAAAATTTCGTGAACCAAAATGTTACAGAGAATCGGTGAGATCTGGACAAATTAAACTTTAGAATTTTATTGGATTACCGTTGGAAATTTAATCCAAAAATTTTTTTTAAATTACTATTTGGCCTAAAGGAAATGGAATCAGATGTATTGTGGAGTTATTTGAGATATAATATTGTGATTATACTTCTGAAACAAACATATCAGACGGTATTTTAAAGAAATAAGTATTGGTATTAGATGATATTTTTTTAGAATATTATGTATTTTTTATAATGTTAAGTTTAAGTAAAAAGAGATTCTGGGCTTTTTTAATACAATCTTTGAGATTGTTATTTTTTTTTGCCCGCTGTAAAATGATGAATGCAATTGCTTTCACAATTTATAGTGAAATGCAATATATTCTGAAAACAGCAAAAATAAGGCAAAAATATTTTTTGATAAATATGTAAATATGTGTACTGTATTATAAAATGTTTTAAAAATATTAATACTTTTTTCTTTTTTTTCAGATTGAGATAGAAAATTTTCGAAAACTAGAACCATTTTTAAAGCAATTTTTTTTTAAAACAAATGAATAAATATTTTTTTGAGTGGGTATGGTAAGTCAATAATAATAATTGTAGTCTCTCAAGGACCTTGTAATGTGATAATTGATTTTTAGTGTTTTTAAAAAAAAAAAAAAAAAAAAATTACGCGCACCGTACGCGTACGGTAAAAAAAAAAAAAAAAAAGTTTTTAAAAACATATATAAAAAATAGATGAAAGGTAAGGTTGTCTCTTAAAAGAGCCGTTGTGTTCATGCAGGGACAGAGGAAAGAAAGATTGGGAATATTAGACGGTACGACAAGTGTGCTGATCTATTTTACTGTTCACTAGGGAAACACTGGTCTCCCTATAAGTAATTAGATCGTGACAATGGGCGCACCGTACTTCAACCCTCGCAAACCGAGGGTTAATTTCCAGAGGGCCAGCAAAAGGAGATGCTCCCCCCACAGATGAAGGGCTCACCTGACCTGCAGAAGAAGGAGTCAGCCCTGCAGATGATGGTCCAGGCTGAGCTGCTGTGGATGTGCTTGGTTCACTTACTGAAGGGTTACCTCCAGTAAGTCGAGCATGTGTCCTCTTGTGTACATCCTTGAGGTGCCTCATCATGGTATGATTCCCAAAGGAATACTTCCTGTCAGGATTACCTCTTGAAAGTACACGCTTACACAGCCTACAAGTTACTAAGGGTGCATTTACCTTTTGCTGGCCTTCAGGAAAAGTAAAATAATCCCATACATAAGAAGTCTTTTGTTTCCTCGCTCTCTGCCTCAAGGTAGTGCTGCTAGTGCTAGCCTCACTCTCAGAAGGGCTCTGCTGGTCTGCCATCGTATCACAAAGACAACCCAGCTCCTTCTCCTAAGGGATCACAAGCA
The DNA here is from genome assembly GCF_964204655.1 of Triturus cristatus. Lineage (NCBI taxonomy): Eukaryota > Metazoa > Chordata > Amphibia > Caudata > Salamandridae > Triturus > Triturus cristatus. The sequence goes on from NC_140591.1 coordinate 487,127,982, forward strand.
GAAATGAGGGGAATGGGTGTGGTGTAGGAGAGTTCTAGAACTGAAAGTAGTTTCAACCAATCAAAAGTTGTGTTTCATGATCACATGACCTACCGTACGCTTACGGTACGCTTACGGTACGCTTACGGCAAAAGTGCGCATGCGCGTAAAAAAGACACGCGCTTGCGCGCATGCGCATAACAGTCACTACCCGACACTTCCGCGTAACGTGCGCGTGTAGCGTACAGGCGTACGCGTCCCACGCGGAGTACGCGCGGCTACGCAAATTGCGTAACTATACGCAAACAGCGTAGATAAATTACGGGCGTTGCGTAAACCATACGCTTACCGTAAGCTTACGGTACGCGTACTAAAAAAAAAGGAAAAAATGTACTGGAAAAAATTATAACGTTTATTTTATGAAATATATTTAAAAAAACATATTAAAGAATTTTAAAAATTTAACCATAGTCTTTATAAAAGGTTAGAACATTAAATTAAAAATATGTTTAAAAAAATAGAAGAAAAAAAAAATAGCATTTAAAAAACCTTGCAAATTCACTGAAAAAACCATGGGTTTCACACACGTTATAGTTAGGAATTAGCATTTAAAAAACCTTGCTAATTCAATGAAAAAACCATAGGTTTCACACACGTTATAGTTAGGAATTAGCATTTAAAAAACCTTAGAAATTCAATGAAAAAACCAAAGGTTTCACACACGTTATAGTTAGCTGGACATTTTACTCGTAAAAAACCATTGAAATTCCCCCGTTATAGTTAGTTAAGCTAACTATAACTCGCGCGCCCGCAATGCACTGCTGATGACGTCACATATTACATCACTCATGACATGGTCAGTGACATCACTCATGACATCACTGATGACATCTCAAATGACATCACTGATGACATCACTGATGACATCATCCTTGTGATAGAGTGGCAGACCTCCTCTCACCCTAATATAACCTTTGATACACACATTTATAAATAGAGACTACACTTTTCAAAACAATGGACATACCAATACCAGTTACAACAACCTCTTCAGTAATTCTAAGATCCACATACACATCCACTCATTCACCAACAGTCCTATACAGTCACTCATACATGTACTCACTCATCATATGTACTCATACACCTATACATCCTGTTACACATCGCCACTCATCCATAGAGTTACTCACACACATAGTCACTCATGCTAATAAAGAATCAAACATCCATTTACTTGCATATACAGTTATACACACACCACCACACTTACTTCTACGGAAACTTGCACATACTTAGTCTTTTAAACAATCACTTATAGAAACACATACTTATTCATACAGGAACTCTTTCAATCTCTCACTCTCACATATACTCACTTATATACACCAATAGTCACATATACTAGTTTAAAACATATGTAGTTACTCATAAAGACACTGTAGAGACAGTCATTCACTCACTAACACACCCATACACACACTCATCCACCCATGCAGTCCTGCATACATACTGTCTTCAACACATACAAACAGTGAGTCACTCATTCATGCACCTATGCACTACGTAATACCCCCCACCGAACCATACAGACACTCAGACTCATACTCAAAAAAACAACTAATAACCTATATAGACACCCATGTAGCTGCTCACCAACCCATGCAGCCACTTATACACAAAGTGAGAGACTGATACAGATATATACATATTTAAACATTACTCACTAAGCCATGTATTCACTATGATACACCTAATCAGTCAGTTACACAATCAATTTTTCAAAAACAAATCATCCATTTAGACACTTATATACCCATTTATTCTTCCATCGACCTTGAGATATACATATATAAAACATATTTAATTTTCAGAAAAACACACATTCACGGGATGATGTCATCAGTGATGTCATCAGTGATGTCATTTGAGATGTCATCAGTGATGTCATGAGTGATGTCACTGACCATGTCATGAGTGATGTAATATGTGACGTCATCAGCAGTGCATTGCGGGCGCGCGAGTTATAGTTAGCTTAACTAACTATAACGGGGGAATTTCAATGGTTTTTTACGAGTAAAATGTCCAGCTAACTATAACGTGTGTGAAACCTTTGGTTTTTTCATTGAATTTCTAAGGTTTTTTAAATGCTAATTCCTAACTATAACGTGTGTGAAACCTATGGTTTTTTCATTGAATATATATATATATATATATATATATATATATATATATATATATATATATATATATATATATATATATTACCTACTGGCGGTTGCCAGTAGGTAGTTATAGTTAGAACCTAGTTTCCATAGGAAAAGCATTTTTTGATTTGCTAATAACTTTGGCGTCGTTTGACAAATATTTGTGAAATTCTTCAAAAAAGATCTTTCCAGGTCCTCTCATATCCTAAAAGTTTGGGGGTGATTCGTGTAGCAGGGACTGAGAAAAAAGGGGGGTCCCAAAAAGCATTTTCTCCATGTTAATTTCCATAGGAAATTTTATTACAGGCTACAGCCCGAACTGCTGAACCAAATTACACCAAATTTGGCAAAAAGGAAGAGCTCGGTTCAGAAAGCGACCTTTGTTTTAAATGGTGTACATCTGCTCAGTAGTTGCTGAGAAATTCAAAAAATAGAAGTCAAAAAATCATTTTCCCATTGGAAACTTTAGGCAAGGCTTCATCCCCAACTGCTGGAAGGAATTACACCAAATGTGGAAAAAATTAGTGTTTGAGTCAGAAAGCATCTTTTTTTTTTAAATGGTGTAAATCCGTTCAGTAGTTGCTGAGAAATTAAAAAAATAATAGTTTTGATATCTGGGGCAGCGGTGGGTTCGCGCACCCTCCCTCGCGCTTCACTGTGATTGGGTGCCACGTCCACGAGCTTCACTGTGATTGGCTGCGAACACTCCAAACCAGGAAGTGTTGGCAGCAATCTTGTGACTCGGTAGAACCGAGTTACAAGAAAACAGTTGAAAAAAGATTAAAAGAGAAGAAAAGGGGGCATGGTAGAAACACCCTGACCACCTAGTCCTGCTCATGGGGGTCCCACAAGGACCCCAGGCCTAAAAATATTTTTTTTTTATAAAATAAAGTCAGAATGCATGCTGGGTGCGCGAATCCGGACATTTTTTTTTATTTTTTAAATGAAGCGGGGGCTCCCCCACTTCATTTAAATGAGCCCCCGGGTGGGCCAGGTTCTGGGGGCCATCCTATAATTCTATTGCGGGGGCCTGCATGGCCTAAGCCGGCCCGGTGGACCGCCACCTCCCATGTAAATTAGGTGCAGGTGAGCCACGGCCCTCCCGCAGCCCCTGTTTTGGCTTGTTTTGTAATTGTTCGGGAGCCTACGAGGCCACCCCAAGTCCCGGGGATCGCCACCCTCCGGAACTTTTATTAAATAGCATGGTGGGCCTCGCAGGCCTCCCCGAAGCCCCGGGGACCCCCTCCTCCCCGGGTCTTTGAAAATAGAGGGAGGTGGCTGTGCGGTCCCCCTTCTGGAGCGCTTGATGGCCCTGGGGACTGCCACCCCCCATGGCCGGCTCCTGCAATGTCCCGGGGTGACATTGCCGTTTGCTATGACAGGGGGGAGAATGGCTTCCACCATGTAATAGTAAACCGTGGTTTGCTTCGTTGGACCGAGAGGAGGAAAACCTCGTCTCGCTTCAATAAAGGAAGGAGATTTGCTTTTGGGCAAGGGAAGCTGCATGTTAGCAGCTCCCGTTGCCCAAAAGCAATGCCGGCTTCCGCATGAGTCGGGGAGCCGGCGGGACCGTGGGGACATTAGGGCCCCCCACGGCCCCCAACAGTGAGGCCAGGCCCTGGGGTATGAAAATTAATGAAAATTAACGTTTAAAAGAAATAAAGTTTGGAGTTGTGAAACCCCCGTCCACCCCCCACAAACAAATGTGATAGCAACCTTCTGAAATCTGGAACGTAACAAATTGGCTGATCTCGAACATTTATAAAAGTCAGGATGCATGTGAGGTTGGACAAATGAGAATCATAGTCGTCTATGGATTTACATATAAAACATTTTATTTATACAAAACATCAAAATAAAAGTAGGTACAGCCATGGCGTGTTATCCCTTGACAATCTGTGAATCCCAGCCTGCAAGACAAAAAGTAAGATAAGATTGTGTGTTATGCGCCCATCAAAAGAGAGAGAGAAAGTGAGAGAGAGAGGAAGAGAGAGAAAGTGAGAAAGAGTGAGAGAGAGGAATAGAGACCAAAAGAGAGAAAGAGTCAGAGAGATAGAGAAAGAGTGTGAGAGAGAGAAACAGAGAGAGAAAGTGTGAGAGAGAGGAGGAGAGAGACAAAGAGAGAAAGAGTGTGAGAGAGACAAAGAGAGAAAGAGTGTGAGAGAGAGAAAGGAAGAGATGGAGAGAGAGAGTAAGTGCCGACACTCCGGACAAAACTCTCACAGCTCACCTTTCCGCCAGCGGTGTATCTCTAACCATGTGTAGGACATACTGCAGCCCTCAAGCTCACTCATCTGAAACATAGTATAGAATCAGAAAAGTAGATACAACTGCACACGCCTTCAGCGCTGGCCCGCCCCTGCACACCCAGGCTGCTGCACACTATCCACTCCCACCACCCAGAGGTGTCTGCCCATCCCTGTGCACCCAGGCCTCACTGCTCATCTTTCGCTACCTGCGTGTAGAAAAGAGGGCCCACCACGTGCCACTGCAAGCGTCAAGCAAGAGGTCCACTGACAGGGCACCCTCCACATCATGCAGCCCCGCTACGCAGGCCACCAGGTCTCAAATTTGGTGCTGTGTCTTGATTTTACCACTGCAGAGGACATACCAGTGCACCCGTCATCATCGCAGGTTGCACACCCGCTCAGCTCTTGCAGTGCCACTAACTCTGTGACCAGCGAGGCCATGGCACATGGCGGTAGGCCCCCACTGTTCGATGGCTCAGGCCTATTCTGCTGTCCAGCAGGGCACACAAAACCTGACCTGTCTGGACTGCCGGGACAGGGCATCATCGCACGCTGCACACCCGCTCAGCACTTACGGAGCCCCTACCTCAATGCACCAAGTCACCATCGGCCGCAGTGCATCTGGTGCTAGCAAGTCTGAAACGGAAATGGGGTAGAGCACGTACACCCGATCTTTTTTATTGGCAGGTTCACGTGTCCTGTAACGCCTGTGCTTGATGAGTGTGGTGTGGGTGTAAACCAGCTGTGAGGGAGTGGCTGTGGCGTACTAACAACTAGACCTGTGACCAGCTGATCACTGCAATGAAAGCCTGGGCCATGTAGCGCTGTTGTCTCTCCCTGTAAGCGTAAGGGGAGTGGGCTGACCTGGCATATGCCAGTCCTGCATGAGGCTGTGAAGAATGACTCCGGAGCTGTGGGCGTGGTTCCGTCCTGGGCTGTATGAGGAATCAACTGATGCAGGTGTCTCTGTTGTAGTGCTGCCACCACCCGGGCCGCAAGCGCCAATGTGTCACCTTGTGACCCAAGTCCCACTACATGGTCAAAATGGAAGATTGGTGGAATCACTAATCCTACTTTCATCCAACCTTCCACACAGGAAAGATCGTGGACATGACACATATGTGCGGATATAAATGTTTATTGCATATTTAGTAGAGTGTTGCAGCTGTAGCAATACAGGGCCATGCAAAGTCCAAATTTCAGTTTTTGGCACATGGAGGGCAGCCAGTTAGAGCCAAGCTCGTGCTCGGGGGTTAGGCTGCGCCAACATATGTACTTATCTAATCACTCCGCAAATCCCCAAGCACTTATAAATTCACTATATACTCTCCTTGCAGTACTCTAATGATGCAGTCTATACACATGTACTTATACAATGACCGAGACAAAGTTACATAACTGAAGATTTCCCCACTGCCAGAGGTAACATGGTTGCGTCCTCTGTCCACAGCACTATGTAATGTGGTAGGGCCCAGGGACAGCATCTTGCATACATAATGAACACACGGACTTAGTTAGATAGATAGTGGAACTGAGTACGGGCATGTGTGCTCGGCTCCTTTTTATTTCCAGGGTCACATGCCCAGAGAGGTCTGTGCAGGATGCGTGTGGGGTGAATGAGTGTAAGCCAGCCCTTAGGGAATGATTAGTGCTGGCAACAAGTACAACAGTAATTATCGGATCACACACAGAGATTTAATCATAAAGGGTCTATGACTTGTGCTGCACTAAGGTAGGGGCACCAGATGTGAAATAATACACAAAAGATTCTATCATAAAGGGTCCATGAGTTGTGGTGCACTGAGATATGGGCATCAGAAGCATTCAGCGTGTGCACAGCCAGCGATGATGCGTGGTCCGGGAGGGCCGTACTGATAGCAATGTCTGTTGCCTACTTTACTGCGTCGTCTGCAATCGCAATTCGATCTGAATTGTGAGCCCTGCTATCCACAGTGTAGATCGAAGGCAGTAGTTAGCACAGACATCGAGGAATACTTTTTGTCACTTCCTCTTGACAAAATCAGAGGACATAGAGTACAATTCTGTCTGCAATTAATAAATCAAGACTGAATTAAAATTGTGAGGTCTGCTTGCCGCAGAGTAGGTGTATGGAACAAAAGATGAAATATGTATGGACTACATTGTCGAAATATGTAGGTTTCAGGGACGTTATAGTTAGTTGCTGTGAGAAGTTGGCCTGGTATATGCTGGTCACTAGTTAAAGTGGCCAACTTGCACCAGTACAATTCAACTCTTATGGTAGATAGGTTTAAGACAACCTTTTAAAGAAAGCTATCCTAGTGGTATCTGTGGAGAGCAGCCTTCAGGCTAAGTCTCAGAGGAATGTAAACCAGCTTGTTTTACCTTATAATCTCTTGAATCACTAAATGAAAGGACACCACACAGGTATATATACAAAATATATATGTATTTATTACTAGACACACTCTACTAATCTGTTTATGAGATTAGAAGTCAAGGACATATGCACAAATCAACATTTCACAACAAGTAAAGCACTTATATGGCTTGGGCCCTAGGGGTGTACCAGACCATATACTAAAAAAGAGGTATAAGAAGAACGACTTGAGAAGGGAGAAGTCCTAAGGTCTTCAGAAGTGCTGGGGCCTCACTAATCCACCCAAGGCAGGTAAGTAAAGAACGCACGGGGGACGCATGCAGTGTGAGAACACAGCCGCGGATCCCAATAGACTTCAATGGAGCAAGTCGCAGTTGGAATTTTAAAGTTTTAGGATACTTCGGGAGAGTCTACAAGCAAGTCGCTACTTTATTTTCTCAATCAATCAAGCTTTATTCGGCAATTAAGTCATAAAAGCACATTTACAAACATTGCATAAAACAATTAATAAATTACCTAAAAAAAATTAAGATTACTATTAAATCTATAAACAACCGTTGAACAAGCTGTTTTTTTAAAACAATGAGAAAGAAGCATAATTTGTAGGGCCAGCCCGTAAGCACTTATATTACACAAGTATTAGCATGGTGTAGCTAAATGGTTACACTACTTTGATTACCTTCATATAATAACTACTTCAGGTAAATTTAACTGAATACAGTTTTGTTTTAGGGGGGGGGAAATTACAGCGTGCCTCAGAGCTTTTGACCTTATGCCCCAGGCCCACCCTAAAAATTTAGCCACAGCTATACAGATCGGGGGTGCGGGATCTGTGCACAGAATGCGGAGGGCTATAGCATATCTTCTGATACCCAGAAGTCTACAGATTGGTTTTATCCATATTCCCCGGGGTGCTGCATACATTGGACAAAAAAATAATACATGTTCTACAGTTTCGCATTCTTCAACACATCTATAACATTTGTCGTTCTTGGTTCCTTGTACCCCCCATCTAGAGGTGAATTCTGCAACATGTAGAGTACCCACCCGTATCTGGAAATATAGTTTACGATCTAAAGATTTTTCAATAGTATCCCAGTACTTCTCTAGGGAAGGATAGGCTTTTAAATCAAGAAAACGGCATGATAGATGGGTGGAAAAGCCTTGAGAAATTTCCATCTTATAGACCCATTCCCAATACATTATTTTCAACTTGCCTTTGGATGGGAAAACAGCATTTGCAGGATCTTTCCAAAGTTCAATCAAGCCTATACTACCCAAAAGAGATTTAATTCCCTGTAACCAAGTTATTTTGTGGAACCTATCAGATTCTATTATATCCACGAAGCCACTCCTGTAATGCAAGTCACTTACAGGGTATGTAGTTCTAGAGCCAACATACACAGGAGCACTGGAGTACTCGAGTTACCTCACCCAGGGAAGCCGGGTGCATAAGTGTCTTTTGGTGTCAGGTCGCAACGTCGTTTTCAAAGGGAGCCAAAGAAGACTTGCTGCTTGTGAAGACAGGAGAAGTGTCTGGTGGAATCCAAAGCTGGATTCTGAAGAAAGAAGACCTGAAAGCAGAAGAGACAGTGTTCAAAGTCACTTGCCAGTGACCCGGGGCCAGGAAGCTGGATGCCCACAGTAGTCAGGTGATTTCAGGTGATCATGGGTGTCTTGACTCTTCAGCCACGAGGTCTTGTGGAAAGTGAAGAAAGTCAGCGGTGCAGACCAGCAAGAGCTGAAGGACTCACCCAGCAAGGGTAAGTCAGGGCAGACCTGGAGCAACCAGAGGAGCCCTTTGGTTCTGTAGAAAAGTCTTCAGGGGACCCACAAGCCAACCGGCAAGGGATCGCAAAGATGCCTCAAGAGGATTCACTCACCAGGAGCCCACGGTCACTCGGGACAAGGAAGGCCTCTGATGTTCAGAGGAAATCCTGCTGGAGGCTTGGGCCACATGTAGTCCAAAGCACAAGTTCGTAGAATGTCATGAAGGGGTTGCACTTGACAATAGTGCATGGTACCCAGGTATTGCTGTTCCTCATCACTGGGGACTCAAGATGGCCATTGAGAAGTCAGGAAATCTACTTCTGGGGCTGCAGGGACTTCGGACTCCGGTGGGAGTGGGAAAGTTTGCGACCATTGATGCAACATTTTTGTGCCTGCCAAAAAGGGGAGTCACTCCTTGACTCCAAGGGAGATTCTTCAGTCTTCCAAAGGTAGTGGAACATCAAAGGTCCAGGATTCTTCTTCAGAGCGTCATCCAGGGATATCTAGTTTGCAATGGCAAGGGTTCCCTAACTTATACTACCAGGAAGGGAGGGACTAGCTCTATGACCACTCCTATGGGAGGGTCAGGGGAGTGGGTGGCTACACCCACTTCCCTTTGTCCAGTTCCATGCCAGAGCTGGGGCTGGTAGCCCCTGAACCGGTTTGAGCTGGCATATGCACAGAGGAGCCTACTGCTCCCCCAGTGCAGGACTTCAAAGCACTCTAGGAGTGCACCCACCCAGCCCCAATACACTAAATCCTGTCTGGAAGGTGGTTACACCTCCCTGTGACAGGATGCCTATTGTTGGGCCTCCTCCACTGCAAGTATCGGTCAGCAGCAGGAGGGCAGCCCAGTGTTTGTGCTGGTGGCATCCATTTTGTGATGCCAGGGCTCTTCAGGATTCTACCGTGTTTCCACAGTGTGTACATGTCTATCCCTCTAGAAGAGTGGGATCATACTCCCACACCAGTTACTGTCCAAAGCGTTTGACACCAAACATAACATGTTTTGATGCAGCCATCCCAAAGTTAGCATTTACCGCTAGGTTATAATGCACTTAAGAGTATATGGTTTAACCGCATCCACAAACAGCTACAGAGAATGGACTCTGAGAGCTGCAGAGGGGCCCTGCTCAGGCAGAGGCACTCCCTCACATGGAAACCAAGCACCCTGCTCTCAGGTTTGTTAGGGCCTGCCTTAGAATGACTGATAGGTTTATATGTGTGTGTAAGGTGAGATATAGGGAACCTATACCTCATTGAGGAATGCTAACACTACCTCACCCAGGCTGCAGTAGCAGGCCTGTGGTGTCAGATTTAGTCTGCTTCCCAGGGGTGGCATAATACAAGCTTCTGCCCCTGGTAGGCCTGTGATGTACCTATGCCCTTGGTACCTAAGATACCATATACTGGGGGCTCAAAAGGTACCACGGTATCCAATCACTAGTGCATCTAATATGCACTCCAATTTGTTTAGAGAGAACAGAGAGGCTGGGGACCTGATTGGCAGGGTCCCAGCCAGACTATAGCCAGAAACCAGTGTAAACATCAGAGAAAAGTGGGGGCAACATAAGTGCAGATCCTACTCTCCTACACAACCCCCCCCCCCAAACGCAGGGACACTAAACTAACCTTGACCAATTGAGTCTTCGTGTTCTAAGTGGAAATACCTTGAGAGTCCATCTGCATTGGCAGGTTGGGTCCCAGGTCTATGTTCCACTTTATAGTCCATCCCCTGTAGGGAAATGGACCACCTTAAAAGTTTTGGGTTTTCACCTTTCATCTGTTTGAGCCATAGGAGGGGCTTGTGGTCAGTCTGAACAATGAAGTGAGTGCCAAAAAAGTATGGCCTCAGCTTCTTCAGGGCCCAAACCACAGCAAAGGCCTCCCTCTCAGCTGACCAACGTTTCTCTCTAGGGGTCAGCCTTCTGCTTATAAAAGCTACTTGCTGGTCTTGACCTTCATCATTCAGTTGAGACAGTACAGCTCCCACACCCAGTTCAGAAGCATCAGGTTGGACAATGAACTTTTTGGTGAAGTCTGGACTCTTTAAGATGGGGGCAGTGCACATGGCCTGCTTTAGGTCTTCAAATGCCTTCTGACAGCTAGCTGTCCACTGAACCTTTTTTGGCATTTTCTTTGAGGTACGATCATTTAAGGGAGTCACTATAGATCCATATCCCTTAACAAACCTCCTATAGTACCCAGTCAGGCCTAAAAAGGCTCTCACCTGTGTCTGGGTGGTTGGGGCAACCCATTCCATGATGGTTTGGATTTTGCTCTGTAAAGGCTGAACCTGGCCTCCACCTACAAGGTGGCCCAGGTACACAACCTGACTCTGCCCTATCTGGCACTTAGTGGCCTTGATAGTGAGGCCTGCTTTTTGCAGGGCCTCCAAAACCTTTCTGAGGTGGACCAGGTGATTCTGCCAGGAGGAACTAAAGACAGCAATATCATCAAGATAAGCTGAGCAATAGGTTTCCATCCCTGTTAGAATTTATTCACCAACCTCTGAAAAGTGGCAGGTGCATTCTTCAAACCAAAGGGCATCACCACAAAGTGGTAGTGCCCACCAGGGGTTGAAAATGCAGTTTTGGCCTTGGCATCCTCGGCTAACCTGATCTGCCAGTAGCCAGCTGTTAGGTCAAATGTACTCAGATACTTGGCTGAGGCCAAAGTATCAATCAGTTCATCTGCCCTGGGAATTGGATAGGCATCAGTCCTGGTGACTGCATTGAGGCCTCTGTAGTCTACACAAAATCTCATTTCTTTTTTACCACCCTTGGTATGAGGTTTGAACTTTGAACACAAGGACTACTGGACTAGCCCAAGGGCTACCTGAAGGCTCAATTACACCTAGTTCCAACATTTTCTGGACTTCGGTCCTGATACAGTCCCTGACATGGTCAGGTTGCCTGTAGATTTTACTCTTGACAGGCAGACTGTCTTCAGTGTCCACCTCATGGGTGCACCAGGAAGTCTGACTAGGGGTCAGGCTAAACATATGTCTAAACTGTTGCAAGACTTACCTGCACTCAGTTTGCTGATGATTAGTGAGGCTGCTTGCCAAAGCAACACCATCTACTGACCCATCATCAGGGTTCTGTGAGAGCAGGTCAGGGAGAGGGTCACTCTCCTCCTCCTGTTCCTCATCAGTTGCCATGAGCAAGCCCATGTCAGCCCTCTCAACATATGGTTTCAATCTGTTGACATGGAGCACCCTAAGGGGGCTCCTGGGAGTTCCAAGATTCACCAGATAGGTGACTTCTCCCTTTTGCTCAACAATTGTTTGGGGGCAACTCCACTTGTCTTGGAGAGCTGCTGGGGCCACAGGCTCCAACACCCACACTTTCTGTCCTGGCTGGTACACAGTCAGCACAGCCTTTTGGTCATGCCAAGTTTTTTGTAGTTCTTGGCTGGCCTCCAGGTTTTTGGTTGCCTTCTTCATGTATTCGGCCATCCTGGAGCGGAGACCAAGTACATAGTTCATCAAATCCTGTTTGGGAGGTTTGAGAGGTAACTCCCAGCCCTCCTTCACCAAACATAATGGACCTCTTACAGGATGCCCAAACAGAAGTTCAAAAGGACTGTAACCAACCCCCTTCTGTGGAACCTCTCTGTATGCAAACAGAAGGCAGGGAAGTAAAAGGTCCAATTTTTGCCTAAGCTTTTCTGGGAGGCCTTTAATCATTCCCTTTAGGGTTTTGTTGAAGCGTTCAACTAACCCATTGCATTGTGGGTGATAGGGAGAGGTGAATTTATGATAAACACCACATTCCTTCCACATTGCTTTTAGATATCCTGACATGAAGTTGGTACCTTTGTCAGATATGACCTCCTTTAGGAAACCCACTCTGGAGAAAACTCCAATGAGGGCTCTTGCCACCACAGGGGTTGTGGTGGTCCTCAGGGGAATTGCTTCTGGGTACCTGGTGGCATGATCCATTACCACCAGGATAAACCTGTGCCCAGATGCTGTTGGAGGGTCAAGGGGACCAACAATGTCAATCCCTATCCTTTCAAAGGGTACCCCCACCACAGGTAGTGGTATCAGGGGGGCCTTTGTTGTGCCACCTGACTTGCCACTGGCTTGGCAAGTGACACAGGAGCGACAAAACTCCTTGGTGTCCTCTGACATATGTGGCCAATGAAAATGTGGAACAAGCCTGTCCCAGGTCTTGTTTTGGCCCAAGTGTCCTGCTAAAGGGATGTCATGTGCTAGGGTCACGAGGAACCCCCTAAACGTCTAAGGTATTACCAACCTCCTGGTGGCTCCAGGGGTAGGATCACTAGCCTCTGAATATAGGAGTCCCTCTTCCCAATAAACTTTATGGGACCCACTAGCACTACTAGCAGCCTCAGCAGCAGCCTGCTGTCTGAGGGGTTCAAGAGAGGGGCAGCACTGTTACTCCTTGTTTAGATTTTCCCTAGAAGGTCCCCTGCCCCCAAGAACTTAACCTGATCAGGCTCAAGTCCCTCTGGGGCAGTTCCTTCTTCAGGATCTGCGTCTCCTCCCTCAGGAGGGGAATCTGTGATCTGAGACAGAGGGGAAGGCACTGCCTTAACCCTACTGCTCCTCCTCTTGGGTAGCATCTGGTCCATAGTTTCAGGATCCAGAGCTGGTTCAACTTTATGCATTTTGGCCTGTGACCTGGTCACAGTAAAGACCTCTGCAGATATGCCCAACATCGCAGCATGAGTCCATAACTCTACTTCAGACCAGGCTGAAGTCTCTAGATCATTGCCCAATAGACATTTAACATGGAGGTCTGCACTGACTACAACTTTCTTAAGGCCAGTTACCCCACCCCAGGAGATATTCACAACTGTCAGACTATGGTTGGTCCTGACATTGCTTGCATTGGTAACCTGGTACATTTCACCCAGGATGATCTGCCCAGGGTCCACAAGATTCTCTGCTACCATGGTGACACTAGCACCTGTGTCCCTGAATGCCAAAGCCTGTTTGCCATTTATTACAGGCTGCTGTTTGTATTTGCCCAGATTATTGGGGCTCACTAGGAAAGACATATCAATGTCTCCATCACAAATCAGCAATGCCTGAGTGGGTACTCTGACTAGGCCAGAGTCCACTTCAGAACCCAGGGTCAACCCTACTACACCCTTATTCTGATTACCACCTCCACCAGTAGCTGCACTAGGGGGAACAGTTGCCTTAGGGGCAGGAGTGGTGGTGGTTTGGTCTTTGGACTTGTTACAATCAGAAGTCCAGTGCCCTTTCTGTTTACAGAATTTGCACCAGGGCTTCTTTTGGCCTTTCCCTTTGTTAGACTCTGAATCCCCACCAGATGCAGATTTTTGGGGCCCTTGTGAAGGCTTCTGGTCTTTTGACTTATCCCCACCTTTCTCAGAGCCTTTAGGATCCTGCTTCTTAGTGTCACCCCCTTGGTTCTGGGTTTTCTGCCTCACCCTGGTTCTGACCCATTTGTCTGCTTTCTTTCCCAATTCTTGGGGAGAGGTCAGATCAGAGTCCACCAAGTATTGATGCAACAACTGGTTTTGGCAATTATTAAGGATCTGTTCTCTCATCATAAGATTATACAATCCCTTAAAATCAGTAACTCTACTACCAACCAGCCAACCCTCCAGAGCCTTGGTTGCACAATCTACAAAGTCAGTCCAGTCCTGAGTCTGTGCATTCTGGGTGTCTCTGAACTTCAACCTGTACTGTTCAGTGGTTAAGCCAAACCCATCTATCAATGCACTCTTCAGGACTTCATAATCATCAGCATCCTCTTCTCTAACAGTGAGGAGCTTGTCTCTTTCTTTATCAGAAAAGGTGAGCCACAAGATTGCTGCCCACTGTTTCTGGGGGACCTGTTGTACTCTACAGGCCCTCTCCATAGCAGTTATCCATTTGTGGATATCATTCCCATTCTGGTAGGGAAGAACAACCTTGGACAGGTTCTTATGGTCTGGAATGTAATCTCTGACTCTGGGGACACTGTTGCTGCCACCAGGGGGTTCTAACACCTCTTTTCTAGAAGCTCTCTGGAGCTCAAAGGCTTCTCTATCTAATGCCAACTGCTTGGCCTTGAGGGCAACTCCTGCTTCCTCATACTGCAGCAGTTTGTACATTCTTTCAGAGGAGGTCTCTCTTCTAGGAAGGTATAAGTTCCTCTGCTGGACAGATTATCTGCCAGAGTGATAGGAGTGGTCAGATTCCCTTGAAGGGGACCTATGCCCATCTTCCACTCTGTCAGTTCTCTTAGGGAGAATTCCTCTGTCCTTTTCAGACCCATGTGGGTCTGGCCCTTCAACCACAGAGTCCAAATTATCTTGATTTTCATCATCTGACCCAGAAACTATAGCTGACCCACCCCCTGATTCAGACCCCTTAGCTCCTAGAGCTAATTTAAGATCATCTGCTGTCAGCAGATCTATCAGGTGTAGTGTGGAGGGACTCTGTCCTATCCTCAGGTGCCTTGCAGCACACATGACTTTCAAGTCAAAGAAAGTCATGTCCTTATACTGAGGCTGGGTGGACCCACTGGCTCCAACCCTTAAAGACATTCTAGTGTTGTGCAGTGTTGTACTACCTACACTAGTTTGTGGCCTACTGATCGTAGCTTGAGCTGTAGCAAGGGTGTGCTATCCCTTCACACACAGCTCTAAGTTCAGTAGAACTTATTGATACTAAGCTTGACATTATATGTACCTTCAGTACCTTTAGTGGCTTTCAGTTAGTAATTCACATTTTCTGGTATAACAATGGCAAGCTGTAATCCAACACGCTGCCCACCAATGTGAGAAGTTGGCCTGGTATATGTTGGTCACTAGTTAAAGTGGCCACCTTGCACCAGTACAATTCAACTCTTATGGTAGATAGGTTTAAGACAACCTTTTAAAGAAAGCTATCCTAGTGGTAGCTGTGGAGAGCAGCCTTCAGGCTAAGTCTCAGAGGAATGTAAAGTAGCTTGTTTTACCTTATAATCTCTTGAATCACTAAATGAACAGACACCACACAGGTATATATATAAAATATATATGTATTTATTACTAGACACACTCTACTAAGCTCTTTAGGAGATTAGAAGTCAAGGACATATGCACAAATCAACATTTCACAACACGTTAAGCACTTATATGGCTGGGGCCCTAGGGGCGTACCAAACCATATACTAAAAAAGAGGTATAAGAAGAACGACTTTAAAAGGGAGAAGGCCTAAGGTCTTCAGAAGCGCTGGGGCCTCATTAATCCACCCAAGGCAGGTAAGTAAAGGACTCACGGGAGGCGCATGCAGTGTGAGAACACAGCCGTGGATCCCAATAGACTTCAATGGAGCAAGTCGCGGTTGGAATTTTAAAGTTTTAGGATACTTCGGGAGAGTCTACAAGCAAGTCGCTTACAGGGTAAGAAGTTCTAGAGCCAACACACACAGGAGCACTGCAGTACTCAAGTTACCTCACACAGGGAAGCCGGGTGCATAGGTGTCTTTTGGTGTCGGGTCGCAACGTCGTTTTCAAAGGGAGCCAAAGAAGACTTGCTGCTTGTGAAGACAGGAGAAGTGTCTGGTGGAATCCAAGGCTGGATTCTGAAGAAAGAGGACCTGAAAGCAGAGGAGACAGTGTTCAAAGTCACTTGCCAGTGACCCAGGGCCAGGAAACTTGATGCCCACAGTAGTCGGGTGATTTCAGGTAATCACGGGTGTCTTGACTCTTCAGCCACGAGGTCCAGGAGGTGTTGATGACAACCAGGAGCTGGATTCAGAGTATAGGAGAAAGTCTGCAGGTTATTGAGGTGTCAGTAATAAGATTGGAGCCAACAAGCTTTGGCAACAACAAGTCTCGGGGAAAGTGAAGAAAGTCAGTGGTGCAGACCAGCAAGGTCTAAGGGACTCACCCAGCAAAGGTAAGTCAGGGCATGCCTGGAGAAACCAGGGGAGCCCTTTGGTTCCATAGAAAAGTCTTCAGGGGACCCACAAGCCAACCGGCAAGGGATCGCAAATACGCCTTGGGAGGATTTACCCTCTAGGAGCCCACGGTCACTCGGGACAAGGTAGGCCTCTGATTTTCAGAGGAAATCTTGCTGGAGGCTTGGGCCATACTTGGTCCAAAGCACAAGTTCATAGAATGTCATGAAGGGGCTGGACTCGACAATAGTGCACGCTACCTGGGTATTGCTGTTGCTCGTCACTCGTGGGGTCCACTCACCTCAGCTTTGCTGGGGACTCACGATGGCCATTGAGAAGTCAGGAAATTTACCTCTGGGGCTGCAGGGACTTCAGTCTCCGGCGGGAGCGGGAAAGTTTGCAACCGTTGATGCCTGCCAAGCAGGGGAGTCACTCCTTGACTCCAAGGGAGATTCTTCAGTCTTCCAAAGGTAGTGGAATGTCGAAGGTCCTGGATTCTTCTTCAGAGCATCGTCCAGGGATATCTAGTTTGCAATGGCAAGGGTTCCCTAACTTATACTACCAGGAAGGAAGGGACTAGCTCTATGACCACTCCTATGGGAGGGTCAGGGGAGTGGGTGGCTATACCCACTTCCCTTTGTCCAGTTTCACACCAGAGCAGGGGCTGGTAGCCCCTGAACCGGTTTGAGCTGGCATATGCACAGAGGAGCCTACTGTTCCCCCAGTGCAGGACTTCAAAGCACTCTAGGAGTGCACCCACCCAACCCCAATACACTAACTCCTGTCTGGAAGGTGGTTACACCTCCCTGTGACAGGATGCCTATTGTTGGGCCTCCTCCACTGCAAGTTTCGGTCAGCAGCAGGAGTGCAGCCCAGTGTCTGTGCTGGTGGCATCCATTTTGTGATGCCAGGGCTCTTCAGGATTCTACCGTGTTTCCACAGTGTGTACATGTCTATCCCTCTAGAAGGGTGGGGTCATACTCCCACAACAGTTACTGGTGTGGGGGTATGATTCCAAAGCGTTTGACACCAAGCACAACATGTGTTCATGCAGCCATCCCAAAGTTAGCATTTACCGCTAGGTTATAATGCACTTAAGAGTATATGGTTTAACCGCATCCACAAACAGCTATAGAGAATGGACTCTGAGAGCTGCAGAGGGGCCCTGCTCAGGCAGAGGCACCCCCTCACATGGAAACCAAGCACCTTGCCCTCAAGATTGTTAGGGCCTGCCTTAGGGGTGACTGATAGGTTTATATGTGTGTGTAAGGTGAGATATAGGGAACCTATACCTCAGTGAGGAGTGCTAACACTACCTCACCCAGGCTGCAGTAGCAGGCCTGTGGTGTCAGATTTAGTCTGCATCCCAGGGGTGGCATAAGAAATGCTTCAGCCCCTGGTAGGCCTGTGAAGTACCTTTGCCCTTGGTACCTAAGGTACCATATGCCAGGGGTTCATAAGGTACCACAATATCCAATCACTAGTGCATCTAATATGCACTCCAAGTTGTTTAGAGAGAACAGAGAGGCTGGGGCCCTGATTAGCAGGGTCCCAGCCAGACTATAGCCAGAAACCAGTGTAAACATCAGAAAAAAGTGGGGGCAACATAAGTTCAGATCCTACTCTCCTACAGTTGCCTACTGGACTCTGAAATTAATGAATAAAGACTGAATTTGAATTGTGAGCCCTGCTGACCACAGTGTAGGCCGGAGGATGCGGTCAGCAAAGGCCCACAGCCACGTGGCGTTGACTTTAGCTGCACAGATTGGGAGCATTTGGTTTTCTTAACCGATTATAGTCTCTTACACAATTTGCATCGGTACTAATCTTCAATTGTGAGCCCTGCTGACCTCAGTGTAGGCCAGAGGAAGTGGTCAGGAAGGGCCCACAGCCAAAAGGCGCTGACTTGAGCTGCACAGAGTTAATGGTACCTGAAGCACTCAGCGTGTGCACAGCCAGTGATGATGCGTGGTCCAGGCAGGTTGCACTGGTAGCAATGTCTAATGCCTACTGGACTGCGTCATCTGCAATCGCCACTCTATCTGAACTGTCAGCCCTGCTGACCGCAGTGTAGGCTGGAGGCAGCGGTGAGCAAGGGCCAACATTCACGTGGTGTACACTTGAGCTGCACAGTTAGTGGCACCTACAGCACTCAGTGTGTGCGCAGCCAGTGAAGATGCGTGTTCCGGGCAGGCCGTACTGAGAGCAATGTCTGTTGCCTACTGGACTGCATTATCTGCAATCGCACTCGATCTGAATTGTGAGCCCTGCTGGCCGCAGTGTAGATCGAAGGCAGTAGTCAGCACAGACATCGAGGAATGCCTTTTGTCACTTCCTTTTAACAAAACGCAAGGATATAGAGTACAGTTCACTCTGCAATTAATAAATCAAAACTGAATTCGAACTGTGAGCTCTGCCGTCCGTGATGTAGACTGCCATTCAGTGTTACTTTGGACTTTCAAGATGAGTTTGGTCATTGTACCAAAGCTATAACTGATATAAAACAAGTTCTTGAAGCAAGGATAGTAAAAGGATATTATGTAGGTTTTAGGGACGTTATAGTTAGTTGTGTACTGGACTCTCCAATTAATGAATCAAGACTCAATTTTAATTGTGAACCCTGATGACCGCAGTGTAGGCCAGAGGCAGCGGTCCACAAGGGCCCACAGCCACATGGTGTTGAGTTGAACTGCACTGTTAGTGGCACCAGAAGCATTCAGCGTGTGCGCAGCCTGTGATGATGCGTGGTACGGGCGGGCCTCACTGGAAGCAATGTCTCTTGCCTACTGGACTGCGTCATCTGCAATCGCGAATCTATCTGACTTGTCAGCCTTGCCAACCACAGTGTGAGCCGGAGGCAGCGGTCAGCAAGGGCCAACAGCCACGTGGCGTTCACTTGAGCTGCACAGAGTTAGTGGCACCTGAAGCGCTCAGCGTGTGCGCAGCCAGCGATGATGCGTGGTTTGGGCGGGCCGCACTGGGAACAATGTCTTTTGAAAAATGAATTCTGCCTCAATAAGGCCACGTGGTGGTGACTTGTGGTGCACTGAGTTAGTGGCATCACAAGCATTCAGCGTGTACGCAGCCAGCGATGATTCCTGGTGCGGGCGGGCTGCACTGGGAGCAATGTCTCTTGCTACTGGACTGCATCATCTGCAATCGCGAGTCGATCTGAATTGTGAGCCCTGCTGTCCGCAGTGTAGATGGAAGGCAGTAGTCAGCGGAGACATCGAGGAATGCTTTTTGTCACTTCCTCTTGACAAAATCCGAGGAAATAGAGTACAATTCTTTCTGCAATTAATAAATCATGTCTCAATGTAAATTGTGAGCTCTGCTGACCGCAGTGTGGGTAACAAAAGATGAAATATGTATGGAATACATTGTCAAAATGTGTAGGTTTCGGGGACGTCATAGTTAATTGCCTAATGAAATGAATGAATCAAGACTGAATTTGAGTTGGGAGCACCGCTCACCGCAGTGTAGGCTGGAGGCAGCAGTCAGCAAGGGTCCACAGGCACGTGGCATAGAGTTCAGCTACACAGTTAGTGGCACAGGAAGAATTCAGCATGTGCGCAGCCTGAGATGATGCGTGGTCCAGGCAGGCCACACTGATAGCAATGTCTTTTGTCTAATGAATTCTGCCTTAATAAGGCTACATGGCGATGACTTATGGTGCACAGAGTTAGTGGTACCTGAAGCACTCAGGGTGTGCACAGCCTGCGATGATGCGTGGTTCAGGCTGGCCCCACTGGGAGCAATGTCTCTTGCCTACTGGACTGCGTCATCTGCAATCGCGAATCGATCTGAACTGTGAACCCTGCTGTCCGCAGTGTACATCGAAGGCAGTAGTCTGTAAAGACATAACTCTGTGGTGCTGTGCCGCTGGGTTCGCAGGGGACCTATGTTGAAGAGGCCCGCAGTCACGGCGGCGGCCTCATGGCAGGGTGAGGGCCGCCGCTCTGGCAGACGCGTTGGCCTTCCCAGAAGTGAACCATGCCCAGAGCCCCGACCTATTTATTCACACTTCTACGCTAGAGTGGCGTACGTTGGACCAACCCACTCTGCTTCCAGTTCTGCTTACAGGGGACGACAGCACAGCTACATGACTGAGATCTTCCCCACTGCCTGAGGTAACATGGTTGCATCCACTGTCCACAACAGTACAAGCACCAGCAGTGTATGTACACATGGAGAGGTCTGTGCTCTGCATAGTGAGGTATGTCCAGCACATTACCGCTACACTTGGCATTGTGTGCATTGTTATTGATGGGTGACTTGCATCCTTCACACATACTTCATTCCCACATCTACCAATATTCAGCTATTGTGTGGCTGAGGGGCCATGCCGTATTGGGAATGTTCGCTGTTCTGTTCTGTTCTGCTCTGCCTCAGTGATAGTAGGGGGAGGTCCGAGGGGGAGGTCCTGGGATTGGTGGTGGTGGGTGTTGTGGCCTTCTTGGGTGTCGGAGCTGCATGATCAGTAGCTATATGACATGTGTTGGTCTTCACATGTGGTTTTGAGCTGGGCTCCCTTTTACACTGTAGGTAGTCGTCCTGCTTTACACCACTAAAATGCAGTTGTTAAATTCCTACTGCTAACATGGCTTATCGCCTGTTTTTGGATTGCATCACAAATTTCACTGGTCGTTGACAATATCGGGAAGTGGTGTTTTTGTGTTATTTTTGCATGGGAACGCCTACTCCGCATATCATTGGCGTTAGTTGTCGCTCTCATTTGTGGCGATTTTTTTGCGGAAGCTATTGCTGGAAAACTGGCGATATCTGCTGTTTTCACCAGGTCGAGAATGGGACGATAATTTAAAATCACTGAAAAAATCATAGGTTTAATGAACATTATAATTAGAAATTAGCATTTAAAAACCTTAGAAATTCACCGAAAAAAACATAGGTTTCAGGGACATTTTAGTTCGAAATTAGCATTTAAAAAACCTTTGAAATTCACTGAAAAAAACATAGGTTTCAGAGACATTATAGTTAGAAATTAGCATTTAAAAAACCTTAGAAATTCACTGAAAAAAACATAGGTTTCATTGACTTTATAGTTAGTTGGACATTTCACTTGTACAAAACCAGAGAAATTCGTCCGTTATAGTTAGTAGAGCTAACTATAACTCGCGCCCCCACAATGCACTGCTGATGACGTCACTTATTACATCCCTCATGACATGGTTAGTGACATCACTGACGACATCACTGATGACATTACTGATGACATCGTCCATGTGATGATTTTATGCACCTCTTCACACCCTAATATAACCTTTGATACACCCACTCTAAAATACAGACTACCATTTTTGAAACCATAGACAAACCAATAGCAGATACTACATAAAAACGTACTAATTCCTAGGTATACACACACACCCATTCATTCACCCATACAGTCAGTCATACATGCAGTCACTCATCAATACAACACTATCATATGCACTCATACACCTATACAGACACTCACTCACTGCCACTCATCCATAGAGTTATTGACACACCTAGCTACTCATGTAAAGAATCAATAACACTGCCATTTACTCGCCTATACAGGTATACCCACACCACCTCACTCATTTATACAGATACTAACACATACGTACTCTCTTATACAATCACTGACACAAGCACACACTCATCCATACGGGCACTCTCACAATCACTCACTCACATATAGTCCTTTATATACTCCAACACTCACATATACTGCCTTTCATGTAGTTACTCACACATGTACCACTGAGACATTTAAACACTCACGAGCACACCCATACACACACTCACCCACCTATACAGCCATTCACAGACACACTCTTGAACCGATACACCCAGTGAATCACCCACTCACACATCTATACACAAAGTCACACACCCCCACCCACCCACACAAACAGTGAGGCACCCATACAGAAACTCATGCAATCAATAAATAACCCATAAAGACACTCATGTAGCTACTCACAAACCCATGCAGCAGATTACACAACAGACAGAGTGATACAGACATTCAAACAGTTTAGTCACTAACCCATGCATTCAGAAAAGACACAATTATTCACTCACTTATACAGTCAGTCACACACCTATTAAATCCTCCACCCAGGCACTTATACACCAACTCATTCTTCAATACACCTTGGCATTAACATATATAAAACAAATTTAAACTTTACAGAAACACATATTCACTGGATGATGTCATCAGTGATGTCATCAGTTGTGTCATTTGAGATGTCATCAGTGATGTCATCAGAGATGTCACTGACCATGTCATGAGTGATGTCATATGTGATGTCATCAGCAGTGCATTGCAGGGGCACGAGTTATAGTTAGCTGAACTAACTATAACGGTAGAATTTCTATGGTTTTGTATGAGTGGAATGTCCAACTAACTATAACGTCCCTGAAACCTATGTTTTTTTCAGTGAATTTCTGAGGTTTTTTAAATGCTCATTTGTAACTATAACATCCCTGAGACCTATGTTTTTTTCAATTAATTTCAAAGGTTTTTTAAATGCTAATTTCTAATTATTTTCTTCTTTAAACCTATAGTTTTTTCAGTGGTTTTAAATTATCACTTCATTGTCAACCTAGTGAAAACAGCCAATATCCCCAGTTTTCCAGCAATAGCTTCCACAAAACTTTTTTGTCACAAATGAGAACAACAACTAACGGTAATAATATACAGAGTAGACGTCCCCGTGCAAAAATTAACACAAAAGCACCAGTTCCCGATATTTTCAACGAGCAGCCAAATCTGGGGTGCAATCCAAAAACAGGGCATAAGCCACATTTGCAGTAGGTATCTAACATCTGCATTTTACTGGTGTAAACCAGGACGACTACCTACAATGTGAAAGGGATCGCAGCCCAGAATCACATCTGAAGTGCAACATATGTCATAGAGTTACTGATCACGCAGCTCAAACACCCATGAAGGCCACAACACTCACTGCCACCAGCCTCAGGGTGTCCCCCCCGACCACCCTGCTCCCTACTACCATTGAGGCAGTGCAGAACAGGACAGCGGACCTTCCAAAAATGGCATGGTACCTTAGCCACACAATACTTGAATGTTGGCAGATATGGCAAGCAAATATGTGTGAAGGACGCAACTCATCCATCAATAATAATAATGCACACAAGTGTAGCGGTGATGTGCTGGACAGACCTCACTATACAGATCATACACCTCTCGTTCTGTACATATACTGCTGGTGCTTGTAGTGTTGTGCACAATTAACGCAACCATGTTACCTCAGGCAGTGGGGAAGATCTTGAACATGTAGCTGTGTTGTCCTCCCCTGGAAGTGGAAGCACAGTGGGCTGGTCCAATGTATGCCACTCCAGCGTAGGAGTATGAATAAATAAGTCGAGGCTCTGGGCGTGGTTCACATGTGAACTGTGAAGACCAACGAGTCTGCCAGAGCGGCGGGCCTCACCCTGCCACATGGCTGCCGCTATGACCGCGGGTCTCCTCGACACTGGCCCCCTGCGAACCCAGCAGCACAGCACCGCAGACTTATGTCTGTGCAAACTACTGCCTTCAATCTACACTGTGGACAGTAGGCATCACAATTCAGATGGAGTAGCGATTGCAGATGACGCAGTCCAGTATGCAAGATACATTGCTCCCAGTGCGGCCCTCTTGGACCATGCATCATCTCAGGCTGTGCACACGCTGAGTGCTTCAGGTGTCACTAAGTCAGTGCACCATAAGTTATCGCCACGTGGCCTTATTGAGGCGGAATTCAATAGACAAAAGACATTGATCCGAGTGCGGCCCCCCCCGGACCACGCATCATCGCAGTGTACATACACGCTCAGTGCCAAAGGTACTACTAACTCAGTGCACCGTAAGTCATCGCCGCATGGCCTTACTGAGGCAGAATTCAATAGAAAAAAGACATTTCTCCGAGTGCGGTCCCCCCGGACCATGCATCATCACAGGGTATGTACACGCTGAGCACCAAAGGTACTACTAACTCAGTGCACCATAAGTCATCGCCACGTGGCCCTTTTGAGGCAGAATTCAATAGACAAAAGACATTGGTCCGAGTGTGGCCCTCCCGGACCACGCATCATCACAGGGTACGTACACGCTGAGCGCCAAAGGTACTACTAACTCAGTGCACCATAAGTCATCGCAAGGAAGAGTGAACAGTTTTATGTCAGCAGTGAGGCATACTATCAATCGAAAATCACCCAAAAATACTTATAATATAAAAAGAACAGAAGTACATTAATGATTACAATCCGGTGATTTTGAAGATGTGGAATGCAAATATAGACATACAATATGTTGCAGATAACTCAATTGCTGTTCCTCGCATACTATCCAAATAGAAGTCCATACCTGGAAAACATATGTCTATATGAAATACTGCAACATTATAGTTTTTAAAAAAAGTTACAGAAAAAATAAATGAAGGAAAATATGCTGTAATTGGATCTGATGGATGTTTTTTAAAGCATGCCAAAGGAAATTTGATTAATCACAGGAAATTAAGTTGTGATACTCCAGATAAGAGAGAGTTTTTCTATTTAGCTCTTCTACAACTCTTGAAACCTTGGCAGACTGAAATGGAATTACTTGGAGATTTTAACTGCTATGAAGATTCTTTCAATGCATGTAAAGATAGCATTGAATGTACAATTTTTCCAAATTATCTCCAAATGTTGAATGAAGAGATTAATCAAGAAAAAGCTATTGCAGCTGAAATTGCTAGAGATAGTTCACAATTGGAAATAATTTGCTGCTTATCTGTTTGTGAAAGGTCGTTTTGAGTTAGGTACTGTACAATGCATTTGTAAATATTGCTACAATAAATTAGAAGAAAACAAATTGCCAGCTAGAGCTGTCCATAATGACTTAGAATTAGTCGCTATACTTCCCAAACTTAAGATTTAAATACATATAAGGCCATCCTTATACAATCTGTGCACACTTTTCAGGCTATAATTCGTACGCAGACTAAAACAGGTAAGCTGCCTTCAACAGATCTATAAAGAGCTTTAAAAGGAAGAGTTGTGTATTTACCTTTAGATTTTAAGAAAAATGTTGAAACTGTTAGTGCAGAAAGAGATGATACTGAACCTGTAGTCATTCTTGTTAATGGTGTACCCAGAAAGAGTCGAAAAATATGGCAAGAGTTAGTACATGTCACGAAAGTCCAAATGGCTACATTATATCTGGTGCAAAAAATATTTACTATAACATTGTAAATGTAGAAGGAGAGGAAATGATTTTAGAAGATGAAACACATATTTCAAGTGGACAATTCAAGAAAAGAAGAAATTTATGAACATTATACTATACATCCTCCACATTCAAAAGAACTGATAGGACATACTATTGTATTGTTCCAGATGAAAAAAGCAAAACGAAATCCCATGAGTGTGTGGGAAACAAATTTGGAAGCTCGTTGTTTTCCACAGCTCTTCCCTACTGAAAAAGGTAGACAATATGATGAACGACCAGTTCAGATTCTAGCTTCAGTATACCGTACTTTAAAACTGTACTCAGAACAACCAAGATTTCCTCAGTGTATTCCATAAATGTTTCATCTTTTGTTCCATAAACCTACACTGCGGTCAGCAGAGCTCACAATTTAAATTGAAACATGATTTATTTGTTATAGAGAATTGTACTCTGTGTCCTCAAACTTTGTCAAGAGGAAGTGACTATAAACATTCCTCGATGTCTGTGCTGACTATTGCCTTTGATGTACACTAGCGATAGCAAGGCTCACAATTCACATCGAGTTGCGATTCTGTGGCTCATCTGCACCACGCATCATCGCTGGCTGCGCAGACGCTAAATGCTTCTGATGCCCCTATCTCAGTGCAGCACAACTCATGAACCCTTTCTGATACAATATTTTGTGTATAATTTTACATCTGCTGTCCTACCTCAGTGTATCACAAGTCATGAACCCTTTACGATAGAATCTTTTCTGTATGATTTCATATCTGGTACCCGTACCTTAGTGCAGCACAAATCATTGACCCTTTATGATTGAATCTCTGTGTCTAATCCCTTGATTACTGTTGTACTTGTTGCCAGCACCAACCATTCCTGGAGGGTTGGCTGAAAATCACTCCACACGCATCCACCACAGATATCACTGGACATGTGACCCTGGTAATAAAAAGGAGTCGAGCGCACATGCCTGTACTCAGTTCCACTATCTATCTGTGTCAGTGTGTTCATTATGTATGCAACATGCTGCCCCTAGGCCCTTCCACATTAAATAGTGCTCTGGACAGCGTATGCAACCATCTTACCTTTGACAGTGGGGGAAAACGTTAGTTATGTAACTTTGTCTCGGTCATTGTACAAGTACGTACGTAGCGACTGCATCATTACAGTACTGCAAGCAGAGTGTATAGTGAATTTATAAGTGCGTGAGGATCATCGCAGTGATTGTATAAGTACATATGTTGGCGCAGCCTAACTCCGACAACAAGCTTGTCTCCAATTGGCTGCCCTTCATGTGCCAAATACTGAAACTTCAACTGTCCATGGCCCTGTATTGCTACAGCTGCAACACTTCACTGAATGTGCAATAAACATTCATATCCACACAGATGTCTCATGTCCACCATCTTTTTTGTGTTTAACTATGGATGAATATAGGGTCAGTAATTCCCCGTACCTTCCATGTTGGCCATATTGTTGGACTTGGCTAACAGAGTGACACTTTAGCTTTTGCAACCCGGGTGCTGGTAGCACTCCAACACGGACACCTGCCACAGCCACTCCCTCACAGCTGGTATACACCCACACCACACCCATCCAGCACAGGCGTCACAGGACACGTGACACTACTAATAAAAAAGACCGGGCGCACGTGCTCTATGCCATTTTAGAGTTGCTCGCAAAGCATGCACTGTGGCCGGCACAGTCACACCACCACGGTGATGACCTGTCCTGGTGGTCCGGACACTTGATGTTTTGTGTGCTCTGCTGCACCGCAGTGTAGGCATGAGCCCAACAGAGCCTCACTTCTCACTGAGTTAGTAGCACTGCAAGCACTGAGTGGGTGTGCAACCTGCGATGATGATAGGTGCACTAGTATGTCCTCTGCCATGGCGATATCAAGACTCGATTCCAAATGTAAGACCTATAAGCTTGCAGAACAGAGCTGCATGATGTGGAGGGTGCCGTGACCGCGAAAAGGTGAGCAGTGAGGCCTTGGTGCGATCGTCGGGCAGATACCTCTGGGCGGCGGGAGTGGATGGGGTACAGCAGCCTGAATGCAGAAAGACGGCAGTGCGATTTAGGCCTAGGCACTCGTATATACTCTGCCACAGCATTGGATTCGTAACGTGGGCACTGATGCAATGCCCGAGGAGCAGGTGCCAAGTTCCAACTGTGGGCTGCTTTTTAGAGCAGTCTGGGGGGCAGATTTGGGCGGTGTCGCTGTTGTTTGAATGTAGCCAGCGGCCCAGTGGGTGTCTGAATGGCCTTTCCGGAGGCAGATGGGCGTCATTACCTCATGTTTAGCAGCAGGCAGAGGTGTCACTTTCTTTCTCTTGCAGGGCCACCGATTAATGTATGCATACCTAGCAGGACAGGGGGCCTGAGCAGAAGTGGTCTCACTTGTTTTTAAGTCACCAGTGTAAACAAATCCGTGTATTTTTTGTATCTCCCCCACCCCCCCTTTTTTAAATAAAATTTCACCGAAGCAGTGTTTTGAGGAAAGGCAATATGCAAATGTGGGCCACTTTTTATTTTAGCGTGCCGCGGCCGATTTCGAATTCTAATCCAACGCTGCTCTGCCATTACTAATTCTATACTATCTTTCAGATGTGGGAGCTTGAGAGTTCCACTAGGTTGCGGCACGTGGTTGGAGACAGAGCGGTAGCATAAAGGTAAGCTGTGACGATTTTGTACACAGTGTGGGCACTCAGTGTCCCTCCTCATCTCTTCCTTTCTCTCCCTCACACTCTTTCTATCTCCCTCTTCCTCTTACACAGTTTGTCTCTTTCTCTCTCTCTCTCTTCCTCTCTCTCTGTTTCTCTCTCTCTCACTCTTCCTCTGTTTCTCTGTTCCTCTTTCTCACACTCTTTCTCTCTCTCTTCCTCTCTCACTGTTTCTCTCTCTCCCTTCGTCTTTCTCACTCTTTTACTCTGGCTTCTTCTCACTTTCTTTCTTTTTCTCTCTCTCTTTCTCTCACTCTCACTGTTTGTCTCTTTCTCTCTGTCTTCTGCTCACTCTTTCTTTCTTTCTTTCTCTCTCTCTTCCTCTCTCCTTTGATGGACGCATGACGCACAATGTTATCTTGCTTTTTATCTATTCTCTGTGAATCACGAATCGATGTTCACCACCCCCCCAACACCACCAAAGCTGAACGTGTGAAAAATCTGCGATGATGCGTGGCCATCCTCAACACATAACCAAGTTCCTTCCGCACATGGTGGACCCTCTTACACAGACGCCGGTGGTGGAAGGTGAGCAGAGAGACTTCTTTCATCAGCAGCGGGCAGTCACCTCTGGGCGGTGGGAGTGGCTTCTCAATTCTTTCTTTCTCTCTTGCTCTCTCTCACTCTTTATCTCTCTCTCTTCCTCTCTCTCACACTGTTTCTCTCTTTCTATCTTCCTTGTTTCTTACTCTTTCTCTCTTTTTCTCTCACTCTTTCTCCTCCTCTCTCTCTCACTCTTTCTCTCTTTGTCTATCTTCCTCTCTCTCACTCTTTCTCTCTTCCTCTCTCACTTTCTCTCTCTCTCTTCCTCACTGTCAATCTTTCTCTCTCTCTCTTCCTCTCTCTCACACTGTTTCTCTCTTTCTTTCTTCCTTGAAACAGAGAATTACGCGTGTGCAGTTGTATGTACTCTGCAATAACTAAATCTATACTATCTTTCAGATCACTAAACTTGAGGGTGCAATATGTCCCGGCACATGGTTGGAGATACACCGGTGACACAAAGGTGAGCTGTGAAGATTTTCTCCAGTGTCAACACTCCCTCTCCATCTCTTCCTTTCTCTCTCTCACACTTTCTCTCTTTCTCTGTCTCTTCCTCTCTCTCTCATTCTTTATTTCTCTCTTCCTCTTTCTCTCTCTCTCTCTCTCTCTCTCACTTTCTCTCTATCTCTTCCTCTCTCTTTCTTTATCTCGCTCTCTTCCTCTCTCTCACACTGTTTCTCTCTTTATCTCTCTCTCTTCCTCTCTCCCACACTGTTTCTCTTGTTGTCTTCCTCTCTGTCTCACTCTTTATCTCTTTGTCTGGCTTCCACTCTCTCACTCTTTCTCTCTCTCTTCCTCTCTCTCACTCTTTCTCTTCCTCTCTCTCACACTGATTCTCTCTTTCTATCTTCCTCGTATCTCACTCTTTCTCTCTTTCTCTCTCTTTCTCTGTCTTCCTCTCTCTCACACTGTTTCTCTCTTCCTCACTCTCTCTTCCTCTCTCACTCTTTCTCTCTCTCTCTCTCTCTGTCTCCTTTGCTGGACGCATAACGCATCATCTTATATTTCTTTTTGTCTTGCAGGCTGTGAATCACAAATGGACCAGCGATGACATGCCACGGCTGTACAACGTTCTATTGTTTGTTTTGTTTTAATCAAATGTTTTATATGTAAATCTATACATGACTAAGATTCTTATTTTTCCAACCTCACAAGCATCTTTTTATTAATAGTTCATAGAGGGACACTTCCGGGCCCAAGAAGGTTGTTGGGGGTATGCTTGTGATGTGGGAAGAAGGTGCTTTACCTGCTAATGTGGGGAGACGCAGCGTGAAAGGGGTATCTCTCACAGAAAGAGCTCCGATATGTTTTCAGAAATGCCTCAGACAGATGCCATCTGACGGACTGAATCACAAAATGGCTTTTCAATGCTCATATAGTGTGACTTATGAACAGTTCGTACCCAGGCTCGCAGAGAGACAACTGCGGCCCGACCGCTCGACTCACAGAGATAGAACTATGAGCCGTCCGCTCCCAAAGGAACAGCAGCGTAGTAGCTTGCAGAGGTAGGGGAACGGCAGCGTACTAGCTCGCAAAGGTAGACAGCTGCGAGCCGACGGACTGGCTTCTAAAGACATAGCTGCAAAGTGGTGATGTTGGGCACAGTGAGCATGAAAGGGTTATCTTCCTGCTGGTGTCCTGGAGGGGAAGTCGTGCTGCCTGGCACTCACCTATTTCTTCTTTATTGTTAATAAATCTTAAACCTGCGTTCAAATTATCAGTACACAGAGCTCCGCTATATTAAATTGCTCCCGGAACCTTTCTTTTATATTTTCACTCGATGCGAGGCACAAGATGGCTGCTAACAGTTCCTGGTTTCAAGTGTTAGCAGCCAATCAGAGGACACTTCCTGCCTTGAAGTGTTAGCCGCCAATCAGAGGCGAGCTTGTACTCGGGAGTTAGGCCCCGACCAGATATATATTTCTATTTTGTTCCTTTATTATCTCAAAAACTACAGAACGGATTTACACCATTTCTACAAAACCACGCTTTCTGGTCCAAGACCTCTCTCCCTGCTAAATTTGGCGTAATTTCATTTAGCAGTTTGACCTGTAGCCTTGTCTAAAGTTTCCTATAGAAAGTGCATTGAGAAAACATGTTTTGACACCCCCCTTTTTTCTCAGCCCCCCCCCTGACCGATCACCCCTAAACTTTCAAGATAGGAGCTGATCAAAAAAGAGAAACTTTTTGGGAAATTTTGTAAAGAATCATCAAACGACACCAAAGTTATAAGCAGATGGAGGGCTCCAGGAGGGGAGCCACGCAACCCCCCTCCCAACATGAGTGAAGCCCCGAGACTGCGGGGAACCCAGTGGGCCCCCGCAGCCCCAGCGAGCCCCCGCTATTATTTTTTAAGAAATGCCCCCGTGACCTAGCCCACCCTGGGGTCTCATTAAAATAAAACACGGGAACTCGCGACCCCAGCGCAAATTGCGCTGATTTTTTTTTTTAAGATGTTTTTTTATACCCTGGGGGTCCTTCTGGGACTCCCTGAGCAGGACTATAGGGTCAGGGTGTTTCTACCCTGCCCCCTTCTCTTCTTTTCTGTCTTTGTTTCTAGCGACTCGCTTCTACCGAGCCACAAGATGGCTACCAACACTTCCTGGTTTGGAGTGTTTGTGCACGGGACTTAAACTCCTCCCAGATATCAAAACTTTTATTTTTCTAATTTCTCAGCAACTACTGAACGGATTTACACCATTTAAAAAAAAGGTCGCTTTCTGACCCACGCACTACCTTTGTGTCAAATTTGGGGTAATTCCGTTCAATAGTTTCAGCTGTAGCCTTGCACAAAGTTTCCTATGGGAAATTGATTTTTGACTCTTATTTTTTTAATTTCTCAAAAACTACTGAACGGATTTACACCATTTAAAAAAAGGTTGCTTCCTGAACCAATCTCTACCTTGCTGCCAAATTTGGGGTAATTTCGTTCAGCAGTTCGGGCTGTAGCTCGTCACAAAATTTCCTATGGAAATTAACATGGGGAAAACACGTTTAGGAACCCCCCTTTTTTCTCAGCCCCCACTTTACGAATCACCCCCAAACTTCCAGGATAGGAGCTGACCTGGATAGAATTTTTTTTGGGAGGCTTTCGCAAAGATTCGTCAAACGGCGCCAAAGTTATTAGCAAATCTCACTTGACGAAGTTTTAAACGCATTAAAAGAAAGTAAAGGTTCCAAGGCACCAGGTCCTGACGGGGTCCCTGTAGACATATATAAACACAATATAGATCTTTGGGCCCCAATTCTGACCCGTGTCCTTAACGCAACCTCCTCACAGGGCCTTATTAATAGTTGGTCAGAATCCATTATGGTCCCTATTTTTAAAAATGGCAACAGACAGGATCCTTCCTGCTACAGACCAATTTCACTCCTAGATTCACTAGGCAAAGTAGCAGGAAGGATTCTCCTCACAAGGTTACAAACTTGGGCCACAAAAAAGAACGTTCTGTCCGATTCACAGTTCGGCTTTAGGGAAGGACTGGGGACAATAGACCAGGGGCTTAACCTGGCGATTTTGTTGGGTAAATATACGAGGGCGAAAAGAGGGAAAGTTTATTTAGCGTTTGTCGATCTCTCTTTGGCCTTCGATTGCGTTTCTCATGGGAAACTATGGCACACCTTAAAAGAAATGCAAGTAGAAGATTTGCTAATAGACTTCTTGAAGGCTCTATATAGTAATGCCACAGCCCGAGTCCGGTTTGGTAGAGCTGGTGAATGCACCTCTTCATTTAAAGTTCTTAGAGGGGTAAGACAGGGCTGCGTCTTGGCTCCATTCCTTTTCACACTATACACTAACGGCCTCGAGAAGGCCTTATTGAAAGGAAGCCAGGACGTCCCCCAGGTCCAACAAGATCAGGCCCCTAGACGCATACCAGCACTACTATACGTGGACGACGCTGTTATTTTAGCCAGGACCCCCCTAGCCCTACAGCAGGCATTGGATTTGTACAACAAATACATGCAAGATATTGACATAAATATCAATGCCTCAAAAACCTTTGTGATGAAATGTGGGAAAGGTAGCAAAAAGAGCAAAGATATCTATTTGAATGGGAGCAAATTGGCTACCACATCCACTTACTCATATTTGGGTATCCTCATAGATGACAAGGGCCTATGGGCCCAAGCAATCACATCAAGAAAACTACTTTTTGTTAGAGCCACAACTGCCCTTGTTAATTTTGCCCAAAAACTAGGAAGAAGACCGCCCCTGGAATTGATAAAAATATATAAGGCAAAATGTATGAGTGTAGCAACATATGGGGCAGGGATATGGGGCCATCGGAATGTCTCTGAACTGCAAAAAGTGGAAAATACTTTTCTTAGATATCTATTGGCGGTTCCTGCTTCCACTTCCACCTACGTCTGCCATGCTGAGTTGGGAGTTTCTTACATCACGGATATTATAAAAATACAACCCCCAATTCTCTGGCATCGTATTTGGAAGTCAGAGTCAAACTGCCTTAACCAGGCAGTCCTTCAGGATGCTCTTAAATTGGACCACTGCCTCGACATAAAATGGATCAAATACGTGAAGGATTTTATGACAGACATTGGCAACCCTGAATATTTTAGTAATCCTTCTTCCATGTTAGCTATTGCAAGGAAAGATTTTAAGAAACATTGTTTGATTCACATGGAGAGCCTGAGATTTGCGAGTGAAGCCACAAAACTGTCCGTTTCCCACAATCTTATGATATCAACTTCATTTGGCATGCAATCGTACCTACAAAAATCCGATAAAAGTTACGATCGATTTCTTTTCACTCGCTTTCGACTGAACATTTTTCATAGGCTGGTGACATTTCCAACTGTTAATAATTGGTCAAATGAATTACCATATTGCCCATGTGATTCTGTTTCTGTGCAATCAACCATCCATGCCATTTTATTTTGTAAATTTTATGAAGAATCGAGAAGGAAATGGATAAAACCAATACTCAAAATATGGGGTATTCGCCAATGTCGCCCAGCATTTTTGGCCCTTCAATGTCTTGATAACGATTGCGTAAATTACAATATTACTGCCTTTTTAAAAAGCCTGATTAAATGTCGAAATAATATTGACTTAGGTTCATCGTGATTAGAACAAATAGTAGAACGTTACACAAATGATACCAAACGCTGTTTTGGATTATCCCCCAAACATCATAACAATGCAGTAGGGGGCGTTTGTTTCTTCTTTTTGTCCTAAAGCCGTAACTTAATCTCATTGCCCCAGCATAATGAATGCTAAATATGGGACTAATGTTTCACCATTTTAATTGCTCATTTTTATCTTTTGTAGATATATTTTTATAAACTATCTGTTTTAAAATGTTTAAAATGACTTGTTAAACTGTATATGCTTTTATGGATAGAAATTAACTGTCCGAATAAAGCTTATTCTGATTCTTATTAGCAAATCAAAAAATGCTTTTCCTATGGAAACTAGGTTGTAATATATATATTTTAAATATCATTTAGAGCATAAAAGGAAGTAATCGTAGTAATTCATCCTCTTTTTTGCCAGTTTGACTTTGGTGATGTAGCTGTGTGAAACCACAACAATGAGCACAGGAAGGAGCTCCCAGGCAACATTTTTCTCTAGAGAATCATCTTTATAGGTAACCCTTAAGACTTATCACTCTAAAGATGTTGACACCATCCACATCACACTATGAAACAAAGAAGACATAAGATTGAGAAAAGGGCAGTGCTTTAAAATTAACACATTGGCAAAGCCAATAGGTGTCATCTGTGGGACCTATTGGCTTTGTGGGTGGTTTTTAGCACTACTGCACAGCATCCTTGATGCAGTGGACCAGGGCTAAAGAATAAAGAAAAAAGCATTTGACACAGCCATCCACGTAATTTTGTAGGCACATGCACCATGCATTTGTGCACCTACAAAATATTGTGGATGTTTTTTTCTGCTTAATTTCTGAATTGAGTTTTATTAGTATCTAAATTAAAAAAAGTCTGAGGGTATTTAAAAACACATGTGTGGGAAGCAGTGAGGTGGAAGCAACACAAGGGGTGGAAGCAACACATGGGACTGAGGGGAAGCAAGCATGGGGGAAGAGGGGGAACAACATGGTGGGTGTGGGTGGATGGAGGAGAAGCAACAGGTGGGAGAGCAACATGGAGTGGGTGGGGGAGAAGCAAGTGGGAGAGCCGGCAACACGGAAATTATGGGGTAGAGAGGACTAGCAGTGGGCAAGGGAGCAGGATTCAGATGCGATGAAGCAACACAAATGGCACGGGTAAGTAGAAGGAGCAATGGGCCAAAGAGCA
The DNA here is from genome assembly GCF_964204655.1 of Triturus cristatus. NCBI lineage: Eukaryota > Metazoa > Chordata > Amphibia > Caudata > Salamandridae > Triturus > Triturus cristatus. The sequence goes on from NC_140591.1 coordinate 487,163,182, forward strand.
ATATGGGGTGGGAGGGCGAGAAGTACACCAACGAAAAACTATGCAGGATTGTGTGGAACTACAAAAGGGTGAATGCAACATAGAGGGATGCAGAAAGACTCACACAGACAACAGAGAGCTGGGGTTTTGAGAAGCGCATGAGGGAGGCATCTGAAAAAAAACACATGCACTCTCATTGAGTGCTTAACTGGCAAAAAGAAAAAAAGTAGTGCTTGAAAAGCAACAATGGAAGCGTTGAAACCAGCCAATCAAAAGTGATGATAAATAGGCACTTCTCTATGGAAGGGGCAAATACAAAACTGACAAGCTCGGAAACGAGTAAGAAGCAGACAAATTAGAGTAACGGGAAGACCAACCAATGGTAAGCAATGTGATTGGCTCCAAGCCCATGTATGTTCTTGGGAAGCCCACAGCCTTTCTCACGCTGAACTAGGCAAGCTCTGTCTAATGGGAACTCCAGTGGGAAGCCAGGGAATTATTCTGTGTGCCCATGCCAATAAAAACTCAAATTTTAAGGTTTAATCCAATATCTTCATTTTACTGCACTAACTGTAGACTAGAATGATACACATCTTGGGGCCTTATTTAGAGTTTCACAGCTGGGATACTCCGAAACAAAGAAGCCGGATGTCCCATTCACCGTGTTGCTAAAAGCCCCTATCTTCTCTATAACTTATTAAGATCTTCTGTCTTTCCTTCTTTCAGTCTTTAGTAGTTCCCTCTTGCCTTTATAGGTGAAAGCGTGCTCTAGAAATTGCATACCATATCAAATCATATCATGTATCATATCATATAGTATAGAATAGCATAGCATAGCATAGCATAGTATAGCATAGCATAGTATAGTATAGTATAGTATCCTGCTATACCACATTGTGGATGGTGCTGCTAACATGGGAAGTCATTAGGAAAGAAAAGCAGCAGGGTGGCGTGTCTCCACGCTGCAGTCATGAAGGTCTCCATGGAGCCAGATGTGTGGCATGTGACGAACGAATCCAAATAGGACCTAAGACAGAACAATCGATGACTATTTGTAGATGAAGAGGAATTATTTAGCTTTACCTCCGAGAAAAAAAGAGGTGTTTTGCACATTCAGCCATGATGTGCAAATCATTGATGAGCGGGTTATTTCGGTTTATGGAAGCGCCATTGAGGTTTTTGAGGTAACAGGACACCAGAGAGCCTGAAAGTGTCTGTAAGCTATGAAGGTTGTCCCAGTTGTGTCGTGTGAGGGCACAGGTCCGCACTTTAGAAGATTAAGCTTTGTTTTCGTGGTATCAGTAACAGTGTAGGAGCGGCATTGAGAGAATTTGAAGAGTATAATACTTGTGTGAAAGTGAACTGCTTAACTATTTACTAATCACGTTGTCTTTTTAACCACAACAGGGACGGATGGCGATCCTTCACAGAGACTCACCACAACAGACAAAATAGGTGTGGCATGACCTCGGTTCCATTAGACGAGGCCAGGCTGAGACCTGTGGTGGCCCATCCAAAAGACGTGCAGCATGTCACCCACGAGCAATCCTCCCCAGGGCACTTCATGGCTAGACAGAAACACACATCACCGCCGGAAAATCTGCCAAAACAGAGATAAATCGGAAAGTGCTACAGGTCGCAGAAAGGTCAGCTTTGTATTGTATTCACACAAGGGTCGTGTGAAGAAATCTGTCAAGCCAAGAGAATTACTTGAACATTTGAGGCCAGCACCTTTCTCCTCACAGGAAAACCGTTTCTGCCCAATAGGACTGGATTTTATTGTTCCAGTGTTTATTGCTTTGCTCTTCTTTGAGGTATCTTTAACGTGTTTTTGAGACAAATATGTCCTAAAAATTGATTCTCGAGCAAGTCATTTAAGGAAATGATTGACTCGGATATTTCTGGATACTTTTTAAGGGCTAAATGCAGATCATCTTGGAACCTGATATTTAATAGAAAGGTCTGTTGCAAACTTGTCGAAAGTGACCTATGTTTTTCTTCACCATTTGCCATTGTTAACCCACTAGTAAGTCATTTTGGCTGTGTCATGCTCGGGTACTGAAACCACATTTTTTTTCTAGAATGAAGTTCTGGTTATTAATCACCCCTCTATCTACGTTTATATGTCGCTTCTTATACACTTGCAAACCTCACCGATGAGTCTCTTGTTATAGGAAAACACCAAAACGGAACTATAACGACTGGTGTGAGCATTAGCACTGAAAGGGGAAACCAATGTTTCACTGAAAAGTCCAAAACCAAGATTTTTCAGTGATCAATCTTCAAACCAATTGCTTCAATAATCGATTCACGGGAGTCCGTTTCAATAGCTATAGGAACTAGTTTTTGCAATAACAGTCTTTCCCTATTTATGGTGCTGCCTAAATGTTGCTTACCAACATGGCGATATGTGTGCACTTTACTGCACAACATTTTACCTAATGACAGAGCTGTCCTTCTATACTCCCGCCTGCTAGTCATCATTGGCCTTTCCAAGGGAAGTGGAAGTTGAGCTTTCAATAGGGCATTGAAGGAAAGTTATAACTTTAATAACAACCCAGACACACACAATAACGTGTAATACCCTTTTTCTGACACTAACAGCAGCAAAACAAACTTTAAAAGCCTCTTATCTAGCATTGGGATTCAGTGGAAAAGATCAGAAGGTCCAAGATATAAATCTATGACTATACTAATGCCCATGACCCGTACAGACCCGAAGCTGGAAACTGACCTTCAGACTTGGAGGGAGATGTATGGGTCCTACTGTGTGCAGAGTAACTGTGATGCTTTTGACTAATAACATACAGATATGCCGTCAAGTGAAAACTTACTGCATGACCGTTGATGGTTTACACAGGTCACATCACAGCCTAGCGACCTTGAGCAAAGATTTAAAAACCTTGTGATATGCTATTATGTGCCCTCTGAAGTCCTTAACGCCATTGAGTTGTATTGTGGTTTATTTGAAAATAAATAAATAATATATATATATATATATTTTTAAATATCAGTTAGAGCATAAAAGTAAGTAATCTTAGTAATTCATACTCTTCTTTGCCAGTTTGGCTTTGGTGATGTAGCTGTGTGAAACCACAACAATGAGCACAGGAAGGAACTCCCAGGCAACATGTTTCTCTAGAGAATCTTCTGTATAGGTAACCCTTAAGACTTATCACTTTAAAGATGTTTACACCGTCCACATCACACTATGAAACAAAGAAGACATAAGATTGAGAAAAGGAGAGTGCTTTGGGACCTATTGGCTTTGTGAGTGGTTTTTAGCACTTCTGCACAGCTTCCCTGATTCTGTGGACCAGGGATAAAGAATTAAAAAAAACATTTGACACAGCTGCCCATGTCATTTTTTAGGCACATGCACCATGCATTCCTGCACCTACAAAATAGCGTGGATGTTTTTATTCGGTTTAATTTCTGAATCGAGTTTGATTAGTATCTAACTTTTAAAAAAGTGTGAGGGTATTTTAAAAAAACAAATGTGGGAAGCAATGAGATGAAAGTAACACAAAAAGTGGAAGCAACGCAAGGGACTGAGGGGAAGCAAGCATGGGGGAAGAAGGGAAACAACATGGTGAGTACAGGTGGATGGAGGAGAAGCACCAGGCGGGAGAGCAACATGGAGTGCGTGGGGGAGAAGCATGTGGGAGAGCCGGCAACAGGAAAATTATGGGGGTAGCAAGGACTAGCAATGGGCGAGGGAGCAGGATTCAGGTGGGGTGAAGCAACACAAATGGCAGGGGTGAGGAGGAGGATCCTTGGGCCAAAGTGCAATATGCAGTAGGAGGGCGAGAAGCACACCGCCAAAAAACTATGCAGGATTGTGTTGAACTACACAAGGGTGAATGCAACATAGAGGGATGCAGAAAGAATCACACAGACAACAGAGAGCTGGGCGTTTGAGAAGTGCATGAGGGAGACAGTTGGAAAAAGCACATGAACTCACATTTAGCGCTTAATCTAGGCAAGCTCTTTCTAATGGGAAGTTCAGTGGGAAGTCTAGAACCATTTTGTGTGACCATGCCAATAAAAACTCAACTTTCCTTTCAGATTTTAAGGTTTAATCCAGTATCTTCATTTTACTGCAATAACTGAAGACTAGAATGATACACATCTTTGGGCCTTATTTAGAGTCTCGCAGCTGGGATACTCCAATACAAATAAGCCAGATGTCCCATTCACTGTGTTACAAGTATATTTAAGCCTATGGCACTTGCAATACGACAAAAGAGACATCCATCATGGTTTGACAAAGTATTCCATCCTTAAGGTGCTTTATATCCTAAGCAATTCATCAAATATGGTAAGAAGCGTTTTGTGGGAATGTGGTCACTGATACAAAAATCAGTGGAAGGTGGAGACATGGGAACAATTGACTCTCTTTGAGGTTTTCTTGATTATCATTCTACTAGCAACCACCTTGCTACTCATGACTGAATGCCCAGATACCTCCACAACCCTGCAGAATACACAAGCAGCAAATGAGGCTGACAACCCACAATCTTATTACAGAATAAATCAATTACATTTGAACATTATTATACTTTACCCTAAATAGACAAGAAAAACATGGCGCTGTGAAAGCCATCAATTAAGAATTAGGTCCCGATCAAGATCAGGCCGGTAATACCTTTTATGCATAAACTCTCATTAGTGCCTAAATCATGATTATAGTGGGGATACAGATGGCAAATGTTTGCTCCTGAAAACTTCTGCAGATCAGAGGTACATATGGCGCACATGTGCTGCTTGCTCGGATTGAAATTGGGAATAACATTCAATGTTAATGCATTGTTCCCCAGTCAAACATGTTCAACACATAATCAGATGCAAATTGCACTTCCAGTAATTAACAAACACCATGCAATTGCAAATAACAGGGTCTACAATTTTCACCCTATTTTAGTAGCCATCAGAACACAATTGTAATAACTTATTACAGCTGAGCGACTAGTCATTTCTTTATCACTGGCGACTAGATGTATCACAAGTCACCTGTAATAAGGAAATTAGAGAAAGGCTTTTATACAGAGTTTACAGATCCTGTGTATTATAGTACACCACTATGCTTGATTAAATGCCATTCATGGTAAACATTTACAGCGAATGGTGCCATTTACTGTCAAATGTATCATGAACAGACAGGAATAACAGAAAGCAAACAGCTGTTGTTCACTGTGTTTTGGTTTAAATACTTTCTCACACCAAATATTCACACCAGGATACATTTTGCCCTAAAATATAGTGCAAAATGATGGATATGTATTTCACGTACTTATGCAAAATTTTGCGTAATTTTGTGAAATCTCACATGGTTACGCAACAGCAAATTATGCAAATTTCACATTATTTTCTAAAACACAACACAAGAAACTACATACCATAACATATCTTTCATCTTACAATTATGCAAAATTTCAAATTCAAATCAATATATGGGCATCATTCTGTAATAATTACAATCTTTGATTGCAAGCACTAGGATCTACCTTTCCATCCAGCAAGAACATGCAGGTGAACTACGTGCATCACAAGAGGCGATCCCTGACTTCTTCCCAAGTGGACACCTGTTATGGTCCTGCTCCTTAGACCAAAAGCTACATCCCCATGCCCTACAATGCTGTCAGAACTGTTAGCCTTCACCCCAACCCAGTGTCAACGCCCTCTCATGGAATGAACATTACTGTCTGCCAACATCAGTGCTGTTCTTAAGGTGACTGTGGAGAGGACAAATCTCATTGAAACAGTTGCTGTTGCCTGCTCTCCTGCCACAAGGGCAACCATGAGGCTACTGGTCCTTTGCCCTCCCCACTACAGAATGATGATGATGCAAAAGCCCATATTGTGTTGATAAATAGGTCATTGTCTACATTTGATAGATGAAACCCATCCTGAAGAAACATATGGTCAACTCTCACTAATTTATGTGGGATGTGTTTTAAGTGACCCATTCCAGTGCATTACTGTCCATTTCAAAACGTAGGCGCCAATATGACAAATGAATTGTCCTTGGCTTAGATCTCCACACCCCAGACCTGCAATGGAATCTGTTGTGATCACGTTATTTGCATTGGGGACTGTCCACCCCAAACCAGGCAAACTCCCATAAAATGCTCTCAATCAAGTACAGTTGACCAATTTTTACTATATAATTTCCACCAAGGTGCACAATGATGAGAATAAGGAACACTAGTCCCTCTTGACCCTATGCTGTCTCAAACGCCTCACACAGCCCTGACATCTTCAAACCACCAATCTGGAACCACCTGAATAAGAATTTCATTTTTACTGATAATTGGGCTTACCCTGGCAGGACCTTCCTGAAAAGAAATGTATGGTATGGTGTACCTCCCGCTGCACTGGGATTTTTTTTCAGAACTCTGATGAAGACAAGCCATCAGCCACATTATTATAGATATGTGATACTAGAGGTTGGATGAGCCAAGAAATTAAAAAAGAGAACAGAGCCAGAGTTGAGCCAAGGATCTAGCTTGGCTCATAAAAACCGTGTACAAGCCAAGCCCTGAAAATTCTGTTCTGTAAATCGTACAGTAAAAGATGTAAATTATGATAAAGTCTTCAAAATTTGAAAACATGCATTTGTTTACAATGTGATGCTTTGACATCATTATGTGGTAGTTTTTTAGCATGCACTAAGAACCACCAATGGCGACGGTGTCTTTGGTGATGGATGAATGATGGAATGAACCCAGATCTCTTGACTAGGGGGGAATGTTTTGATTTGTTCTGCATTCCGTCCATCAATTGTGCCGGGTATGCCCAGATGTGGGTCCCGGGCTCCCTGTGCCACTGGATTCAAACTACCCTGGTTGATGAGGGGTGAAACCCCAAAATCTAGGATGCTTGTTTCCGGTCCAAGGAGGACCTGGTTTGGCAGTTCAGGCTAGACTGTTCCCATGAGGCACAGGGTCAAGATTGATTTGCACATGTCCAGGTCTAAACTGGAGTGGCACGGTGAGCAAAAGAATGATGCATTTAACCCAGATCTCTTGACTGGGGATGAATGTTTTGATTTGTTCTGCATTCCGTCCTTCAATTGTATGTCTTTTGCTTTGGTTAGCCAAAAGGCAAGACAATTTTCATGTGAACCCTGTATGTGGCCCAGATTATTACAGAATAACACTATAGTCTATTAAATCAAACACAATAGGTTTTGTACAGCTGGTATTCTGAACTCACACATTTGAAAGTGCTTTCAGGTAAGATCATGAAGAAAAAGGAGGTTTGGTGAGATTAAAGATTTGCTTAGATCTCACAATTGAAGCAAGAAAGTCACAATTTATCCAAGCTTTCTGGTTTAACTTTTCACAAACTAGCAAATAAATGGCTATCTACTTCTCTCTCCTTTTTTGTGTGAATGCTTTATTTCTACCTCTTTGTCCATTTTTCTGGAGGTTTTATGTAGCAGGAAAACTCCACTGGCTCCCCATACAAAAGAGATGCCAATTCAAGCTGCTGACCCATGCTCACAAGGCTCTACATAACCAAGGACCCCACTACATTAACCACCGCCTGAACTTCCATCAACCATTGAGAAGACTACGCTCCACCTCCTTTTTAATTGCCCATACTCCCCGCATCTACCTAAGCAAAAGTGGAGGACACTACATCTCCCATATCGCAGCAAAGACCTGGAACAGCCTCCCTACACACCTCTGGACCATCACCTCACTTCTGGAATTCTGAATGGCCCTCAAGACCTGGCTGTTCAAATAAGCCTCTGGGTCCTGCAAATGCCTGGATAGCTTTTTAGGTGATTAGCCGCTCTTTATAAATCCTGATTGATTGATTAAACACACACTTGGCCCAAAAGTACTGGAGCGGTTTATATGAGCACCAGTTACAGTACACAAGGTCACATTCATGTTTTTTAGCCATGGTTAGATTCAGTAAATTGCTTAGAATCACCAGATGTTGAGCCAACGCCAAGACTTGAACCTGGTTCCCCAGTTCCAAAGTTGCCAGCTCTGGCTGTAAATCCACATGCTAGGTAGAGTGAGGATGACAGAGACAAATTAAAACCTGGCTCGTTATGAGATCGAGGTTCCAATAGGACCTTGAGCTGAACCAGAGCCAGGCTTTAGGCTAGAGCTAACTTGAGCTGATAGTGGTTCACCCACTTCTACCTGATACATGTCTGACTTTAAAAAGCACATTATACTTCAAACATAGCAGCACAAGATACCTCAACACAATCAGGAAATGTTTTCATATAGCCTTTTGTGTTTTGGTTAGCTCGGATCAAAAGACCACGCCCCTGTTCCTCAAATTCCACAACCAGACTGACACCCCGACTACAATAGGGAACAATTCTAAGAATGCAATATTCTTTAACAGGCCATATTTCTGCTATGTGTTAGGCCAATCCCTCTCCACAATTGGTTCCCCTAATACTGCAACAAAACCAGTACTACCTGCCATGTCAGTTACAGGCCAAGAACCTGGCTCGATACTAGGGGAGAGGCCACACCACAGAACCATTAAACGGAACAAGAAATTAAGTCCATGTATGTAAGTATTCCCTCACCTTGGCTGACAGCCTTGTGTGGTGATGTTTCTGTAAAAAGCAGGTCAATGCAACAGGCAATTAACTTGGAGAAAGGGCGGTCCCAGGCAATGATTCTCAAGGCAAAATCGAGTTGATCTACCACGGCTTTCGGCTGATGCATTGTACGTTTTTTATGTCAAAACTAAATGAATGGATTGTAGGAAATCCTGGTTCTTATCCTTATCTACTCCCACCTGCAATCTCAATACCCAGAAAAAAGATGTATGTCATACGTTCTGCAGTTTTATCACTTGCCTAGAGTACACTCAAATCTTGTAGAGGACAAACTTTGGCTGTAGGAGACTGACCATGCTTGCTTGACCCTTCTACCCCCATAAGGAATAAGGCATCAATATAATGTTTCACTTTATAGAAGCCTGACTTCGCATAAAATATACATTCCAGGCATGAACTGTACTGTTCAAAATAGGAACAAGAAATTGAAAAACCCATTAACATGCATTTATTCTAGTAATAAGCATTTTCATATTGGAATCCTAGCAAGCATAGTCCTCAGGGTGTACAAGAAGCAACCTACAAGCAGACTGTATGGCTTTGCCAAGAGAGCACCAAGCCCCCACATCATTAATTTAAGGCCTGGTCAATAGATACATATCAGAATGAACAGACCAGGGGTCAATAGCATCTTTGACAACAGAGCCTTGAGGTGCAGATATTTTATGTATCAGCCTATCTGCACTGCTCGAGAAAAACGCACAAACCCCTTGGTTTCTTGAAAGTGTCAGCAATTCTCTCCATTGACAACACTTTGTGTAGTTCTTTGGCTACCTCCCAGGGTTGCACCAATACAAATAGTTGATTCATACCTTATAATTTGTATTAGATGATAAATCAGATGCTGATGTCCTAAAACTTTAAAACCCAAAGTACAAAACTTGTGTCAAATTGTTGTTGAGATAGCTATGGAGCCATGGAGCAATTTCTCAAACTTTTATTGGGCAACTTGTTGATGGACATGCTGGCCACTTTTCCCTTCTCCTTGGCTTTTTTATGGCAATTAAACTTGAGGTGCCATACAAGTTTTCAAATGGAACAAACATGTTTGAGTTTGCCGGATCCACAGGGGCTTATGCAGAGCTTCCTGTCAAATAGCTAACTATATACTTTCATCATACCCGGGGCTAACAAAAGAAAGGTGCACAAACATAATATCGAGTTTTTATTGCGGAGTACAAAAATATCGATTTAGAAATATCAAAGGTACTAAATATCAACATCAAGAATATAGGTGACCAGAATATCAACATGAAGGTAAGAAATATCATTTTTGTTAATATCGATGTCAGTAATATCGTTTGTAAAAATAATGTTGTTAATAATATCGATGTTTATATTAGTGTTATGTATTTTAGTATGTATTATAAATATATGTGTTCTATATTTTTTGTTAAGTATTGTATTTAAAAAAAAAATATATGTATTAGATTTTTTAAAGTTATTAAAAAAAATTAAGTACATTTTGCGTTTTTGTTCCATAGCGAGTTGTGGGTTTAAAAGGGAATAGGGTGGGAAGTAATTTAATTTTAATAAAGTAATTATACATTTTTGTTTATTGGTATTGAAAATTAATTTATTGGTAATTAATTATTAATTGGTAATTAATGCTTATTAATTGATTAATTGATAATTATATTAATTGTGGGTTTTTTAGGAGCGGGTTGTGGGTTTATAGGGGAATAGAGTAAGAAGTAATTTAATTTTAATGAAGTAATTATAAAACTGTATTTGTTAATATTTATAAATAATGTATTATTAATTAATTATTAATTGGTTCTTTAATAATAATAAAAAAACATTTAATTGATAAGAATGTTAATTGTAACCCTCTGCTATCCAACACTTTCCCTACAGTTACACTCTCTGGAGTGGGAATAGTAATTTTAACCGCTTCGCTATCCAACACTTTTCCTACTGTTGCACTCTCTGGAGTGGGAATAGTAATTTTTACCTGTACGCTATCCAACACTTTCCCTACTGTTGCTCTCTCTGGAGTGGGAATAGTAATTTTTACCCCTACGCTATCCAACACTTTCCCTACTTTTGCTCTCTCTGGAGTGGGAATAATAGTTTTAACCCCTTCGCTATCCAACACTTTCCCTACTGTTGCTCTCTCTGGAGTGGGAATATTAATTTTTACCCCTTCGCTATCCAACACTTTACCTACTGTTGCACTCACTGGAGTGGGAATAGTAATTTTTACCCCTTTGCTATCCAACACTTTTCCTACTGTTGCACTCTCTGGAGTTGGAATAGTAATTTTTACCCCTACGCTATTCAACACTTTCCCTACTGTTGCTCTATCTGGAGTGGGAAAAGTAATTTTTACCCCTTCGCTATCCAACACTTTACCTACTGTTGCACTCACTGGAGTGGGAATAGTTATTTTTACCCCTACGCTATCCAACACTTTCCCTATTGTTGCACTCTATGGAGTGGGAATAGTAATTTTTACCCCAACGCTATCCAACACTTTCCCTACTGTTGCACTCACTGGAGTGGGAATAGTAATTTTTACCCCTACGCCATCCAACACTTTCCCTACTGATGCACTCTCTGGAGTAGGAATAGTATTTTTATCCCCTCCGCTATCCAATATTTTCACTACTGATTTAGTTAATGTAGTGTATAATTCATTTTAAAAAGATTAAAAGTATTCAAATATTTTGATTTGTTATATATATTTTTTATATTTTGATTTATAATATTGGTGTATGTGTATATATATATATATATATATATACATCCAAACCAGAACGACCTTTTTGCTGGAGTTTGTTGTCCCGTAGACAGGTGGTGCATCACGCCGGGCAGGCCTCCCGGAATTATAAATCCACACTTGAAAATCCTCAAGGAAGACGCACTCTCGAATTTCAACCCAAATTAGATTTATTTAGCAACCGTTACGAGTTTCGACAGACTAGCTGTCTTGTTCACACAGTGCATGAAAGTGCAACCAGGTCTTACATGGGAAAAGAAAGTAAAAACGGACTACATTTGGTAATGCAACAGCGGCGGCCATTACTTAATGGCTAAGAAACCTGTGTATATAAGCTATACTAGTAGCATAAAATTAAAATTCCTGGTTCATATGTCGCTGTATGCAAACAAAAAGATACAAGTGATCAACCACAAAGTTATTCAGCATGAATATGCGCAGAGTAGTCAGAATAATTCTAACATGTGTGAGACCAACAAGATAATCATACCATAATGGTGTCCAATCGATACATAGTGCTGTTGCACTAAACCATAATAGCAGTGCAATAATAATGAACAGCATATGTATAGTAGAAATATAATACTTTGTAGTTTTGTTATGTTTTGTTGTTTTTCATACATAACCTAGAAGTTTTTGTGTCAAACGTATAGTACATAGATTGTATCAATTATACATGCATTTGTCGGTCAAAAAACCATATTGTATCCAAATACAGCACCATAGTGGTGTCGATATTCAGTCCGTTATTGCCCAAACAAGACCTAGTTTTCTCAATAGTGTCCAAAGTGAAAAAGAAAATTGAAAGAATAAGAAATTTTTTTTTTGAAAGAATAAGAAAAACACAGACTTAGCTGGAGTGGACCCACAGGCCAAGGAAGAAAAGGGTAGGGAGGCCGGAACGGATAAGACAGTCCGCAAACGGTACGACCCTTCCTTTCCTCCTGTGAATAAAGAAAAAAAATGAAAAAATCAAGTGATGATTAAAAGAATATGAAACTCACTTTTCACAGCACAGTGCTTTCATATGGTTAAAAAGACTTATCATATTATAACATGTTACAAAATACGGACATGGAATAGTCAATTATTCATTACGTAAATGTATACTTAATTCTTCGTCAAGATTGTGGCCCCTGGGATATTTTGTTTCTAGTTCAATTATCCATTTAGATTCGCGTTTGCGAAGCTGTAATACCCGGTTACCCCCTCTGGGTCCCGAGTGTACTTGCTCAATCACAAAATAACCCAAAAGAGAGCTGTTTGAAAGATGAAAAGATTCAAAATGTCTGTCAATGGGATAGTGGGTGTCTTTTTTGTTTATAGCCCGCATGTGCTCTAATACTCTTTTTTTAGCCATACATGTGGTGCTGCCCACATACCACATGTTGCATGGACAGGTCAAGACATACACACAAAACGGAGTAAGGTTTGTCCAGGAATCCTGAAATGTTTAGTCATATGACTATTGTGACACGCCTTGCAGTGTCCGCAGGGATAAAAACCTTTTAGATTATGTTCGCTACTGGACTGTTTAGGAGTTATGTCATTTTGAGTAAGTATATCTCTCAAACTCCTGCCTTTTTTGTATGTGATTCTGGGTCTCTGGGAAAAGGTTTTCCCGATAATAGGATCACTGGTAAGTATGTCCCATTTATCAGTCAGTATTTTTTGTATCTGAGATGAGTTACTATTGAATGTGAGGATGATTCTACTTTCCTCTTGTTTATTGGTGATAGTAGTTTCTATTTTTTCACTTAACGTTTGTTTTCGATCAACTTGATTTACTCTGTTTAAAGCTTTTTGCAAAACCCATTTAGGGTAACCTCTCTCTTTAAATCTTTTGATCATGACAACTTTTTCAAGGTCGAATGCTGCTATAGTGCTGCAGTTTCTCCTCGCTCTCAACAGCTCCCCATATGGGATACTCCACTTGAGTGTATCCGGGTGTTTGCTGAGAGCGTGGAGAAGGGTGTTACCTGCTGTTGTTTTTCTAAAGAGGCTTGTGTGTAAATCTCTACCTTGAGGTGTTATTAGTAGATCGAGAAATTCTATTTTTTCTTTACTCATACTACTAGTAAGAGAAATATTGAGATGGTTGCTATTAAGTTTTTCAATGAATTTTCTAGCTTCTTCCTCAGTGTCAGACCAAATGAGGAAAAGGTCATCAATGTAGCGCAGAAGAAGTTTGACTTTGCTAAATGATGAGATTAGGGAGATGTCATTTCTTATATCTTCTTCCCATTTGCCTAGAAAAAGATTCGCAAAATTTGGAGCAAAGCAAGTCCCCATAGCTGTACTGAGGACTTGCTTGTAAATAGTGCCATCAAACATAAAAATGTTATTTGTGAGGCACAGATGCATCATCTCCAAAAGCATATTGGTGTGTTCGAGAAATTCAATAGGTCTCTTTTTCAAGAAATGGTGACATGCTAGAATACCTTGTCCATGATCAATAATCGTGTAAAGAGAACTAACATCTAAAGTGATCATAAGGTCGGTGTTTTCCCATCTCACACCTTCCAATTTGGTTAAAAAGTCTTTAGTGTCTCTTACATAGGATGGGAGTAGTGCAACATATTCTTGGAGAAAATTGTCCACATATTTAGAGACATTCTCTAGAGCACTGCCAATAGATGATACTATGGGTCTCCCGGGTGGTATAGTGGGGTTTTTGTGGACTTTAGGTAAAAGATACAATATGGATAGCTTGGGGTAATCTCGTTTTAAGAAACAATGCTCTTCCCAAGATATATAGCATTTTTGTTCCCATTCCTTAAGCTTATCCCAAATTTCAAGAATGCTTGCATTGTACATATCAACATTGGCTTTCATATAGAATTTACGATCATTTAGTTGTTTAGATGCCTCAGTAATATACATTTGTTTGTCCCAAAGAACAATGTTTCCTCCTTTGTCAGCGGGACGGATAATGATGTCAGTGTCGTCCGCTAGTGATTTCAACAATTTCTTTTGATCAAAAGATAAGTTAAAAATGACTCTTTTGTTTTTTTGATGTTTCATTTTGATCAATGCTTGTGTGACCACCTCATGGAATGTGTCTATATTGTCGTGGGGGAGATTAGAGTAAAAGACTGAGCGAGGTTTGAAGTTGGTAGCTGCGCTCGAGTCCGTGGGGATATCAAGATCGTATACTTCACTAGATGTTGTATTGACAAAAATATCCCCGATGGCTAGATCTTGACTATCCTGTAGAACATCTGCATCTTCCACAGTCAAATTGGAAAATGGGTATTCTGCAGGGTTAGTTCGCTGAATCGCTTGAGCATCATCCCGTTTATATAGATAATGCCACTTTTTGAGTTTGGCTTTTCTAACGAACTTGTATATGTCCACACGTGTGTCAGCATAATTAAAGATCTCAGTAGGGCAGAAAGTCAATCCTAGACATAATGTTTTTTTCTCTAAGTAAGTTAGATTACGATTACTTAGATTTATTATAGTTTTGTTTACCATGTCCGGATCCATTACTTCTTGTCCTGTGAGCCTCTTGATTTGCTTCCGATGGGCTCTTTTGTTTTGTTGTTTAGATTCCTTGTGCTTTCTCCATTTTCGTCTCTGTTTGCTCCTCCCCTCCCTCTTCCTCTTCCTCGTCCCCTGCCACGTTGTGTTCTCCCTCTTCCTTGGGATGGTTGGGTTATAACTTTGGATACCTGCCGGCCTTTCCTCAAGACCCTGAACTCGTCTAAAAAAGTCGCTGATCTTGCAGGTGTGTTTCTTTCTGTGGTGGAACTAGCCGTGGAAACGGATCCTTCAGTATCTCATCCACTCGTTTCTGGTAAGATATTGTTAACCTCACTCTGAATATTTTGGATCTCTTCTCTATTTGATGGTAAATCGTCATATAGATGGTCATATTTGTGACTGTAAGTTACAATTCTGCCAGTCTCATAGTCGACACAATCTCTGTGTAACTTTCTTTGCTTGCGGTTCTTAATATCTTCTTCATGCTGTTGAAGTTTCCGTTTCATTTCCATTATGAATTTATTGATGAGATCTTGTTCATCACTTTTAGTTAGTTCCCTTTCAATGGTTTTAATTTCAGAAAGAATGACCTCTCTGTCCTCCCATGCATATTTTATTAAAATGTTCAGCATGTTCTTAGAGCTTGTTGCAGAATTTTCTTGCCATTCTTGTAGCATGCGGGGATTTGGTGATTCATAGGATGGCATGATGTATATGCGCAGACCTCGCGGTATCATTTGTTTATCTACATAGTCTTGTAGGGAAATGGCTTCCCACCATTTTGCCGTTTCGGATTTCTTCAGTTTTTCTAGACGTCGCAGTTTTGCGTTGAGTGTGGTGTCTGCCTGTTGTGCAGTTGTTGTGGTAGTCCCTTTACCAGGTGCTCTTGCGAGTAGTGTCTGGGCTGCTGCACGACGTTCTGTTTCCATATCCATATTGTAACAGGTTATGTGAAATGTCCTGTATAAGGATCCACTATTGAAGATAGTTCCTTCTACTGTTAAACACTCTAAATGTTTGGGTTGAAATACCCTCCAGAGTTAGGAGGTTCCTGTTGCCGCTTTAAATTCAGATAAATTGTTTCCGAGGTTTGTCCGATATTCGTTTTTCCTGTTAACATACAGGAATAAACATATATGTTATCTCTGAGAGCTCCGGTGTTTTGATAACAAAATGAATTGAATGTTATACCGGTACCGCGAGCAGTCAAAATTGATCTTTGTACTCTTCTGAAACGTACTGCAGAATGCACGGGTCTCAAAAGGGCGTCTGGCGCAAAAGGACGGGTCGCGCTTCCTCCGAAATCACTCCCCGCTACCCATGAGTCAGAAACCGCCCGGGGCAGAGATCACGTACCTCTGAGACGCGCTGAATATCGATGACTCCCTTGATGCGTAGAAAGTGTGTTAGTCTCGCTCCAATAATCAGCGGCCGGCCGATAAACTCCTCGTTATCAAATCCACACCAGAACGACCTTTTTGCTGGAGTTTGTTGTCCCGTAGACAGGTGGTGCATCACGCCGGGCAGGCCTCCCGGAATTATAAATCCACACTTGAAAATCCTCAAGGAAGACGCACTCTCGAATTTCAACCCAAATTAGATTTATTTAGCAACCGTTACGCGTTTCGACAGACTAGCTGTCTTGTTCACACAGTGCATGAAAGTGCAACCAGGTCTTACATGGGAAAAGAAAGTAAAAACGGACTACATTTGGTAATGCAACAGCGGTGGCCATTACTTAATGGCTAAGAAACCTGTGTATATAAGCTATACTAGTAGCATAACATTAAAATTCCTGGTTCATATGTCGCTGTATGCAAACAAAAAGATACAAGTGATCAACCACAAAGTTATTCAGCATGAATATGCGCAGAGTAGTCAGAATAATTCTAACATGTGTGAGACCAACAAGATAATCATACCATAATGGTGTCCAATCGATACATAGTGCTGTTGCACTAAACCATAATAGCAGTGCAATAATAATGAACAGCATACAAAATCGTAAAAGATAAATAATCCATATCAGCCTATATAGTGGCTAAACCATGGTTATACGTTGAACACATTCATATGTATAGTAGAAATATAATACTTTGTAGTTTTGTAATGTTTTGTTGTTTTTCATACATAACCTAGAAGTTTTCGTGTCAAACGTATAGTACATAGATTGTATCAATTATGCATGCATTTGTCGGTCAAAAAACCATATTGTATCCAAATACAGCACCATAGTGGTGTCGATATTCAGTCCGTTATTGCCCAAACAAGACCTGGTTTTCTCAATAGTGTCCAAAGTGAAAAAGAAAATTGAAAGAATAAGAAATTTTTTTTTTGAAAGAATAAGAAACACACAGACTTAGCTGGAGTGGACCCAAAGGCCAAGGAAGAAAAGGGTAGGGAGGCCGGAACGGATAAGACAGTCCGCAAACGGTACGACCCTTCCTTTCCTCCTGTGAATAAAGAAAAAAAATGAAAAAATCAAGTGATGATTAAAAGAATATGAAACTCACATTTTATATATATATATTTAGAATGTTTTATATGTTTTTAACAATTTATAAGTTATTAGAATAATTATTTAGAAATATTATTAAGTAAGTATATATATATTATATTTTATACATATATATGCTTCATTTATTTTTACATCATATGTTTTGGTTATAATTTTAAACATTTTAAAATAATTTTAGCTATGTTTTTTTTAATTATATGTATTATTTACTTCATTTTACATTATTTTTTAAACATTAAAAAAACGATAGTCTTAACAACAATATTTTTGAAAACAATATATTTTTTATTTTATTGTACTTAGCATTATGTAGATAGGACTTCGATATTCTGGACATCGATATTTTTGTGTCGATATTTTTGTACCTCGATATTCTGAATGTCGATATTCTGTCAGTGATCCCATTCTCTTCTGCTTCCATATTCCTCTTCTTTGCTCATATCAGTGGGAATACCTTCACAAAATCCCACTAAATATCTTGTCCTTAGTTTTCTAAATGCATGTGGGCCAAAGCTGACGGGGTCGAGAAAGAATGTCTATTTGCATCCAATCCTTTTGGGTGTATTTGTCTCAGTCATCGCACTCACTCCTCTCACTTCTAGTCCTTTGACTCTAGAGAGATTGCCGTGGCCTTATTCCCAGATGACACTTCCCCAGGATCTGCTGTAACTGGTGTGCTTACATTCTAAATTGTCTTAATCTCCTTCCCTTTACTTCTCTCTTCTGCAATATGAACCACCTGTTTCTGCATGTCAGCAAAAGCAACAGCCACACTATTGGATGAATGTTATGGTGTAGTCCAGACATTGGTGGTGGTAGAAATATTTAGGTCTCCTGCCAATTGAGCGAGTAAATTGGCGACCGAGCTCACGCATCCTTGTCATATTAATGTTATGAACCCCGTTACTTCCATCCGTTTGTGCTGTATTCTGTATTACTTGCTTTTTTGGGGCTGGGGGCTGCCCAGAATCACTCCTGGGGTGTCCTATGAGGACGCAATATTTGAAGCCATCTTGTATTAATTTCCTTTTGCCTTCGGGATGAGTCCCTTCGTTGATTGACTAATCTCACCAAAAACCTCCAAACATCACAGTTCTCATTCTCTTTCACTTGGTTACTCCTGCTACCCTTGTTCTCAGACTGCGGCTTCGTGATAGAAGGAGCTCGGTCTCTTGCTGCTCTCCTCTAGGCTTCTTTTCTCTATGGAGACCATCACAGAAGGACCTTGGATGCTCTCCTCTTCCCCCTGACCATGCTAGATACAAGTGTTCGCAGGTACTACCAAATAATTCTTGGGTAGCCTGCCCCTCTTTTGTTTTTAGCCAGTATATATTTTTTGGGGGTTTTGGGCGAAGGCACAACAGCTCACAGGTTTTTAAAAAAATATGACAAAACAAGCATTGACAAAACTGAAAGTCTACAGTGAACACCCGGCCTATTGGATTTGCCAGTGCTTGTTTTTGCCTCTTTTGTGCAAAAGAAAGTACATGTTTGGAAGATTGAGCAAACATCTTTGGACCCGTTTATGTTGCAAGAGTGGGGGAGGGGAAAATAGTTTAAATGAGCAAAAGTTATAGGAGAAAAAATGTTGAACGCATCAGGCTTCGGATACTGTTTTTTTTCCGCATTGTAGCCGGAGAGGAAATTCAGAAGGCAGCTGTGCAACCTCCGTGAGTTCCCAGTTGTGCACTTGATGAAAGTGTAACATTTTTAAGTCAATTACCACAGGATCATTAGCTTTCTGTGCAATTACAATTAGATCACACTGGAGAGGAATACTTGAGTTAAAACAAAGTTTTCTAGATGAAGGCGTGCTTCCCAGAAAATGGCTGCCTCCCGCAGAGACACATTCCATTAGCACACACTGCGAGCTCTCTGCGCCTATTGTCAGAAACACAGTCACTCATTACAAAGCAGAAATCCATTGTCATCGGCACACTTCATACCCAGCTGCCAAATGGGAATTAGATTGTTCTTTTAGTGCGCTCACGTAATACCAGCAATAACGCCGCGGATGATCTATGCACGAGGACGGGGAAATAATCGCATCTGCGCGAGGAGCAAAGTTTTCTGCCTGCCATTTTAATTTCATTCACTGATGAAGTGGGGCTTATTTGCAAGCCTCCGAATGGGATTGAACACAATGCAATCAAACTTTACAGCTGTTGTGAATGCGCCAGGTATCACCACTGAATGGAGCTCGGCTCTGCCTCGTTTTTTTAAAAAGGGTAAAAAAATCCTATTGATGGGAAAGAGGAGAGAGGTGCTTTTAACGACATTTTATTATTGTGCCCTGCAAAAGAGTCCTATTGTGCGGGGTACAAAGCACTCGTCTGCTGCCACAAAGAGGCTTTGAAAATGCTGTCTGTTTTATTTGTGGATTCAATATAATGCAAGAATGTCAAGGCACCGCGAAGACCATTGAAGAGCACAGAGGCAGAAAATTCAAACAACAATGTAACCTGCTCAAAAATGGAACACCATGAGTTGACATGCTGCGGCAGGTTAGTTCGAAAAATGAAGAACAGCTTACAGTAACAAGATAAGCATTTTAGAAAAAATATGGCCATCAGTGCTGCTGAGGATACAAGCATGTGTATGGCTGACAGCAAAAGACATTCTGTAAGACCAACGCCCCAAACTCTAGGGGGGATATGTACAAGGGGATTACAGCACCAGAACGTCACTTTTTTGACGTTCTGGTGGCGCAATGCCCTGCACCATATTTACAAAGCAGCATTAAGACACTTTGCATGGCTTATCGCCGCTTTTTAAATATGGTACCCTTTCATGCAGGTATCTGCGAATAGGGCGTGCAATGGGTGTTGCGGTGGGTGTTCCACCGCAACACTCATTGCTTTTTGACTCTGCTCCAGATTTACAAGGATGGGTAAATCTGAGGCAGCACTAAAAACGAATGCCATGCAAAAGCATACATTAGATTGGCGCAGCGAGGAAAAAGACTTTTATTTCTCCACATTCTGCATCACACATAGAAAGAGCAAAATGCCATTAATGATTGTTTTTGTGCCGGGAGGTGCCCCTTTCTGCACAAAAACAATCATTAAATAATGGCTATTTGCTATTGCAAATCACCATTATTAATTGTTTATGTGCATTCTGCAGCACACATAGAAGTGGCAAATAGCCATTATTTAATGATTGTTTATGTGCAGGAAGGGGCACTGTCCGGTACAAAAACTAACATTAATGGCGTTTTGCTCCATGTATGTGTAATGGAGAATGCAGCACACATAGAAAACGAGAGAACATAGAAAACAAGATTGTTTATGTGCAGAGAGGGAAACCTTCCTGCACATAAACAATCATTCCTGCAACGCAGGCACCCTTGCACTGTGGCGCAAGCGTGTGTGTGTTGGCACTAGGCAGCTATTTTTAGAGCAAGGGCAAACATAAGGGTACGCCGTATTCTTGTAAATACTGTGCATCCCCGTGTTTTTTTAAATGACGCAGCGCGTCGCTGCAAAATTTGCCGCAGCACCACGCTATGCCATTTCCTTGTAAGTATGCCCCTAGGTTTAGGTGTAATTCTGTTATGACTGCTTAATCTTGTGTAATTTTGCATTACTCTTATTATGCAAAATTATGCCACATTGCAAAATGACGTGCCGTTAGTGGCAAACATTTAGCATGAGTGCATGGTAGCAATGCTGGCGACCAGTACGCAGTTGGCTGCTGTTTACTAGAAATGCACCCTCATATCAAAAATGAATGTGAGGATGAATTTCATGCTGGTTTTCCGTTTTACATAATTACACGTTATTTAATGTATTTTTCCAAACAAATCACATCATTAAGTAAATGTAAATGTGCTCACCCCTATCAAATGCCACATATGATGAAATGGTGATATGCAGAGTATTATCCTTATAGGGTCCACCTCACAACCACAAGCTACCACGCAACTACCTGTGGCCACATCACAAGCAGTATCCATCACTACATTAAAACACACAAGCATGCATGTTTAATATAGAAGTCAAGGAATGCACGTTTTTAGCTATTTTGTTGTTTACAATTCATTATTGTGCAGAGTGGGATGGACTAGCATTTAAATCCTAACACAGCTGAATAACGTCAAAGTCAATGACACAAAACTAAGGGCCACATTTACAAGAAACTGATCCATTGGCATTGATGTGTCAGTTTCCTTGCACCTGCTCCAAATGTCCATGTGACACCATGGATGCACTGTATTTGCAATACAGAGCTCCACGACGCAAGGATTAACAGATGCGTCAGAAATTCGGACACATCTGTTGGTGCAAAAGTGATGCATTGCTGGACTTAGTCGTAAAACTGATGCAACTCCAGCAATGCATCAGAACACATAGGTGAGTCCCATTGTCAAAGCCCTGTGTCATTCCTTACCCCTAGACTGAGCAAGCATAAGGACTTTGACGCAGTGAAGTCATAGGGTGATGCGGTGAAATGTAAATTTCACTGTGCTAGTTCTACGTGACTTTTTGTTATGGGAACGTCTACCCTACAGACATTATGACTGGTACAGGTCTAATGTGATGCAGTGCTCTACAAACTGACACATTGGACCAAATGGGAGAATAGCCATCACAACGCAGATTTTTACTCCGCGTATTATTACATCACATGTGTTACAACGCATGCGATGTAACTACGCGTATCCATGTAATAGCTATGGAAACTGAGGCTGTTTCCTCACAACGACGTGCACCGCCCCTGGAAGCAGAAAGCGGGAACCGGGAGCAGAGACGGCGACGCTGGAACCATGAGGAAAGAGGTAAGGCTGAATGTGCTTGAGGTAGTGTCGTAGTAGGGTTAGGGGTAATGTAGGGGTGGGAGTAGTATGGGTAGTGTTGTAGTGTCTTAGGTTTTAGGGTAGTGTAGGGGTGGGAGTAGTGTGGGTAGTATTGTAGTGTCTTAGGTTTGTGTTTAGGCTAGCGTAGTGTTTTAGGGTTTAGGGTAGTGTAGCAGTGTTTGTGTAGTGTAGTGTTTTAGGATTTAGGGTAGTGTTTTATTGTTTGTGTAGTGTAGTGTTTTAGGGTTTAGGCTACTGTTAGTTTTTAAGGTTTAGGGTAGAGTAGTAGTTTTTGTGTAGTGTAGTGTTTTAGGGTTTAGAGTAGTGTTGTAGTGTTTGTGTACTGTAGTTTTTTAGGGTTTGCGGTAGAGTAGTAGTGTTTATGTAGTGTAGTGTTTTAGAGTTTAGGGTACAGTTGTAGTATTTGTGTAGTGTAGTGTTTTTGGGTTTAGGGTAGTGCAGTGTTTTAGGATTTAGGGTAGTGTAGTAGTGTTTGTGTAGTGTAGTGTTTTAGGGTTTAGGGTAGTGTAGTAGTGTTTTAGGGTTTAGGGTCATGTTGTAGAGTTTGTGTACTGTAGTGGTTTAGGGTACTGTAGTAGTGTTTGAGTAGTGTAGTGCATTAGGGTTTAGGGTAGTGTTGTAGTGCGCATGTGTAGTGTTTTAGGGTAGTGTGGGGGTCGTGTATGGTAGTGTAGTGTAATTGTAGGGAGAGGAGTGGGGGGCAGGGGAGGGTTGTGTAGGGTATCACTTACCTTGCAAACTAACCACGAGTATAGTTTTACCACGCATGCCTTTGCGTTGTAATGGCATGCGTGGTAAAGGCATATTCGTGGTAATAGTTTGCGATGTAATGAAATGCGATGTCATTGAAATCGCGTAGTAATACCCGAGTTGTAATGGTATGCGTGGTATTAGTATGCGATTTAATGACATACATGCAACCAAATGTTTCAGTTTATAGATATGGTGCAGTGTGGTGTACTGATTATACTGTCACTGCATAAAAAAAGTGACTCAGCGGCTGCATACGGGGCTTGTAAATGAGGTCCTAAATGACAACTGTCTTCTTTTGGCATCCACTTTTGTCCAACTGTACCTGAACGTTTCAGTCCAATGTCTCTATGACAAGAGAACCGCATATCTTTCATGTGCCTACTGGCAGATTGACCTTGAAACGGACTTAAAGATGTCCAGGCAACATTTGATAAAATAGAATGAAAAAGTCAAACTGTCAATATATGACAGTGTAGAAATCAAGAAATTGGAAATAAAAAAGGAATATTGGTGTGTATATAAGGAATTAGAGATGGTATTTATCATTAATAGGGTAGCTTTCCACATAGGGGTTCCAAGTGGCATCAAATAGACAGGGAGACAAAAGCTTGAACTACCTGTGATATCACTTGGAAAACTGAGGTAGAAACTCCTGTTATTGAGATGCAGCATATCTCTCATACCGCAGAGCAAGAATAGAGAAGTTATGGGCATCCACAGACCAATATTTTACTTAACTCTCATCTCCCCTGCTGATTACCTGCCTACTGTAATCAGCAGCCCTCCATATATTACAAAAAAGATTCTTTGCATCCTACCACCCATCCCAACCACCCTCCTCTACCACATATTTGGGGAAAAAGGCCTGTTATTCTGCAATCTCCCAAAACTTTCAGCAGAATCCTAATCTTGTCCACACAAACATTTAAATATTTAGCACTGGCCATGTTGCACGATTCCTTCTACAAATGCTTTATGGTTGGATGTCAGGGCTGGTCCGATGGCTGGTACGATCTTCTATGGGGGCCTCAATGGGAGCTGTGGGTTGGCACTCACACAGTGATTGGGTGGCTGGCTGCAGTGTAACAAGCAGCTACTTGCACCACAACTGGCCTTTTCAGTTCGTCAACATTTTTCCCTGTGAACATGGGATCCCATGAGGTGGGAGGTGTGACTAAATATACATAGACAGATGTATATTCCGGCTCTATGTACCAACATCCCACAGCAGGAGTGTTGGGCTTAGCCGTCTGCAGGGTCAGCCTCAAACTTTTGTGCCTTAACCCCCCTGTTTTCTGAAAAGGTTTTGTTGGCATATAGGACTCTGTGACCTTTACTACTGCTAACAGTGCTAAAATGGTTGTGCTCTTTTCTTCAAACATGGTTAAATTGCCTTACACATAATTGACACATTTAATTTACTTGTAAGTCCCTAGTAAAGTAGTACTATATGTACACAGGGCCTGTAAATTAATTACTACTAGTAGGCCTGCAGCACTTATTGTGTCACTCACGTAAGTAGTCTTTTTAATCTTGTCTGGGGTCTGCCATTGCAGCCAGTGTATGCAGTTTTAAACTGCCATTTCTACCTAGTAAAATAAACCTTTTGTCAGGCCCAAATCTTTCTTTTTAATACATATGTCACTAGTTAGGTAGGTCCTAAACAGCCCTTAGGGAAAGATTCATTGTATTGTGTTTAAAAAGTTGGATATGTCCCTTTTAGTTTTACATGTCCTGGTAGTAAAAAACTCCTAAATTTCTTTTTTACTACTTCATGGCCTACTGGTTCCATAGGATAACAATTGGTTACCTTATTACATTTAATAATTGATAACCTTTGATTGGGAGCAGGTAGGAGAGACATGTTTGGTACCTGAGAAATTCTAATTTAAACTCATCTTTACTAGGAAAGTCAAAGTTTAAGTCACAATTCTGAAAATGGCTTTTATTTTTTGAAAATTGGCATTTTCTTGTCTTAACCATTTGGTGCCTGCAGCCTGTTCCTGGTCAACATGAATAGGTGTAGTTTAATGTTTGCCTTTGTGTATTCCTTCCAGATGGCTTCCCAATAGGGGTTCTGGGTTTTGGCAGGATGGACCATGTCTGGCAGGATGGGGGCGGAGCTGTTACCTATCACACTTGGACGTCAAAGGCACTGTCACTTCTGCAGCTAAGCGTCCCTGTTCCGGGCATGTGGCGCAGAAAAAACAGGCAGTAAGGAGGAGGAGGAGGAGGCAGGGGACACAGTCTAGTCTTTCTTTGTTTCCCTGTGTCATCGAAGCCTCCAGGAAGTTTGCATCAGTTTCAGTTGGGATTCTCAGGCATTTATATCCAGTCACGTCCTACTCACATGAACTCAGTTCAGCTAAAATCAATTATACAGTGGTAGATAGAGAGTTTTTGGCAATCAAGTGTACATTTGAAGATTGGCGACATTATTTACTGGGGGCCCAACAGACTGTAACAGTACTTACTGATCATTGCATTCTACAGTTTCTAAAATGTGTTGGGACCTTGTCTGCTCAACAATTAAGATGAACACAGTTTTTTCTGATTATGACTTTGTTCTCACTTTCCAACCCAGGAGGGAAAGTGTTAAAGCAGACGCTCTCGCTCGATATGGGTATGAACCATTTGACCACTCAAATCATCTTCCACATATAATACCCGCAGACAGACTACAATGGATCATAACAAATCCAGATATGTATCTCAGTTCACCAATAACAAAGCACAAAAGAAAGCAAAATGTTTCTAGAGCAACATACCAGTGTAAGAAAGGATCATTTACATTGCATAAATGGGGGTCTATACTTACCTACGCACAGTCTACAAGAACATGCTCTTGATTGGATTCATTCAGGTAAGGTAGGTAGCTGGTCATCCCGATGAAAAGAGAACCCTATACCTTTTATTGAGACATTTCTTGTGACACAACATGGAAAAGATTTATGGAAATTTGCAGCGTTTGTGCCCAGGGAAAAGTTGCACATGCTGCTCCTATGGGATTCCCTATGCCTATTCCTGTCCCCCATGGCCTTGGCATACTATGTCATTAGATTTTATTGTGAAATACCGAGGAACACCTACAATCATTTGACAAAAATTGTGTATTTTACTACCTTCAAAGATCTTCCTACAGCTAAGCGATTGGCAGAGGTATTTACACAGGCCATAGTAATCCAATTACATGGTGTACCTTCTGTACTTACTTCCAATCATGGTTCAGAATTCATCTCATTTCTGAAAAATGTGGGACCTGAGGTACGACTTTCCCCTAGTCATCACCCACAAACAGATGATCAAACTGAGAGAATGAATCAGTGTCTGGAACCGTATATCAAGTGCCATTCCTAACAAGACAGCTCCAATTGGCGAAATTCCTTTTGGACTTCAGAATTTGCATATAACTATTCCACAAATAAATCTTTAGGTTGTCCCCTTTTTCTCTATACATTTGGCTTTCACCTTAAGATGGAGAATAGTAAAATGCAAACTCCTCAATTAGTACCTGCTGCACACATTTTTTAGTAACATATAATTACATAAAATACATCAGATCACTCAGGTGACCATACGACAAGCAAAGATATAAGAGGTATGCTGATAGACACAGAACACCAGAGCAGATATATTCAGTTGGGTAACTAGTGGGGTTAGCCACAAAACATTTATGTTTCAAGGGGAAATACATTTCACTGCAAATTTACCAGTACACCCAGTTTTGCATGTCTCTTTGGCCAAACCATTTACAGATGGCACATGCTTGGATACTATCCCACCAGTAGTAGAAGTTGGGGATAAACCAGAATATGAAGTGAAAGCAATTTTGGATTCAAAATGAGTGAGAAAATGTATTGCTGTCTCATTGACTGGAAAGGTTATGGTCCAGATAGTAGGTCCTGGGGGCCTGTAGGGTATTTGCATGCACCCCAGTTGGCTAGAGGATTTCATGTTTAATATGCAGATAAACTGAAGCAGGTGCAAAGAGTCTTGGGAGGGGTGTACTGTCACGGCTGCAGCCATGCGTCCCCATATGCCTGCCGCATTTGTTGAAGGTCACGCTTCTGCTTACTCCTCGTGACTGATGCTGAAATTCCTCCTGCTAATTTATTCCGGCATATCCAACTTCCTCCTCTTTGTGCGTCTTACTCGCCGGCATTTTGTGCTGTTTGCACTTTTCTGGAAACCTTCAGAGACAAAAACGGTACAAGAGGGTTTACTAACAGCTGACTGCTCTTCTGAGTTGATGAGGTGCATGATTACAATATGTTGTTGGATATGTATTCAACGTCCAGTGCTGTGATTCCTGAACTCCTGTGGGAGGGGATGATTCATGCTGAAAAAGAAGGAAAAGACTGTTATTTTTTTGATTACACTTCTAAAGCACAGTGATTAATAATTAATTATTTCTGAGCCTCTTCTGGCGACCCATGAAATATTTTTAAATCACTACACCTATGGATAATATTTTTGGGAGACATTGAAGGAATGACTTAATTCGATTCATATCGGGTACGAATTAGACAACTATCCCTTATTTTGTTTTGGTAAACTTGGTAGCTATAGTAATGTCCTCGTTTGTTAATGTTTCAGACGTACTCTATTTACCTATATTCGGTTTTTGTTTATGTCCCTTAGGATTTACACTGCATGATACAGGTTCCAGTTGATAGTTGATAGATTCTAGTGGGAAAATGGGAGGTATTAGGGAAGAACATACATAACATAAACTGACATACATTTAAACCCCATGAATGGTTATGTATATGTCTTTGAAGGGCAGGTCCTAAAAAAAATATTGTACTCTTATAGATGCACAGCGATTCATGAACACTGAAGCAATTTGCAGCAAGTAGAACTGATGCAGTCACCTTGAATGGGCCGGGGGGGGGCATCTTTTTTTACTCCTCTTCTCCTTTCCCCTCGATGCTTCTTCTACAGGATGCTATATTCACTTTTTAGGTGGTTACAGGGCTTTGGTTGCGTAGGGAATCAGCTACCGGCATTACTGTCTCACTTCCACAAGATTTCACAGCTAAGTCAGAATTGGTTGTGTCCAGACATTGAAGACACTGGCTCAGTTCACACACAAAGGATTTCACATTGGCCTATTATGCCCCCAGACAGACGGGGACTAGGCCAGCAATGCAGGAAAGTCCAGACACCTCTGTAGGGGGAAACTTCAGAAGATTCTCCCACTTCAAAGTGAGCGACAGGTATAAAAAGGGGACCCTAAGACCCACTCTTCGGATCACTCTTGGACCTGTGGATATTATTGAAAAAGGACAGCCCCACTGTGTGAAGTCTGCTCTGCTGCCCATGGCCTGCTTTGTTGCCCAAGGACTCTTTTACTGCTGTGAACTGCTCTGCTGAGGCCAGCCTGCCTGTTTGGACAAAGAACCTCCAGAGTGTCTCCATGGGTCAGTTAGGTGACCTCCTGCGGCTCTACTAGCACCGATGTAGCGCAGCACACATCAACGCAAACAACCGGCCCAGCTTGACAAAACTTGCTGGATCTCGATGAGGTACCACGCATTTCAGTGGCTTTGCAAGCGCCGGCTGAGTGAAACGCTTCTCAACGCCAACTACTGGCCTGGCTCAACGTTGTTTGAAGATTCTCAACTCAGGACTGTGCATAGCAGCTTCTGCTCTGGGACTATGCAAACACCGACCAAGCGCGGGGCATCTCAACATCGACAATCAACCCAGCGACACACAAATCCTCACAACTTTGAGCATCAATGCCTAAGATGCAAGATACTTTTAACAATGGACTGAACTCAGTCCGTGCTTCATCGCAGTTGGCTTGAACTCAGACACTGTCCATCACAAACAGATAAACTCAATTGGAGCTTCATGCTTCTAAGCACTACTTTACTCCAAAACCTTTAAAATTGATTTTTCACAGCTCCACTAATTTGATTTTGCCATTTTCATCTTAAATATTTTATTCAAGTTTAATCTATTTTTCTGGATTTGTGTGGGATTTTCCTTGTGTTGTGTTTTTACTTTATTACTGTTTGAAGTGCTGCATAAATACTGTACGCATTGCCTTTAGGGTACGCCTGCCTGTCTTGTACTAAGCTACCAACGGGTTAAGCTCACAGGGCTCACACCCCCCCCTCGATAAGCAACCCAATTTCTCACAAAGAGGTAATTTGCAAAAGACTTAATACTCAGTCATCACCCCTCACTACTACACACTGAATGTATCCTATTCCTGATAAATATTTACCTTGACCAAAACCTGTTATTTTCCAAGACAAATCCTACTACCATAATAAGGTAATAGTCATGTGAACATGCTGTGGCTGCTAATTGGGCTATCATTTCATGGATGCCTTTGAGACCAAACACATAGAAAAGGCGTGTAACCCCATCACACTCCAAATACTTTTAAGATGCAAAATATTGATGACATATTCATAATGATGTTAAGCACTTAACTGCGATGGAAGAACTGTTTAATTCCACTGCAATATCTTCTCGGTGTGGTGGGCAAAAAAGGTTATCCACAGCAATACTGAACAAATTCCATCTGGTGTGAGCATCCGTAGGATTTTCTTTTTAAGAATAGTGCATGGACTTAACGGCTCTACTCATATCCCAGCATTATTATATTTTTGATCAGTGTGACTTGTAGCATAAGCAGTGAGTTGACATCACACTGATTGAACGGGGTACACTGTGATTAATACCCAGGGGAATATCTCATCCCTCTCAGGATTGTGATGCTCAAGTACGGGCATGAGCCCATGCGCAGAATGAAGTGCTCACATTCATAAAAGTCAAATTTCTATTTTTCTGCCCTCCCGGGATCTGATTGGAGGGTTTATATATATTTTTTAATTTGTTAATTTTTTTAAGAAGTGGATGTGGCTCTCCCTGGCATTGGGCCATGTCTCTGCTCCCAAACTCTTTCTGCCCCTCTGGTGGAGGTGGTTGGGGTTTACCCCTACTCTGCTCCCCAAAGAGGCAGAAAGCCCAGTATTTGGTATTTGGTATTTATTTATTATGCATGATTAATTAAAACCGTTGCATATACAACAATAAAATTCCGCTCGTTCCATAATAAAATCACTATATACAAAAACTTATTTCTCACAGACAATACGATTGTTGAGACAATCCAGGTTTTTTAGTCTCTTTGCGGTAATGTCAAGGAATTTAATCAGTCTACAATTAAGCTGTACCCGATCTGGGTTAAAACACAGCATTAATGCTTGTCTGCATGATCTGACACCATATTTTATGAAGACGGGTTTTAAAAGGGTACACCTGATGTCTTTTAATTTCTTGCAAATACATATAATATGGATTGCATCTTCTGTACCATTACTGCATAGCCGGCATTGCTCGTT
This sequence comes from Triturus cristatus, assembly GCF_964204655.1. Taxonomy (NCBI): domain Eukaryota; kingdom Metazoa; phylum Chordata; class Amphibia; order Caudata; family Salamandridae; genus Triturus; species Triturus cristatus. Next base: position 487,193,425 of record NC_140591.1, read on the forward strand.
TTCGTCTTTTCTCTCCCAGGGAGGCAGGAATTGATTGAAGGGGCCTGCCCCCAGTCTTAATCTGAGGAATTTTTCCTTTATAATAATTTTCAAGCCCACTTTCAGGTAGGGTTGAGGTGTTAATTTATTGTAGGTGTGTAAGACCATCCAGCCATGGGATCTGTTAGCTAGGGTTTTTTTATCCTCTATTGCAGATAGAGTTCGGGTTACCTTTGTGACTGATTTTTTAAAAACTTGATGATTATTCTGAATTTCCCACAGTTCTGATAACCCCAGCTGTTTGATCGCTTCTTGAAAGTATTCGTTTGCCGGTGTTTTTCTTGGAGAGGAAAGTTCTGTCCAGAGTAGCTCATTCAGGGTACCCTTGTCATCGTGTTTAATTTTATGCAAGCATTTCACATAGGCTCCCATACGTTCTAAATACTGTTTTTGAAGTCCGAATTCTAGTCGAATTTGGGCAGGGGAGGCCGTTCTAGGGAGGTGGAAAATTGCGCGATATGCCTTAGATATTATGTTATCAAGAGTTGCGGCATCTTTTCCCTTCAGCGCTTCACTCCCATAGAATATGGTTGGCTGAAATTTTGCTTGCATAATCGTAAGCAAGGGATCGAGTGACATATCCGGCAAGAGCTTTTTAAGGGGTTTAATTGTTAAATATGTTGTTACCCCCTTTCTCCGCACGGCTTCTATTTGTGGTTTTCCTGAGTTATTTTGATCCAGTATGACCCCTAAGTATTTATAGCTGGTGCCTTGATCCAGGTGATGACCTTCTAGGAACCAGTTGAGGTCTTTTCTCTTGTGGTAATTGACCGCCATGGTTTTTGTTTTGTTATAGTTTATTTTTAGGGAGTTTTCTTTTGTGAATTTTAAGGTGGCATTCAGTAGGTGTTGAAGGCCAACAGGGGTCCTGCTTATCAAAACCAAGTCGTCCGCGTATAAAAGGCAAGGTAGAGGAATGTTTCCTAGTTTGGGTGCGTGGCCTGCGCTATTGCTCAGTATCTCTGGTAGGTCTGCAAGAAACAAGTTGAATAGCATGGGCGCTAAGACGCATCCTTGTTTGAGTCCTTTTGAGGTGGGAATTCTTCTTGATGTTTTGCCACCGTTTGCAAGTTTTATCTTAACCCATGTGTTAGTGTGCAGATTCCTTATTTGGGAAAGTAGATTGGGAGGAATACCCTGGTTGTCGAGTTTTTGCCAAAGCTTGGTACGATCAACGTGGTCGAAGGCTGCTGTAAAATCTATAAAACATAGAAAAAGCGGGTATTTTCCCTGTTTGGCAGCGTCCATGAGCAGGGTCAGTGCCATTATGTTGGTTATAGTTCCTTGCCTTTTTCGGAAACCAGTTTGGGTCATAGGTATTGCCTTATTTTCTTCAGCCCAGGTAGATATATCTTTTAGGAGGAGCCCTGCAAAATATTTAGCCTCTGTATCAATCAGGGTTATTAGGCGATAATTTTTTGGTTCAGCCCTAGCCCCTTGTTTGTAGATTGGGCTTATTATTGAGCCTCTCCATGAATCTGGAATTGTGGAATTCATAACTGCATATTGAAAGATGGGCTCCAGTGCTTTGCTCCAGAAAACCGGATCACTTTTGAACAGTATTGGAGGTATCCCGTTAGGGCCCGGGGCACCTGATGGTCGGCCCTTTGCTATTTGGGTCATTATCAGTTTGGTGGCTTGGGCCGTATTCTCTCCATTTGCGGGCAGTTCTGCTAAGGGTTCTTTAGGATGCTCTTTGTATTGGTCTGGAGCTATTCTCGTATAATTATCAGGTGGTGCTGGTTGATTTTTGACCTTGTTGCTACTCTCGAAAATTTGATGTTTGGGGCGGCTTATTGGTTCGTCGTTATTGTTGAAGTGGTTGAAAAGAAAGTTTGTCCAGGCCTCTTCGGAAATGTTAGAATTAATTCCGCAATGCTGTGGTTGCTGCAATTTGTTTATTGATTGCCAAAATTTAGCGCTGTTTTTTTGTTTGGCATCGTAAATCAGTTTGACCCAGAAATCATTGTTCTTTATTGTTTTTCTTAGCCAGCTTCTCTTTTTTAGGAGGGCTTTAGTATCACGTAGAGAGTTTCGCAGGTTTTGGTTACCAGGTTGTCTCCGTATCTGTCGAAGTGTGTGATTTATTGTTGTTTTTAATTTTTTTGAGTCAGGACTAATATTTTTCAAATTTGGCGGTACATTTGAGTATTTTTTTGAGCTTTTATTTACAAGAAGTCTTTTTCTGAGAGAGAGAATGAAGGTCTCCCATATTTCCAATGGGTGAGCAAGATTGGCTTGTGCTTCCTTCAGCGCTTCTTTAGCCTGTGCTGATACATTTTCTATGTTTGTTGAGTTGCACCTAATACGATGAAGGTTTAATGTTCCCACAGGGACAATGGCTGTTTCAGCCTCCTGATGTAATATAGCTGTGGAGTGAAGTACCATCTCTTGCGGCATATGATCGCTGTGGGTACTACTGCCTATTCGAAACGATGCAATTTTGTTGAACATAGTTAATGTAGTAAAGGTATAATCAATCGTCGTTGATGCTTTAGGTGAGTGGTACGTTGGCGCAGGGGGGTTGTCTTCTTTGAGGCGACCATTGATTGCCCTCAGGTTGAGATGTTCAAGTTCTGACAGAAGGAGTATTGAGCTCTTTGTTGATTTATTTACCAAAGGGATGCCTTGGTTTGGGACTCCCCAGATGCCAGTCAGGTCAAGGCAGAGGTCGTCTTCCTGTGTTGTCCCTAGGAGGTGCATATTAAAGTCTCCTGCCAGGATGACTTTGTCGGTGTTTTCCTCTTCCATTATTCTTGATATTTCTTTAACCACTTCCTTTGATGCTTGTATTTTGTTTTTCGGGTGGAGGTAAATATTTATCAATATTATCTTTTGGGTTTTCTGGTCAAGAGACATTTTAATTACTGTGGCTAGTATGCAACTTGGGGAAGTAATTTGGATTGTTAACTGGCGCATCTCACCGAGTTTAAGTATAGAGGAGAGAAGGAGTAGGCCGCCCGATCGGCGTCCAAATTTGGTATTCTTTATTGCTGGTTTGTAACATGAGATATATCCTGGGAGGTCAAAAGGTGTGTCCTCCCAGGTCTCCTGAAGCAAGATAATATCAAACGTTTTGAGGTAATTCAAAAATTCTGGATCACTTTGCTTGGAATTTAGGCCATTAATGTTCCAGGTGATTATTTTAATTTCATAAGGGCCCTTGTAGGTGGGAAGTGTAGGCAATGTATTTTGTCAGTTTGAATTTGTTAGTAGAATGGTCCGGTGCAAGCCTTGCTTTTCATTCGTGACCACAGAAACCTTTGGGGCGAGTTGGTTGACTATTGGAGAGCAACTTCTAGCGCCTCTTAGGATTGACGTCGTTGTGCGGCATGGACTGTTTAAATTTAGGAATGGGGTTGGGTATTGTGGTTTGGGGACTGTTGTTAATGCAACCCCCCAGTGTTGAAATATTGTAATTTCGTTACTGATTCTAGATGCTATCTCCGATGTTTTCCAGGTTGTTTTGGAGGCTTCCGTGTTTGTTGAGTTGTAATTTGATAAGAATTCAACAGACAGTAGGTCAGAGCTATGGATCGTCGTTAGTGATGGAATAGCTTGCAGCAGGCGTAGTATATTCCCTCTGTTTAGGATGTCCATCCGGCCTCGCGACTTATATTTGGGGATGAAAATAATCGTTTCGGAGGCCTCTGCTTCGTTGGAGTCGTCAGTTTGATGTTTGTTAAGGGAGGCCGCGTGTCCGTCCTGGGGTGGAGAGAAACTGTCTTGTGCAGGGTTACCCGGTCTGCTTTTTTCATTTTCTTTTAAAGATTTGTTTTGGGGGTACAACCCTTTGTCTTCTAAGCCTCCGGGTAGGGATGAGTTTTGGGTTTTCGAAGATTCGTAATTTTGAGTTCTTGCCATCGACTCTTCGTCTTGGGAGCACTCATTTACTTTATTTGGTATTTGGACCTTTATTTGCTTGATTGAAGGTTCCTTGTTGTCATAAGACTCCTGGGTTATAGGCATTAGGGATCTTTCCAGTGTGGAGCATTCGTTGATTGTGTCGTTGTCTATTACGCTTGCCCCTGGGTGGTTTGTATAGGAGCAAGCTTGTATATCGTTTTGCGACATTTTTCCAGTTAAAGTAGGATTACTTGTGGTGGTTTCGTCTGGGTGGATCGTAATTAATTTTTGATTAGATGTTGTTTTTGATTTCGTTACTCCGGGATCTTTTGACAGCCAGGTAAGCAGAGGTTGGGCAGGAGGCACGTTCCTCTTTTTTCTCCCCTTCCTTTTGTTTTTGCGACCAATGTTTTTTCCTGTGTTTTCCTTGCTTGGGGACTGTTCGTTTGTTGGCGCTTTCCCTAAAGGGGAGACTTCAAGGGGTTGCAATTCCCTGCACTCCTCTATTTCGTTCTGCTTAGTTGGTGATAGGCTCTCAGTTGGAGATAAACTCTCCAGATGTTGTGGTGTTGTATTTGTTTTCTCCTTTGCGAGTAAGGCTGGACTTCCTCTAGCTTGGGATGTGACGACAGCTATAGACAGTATGTCACTGAGAAGTGACGGTAGCATGGAGAGTTTGTCTATGATTGGGGCACAGGAACAGTCTTGACGAAAGAGTTTGTCGTTGAGTGCTGCTTCCTGTCCTCTTCTGATTAACCCATTTAGGTCGGCCAGCTTTGTGTCAATAGCAGATGTGAATTCTGCTAGGGTTTGAAGAACTGACAGCTGTAGGTCCATTTTATGCGACTGGTACTTTAAGGCTTCTGTTGAGTATTGCATAGTGCAGAGAATTGTTTCCCAGAGTACATCATTAGGTTGTTTACAGTTATCGCTGGCTTTTGCCTTTGTTCTGGTTGTATTAATTTGGGGCTTGTTGTTATATGAGGCTACTAGTTCCTCCCATTCTTGGGAGGCTAAAAAGGACATATCACAGTCCGAGTTATGGGTGGTCGCCGGATTGGTCCTCGATAAGGGTTTTATGGCTCTTTCACGTTCCTCTTTCTCTGGGAGTGTTGTATCTTTTTGGAGCCAGTCTCTATTAGTTTGCGTATGTCTCTGCCATAAAATTGAGTCATTTCCATCTGGTCGTACTTCACGTACTTGAGCAGCCGGTCGTTGTGGTTGATTGTGGGGAAATTGCAGCTGGGTAGTCTCTAAAGGACGAAAGTCATCAGTTGTTTGATTTTTGCATTCTTTGATTATTAAGCTGTCTAAAGAGGGGGGACTAGCAGGTGAGAAAAGAGATTGTTCCGAAGTTTGGTTGAGTCGATTCTCAAGGACCTGTTCGTTTGCCTGATTGATGCTTGTGTCGGCATTTGGCAGTTGTGATGGTAAGTTGCGTGTAGGTATAGACTCCGGGGAGTGAGGGTCCTTTGGTTTAGTCGGGAGCTCATAAGGTCTGGTTATTGCTGTATTTTTTAGAGGGTCTTGCTTTAGCGTTGATAATAAGATTTGTTTTCCGTTTATTGGTTGCAATAGGGAACAGTGAGATTGTATTTGCTTTTGGTTTTTATCGATTTTATTGGCGAGGACCGCTATTTCCGGATTACCGGGTGGAGTGCGGACTTCTGTTGCTTCTACTAGACCTGAGTTTGAGTCTTTTGCCCTTTCTAAATTATCAAGGTTTACTAGGTCACGTTCTTTTGTAGGCAATGCGTTATGTAAATGCCTGTTATCTGATTCGTTTTGTTCAGGTTCTATTTGTAGTTTTGAGTTGATGTTTTGTGAGTCCGTTGAGTGGATTTGTACCACTGTTTGCTTTGGGTTTAATTTTATTTCGACTTCAGAGGTAGAATTTGCTTTAAAGTTACTTGGGTATAAGGGTGTTTGCAAGCCTTTAATGTCACTTGTCTTAGAGAATATTATGGATGCTGGGTCTTTCAGAAACGCAAACTTGGTGAAGATCTTGGGTTGGAAAGAATACAAGTTCTTTTGTTTGGGGGAGTCCTCTATATTTATTAAGCTCTTGTTTCCAGGGTTTAGGCGTGGGCCAACCATATGGGAGGACGGGTAAGTAGTTGCTGTATTTAGCTTTAGCGTTTCGTTTAGCGATGGCGCAGCTAACTTTGAATAGGTTTTGGGGGGGGTTTGACCTGGATTCCAGTTGACTATCTGATCTTCCGGTAAAGTTGTTATATTGCTTGGGTTTAAATGTAGTATAGAGTTATTGGTTGTCTCTAGCTTTGCGTTTTTTGCTTTCTGGATGTGCGATTCGTCATTGACAAAAACCTCAGGGCAACATTCGTAATTTCCATTGTCTAGCGTTTTTTTCCTTTTTGTTGGTTTTTTTGCTTTTTGTGCTTGTTTGGTGCTAGGTAAGTCTTTTCTTGTCCTACCGGATCTCATGTTTATCCCTGTTGTGGACTTTTGGATTAAAATCCGATGAGCACTATATTAGCTGGGGAGCGGGCTGTGTTAATCTTGGCCAATTGATCCTGGCCTTAGTTTAGCTTGTTTGCATGCCAATTTTCTAGCGTCCAATAAAGTCAGCGCCCAAAGTCTACGCTTAGCCGTGGCCCAGGCCCTCCTCCGTTGTCCACTCTTATAGTTATCTTGCTATTTCTGTTGTTCTTATTATTGATCTTATTACTGTTTCCACATGTAGATTTAACAATAATAATAATAGCAGCTAAAGTTTCTCACCGGTTTAGGCAACGGGGGCTAAGCCTGTTGTCCTGGCTGGTTGGCGCCGTCTGGTGAACCTCCGTCCTCTGGGGGTTCTGGAGGTACCTTCTCTTCTCCTCTCCACACCTCTGCTCCTCTGTACCTCTACACGGCTAACAACTCAGTTGGCGGTGCCGTGGTTGGTGCGTTCCGGCACTGGCCAAATTTGGGCGCGGTTTTGACCCGGCGAGCCCCCTCAGCCTAACCTGAGGCAGCTGGCTGTTAGCTCGCCGAGAGTTCCCAAGCAGGCTGTCCGGCTTGAACCCAGAGCGTCTCCGAGGCAGCCCACAGCCCACTACTCGGGCCGCTGGTCGCGGATGTGAAGGGCTGCAGCTCCGGGGTTCGGGTTGAGGGCAGTCGAGGGCAGTTCGAGCAGTTCAGGGTCAGTTCGGGTCCTTCTTCCTCCGGACTGTCCTGTCTTTTCCTCCGACCTGACAATCAAACTGAGAGGTGGGGGAACTTGTGTTAGGTCAGCAGTTCACTCAGCCTACACCTCTCCCACCGGTGTCCTTTCTCTTCCCAGTCTTTTTACCGGGCTCTCTACCAGGACAAAGCTGCTTGCACCCTGCCGCTGGCACCGTTGCTCTCTCAGTCGAAGGTGTCGGCTTGGAGACGGGCAGGCGGGTGAAGCGGGTGAAGAGCAAGGCTATTTCACGGCGGCTCCCAAGCTGCGAGCACTCTGGAGAGACCGAATCGAGTGCGGGAGTCAGCCAGGGAGGCGCAAGGGTCCTGAAGGTGGGTTCGCAGACTCAGGCAGTAGGTGGGGTGAATCTCGCTGCAGCTCCGCAGGCTCTGAAAGTGCACCGAAGGTGCTCTGGGGACCGTCAAGAGAGGCCAGGCCCCCCCTGACAGGCGCTACTCCCCCTGAGGTCCTGGCGTCTTCCAATAGCTTCAATAGCACCGCAGCACAGCGTTTGCAGCCGCCGCCGCTCCGTTAGTTTTCCGTGACACTGCTACGGTTCTCTATGACTCTCTGCTGCTCTCTGGTGGTCCAAGTGAAAAGTGAACACGAGTGAAATGATGAGCAGTCTAAGTGCGTCTAGGCTGCCATCTGTTTTAGCCCAGTAGAACTGGGGTGGCGTAGTGGGCAAAAGAACGATGGATTTAACCCAGATCTCTTGACTGGGGGAGGATGTCTGCATTGTCAGCATTCCGTCCATCATTTGTTTGTTGTAACGCTTTTCGCCCTAAGTGGGATGGGTATTCCCAGACGTGGGACCCGTGCTCACTACGCCACTGGAGTCAAGCTATCCTGGCTGATGACGGCTGATAGCCAGAAACCGGTCCTAGGATGCTTGATTCCGGTCCAGGGAAGACATGGCTTGGCAGTTCGGGCTGGACTGTTCCCATGAGGCACAGGGTCAAGACTGATTTGCATATGGCCATGTCTAAACTGGGGTGGCGTAGTGGGCAAAAGAACAATGGATTTAACCCAGATCTCTTGACTGGGGGAGAATGTCTGCATTGTCAGCATTCCGTCCATCATTTGTTTGTTGTAACCCATATCATACCAGGCCTAACAGTCTTTCTACCATGAGGGGAAGAATACCCACTACGCACCTGGGAATATTTGTTAGAAAAACAATACAAGGTGGGTGGAGAACTGGACAGGCACCAATCCACCTTATGCTGGGCACAGCAGTCATTTTGCCCCTCCAGGGAAAATGAGTATAAAATAAAGAATAGGTGCCCATGCACTGTGGATGCCCCACCCTATAAGGTGACTTATAGTCTTCCAGACCTGGCCAGGGGGCATTTCAGTAGTTTACCCCCAATCAGCTCCCTTGGAGGTGTTAGAAAGCCCACTGAGTGGTTTACCCTAATCTGCCCCCCCCTTCTGAAGCCCAACAGTATTTTGCCCCCTACGGGTGGAAACTGGGGGTTCAACTCATAACTGTAATAGCTCTCTACACCATGCCATGCTTTAAAACAATATTTGGTTATCAGATAGACCCTATTGAGACCATGTGCCTACCATTAAAGGCCCAACAGTCTATATGCCCGCCATGAAGGAAGACTGGATAATTTAACTCTGCACCGCTGGGTTGCTGAAAGTCCTCTGGTTGGCAAAGGTATTTTTTTTTTAAATGGGATTGGGATATCAATCAAGGTACTCCCCCCCAAATGTCCCTATAGTGTTTGTCTCAAGACAAGAACAGATGTTCCAGGAACCATGCAGAAACTACAGTGATAGTACAATGATTTTAAATGGTTTTAGTTTTCATCTCTACTGTCTTGGACGTTAGTGGCTTTTTTTATTGGGAGATGTGTGGGAATGCTAAGTGGTCGGAATTTTCCAGATCCCATCAGATTCCAGAACACTCCTCATAGGAATGTGGGGAAAACGCATGATCTTAGCTAAAGTTTGACGCTTGCAGGGCATTCTGAGTAAGAACAAATAGTGAGTCTACACAAAAGGCACACTGCCTGGACTGTCCTGGGTGCATAGTTTTCAGAAATGTCTGGGTGTGGTAGGTTTCCTTAGGTGGTGGCCGAGCCTGGGACCAAAATACTGCAGGTACGCATATCTCCAAAATGGGTCAGTTTTCAAGACAAAATCTTGATATCTGCACACTGCATTTTAGGAACCATCCTGTTGCAGTCAATGGGCCATCTCACACAAGAGGGGTGCCATTTGTATTGGGAGAAGACTGGGAATATAGAATAGGAGATTTTTTTTACAATCAATTGAATTACTATTCATTTTTTGGTCCCAAATGTATTCTAATCAGCAAAGAAGAACACATTTTTCATAACACCCCATGAATAGAATCATGATATTGGTAATTTCATTATTATTTGTGTTCAACAGTTAGTTCCTTTGGGAAAGCCATGGGCCGTCTATATAAATAATCTCTTGATGAATATGGAATTGTGTGTACTATTCAGAAACCTAAAGTTTTTTTAGTTTACCCACAAACTGAAAATATGTAAAAATCACAAAATAATGGAAAAAAGGACTGCTACTTAGAAGAATGTATTTCTTTAAAATTATTTTACACCTCTGATTGTTCCTTAATGCTGGGATGGTGGTGATATTAGCACCATAAACCTTTTGTTAATTCAATTTTTAGAAACAAATTATGCTTTTTTGCACTTAAAAAAACAACATGTTTGCTATATTTTGGCTATTCATTCATGTACCTACAGGGGAACCACAAACGCAAAGTCCCTTCAGAATCCCAAAAATGTGGGGGGAAAAGGCCATAGGAGTTTGTCTACGTTCCTGTTTTTTGGAAACAAGTTATGAAGGCGTTATCGCAGAGTGCCCCAAGCACCCAAAAAAAAGGGTTTAGCTCTAGGGGAAGATGAGCCTCAGAAGTTAAGGAGTTAAAAGGTTTTTATATTGTTGATGTAGCTGAATAACCTTCACACAAATCAAAGGCGGCTGAGGCATGGGGCAGGATGAAAGGCAGAAAATGCTTCACAAGATTTGAGAAACTAGCAGTGGCCCAATCTGTCTCAGAGAAGGTGCTGCTGACCTGGCATCAGAATACTTAAAAGGGACAGTTAGTGGGAAATAAGGACATTTGTTACACCAATGCAGGAAGAATACTTCATCTGAAGATAATGACATTTCTGTGTCAAGCGAGTTTTTCACAAGGGAATAATTGACGTTTCTCCAGGGCCTGGATGTCTATGCAAGGTGCCATTCCCAACAGGGGCATTAGTGTGCTGATGTTTTTCACTGGCCATATTCCCGCCACAACTCGGCCTCCCCTGAAATCAAGGTTAATTACCATCAGCAGGCATGTCACAAGATGGTGGCATGTTGTCCCTAGTGGCACTGTGGTCCTGATCAAGGTCCACTAGGTCATTTATATATGTGCTGCAAGATTCATTGACTAGAAGATAGCACTGAACACTAACTACGTTAATTAATAACATATCTTTTAGCATGTATTATTTTTTGAACTGTGGTTTTGCAGGGGCATATTTATCATACTTTCAAGCAGCGTAACACAGCAAGCCACCTTGCTGTGCTGCGTGAAAGGACAGGAATGCGCCACATTTAACATCATACGATGCATCCTTTCCTTACACTGCTGCACTTCTGGCTACCTCGCACCAACACAGGTCCCCATGGTGCAAGTGTGCCTTTGTTGTATGCAGGATTGTTTTTGTGCAGGAAGGGATACCTTCCTGCACAAAATAAATCCTGAGAGACATTTTCCTCTCTCTATGTAGAAATTGGAAATAAAGATATTTCTGCTTGCTACATCTGACCTGGTGTGGCATAACATTTTTATGCAAACCCATGGGTGGATGCGGGGGCACACCCGGATCCACCCATGGAACCCCTCTCTGAGGCCTTGTGTTACTCCAGATTTATCAAGCCATGCAGGGCCACCTTAGGCGGCCTTGCGTGGCTTGATAAATGTGACATTAGTGTTGCGTCACACTTACACCCCCTAGCGTGGCACAAGGGCAACACAATACTATGATAAATATGCCCCACAGTGTTTTAGTGGAGCTGTTCACCTAATGCGTATTAAGCGTCTTCAGGTTCTACCCTTTTATGTGACTTTTTGTCAATAACAATCTATGAGCTTGATTCATAAAACAAAATGTTCCCATATGGGTTATTAAACGTGGTATACGCCTGTCTTATATGGCAATCGTAATATTTCTAAATTAACAAACATGCATTTAGAAAATGTAGCACTGATGTAGCCATACTTCCATATGAATAATATAACACTCTGCACGTGTAGTATTATATGTGCAAATAATACTACAATGTGTAAATGTGGGAATGTTCAAGGACACTATTTTTTTTAAACGTGAAAGCTAATAAAACAAGAAGGAAAAAGCCAAAGTGCCAGTACCAATAATAGCACATCAGATCTGAAAAGAAACACACACACACTTATTCCAACAGTAATTAGTCCATGTCCATCTTGGTTGCTGTAACACTTAGGCAGCTATAGCTGAATATATCATGAATGGGTAGAGTTAATGTTCTCGACTCCACCTCTAAACAACTTGATTATTAAGATACATGAATTTGGGGTTTAGAATAATACATCTATACTTACCTACAGATAATTAACATTATAATACTGTCATAATCAATATTTTGCCACAATGATAATATAGATCTCAGTATAATATATTCATGCAGCATGCCCCTGCATCTCTCTTTTTCATAACTATGAATTTAATTTAGTTAACCTTACCCTATTTTTAAATACGTATCTTTTACTATTAGCATAATTAAACTTTACTCTTACCTCTACTTTAGTTCTGATGTAATTACCTATGAATAATGTATCTACTGTAGTCAAGCACAAAGTAGTGAATCCGAAATAGTGGGGCTGCAGCTAGGGACAGGCTATGCCATGATTGTTCTGATCATTAGGAACAAGAGGATGAGAAGGGAAAGCATATACAGAAGACGAATCACATTCTTTCCCTCCAACTGTGATCTTGACATTGTTTGTGCTAGGTTGAGCTCCCCCACCATCTTTCCCTACATAAACATGCACTCTATGCAGCCTTTCCAGGAAGCTGATGACTTTTAGAGAACTCATGGCCTTGCCGATTCAGACGCCTGCACCAGTTCTTGGCGTGCCTATGTGTCTTTGGTTTACATTAGGACATCTTCTGAATTAATTCACTCTGCCGTGATCAACATTGTGAGATAGAGAAATTGTCACAGTTACCAGGCCATCGATTTTGGCTGATACATGTTCAAAATAATTCTAAGTGTAAAATGAATGGTTTTGGTATGAGTCCTTCATGGTAATAAAGGCCTTGCACTGTGATATGGTTTTAAGGATATAGCACTGGTTATTTTACATGGTGGTGGCAGCTCTGTATTTATTTATTATTTTTCAGTTTCTATTTTTCTACACTGTTTGTTTTGGATGCTTCTGCACATTTTCTTTTTTTTGCACATGGTTTTGATTGGTGATATGGTGGAGTTTCTTTATGGAGCTAGTTTTGGTGATAGAGAATTTTGAAGCTATTGCTTGTTTGACAAGGAGTTCCTGACCCTTATATATGTATCCTTATATAGAAACCACCCAACTTGTTGCATTTGGTCACATAAGGGAACATTGATAGTTATTAGGCCCTGAAGAAGGTGGTTGTAAAAATTTAGATTCCACCGAAACGTGTGTTAACAAAGATTGTTTGAAAAACCTAAATCAAGAAACAACAATTGAAGTCTAAAGATGAGTGGTCTCTTTGCTGGCCCGTCAAAGTTTATCTATTGTTCAGATGGGACCTTATTAATGTTTGTTTGAAGTGTGCATGAGTGTGGTACTAAATGAGGGAAGTGGTGAGTGTGGAACAAGCTGCACAAGCACTTGGAAATGCATTGTGTTGATTTGGATTTTGTATTGATGGCATTGTTCATGGCATTTATATTATAATTGTTGGGGTCTGTTTTATACATTGCATTTACCAAAATGAATAAAATAAAAAAGTGAATAAAATATTTTGTGGAGTGTTCAGACCATATTGGATTAAATGCATGTTATGTTGGAAAATAGATTAAGCTGCAACTGTTTATACTGACTGCCAGTTGTAAGCTATTCTAAGGATGCTGCAAACATGTTTATGCTATTTTCTTTGGTGCAAGGCATGGTAGCTTAATCTTTCACATCTTAGTAACTGCAGAACATCTACATGCCAGAGACTATTGACAAAGCGACTCCTTGATGAGTATCAAACTCCACCTACCATACGCATGTTGACATATTTAATTTTAATTAATGCATTACAATTATTTCACACACTTAAAGCATGTTCACACAAACAGCGTACATGTGCTGTCACTTGTGATGAACTATTGTTTCTAAAAAAAAGTCTACAGAGAGTCTTTTAGCTCTCTCAATACTTAACATTGGCTGGCGTCATTGTCACTCTTATTTTCTTCCTTTTCAGAAAGTGAGAAATTGTCAGTGTGTGGGCTTTACTTTGTCTCCATGTATTTGTTTTCTTCCTTGGAGCATAGACCAATTTAGGATTGATTTCTTGACTAGTGTACTTCCAAGCTTCTTGCACAGGCATCCTATTATTTGTTTTGGGCTTTTTCTTGCAAGACAACTTGAGAACATCAGAGTTGAAGCATGCGCTTCCTGATATTTCCAAGAGCAGAAAGTATACAACTAGCAATTTCAAAACTTTGACATGTTACCAATTTCTGAAACATACATATCGGCTGTGTTTTGTTTTTATCGTGAGCTGTAAACATATTCCCTTTAGTTTACGAGTGTTGCCATACAGCATGTTTTTTTGAATTAATGTTTGCCACTGTCATATTTACTTATTTGTTGACATCCTCTTTGATAGAGAATAATTTAATCAACCTCAAACATGCTGTAATTTCAAAAGGTTCATGTTTCACCTTTACCTCTATCCACTACTGAACACTAAGGGGCCCATTAGGATGGTGGGCGGTGGCACCACCGCGGCGCTGGTGGTGCGGAAAAATGTATTTTATCGCCCGCGAGCAGCGGACCTCATGCCCACCATATTAGTATGGCCAAACATAGTCCGTTTCCCGTCCACCACGGTGTGACGCGAACCGCCATCAAAGTGCGCCTGCCACCGCGGCGGTGTGAGCCAATGGAGACTCACCGCCGTGCGGAATGACTTCTGCCCCGCTCCACAAATTAGGATGCCCCAAACAACCAGTCGCACCGCAGCAGAAAAACCAACCAACCAGAGACGGCGGAAGCACGACAGCAGAGCGCAAAACCAGAGTCCTGGTCCACACCACCCGGACACAACCGCAATGGACCCAGCCCTACACGTTTTTCCAGTGCTGTACCTGATACATCACCAGCAACTCATGGACCGCCGCAGACGCTGCCACAGGTACGCAATAACACAACCACAACACAGAAATCATGGGCTGATACAGGGTCCAAATCCACATGAGACACCCCGGTGGGGATAGGAACACATCCACAAGTGTACCCACACATGACCCACCTGCCACCAAGTCACCCCTCCGCATCCAGGACACACATTTTCCGCGATCATGCAGCAATGTCCCGGTCACGTCACTGCATCGGTGAAGACAAGGGAATACATGCACACAATGCAGAGGGCAGGGGCAGCGCAAGGCATGGCCAGGCCACAAAGAGCACAGGGCCACACCTCCACCCTCCACACACTAGCCCCCCCCTTGAAGGCACTTGCCATGTGCCACTCCTGTGCACCCCCATGCCCAACAACAAGCCAGGTGAATCCACACCCTACACCACACACCAAACAACCAGGGTGACAGCCACAGCAGGAGTGGCTGCAGAGGTAAACACTGCACAGAAGCACAGGGCCAGGGAAACATACACACCACAACAACACCACACTCATGGCAATAAAAATGAGTACAAGTACCAAATGAACACTCACACATACAAGGAACAAACATCCTACTGGACACACAGCCTGCCAAGTCACACAGACATACCCCATACTGACACACAGACACATACACACACCACGTGCACACAAATGGAAGGCCATGGAGAGAACCAACAAGCATGTGTAAATCACATGCAAGACAAGGAACATAGAACAACACCCTTAGCCCATCAAAGCACACATGGCTGGTACAGTGAGTGAACTGAAACCACAGACAGCTCAGTGCAACAACACAGGGAGACAGCAAGGCTACCCATGTATAGGCACAAGGATGAAAGGAAGGCCCTGAAGTCAAACTGTGAACAGCCACACTACTTCACAGGAGTACGCCAGCAGCTCAACACACAGGACCTATTGACACACTCCATGACTGCCAAACACTAGTATGAATCTACACATATACCCTCCTCACACAGGCAGCACACAACACCAGTGTCAAACACACTGAAGGGTGGCAATACTTGCCAGTCAATACACAGACAAACAATCACACACCTTGGGGGTAGCCACAAACATCACACGCACACACACACAGGGATGCCAGAACAAATGCCTGCACAAAAC
The DNA here is from genome assembly GCF_964204655.1 of Triturus cristatus. NCBI lineage: Eukaryota > Metazoa > Chordata > Amphibia > Caudata > Salamandridae > Triturus > Triturus cristatus. The sequence goes on from NC_140591.1 coordinate 487,209,019, forward strand.
AACAAACACATAACCCAACAGAAACACACACAGAACCACAACAAGACCACACTGCACACTTCTTGACCACCCAAGAGCACACATTGAAAGTAAGCCATGGGACTAGGATGAATGGCCATCACAAGATGACCACACACATACACTACTGGGCACACATAAAGGAAGAATACACATACATGATGACCCTGGCCAGCCTGCCTGCAATACTGTATGCAGAAACCCACTCTGTGCTGGCAGTGCCCACCAACCTGACATGTGTACAATATAGCCAACATGAACAAATTAAGAAACTGACAACTGCTTTCCATTTAAAATTGACATCATTGCCCCCACAAGTATCAGGGTCAGGAAGAACTGAAGTCCCTGTCACCCTTGTAAAAAATAGAGTAAGTGAGCCAAGATATTGGCTATGTTGAAGTGGCACACAGAGCATGTGGCACAGTAAACCATATACACACAGCAAAATAACTTTATTCAGTAAGAACACTGACAAAACAGACAACAGGAGCAACTGTCTTTATTCACATATTGCACAGATAGGCACCAAGAGTAGAGAAGAGCAAGGCACAACATGCAGAGTATGTCCATGAGAAGCTGCACAGGCAAGGGGCACACAGCAGTGAATGACAAGGCCAGTGGGCAGGGCAAAGTTCAGAGTACATCCATGAGAAGCTGCACAGGCAAGGGCAAAACAGCAAGTCCAGTGGCCAGAACAGGGTGCAGAGTATGTCCATGAGATGCTGCACAGGCAAGGTGCACACAGCAGTGAATGACAAGGCCAGTGGGCAGGGCAATGTGCAGAGTATGTCCATGAGAAGCTACGCAGGCATGGGCAAAACAGCAAGTACAGTGGCCAGTTCAGGGTGCAGAGTATGTCCATGAGAAGCTGCACGGGCAAGGGGCACAAAACAGTGAATGACAAGGCCAGTGGCCAGGGCAAAGTGCAGAGTATGTCCATGAGAAGCTGCACAGGGAATATTTGAAGACATCAAAAAGCAACTAGGCCCGTGGCAAAAATGAAGTGCAGAGTATGTCCATGAGAAGCTGCACAGGGAATAGTTGAACAGAGCAAAGAGCAACAAGGCCAGTGGCAAAAACGAAGTGCAGAGTATGTCCATGAGAAGCTGCAGAAGCAAGGGCCAAACAGCAAGTCCAGTGGCCAGTTCAGGGTGCAGAGTATGTCCATGAGAAGCTGCACAGGGAATAGTTGAACACAGCAAAGAGCAACAAGGCCAGTGGCAAAAACGAAGTGCAGAGGATGTCCATGAGAAGCTGCACAGGCAAGGGGCACACATCAGTGAATTACAAGGCCAGTGTGCAGGGCAAAGTGCAGAGTATGTCCATGAGAAGTTGTACAGGCAAGGGCAAAACAGCAAGACCAGTGGCCAGTTCAGGGTGCAGAGTATGTCCATGAGAAGCTGCACAGGCAAGCGGCACACAGCAGTGAATGACAAGGCCAGTGGGCAGGGCAAAGTGTAGAGTATGTCCATGAGAAGCTGCACAGGGAACTGTTGAACACAGCAAAGAGCAACAAGGCCAGTGGCAAAAACGAAGTGCAGAGTATGTCCATGAGAAGCCACAGAGGAAATAGTTGAACACAGCAAAGAGCAACAAGGCCAGTGGCAAAAACGAAGTGCAGAGTATGTCCATGAGAAGCTGCAACACAGACATAGACTACAACATGACATTCCACAATTGCCATGAGCCCATGCCACCCACCATGTTGTACTTTGGGGCTCAAAGACTGGTGCACATTGTTGTCAGATGTCTAGGCCTCCCAAATCTGAGTGCAGGCAAAGGACGCATTGATGAAGGCACACTCAGATCAGGCACACTGCCGTTCCCTCCCATGGGATTCCCCAGACTACCCCAATGCAGACGATACCTTAGGACCACGACTCAGAATGCAATGGGAATGCACAGTACTCAAATGACCTTTGTAAATACAGGTAGGGCAAATGCGTAACAAATGCACCCAGCCCAGCAGCCACTTACATACCACTGCATCACACTACCAACATCACATAGGCCAGCGCTGGCACATGCTCTGTACACATGCACCCACTCCCAGCCAAAGTCACCCTTCCCAGAATGCTCATCCCTGGCTTGCTGCTGATGCTCCTTCAAATGTGCATCCAGCTCAGGCTGTGTCACCACCAAGATGTGGCCCATTAGTGGTGTCATGCTGCGCCATGCCAAACGCCCAGTGCGAGGAAGCAGCCCCAAGGTCATCTCCGCCACGTTCTTTGCCAGTCAGATGATGTCGTCCCACCTCTTGTGGCAGTGGGTGCGCCGTCGGTTTGAGACACCCAGAGCCCGCACCTTGGCTGCAATGGCCCTCTACACGGCCTTATGCTGGTGTATCTTGAGCTGTAGGCATGGGAGACAAGAGGGGAAATGATCAGTGACACAGTGTTATGTACATACATCTCTCAGTACAGCAGCAAGATACAAACTCATAACAAATCCGCAGATATGTCTAACAGAGACAAGAATATATCTCCCATGGTACATCTGCATGGGAAAAGCTGATGTAAATGCATGCAGGTGTGAGGGGGAACACAGTCCCTGCACATCTCACACACATGCAGGATGCCAGCACTGAAACCCCAGTGTAGCCTGCCCACATCTCAAGTCCATTTTTAGGTTGAGCAACACATACATCACATATCAACCTGTGTTTGGGTTTAGACTCACTGTGTCCAAGACTGCGCAGCCCTCAATGTCCCTGCCCTGTGAATAGATAACTGTGTCATGGATGTCACATTGAGGGACATGATCTCACAAATCCAAAATCCTCATCACAAGGCGGGTTGTGTGCAGTCTACAGTGCTGAGATGGAGTGCAATGAGAAAAGACTGATGTACTAAGTTTCAGTGAAGTTATGTATCCTTGTCTTTTTGGGCAGGGACTGTGCAGGCCAGCTGGGCTCACACAGAGATGGACAACAGGGGCACATTCAGCCCTGACATCTTAACAGCTAGCATACCCAGAGAGCCTATCACGAATATAGAAGTACCTACAAATAGGCATTATGACAAAATCGCCAAGATTCAAGAAGGGTATTCATTAACAACCTGGAACATCGCAGGTCTTGGAAATAAATTAGGTACTCCCTTTTGGCTAGATTTCATTAACCGCGGAAGTGACATAATTTGCTTCCAAGAAACATGGAGCACAGATTATGTCGCTGTGGAAGGTTATACCTCATATTGTGTTAATGCGATACCCTCCTCAATGGGTAGAGCCAAGGGTGGATTATTGTTGCTCATCTCAACTAAATTGATTGGATGTAAAATTATTTCTTATTCTTCCATTGACACCCATAGTCAAGTTCTGCGCCTATCATTCCCTGTTGGAAAGGATTTGGTATTAATTAATTTTTACAATAATAATTTTCGCAGGGACAGGGGAGCTTGTTTAGTTTCACTGGAAAAAGAGTTGGACAAGGTATTAAATATTTCACTTAAGCTGACTGTTGTTGTGTGGGTAGGTGATTTTAATATCCAAGCTTGTCCCACCACATTTATTAACTCTTGTGGTTATATGAAGTTTTACTCAACCACCGCAGGGACTAAGGATGATATGTTACATTTCCCACACTGTGATTACGGCATGACCCTTAATGCTTTAATGGCCAAACTCGATCTTGAGCTATTGGATTGCACCGAGAGAAAGGGCCATATCAAATGTCCATCATTCACTGGTCGAGAAGTAAATAGTAATATTGATCACATCTTACTAACTAGGAATAGTCCATATGTGGACCTTTGGATAACCGAACAGGTGGTTAGTGACCACAACAGTATTTCCATAGACCTGTTGGCATGGGGTAACAAACTGACTAATAAGGATTATACAATTACAGGTATCCTCCCTATCAGGCCGAATGGTATGAGAATTAAATGGGATGGTGTAGACCCATATAAGATCCAATCGGCTGTGGTTAGTAGCTGTAGAGACAGTATTAATTACTGTCTAAGGGATGAGGTTACCCCTGGTAAATTATGTATGGAATTCTCTAATATTAATAAGGTGGTAAGTGATATATTAACTCGGAAATCCAGAGGTCCAAAACACGTCGGTAAGAAGTGGTTTAACTCCGAATGTACGGAGATATTAACTAACCTAAAGTCAGTTCTAAGGTCCAAGCCTCGTGACCAAATTTTAGTCCGCAAATTGCGATATGCCTATAAACAAGCTGTCCTTGCCCACAAAAAGGCGATGAGAATAGATGCCTGGGATAAGCTAGGCTTTGCAAGTGACACTAAAAATGTAAAACTTTTTGGGGAAATTATAAATAGTCCCTTTTTAAAGGATGATCATATCCCTGAGCTGACGTCCTATTTTAATTGCACGGAGTGGATAGAACATTTTTCTAATATTTTTAACCCAGATAAGGTTTTCTTAGATCAGTTTTTATCAAATGATTCCATTTGGCCACTTATGCCATTAATGATTGACGTCGATGAGGTGCAAGAAGGGAGGGTAAACAGTAAAGGGGGCAAGACACCAGGTCCGGATGGTGTCCCGATTGATTTATATAAAGACGAAATAGATCTCTGGGCACCAATCCTGACAAGAATTTTTAATGCTGCATCTGAGGGGAATTTTCCAAAATCATGGGCTGAATCATTGATTGTCCCTCTATATAAGAAGGGATCACGATCTGAAGCATGTAATTACCGTCCTATTTCATTGTTAGATTCTTCAATTAAAGTACTAAGTAGGGTACTTTTAAAAAGACTGGAAGATTGGGCTGCAGATTCAAATGTACTGACCCCAGTTCAATACGGGTTCAGGAAAGGCATTGGGACTATCGAGCAATGCCGTAATCTGGATTTGCTTATCAATAAATATACTACAGTGAAAGGAGGTAATTTGTTTTTATGCTTCGCTGACTTGAGCAGCGCATTTGATTTAGTGGACCACTCGCTCCTTTGGTCAGTACTGCTCGACCTTGGAGCACCGGAGGAGATTGTATTTTTTCTAGCAAGGTTATACGAAAAACTTTCTTGCAGTGTACGCTACGGGCCCACTGGCGAGCGAACTCCCTTCTTTACTGTGCGTAGAGGCATAAGGCAAGGATGTGTTATGGCACCCTTTTTATTCTCTCTTTTTATTAATCAAATTGCATCTATTTTAAACAACATCCCAGCCGATGCCCCCAAAATTGACAATATGGTCGTTTCAGTATTGTTATACGCGGACGACGCTGTCCTAATTTCCCGCACCCCTTTGGGACTACAACGTCTCATCAACGCTTTTACTCATTTTATAAATGGCAGGAAATTGCTGATTAATAAATCTAAGACTTTCACAATGACATGCGGTAAAAAATTGAAGTCACCATGTTCCTTTTTCCTAGAAGGTTCAAAGATCCAAGCTGTTAAGACATTCTGCTATTTAGGTATTAATTTTGATGGCAACGGCAAATGGACTAACGAGCAAGTAAATATTGGACATAAAGTAAATAGGAATTCTAATGGTATTTTTCGTTTTGCAACGAAAATAGGGGACCATAGAATAAAGGACATGGTCACCATATATAATGCGAGATGTGTTTCTTCAGCTCTATATGGAGCTGGATTATGGGGTTATTCCTCTACTGCCCAACTCCAGATAAATGAAAATAGTTTCCTTAAACGACTGCTATGTGTCCCGGCTGCAGCTTCCACAGACTTGATTCACCAGGAAACTGGCCTCAAATATATTTCTGATTTGGCTGCAGTACACCCCCTATTACTATGGTGTGCAATATGGCATAAAAAGGAAACTGCGTTCACACAGTCTGTAATTAAAGACTGCCTTAAGTTAGATCTATGTCATCGTATTCCGTGGTTAAATTACATTATTTCTTGGTATAATACTCTGTTTGGAATTAATATTCATTCAGAGTACATAATACCTCTTTCAAAGAAGGAAATTAAAGACACCTTTATATTGTATAAGATGGAAGAAAGAAGTCAACAACTTCGGACCCAAAAAACTTCTGTGTTTTATAGGCAGCTTAGTCTTAAGAGTGGGCTTCAGTCGTACTTGGTGGATGTGACTAATAAATCGCACCGATTTGTTTTAGTACGTTTAAGACTAGGCATTGTACATCATCTAGTATCCTTCCCTGTAATAGGGGTAGGTTCCAATTTAAACTGCCCATGTGATAACGTCTCTAAACAAAGCTGTTGCCATTTCCTGCTATTCAGCAAGTTTTACGTCTTCTTAAGGAAGTTTTATTTGAAACCTATCCTTTTAAAATATAATATCCGTTTAACAGCAGACGCTATGAACTTATTATGTTCACTTCAAAGCCCAGATGTCTGCTTCTATGTTGCATCTTTTATTTTGAAGTGTAGAGCTGCCAGGAAATCCATAATTTTATGATTATGAGAAATGCGTTCTATAATGGCTATCATGTAGATGTGTATAAGTTACTATGATTATATGGTGGTGCTCTAGATAGCCTTATGTTTTCACATGCTATCTTACACATAGTTGTAATAACTAGTGTAAGGTTATCCTGTTACGTTTGAACTAGTGCATTAGTTTTACTATGGCATGGGGGTGTCTTCTATCATGTCATGGATTTTATACTTAGGCATACGCCACTTTATTTTTGGCATGGAATGATTCCTAAATTACGGAATTCTTGTTCCTGAGTAACAATATACTAATGTAAATATATATGCCTAAATTTTGTACTACACACATATTACTTTATTAGCAAGTGGAGTTTATAATTCCGTTTGATTCTAAGTTTACTTTGCAACATCTATTTACTTATTAGCGACATCTGTCGGATTTTATTTTATCCTACTGATGTGTATTCATGTAAGGTACTTTATCACTCCGTGCGAGATACTGGTCCCAGTTCAGTGATCTGTCATTAGTTTGTATTAAGTCAAATATATGTCATAAATTTTTATTGTATATTATTATGTGTGTTCAGCTTATATGGTTGTATTTATACTAACCGAATAAAAGCTTTTTGACTTGACTTGACTGATGTACTAAGTTTCAGTGAAGTTATGTATCCTTGTCTTTTTGGGCAGGGACTGTGCAGGCCAGCTGGGCTCACACAGAGATGGACAACAGGGGCACATTCAGCCAAGCAATCACTGTCCTGACTCCTGCATGAACAACTTTCTGCATCACTGTATGGCAACACAACACAGGTCACTCAAACATACATGTGCAGGCATTGGGTACACACACCTTCCCCCTAGAGACAGCACGTTAGGCAGTGCATGACACAACCACACACTCTCTGGGCACATACTGCATCAGTCCAACTACATGTGTGCCCCCCTGCCCTCCCCCCACTGTTTAGGATTTATCACAACATTTGGGGCACCATATAGCCTTGGATACTCTGTGAGCACCTCACCCACCAGGAACTCCAGCTCCTTGCTTGTGAAGGGACTGGCACAAATCTTTTCTGTCCTTGCCATCACTGTGGACATGAGACAACAGCGGCGGAATTGGGTGGTGAGGGGTCTCTAGCAGCAGTCCCTGGAGGCAGCAGCAGGTGAGGGGTCACTGGCAGCAGTCCCTGGAGGCAGCAGCAGGTGAGGGGTCTCTGGCAGCAGTCCCTGGAGGCAGCAGCGGGTGAGGGGTCTCTGGCAGCAGTCCCTGAAGGCAGCAGAAGGTGGGTGGTCACTGGCAGCAGTCTCTGGAGGCAGCAGCAGGTGAGGGGTCTCTGGCAGCAGTCCCTGGAGGCAGCAGCAAGTGAGGGGTCTCTGGCAGCAGTCCCTGGAGGCAGCAGCAGGTGGGTGGTCACTGGCAGCAGTCCCTGGAGGCAGCAGCAGGTGGGGGGTCTCTTGCAGCAGTCCCTGGAGGCAGCAGCAGGTGGGTGGTCACTGGCAGCAGTCCCTGGATGCAGCAGCAGGTGAGGGGTCTCTGGCAGCAGTCCCTGGAGGCAGCAGCAGGTAAGGGGTCTCTGGCAGCAGGCTCTGGGAGCAGTGGAAATGTGAGGCTCCCTCCCACACATATATAGCCCCATGGGGTCGTTTGAAAGGTGCCGAGCTGCAGCAATTCGTGGTCCAGTTCTGCCTTTTTCAAATGCATCCAATGACCGCCTCCACGGTGGTGGAGCACGTCTACCGCGATTTTCAAAATTGCATCATGCCACCGAAGTCAAGGTTCCCATTGGCTGTAAGGGCATGCTCCATGGCGGTGACACACCGCAGGGGCCAGGCAGGTGCTATCGCAATGGTGCATCTTTCAATTCCATCCAATGACCGGCTCCGCGATAGCGGAGCACGCCTACCGCGATTTTCAAAATTGCATCATGCCACCGCAATCAAGGTTCCCATTGGCTACCGCAATTTGGGTGCCATACATTCACATGAGGCACCGCTATTTGGGTGACGGAGCATGCCAACCACCATTTGGGCATGTCTCCATGGCTATCACTACCGAACTTGTGTATATGGGAATTGCTGGTGACACACCGCTGGGGCCAGGCGGTAGCTACCACGATTTGGGTGCCATACATTCACATGAGGCACCACGATTTGGTTGGCGGAGCGTGCCAACCGTCATCTGGGCATGTCTCCATGGCTATCACTGCCACACTTGTGTATATGGGGATTGCTGGTGACACACCGCTGGGGCCAGGCAGTAGCTACTTTGATTTGGGTGCCATACATTCATATGAGGCACCGCGATTTGGGTGGCAGAGCTTGCCAACCGCCATTTGAGCATGTCTCCATGGCTATCACTACCGCACTTGTGTATATGGGGATTGCTGGAGACACACGGCTGGGGCCAGGTGGTAACTATTGCGATTTGGGTGGCGGGCATGCTAACCACCATTTGGCAATACATGGATATGTATCTCTATCGCACTTGTGTATATGGGGATTGCTGGTGACACACCACTGCAGACAGGCGGTAGCTACCGTGATTTGGGTGGCACGGCATGCCAACCGCCATTTGGCAATACATGGATATGTATCACTACTGCACCTGTGTATATGGGGATTGCTGGTGACACACCGCTGGGGACAGGCGGTAGCTACCACAATTTGGGTGCCATGCAATGGCAATGGCCATCTGGCAAACATCAACAGTGCATAGTGGCCATATTGTAAATGGGACACCATTGTGCACACAATGCCAATGTTCCATTCACTCCACTGGTGACTACACATGCCATGTTTGTATATGTGATTTTGTAGATTGGCATGTACTCCCTCACATGTCACTTGTGATATTGATGGCCCTGTACACAGGACAGTATTGTTATGGACTCTACAATGTGTACACATGTCAATGTGTTGAGTTGCTGTGACAATCACAGCAATGTTTGTCTCAATGAATGATTTTCTTTTTTGCATGTCTTCTCATGTCTGATCATGCACACAATCATAATTTCTGCTCAGACTGTGGTCATTGTGTTGTTGATGTGTGCCAGGTTCAAATGACGCATGAAGGTGTGTCAGGTACAGCAGCTAGGTATGAGACAGTGCGGGTTGATTTGTTACACATATGCTGGATGCTATACTCCCAGACGTGCCCATGGTAATTGTGGTCATATCCCTATGTGCATTCACATTGACTGAGGTGGTGTTTGAGGGACTTGCTTTGTGTAAATTTACAAGTGTGCCATTTGTGTAGCTGAAGGTGTCCCTACATGTAGGCTGGTCTGTAACTCAATTTTGATGACAGTCATTGTTGGCGTTGTATCATCCAGAATGTGAGATGCTGTGCCCATCTCATGATGTATTGCATTGACATGTGTCCACTTTCATCTCAACTAGGAGGAGACCAAATCTGCTTCATCACTTGACATTGCTGGAAGACATGGAGGATGAGGCGATCATCTGGAAATGCTGTCTGGATAGAGCCACCCCATAGACCCTTTGTGATATGTTGAAGCCCTACCTGCAGCCTAACAGAACATATCCAACAGTTTTCACCGCAATGTATAAGGTGATGGCGACCCTGCATTTTTTTGCCACTGGGTCGTTCCAGAACACGGTGGCCAGCGCAGGTGGGATGTCACAACCGATGTTCAGCATGGTGCTGCATGATGTACTGTCCACCATGATGATCTACATCCTACGGAACAGCATTGTACCCCAGCTGATGGCTAATCTGCTTCCCGAGCGTGCATGGATTGTGGGTGAGTATGCCTAGTCATATGGCATGCTGGGTGTGTGACCTGCTGCCCTCTGCAACTGCGACATTGCAATGTTTATTTGTGTTTCTCACACCTAGGTGACTGCATATCCCAACCGTCCCTGGTTGCTGAGCCAACTGCGGAATCCCAGGACCCTGACTGAAGTCCGCTACAATGATACCCAGGGTGAACACGTCGTGTGGTGGAGCGTACTTTTGCTCTGCTGAAGTCACGTTTCCGCTGCCTGGACAAGACCATAGGTGCACTGATGTACTCGCCCGGGAAGGTGTCAGATTGTAGTGGCATGCTTTATGCTCCACAACCTAGCCATTCGCAAGGAGGTTCCCCTGATTCTGGATGATGATGAGGACCCAAGGCCCCCGCCTGCAAACCAACCCGTTTCCAGTGATGAGGACAAGGAAGAGGAGGAAGGTGTTGACCTGCATCAACAGCTCATCTCCCGCTACTTCACTTGAAGGTGGGTGACAATGTACAATGTACCCATTGTCTGATGATGTTGCTATTGTTGTGAAGGTGTATGTGAGATTTGTGACAGCAGCCGGTTGCAGGCTCAGTGGTGGCTGACAATGTTTCTGGGACAGTTAATTTAGGAACATCTACAGGATGTGTATGTTGACACTTGTTGCCCATTTTGATGTGTGCATGTGGGATTCTCTTGTTGTGAAGTGTTGTGTGATGTCTGTGATGCTACACCCAGAATAGTGAATGTTGTTCTGTTGTGTTTTCCTAGGTGCCTTCAACCTCTCCTTGCCTACATACACTCCAGTCTCCTGGTACTTTGTAATCATGGTGAAGACTGTACATCCTGGAATAAAGACGAAGCAGACACACAACTTGTGTGTATGGATTTTTTATTTACAATGGTGACATGTGAGGGAGGGTGAACTTTTACATTGAGGTGATTAGTGGAGCAGGGAGTTGACAGTTGTGGTAAATGAGATAGTCGAGTAGTCACAACATTGATATGGTGATCCAGGCCAACAGACAGATGCCATTCACAAGGCAGTGTGGGGAAGGACAGTCAATAAAGTCAATGCAGTGGTGAAGAGGGTTGCCATCATGGCTGGCTCCGTGACTGGCGTTTGCCAGGTGCTTTGCCTCCTGTTACTTCCAGGGTTTTCTTCGGACGGCCCCTTCGTCGCTTGGCAAGGGGGGCCCCTGCTGTAGGGCCTGTGGGGTCTGAGGACTCACCCCTCTCTTTGGCCGCAGGGGAGGATGGTGAACTGTCATCCTGCAGACCACCAGAGGGGGTGGAGGTGTTGGTTGTGGCGCAGGCCTGTCACTCAGCACCACCACTTGCTGGCCCAAGAGGTCCACAATTTGTCCCATGTGGGTGTCAATGGACCTCATCAGCAGGATGAGCTCGCGGAACAGTTCGTCCGACTGGCCCGTTTGTCCCTGGGCCTGTTCATATGCCCCAAGGACTCTGGTGATGTGGTCCAGGGATTGGGTCCCAGCCTCTTGTTGTCTGTGTGTGACCCTTCCCCTCCCACCTTCCCTGCTGCCACGGACCTGTTGCCTCACCACTGTAGGCACCTGCATCCTCTCCCTGCCCTCCTCAGTCGGTGGTGTTGGGTGGGCATCCTCTGGACAGGGATGGTGTTGCAGGCGGAACTGGTGGTGGTGGTGGTGGCGATGGATGCACAGGCCGTAACAGCAGGGCTCTGCAGTGACGTTGTTAGTGCAGCAGATGTGGTGGGGGGAAGATGGGGTCCTGGGACCTGTTGCGCCCTGGCACACCTGATGGACAAGCATTGAGCTCATTGTCCAGAGAATCCCGGGAGTCAACATCTGAGAGTCCATGTACCGGGGGGGGGTGGACTGGCCTTGCAGGTTGCCGGTGTTGTCCTCTGCAGTGAGTTCTTGGTCACCTGTGGGTCAGATGGGAGATGGTCTTTGCAGTGCGCACCGAAAGCTTTGTGTTAGCTGTATGTAATTCACTGTTTTTACACCACACAGTTGACTACTCATCACATTTTGTTGTATGTGCACTACTGTACCTCCTGACATGGTGCTGTGGTACATTCATTACTTGTCCATGGTGTGGAACAGGGGGCATGGTGGGAGTAGTGGTACAGGCCTCCCACCCACAAACACCCTCCCAGGGGAGATGGCTACCTACCTGATAGTTTGTTTGGTGTACTGCAATGGCTTCCAACTGCTTCTGGGTGGGGAAGTGCTCCATCCTGCTCAGGTGTGGGACAGGGGGCATGGTGGGAGTAGTGGTACAGGCCTCCCATCCACAAACACCCTCCCAGGAAAGATGGCTACCTTTCTGCAAGTTTGATGTGGGTTATGTAATGGCTGACACATGCTTCTGGGTGGGGTGGAGGGAGGGCTCCATCTTGCTGATTCAGTGGGACAAGGGGGCCTGGAGGGAGTTGTAGTGCTGGCTGCCTGTACACATGCCCACATGGTAATGTTGCTAGCTACGTTTGGGGTGAATGGAAGTGAGTGGATGTTGGATCTGTGAGACATGTTTTTGTCAGTGTGTGATGCAGATGAATGGAATTTGTCCTAGGTGGTGTAGCTTTGTAGTTTTGCAAGACAGTACATAGCAGTGTGGTGGTAGTTATTTGTTTGTACTTACCAGCCTCCACTCCCCCGGCAACTCCTGTGAGACTCTCTGGATGCAGTAAGGCAAGCACCTTCTCCCATGGTGTGTATGGGTTTGGTGGAACGGGAGGGCCACCGCCAGTCCTTTGAGCCAGCTCATGGTTCTTGCTCCTCCTCTCTTTGACAACCCTGTTTCAGTCATGCCACCACTTCATGATTTCCTTTTTTGATCGTGGGGTGATCCGTACTGCATTGACCTTCTCGACTATCCTTGCCCACATTTGTGTTCTTGTGGCTAATGGTGTCTGCTGGACCAGGCTACCAAACAGTTGTGCTTCCACTCTGACTATCTCATCTTCCATGACTGTCAACTCACTCTCTGTGAATTAGGGCATTTTATGTATTGCCATGGTTTGTGGTGTGCAAAGTGGTTGTGGGTGCAGGGGTGTGAGTGGTGGGTGTGGTTATGATGTGTATGGTGTGTGATGTGCAGGGGGTTAGTAGCGCAGGTGTGGAAGTGGTGGTGGTGCTGTGTGTGGTGTGGCTAGTGATGTTCTGTTCCTTGCCTCTCCTTTAAGCTGGGGTGTATGTCCCTTCACTCCTGGAGTATTGCAAAGGATTGTAGTCAGGGAAGGGGCTGGTCTTATACTCAGCTATGTGGGTGTGTCCAAATGGGGTGTTGCTGTCAATACCAATGTCCTAGAATTTGTATTTTGTTTTGTGTTTTTGGGGGGCATGGCTAGTTTGCTGTGTTCACTTTGTGACCTTATTGTGGGTCTTTTCATTCGGCCGCCATATTTTTCACGGATCGTCCGCAGTGGTGACTATGCTGTAGCTCTTCCACCGGCTCTCCCATTCATCACTGTTTGCATCCGCAGTGGTCGGAAACAGCGTAACGTACCGCGGGACCATCGGGGATTTCCTAATTTCCCGTGCGGTGTCTTCGCTATACTTGTGGCGGGTTGGTGTTTTTCCTCTGCAAATCTGACCACCGCGGATGGATTTTGGCCATCTCCGCCCGCTATGGGTGGTTTTGCTTGGCCCCGTTCCGCCGCGGCCTGTGTTTTTTGGCGGTTGATCCTAATTTCCCCACCGGTTTTTACACGGTACCGGCAGGCGGTTGTTTTCTGCTTCCATGGCGGTCAGGGTGGTTTTCCGACCGCCATCCTAATAGAGCCCAAATTATCCTTAATGTCCTTTACCTCTACCCACTCCAGCACCCTAAATTTACCCTTACCTCCTTTTACCTCTACTGTCGTGTGTTTCTTGTATGGCCCATTGTTGTTTTCCGTATGTTAGCCTAATTGTGCAGGTTGTAGGCCACTTTTAATTTGCACACATTACTTAATACCACACATGTCTTTGTGCCACATTGTATTTTCACACAGAACAAGCACATACTTTCGTATTCTACTCTTTTCCTAGAATTTAGTCTGAACAACTTAAGCAAGGTCAAACAACATTACACCTTGTTATTCTCTCTAGTAAGACACTAGTACCTAGACATAATAAAAGAATGCAGCTGCTGTTTTAAATACACATATCTTGTCATATAATTGAAAACAGGGGTTCTGAAAAACTGACACACAGAGCAAAAATCCTGAGACAAGAGTGCTACGTCAGCTGAGATGTAGAACATCCACCTATGTATGCTAAGGTACGGGGTCCACCACTAAACCCAGAGCTCTTCAATGCATAACCACTTAGTTCAGTAGTACAGGAGGGTGTAAGCAAATCTGTTAGATAACATGACAGGGTTTTTTATGGCCTATGGTTTATTAACCACGCTGATGATATCATTGACATGTATTTGTTTTCGAATTCTGGCACCATTATTGCATATAGAGCACGATAGTTTTAATAAACAGTGTAAACTTCCTTCCTGTCTCTTTTTTATCTAATTGTTCACAATTAAAAGTGAGAGAGCGAAAGGGTGTATTTTGTTACTGCAATCGCTGATCGGGTCGAGAGTTTTGTGTTCTGGGGTGCCAAATCACTTGTCTCTCTGGAAAGGTTAGGAGGGCAAGCGAGGCACTATAGCTAGTTGGACTCGGGCTCATAGATACTGAGGTAGTATGGTGACCCAGTCCCTACATGCTGATGTTCTGTTGTCAAAGCATAGTTCTGTTCCTGAGCAGAATCCCTGCAACACTACCAGCCCAAAACCTTAACATCACACTTACCTCCCTTTACTTCTACCCATTCCTGAATCCTAAAATCAATCATACCTCCCTTTATTCAACCAAACCCTAAAATCATCATTACCCCCAATTTACCTAACTCACCAAGAAACCCTAATATCACCCTTACCTCCCTTTATCTCTAGCGACCACTGAACCCTAAAATCACCCTTACCTCTCGTTACCTCTACTCACCCAAAAACACTAAAATCACTGGGCCCGATTCACAGAACTAACTTACGAAAAAATCCCAAACTTACTACTTTTGGTATTCACAGAAGGTATTTAGTAGTAGTAAAGTTAGGATTTTGTCTTAAGTCTGTCTTAAGTCTGTCTTAACTCTGTCCTAAATTTGTCTTAAGTCTGTCCTAAGTTTGTCTTAAGTTTGTCTTAAGACTGTCTTAAGTCTGTCTTAAGTCTGTCTTAAGTCAAACTTAAGTCAAACTTAAGACAAAATCCTAACTTTACTACTACTAAATGCCTTCTGTGAATACCAAGGGCCTCATGTAGGTAGCCAAATACCGGTCGGTAACGGCCGATTTTCGGTAATTATACCGTTACCGACCGGTATTTTGGCTTTTGAGATGTAGGGGGAGAATTTCTGTATTCGGAATTTACCGAATCGGTAAAATTACCGATTCGGTAATTTTACCGATTCGGTAAATTCCGAATACAGAAATGAGATGTAGGGGGACTGTGTGGTGTGTGTGGGGATTCGTTATTTACCACCAACTAATAGTTGGTGTTAAATGACGAATATGTGTGTAAATGCAATATTTTGCCCGTAGATGTGTGCAATGTGGCAGACACACATGCCCTCAGGGCATGTATGTGTGCCACATGTGCACACATGGCCGAATCAGGGGTGCAACAGGGTGTCAATGTGACACCCTGCCACCCTTGCATGTGCTCCCCCATTACAGAATCGGTATTTACCGATTCGGTAATGAGGCATACCTTCCCATCAATGGGAAGGTATGCCTCATTACCGAATCGGTAAATACCGATTCGGTAATTACCGAATTTTTCCGAATCGGTAATATTTACCGACCAATTACCTACATAGCATTTACCACTTCATAAATACCGAATCGGTATGATTCGGTATTTATGAAGTGGTAAATGCCAGCCCACCTACATAAGGCCCCAAATGTAGTAACTTTAGGATTTTTTCTTAAGTTAGTTCTGTGAATCGGGCCCTATCTTACCTCCCTTTACTTCCTCCCATCTCTGAAACCTAGAATCACACTAACCACCCTTTACCTCTACTCACCCTGAACCCTGAAGTCAACATGACATCCCTTTACCTCCACCCACCCTAAAATCCTAAAATCATCCTTACCTTCATTTACCTTTAGTCACCACTAAACCCTAAAATTACCCTTACCTCCCTTTAACTCTACACACTGCTGAATCCAAAAATTACCCTTACCTCCTTTTACATTTACCCACTACTAAACCCTAAAATCACCCATACCTCCCTTTAATTCTATTCATCCTACAATCCACTTTTTAAAAATAACATAGAAAGTATTTAATTTAAAAAAAATACTTACCTGCATGGTAAAGTACTGCGTGGTAAAAGTTAAAATACTTACCTACATGGTAAAGGCTGTATGATAAAGCCTGTTTGCCATCAGGCAGGTCAAATTCCTGCTTCCCCCTTAATCACTCTCCTGAGCTCTCCGCAGCAATCTTAAATGTTTTGAGGACACTGTCTGTTGTCTTAAGCCCTTCGGTATATTTGGTGGGCACCTTCATCTCTTTGCCACTGCACCCCCTCCCTGCTATGTCCTATTTTTTAGGTCTCACCTGGGCCAGTACATGTGCTATCTCTTGTGAGAAATTGTATTTACTTACAGGGGACTTGTTTACCCTTGGTTGACTTAGTTGTCACTCTAATTTCTTTGATTCCCTGGTCAGCAGGTGCCGGCTTCACTGCCTCTTCTTGTTGGTCCCTAGACTGGAGGGTGGCCCAATTACTGCATCTAAGCCCAGGTTCCTTCCATTGCTCACTGCTTACAGAGTTACTCTTTTTTCCTTTAACTCACACCCCCTTCCTCCCACCCACTCTAGCATATTTGCTTGCGCCACCCACACCCCCTCCTGCATTGATGCCTGTCTGCCTGCCCCGCCCATCCCCTATTGCTGTTTTTTCTGTCTGCCCCCACTTCCTCTCCTTTCCCCGTCATTGCTTGCCCCTCTTCTCTCATCAAAAATGTATCCCAAAAGTCACACCAAGCAGGTTTCAAAATTCTATAAAAATACAGATAGTGGTGCACATGGTAAAGTTCAGCTTGTCAGTAATATAATTAAACATATGAGTTTTTTTCCCCGGAATGCCTTTTATGTATTTGTGAGTCTTACACATCACAGCCATAACATGATCCTTTTTTTCTTTTGACTACTTCAGACCCGTTTAAGTAGATTGAAGTCCTTGCACCCGTTTAGGGATGGCAGTTTTAATTTTTTTTCATTTTTTTTTGGTTTTGTTATTATTGCTGAATTTGTGTTTTACCCAGCACCCCCGGTCTTAAGCTCACATTTTCTGCCACCATTAGATGAATGCATGTGTATTTTAATTTTTTGTTGGTTTATATTTGCTGACAAGGTGTTATTGTCATTTGTTCCTGAAAACGTTTTTTTGTGATGGCAGAGAATAATCCCAGAATAAGAAAACAGATCACAGCCGCTTGTGTACAACGCTGCCAGTGGCATAGCCTTTTCTTCTTTAAAACATTCAGACATGCTGCACAGCAGCCCCACTGCTGTACAACATGGCTAAAAGGCCTTGACAAAGCCAATGGCTCTTGCATAGATGATGCCTATTGGCTTTTCCAATGCTCATTAACTCACTTCTAACAATTACCTCAACAGTTTACAGGTTAATTGTCGTGCATTTCTTGATTCCCTTTAATTTGACCATTGCTCTACCTCAACTGATGTACGGCAGAGCACACATACACAAACTCAATGTGTCACCGAGAGTCCTTGACTCTGTTCGATGATGCCTGTATCTCACAAATGTGTGTTACAGTATTTCCCTAGAAGTAACAAGTACCGCTGACTTGGCCTATGTGCTCATTTCTATAGTGCATTGCATTGAGCATATATATTGACCTCTACTCTTGTCTCCATCTTAATCTAGCTTCCTTATACTTGGCAGTCCACATAAGTTAGGTGGGTGCATAAAAAAAATACCACCTAATTGACTCCTATTTTATATGAATCCCACTTTGAAGTCTGCCACAATGAACCTGCAATGTTGTGTCAATGAATACATGTACCTTCGAACACCAGACTACCATCTTCATTTTGAGACATCATTGTATGTATGTTGTGGTTGGACGTGCTTTGTATGCTTTACATTAATTTACCAATCTCACACTAGCCTATCGTTTGTAAGTGTCAGAACGTGCATTGGCATTTCTGCATTGGATCAATTTTTCTGCTTCACTCCTTGTTAGAACCGGCGGTCTCTAGTTGGCAGAGGTATACACTTCTGACAAATAGGGACCAACCAACTCTAGTCAGGGAAAGGGGATTACACACTCAGATAACCCCTGCTACCCCCTTGGTAGCTTGGCAGAGCAGACAGGCTTATCTCAGAGGCAGTGTGTTAAGCATTTATGACCACATACAGTAATAAAGTGAATACACTACAGATGGACACGACACCGAAGTTATTATAAAAATAGTATTTTTATATAAGGCTTAGCACAAGACCAAATAACGACAAAAATATACCACAGTCTTAATAAATACTCTTTGGAAGAAAAAATAATAGTTCAAGTAAGGTTTCTTCTTGGCAAATAGTTCTTTAGCAAAGTATTCTTCTGAGCACAGTTCTTTGGCAACAATGTAACCCCCACAGGAGTCACACGACGTCGAGTCTACAAGATTCCCAAGGTTCGGCGTCGACCGCGAGGAGCGCTACGTCGAGCCTGGAGTTGCAACAGACCCCACAAGTACAGTACCTTGAGAAACGAAGAAAACGATGATCCACGGCGTCGAGATCGGCGTCGAGGCCGTGCCTCGGAGTCGGGTCAATCCGCAGCGGCGTCGAGGGATGTCGGGCCGGAGCAGCGCTCACGGCGTCGAGAAGGGCGTCGAGTCGATGCGATCAGCAGCGGCGTCGGGACGGGGTCGCTTGGAGGTAGAGCCGATACTCACTCCTCACTGGCGTCGATACCGGCGTCGAGACGGGGTCACTTGGAGCCGGGGCCGATACCCACTGCTCACTGGCGTTGCTGCTGGCGTCGATCGGGCCCGGCGGCCGGCGTCGAAGGCTCGGGACACTGGAGCCGTTACTCACGGTGTCGAGCTGGATTCGGCGGCGTCGGCGGCGTCGAGACTGCAGATTTCCCCTTGTGTACTGGAAACAACACTTTCCAGCAATTCAGCAAATGGTGAAGTCCTTTGGCCCTGTGACTTCAGCAGGAGACTGGCACTCTTCCAGTCCTTGGAGATTTCCTAGCAAGTGTTCAGAGAGTACACACCAAGTTCCTCTCTCCTTGTTCCTTGGCAAAAATAAAGAAGCAGCTTTCAGGTTCCTCCACAGCAAAACAGCACTCTGGCAGAAAGGGGAGGCAAGTCCTTAGATCAGCAGGCTTCTTGTCCTTGGTACAGGTTTCCTTGTCAGAAGTGATCTCAGTTCTTGGTTCAGGGGTCCTTCTCTTATACCCCTTTTTCCCTTTGTTCCCTTTGTCCAAGCAGGGCGATTCCCACCATCTCAGGTTTGTTGTGGGTGTTGCCAGGCAGAGGCACCTGGCCTATTCACTGGGCAGGGCAGAGTCCTCAGCCGCCCAGCAGGAGGCGGAGCCAGTATTGTCACTGGTAGGAGCAGGGCTATCAGTCGCCCAGCAGGAGGCGGGGCCAGTATTGTGTCAGGCAGGGCAGGCTACTCTTCCCTCACTCTACGTGTAAACGCCCCATTCACCCCACACTGACTCACTCAGACCTCTGGAGCCACTCAGCCCCTGACACACACACCAAACCAGCAGAGACCGGTAGATAGTTGGACAAGAAAATAGCCACTTTCTAAAAGTGCTATTTTCAAACATAGAATTTAAAAACCATCCATCCTAAAGGGTGTGTTATTAAATTCTGAGTTCAGGGATACTAAACTCGACTTGCTACCATGCTCCCTGAGTCAGATAGATTATAATGGAGTTAATAATCAGTCTGCCCAGTCTGGCCTATTGGAGGCAGGTAGCCCTTCAATAGTGAAAAACGAAAATGGCTGTAATTCACTATTAGGTCATGCCACATACATCAGGGCATGACCTACCTTTTACCAACAATGCACCCTGCCCTAGGGCCTACCATAGAGGTGTCTGAAATGTGGCAAAGGGAAGGTTTAGAGACTGGTAAGTAGGTTTCCTTACCAAGTCGACATGGCAGTCAGGGACTGCACGCAGGCGCCGCGGTGGCAGGCCTGAGACACATTTTGCACGCTGCTTCTGTGGGTGGCACAACCAGTGCTGCAAGCCCACCAGCAGCAGTTAACTTACACGCCCTTGGCACACGCAGTGCACTAGACTAGGGTCTGAACAGTAAGTCAACCAAGCCAATCATGGTAACACCAATCAACGTAACAATTTAGCATAGGGAGCACTTGCACTGTGGCACTGATCAGCAGTGGCACAGTGCCCAAAGCAATAATCCAGCAAAAACATCGTAAACAGAGGAGGCAAACAGAAAAAAATGGAGGAGAGACTCATGCCAATGATGCCAGGTCTAACACGTGTCCCCTCCAGCTGAAATGTGGGGAGAACTACCCTTCACCCAGGGAGTCCTCATCACTAAGGCGGAAAAATCTGGACAGACCATCAGCATTGGCGTGATCTGTACCAGGGCGGTGTTCCACCGTAAAGTCCATCCCCTGTAGGGAAATGGACCACCTCAACAGCTTTGGGTTCTCACCCCTCATCTGCATTAACCATCTGAGGGGCCTGTGGTCTGTCTGAACCCGGAAGTGAGACCCAAACAAGTAGGGTCTTAGCTTCTTCAGCGCCCAGACCACAGCAAATGCCTCACGCTCTATCGCACTCCACCTTTGTTCCCTGGGAAGTAACCTCCGGCTGATGAAGGCTACAGGTAAGTCTCGGCCCTCCTCATTCATCTGTGCTAGAACAGCCCCCACACCATGCTCTGAAGCGTCCGTCTGGACAATGAATTCTTTTGAAAAGTCGGGTGCCTGGAGGACCGGTGCTGTGCACATTGCAGTTTTCAGGGTGTCAAAGGCTTTCTGACAGGCGTCAGTCCAGATCACAAGTCTCGGCTGCTTCCGGGAAGTCAGCGAGGTCAAGGGGTGCACAATGTTGCCATACCCCTTGACAAACCTCCTGTAGTAACCCGTGAGACCCAAGAAGGCTCTCACCTGAGTCTGGGTTTTGGGCGGTTCCCAAGCCAGGATGGTATCTATCTTGGGTTGCAGGGGGGCCACCTTGCCGCTCCCTACTTGGTGCCCCAAGTACACCACTGAACCCTGCCCAATCTGGCACTTACTAGCCTTGATTGTGAGGCCTGCTCTGCGCAGGGCCAACAACACTTCCTGGAGGTGGCGCAAGTGTTCCTCCCAGCTGGCGCTGAACACTGCTATATCGTCCAGGTAGGCGGCGCTGAAATCTTCCAGCCCGGCCAATACCTGGTTAACCAACCTCTGGAATGTGGCAGGGGCATTCTTCATCCCAAAGGGCATCACACGGAACTGGTAGTGCCCATCTGGTGTGGAGAATGCAGACCTCTCTTTTGCCCCATCAGTTAAGGCGATCTGCCAGTACCCAGACGTTAGATCAAACGTACTAAGGTACCGGGCAGCCCCCAACCGATCGATGAGCTCATCAGCTCTGGGGATGGGGTGCGCGTCAGTCTTGGTGACCGAATTGAGTCCTCGGTAATCCACACAGAACCGAAGTTCTGGTGAAGCACCAGGCGCTGCAGCCTTTGGGACCAAGACCACTGGGCTGGCCCAAGGACTGCTAGAGGACTCAACCACCCCTAAGGCAAACATCTTGGAGACCTCCTCCTTGATGTATGCTCTGACCTTGTCAGTCACCCTGTAGGCCTTGTGCCTCACAGGAGTGCTGTCCCCAGTGTCCACATCATGGACACACCACTGAGTGACACCAGGGATCAAGGAGAACAGATCAGGGAATTGTACCAACAGATGGCGACAATCTTGCTGCTGCTCAGGGGTCAGTGTGTCAGAGAGGACAACACCATCCACTGACCCATCTTTTTCTTTTGCACACAGGAGGTCAGGAAGAGGCTCACTCTCCTCCTCCATCCCAGCATCTGTGGCAAGGAGCATGCCCACTTCGGACCTTTCTAAGTGGGGCTTTAACCGGTTGACATGCAGGACCCTTAAGGGGTTCCTGGGAGATTTCAAGTCCACCAAGTAGGTGACATCGCTCTTCTTCTCCACAACCTCAAATGGTCCAGTCCACCTGTCCTTGAGCGCACAAGGTTCCACAGGGGCCATGACCCAAACTTTCTGACCAGGTTGAAGCTCAACCAGAGTGGCATTCTGATCGTACCACCGCTTCATCTCTTCCTGGCTGGCCTCCAGATTTGCCTGAGCAAGATCTCTGAAGCGCCGAGTCTGGTTCCTAAAGGCCAGCATGTAACTATATACATCCTGGGGAGGTTTCCTGGGAGATTGCTCCCAGCCTTCTTTAACCAGACTCAAAGGTCCTCTTACCGGGTGACCATACAAAAGCTCAAAGGGGCTGAACCCTAGAGACTTCTGTGGCACCTCACGGTAAGCAAACAGCAGGCATGGCAAGAGGACGTCCCATTTACGCCTCATTGGTTCTTCAAGACCCATGATCATGCCTTTTAGGGTCCGGTTGAATCTCTCAACCAGCCCATTACCTTGAGGGTGGTAAGGAGTGGTAAACTTGTAGGTTACCCCACACTCCTTCCACAGAGACTTCATATAATTCGAAATGAAGTTGGTGCCCCGGTCTGACACCACCTCTCGGGGGAACCCCATGCGGGAGAAAACACCCATCAGTGCCCGTCCCACCACGGGGGCCGTCACTGTTCGGAGAGGGATGGCTTCCGGGTACCGGGTGGCATGGTCCACCAAGACCAGGATAAACCTGTTGCCCATGGCTGTCTTGGGGTCCAGTGGCCCCACAATGTCAATTCCCACTCGCTCAAAGGGGGTACTGACGACGGGAAAAGGTTGGAGGGGAGCCTTCTGCTTCCGCCCACTTTTCCCACTTGCCTGGCAAGTCTGACAGGTCCTACAATGGATATCTGAATCCCTTCTCATCTGAGGCCAATAAAAATGGGTGACAAGCCTGTCATAGGTCTTGTCCTGCCCCAGATGTCCAGCTAACGGAACGTCATGAGCCAACCCCAGTAGGAAGGCTCTGAAGCGCTGGGGTACCACCAGCACACGGGCTGACCCAGGTTCAGCAGCCTTAGGCTCGCTATACAGGAGGTCGTTCTCCCAGTAGACCCAATGTGATCCTGACTGATCACCTGTCGTTTGGGCTGAGGCCTGCTGCCTCATACCCACAAGAGAAGGGCACACTGTCTGCTCAGCACAAAATTCCTCCCTGGAGGGACCACCATCCTGCTGCCAATGGGTCAGCTCGGGCAGGTCTCCCAGTTCGGCCACTTGTTCTCCTGTCGGTTCCAGGGCATCCCCCTCAGGGTCTGCTCCCTCCTGGACCGCGGGAACGATGGGGGACGGTTTCCCGCGCCCCCTGCCCCTTCTCTTCACGGTTGGGACCTGGGCCATACTTTCAGGCTCCAGGGCCCCATCAACACCCTTACTGACTGACATGGACCGGGTGGTCGCACACACCCACTCAGGCAGACCCAACATTTCCAGATGCGCTTTTCTCTCCACCTTAGCCCAAGGGGAGTCCTCCAAATCATTGCCCAAGAGACAATCAACAGGCATGGCGGGCCTCACAGCAACCTGAAGAGTACCTGAGACCCCCCCCCACTCAAAAGGAACTTGAGCTACCTCACACTTACTCTGTGAGTTGTCAGCAGCTACAACGGGGTAGAATGCATGAGGGACCACCTGCTCTCTGGACACCAAGTGACACTTGACAGCTGTCACACTCGCTCCGGTGTCTCTGAGAGCTTCCACCCTATGGCCATTAATGGTCACCCACTGCCTATATTTCTTAGTGTTACTAGGCAGAGGGGTTGGAGGGACCATTTCCACGTCTCCTAAAGAGACCAGGGACATTTCTGCGGGACCCCACCCACCGGGGGCACCCATCTCCTCCCCTCCCAGGGCTACACTCGCTACCTGACGAGGGGGTGCACGCGGCGGTGCATTCGAATCCTTCATGGGACACTGGGGATCATAATAACGGTGTCCCACCTGCTTACAGGCATAGCAGGTCATGGGGCCCCTGTGAACAGGTTTACCTGTCGGGGCCTCTGGTTTCTTTACAGGGGGAGGCTGGGAACCCTTCCCTTGGTTCCCTTGGGGACTACTTTGGGGCCCTTTCTGAAACTCCCTCTGTTTACCCCTGTCCCCCCCACTCTTCTGCTGGGGACCCTGCCCACCTTTGGCTGAGTCTCCCACTGGACCCTTGTGGACCCTGGTACTGACCCAGCGGTCCGCCTCCTCAGCAAGTTTTCTAGGGTTAGATAGCTTGCTGTCAACAAGGTGCTGGCGTAGCTCTGGAAAACAGTTATTAGACAAGTGCTCCCAAGCAAACAAATCATAAAGAGCATCATAACTATCAATCTTGCTACCCTTTATCCAACCATCCATGGTTCTGCAGAAAAAAGACACATATTCAACCCACGTAGTACCAGGCAACTTCTTACATTCTCTAAAGGTTTGTCTGTACTTTTCTGGGGTTAAGCCATATCTCAGCATTAAAGCATCTTTCATATGAGTATAAGACATCCTATCCTCAGCAGGAAGGCTCAACAAGGTATCTCTCCCCTCGTTTGTAAAGCGGCTCCACAACCCCGTTCCCCAATCCTTCTCAGGGACCCGGTGGGCCAACAATGCTAACTCATATGCTTTAAACCATTGGCTAATATCTTCATTCTTACTGTAATCTTTGATCACATCTTTAGGAAAATAAAACCTACTTTCTGCAGGCACAGATGGAGTGCTGCCACCAGAGGGATTCAACTCTAAACTCTTAGTTTTAAGCTCCATCTCCCTCACCATCTTCTCACGTTCAAACGCTAATTTCTCTCTCTCAAAATCTAATCTTTTGCTCTCCATTTCAGCTTCTCTCTTGCTTCTCGCATTCTCTAATTCCAACTGCCCTCCTAATTTAAGTTTCGCCATTTCCAACTTGTACCCCCTCTCCTTCTCCCTGTCTTCTAATTCTTCGGGGGAAAGGCTCCTAGAGGACGCACTACTGCCTGGAGATGACACTGGCCCACCTGTGGGCTCTTCCTCTTCCTCTTCTTCTTCCTCTTCCGGTACCACCACCGGATCAGAGGGATTTCTGGCCTCTAACCAGGCCTTCAGCGCTTTGAGGAAGCCCTCTTTCTTTGAGACACCTGTGGTAGGAACTTTAAACTGCTTGCAAAATCCTTTTAGATCTTTTAGCGTGTAGGAATCTATCTTCTCCTTATCGAATTCCCCCACAACATTCTCCACAGGTGTAGCAGCTCCGGCATTCTCCATGGTCAAAACTGGCAGTGTTTAAGAAAATAAGCTCCAGGAAAGCGGAGAACAAAAATAGAATATCCTACCAAACAGACTGTGGCTGCGTTATGGTCTGCTTTCACTATGTAGCGTACACTAATCACTGCACATGAGTCATAAATGCAAAGTTCAAATCCTCACCGCTGACCACCAATGTTAGAACCGGCGGTCTCTAGTTGGCAGAGGTATACACTTCTGACAAATAGGGACCAACCAACTCTAGTCAGGGAAAGGGGATTACACACTCAGATAACCCCTGCTACCCCCTTGGTAGCTTGGCAGAGCAGACAGGCTTATCTCAGAGGCAGTGTGTTAAGCATTTATGACCACATACAGTAATAAAGTGAATACACTACAGATGGACACGACACCGAAGTTATTATAAAAATAGTATTTTTATATAAGGCTTAGCACAAGACCAAATAACGACAAAAATATACCACAGTCTTAATAAATACTCTTTGGAAGAAAAAATAATAGTTCAAGTAAGGTTTCTTCTTGGCAAATAGTTCTTTAGCAAAGTATTCTTCTGAGCACAGTTCTTTGGCAACAATGTAACCCCCACAGGAGTCACACGACGTCGAGTCTACAAGATTCCCAAGGTTCGGCGTCGACCGCGAGGAGCGCTACGTCGAGCCTGGAGTTGCAACAGACCCCACAAGTACAGTACCTTGAGAAACGAAGAAAACGATGATCCACGGCGTCGAGATCGGCGTCGAGGCCGTGCCTCGGAGTCGGGTCAATCCGCAGCGGCGTCGAGGGATGTCGGGCCGGAGCAGCGCTCACGGCGTCGAGAAGGGCGTCGAGTCGATGCGATCAGCAGCGGCGTCGGGACGGGGTCGCTTGGAGGTAGAGCCGATACTCACTCCTCACTGGCGTCGATACCGGCGTCGAGACGGGGTCACTTGGAGCCGGGGCCGATACCCACTGCTCACTGGCGTTGCTGCTGGCGTCGATCGGGCCCGGCGGCCGGCGTCGAAGGCTCGGGACACTGGAGCCGTTACTCACGGTGTCGAGCTGGATTCGGCGGCGTCGGCGGCGTCGAGACTGCAGATTTCCCCTTGTGTACTGGAAACAACACTTTCCAGCAATTCAGCAAATGGTGAAGTCCTTTGGCCCTGTGACTTCAGCAGGAGACTGGCACTCTTCCAGTCCTTGGAGATTTCCTAGCAAGTGTTCAGAGAGTACACACCAAGTTCCTCTCTCCTTGTTCCTTGGCAAAAATAAAGAAGCAGCTTTCAGGTTCCTCCACAGCAAAACAGCACTCTGGCAGAAAGGGGAGGCAAGTCCTTAGATCAGCAGGCTTCTTGTCCTTGGTACAGGTTTCCTTGTCAGAAGTGATCTCAGTTCTTGGTTCAGGGGTCCTTCTCTTATACCCCTTTTTCCCTTTGTTCCCTTTGTCCAAGCAGGGCGATTCCCACCATCTCAGGTTTGTTGTGGGTGTTGCCAGGCAGAGGCACCTGGCCTATTCACTGGGCAGGGCAGAGTCCTCAGCCGCCCAGCAGGAGGCGGAGCCAGTATTGTCACTGGTAGGAGCAGGGCTATCAGTCGCCCAGCAGGAGGCGGGGCCAGTATTGTGTCAGGCAGGGCAGGCTACTCTTCCCTCACTCTACGTGTAAACGCCCCATTCACCCCACACTGACTCACTCAGACCTCTGGAGCCACTCAGCCCCTGACACACACACCAAACCAGCAGAGACCGGTAGATAGTTGGACAAGAAAATAGCCACTTTCTAAAAGTGCTATTTTCAAACATAGAATTTAAAAACCATCCATCCTAAAGGGTGTGTTATTAAATTCTGAGTTCAGGGATACTAAACTCGACTTGCTACCATGCTCCCTGAGTCAGATAGATTATAATGGAGTTAATAATCAGTCTGCCCAGTCTGGCCTATTGGAGGCAGGTAGCCCTTCAATAGTGAAAAACGAAAATGGCTGTAATTCACTATTAGGTCATGCCACATACATCAGGGCATGACCTACCTTTTACCAACAATGCACCCTGCCCTAGGGCCTACCATAGAGGTGTCTGAAATGTGGCAAAGGGAAGGTTTAGAGACTGGTAAGTAGGTTTCCTTACCAAGTCGACATGGCAGTCAGGGACTGCACGCAGGCGCCGCGGTGGCAGGCCTGAGACACATTTTGCACGCTGCTTCTGTGGGTGGCACAACCAGTGCTGCAAGCCCACCAGCAGCAGTTAACTTACACGCCCTTGGCACACGCAGTGCACTAGACTAGGGTCTGAACAGTAAGTCAACCAAGCCAATCATGGTAACACCAATCAACGTAACAATTTAGCATAGGGAGCACTTGCACTGTGGCACTGATCAGCAGTGGCACAGTGCCCAAAGCAATAATCCAGCAAAAACATCGTAAACAGAGGAGGCAAACAGAAAAAAATGGAGGAGAGACTCATGCCAATGATGCCAGGTCTAACACTCCTAATAATGTAGAGGTCAGGCTTAGCCTGTACCCACATGCATCATGCAAAGGTTGCTCCGAATGTTCACATAACTGTATGTGATTTTTGCTTTTATTCATCATGACTCAGTAAGCACTAATAAGTCCTTTAGATGTACGTATATCAGTTTTTGTATCTCATGTGTCTTTTGTGCAGCACTGTCGGAGCAACCGACATCAACTGCTGCACTATCTAAATTTAAATTTGAACACGCCCTGTATGATACTCTTACTGGTTTCCTAATGCATTGTTTCAAGCATTGCTGTTGCCTCAATACCCTACAGATTAAATGTGTCCCTGATCGTTGTGGTTTTATTTATTTTTTCCCTTCTTCCAAGGTTGTTTTTTGTAGATGTATGCCTACATAGTGGATCATTACAAGGTAAGCATGTTACCATCAATCAACCATTAAATGTAAAATTGAATCTCTATGTCATTCAACCGGCAGTGAGAGATATCCACATTCCTCCTGTTGCTGTTTGACCAATGACTGATGAGAGAAGCGAGAAGGCTCATAACTTTGTGCTAGAGGAAGTAGAGATAGTTAGGGGAGGGGGCTCCTCAGAATTCCTCAACCCACTGGCACAACATAAAATGGCTATGATAATATTTCTGCCGGATCTATCCTTAATTCTAATTCTGACGGTACTGCAGTGAACACTCTTCAAAATATGACATGAAATGATAGCGACATCAGAGCCACCACGTTTCTATTAATAATTGGGAAATATGTTGCTAAAGAAGCATATGATTACTGTTACACCCCCAGTATGTTCTACATTCAACAATATGAGCACAGCCGCACAATATATTCAAGATTCTATGTCCAATGCACACACTTTATTTAAAGAAAGGCCTGGGTCCTAGTAATACACTAGTAATGCGCTATTCACCAATCAGAACCATCAGATCATCAAAACACACAAGGTCACTATACCTAGATTTAATCTTATGGAAAAAGAAGGGCAGACAGTTGGATACTGAGGACAGACACTCTGGAGAACATATGATTCAGCCTAATTAACCAAACCTAACCCTCATATGTTTCAGAAAATCCTTACAATTGTATTTGGACAGTCATTAATAAATATGAGTGCAAGAACTGCAGACTAATGCCATGTGTTACGTATCAAGCTATGCATGCCACTGGGGCAGGCTGCATATGAATAAATAAAATTAGAAAAATGACTCACCTAATGGCCTTTTCCAATTCAGAGATGCTCCTTCTTATTGTATGGATTGACTTCAGTTTACCAGTCTTCATCCCATTCATTAAAAGAACATTCCCTCTCATGAACTCCTCTTTGACATTGGCTTCACAGGTCCAAGGAGAGCAAAGGAAGATCCAGTCTACTGTTTCACTGAACTTTATCTCATAGTATTCTCCAATGGAGCTTTCCCCTACTTTCGCTTTAGTATCACAAGTAACCCTACCCTTCCTTATCCGATCGTTACCCCAAAGAAAGTGCATCAACTTCGAAACCTTAACTAACCTTTCTCAATTGCTTATTTAATGCAACTTTCTACCGCTAAGCACATGGAAGAAGCCTTGAAGAGGTCTAAGGGTGACACACTGAAACAATATAACACCACTGGAAAAATATATGTAATTGCCAAAGGTCCAAATAAAATAAATTCGTTTTCTGTTTAGTGATATTATGAAGTAGCAAGCACAATGACTGCAAATTCCCTCAATAGATCACTCTAAAAAATATGTAGTCTGTCTTGATCCTATAGGTACATCGATTAGGGAATACTAATGTGCATATCAATAGCCAAACACACACAGGAATATGCAGTTGTGGATAAACCCTGGGCAATGAGTAATGTACAGCATGGAAATTTATTTCTTTGATATGCTGCTGTATGTTTGATTTTGTGGGTTTTTCAAAAAGTGCTTTATGTTGGGGTGTGCAAAACTGCAAATATGTTTGTAAAATTTCACAAAACGTAGACAACATCACATAAAGTTAGTATAGTGGTACGCTGCTTGAAAATTGAAAGAGAGATTATACCTTGCACTCTGAAAACAGCCTTTACAATTCGGTCATTACCATGGAATACCTTTACCACACATCCATAACCACGCATATGCCTTTACAACACATGCCCTTACTGCACAAATATTTACAACACATATACTTTGACCACGCATGCCTTTACAAGGAAAATGTAAGTATTTCGCAGGTAAGTGTATATATATATATATATATGGTGGGCAAGGGTATTTGGGTGGCAAGAGTATTTTTAGAGTTTAGGGTGGGTAAGGGTATTTGGGTGGTAAGGGTATTTTTAGGGTTTAGGGGTGGTTGAGTTTAGGGGTTGGAAAGTGATAAAGCAAATTTATATAGATATGTTACCTACTGGCAGTCGCCAGTAGGTAGTTATAGTTAGGATGTAGTTTCCATAGGAAGAACATGTTTTTATTTGTTAATGACCTTTGCATCATTTAATGAATGTTGGCAAACTTCTCAAAGCTTGATTGCTGATCACTTTAGCTGCTGTCTTGAACGTTTGGGGGGGGATCTGTCAAGTGGGGGCTGAGAAAAAGGGAGGTGTCCTAAAACACATTTTCCCTATTGTAATTTCCATAAGAGCTTTGGACACGGCTACAGCCCAAAGTGGTGAACAGAATTACACCAAATTTAGCATAAAAGTAAATGTTGGTCCAAGGAAGTGCCTTTTGTGATGTGGTGTAAATCCATTCCATAGTTGCAGAGTAATTTCAAGAAATGTCCTGTTATATCTATAGGGATGCGTATGACACATGACCCCTTCCGTCCTTGTGCTGAGAACTAATTGGCTGCGAAGACTTCAAACCAGGACGTGTTGAGCCGAGTCCCAATAAAAACATTTAAAAAAAGTAACAGGGACTTTTTCGTAAGGGAATAGAATTAAAAAAACCTTAGAAATTCACTGAACAAGACAAAGGTTACAGGGACATTATGGTTAGGCTTAGATTTCTCTCATACAAAACCAGTGAAATTCAGCAGTTATAGTTACCTGAGCCAACTATAACTTCCGTCCCCGGCAATGCACTGCTTATGAGTAATTGTCTGTGTGAATGGCTGTATGGGGGAGTGAGCGGATGTGTGAGTGCTTGTGTAGATGTGTGAATGGGTATATAAGTGGTGTGTGGGAATGTGAGTGAGTGTGTGACTGCTTGTATGGGTGAGTGAGGGGTTGTGTTGAGAGGCTGTATGTGTGAGTGAGTGGGTGTATGTGTGTAGGTAAATAAGGGTGTATGTGAGTAGCTATATGGTGAGTAAGTGGCTATGTGAGTGACTGCTCGGGTCAGTGAAAGCATGAGTGGCTCTATGGATGAGTGAATAGCTGTGTGAGTGGCTGTACAAGTGAGTGAATGGGTGTGTGAGTACCTCTGTAGAGGAGTGAGTGGGTGTGTGAGTACTGGTATGGGTCTGTGAAAGGGTATGTGAGTGGTTGTGCGGGTGTAACAGTGGATGGACGAGAGGTTGTACAGGAGTGGATGTGTGAGTGGTTCTGAGGATGATGTAATCAGTGATGTCATTTGAGATGTCATCAGTGGTCATCAATGATGTTACTGATCATGTCATGAGTGATGTAATACGTGAGATCATTAGCAGTGCAGTCTGGGGGCATAAGTTATCGTTTGCTCATGTAACTATAACTGCTGAATTTCCCTGGTTTTGTATGAGTGAAATCTGAGCCTAACTAAAACATCCCAGCAACCTTTGTTTTTTTCAGTGCATTTCTAAGTTTTTTTAACTTTATTTCCTAACCATAACATATCTGTATCCTTTGGTGAATTTCAATGTTTTAAAAAAAAATTATTTCCTTACTATAACCACTAACCTTTGACACCAAGTGTGTGTGTGAGTGCATGAGCGTCTCCTTAGGTGCATGAGTGGGTTCTTAAATGGGTTTGAGACAGCTTGAGTGGTGCTGTAAGTGGGTATATGAGTGTATGAGTGAGTGTGTCAGTTTCTGCTAAGGGTAGGCAGTAAACTCCACTTTGCCAGCGGAGTTTGCGGAGCTTTGCCGCTCCACTTGGAATGCGGAGTTTGGCAAAATATCTGCTGGCGAAGCAGCGTTTACAGGTATGCGCACCCCTAGACTTCATCCCCCAACCAGTAGTGCACCAGGAGGCCCCTTTCAAAAGCGATTGAGAAAGGGGGCATGGCCTCTGACGAGGTCTGAGCAATCCCATTGTGGGGACCCTTAGATGTCAAGGGGACTTCATCCTCCAAAGAGTAATGCACCAGGAGGCCCCTTTACAGAGTAGTAGAGAAAGGGTGTGTGGCCTCCAATGAAGTCTCAGAAATCCCACTATGGGGGCCTACTTGTGGCAACAATAGGGTTCTTGGCTCCGAAAGGGTGTGGTTGAAGGCACAGCCCTGAGGAAGGCATCAGGCATGGTGAGGGCTGTGGTTTCAAACCTACTGAGACATGGACGCAGCAGTGTTTAGCAGGACCTTCCCCAGTGTATGCTATTTGGATGGGTGCCATGACATCAGTGCATGGGCGGGGCTTAAGGGGCAGGGAAACTGAGGACAGACTGAGAAGGGCATCGGAAGGTTCTAGGGAAAATACACCATCAGGGATAGTCGCTGCTATGCTGGAATGGAGTGGTGAAGAAGCAGAGGACAACAGTGGAGAGGAGAAAGGGAAGGAAGGAGAATGGGGCAGATAAGGAATATGAGGTTGCAAAGAGACCCATGGTACTGGTTACCATAGATAACTGGATGGTGGCTATTTTAATACATGCCAGTGTGTACTGCAAAAAACACCGGGAACGATGTATGGCATTGGTCATATAAATGGATGTGATTCAGAATGCCCACATAATATTTGCAGGTGTTTGCGGGTGATATATGATAAGGAGTTCAGGGCTCGGCTAGCACAGGACACAGAAGGGAATTAAGGGGAACTTGACAATGATCTGTGGCTTCACACAATGGCACCCACCAGGCCAACATCCACAGTGATTACCGCAAGTGGTTTACCACCAGTGTATTGGCACTTTCAGGGCTGACCCCCCCAATAAGGGCTAAGAGCAATACAGACATGGCAGTAGGGGCTCAGGGAACATGTTGGGCATTTAATGGAGGATTTTACAATTGAGAATTCTGCAAAGTTTGTCACAAATGTTCAAAGTGTGGGGAGAAGCATCCTTTCACCCAGTGCAGGGTGGCGCCGGGGGGAGGACATGGCCAGCTAATGGGAATTTGCAGTAGTCTGAGCAGCTGGGAAGGAAGAGGAAGACAGAATCCCATGGGGAAAGTGCATACACCAGTTACATGGCATACACTGATATTTTGAATGCAGTGGCATGGTAACAAAGAGGATGCAGAGGTGCTGCTGTGGGGTTTCCGGTTGAGTTATGAGGGACCAAGGGAAAGAAGTGCACAGGGATTTGAGACCTGCAAAGGAACATGCAGGGTTTGTCTGGGCCAAGCTGCTTAAGTAGATACAGGAGGAGGTGGGTCCTTTTACGGAACATATACTGGACAATCTGATTGTGTCTTCTTTTGGAGTGGTGCCCCCCCAAAAAAGAACAATTTAATTTGATACAACATTTGTCATGGACAGAGGTTTGCTCTGTGAATGATTTCATTTCTGAAGAGCTATCTACTATAAATTATTCATCAGTGGATGTGTCAATTGGGTTGTTAAGGACAGTAAGCAGAGGAGCGAAAATGGTCGAGACCAATGTAAAAGCAGCCTTCCGGCCATTCCTGTTACACCCTGATCATTTTGAATTTCTAGTGATACAGTTCCAAGGAGTGGTTCATGGACAAGGCTTTATCTATGGGATGTCCAGTGTTCTATTCCCTAGTTCATAAATTCAGCATATTTCTTCAATGGCTGTTTATGTTTGTGAAAGGATGCAAGTTGGTGACTCTCTACCTAGATTACTGTTTCTTTGTGAGGGCTATGGGTTCAATTGAGTGTGAAAAGGTTTTTATGGGCTTTCAGACTTTGATGAAAGATATCGGAGTTCCATTGGCAGAGGAGAGGGTGGTTGGGCTGAATACGGTCCTTTCTTTCTTGGGGTTAGAAATTGATTAACTGAAAATAGAGGCAAGATTGCTAGAGGACAAGAAAAGTGTCATACTGCTGCTGTTGGATACCATTTTGGCAAAAAGAAAGTGAGGGTGAGGGATGTGTAAAGTTTTGTTGTGCCACTTAAACGTCACATGCAGAGTACAACGGGTGGGAAGGGCAATCTGCAGTAGATTGATTCTATTATAGCCAGGCTTGTCGCTTCCACATCACTGGTTCAGGCTTTCAGCTGGAGTGCGGGCCGACTAAAGAATGTGGTGAATATTTCTAGAGTGTTTCAATGGCATCTTGTTGGAGGGGCTGGGAGAAGAAACTGAATGTAACATTGAGGTGTTTTCGTGAACAACATGAGGGTCATGTTTTGGCCTCTTTTGCAAGTGAAATGATGTGCAGTAAATAGCCATATGCATGGTTGAATGGGGAGTGTAGCATATTATTCTTAGAGATGTTTCTCCTGGGGATGCTTTGGCCTTGAGAGGGGTATATTTGTGAACAAGAAGGTGCTGTTTCACATAGACAACATGGTGGTTGTGAACATTGCGAATATGCAGTCAGCAAGGCATCTGAAGATGTGGCACTTGCTGTGGGTGTTTATTTTGGGCTGTTTGCAGAACAATATTGTTTTTTGGGCAGGGCACGCAAGCCCCAGGCATTGACAATGAAATTGCAGATGCTTTGTCTTGTTCACAGTGGAAGAGATTCCATAGGCTAGCAGATGGTGAGTAAACGAGAATGCCTCTGGAACTCTGGCAGATAGGAACATGATAATGTTGGAGTTGGTGGTGGGCTCTCTGGCTCCACAGACGTGCCAGACATCTGAACAGGCATGGAAGACATTTTTGCAGTTAGGGCAGAGAGATGTAGTGGTGTTACTGAAAAATGGAGAAGGCAGGAGGATGTAGTACATTTTACCCTTGTTTTCATTGAGAAATGTTATCAGAGGTGACCATTATGGTTAAGTTGGCTGGTTTAGCATTCGTTAGCAAGTTATGTTGGGATTATGAACCTAGTGTAGGAGAGTGAGGCTGGTGAATTTTGGATGGGTGGACAAGACAGAGAGGGTGGGGGGCAAAGTAAGTCATTCAATAGCATGGCCGGTATTGTGGTGGGTTGCAGGTAAGTTCCCGGCAGTATGCAATGAAAGTCATGAGATCGCTGTTTTCTCCCTCATTATGGTGTGGATGTTCGTTGGAGCCTTTAGAGCAGTTCACTGGTTCCCAAACCTTTTCGACCTCCCGCTCCCTTGACCCATTAGCCATTCCCCATGGCTCCCCACTGTTACATTTTTGGGAAGATGGGGGGACTGCAAGCTCGACCTCTGGAGTACCTGCATTTTTCTCCCTTAAAATAAGTGGGATGAAGCTGATGAAGGTATTATTATAATCATATATGCAGGGTGTTTCGTACTACTAAGGCGGTGCCTCTAATAAAATATTCCTAGTTGCACTTCTTTGCCTATGCCTTTTTTTAGAGTACCCTCTCAAACTTTTTTATCCCACTAACAGTGCTAGATTGCACCCCTATGCATGTAGGCTCCATTGCTAAAGGGTTTCTGTGCTTGAAGATTATTTGCATGCACTTCCATTTCTACCCCTGTCATACGTGCCTTCACACCTGTCTCAGAAGGGTGACTCTCGATTTTTTAAACCACATACAACTTTATTTTTGCTGTCTCCTTCATAAAATTGCCTCCAAATCAATACAAGCCAAAAAAATTCCTCTGTTTTTTTTTCAACGTACTGGAAGTACCTATGGTTCAAGTACAAGTGTCAATACTTAATGTGTTTAATAGAAAGGACAACTGTACTTTCCTGATATCATGCACTGTTGTAAAATGCTTTGGAAAAAAACACAACTATTAATGAGTCTACCAAAATAAATCAGGCATCTTCCGCATACTGTGGGAGTATTGGAACGTGGGGATCCAGTGGAATATGGAGGTCATCTCCCTCAACATGCCCTCAATTAAGCACTACATTTACAGCTTTAGTCATGTCATTTATAAATCATCTACATCATGCTTTTAAATCTAATTAGTTTAACTGAAGCCAACAGTCCCTTCAACAATAAGTGCATTAAAGTGCTAGGTGCGCGGCTCTCCTGGCTAGGTTTGACGGCTCCCCAGGGAGCCACGGAGCACAGTTTGGGAAGCACTGCTTTAGGGTGCCAAAGCTGTTGGAGTCAAAGACATTAAGAGGAGTGAGATACAAGTGATAGGCAGGAAGGTCTGGAGATCACCATGAGTAGATCGAAGACAGGTTAGAGGCAACAGAGGTGGAAGTATTCTTGAGAGCTTATCCCTTGGTGTGTTTTTGCCCAGTGCTTTGATGGAAGAGATATCGGATGATAAGGGTGAACAGTGGGGGATGGATATTTTCCCACAAGGATGGTCAAGGGTAATGTGTTTCAGCTGCTAGCAGTGCCACAAAAGGAGTTAAGAGCCCTGGGTTTGCACCGAGAAGACTCTGGCATGGATTCCTTACGCATTGTCGCAGTGACAGAAGCAGGCAAGAGAGGCTGGGAGGCCGGCAAAATGAAACAGATGATCATCAAACTGTTTTTTTCTGGTTCTTTTTTTTAAGTTCTGTGCCAGGTCCCTTGTGCAGTAGGATGATGGTCTGCCTTTGTGGTCACTCTTTTGAGAAATGGGTAAAACGACATGGTGATATGGCAGACAGTTGGGGTTGCTACCCACGTTAAATAATATGCTGGGCAAAGACGGGTATCCTAATTTGTGGGTATTACATTTAGGGGAAAACAATTTGGTAAAGGTGAAAGGCTTAGTGTTTATTAAGGAAATGAAGAAGGACTTGAAAGCGGTCAAGGCCCTGCGTTGTGGCCAGGGGCTTAATATGGACGGAGCTGATTCCTAGGAGGGTGTGCAGAGGGGGCAGACAAGCCAGAGGCAATTGACAGTGGGCAAAGAAAGGCTGATAGAGAGACGAGAACATTTTGCAAGGAGGAGGGGGTAGCTAGAGTGTGTCACCCAGAAATTAAGTTTGAAGGAAAGGATTTCTTTGGGATGACGGAGCATACTTGGTGGTGTCATGGGAATGGATTTATACTTAATGCAGCTGAGGGAAGCCATTGCCGAGGCATTGCGGGTGGAAATGTGGATAGCATTAATGTTGCATACAAACAAGGTTAGTGGTGTGACAGAAACACTTCGGCACACTGTTTTCTTTTTCTGAGTGTACAGACATTTTTACAACAAGTTGAAGGGGGAAAGACTGCCTCAAATGTGGAGGCATGCGGGAATGGGGTAAGGTTGGCATTTCAGTTTTACACTTGAAGTTCAATGTTTGCAGTTGCAAGAGGTTAAGCATGGTTGTATGCAAGAACTGTGTTGGGGATGGTTATTTAATGGAGGGGGGAAAAGAGGTTAGTGATATGCGGTGTTTAGTGACACCTGTTTAGCCTGTACGGCTAAAGCCAAGTTTAATGTTATTGTGATGCGCACCTGCTTTATAAAAGCAGCCTTTTCCACACACTTAAGAGTCAAGATTGATTTGTGATTGCGCCATTTCACCCAAGAACACGTTTCTGCCTATGTGGAAACATGCCAAGAAAATTGCTGCGAAAAAAAAACTTACCTAGAGGAGAAGAAGAAGGCGGCAAGGTAAAAGTGTTATTTATGAGAATATGAATGTGTAATGGTTAAAAGTGGTCATCAGTAACATACAGCTGCTCACAATGCTCCCCATGTTTGTAAGTGGGGGCATTTGCAGACTGGATGGGTCTGGTGGCATCTCCTAGCATCACTGTCTGGCAACCCATTTACATTGGGAGTTCCTCAGATGCGTGCATATAACTCACCGCCTCAATTACACCAGACTCGTGCACCTAAATCACTGACATGCGTGTGCCTACGATGCTGCTCCTCCAGATCTGTTACACATGAATTT
The DNA here is from genome assembly GCF_964204655.1 of Triturus cristatus. Classification (NCBI taxonomy): domain Eukaryota; kingdom Metazoa; phylum Chordata; class Amphibia; order Caudata; family Salamandridae; genus Triturus; species Triturus cristatus. The sequence goes on from NC_140591.1 coordinate 487,246,967, forward strand.
CACTTTATGAAATGGCCACAAACCAACACATTGACTACAAAAAACAGTACACAAATATTTAAAGAAAATCTGGACTTCCAGAATCCTTTTCTCAATGTCTCCCCTCACCACCTCTCTACTTGCATTCCTTGCCCTCCACTCCCTGCCCTTCCCTGCTGCTGCTCACTTACCCTGCCTCAGCCTGCTTTTCCTGTAATTGGCCCATATGCTAGGATCCTATTTTGATACATCAAGCAGCAGGCACATCAATAATGTTTTACTACTGAAGGGAACGATGCTTTCAGGAGCTGAAATGTAATGGAGATCATTGCAGTGTTTGATGTTCATCTTTTAACAGTGAGGTGGGACACTGTTCGAGGTCAGGGAGGCAGCCAGAACATTCTTCTGGTGTTCTGCCTGAACCTAGATGTTAGAAACTGCACTGCACAGTTATCCATGATTAGGATAAACTCTGTCTCAACGCAAGACAACACCACAAACTTTGGGAAGAATCATTGCCTGCCTAGCAAGGGTGTGCGGCTAGATCGCAAAACGTGTTTGTTTGGCGCTATTTCATATTCTTGGTAATAAATAAGACAGTGCTTGTAAAACACCTTTCACCACCATATTATGAAAGTCGATTTCTAGAGGTGGTAATGTGTAACATGAATGTTTGTTCATATTTGTTGTGTGTCATTTTATTCTGACAATGACATTTTTTTCTTGTGCGGTAGTGCTTCTAGTTCTATGCTGGATTATAGCAATGTGCTGTTGTGTTCTACTGTGGTTGTTTTGCTGTGTTCACATTCAATTCGTTTGTTGTTTTCAGCCCTGCTGCTTTAATTGTAATGTTATGTTGTTTTCTGTATGATATTGTGTTAAGTTCTGTTGTTTACTATAGGGATGGCAACAAATACTGCTACATTTTCATAACAATTGTTAGATTGTATTGTGCTTGTATTTTGGTAGCACATATAATCCCAGAGAAGGAGTCATGAAGTTCTCTGTGGCAAGTACCTTGCTAATTAGGGGTGCGTAAAACTCACGTATTTTGCTGTAGCGTAATTCTGCAAAATTACTGCAAAATTATGCGAAATTCTGTGTATATGCAAAATACATCCCACACTCAAAAAGACACTGGAATGATCTGTTCAGGTTAGAATTCAACTCTAAAATTTAATTTTGAGTTGATTTCCTATTAAAGTTCTCTCTGAAATTAAGTGATAGAGTGTAGTGGTGCAACCTTGTAATTTTACCTAAATTTTGTCATATGGAATTACCAAAATAATGCCAATTACACCGATGTAATCAGTATGAGTCTTGTGCTCTCAGGCAAATCATACCAAGCATTTACTTGAGGTATTTTTGTTTGATAGGTTAAAATAATTGAAGTGAGGTGTAATCAGCAGTGGGGGTGGGAATGTGAGTACATACCGATGGTTGGTGGGATGAATAGATAGAGGACATTAAGTTTTGTTAGGAAAAGAAGTGAGAAGACATCAGAGATCTGTCTAGATAGACTGCATTGCATTTCTGCATTGTGTTATAAATTTTCTTTGGCTGATAATATGATGTTGGTGTTCTGGGTGTGTGCCAATTGTGGAAATGCATGGTGGACTATGTCAGAGTTCACCAGTTAACAACAATGTGTGGCAGATCTCTCCAGTCTTGGCTGACTAGTATTTAGAGTTTAGTTTGGTAGGTTAGTATAGACTGTTTCTGTGCCCTTCAGTTGCAAACAAGAATTCAGAGAACCTTTCATAGATTAGATGCTTGTTCATTTGAAGTTTAGGGATCAAGCTATGAACTAGTATATAGTATCTTAAGGCTACACGGATTACATAAGATTGAGAGCAGCAGGACCATCAGAAAGATGAAAGCTGATGTCCTCTATCTTGTGATCAGAAGTAGAATGGATTGATCTTGGTGTTGTATCGGAATAGGGAGTTGATGTCCCAATGATGAATTCTCCGTTTGGAATTCTAGGTGAATTCTACCTGCAGCATCTAGCTGCCTACTTGATGTATTGGTGGGATGTACCCAGAGACTAGTATGCTGGCTGCAGCCAGAAGTGAAAATCACTTAGATCCCTGTCGAGGGGGTGAAGCCAGGGATGTGAAGTTGATCCAAATCTGTACCAAAATCTTAGAAACCTATTTTTAAACACAACTTTTTTTGAAGCTCGTGCCTATAATGCCCCGTGGTAAGCAACCATTTGCCATCTTCGATGTTAGTGAACTAGTGCCAATCTGCGAGTCCGAACACTTTATGTGATATGACCACTCACCGTAAACAAATCAGTACAGTAGCCCTGGTTGGATTTTAAGACTTTGCCCTCTATTTTTATTCAATACTACAATGATTTTGTTTACATAATGCTTTTGTGTAAAGTGGTGGCTCTTTTAAGGTAAGTAGTTCAGTATGCCTGGTAGCATATATCAAAACCTTTCAAATTCTTTAAGGGGACGTTTTCCATTTCTACTACTCTTTAGCTCTTAATCTGGCAGCTTCTATATCCTCTTGATATTCCCAACCATCCCAGGATCCAGCAGACCCATGATATATTCAATTTATGAGTAGTACGTGAACATGATGTCAAGTAGCTGAGCTATAGCGCTACTTTGAAACAGCGTCTATTTTTCCAATGGTGTTTTAGCTATAACCCAACTGCAGCTCTGCATGCTTTTTTCACATGTATTTTGTGTGCAGGCAGTCAGAAATAATCTCAGCTACACACACCAGAAACCAACATACATCTGTTTCACTTGAGATATAATAAGCATATATTTGCAGTGTTGACTCTGGCATGCAATCGGTCAACTAAAAATATTTCTGATAAAGGCAGCATCTAGCGAGCAATTACAGAATAATATGGCGCATTCATTAGAAATAAGATGAAATAATTGATGATTATAATAAATAAAAAAATCATGCTGTTTCAGAAAATCATTAAAGAAAATGCACACAAGCTTTGGGGGCAACATGCAATCTAATTAGCTTCCAATGATCATTTGTATAAGCAGATTATTTCTGAAATCTCCGCAGTACATAGCCGCAGGTTTGACTTTGGCCACCGGATACATTAATCTGCAGTCTCAACCATGTAATCACAAGGGTCTCAGTGGCTGTGTCCAATGTTCTCTAAGCACGCCTCTTAGCCACAGCTGTCTTAGTTCCAAAAAACATGAGCGACAGCTAAGCAAAATGTCCAACAAAGCTCAGGTATCTAACAATACCCTGGTCGGCTTCCTACTGAGGTTGATTCACGAAAAAACCAATGACTGCGGAAGTGACATCACATAATGTGTACCCCTAGATGACATTAAAAACACCTAAATACCTGCATTGATGTTAGTTTACTAACAAAATAAAATAAATTAGAATAAGGTTGGATTTTTATCCCCATGCCTGTCCACTCAACAGCCCCTTGTTTGTAGTAGATCAGGTAGCTGAAAAGTAAAGGAGTGACATCCGCAGGAAATAAACATGTCTCCTACAGCTCTGTTTAGTCCCTGTTCCATCTGCAGCCTTCATTACTCGTGAGACCAGGGGTAGTGAGGACAGTGCCTGGAGTACTCTAGGGCAGGGCCTCGTTAACTTCTGCTACTCTGTCTGCTACTAATTGGCATTCATGCTTCCTCGACTTAGAGCAGTGTGCTGCTGAGAATGTAGGTATGATGACCCTTAGCCACAGACAAGGTAGATTTCATTTTACCTGCAAACGTGTGCTAATTAGGTCTGGTATGTATCACAGTGCTAATTTTTAATTAGACTAATACATATTTGCAAAACGATACCTAATTCTTGCTATGAATACTGTAAAAACAGCTGATGGTTTCATTAGCGTGGGTGATTCATATTTGACCTAATTCATTTTTCTCCATAATGATATCTCTAAAATATCTATAAATCAATTAAAAGATACCCCCCCCACACAAACACACACCGAGCAAGGGCACTATTTATAACCAATACTATCAAAAACGGTGAAAAAAGCGGGCAGTTCATCCTCCAAAAAGTGACATTCTTCGACTAACCACAGAAATGCGGAGTCTTAATGATCTGAGTTTATGAGTTTATTGAGCATCAGATTGTTCAAGGGGTGGCTGGTGTCTACAGTGTAAGAGCTCACAAAACACCCAGCTTTATCTTGCCATTAGGTGTAGTGCACCTAAGAGCCATTCTTCTTTCCACAAGATGGAGGACAGTGTGAGATTCAATGCTGAATTACGGCAATTATTATGACACACTAGTAGGCAATAAAAACCCCAAGTAAATCACCATAAACCTCCACATCTGTGCTCAAGTGCGAAGGCCAGATCTTCTTACCAGTGATCTCAGCTTCCACCTTAGAAATCGCTCCTAACAGCATGAGGTAAGGTGAAGCACACTAAGACAATCCCTTAACCATGATTGGATTAAAATAGGTAAAGGTGAGAGAAATGAATGAGCACATATTTCAGCCATGGCCTGGGAGCGTGTCAACAAGGGACTCAGAGCCCATCTCCTTGGGGCCGCTGTGTCTAACGGCATTTTAGACAATGCTGCTATGAAGTTGTTTTTTTGGCTGTCTGTTTCTCTCACTGTCCTCTCATATGCCTTCATCTTCTCCAATTGTTCATGGTCTTTTTCCACTTCTCCAATTGTTCATGGTCTTTTTCCACTTCTCCACTTGTTCATGGTCTTTTTCCACTTCTTGCACTGCTCACTCTCTGTGCACTGCACTTCCATTGCCCGATTGTTCTAGTTTATATACATTGTCCTCCTTAAGTATGTTATTTTCGATCTGATTCTCCATTTATTGTCTTGCTCAACACCCCAATTCACCAACTATCTTCCATGGAAGGCAGTCCCTTTTGTGTTATTACATTGGCAAATTTCAGTTCTATGGCCCAACCCTCTTCCCGGGACAGATTCGAGCCTTGTCCTATTAACTTCTAAATTTCCAGAAGGAATTAACAAGAAAGCTTCCAGTAGGGAGGAACAGATTGTCATCGCTCTAGTAATTGGGTAATTTCCCACATCGATGAGTCCTGTTGGGATGTGAGACTTCACATGAGGTCACTGCCTGCCATAAACATATTTGTGTAAGCAGAGTGAAACTAGGGCCAGCTGAACGATCCGTTTTAGTGGTCGCAAACGGGAATTCTGCCAGTTTGCAAATCCTAATAAAAAGGGTTGTAGCATGTACCAAACCTATTTTGTGAGTCGGTACCCAATTACCAACTTGTAGAATAGGTTTTGCGAGTCACTGTTAGGAAGGGGCGTGCCAAGGCCATCCCTTCCTACGAGCGAGTCTTAGGGGGATGTAAGATTGTTTTGCGACCCCAAATGCTTTTGCAAAACAATCACAGTTACCACCAATTTCAAATTGGTGGCAAGCCAGTTGCATAGCAGACCCCTTTCCCTTTGTGATTGGCAGCGAACATTTTTTTCAGAGCAGCCAGTGGTCGAACAAACCACTGCCTGCTCTTAAAAAATGAAACTGAAACGTTAAATTTTTATTTTTTAACTGCATCCCGTTTTTCCTCTAAGGAAAATGGACTGCATTTCAACAAAAAAAACTGTTTTATTGAAAGAGCAGTTACAGACATGGTGGTCTGCTGACCCCAGCAGGCCATCATCCTTGTGAGTGCCGACCATTCACAGTGGGTCGCAAAATGCGAGCTGTCTCATGAATATTAATGAGTCAGGTCCTTTGTGACCCATTTGGAAATCCCAAACAGTGTCTCAGACACTGTTGTACACGAGTGTTTGCGACTCGCAATTTGTGAGTAGCAAAAATATGAAAATTGTTAGCCACAAACACTGAAGGTCGTACATCTGGCCCTAAGTTATAAATGTAATATGCGTATACATCTGTGCAGTTTTATCATTCTTCTGAACTACTTTAGATGCAATAAACTAAATCTAGAATACTTATTGTTGGACAACTTTGAACTGATTTGCAGTCTTAGGGTATGGTTACACTTTGGTTGTGAATGTTTTGTTCATGAAAAGTCAACAATTTTAGAAAGTACTTTAGCGCGTGGTGGATATAGGACACTTGCAATAAACTGCATCACACTTGTAGTTTACCTTATTTTTAAGAGATGGGAGAGCTACTAAGTTTCCAACAGAGGAGCCTCAGCTGGTTTCGATGTCAGAAACCCCTTGTCGTGCTCCATCTGCAACAGCCTAACCAGCTCTTCCACACCAGGAGGCTCCACTTTTAGTGCAGACCTCCCAGTTCTTGATTAACAGCTGAACTGGCTCTGAAAAAAAATCCTGCAAATCAGGGACATTCCTTTTTTGTTTTTCAGAAACAATGCTGAGCAGGCGGCATGATGGTTATATACCATCCTGTGCAAGGATGATGTGGAGCCTCTAGCTTCGATTTTGGGTAAAACATTATTGGAAACTATGACATCATTTGAAAAGGGAGATCCCATCAGAACAGGAATCATGCCCATGTGGCTTTAAAAAAGCAAAAAAGATATCAAAATACATATTGGCAACGACACAAAAAGCTTGACAAAAAAAATGAACATAGAAAACGGATTGAAGGGAAGCGAACTAAGAAAATATAATGATAAATGGAGTGAGATAAGAAATTGAAGATTCAAATGAAAGATTCAGAGAGTAGGAAGTACTTTAAAAAAAGGTTCTCTATGGTGGCCATGTATTTTTTTTAAAAGCTCATAAAACATGCTGGCCAGATCTGAATAGCAGTTTCCCTAAAAGTGTTCCTGCTGACGCAGCAGGAACATTTTAGTTGAAAATACCCCACCAAACTGACAGACGCTCTATCTTTGAAAGATGGGCTTTCACCAAGGATGCTGGGATGGCCCACTTCTGTCTGGTTGTTTTGGCATCCTATCTGTCATGCCCCTACAATTCATTAAATCCAATTTCTAGTGAGTTGAAAAGTCGCTTTTTTTACATGTGGAAGTTTTACTTTTTGATAGTATTGTTGCCTTCAAAAATATATTTTTGAAATGTATTATTTAAGCTATCCTTGAAAACCTGAACATATTGCAATGAGGATATGCTTCCTCAATTTAACATGGTATGTGGCCTTGCAACTAATCTCATTTTTCTTACTTTTTTATAGCTAAGAATACTTCACTGCTCGTCTACATAGACATGACCAAGGATTTAGCTCACGATGAATGTTAATTAGACTGGAACGTGAGCTTATGGCGCAGCATCCTTTTCAACAGAGACCGGTGGAACCACCGTACAGATCTGTATAGTTACCCTCACCTTTTATGCTATTACACTGCATGGAATGCATGTTAGATTAGTTATTGTATGCCATTTACTCAGTTCTTTTTTTAAGTTTAAAGAAAAGTTTATTGGAAATAAACATAAGATAGAGCAATAATACAATACAGTATAAGTCAATGGTACAAAGTAGAAAAAATATTGCGTACAATAAGGAAAGAAAAAGTAAGAAAAGGAGAGAAGAAAAAGGAGATAGGAAGGAGAAAGAAAGAGAGAGAGGAAGAAAAGTAAACAGATAGAAATATCATATGCTTATATCACTGAAAACATTGGTCTAATATACAACACATATATCATATTGATCTCACTACTACAAACTTAATTATATATTGAGAATAAAGCACAAAATACAACCATATTAGACTGATTATAATCTATGGAGGCTTGGAAACTTCTTCTATAACTGGAGTATGCGATGGCAACGATTGAGCAGACACATTTAGAAAGTTAGTCACAGGCAGCCACAGTAAGTCACGTTTAATGGCTAATGTAATCGGGTGAACATAGGCTCTATCTAATCGATGGTTATAGCAAACTCCATACCACCAGGCCTGAAAAGAAACATTTGAGGCATTTTTCCATGATTTGGTAATTTGTTGAAAGGCAACAGCAATAAGTAAATCAATAATGAGGATATTAAGGGAGGTGGAAGAGGACCAAACCTCCGCAACACTACCGAGAAAAATATGGACAAAAGAAAATGGGATTTGCGTATGAAATATTTTATTAATTTGTTGCCAAACCCTAGACCAAAATTGATGAATAACTGGGCAAGTAAATAACATGTGCATAAGGTCTGCAACCGGGGCCGGGCATGACCAACAGGTAGAGGGAGATAGATGATTAATTTGATGAAGTTTAGCAGGAGTGAGTAAGAGTCTGTTATATAAAAAGAACAGTGTTTGTGTGGTATTTGCTGCCCTAGAAGATTTCCGAAGTTTAATCCAAATTTTATCCCAGGTTGAAGTGGAAAAGGATGTAGATAAATCAGACTCCCAGCTAGACTCAACTGCAGATTTATTACGGGACTGACCAGTGGATCTTAATTTGTTATAAATTTGAGAAGCTGAGGTGTTCCCTGTTAAGAATGAGATTGGAACTGGAGAGGGGGTGGTCTGCACAGAAGAAGTCATAAGTTTATCGTAAGAACTTTGAGCAGCTAGCGTCAATAATATATATTTAGGGTGATACGAAAGAGGGAGGGAATAACACGATTGTAGTGTAGAGAAGGGTATACAGGTATCACCTAGAAAAAGCTGATGTGTCCACTTAAGACCAAGATTGAACCAATCTTTCCAAAAAATAGTCCGGTTTTTAATCCTAATATGATTGTTATACCAAATCGGAGAACGTAAGAACCTATTTCGGACATCTAAACCATCTAACATAATAGGATGAAATATTTTACGCGTATGCATAAGAATGGGGAGAGAAAATTTTTGGGGAGTGTTAGATAAAGACAGAAATTCGTCAAATGAGAAAGGAGTAATGAAATGAGATTCAATTTCTACCCACAAAGGCAAGGACAGCAAATCTGTTGCATTCTGTGATAGTACTGCAGAGGAATTCTTCAGGAAGAAGGAGGTATGATAAGATGCAAAGTCGGGAAAATTAACACCACCCAAGTGTTTAGGTTGTTTGAGCTTGGAAAAAGACATCCTAGACTTTTTCTTTTGCCACAGAAATTGCGAGAGAATAGTATATATTTTTTTGTACCAGGATTTGAGAATGTTAACAGGAAGATTGGACAAGAAAAATAAAATTATAGGAACCAAAATCATTTTTATAGAATCCAATCTACCCCACCAGGATAAAAACAAGGGGTGCCATCGCGTTGTAGAGTCGGATAAAGTTGACAGAAGATTTTTAAGATTGAGCGCTACAGTATCTTTAATAGATGGAGTGAACCATAGGCCTAAATATTTAATCTTCGCAGGACTCCAGTGAAAAGAGGAAGACACAAAGTCAGCATGGAAACAATACTTATTTAATGGAAGAATTTCGCATTTGTCTACATTCAGCTTGTACCCTGAGACCGAGGAGAAAGCAGAGACTTCTGAGAGGAAGGCCGGTAAAGAAGACTGGGGGTTAGAAATAAATAAAAGAATATCATCGGCATAAGCCGAGATTTTTAATTGCTGATCACCATATGGAAAACCAGAGATGTTCTTGTTCATCCGGATTTTAGATAAGAAGGGTTCTAGGGTCAGGATAAATAAAAGCGGACAAAGAGGACAACCCTGTCTGACTCCTCTGGGTAATGGGAAAGACGAAGAAACTAATCCATTAACCAGAATAAATGATTTTGGGAAAGAATAAAGCAATGAAACATAAGATAGAAATTTAGGGCCGAAACCAAACCAGGTAAGGGTCGAAAAGATAAACTGCCAGTTAACTCTATCAAAAGCTTTCTCAGCATCCAAAGCCACGGCTGCTAGTGAGGAGTGATGGGAATGAGACTTACTGAGTACATTGAAAAAGAGACGAGTATTATCCGAGAGGTGGCGACCTTTAATGAAACCACATTGTTCTTTGCCTATTAAGTGGGGTAAAATATTATCCAGACGAAGCGCAAGAATCTTCGCGAAAATTTTATAATCCAAATTAATTAAAGAGATAGGTCTATAATTTTTACATAAGGAATGGTCTTTACCTTCTTTAGGAAGAAGACAAATTAGAGCCTCTTGAAATGAACCGTCAGAACTCCGGGAAGCAATAAATAATGAGAATAATTTAAGTAATTTGGGGATAAGTAAATTAGAAAAATGTGTGTAGAATTCTATTGTAAAGCCGTCCGGACCCGGAGCTTTCCCCTTTTTAAGCGACTGAATAGCCTTAAGAATATCTTTAGCTTGTATATCAGATTCTAGGGAAGAAAAATCCACGTTCAAAGAAGAAGGAGGAGGAGAAATGGAGGCTAAATACTGATCAATATCAGATAGAAGGGGTGGAGACTCTGGGGTGTATAATGTTTTGTAGAAATTGGAAAATTCCAAGAGAATGTCTTCGTCCCTATGAAGCACAGTATTAGATGACGATGAAATAGATTCAATTTTGGTATGTTCTTTTTTAACCTTGAGGTACTTAGCCAGGAGATTACCGGATTTGTTTTGTGCAGTGTAATATTTAGCACTAGATTTAAGCAAATACAGATTTGCAGAGTCAGTAGACACTTTGTTAAAAGAAAGCTTAGCGTTAATGAGTTCTTTTAGAATAGATTGGCTATTTGACATGTAATAAAGGTGTTCTAACTTTTTAATTTGTAAGTTGAGTGATTGAGATGAAAGAAAGGCTGCGCGACGTTTTTGTGCAACGAAGGATATGATGAAGTCCCTAGAGGCAGCTTTGAAGGAGTCCCATATAAGTTGAGGAGATAGTTGAGTAGATTCATTCTCCTCAAAAAATAAGGAGGCAAACTCGAGAAAGGCTGGTGTGAATTTAGGATCCAGTAAAAGGGAATTATTAAACCTCCAGCGTCTGGACCCTTTAGTGGGAGGGAGTAGATCCAAACTCAAGGAAACGGGGGCATGATCAGAAATCAATATAGATCCTATGTCCGCCCGGGAAGTGTGCTGAAGTAGGGCCTTGGAAATAAAGAGGTAGTCTATTCGGGATTGTGAGGAATGGGCAGGTGAGTAGTAAGTATATTCTTGAAGTGTGGGGTGGCAGAGTCTCCAAGAGTCTACAAGAGCTCTTTGAGAAATAGTGGAAGTGAATTGGGAATGTGCAGCGGAGGGGACAAATTTGGATTTAGAATGCCTGTCAATAAAGGGGTCTACAACCATATTACAATCCCCACCAAAAACCAAATATTCGTCAGTGCATTGCATTAAAAGAGAAAGAATTTGGGGCCAGAACAATTTATGGTGTGTGGTAGGAGCATAAACGTTAAAAATAGTGAGAGGAACCTTATTAATCAGCAAAGAGGTCATAACCCATCTACCATCAGAGTCATTGTCTTGCTTTATGAGGTGAACATCCAAGCGTTTATGGCAAAGAATGGCAACCCCATTGCGTTTTCCTGAGCCCGGAGATGCAAAAACTTTGCCCACCCAATTTCGCCGTAATTTAGTTATCTCAGTATCCTGTATATGGATTTCCTGCAGAAGAGCAATGTCTCCTTTTAAATTTGCAACATGTGACAAAACTCGTTGACGTTTGATAGGAGAACCCAAACCTTTAACATTCCAAGATATAATGTTTAACGACATTTAAATCTTTATAAACTTAGCAAAAACAATTCGTTAAAGAAGTTGCCATGCATGCAAGCAAAAAACATGTGAAGAATGCAGTAAAATACAGAAAAAAGGTATTATTGTAGCGAGATAGCAATAAGACACATAGACGATCGTAAGATAGCGAAGAAAGAAATGAATTACATAAGAAACATAAAAGATAAGCCGAAAATATAAATGGAGCAGAGGAGAAAAGAGAAAAAGAGGGAGAGAGCGAAAATAGTGGGAAGGAAAGAGACAGAACAAGAATAAGAACAATAGAGATGCCATACAAAAAATAGAAAAAATATACCACAAACGAACAATCATGTTGGGGTAGGTGGAGCCACACGAAGGAGGCCAGACGCCGGATGAGGGATCGCAGGACGAGGGGCACACGCAAGACATCATCCAGGATGAACGAAAAAACGAAGAAGGTAAGGGAACACAGAAACCGCAACCTGTTAAAGGGGAATATAAGAACAATAATTAACAATAGTTAACATGGGAAGCAACATAACTCCAACGTATACACATATGGGAAACATAAAGAAAAGTCAGAATTGAGGGCAAATAAGAAACAAACTATGAGCAATTGGAACTAAAGCATTCAAATCAGATCATGGCTTAGAGATGTCCATAGAGACTCCACTACATGAGTTCAAAAATCTTTGAAGCACTTCAGGGTCCTCATAGTTGGTTGTTTTGTTATTGTAAGTTACTTTGAACAGACAGGGATGGAACAAGCCATAACGAGCATTCATGCTGCGAAGTACTGGCCTCATATCCAAAAATTTCTTGCGTCGATCAGCCGTAACCTTGGCATAATCTTGGGCAAAAAAGAGGTTAGAGCCGTTCCAAGTGATCTTTCCCTTCTGTTTGGCAGCGTGCAAAACCTTAAGAAGATCAGTATATTCTAAGAAGTACAAAATAACTCCTCTAGGTTTTGCTGAGGAAGATGAAGCATGAGGACTCTGACCCAAACGGTGTGCACGTTGAATATTTAATGGAGGAGATGCTGAAAAACCAAGAAGTGTAGGAAGGAAAGACTTAAAATAAGATATCGGATCAGAACCTTCAAGTCCCTCAGCCAGGCCATAAATGCGCAAATTGTTGCGCCTATTGCGATTTTCTAACTGCTCGACCTGTTGTTTGAGGTGATCGACTTCTTTGTGAATATGAGGAACTTGAGCAGCAAGATCTTGAACAGTATCAACACGCTTCTCCAGAACGTCGACCCTTTGCACAGTATGAGACCAGTTATCTTCCAAACTCAACAGACGGGTGTTAGTTTCCTCCATATATGGTTTGAGGGCACGAATCTCCTCGAGGATAAGCTCCAATGAGAGAGGTGAAGAAGAATTGGTGGGAGAGGGCGGATTCACTTTTCCTCTTTTCCTAGGTGTGAAGGAAGCCGATGATGGTATTTTGGAACCCTGTTTGGCACCCAACCGTGTCATAGAGGAAGAAGAGCCCTTCGTAGTGACAGGATCACCAGAATTATCGTCTGTTCCCTCTTGCAGGATGTTAAAAGGGTTAAAGTCCTCCAGAGCGGTATCACTGGTTTGCAGAGTATCCTTACGGGCAGTCCGGGAAGTTGCCATGACTGAGTTGAGGAAAAGCTCCCCACAGCAATAATTTTAGTGAGAGAGGTATAATAGTAGGAAGTCACTGAAAGCAGAACACCCTATGCACGTATATGGTCTTAGGCATAAAAAAAACGCCAAATGTAATGTCAAGATATTGTTCAGAAAGGAGTAATATTCAAAAGAAGCAGACAACAGCTGAGAGCGGAGGATTCATATGACTGACCAATTCATACTATTTTCCTGAGGAGCTCAGACCTTCTCCAGCAACAAGCATGAGAGAACAAAAAGCTAGTCAAGGCAGTGAGAAGGCAGAAAATGCGTTCCCATAAGTGTTCCAATAAGTTGTCCCAGAGTCTTCATTATTGAGATTTTTCGTTGGGAGTCTGCATTGTTTGCGGAGCAGGGCGGCAAATGTGAGGAGATTACTTCATGAAAAACAAAATGGCGGCCGCGGGTAAATCGTAACCGTCATGAAATCGAAAAAGTGTCTTCTCGCTCACCATAAGCCAGGAATTGGAGCTTAACGACTGGAGCAGTACTTCCAATGAAGTCGGAAGCAATTTCCGCGCTCCGACAGCAGGGGAAAGTGTCCTGGAACAGCTGCGGCGTCTCACATCGCTGCGGAGCTCATCGTAGCGGCGGCCATCTTCTAAGGCGCCGAAACCACGCCCCCCATTTACTCAGTTCTGAGTTGCTGAATTTTGAGCATTTAGATTACAATATTTCATCAATGGTGATGGCATTGAAGTCTCTTATAGCATGAGAGTTATACTTTGGTAACTGTGAATAAAGGGGATGTTTTTTCTCCGAGGGGATCTGAGTGATGCCAAATAGACTAGAGCAAAGTTTGAGTTGTCTATGATATCACTCAGCAGCCTGAGGTGAAACACACCTCTATTATTTAAAGTTTATTCAGATCATTCAGAATGCGGCAGCCAGGTTATCCGGCGAACCCCTTTTTGTCAACACATCTCACCTCATTTAAAGCAGCTACACTGGCTCCCGGTGGTGAAAAGGGCTCAGTTTAAGGACCCCACTCTGGCCTTTAGAGCCCTTGAAGGCAAAGGCCCTCTCTATTTGAGGAACAGACTTGGCCTGTACCAACAAAAGAGATCGCGAAGGCTTATTCAAGTTCCTAGATAAGCTAAAGTTCAGCGTGGAGGTAGGTTTTTCATGGTACTGAAGGCGAAGCTTTGGAATTTCTGACTGCTCAAACTTTGCATGGTACAGTCTCTTTGACCAAGATTAGGCTTTGATGATCCAGTACATTCTCAGTCGCTGTTTTGAGCGCTGGGATGCTTCTGCCGAAGTAGCAGAGCACTATAAAAATGCGTTTGATTGATTGATTGAGTTAGCCATATACCATTTTATATAGACGACACACCCCAAAATTTGACATTTGCTCATGCTCATCATGCATGCAGAGGGGGAGGAGTAACACAAGTAACACATATCTGGCGTAATGCTGCATCATAACTGCATTCATCATACATAATTCATCCTTCATATTTAATACTCATATTTTTATAGAATGGTCAATTTTGAGCAGATCTGATAATGTATATTCAATACTTTTACTCTGGGTATCTCTACCCATTATCTATTTTGTTGTATTGCATCATTACAAGATATCACTTTACAATTGTTTGTTACAGTATACCAGGTCTCCAATGCAAAGCGTCTTAGTGGGTGTTCTGTCTTTGCTCCAGAGAGCCGCGGTCTGTTGTTTTGCAAGCAATATTGGTAGATGTATACGTTTTCAGACGCGTTGTGGGACTTGTTTGACCAACTCAATAAGACATATATGCAGTTCAGATTGTATTGTGAAGATAACCCTCTCAATCATCTTCCTGGCCACTTGCAGCCAATGTCTCCTGATTGTTGGGCATGTCTATGCTAAATGCATAAAATATGCGTCTACATTTATACGCCTGTAACATGTTGCATCCTCACTGAGGGCTCTGTCAATAAACAGAACAATGTATGGTAAATTCCATGGATGAATTTACAATGGATTATTCTTAACCTACTGCTGGATAATAGGGCTCTTGTTTGTGCACAGCAATAAGCCCAACCATCTCCTAACAGTGGGGTTTTCAGCTCGGAATTCCATTTATTTCTTACAGTAGGAATGATTGTTGGTCCTTATACTTGTGGTGAATTGTACAGATGTGTAATGAGATGTTTGGGAGCTGAAAAGGTGAGTAGCAGAGTTAATATTTTAAGTTGTGGCACATGTGGAATATGTCACCGTGCATGCTTCTCTTAGCCTATAATACAGAACTACTGCTAGAAGAGAGTACTCTTCCTTCAGTGCCAGCTTTCAAGTAGGCCTGGTATGAAATTCCACTACTCTCAAGGAGTTTTTCACACTCCGAACTCCTCAAAGACTTCCGAAACACTCTGCATTAAAGTGGTGAGTGCCAGCGATGAAAATCTTACTCCAGACCACCTCCTGGTGAGATTTCTCAATGCAGGTGATTGTGGCTGGTCATTACCGCCTGTATTTAGAAACCTTCCGATTCTGTAGAGGAAGCTGCTGCTCAAGTAGAACATCTACTCGAGCAGCAGAAAAAAACAGCGCCCTCTTGGGCTGCACGTGGTGAAGTTTGCATTGATTTTACAGTGCGGGAAAAACACCTGGCACTAAATATCAGTGCAAGCAGCCCGAAGTATCGCACTCCACCGCTTGCAGAATTCTGCATAGCGCAGCATAGTTTTTTGGTCACTTTGCAGAGTGACGCATAGTGATACTCTGCAAACTCTGCCCAGGCCTACTTTCAAAGTGAAATGAACACTGAGTTGCATTAATTTGACTCTCTTAATTATTATTAACGTTTTTTTCTGTAGTGAGGGGCAGTTAGGATAATGCATTGTTGTCTTCTATTTTGTTTAACAAATAAGTATAACCTTTGTGGGAGTTGGGGAGCTCTTTTGGACTCTTTCCCCTCTTTTACACTGATGATATGGGACTGCTTTTGCTATTTTACCAGAATTCCATCTACTCTATAAACAAATTGAAGGTTTTTTACTGCCACTAGAGTTTTTGTAAGACTTGCTACAGAATGGAAAAAGAGATGAGTTTTGGATGAGCTGCTAATGCTGTGCATGAGGCAAATTACCATGGCAGAGGAAAATCTGTAATGGGGTTGTGGTGTATTATATGGTATGGTTGTACGTCCTTACCATACAGTACACTCACAAAACTGTCTTGGGTTCAGTCAGGTTTGTTTATAAAACATTTAGCTCACCCCTGGGTAGCTGTGCTTCGAGCAGAAAAGCTTAAACATAGGATATAATACAAAGTATTTAGAAGCACCAAACAAAGAAAGAAGAAAGTTACACACCACAAAAGAAATCCAACACCAGTTTATGAAAAATGTAAATGGATTATATTTTTATGATTTTTTTGACACCAAGATGAGGAAAATCCATCAGAGGGTTCCAGTGATATATATTTTCAAGTAAAAGGTAAATCTCAGCTTTTTAGTACAAAGCATAAACAAGAACTGGTAACTGTAAAGTTTAGAATTTTTAGAAAAGTTGGAAAGAATTGCATTTGGCTACTCTGCCTAAAATGGGGTGACCAAATCCTGTAAGGAGAAGGTCATGGGGGACAGTAAGGAGTTTTGGACAGTTATCTGGTCACCAAAGCAGTCTCAAGTCCTGTTCCACACTTTACTTCAAGATCACCCTAGACTTCAGTGGAGTGGTCCTGCTGCTGGGGGCGCAGGATGATGAAATATGCTCTGGGTGCTTTGCAGTCAAAAGGGGTGTCTTTCTGGATATTCCTCGGTCCACAGGTAATGGAGGGAGACTTCGGCCAAAGGGCCTGTGTTCCTTGAAGTCCTCTTTGAGCTAGTAGAAGGCCAGCTGCAGCTGTGCTACCAATCTACATACACAGTGGGTCCAATATTATCCTTTAGTGAAAGCTGGTGTCCCTCTTTGCCTCCCAATCTGGCTCAGATGACACTCCTGGATTGAGAAGACTCAGGTGCAACTTTTGACTGTCGGTGATAGTCCTCTTCAGTTCAAGGTAAGAACAGAAGCAGAATATAGCAGGGAGTGCGGGTGCTGGGATTGATCGTGCCGGGGGTTTACTGCCTGCGATGGTGAGAGAGGAGGTAGGAGGCCGGAGACAAAGACCATCTGCAGCTTACCCTGCATGGATCTATGCACACAAGGGAGGCATCTGAAGGCCTGCGGGGTCAGCCTAGCTGTTTTTGACAGCTCTTTCTTGGTGTACAGGAGGACTCTTCCCCCACGATGCGTCTTGCCACGGAGCTGTGCTGGATATCGTGGCCTGGACCCCTAATCCCTGGATTGGATGACCATTTGTTCTGGGCCCCACTGCTGCGGTTATCACTCTGCGGGATGACTGCGGGACCACTGCCACCAGAATCCTTTGCTCTCTGGGGAGGGAGGAGCACACAGCTCCCAGGTGCTATAAGAGTGCGACTGACCCACGCCACGTGGGACGCGCTAACTGCTGGTTTCTTTGTTTTGCCATAAGCTGCGGGACTACTGCGGGACCACTGCCACCAGAATCCTTTGCTCTCCCGGGAGGGAGGAGCACACAGCTCCCAGGAGCTATAAGAGCACGACTGACCCACGCCGTGCGGGACGCGCTAACTGCTGATTTCTTTGTTGTGCCACAAGCTGCGGGACTACTGAGGGACCACTGCCACTATAATCCTTTGCTCTCCCGGGACGGAGGAGCACACAGCTCCCAGGCGCTATAATAGCGCGACTGCCCACGCCGCACAGGACATGCTAACTGCTGGTTTCTTTGTTTTGCCACAAGCTGCGAGACTACTGCGGGACCACTGCCACCAGAATCCTTTGCTCTCCCGGGAGAGGGGAGCACACAGCTCCCAGGCGTTAAAAGAGCGCGACTGACCCACGCCGCGCTGGACGCGCGCGGGCCCATCTGAGCCCGTCCAAGGCCGACTGAGGCTAGGCTGGGCTGGGCCCACTCTCTTGGTTCCTCTGTCGGGGCCCATGGGAATCATATACGGGACTTGAGAGGAGACGGCGCACTACTAAGCTTGGCGCACAAGGCGAAAAGACATATACATCAAATTACTCTGGTAAGCCAGGACTTGGACATATAATAACATGGTGTTACCTGCATTATATTAGTAATCACTACGGACATTGTGCCATACGAAAAAGGGGTCCTAGTGTGCTTTTTATTGTTTATTTTTTGTCTCTTTTAACGCCACATTGTTGTTTTATTGCTATTTTTTAAAATCCTATATGATTGTTGATATCACAAGAAACTGTAAATATACATACTAGTGGGGTGGTAGGATACCTAATAATACCTGTTAGGACAGGAAAGGTATCCTTACCATATCAACGCATAAGGGAAATGTGGGGAAAAGAAAGGCGGTCACTGCACAGCCCCCGCATGATAAAAATGGCCCAGGAGACCATACACAAACTCTGTTGAGTTACCTCACAGGTGCGATGGGGGCTTTAGAAAAGCAGATATCCTCAACAGAAGAGACGTTGGTGTCAGGAAGGTCAGGTACGGCAGCTGGGTCGAATAACGTTAGCATAGTAGTGGCTGGTTCACCAGGGGGCTTAACATACACAAAGGACATGCCATCCCAGAATGGTTGTATCCAAAATATGTCAGACCACGTAATACTTAGTGACCATGAGTCTTTTACACAGCCCCCCCAGAAGCGGAAAAAAAACCAGCACTTCCAGACAAGTGGAATGAAGAAGTCAAGAAGAGGGCGGTAAATAGTATGATAACCAAGCCCATTAAGACCAACGCGCCCAACATGTCCAAACCTGGTAGAAAATCAGTTGGTACCAAAAAAGGTGCCATAAAAGTCACAGAAGACACAGGAAATAAAATAAAAAGCAAATCCCAGGAAAACGACTTAAGGAATCTAACTAAGCTAGTCGAAAATTTAGACGTCTTCCTGAGAGATTTGCTGACTAAGATAGCGAAAAGAGTAGATCAGATTGAGGTTTGCTTGACTAATTTTCTAGCCGAAGAGGGAATAGCTAAACACACACTCCTTAATCCCCACCAAGAGGGCCGTGGCAATCCTGGAGAAAGTATAAGCACTGAGAAATGTAGAGGCCAGCAGTCTATCACTCAGAATAGAGAGGGTTCAGGGATTAATACAATCGCACCCAACCAAACAGAGCGACTTCCCCCCCACACACTTCTATGCTTAATATCATCGGTCAAAACTTAAAAAAGGGCAATGAGAGAGCAGACACACAAGACCATAGCTCTAATCAGTTCCCCCATCATCAATCCTCTATGCCCCTACACCCTAGGACTACCCCAATTGGAGTCCCAAACTTAGACCTACCCCCAGCTGTCACACCATATACAGTCATACTTGCAAATGTACCCAGGTTGAGGGTTCAAGACAGCCAATCGTGGGAAACTCTAAGAAACAAGTTCCTCCATTGGCTAGGAATGAAAGTGGGGCTCACAGAAAATCTCTTAATGGAGTTTAAAATGGTCCGCAGGGTCGCTTGGGTCAGTAAAGATCGCAAAACCCTACCAGGAGACTGTGTGGTCCTAACATTTAAAACGCCCCAGTTAGTGGAAAACATCTTATGGAGAGCATTCTATCGGCCACCAGCTGTGATGGAAAGAGGCAGTATTAATATTGAAGCGAGAAATTAGTATATGTACAACATTCCGGTAGGAAACCGATTCGCATCACTCCCAACTTTGGACGAGATAGACTGACTGAAATGTGTATCCGAACCCATTTTAAACAATTCGCCCGACCATACCATTTCCGTTCCAGAAATCAATTGTCTCAAGCATCAAAAGGGCTACCTTAGGAGGAAAAGTCGCGCTAACGAAACAGAGCAGAACCCTAAATGATAACCCCTCTAGCACCGAGGTAATACATGTCAGTAAACTAATGATAGGGCCGAGAATGAACGGGGCTTAGAAACCTCTCTATTAACTGCAGTAACATCTGACATGCAAAACGAGAGTACGAGTAAGAAGAGCAGTATCTCGTTTTTGTTTTGGAACATAGCGGGGCTACACTCTAAATTAAATAACCATTTTTGGCATGAATTTGTGAGGAAATTCAATATTTTTTGCATACAAGTGTAAATAAAAATCACATAGATGGTTATAAGACCTACCACACAACCGCTATACCATCTACACATGGGAGGCCCAAGGGAGGACTCAGTAAATACATATCAAATTTGGTACCGATATACAAAATATCTTTTGTAATTTCAGAACCTAACTACCAAATTGTGATCCTGACCATTGACAAACAAAATTGTGTGGCCCTGATTAATTTTTACAATAATGCAAAGAAGGAACAGCTATTGGACATGCTGAAACAGTTTAGAAACACCTTACAGGAAATACAGAATGGCCGTACAGATAATGTGATATTTGTGTTCGGGGTGACTTTAACATGGCTTTATGTCCATCTAAACATGATGTAACTTGTGGACTGCCAGACTAAGATAATTGAAATTCAGCCCATTTTTCCCACTCAATATACGGGGATTCTTTAAATGAGATCCTATTTCTTTTAGACCTGGGCTTTGCAAATGTATTGTGCTCCCCACCGATACCATTCGCCCAGACATTAACAGGAGGGGACTGAGTTTGAATATTTATTTTATAGTTATACCAAATACATTCGCTCCCCGCTTAATGAGCTTTAAAACACACAAGAATGCTATAAGCGACCATTTTCCTCTGAGTGTGTCCGTATCCTTCCCTACAATAAACCATATGCCTCATAGTAAGAGAATATTTGCGGCTCAAGACATGACAATTGATAAAGTAAATGGCTCCTCCCTAAAGTGGGATAAAGTAGACCCGCATAAGATTACCAAGAGTGTGGTAGAAAAAAGCTATGAATTAATCATGAAATGCTTGCACGATTCGACTCCACACGAGGGCATACTGGAAACTTATGCTCAAATAACCGAAAAAATAAGGAACACCTTAAAGGTTGGAATAAAAAAGGGGAATGAGAAAAATAAGGGGTGGTTGGATAGTAACTGCATGAAAGCATACACAGCTCTAAAACACGCACTACACAAAAAAGAAAGAGACAGAATTGAAATCAGCCAGTGTTGTTAAGCTTATAACCAGGCCATTAAAAAACGTAAGGGAGGTCTAAAAAATAAAACTTGGGCTGATTTACATAAGGCTTGCATTAACAAGGATAGCACAGAGTTTTGGCGCGTGGTAAAATGCCCATTTTTAACGACAGAAGATACCCCAACCATAGAGATCGCCATTGATGAAAGAGACTGGGTGGAACACTTTTCCCAAATTTTTGGACAGGGAGGGAAGGTGGACGGCTCTCCCACAAGTGGCATAGGTCAGAGAATACTGCCAACAGACTTCCAATTAGATCTAACCTTCACCCTAGAGGAAATACAAAGTGCATTAAAAGCCAGCAAGGGGGGAAAGGCTCCGGGGCCAGACGGCGTACCTGTTGATATCTTTAAACACAATATTGAATTATGGGGCCCGATAATAACTCGAGTGCTAGCAGCCTGTTGTGTGATCGGACTTATTGATTCCTTGTCAGATTACATCATGATACCCATTTTTAAAAAAGGTGACAGACAGAATCCGGCATGTTACCGCCCTATCTCATTGCTTGACTCCCTTGGCACAGTGGCAGGCCGCATAGTGCTGAACCGACTCCAATAATGGGCTGAGGACAATAAAGTCCTATTGGATATTCAATTTGGTTTTAGGGAGGGGCTGGGCACAATAGAACAGGGCCTTAACCTAACCATCCTCATGGGAAAATATACGAAGGCAAGGAAAGGAAAATTGCATCTGGCCTTCGTAGACCTTACGGCCGCATTTGATTGCGCAGACCATGGAAAACCATGGAGCATTCTAGCAGCAATGGGGGTGGAGACTCCTCTAATTCACTTTTTAAGGGAGCTTTATATAAACGCAAGAGCCCGAGTGCGGTTTGGGCATAATGGAGAGTGTACAGCGTCGTTCCAAGTGGAGAGTGGAGGCAGGAATCTGTCCTGGCACCTTTCCTATTCACGCTATATACCAACGGCCTGGAGAAATTCATGCTGGAGAGGTGCCGGGACCTACCTCAGCTGTCAAAACGTCCAATACCTGCCCTACTCTATGCGGACGATGCTGTAATCATGGCTCGTATACCAATAGGACTCCAACGGGCTCTTGATAGCTATAATGAGTTCATGAGAAACCTAGACCTGAGAATAAATATTTCTAAAACGTTAATAATGGGCTGCGGGACAAGTGGCAAGAAGCAGAGGGACACCTACATAGAGAACAAAAAGGTGGAATCCACTACAACGTACCCTTACTTAGGAATTCTAATTGACCATAAGGGCCAATGGCGTCAATCTATCAAGGCTAGGAAACTCCTTTTTATGAGAACAACGACAGCCCTTGTGAATTTCTCAAAGAGGCTAGGAAAGAGACCCCCAGTTGAGCTGACCCATATCTACCAAGCTAAATGCGTCAGCACAGCCATCTATGGTGCGGGGCTATGGGGGTACTGTGACGAAAATGAAATTCAGAGGGTGGAGAATGCTTTCTTAAGATACCTGTTGGCGGTTCCACGATCTACATCTGTCACACCAAACTGGGGCTTCCATACATTACGGACATAATAAAAATACAACCAGTGCTGCTCTGGCATCAGATCTGGACCTCAACTAAAACAACATTTAACCGCAATGTTTTAAGTGACAGTTTGAAACTAGAACACACATTAGAGATCAGGTGGCTGAAGTACATTAAAGTTTTCATGTCTGACTTAGGCATGCCAGAATACTACCATAATCTCCCTCTGATGGGCTCTATCTGGAGAAAAGCGTTTAAAAAACAATGCATGACCCATATGGAGGCAATCAGATTTACCACAGAGACATCACGGCCGTCTGTCCAAACTAATCAATTGATGTTGTCAACCATTGGCATGCAACGATACTTAGCCTACAAAGTAAGCGGGTACGATAGATTTGTCCTTACACGTCTCAGACTCGATGTATTTCACCATTTGGTAAGTTTTCCGACCATAAATGATAGGGACAAAAACCTACCAAACTGCCCCTGTGACGGAGTTTCCCCGCAAACATCAATTCACGTAGTCCTGTTTTGTAAATTTTATTTAGAACAGAGGAGAAGGTGGATCAAACGCATTTTAAAACTATGGGGTTTGAGGCAATGCCGTCCGGCCTACCTTGCTCTGCAGCTTCTAGATAATGACTGTTTTTCGAGATATATTGCCCTATTTCTGAAGTGTACCATCAAACATAGGAAGCACATATGATTCTTGCCCTACTTAAATGTTTGCTGTTATGTCTCAGATTTTAATTATTTTTAGAATTTCAAAATGTTGCTAATTTTAAAAAAAAAAACTTTTTATGAATTGTATGATAATGTGAAATGTGATTTGTAAAATTGTGCTTTTATGGTTTTTCTGTGTTTTAAAATGAAGACCGAATAAAGCTAATTTTTTATTTGATTTGATTGACTGTTGATGATTAGTCTTTTGGGCAATTCGAAGAAAGTGGCTACTATACTGCTTGAATGGGCTTCTTCAGGATTAATGGCTCTGGCAATGGTTCTAGGGAGTCAACTGACTGACCCTTGGAGTCAATTATTTTGCCTATGGATCAGAAGTGACATATCCATGAGCCAGGAGCACAGTCCTCTGCTAACCGAAGGTGCAACAGGTGAAGTCCAGCAATTGGTGCAACCTCTCCTACCAGGTCAAGGGTTCAGCCGAGCCCTCCTTCTTCAGTCCCTTCTCCAGTTCTATCATGATCTCAGGTTCAGGTTGCCAGGGCTACCATATTTATTTCCCGACAGTGCCCAGGAGGAGTGATGCGGTCACTAGCCAATGGGTTACCAGGATCCCTCATACCCTGTGTCGACTTCTGGCTATGTGTGGCATCTAGAAATCCCAGAGTGCACTATTCTGTCCACTCTTAAGATGTTTGAACCCTACTTTGGATGTTAGGAGCTTGGTAGCCCACCCTAGAGGTGTGGCTACCTGTGGGCTACACTCCCAAGGGAAAACCTCTTGGGGCACTGGTCTCCCCTCTCTGTTCCTACCGGTATCCTGTCTACCTGTACAAAGGGGCAGCCCTTCAAGAATGTGATCACTATTTGCCCACCAAACGCAGCTTCGCTTTAGAAGCTTGCCTTCTGGGCCAACACCCTGAGTGGCGGGATGTAACAACTCTGCCTGTAGCAGGCTTCTATTGTACTGTGCCTGGGAGTCTATCATACTACTTCCCAGGATGGCAGAAGGGGGTCTAGTGGCCACCAACTGTGCGAGGCCACTGGACAAGCTGGTCTACAGTGAGGCAACTTTCCAAAATTTGGCTTTCCTTAAAAGCTAAATTAAATTTGAGTTGGGCAGAAAGTCGGGTTTCATGCCACCATTAATTTGGTACCTTGAAATAGCCTTTTAAGCAGTCCCAATCAGAAGTTAGCAAGACTGAGAGGTCACCCAATCACCTTTTCACATCAAAAATGGCAAGTTGGATGTTTTGCTGTTAGGACATATTAAAGGTATATGTCCTCCTTAATAATATACTGCTCAGTGCCTTAGGGCTCCATAGACCTTCCTTAAGGGAGACTTTGATATATTGTTAAGGGAAGTGGGCCTTCACCATTGGTTTAAACCTCAAAGTTGTACTTGCAGCTTTAAAACTGCTCTTTTGGTTGAAGTGGCAGGCTGGGAGTCATTTTGTACTTTGCCACACACAGGGTGGCACAACCAGTGCCGCAGCACCGGACTGAGACTCTGTCTTACATGCCATGGGTACCCTTGGTACCATATACCAGGCACTTACTTATAAGTAAGTCAGCTTATGCTAATTAGGAGTACCCAAATCAGCATACATTTTGTAATGGATTAGGACACTGGCACTGAGATCTGGTTAGCAGGACACAGGGCACTCTCAGAATGGAAAAAACAGTAGATTCCGTCCAAAACGTTTGGGGGTGATCATTCACAAAGAGGCTTTTCCTTACAGGGAAAGGTAGCAGAAAGAAGGCAATGGGAAATGCTGTGCAGAGGGTCCTACGTGCTGAGGAGGTAGAGGGACAGAGGCAGAGATATGAGGGGAGGAGCATGGAAGCTTTTGTGGCGATTAGGGGAAATAAAAAGTAATATTTAAGAAGGCCATTGCCACATGTAAGGACAACATGAGCAGGTGAAAGATACGAGTTTGCACCAGAAAAATCTGGAAAATCCATTACGTATTGCTACTCTTTAACAATGCTGAGGACTCCACAGCAACTCTTACCCTCAACCCCACAGCCATGCCTAAAGCACGAGTTTGGTGAGTACCTGCACATTTTCTCATTTAAATCCCAGATAGATTTTTTCATGGGAAGACATGTAAAAGCAGATAAGGGAGTCTGCTTGACATAAAAGTCACTGTTTCTTTTAGATACAGAAAAATGGTTTACTGTTTACTGTGACTTTGTGTGAACTCTGAATAGAAAACCATGTATCGACAAAATATGTCAAGAGCTATAGATCTGCATACTGGAGATCCCTTAAAATAGCCTTTTAACTTTGAATAGGTACTCAGTGTGAAGTAGCAGAGCTGTGTGCTGTCTTAATCCAGGACCAAGCTGTGACCATTCAATGAAAAGAGACGAAGAGAATTCCTGCTGCTTTACACAGAGGAGTCGAGTGCTTATTAAAAGAGTATTTTTTGTACTCAATGGGGTTTTAGTGAAAGAAAAGATTGCAATACAAATTACCACTTTTGTTGTGGGATGAATGTGTGCTGGACATGTAACCATCAACCCTTTCTAGGTCTAGCTTGACAGAGCAACTGTCTGCAAGACCTACTGTTAACAGTTCTTTAAAATAGGCATGAAGTGGACTCTGGCCCCACTCAGAGGACCACTCCTCTCTCGCCTCATGCTATTGACAGTTTGATATATCACTCCACTTTCTTAGGAGTGCTTACCTTGGAATAAATGAAGAAATAGTTTGTATCTCACACCTTCATTTTGTGCATTATATACAGAAAACAATCCTTTTGTGTTTCGTTTCTTCACTTCAAAAATACTTTTTAATGTTTCAATCAGGAATAATGTGATACTCGCACACAGGTACACATATATTTTTACACACTAGCACATACACTTGCATAAGGTTGCACAATTCTGCTGCTAAAAAAACAACAAAAAACGTTGGTAAACCGATATGTCTGGCTCTAATGTGGTAATGCATTGTGACACAGGCATGCACAAACGTGTTTGCATGCATTACCACAGTAAAGTTAGACCTGTTGGCTTTGACAAGCCTTGTTTGTTGAATGAATCAGATGAGTGAGCTTGCATGTACACAAATTCAGGGAATAAATGGAAATAATAACAAGCATTTACAATGCAATGGTCTCGGCAATATTATAGGTAGAGCTGTTGGTATTGCTCATTATTTTTTTATCATTATTGTATCCCTAAATAAATGGCATTGTCATTTCTATTGGCATTCGCTTTTTTTTTTTGCATATGTGATACCTATTGCATTAGCAGAGAGAGAGAGTGAGGTAGTGAGATAGAGAGAGAGAGTGAGGTATTGAAATAGAGAGTGAGGTAGTGAGAGAGAGTGAGGTAGATGGAGAGAGAGTGACATAGTGAGAGAGCCAACCCCACACACATACAGAACCACCCACACAGAGCCACACACATACAAAGTGTATCCCCCAGACATACATACAGAGCCACACAGATACACCTGGCGCCGCCCGCGAGAGCTGTGCCATCCCCCGGTGAGTCACCAGGCCTCTTTGTGTTGCTACCGCCGGGACAAAAACACCGGTGGTTTACAATGCAATGGTCTCGGCATTATAGGGTCGGCACGCAATATATAGTTGTTTTTTTAATTTATAGATCGTCTGAACCTCTACTCAAGGACCTCGGGGCACTCCCGAACATCTCAACCTGAAAGAACTACGCCCCACCGAATTTGCGGAGCTTCTTTCATCATGTGCATATTGGCATATGTAGGTTTTTTGCACAATTAAAATGCTTATTTGAACATAATTGAGTAACCAATAAGACTACAATTCCCGTCAACCTGCGCGAAAGTCATTACCTTCCCTTACTTTGATATGCCTCCCTCGTATAGGACGCCGGGGGATGTAGTTTTATGTTGTCTAGGGTATCATGAACACCAACGACCACGGGCTGCATACTGAGCTACTACTCCCAGTAAGCCTGTGTAGTCAGAAAGGGAGAGAAAGTTGATAATGAAGCAAACTGTGTGCTCCGCGGGATCCCCGAACTGCCTGATAGTGCTAGCCACTGCTGAGCGGTGCCGGACTGTGGTGGAAGTACACTGGGCATTGATAATCTAGGAGCCCTGATTGTTCGCTCATAAAACAAACAAGTGAAAACTTTTGTTTTGAGCAAGAATTTTTTTTTTAAATTATAGTTTTCATCAGGTTTGAGAGCCATCACCCTCTTTCACGGCGCTCTGCTGCCACCAAGGGGCGGGGCCTTCATGGTCACCTCAACGCGATTGGGCCGCTGTGGGGGCGGAGCCTAGTCCGTTTGGTGCCACCCGCCCGTCTAGAAGCTCCCTGAGATAGACACAGACAAAGGACTGCCGATGGCCGCGTCGCACAACTGACCCGCGAGTCATAAGCATCGCCGCGGCATCCATGTTAAAATCAGGCATGGGTTCTCATTTATCCTTTGACTCATTTCCCGCACCACTTTAAAGAGTGCCTGACTCGGATATGGTCTCGGCAGGCTACACTAGGTGTACGCATGCGCTCTTACACTCTTGGCTAGCGAAATGGCAGATGTTTCTGACGGGTAGCTTCAGATGCAAAGACAGCGAAACCAATTCAGACGTATGGAAGCGAGTAATCAAACTTCTTATCAACATAAAGCATTTTGGAAATAGATCACTTAACAGTTTCTAGGCTACAAGTTAGGCAAACATTAAATCTGCAAACGGTGCTCAAAGTAGTATATTTATTACATACACGATCTGTTCAAAGCAATTCCAAAGGCACTAGTGTTTCATATTATAACAATCTTAAAGTATCCCGCTATTTTTCGATGTCACGGACTGACAGACCCTTCAATGCCAGCATCTGCTCGCTGAAGAGAGCGGCGACTCCTTGCTTGTCACAGTAGATACAGTTACGCTTGAGAAACAAGCGCTCCCGCGCTACGGTGGCCGCATTGGCCGGAACTCTCACTCTCAACTCTCAACGTGATCGATTGAACGGAGCCCGCGAGTTTTACAAAAGAGTGAACGGATCAAAGATCTACACTAAGAGGCACAAGGTAAAAACAAGGCAGAGCAAAAGGCAAGCACACCACTGCCTTTCTCCGAGGCAAAGCAGAAATGCCTCGGAGAAACGCAGTGGCGTTTTCAGATTCGGGGGCGTGTTTCTTTTTCTCTCCTCTTGCCATTGGCAGGAGGAGAGAAAAACACGCCTAAAAAAGGGCGTTGCTAAAAAGTAGGAAGAACAGCAAGAACACGCCCCCGAATCTGAAAAAGACGGAGCCTATTTGGAGGGACGGCTCTCTCCTCCAATGGCTGGCCTCCGTTTAGGAAGCCAGCCAATGGAGGAGAAGCTAAAAGAGAGGCGGGCTAAATAGCCACTCTAGAAAACATTAAATCTCCGACTTCCGGTTCTGCCTTCGGCAGACCGGTAGTCCTCGACCTAAAAAT
This sequence comes from Triturus cristatus, assembly GCF_964204655.1. NCBI lineage: Eukaryota > Metazoa > Chordata > Amphibia > Caudata > Salamandridae > Triturus > Triturus cristatus. The sequence goes on from NC_140591.1 coordinate 487,275,722, forward strand.
GGCACATATTCCCCCATCCTTCTGTCCACATGGTACAAATGAACTACCATTTATCCATGAAACACAAAAGGAATTTCGTATAGAAATATGATAATGAAGAAAGATGCATGTTCCCAAAGCAATTTAAGGCAATCAAGACCAGTGGCTATCAATGGCACTTGAAATATATGATAATATCTCTTGCATAGTACGATAGAGGACTGATCGTGATGGTATTATGATGCTGCTTTTGTTCAGTAAAATATTTCATTTTGAAAAATCATAACAGATACTATATCTGGCCATGCTTATGCAGCTTTTCAATATATAGCACGTGAAAGTTCTGTAAAGATTATTTGATTGTGTGACAACTTAAAATGTCTAGTGTTCTCTGGTCGAAGCAGTGACTTTGTCAAAAAGAGGTATAAAACACTTGCAGCTTTCGCAATCCTACTCTTTGCACCGGTATGAACTACCCTTTTGTACTTGGCAAATGTCCTCTCTTGTGGTTGTCTTTTTGCCACTCATCTTGCTATTTCTGCCTACCCTTACTCCCTGATTATTAGGCTCAACAGTTGATAAACTGGTAAATAGTCACACATTTGTAGTCGATCATTTAATGTTTGGCAGGAGGTATGTGGTGCAGCCACATTGGGTTCCTCTCATCTGTTACTCATCACCAAGTACCCCAAGTGTAGGTCAATGGATCTTTGTTGTCAGCTGAGATGTAAAGTCACATTTCAACATAAATAGTTATCAAATCATCATTGCTTTAGTTCAGTCAATAATGAGAGTTCAGTTAAGTTAAAGGGTTTTAAATGTTCCTGTTATTCATTCTTTAATTGAAGAATTATTCTCCAAGATCCATAAGTAAAGGTTAACAATCAATCAATATTTAATAATAAGATAATTCAATGTGATAATGAAGGTAGGAAGAAGTCCAGGATAACTTATATAGGTTTGGTGGAAGTATTTATTTTCCAGGCAACAGACCCACAAGGGCGAGCTCCTGTTCAGTCCGCATCGGCAGTCAACTGACTGACTGAGAACACTCAAACTGAACAGAGAAACAAACAACAAAGAACCCAAGGAAATGGTTCAAAACAAAGCAGAGCATGAGCTAAGAAAATGCACGAGCAAGAAGGCATTCCACATTAGGTATGCATATTACAGCACCCCACCCCCCCACACATTTAACAAATGAACCTAGGAAAGAACATAGTCATGTAATCTTTGAGACAACTTAATGGTGCGCTGACAGCTATAGGACAAACCCTCTTGGCAGATCTTATTTCGCATAACTGGTGCGTCACTACAATCATTCAACACATGAGGAGTGACCACATGACCACCATCACTACAGAAGTCCGATGGAATGGTCACATGCTCAGGCACAGGTTCAAGATCATAGCCCAAAGTAGAGTCCTCAACATTTCCCTGTTTGCATACACCCATCTGAAAATATCAACCTGCTCTTTAGTTAGACAAATGACATTATCCTTGTTTCACCATCCTCTCCCATCTAGTAAAAGAGAGGTTTTGCTGACCCTAATGACAGGCACAGGAAGTGAAAAATTGCACTCCACTTTGCAAACTTTGTATGGTTTTTTGACGAGAACCCAATCATTGATGGTGAAATGAGCGCCCTTGAGTTTGTGCTTACTATCGTGCAACAACTTTTGTGCTAACTGTTTGGCAGCCACTCTGTTTCTCACCATTAGATCACTGCCTTCTGCATTTCTGCTCTCAGCTAAACAATGACCTGCAGAAAACTTAAGGAACCAATCAGGCATGAACCTTGAAAGGCGTGCCACCAGTGGTGGAGTGAGGGGAAGTAATGTAAGCCCAAACTTTCTCTTGCAGGATATCTGTCACACAAATGTTGGCAGCTAGAGCAGTTTGGATGGCATCTTTGAGAAATCGATTAGCTCTCTCAACAAGTCCATTGGAGCTTGGACTGTAGAGAGCAACATGCAAATGTTTGATACTGAATTTCCTCAAAAAGGCCTCCACCTGCTTTGAGACAAAATGCAAGCCATTATCTGTGACAATGGCAACCAGGAGACCCTCCACCTTAAGAATGCTTTGAAGAAAACCAATCACAGAAGAAGAGTTTGCTGCTTCAACAAAAGAGTAGTAAATCCACTTTGAGAAGTAGTCTATGGCCATCAGCAAGTATCTTCTGTTGGCAGGCAATAAGGTAAAGGGCCCTGAAAAATCAAATGCAATTTTCTCCCAAGGTCTATCGGGAAAAGGAACAGGATGCAATGTTTTTTTATCACATCCTCCAATGCTTATTGGAAACCACACACTGAGAACAAGACTCAACCACACTGACAACTTGAGCATGCATACCCGGCCACCAGTAAACTTGTCTCAATTTCTTGGTGGTGGCAGAAATCCCCAAATGCCCCTTGTGAGCTATGTTGATGATTTTGGGTCTAAGTTAGTGAGAGGACACAAAAAGACCCTTCCTCAAAAGATAGTTCTTCAGACATTTGATTGAATCATCTTAATTCTGTGGAAAGAGTTTTTTCAGAAGGCCACCTGTTCTTGGAATAGCTCTCAACTTTCTTCAAGTCATTGTCACCCCTCATGGCTTCATTCCACTCCTCTTGGGAGATGGATGCACAGCAATCAAACACGGCATCAGCGAGACCCACACACTCTGTGTCTGAACTGTCAATAGAATCAGTACTGGAAGCCAGTGGAAGGTGAGACAAGCAGTCCGCCTGAACATTTTTACCCCCTTGGACATATTTAACAATCAAATCATACTAGTGAAGTTTGGACAACAAACGGACCAAACATGCGGATGCCATTCCCAATCCTTTTCCTGCCAAGAGGAACACCAAAGGTTTGTGGTCGGTAAAGATTTCACATGAACTCCCCCAAATGTAGGTCTTGAACTTTTGCACTGCCCACACTATTGCTAATGCCTTTCTCGATGGTGCAGTAATTCGTCTCTGCATTGGACAATGCCCTAGAGGCAAAAGCAATAGTGTTTCAGTGCCATCCACCCATTGACCAAAAACAGATCCTAGTCCCTTGAGACTAGCATCAACAGTGATGAAGGACTTTCCTGAGGAAACACACGGACATAAAGCAGGAGCATTGACAACCAGTAGTTTAAGTTCCTTGAAGACAGCATTGCCAGCCTCTGACCACAAAAATGTTGACCCTTTTTTCAGTAGGATCTCAAGGGGGGAACAGAAAGAGCATACCCAGGCACGAACCTAGCGTAATATTCCTCCCAATTGATATCTGGCTTCCCAGCTTTAGAAAGAAAAGGTGGAGGCTGAATATCTCCCTGTGCAGAAGCCATGGTCAGAGGGATAACTAGCAAACTACCAAAGAGAAGAAAACAAAGTGCCCCTTGGGACAGGAGAAGTTCAAGTCAAAGTAAATTGCCCCAACCAGAGCAGCAGCAGCCGGTAAATTTCACGTATGCAAATCAAAAATAAAGAGAATAATTGAAAACTTGCCCCAGTAGTAGACAAGATGCTAGCGAGAACCAAAGCACCTTCTGAGTGTGAGCGAAATCCGGTACAGGCCTTTCTTTTTTTAAAGTAACAAGCTTCCCAGCTCGAAATAGGACAGTACCCGTGAAAACCTTTGGAAAGCCACAACAAAGATGGCCCCACACTGCTGTGACACGGTGACGTCAGATCCTGTCAGCGTTTTGAAGCGAGAGTAATATCAGAGGGCCCACGTCACAGGACGATGTCCCACCGTGATGCGCAATCCAGGCAAGCAGTGGCTGCGCTGCGAGGACGAGCGATAAGAAGTCCTTTGCTCACAACAGCACACGTCCTCTTGAGGGCTTCGCGAGGGAGAGGCACTTTGAAGGCTCCATGTGAGACAAAGGGACTCACCCCAAAATCCTGCAAGTGGCAACCTCCAAACAAAGCGAAGATCGAAGGGCGAGAGCGGTCGCAGCCTCCCCAGCAATCTCTGGCGGCAGAAAGATGGGAACTCCAAAGAAGGGCGGCAGTCGAGCATTGGTCGGTGGGTCGGCAATTTTATAAAACCCCACTCCTGGTACCAAATAATTTGATAATGAAGGTAGGAAGAAGTCCAGGATCATGTATGTAGGTTTGGTAGAAGTATTAATTTTCCAAGCAACAGACCCACGACTTCAAGCTCCTGTTCAGTCCGCATCGGCAGTCAACTGACTGACCGAGAACACTCGAACTGAACAGAGACCCGCAGAAATGGAAACGAACAACAAAGACCCCAAGGAAAAGGTTCAAAACAAGGCAGAGCATGAGGTAAGAAAATGCACAAGCATGGAGGCATTCTACCTTAGGTATGCATACTACATCCAATTCAGTAAATCAAATAAAGCATCAATACAATAAATGTAACAAGTGTGTTCCATTAAGAAATGTCTCTATTCTAAGCTAGGTCAGATAAATGTGAAGAGAATTAAAAGGTGTCAGTTCAGATACCTATGAAGAGTTCTGATGAAAGAATCAAGCATAAGCATAAAGATTTTAGCAAAATAAGCTGGAAAGTTTTCTTAGCACTAATAAAAGCAGATCAAGGAATAAGCTAAAACTTCTCTTAAAGAGATGTCTGGAAAACTCAAGGCAGAGTCTCCTTTTAGAGAGTCAGGAATAGGAAACAGAACGAGATGCAGCTCTCAGCCTAAGCAAAGGATGTGTGAAATCTCAATGTTCTCTGCATCAAAAGGGTGGAATAATCTGTCTAACTAGTCTAGGAAACACACTCATATAAACACTAATTTTCTATATCACATTAATTTTCTTTCTTCTTCATGTTGACCAATACGTTTTCAGCATGATCCTGGGAACAGATCTACTTCCCTTCTTCTCACCAGAGTACTTTTGTCTTTTAACCATGTGCTCATGAATGTTGTGGCTCGTCCTTTCTAGTTTTCAAAAACGTCTTCTCATGAATTGTCCTCCCAGTCGTCTACATGTTTTGTGGTGTGAACCTCACTATCAGTCATCTAGTACAACAAATTTCTATCCAATTTCTATCTAAGGAATAAACAGCAGCATCCAAAATTGCAACATATGCAGCAAAGATAAGAAAAACAACTGGCAAAACTGTTGTTTAAAGTGAAAAGCAAGCATTTCAGTATTAATGGGTCTTCATGTTAAAAGATGATGTCTCCAGTCATGGTAGTTTTAGAATTCATACTATTTTCTAGATTACAGGCATATTGGTTCTAAGTGTGGTTGACTACTGCAATTGTTGCACTAAACATATTTATTTTTTAAAGTAAATTCTGCACTCTTATATTTTTTAATAAAGCGTTTTTGTAAATAATTAAATTTTAATTTGCAAATACTAGCCCTCTGGGTCTTCTGAGTCACTCACATCTGCCCCAGTGGAAGAATGCGTGTTAAATCTAAAGATCCCAATTTACTTGGCAAGGATCTTTCTGATGAAAGTGCATCCTTGTGTGCTCTCCTCACCATGTGTTGCTCTATCACCCTTGAGATCCACCCAGCTCCAACTTGCTTTCCTTCTCTCCCATTTGCCTTTCTCTGCCCAGTGTGTTGCTTTGCCCCCCACGCTCACTGTGTTGCTTCCCAGTTCTGCCTCGCTGACTCCATTGTTGCTTCCACCCACTAATCCCCAAGACTCCCAATCTGGTGTTTCTTTCTCCCCACAAATGCTTTGCTTCACTTACATGTGCTGGTGCTACCCTTGGTCACTGAAGACAGGGCATCAGCCAGCTCCTGTCCAACGGGGCCGGCAGGGCAGGACATAATATGCTGTCTGCAGCTGGTCAAATAATTGTCAGCATTCTGGGGAGTCCAGTCTCTGCATACATTCAGTGCTGAGAAACTAGCTGTTGTTGCAGAGAGTGCAGCTGCTGATTACAGAGAGCCCTGCTGGTGTGGAGAAAGCCCGCAGAGGCTCCCCACCGATGCATGCAAATTACTTAGGGCATTAATACGAGTACGGCAGTCCACACGACTGCTATACTCATAGTGGTACCTGTCCCCTGCCACAGTGGGTGTCTGCCTGCCGCATTGTGAATGGGGTAGTCAGACCACCGGCTCCACCGGGATCAAGGATCCCACTGTGCCAACGGTCTGGAAATGGCCAGGAATATACTGTCATGCTGGCACTGTCCAGCTTATTCCAATATGAATGTCCACTGCCCATTTCATGGCGATGAGCCCACAATGAAAGGGGTGGCCAACATGCAAGTAAGGGGGCTCTAACAGGGCCCCCAGCCACTGCTGGACCTGGGAGTGCATGCTGGGACTGTTCCCATGAGTCAAGACTGATTTGCATATGGCCAGGTCTAAACTGGGGTGGCATAGTGAGCAACAGAATGATGGATTTAACCCAGATTTCTTGACTGGTGTAAATGTTTTGATTTGTTCTGCATTCCGTCCATCAACTGTGTGTCTTTAGCTTTCTCACTCTAAGTGCACCGGGTATGCCCAGACGTGGGTCCTGGGTTTACTGTGCCACTGGATTCAAGCTATTCTGGCTGATGAGGGATGAAACCCTGAAACCGTTCCTATGATGCTTGTCTCTGGTCCAGGGAAGACCTAGCTTGGCAGTTCGGGCTGGACTGTTGTCATGAGGCACAGGGTCAAGACTGATTTGCATGTGGCTAGGTCTAAACTGGGGGTGCATGGTGAACAAAACAATGATGGATTTAACCCAGCTCTCTTGACTGGGGGTGAATGGTTTCATTTGTTCTGCATTCCATCAACTGTGTGTCTTTTGCTTTCTCACCCTAAGTGCGCCGGGTATGCCCAGACATTGGTCCCAGGCTCACGGTGCCACTGGATTCAAGCTATCCTGGCTGATGAGGCATGAAACTCCAAAACTAGTCCTGGGATGCATGTTTCCAGTCCAGGGAGGACCTGGCTTGGCAGTTTGGGCTGGACTGTTCCCTTGAGGCACAGGGTCAAGACTGATTTGCATATGGCCAGGTCTAAACTGAGGTGGCATGGTGAGCAAAAGAATGGTGGATTTAACACAGATCTCTTGACTGGGGGTGAATGTTTAGATTTTTATGCATTCAGTCCATCAAATGTATGTCTTGCAAATTACTTAGGGCATTAATACGAGTACGGCAGTCCACAGGACTGCTGTACTCATAGTGGCGGTCCAAACACCGCCACATTGGGTGTCTGCCTGCCGCTTTGTGAGTGTGGCGGTCGGACCGCCGACTCCACCAGGATCAAGGATCCCATTGAGTCGATGGTCTGGAAATGGCCAGGAACATACTGGCAGTGTCTTCCTGGCACTGTCGAGCTTATTCCAATTCGAATGTCCACTACCCATTTCATGGTGGTGAGCCTGCCATGAAAAGGGTGGCCGACATGCAAGGAAGGGGGCTTTAACAACTACTTCTGGGCCTGAGGGTGCATGCTGGGAGGCATATGTTGTGCCCCCTGGAACTGTACCCACGTTCCTTCACAGTGTGGCATGCACAACATGGTGCATGCCACACAATGCAGGACTGTGCTGCAGGCGGTGTCACAGCAGCAGTCTGCTGTTAAGGCTCTCCTTTGAGCCTGACAGACCACTACTGTAAGACCGCCACAGAACTGCCTGCCTGCCATGGAGTACACTCATAATCCGGTGGACGGCAACACTACAGGCTTAGCGGTCCTCATGTTGGTGACGCAGTTGGGGTCCCACAGGAGGACCACCAAGCTCATAATGAGGTCCTTAGTCCCTTAATAACTTCTATGTACCATACCTGAATAACTATGCCGACCTTCCTCAATCGGTCCCACACCTGTACCCAATCCTGAAGTTTTTCAATATCCTGTTCCTCCTTATGTAGGGAGTCTTTTTGTTCCTTAGTGGGGCATGTGAAGTGCCACTGACTGCAAAATGATCCCAGCTCACACTAGTGCAGAACTCCCACCACCTGCCATTTGATTAGCCATGCACATTAGTGAAAATTCCTGGAACCTTTCTTTTTGGAGGACAAAGATGGACTGTATGGAGCTCATACAGTGAGTACATGCAGCGTGCTTGGACCCGCAGGTCATTCACCTACTTCTAAAGAAAATGTATTGATGACTTCAATAAACAGTCTGTCATCAGTTAACATATTGTGGTTAAAAAAAGAAACATAGAAAGGTAATGTACCTTTACTATTCAGATTAACAGCACTACACAAGGGATTGTGTGCTGGGTTAATAGAAATGTCCTTTAATTGCTGTGGTGTAGCAAAATTAAGCTTTGTTTGCACACAGCCTGCGCTCTTTTAACTATATTGTTGTTTTTAAAGGAACTTACCAAACAGGATTATTTTTCCAATGTAGTGCCAGTTTTAGAGTCTTTTAAAATGTGGAGTTGCTCTTTTAAGTTGTCCCATTTCTGCTTATGTTTTCCCCTTCCTTTACTCTTGCCATTTCTATCTATGTTCACCAGTGTATGAACAGTAGGAGGACAATGAGGGGGTTGGCTGTTTAATTATTGTCTTTGTATATTTTTGCAATTACTGCTTCACAGCGTGATTGGCATCTGTACATGTAATTTTTTAGGTCGAGCCTAGGCAGCATGGCAACGTGCATACACTATCTTAGAGACATGCTGTATTCACTGTATGGGCTTTGGACACATCCCTCGCTTTCAATTGGTTCCTTGTAGTGCCCTGCATAAAATCTTGCTTTTCCATGGTCCCTTAGTTGCTATTGTCCTGCCTTTTGGCTCTTTTTGTCCGCCCATGAGATTGACCCTGTTTCACTTTTGACCATTTAGGTAGGTTCGACACACTACTTTTTTTGTTTTGACTCGGCTCGCGGTGCCGTTCCCTCACCACCTACCGCCTGTTGCTATGTTTCCTGCTTGTGTCAGATGTCCAGCATCTCCCTTGCGGGCTTGTAGCTCCGGGGGTTATGCGTTTCCATCTAGATGACATTTTAATTCCCCAACACGTTCAGAGACCGGGAGCTACTGTGCCCCCTCATCAACCCAGCAAGACTTTCCCGTGGTCACGTATTTCTGATTTATGTGTTTAAAAAAAAAAAAATTAACATCGAGTGAACTTCGCTGCAAGATATAGGAGCCCTTATACAAACACCAGTTGCATATTTACTAGGCCTGGGGGGGATTACCGAAACACTCTATAGCTGTAATTTACTGCTTTTCTTTAGTATTAAGTTGCTCCGGTTGTTGCTCTAGTTTATATTTTATTCTGTTATGTTATTTTGTATTTTTTATGCCATCCCAGTGTCTGGGTGTTCATCAAGGGTCTGACTTCGAGGCACTTGGGCAATGATGTGAGTCTCTGTGAAAGTATTGCCTCGCTCAGCTGTGCTAATGCAGAATAGGCTCTTCCTGAAGAGATGTTCTTGCAGCACATGCCTCCTTGCCGGGTAAGTGAAACCACTGCACCCACAGTGATGTGGATGGTCACTCACTGGTCACCAGCAGCGCTCAGCTTCTGCCAAAGCCCCAGGTCGAAGCAAGGCTCAGAGCACCCAGGTTCTGTGGCCTGACTGGCACTGGGTGCTACCGCGTGTCAGTCCCTCCACACAGCCACAGGAACTTTTTGGGCTTACTTGGGTCAGTCGGTGAAGCAAGAACCACACTCTGCTCTCACAGCACCCTGAACAGCAGGGACCCCTTCCGTTCCAGAGAACATCTGTTTTTTTTTTTATGTGCAAGGGGATTAAGTAATTTGCACAATTAAAGGATGTGGAGTCAATCAGCCAATGCCATGTCTCAACTCCTAAACCTAGTTCCTCAGTCTTTTCAATAAATTCCTTTTTACTACAGGGATATGCTCACTGCACATTAGGCAATGCACTAATTTTCCACATATAATAAATTATAATGAAAATACACAAGGGAATTAATTAGGGGATACCTTAGCCTACATGCCAAAAGTAAAATCATTTCACTTAAGCTGAACACATCACGGATGGGACTCACCTTCACAGGGCATTAACCGGGTGACTGCCTTTTAGTTTGGAAGCTCTGACTGGCCCGGAAAGTCAGTGTGTCGATCCAGACTCGATAACTTGATGGGTTCTTTTGTTTGTTTTAACTTTCCAAATCCTGCACGAAAGGGACAGGCTCTCTGTATGCCCACCGCTCTACTTGCTCTGGAAGAGACCGCTCCACTCCGGGAACACTCGGTCCAGACGCAAGAGAGCCGGTGTTCCTGGCATTGCATGTTGTTTTTGTGTGGGCGCTGACTTCTCTAGTCTAGTCTCTAATACTGCTGTTGGCTTGGGAACACCCAGTGGTGAAGAGTGGGCATGTGGACAGCCTAATCCACAACTATACCAGCCTCTTGCATGTTGGAGGAAGCTCAGTGAGAGGGTCAGAGTACTGCAGAAGGGACTGACATTGATGTGTGAGTACTTGTGTCAGGCAGTAAACTTCACTGTGCTGCAGTTGATGGAGTTTTGCCAAACTCTGCATTCCAAGTGGAGCACGGAGATGGCAAAACTTTGCAAACTCCTCCAGCAGAGCAGAGTTAACTGCCCAACCCTATAATTTACCCCCTGAGCGTGTTGAGGCTGCTGCACATACACCAACTACTCTAGCCCTAGCAGCTAAGTTGGCCACTTTAGCCTCTGCAACACATCTTCTCTCAAGATCAGCATTTAAAATGGCTGGTACTCCTTTGGAATGCACAATTAATATGCATTCCAAAACAGCGACAGTCATCTTGTTTTCACATGCTGCAGCCCAGTTTAATAGTGTGGCACATTGGATTCATGTGCCACAAGTATGCTTCCAAGGGAGGAGACTCTCATATCTTAAACTAGAACATCGAAGCCTTTCTACGAGAAATGTATAGGACCAGATGTTTTCACCATATTTGCAGGAAAAGCATTTTTTAAGTATTAAGGTATGCTCTGCAGATTTAGTTATTGTGGTCTTGTTCTAAACTATACTGAGGTTGAATAATGACAATTTATTTGGGGTGTTGAATTCAGTATTATTTGGTACATCTAATTGTTTTGGAATAATAATGACATTTGTTTAACAAGTGTTTGAGCAGGTTTGAAGGACGCGAGGTATGTTGTTGGAGGTTTGAGTATTTTCCTTAACTTTTGTTTTTTTCATTGCTTGAATAGACAGCTATGGACTTTCAAAACAAACTTCTGTGATGAGTAAGTCAAGTGCTTCACTGTATACTACCTTTGTATCTGGGATGCTTAACTTTTTTTTTATATTGCAGTCTCTAACACCAGCAGTTTGTATCCTTGCTTTATTCAACAATGTTTTAGAAAATGTATAGGCTTCGGGGTCAATTAACACCTACACGCAGTCACTCAGCGAGACTGAAGGTATTTTGCAATGGAGTTGTTTTTATAGTGTACAGTCTGCCATTAATATGGCATTTGCATTGAAAACAGTCTGGGTAACTTGCAACCCTTTATTTGATGATTTCACCAGAGACCGCCATCTGAATTGCCTTATAAATCTGTATCATCAGTGGTGGATTTGTGATTCTTTTATACTGCTTCCAGGAAGAGTATCTTAGTCACTGATGTATGTAAGACATTTCTTTTTAGATAATTGTAGCCAGGAGTCTTTTGAAATCGACTGGATGCAGCCTGGATATTGTAGAACACGGAGTGCTTGTTATGTCAGTCTGTGTTAGGAGGTGTTTGGATTCCACTACCAACCGTCACCACACTGGCCTTACATGCCCTCCAGATCCATGGCTGTTTTTCTAGGACTTGGGGTTTGTTGGGTGGGGGTACAGAACGTTCAAATGGCCACTTGTCATACATGTGTAGTTAACTATATCCTATTTCTTTCACTGTCGTACTGGAATGCTTTAATTTAAAATGTGGAGCAAAGCTAAAGATGCCAAAAGTTAAAGAACCAAGACCAAACCATCCATACCTCTGGGGAATGTATGTAAAAATGATCATCCTGCCATAATATAGTGGGCAAAATATCTAGAGAGTAAATGCATGACGTGTACATGCAAGTTTACGAAATTAGATATGGAGGATGCTACCAGTGCCCATTTCTAGCACTGGATTTCTCCAGTTTTAGGTATTTCTCTGTGCTAGGGTGTTGTTATTTGTTGCTTTCTAAAAATGGACTTCTTCTGATGTTATCATGTCCACTGACTGGCATTCTTTCTTGTAATGTTACAAGCATCCTTCTCTGGCTTTTAGTATCTTGATATAATAAATGCCATTTTCTGACAGTCGGACAGTGAGTGTCATGTGATGATATTACATTACCTGTTTCTGGAAGTGAAAGATGCTGGGTGCGACGCTTTCAATTTACTGACAATGAGTATCTGGGGATATTACATATATATATTTTTTTTAATTATTTTTATTTTTTCCTTCTTACATACAAGAGAAATGGCAGACATGACAAATCATACTTAACAGTTGAAGACACATTTTAACAAGACATAGCCCGAAGACAACACCAAGAAAGAAAATAAGAAAAAGAAGGCAAAATGGAAGAAGACAGGATTTAGAGAAATGAAAGAAGAAGAGAGAGAAGACCAAAAACCTATAAAAACAAGGTTCATCCTATCCAATCCATAATAGGGGCCCATATTTTCTGCCCGATTTCACGTCTTCTGCGTCCCTATAGTCTATATACTGCTGGTTCCATATTGTATATTGCCAACAAACGGGCCCTCCAGTTAATGAATGTGGGTGGGTCAGGGCTAATCCATTGAGAAGTAATAACCACTCTGAAAACAGACATAGCAATAAGCAAAAAGCCTTCTTCAGCTTTGCTCCGCACTGCCTGATTTTGCCTCTGGTCGACCCCCAAGATCACTAAAGTGGGTGTTAAGGTCAGGGATTTTCCGGTAATCTGGACAAGAAAATATTCAATATATTGGATATATTGAGCCAGTTTGAAACAAGAATAAAACATGTGAATCGTGTCAGCAGCAGGGGTTCCACATCTGCTGCATGAATTCCCACGAAAACTGGACCATTTCGAAATTTTCCCAGGAGTATAATACAAGTCAAATACTGACATATAGTGTTGGGCCCTGTGACGGCCAGTTATTAAGAACTGATTAGCGAGCGCAAGAGAGATTGCCAGATCGGTATCTTATTGTCCAAATTTCCTGTCCCACTTGTCATTTTGAGTGCTTAAATCATCCTGGGAGGTCAGAGATAAATGTTTGATAAATTAACCCAATTCTAGATCTTTTCTCTATAAGCCCTACGAGAGGGATTTTCTCAAACTTTACTGCTCCTGAAGTTGCTATCTTCAACAGATAGCTCCTGATTTGTAGGAACTTAAAAAATGCCTAGTAGGGTGCCCAAACTTTTCTTGGAGTTCAGAAAAAGAGACTAATTGACCCTCAGAAAAGAAATCAAAAGGGGGGTATGTGCATTGATATTAGATATGCCAAAACGTCGTCAAACCTTTTTCTAGACAGAATGCACAGATTGAATAACTTTGAATTTCGTCTTCCTATAGTAGCTTGGTTCAACTTTTCTGACTAAACAATAACGAGCCTCCTCTCCGAGTAAAATTTCAAAAATTTTTGGTCTGGCAAATTCAGGCACCTCTGCCTTACCCACAGATAATAGTGGTCCGATTTGCTGTAAAAGTGCTGCCCAGTGATATAGCGTTAGAGAAGGTAAGCCCCACCCACCTCTTACTCTAGGAAGTATCAGCCATTTAGAAGCCCTTCTAGCTTTGTGATAGCCCCAGAAAAATCTTAAACAAGCCCTTTCTGCACTAGAGATGAGTTGCGCTGGAAATTCGATAGGGATGGTCCTAAATAAGTATAGAAATTTTGGGAATATAGACATTTTTAGGACATTGGAACAACCATGGAGTGAGAGGTGCATGTGGTCTAGTCTCTCAAGAGTCTTATTCACTTCTTTAATGATGGGTGATATATTAATTCCTGGTATCTTCTCTACTAAAGGGGTGATCTTCACCCCCAAATAGGTCGCAACTGAAGCAATTGAAAGTCCTGTAGGTTTTGCAACGTCTGAATGTATAATTTGGGTTTTGTTGACATTAAGACGATAGCCCGAGACTGCACCGAATTGCTAGGCTACATCGTAGTCTGCTGGGAGAGCCAAACAGACGTCCTTAGTTAAGACGGCCACATCGTCGGCGTAAGCTAAAGTTTTGTAAGCCACACCATTAGCAATGACCGCCTGTATCGACATATTATTATCCGATTTACTCAAGAGGGGATCAATATAAATTTAAAATAGAAGCGGGAGCAGGGACACCCTTGACGGGTTCCTCTGCTAATCGAAAAGGAGCGAGACTGTTGACCTGAGATAAGGACAGAGGCCTCTGGGGAGATGTATAAAGCTTGTATGGCTATGATAAACTTCTGTGGAAATCCCTTAATTTTTAGAAGTTGCCATAAAAAGCCCCAAGAGACCCTGTCGAACGCCTTTTCGGCGTCCAACAGGATCATTGCCAGAGGTTGTTTACAGACCTGAGCCCAATCGAACAACGCAATTGCCCGTCTAATATGATCTGATGTGTCCCGACCGGACACAAAACCGTGCTGATGAATAGAGACTAGAGGGGCAATGACCTTTCCTAATCTTAGTGCGATGATTTTAGCATAGATTTTACTATCAGCACAAATTAGGGAGATTGGTCGATAAGAAGAGGGACTAATCTCTGGCTTGTCTTTCTTTCTAAAAGCTAAGATGGTGGTCTTATGCCATGAGTCAGGAGTCCTGCCATCTGGACAAGTGCAAAAAGGAATACCAGCTCCCCTAGTAGAGTTTGCCTAAATGTTCAATAGAATTCGAGGGGTAATGAGTCAGGGCCAGCGGACTTCCCCGCTGCCAATGAGGCGATCGCTAGTTCCAACTCTTCCCTAGTTATCGGGGATGAGAGTGCTTCTGACTGTTCAGATGAAACCTTAGATGTTATATAGTCACACAGAAATTCCTGACCCAGTTGAGCTGCATCATCCTCTTCAGTGTCTGAGGCATAGAGCGTGCTATAAAACTCTTGGAACACCTCCAGCACCTTACCCGGTTGGTCCTGAATCTGGTCTTTTTTGTCTTTAATGCGGCTCATACGATTCAAGACTCCCTTATATTGTAATCTTTTAGCCAAGAGTTTACCTGAGTTTTCGCCAAACTCGTAGATGTCTGATTTAAACTGAATAAACTTAGCGGCAAGTTCCTCTCCGAAATGTTGGTGTATTCTGTTTCTGACAATAGCTATCTGACGTTGGCATTTCTCTTTTTGGACCTGATCTCTAATAACTCGAATGAGCTCTTCCTCTGCTTCACGAAGTTGATTGATCCACCGATTGATCCTTTCCTTGATCACCTTCTGGCGATGTAGAGAGAAGCTGAGAGTCTCCCCCCTCACGGCTGCCTTGAAGGTATCCCAAACTGTTAACACGGAAGCTGTGCCCTTGTTTATCTGGAAAAAAGTATATTATCCAATTTGACATATATCTACAATACTCTTGGTCAAGTAATAGTTTTCGCTCAAACGTCCAAGTTGCCATAACTGGTTTTGGACCACTGAGCGGTAATTGTAGAATTAGTGGATTATGATCCGAAATTACACGGGGGTATAGCTCACAGCTAGTCCCTTCAAGGATCGGGTCCGACACAAAAAAATAGTCTAGGCGTGTGAATTTTGCTATGAGGAACGGAGAAGAAAGTAAAGCACGGTTCAGTCGGATGCAATCTCTGCCAGACATCTATCAAAGTATGCTCGTGGCAAAGCCCATGAATAGCTTTAAATGTCCTGACCTTTCTTCCAGAATATGGGGTATTGCTATATAGATCAAAGTTAGCTTCCGTGTCGGAGACGTTGAAGAGTAATACTGCCGGTCGGGGCAGACAGGCAGTTCCAGCGCTGTTTACAGCGCAGATACGGAAAACCAAACCGCCGAGCAGTGTGCCCGGGGGCAGAGGATCCGGGTCATCTAAGTCACCAATTTTCACCTCGGTTGTGGGCACGGTGGCTCAAGACAGCAGGGAGACTCTTACTGTATCGCGATCTCACCCGTGAACGAACCAACATTTCAGGACACAGAGTCTGCCTGTGTGAGCACAGGTAGCTCAGATACTGTGTCGGGCTCCATCCAGCAACCAAGGTGCATTCTGGGATGTGAAGTCCCTTTAGTTGATACACCAGTGGCAGAGCGCTCGGTTACAGCACAAAAAGGGGTCTTAAATGCACAAAAGGAAGAATTTGATTCTAATAGGGAAGACGACCCTGTTGACAAATTTATCTCCCTGTCTGACGTATCTAATTCCTCAGAGGATGAGAATCAAGACAAAGACTGGGCTGGAGATGGCAGTGACACTAGTAGTTTTCACTGGGAGGCAGACGCGGAGTATTCTCAGTCCGGCCCAGAGACTGTAAAAAAAACGGGAGTAATTTCAGCTTGTCCTAATTTGTCTGCAGCAACTACAGGAGCTATGTCTTGGGATTATTCATTTTCACCAGGTTTGGGAGATAGAAACAAAATAACGGATGGAGTAACGTCTGTAAGCGCTGCCTCAGCTATTACATGCCCTGAAGAAATCACGCTGTCCACTATATCTCAGGTGATGATGGCACACAGAGAGGAGTCAAGGGCTGAAAGCACCCGTACACAAGGGGCCTGCAGGAAACTTCAAAACTCCATCCGCAGGATGGCCAAGACCTGTTCTGATTTTTCTTCAAGAATAGCAGAAGCAGAAACTAGGATTTCCCGCCTCGAAGATGATCTGGCCCAGCAGAAATCTAAGGTGGAAACAATACAATTGATTAGGGATGACACTGTGTACAAACTATCTGACTTGGAAAATCGGGCCAGACGTAATAACTTAAGAATTTTGGGTATTCCTGAAGGCCAAGAGGGCTCCAATATCCGTAAATTTGTGGTTGAACTTCTCGAAGAAGCGTTTCCTGATCTCCCTCAATGGGATTGGAAGACCCAAATTCAAAGGGCGCACGTTTTCCTTTTCACCAACGCAGCTCAGGTGGCCGCTCTGATAATCACTCTCGTGCCATTTTGATTTCCTTGAATAAGTTCCTGGCCCGGGAATCCCTATATGACCTGGCCAGGCCTGATCGCAAAAGAACTGGGAAGGGCTGCTACTTTTTCGTGCGCCCCGATTTTTGCTAGAAAACAGTCGAACTGTGCTGGCACTTACTACAATTGATGCCAGAATTTCAGGCGAAGGGTGCTCAGATCTTTTTGCTGAACCCAGCCAAATTAAAAGTGATCTACAAAGGGCAAACTCATTTGTTTCAATCAGAGGCTCAGGCCAAGGAGTATTTATCATCTATAGGACAAAATCCTTGACATTATTTTCAGACAAGTATAGCACTCACACTGTAGATCTGATTGTCTCTGTTTGACCTGGTATGGTCCGGTCTCTTTAGGGTTAATATCTTATCTTTTTCTTTTTCCAATTGTTTTTTTTGTTTTATTTTAAACTATCTCTGTAGTGTGCAGCAGCGAGAGAGTGAGGCTTTCAGCTCAGCATCACAAGGGACCGTTGGTCCCCACGCCTTCGATGATGAGGAAGAGAAGGGGTGGGTTATGGGGTGGGAAGGCTCTCAGGGTGAAGGGAGGGTCAGGGGGGGTTAGTTTTAGGGGGGTTGTTGGTGGTGGGCACAAATTGCTTTTCGTAAAAATAAATATGGCAGACAACATGAAAACTTCTTCAAACAATGCTTGACTAATTGCACTCTAAATGCTACAGGGCCGGTCTTGAGAGCTGGCTAGACATAATTTTATTCGTATTGGCTCTCTGAACTGTTGTGGTTTAAATGACAGAAGGAAGCAGGACATTCTAGCTAAACTTATCAGGCACTGGAATATAGATTTACTTTGCTTGCAGGAGACCCACGTTTCCTGGAACAATCGTGCCTAGTTGAAGGAAGTCGGTCTTGATCTGATTGCCTGTTCTCGTCAAACTACAACTATCAGGGGAGTAGCTATATTGGCCGGGCAAGGCATCTATACCACAAAGCAAGTATTGGTGGATAACGTAGGATGCTGGGCAATAGCTGACATTCTAATTAAGGGATCATCATATTATATATGCTCTCTATATGGTTCCAATCTTGATGACCCCTCTATATTAAATTTCTTGAGTATTGAACTTGCTTCATGGCCCTCTCCCAAAGTTCTATGTGGAGATTTTAATATTCACTTGAACTCTAATCTGGGGATATTACAAGTGGTACTATTTGACAGTGCATGCTATGGTGTGTTCAAAGTTCTATTTGCTGGCAATGAGTGTCTGGGGATATAGCCTGCACTACATACTGATAGTGGGTGTTATGTTTGTCAATTTCTCACAGTGGTGGTCTTGGGATGATATAATTTCCCCTTCCTGACATTGAGTGTCTGCTGCTACAAGTATCACCTTCCTCAAAATTAATTGGTAATTCAGACCATTTGCATATGTTAACTGCT
The DNA here is from genome assembly GCF_964204655.1 of Triturus cristatus. Taxonomy (NCBI): domain Eukaryota; kingdom Metazoa; phylum Chordata; class Amphibia; order Caudata; family Salamandridae; genus Triturus; species Triturus cristatus. The sequence goes on from NC_140591.1 coordinate 487,294,047, forward strand.
TATAGAAGGTACACAGTGTGCAGAAATGGTATAGCTCTTCAATCCCTGGTGGCACAGCACACAGAATAACGTGCTGCATGGCTAAACACTGATGAGGTCCCAAAGGCGAGACCTATTGGCAATGCCAATGCTTGTTTTTTAGAAGCGATGACAAGAATCCAGTTTGTAGTGATGGCCTTTTGAGGGTTTGTTTCATAGGCTCTTGTTTGTTGAAAGAAATAGAAATTAATTTACTGATCCAACTTCGATTGGTAAATAAAAAGTCAAAAGTGCTGTGTAATAGGCTTTCTAAAACACTCCTTTAGCTATGTTGCACAGCAATGGGGAAGCTGTTCAGCATCGCTAAAACTACTGGGAAAGCCAATAGGTCCCAAAAGTGAGAACTATTGGCATTTCCAAAGCTTATATGCTTTCCCTCTCTGGGATCGCCATGCTTTGTATTGAGTGCTCTGCTTGAAGTTGGGTAGGCCTACTGATGAATTAAAGACAATGACAGTTTTGCAGACCAGTCACTTCCTCCATTGGTGGAGACTTCTGTCATGGTCAGTTGTTCCTATACTTTAAGTATCTGCAGGTTTAGTGGGGCACAATGACTGCCAAGTGACAAAGGTTCTCTACCTTGCCCCTTAATCGTTTTGGCCCGCACTATCAGACCTTGAGCTTGAAAGCCCTCTGGGCTTAGCTTCAGAACCAAATCAACATCATTAGGCTTTCTTTCTATCAGCTGAGCGCACTAAGCAGAATATTGCCATTTGTTTCTTCTCTAACTGAATCCAGGCATTCACAGAGTGTGTTATGTTCATGTTTGAACTACGCCATCAAACTGAACCTAAGCTCTTCTTTCATAATGTATGGTTTTTAGACTTCCACAGATCCTAAGCATCATGGCAAGCATTTTCCCGAACCTTCAGCTTTTGGACCATATAAACCCACTAATGTCTGCCCTTAACTAGAAGAGCCTTCTTCAAGACATCTGCTTCACCCTCTGCATCGGCCACAAATCACTGCTGCAAAGACAGAAATTGAGGATTTATCAGACAAAGGTATATCTTGCAATTAAAATCCTGATGTACAACAGCTCAGGACTTGTAGGGTAAATGTTCTCTATTCATGTAGTAAAACAATGAAGCTCCCCACATGTCTGCATCAGAAACCTTCATGATCATCTGGCTTCTAGTAAAACGGTAAAGCAAATCTGGCCTCTGGTAAAGTTATGGTTATGTACTTGAGTACTCCTTTGGCCCATTCAATTGCTTGCGATGTCATGGTTAGATTTGTGAAAAATTCACGTAATTTCCCATAGTGTAATTACAAAAAATATTACGAAAATTATATAAAGATATACAAGCTGCAAATGTGGCATGTATCACTATGTTTTTATTAAAAATTAGTCCATGAGTCCATTTTGTAATCGAGTACATATTATGTGCTAAAATATAGCGCTAAAACACATGACGCAAACAACAGACGCTCACATTCTGTTCACACGCATTTTCCTGTACTGCCACAATAGCATTTTTCTCCAAATGGATGAGAAATTATGCGCTGCGTGTCTCTTCCATCATAGGTTGCTATATTGCTGCCACATTTTCTCTGCTATAAAACAAGAGTTTTTGCTGACAGACTTAATGTAGGTTATAAATGTACTCTCCTCAGAAATCCTAATGACAACTCACATTTTTTAAAAAATAAAATGCAATACATAGGCTACTGTTTCTTACTAAGATTTGGAATGATTTATTGCGACCCAGCATGAAAATTATACCTCTGTAAACAGGACAGCCTATGACTCTTTAATATGATAAATCCTGCCTTCCTCTCAGGAAGTCCAAAATTCTCCTAACTTTTCAGACTTTGTTGGAGAAGTTAATTTAAACACAACCAAGGATCCCAGGACTAAAGGGACAACTTGGGGGGCAGAACCCACTCCTTCATAGGCTACTAGCAGGGTCCATTTGCAACTGGTGGGGTGAGCACTTCAGGAAAAAAGTTTGTTGCAGCTTGTTGTGCCCATGTAGCCATATAGAAGGTCAGACACTTGGAGTACACTTCTTTCTCCTGGGTACAAGTGAGAGGAGGTCCAGCTCTCCAGGTCTCCTTACAAGTGTTAAACAACAGGTGCAGTCCTTCTTTTTCTCTTTCACTGGTCTAGAAAGTGTTCTGAGGAGCTGTGGGTAAGGTCCATTGTGGTATAGTTCAGTAGCCAGCATGTGTGGGGTAACTCCAGGACACTCCCTGACCGATGGGGAAACAGTTCCTCAGGGTATCCTTTGCTATTTGTGCAGCCCATCCTGTGTGATGTACTGCAAACTATCACGGAATGCACTATACTGGTGGAAATCCAAAATGGCACAGATCCTCTCTCCTTGGAGGAGTTTGTGTACCAGGCAGGAGGTTTGGGAAAATGAGCATTCACCTCCTAAGCTACATCAAACTGGGGCTAGCACCCCCTCCCACTGGGCTGGTGCCCAATTGGCTACCTAGGGGTTAAAGAACAAAGACTTCTCCTTCCCTTGGTCTCCCCTTACACAAAACAATGAATGAGCAGGTTACACCTCTGTCTCTGTCAAGTTAATGGAAGTTCCTGGTACCTCCCTAGCTGTCATTGCTGAGTTGATATGGATCATACGTTCTACACCCAGCCCATCCTGTCACCAAGCAAATGAACTTGTCTTTGCTGTAGGAGCAGTTTTCAAACATCATTGAAGTCATTCAAAAACAGTATAATATTCAAGCTCTGAGAGCACTTGGGAAACGATTTTTACATCCTAATCTTCAGAAATAAAGTTTGGGGGTAATCACGTCACCCATCACAACCTTAAAAACATAATGAATTCACAGTGTTTCTGTAGGACCAAAATCATCAAATAGGGCCTTATCCCAAACAATTCCATCAAGCACTGGAAAGGCAGAAATGTCCAGAAGGACAGGTCACGTCACAGACGTAAAGACGAATGAGGTTTCAACATCTCAACTACCAGTCCTGCAGCAGAACGCTCTGGGAGATAATGCCTATGTATTAATATGAAAAAACTGTCACAAATCCAATCCAAAAAAGCTGAAAATGTTGTGAAATAGCAATCCAAATGTAAAGCCATGGAGGGATCAGATAAGTCCATTTCAAAAGAAGAAAACCATGTACACCATGTAGTGAAGTGTCAGAAGAGTCAGAAGAAAAGTGATCAATATTGACAAAGTAACCAGAAGCAGTCTGTTGAAAAAAAGAGGCCTTAATTGGCAGAAAAGAACTGGAAGACACCTCCAAAGGTGGTTTATCATAGGCAACTCTGTTGTTAGGGGTACCAGAAACAAGCTGTATTCTCACATCCGATGTATGGCTTGTTATTGTAATGATTACAGGAATCAACAATAGTTTATTCTCCGCCCTCCCTAGCTGGGGGGAAACAACATTGGTGTTGCTGAAAACTTGTAAAGGAATTTCCTGTAGGGTAGCGAGAGAAGTTAGAAACCTACCCAGGACTCCTTGTGGCCTACTGTGTAGTACTGGCCACATTATGTAATTTTACTTGATCAATGGACACAAGTCATGTGTCTTAACAACCAGCAAGCAGTGGCAAATTCACGTTTCTTTTACCTTGAGTACAGAGGACCGGCACCGCTGCATGGTAAGATGGGCCAAACCCCTTCTTTACTGTAATCCTCTCTTGAACTAGATCCCCAACCTTTAGAATCCAGCCAGAACGTGCTGGTTGTTCCTTCACTCCATCAGTGGCAGAATGTTTGAAGAGTTCATTAGATCACTTGCTCTAGAAGTCTTGTAGTTTGTATAATACAGCGAAATTGTAATTTATGTCAAAAGGAGTATCTGCTACCACTGTGCAAGTACTGTCAAGATATGGAAAGTACATATGGATGCCAAACAGGACCTCATATGGGTCTCAGTCCCCCAAATATTGTCTTGGCAGATTATCAAATGCTCTCTGGACTCCAAACAAGTGATGGATCCAACTAGGACCAGAACCTAATAATCTAGCTGTTAAGGATTGCCTCAAGTCAGTTTTTCCTCTCCACTATCAAATTTCCCTCAGGATAATAGGGTGAGAAATAATGCACAGCAACACCCAGGGTTCACATAGTGTAAGCCTTAGGGAAAAACCAGGGGCCTTGTCCAGGTAGACACAGCTACCGCATATGTCCAGATGAAGACTGGCAAATCTTTAATAACAAAGTGAACAGCAACTGATAAATGTTGCCACACCCATAGGAATCGGAAGGAAGACTCTACAGCAAGTAGAATGTATTTACATGCATCATCGGAATTTAAGGGACCACAATGATAATAATACTCCACATTTGTAAAGCGCGAACAATCACCCGTAAGGGTCTCTAGGCGCTGGGGGCCGTCGGGAAGATTAAGCAAGCTATTGCCCAGAGGCACCTGGTGCTGGGCTAATCTGCCGTTGGCGATCGAACTGTGATCCCCAGATTCCAGAGTCAGTCGCCCTGGCCGCAGCGCCACACCTCTTCCTGATCTAGGTACACACATTGGAGTGGTTTGTTTCAAGTTAAGAGGGGTGACTGCAGTGGGTGTGCAATGGTAGAGCTTTTAATTTGTTGGTAAATGTCACAACTAAGGACATACTGCTTTGTCTGCCTCTAAAGACCATACCACCAATAGTGCTTCTGCGGTAAAGTGTTATGTTCCGTATCGATACCCCAATATTGGCTCAGGTAGTCACTTAACCTTTCACCTATATTCTCCCCTACCATTATCCTCCATAATGGTTCTTAGTATTGACCTTTTACCTAGTTACTGTAATGTCCAGAGATGACATGAGGTTTTCTCAGAAAAGCTTAAGCCTCATTCATTATGCATGAGGATTCTTAGAATCACAGCACAACAGCAGGCCTACCATCTCCTGCATAATCTCTATGTATGAGGGTCATTCCTTCCGTCATCCAAGTCCGACATGACACAGCAAGGTATATACCCAGGGGGTACCACTTTGGGTATGTATACGTCATCTCTTGCTGAGATAGTCAGAGGAGAAAAGGACATCCATGCCGACACACTGACGCAATATGCTGAGGCTCCTGCATGCAGACACTCCAGCTCACAGTGGTCTGAAATCCCTTGCGGGGTGCCCATCTCGAGACTAAGACGGGGTCCAACAGTCTCTCACTTCAGGTAATGGAGTTGACTTTATCCTAAAGGGATTCTTAGCTTTACACCCACATACATGCTAGGTACATTTAGGTACATCTAGTTAGGGTTGCATCAAAGGAGTATGCATTTTACTTTCATGTATTTTATATACTTGCCTGTATTCATTGTTTTAGCACAATGGTAGAAATCTTCGATCCTTTTACTCTGTTAGTACTTATAATTATTATTATAATGATTATTTATATCTGTTACTGTCCAGTGGCTGTTTCAGCACACCTATTTTACACTATAATGACGCTGGTTCAATAAATGCTTATTGAGAAACGTCCCCTCCGTTTATTCTGTGTGTCTCTCTGAGACAAAGTGACCACAAGTGACTGTGTGAAAAGTAGTACACTGTTTCCACAATCCTGAGGGATCAGGGTTGTCATGTTCGATAGTTGCCAAGAACTATTCTCTCCTTGGTAAGAGCAGTTTCTAGTAGCATTGTGAGCTAGCTGATATACAGGCTAACACACTCGGTAGGGGTGTCTAGACTCAGTCTGACCCCAATCCTACAGTGTATGTTGTCTAAACACACAGATTCTATATAGGTTTATAGGAACTACACAACAAAGAAACTGTTGCTGCCACACCAACAAGGGCAGATGCTACACCCTCATTAGCAGCTATGATTAATTGGTTGGGACTCACATGATCACCCACCCAAGGGATGGAAGCGAAAGGAATATTTTGAACATGTAAGTGATAGGAATATTTACTGGATATTTTTTAGGTAAAGGGGTGCCGTTGCACGAAGCAGTAACGGCAGCTATGATATCTACCTTTGTATGAAAACAAGTCATTGCAGGTACTGTAGCAGTCTTAAATGCAGATTTGGCAGCTTCATCTGCAAAAGATTTCAAGCCACTCAAGGAAGTGATGGCAATTTTTTCCTAGCTCATTTTTCGAACAAATTATTATTATTTTTTCAATTCTTCAATCGCTCTTCATATGGATTGCAATCGTAAATAAAAATGGGGAAAATGCTGAATAAAGTCAATTACTTTTATGTTTGCATTTAACTAATATGTGTAATGGGTCATTTGGCAAAATATGTGCTACAAGACCATCACAGACAGGAATAGGGATAACTTCACTTCAGTCTGATGAGTCTGTGTGATGTTTATGGAGAGAGCAAGCTTGAAGAATTTAAAGGTTATTAGAATGGAGTAGTTTTGGAAGTCTTCAAAAAAGGTTTTGCTCTCAGGAATTGCCCTATTATATTCTGGAGTCAGTGTTCATTCATTCCAAATACACTGCCTCCATATGCTTGTTCCCTCTGATATATGGGATGCTTGTTTTCCTGTTCACAATGTACCTGTATTGGCAGTTCAGGCTCTACTGTTTATATTGGAGTTGGATCAAGGCTGATTAGCATGTAGCTGGGTCTAATCTTAGGTGGCACTGTGAGCAAAAAAAATGATGGAGTGGGATGCGGCCCAAGAAAGTATCATGGCTGAGATTAATTTGTAAGCATCCCAGCCACAACTTTTCTGTTTACTTCAGTGTGATGCCCTAAGAGTAAGTGTCTCCCCAAATCACTTTGCCATTGAAATCAAACTGCACCCGACTGAAGAGCCCCAACTAGGGAAAAACGAGTCTTGGGTTGCTTGTGTAACAGTTCAGAAAAAGACCTGGCTTGGCAGTTTGGGCTAAACTGTTCCTATTGGAGCAGGATCAAGGCTGATTTGCATTCGGCTTTGTCTAATCTGAGCTGGCATTGTAGGCAAAAAAACGAGTGACTGGGATGTGGCCCCAAGCAATTAATTACCAGTGACTGAGATTAATTCAAGGGTTCACTGAAAAAATATCGAAGTAAAATATATAGAAGTAAAAAATATCGATGTAAAAATATAGAATGTAAAAATATCGACTCCCTATACTTAAACAGGTAAGTACAAAAATATCCCCCCAAAAATATCGATGTAAAAAATATAGTTGTACAAAATATTGAATTTTATATATACATATAAAATCAAATAATAAATATTAAATATGTTAAATAATAAAATTAATTATAAAAAATAAAGTACATTTAATATACATTTAAAAAAATATAATAAATAAACTTAATTAAAAAATCTAAACACACATACATAATAATTCATATATATTTACTTTAAAACAATTAATAAACTATTAATATTAAATAATTACATTTTTGTAATAATATATAATAATTTACAAATATATATATTATATATATATATTCACTAAAAAAAACATAGGTTTCAGGGACGTCATAGTTACAAATTATCATTTAAAAAACCGTTAAAATTTACTGAACAAAACATAGGTTTCAGGGACATTATAGTTACAAATTAGCATTTAAAAAACCTTAGAAATTCACTGAAAAAACCACAGGTTTCAGAGACGTTATAGTTTGTTGCACATTTCACTCGTACAAAACCATAGAAATTCAGTCTTTATAGTTAGTTGAGCTAACTATAACTCACGCCCCCAATGCACTGCTGATGACGTCACATATTACATCATTCATGACATGGTCAGTGACATCACTTATGACATCACTGATGACATCTCAAACGACATCACTGATGACATCACTGATGACATCATCCATTGTGTGTGTCTGTAAAGTTTAAATATGTTTTATAAATATACTGGCCAAAGTATATTGACGAATGAGTGGGTGTATAAGTGTATGGATAGAGGATTTAGTAGGTGCGTGACTGACTGTATAAGTGAGTGTTTAAATGTGTCTTACTGAATTCATGGGTTAGTGACTAAAATGTGTGAAGTCTGCCTATTGCTGTGTAAGCTGCTGCATTGGTTGATGAGTAGCTACATGAGTGGCTATATGGGTTATTGATTGGTTGCCTCAGTATTTGTATGGGTGCTTGAGTGTGTGTGTGTGGGTGGGTGGGAGGTTTGTGACTTTGTGCATAGATGTGTGAGTTCTTTATTCACTGGGTGTATGGGTTCAAGACTGCATGTGTGTGTGGGTGTGTTGGTGAGTGAATGGATATCTCAGTGCTACATGTCCAAGTAACTACATATGTAAAATGCAATGCATGAGAGAGTTGGAGTATATAAATGACTATACAGGAGAGTCAGTGATTGTGAGAGTGCTGTATGGATGAGTGTGTACTTGTATCAGCGATTGTATAAGAGAGTATGTATATGTTAGTATCACTATGAAGAAGTGAGGTTGTGTGTGTATTACTGTATAGCTGAGTAAATAGAAGTGTGATTGATTCTTTGCATGACTGACTAGATGTGTGAGTAACTCTGGATGAGTGGTGGGGTGTGACTGTTTGTATAGGTGTATGAATGCCTATTGATAGTGTTGTATTGATGTGTCACTGCATGTATGAAAGGCTGTATGGGTGAATGAGTGGATGTGTGTGTAGACCTAGGAATCAGTGCGTGCATAGTAGTACCTGGTAGTTGTGTCTCTATTGTTTCAAAAATGGTAGTCTGTATTTTAGAGTGGGCGTATCAAAGGTTTTATTAAGGTATGAGGAGGTGCATCAGATTTTCACGTGGATGATGTCATCAGTGATGTCATCAGTGATGTCACTGACCATGTCATGAATGACGTAATATGTGATGCCATCACCAGTGCAGTGTGGAGGCGTGAGTTATAGTTAGCTCAACTAACTATAACAGGCACATTTCTATAGTCTTGTACGAGTGAAATGTGCAACTAACTATAACCTCCCTGAAACCTATGTTTTTTTCAGTAAATTTCTAAGATTTTCTAAATGCTAATCTGTAACTATAACGTCCCTGAAACCTATGGTTTTTTCAGTTAATTTCAAAGGTTTTTTTAATGATAATTTGTAACTATAACATCCCTGAAAGCTATGGTTTTTTTTTGGTGAATTTCAAAGGTTTTTTAAATGGTAATTTCTAATTATAATGTGCATTAAACCTATAGTTTTTTCAGTGATGTTAAATTATTATTCCATTCTCAACCTGGTGAAAACTGCTGATATCGCCAGTTTTCCAGCGATAGCTTGTGCCAAAAAAAATCGCCACAAATGAGAGCAACTACTAACGCTAATAATATGCACAGTAGGCATTCCTGTGCAAAAATAACATGAAAACCCCACTTCCCGACGTTTTCAACGATCCAAAAACAAGCAATAAGCTGCGTTAGCAGTAGGAATCTAACATCTGCCTTTTACTGGTGTAAAGTAGGATGACTGCCTACAGTGTGAAAGGGAGCCCAGCCCAGAATCACATCTGAAGACCAACACATGTCATAGAGCTAGAGATCATGCACCTCCCACACTCAAGAAGGCCACAAAATCCACTGCCACCACCCTCAGGACCTCCCCCCTGGACCACCCCCCTACTACCCCTCAGCCACACAATAGCTGAATGTTGCAAGATGTGGCAACCAAACATGTGTGAAGGACGCAAGTCACCCACCAATAATAATGCACACAATACCAAGTGTAGCGGTGATGTGCTGGACAGACCTCACTATGCAGAGCACAAACCTCTTCATGTGTACATATACTGCTGGTGCTTGTAGTGTTGTGGACAGTGGACGCAACCATGTTAGCTCAGGCAGTGGGGAAGATCTCGGTCATGTAGCTGTCTCATCGTCCCCTGTAAGCGGAAGCGCAGTGGGCTGGTCCAACGTACGCCAGTCCAGGATAGAAGTGTGAATAAAAAGGCCGGGGCTCTGGGCGTGGTTCACTTGTGTGAAGGCCAATGCGTCAGCCAGAGCGGCGGCCCTCTCCCTGCCAAGTGGCTGCCACCATGACCGCGGGCATCCTCGACACAAGTCCCCTGCGAACACAGCGGCACAGCACCGCAGAGTTATGTCTGTACACACTACTACCTTTGATCTACACGGCGGACAGCAGGAGTCACTATTCAGATGTAGTCGTGATTGCAGATGACGCAGTCCAGTAGGCAAAACACGTTGCTCCTAGTGATGCCCGCCCGGACCACGCATCATCGCTGGCTGCGTACACGCTGAGCGCCAGTGGTACCACTAACTTAGTGCACCACAAGTCAACGCCACGTGGTCTTACTGAGGCAGAATTCATTAGACAAAAGACATTGCTACCAGTGCGGCCTGCCCGGACCACGCATCATCGCAGGGTGCGCACACGCTGGTTGCTTCAGCTGCCACTAACTCACTGCACCACAAATCATCGCCACATGGCCTTACTGAGGCAGAATTCATTAGACAAAAGACATTGCTACCAGTGTGGCCCGCACGGACCTCGCATCATCACAGGCTCCACACATGCTGGTTGCTTCAGGTGCCACTAAGTGTGCAGCTCAACTTAACGCCACGTGGCTGTGGGCCCTTGCTGACTGCTCCCTGGCCTACACTGCGGTCAGCAGGGCTCACAATTAAAATTGAGTCTTGATTCATTATTACAGAGTCCAGTAGGCAACTAACTACAACTTCTTCGAAACCTAAATAATATCCTTTTAGTATCCATGCTTCAAGAACTTTTTGACATCAATTATAGCTTTAATAGAATGACCAAATTCATTTTGAAAGTTCAAAGGAACACTGAATGGCAGTCTACACTGTGGACAGCAGAGCTCACAGTTCGAATTCAGTTTTGATTTATTTATTGCGGAGTGAACTGTACTCTATGTCGTTGGATTTTCTCAAGAGGAAGTCACAAAAAGCATTTCTTGATGTCTGTGCTGATTACTGCCTTCGATCTACACTGCGGACAGCAGGGCTCACAATTCAGATGGAGTCGTGATTGCAGATGACACAGTCCAGTAGTCAAGAGACACTGCTCCCAGTGCGGCCCGCCCACACCACGCATCATCGCTGACTGCGCACACGTTGAGCGCCACACCTACCACTAACTATACAGCTCAAGTCAACGCCACGTGGCTGTGGGCCCTTCCTGACCACTGCCTCCGGTCTACACTGCAGTCAGCAGGGCTCACAATTGAAGATTGGGAGAGGCTTTCCTTCTCATCCTTCTTGACCTCTCTGCTGCTTTCGATACTGTCAGCCACTCTGCCTTACTCAACACCCTCAAAGATCGGTTTGGCTTCAATGGTCCTGTTCTCGAATGGTTCACCTCCTTCTTTCAGCACAGAACCCATCAAATTAAAATCAGCAATTGACTCTCTAAACCTATGCCTGTCTCCCTGGGTGTTCCCCTGGAGTCTATTCTCTCCCCTGCTCTATTTAACCTCTTTATAGAGCCCCTCACCCTCTTTCTAAAGAAAGCAGGTATCAACTACCGCCTCTATGCGGACGATACCCAACTTTGCTATAAAATCAAATCCCATGCAGACATTCTGCACCTAAATGATAACCTGACTACGATTCAACAATGGTTCCATCACAATCACCTGAAACTCAACCCTAAAAAAACTGAAGTCATTCTCTTCACCCCTAAATACAACCGGCTCCCCATTCAACACTGGCTCTCTGACCTCAAAGCTCTCAACTGCTCCTTGGCCACCTCGAGCTCAGTCAAATCTCTCGGAATAAGCATTGACCGAAACATCAGCCTTTCTCCCCACATAAAAAACGCAGCCAAAGGCGCCCTCTTTTCCCTACATCACCTCAAGAAAATCAAACCCTTCATTCCTGTTGATGACTTTAAATCTGTTGTCCAATCATTAGTTCTCTCCAGATTAGACCATGGTAACGCCTTGCTCTTTGGAACACCCAATCAAGTCTGTCCTGAACCTTGCGGCCAGGCTTATTTCCGATTGCAAGAGGTCCGATCACATCTCCCCATCCTCAAAGATCTCCAATGGCTTCCTATCGAAGGCAGATCCATCTACAAGACCGCGTGCATTACACATAAAGCCTTACATCTTCAAACCCCACTGTATCTCTCACAAAGACTTCACAAAGCGGGCAGCTCCAGAGAAATGAGAAGCACCAATGCTCTTATACTGGTTCCTCCCTTGGTTAATAAGAAATCCACCCAATCACACTCTTTCTCCGGTAACGCGCCTACAATCTGGAACTCTCTCCCCAAAGATCTACGTTGAAACCCTTCATACTTCAGCTTCAAAAGAGATCTCAAGCGACACCGTCTCCTCAAATACTGGGGTCCTTAATGCTGTCACCTTACAGTTGTCTCACATCCTTCCCATTATGGTGTTATGTTTCTCACCGCATTATGCCTGACCTTCTACCCCCTCCTCTCTTCTTCACATATACCTCCATCCTCCTTCTACCAGCTCTCATATATTCACTGCATACTCCTACATGCCATCTCCTCCCCCTTCTCCCTCCCCGGCTCCACCCTTTCCCCATACATCCTCCCCATGTCCCCTGAACAAAAACGCTTGTACAGATATCCAATGCCAGGTTATGGACTAAATGTTACTTCTTATTTCCTTGTCTATGTATTTATTGTTCTTTACATTTTGCTCATATATTTTGCTTTTTCTTTTTGAACGAATGTAATACTGCATAGTGTTTCCACTTACATCCCCTGTAAAGTGCTCTGATACCCTTGGGTCTAGCCAGCGCTATATAAAACCGTTTAAATAAATAACTAAGATTAGTACTGATGCAAATTTTGTATGAGACTATAATCGGTTAAGAAAACCAAATGCTCCCAATCTGTGCAGCCAAAGTCAACGCCACGTGGCTGTGGGCCTTTGCTGACCACTGCCTCCAGCCTACACTGTGGTCAGCAGGGCTCACAATTCAAATTCAGTCTTGATTCATTAATTTCAGAGTCCAGTAGGCAACTAACTACAACGTCCCTGACACCTACACATTTTGACAATGTATTCCATACATATTTCATCTTTTGTTACCTACACTGAAGGTCAGCAGAGCTCACAATTTAAACTGAGTCTTGATTTATTAATTGCAGACAGAATTGTACTCTATGTCCTCGGATTTTGTCAAGAGGAAGTGACAAAAAGCATTCCTCGATGTCTGTGCTGACTACTGCCTTCCATCTACATTGCGGATAGCAGGGCTGACAATTCACATTGAGTCACAATTGCAGATGACGCAGTCCAGTAGGCAAATAATAATAATAATAATATCCACATTTATAAAGCACGAACACTCACCCATAAGGGTCTCTAGGCGCTGGGGGCCGTCGGGAAGATTAAACAAGCTATTGCCCAGAGACACATGGTGCTGGACTAATCTGCTGCCGGCGATCGAACCGTTCTCCCCAGATTCCAGAGTCAGTCGCCCTGACCGCGGCGCCACAAGAGACATTGCTCTCAGTGCGGCCTGCCCGGACCACACATAATCGCTGGCTGCCCACACGCTGAATGTTTCTAATGCCCCTATGCAGCACAACACATGGACCGTTTATGATGCAATCATTTTTGTATAATCTCACATCTAGTGCCCCTACCTTAGTGTACCACAAGTCATGGACCCTTTACAATAGAATCTTTTGTGTATTATTTCACATCTGGTGACCCTACCTTAGTGCAGCAAAAATCATCAACAGTTTATGATTGAATCTCTGTGTCTGATCCAATGATTACTGTTCTACTTGTTGCCAGCACCAATCATTCCCGGAGGGCCGGCTTACACTCACACCACACACATCCAGCACATACGTCACTGGACATGTGACCCTGGTAATAAAAAGGAGTTGAGCGCACGTTCCCGTACCCAGTTCCACTATCTATCTGTGTCTGTGTGTTCATTATGTATGCAACATGCTGCCCCTGGGCCCTACCACATTACATTGTGTTCTGGACAGCGTATGCAACCAACTTACCTTTGACAGTGGGAGAAAACTTTGGTTATGTAACTTTGTCTCGGTCATTGTACAAGTACGTATGTAGAGACTGGATGATTAGAGTACTGCAAGGAGAGTGTATAGTGAATTTGTAAGTGCGTGGGGATTGGCGGAGTGATTGTATAAGTACATATGTTGGCGCAGCCTAACTCCGACAATGAGCTTGTCTCTAATTGCTGCCCTCCATGTCCCAAAATCTGAATTTTGGACTTTGCATGGCCCAGTATTGCTACAGCTGCAATACTCCACTGAATGTGCAATAAACACTCACATCCACACAGATGTGTCATGTCCACCATCTCTCTAGTGTGGAACAGTGATTCCCCGTACCTTCCATGTTGGCCATGTTGTAGGACTTGGCTCACAGAGTGACACATTGACGCTTGCGACCCGGGTGACGACAGCACTACAACAAGAACACCCGCATGCCAGTGTTGCCAGATTTATTAAGTATTCTCTATCCCAAAGACAACCAAAAAGTAGCCCAAAGTAGCCCAATATTGCTGCTTTAAGGAAGGAGGGTCAGGGACATCGTCAAGCAGGTGGTGAATGCATTGGAATTGATGATCCAGCAGGCTGCCAAGTAAATATTTGTCTAATAAAGTGCTTTAACATACTAGTTTGCTGGAGCGCTGTATATATATTTATAATCTGGCAACTAGCACAAACCAAAATTTTACCGCACAACCGGGAAAAATATAGCCCAATTTTGCGTGATCTAGCCCAATCTGGCAACAGTGCCGCATCTGTTGATTCCTCATACAGCTCACAATGGAGCCACGCCCATAGCTCCGGAGTCACTCTTCACAGCCTCATGCAGGACTGGCATATGCTAGGCCAGCCCACTTTGCTTACTCTTACAGGGAAGGACAACAACGCTACATGGCCCAGATTTTCATTGTAGTGATCTGCTGGTTACAGGTCTAGTTGTCATTATGCCACAGCCACTCCCTCACGGCTGGTATATACCCACAGCACACCCATCCAGCACAGGCGTCACAGGACATGTGACCCTACCAATCAAAAAGAACGTGCACACGTACTCAATGCCATTTTAGAGTTGCTCCCACCTCATGCACTGTCATGGCCCGTCCCGGTGGTCTGGACACCTCATGTAGGCCTGAGCCACCGAACAGGAAGGCCTACCGCCATGTGCGTGGACTCACTGGTCACTGAGTTAGTGGCACCGCAAGGACTGAGCAGGTGTGCAAGCTGCGATGATGATCAGTGCACTAGTATGTCCTCTGCCATGGCAAAATCAAGACGCAGCGCCAAATGTGAGACCTGTTGGCCTGCGGAATGGGACTGCATGAAGTGGAGGGTGCCCTGTCTGCGAAAAGGTAAGTAGTGAGGCCTGGGTGTGCAGCTGTGGCCAAATACATCTGGGCGGTGGGAGTGGATACACAAAGGCAGCACAGTGATTTAGGTGTACACAGTCGTATATACTCTCCCATTACTAAATCTGTACTATGTTTCAGATGTGGGAGCTTGAGGGCTGTACTAGGACCCGGCACGTGGTTGGAGACACATCGGTGGCGTAAAGGTGAGCTGTGAGGGTTTTGTCAACAGTATGGCCACTCACTGTCCCTCTTCATCTCTTCCTTTCTCTCCCTCACACTCTTTCTCTCTCTCTTCTTCTCACACTGTTTCTCTCTTTCTCTCTCTCTCTCTCTCTCTTCCTGTTTCTCACACTCTTTCTCTCTCTTCCTATCTCACTGTTTCTCTCTCTCTTCGTCTCTCTCACTCTTTCTCTCTTTCTCTTTGTCTCACTCTTTCTTTTTCTCTCTCTCTTCCTCTCACTCTCAATGTTTCTCTCTTTCTCTCTGTATTCCTCTCACTCTTTCTTTCTTTTTCTCTCTGTCTTCCGCTCACTCTTTCTTTCTCTCTCTCTCTCTATCTCTCTTTCTCTGTCCTTTGATGGACGCATGACACACAATCTTATCTTGCTTTTTGTCTTGCAGGCCTGCGATGATGCGTGGCCATCCTGCAATCAACACTCAATCTGAATTGTGAGCTTTGCTTCACCACGTGTACACAATGGGTGAGGAGGTTTCTTAGGCACGTGGTGGACCCTCTTCGACACATGCTGTTGGTGTAAGGTGAGCAGAGAGGGTTGTTTGCGCAGCGAAAGGCAGTCACCTCCGGGCAGTGGGAGTCAATGAGGTGCAGCAGCCTGGGTGCGCAGCAGCACACAGTCACCTCCGGGCAGTGGAAGTGCATGGGGTGCAGCAGCCTGGGTGTGCAGCGGCTGCCATACACCTCTGGGCAGTGGGAGTAGATGGGATGCAGCAGCCTGGGTGTTCAGCAGCGAGTAGACACCTCTGGGCAGTGGAAGTGGATGGGGTACACTAGCCTGGATACACAAAGTCAGGACAGTGATTTAGGCATGCACAGTTGTATGTACTCATCCATTACTGATTAGATACTATGTTTCAGATGACTAAGCTTGAGGACTGCCCTACATCCAGGCACATGGTTGGAGACACACCGGTGGCATAAAGGTAAGCTGTGAGGATTTTCTCCACAGTGTCAACACTCACTCTCCTTCTCCATCTCTTCCTTTCTGTCACTCACACTCTTTCTCTCTCTCTCTCACTTTCTATCTCTTCCTTTCTCGCTCTCATTCTCTCTCTATCTCTCTTTCTCTGTCTCTTCCTCTCGCTCTCATTCTTTCTTTCTCTCTCTTCCTCTCTCTCACTCTTTCTCTCTCTCTCCTCCTCTCTCTCACACTGTTTCTCTCTTTCTTTCTTCCTTGTATCTCTCTCTTTCTGTCTCTCACTCTTTTTCTCTTCCTCTGTCTTCCTTTCTCTCTCACTCTTTCTTTCTTTCTCTCTCTCTTCCTCTCTCTCACTCTTTCTCTCTCTCTCTCCTTTGCTGGACGCATTACGCACCATCTTATCTTTCTTTTTGTCTTGCAGGCTGTGATTCACAAATTGTGCACTTGTATGTACTCATCCATTACTGATTCCATACTATGTTTCAGATGACTAAGCTTGAGGGCTACCCTAGATCCCGGCACGTGGTTGAAGACACACCGGTGGCAGAAAGGTGAGCTGTGAGGATTTTCTCTACAGTGTCAACACTCCCTCTCCATCTCTTCTTTTCTGTCACTCACACTCTTTCTCTCTCTCTCACTCTCTATCTCTTCCTCTGTCTCTTCCTCTCTCTCTCATTCTTTCTTTCTCTCTCTTCCTCTCTCTCACTCTTTCTCTCTTTCTCTTCCTCACACTGTTTATCTCTCTCTTCCTCTATTACACTGTTTCTCTCTTCCTTGTATCTCACTCTTTCTCTCGTCCTCTCTTTCTTTGTCTTCTCTCTCACTCTTTCTCTCTCTCTCTTCCTTTCTCTCGCTATTTCTCTCTCTCTATTCCTCTTCCTCTCTTTTTCTCTCTCTCTCTTCCTCTCTCTCACTGTTTCTCTCTGTCTTCCTCTCACCCTTTCTTTCTTTTTCTTTCTCTCTTCCTCTCACTCCCACTGTTTCTCTCTTTCTCTCTGTCTTCCTCTCACTCTTTCTTTCTTTTTCTCTCACTATTTCTTTCTCTGTCTCTCTCCGTTTGATGGACGCATGACGCACAATATCTTGCTTTTTAGCTAACAAGCTGTGATTCACGAATGGACGTCCCCCCCAACACCACCACAGCTGAACGCGTGTAGAACCTGCGATGATGCGTGGCCATCCTGAAAGTTGCTTCGGCACATGGTGCACCCTCTTACACACACGCCGGTGGTGGAAGGTGAGCAGAGAGGCTTCTTTCCGCAGCAATGGATAGTGTGCAGCAGCTTGAGCGCACAGACACCTCCGGGCAGTGGGAGTGGATGGGCTGCCGCAGCCTAAGTGCGTTTTGCCAAAATAGAGGATTGGGCTTATGCAGTTGTATGTACTCTGCAATTACTAATTCTATACTATCTTTCAGATGACTGAACTTGAGGATGCACTATGTCCCTGCACGTGGTTGGAGACACACCGGTGGCACAAAGATGAGCTGCAAAGATTTTCTCCAGTGTCAACACTCCCTCTCCAGCTCTTCCTTTCTCTCTCTCACACTTTCTCTCTTTCTCTCTCTCATTCTTTCTTTCTCTCTCTTCCTCTCTCTCACACTGTTTCTCTCTCTTCCTTGTATCTTACTATTTCTCTCTTTCTCTCTCTCTCACTTTCTCTCTAGCTCTGTCTTCCTCTCTCTCTCACTCTTTCTCTGTCTTCCTCTCTTTCACTTTTTCTCTCTCTCTCTTCCTCTCTCTCACTCTTTCTGTCTCTCTCTTCAGCTCTCTCACACTGTTTCTCCCTTCCTTGTATCTCACTCTTTCTCTCTCTCACTCTTTCTCTCTTTCTTTGTCTTACTCACTTTCTCTCTCACTCTTTCTTTGTTTCTCTCTCTCCCTCACTCTTTGTCTCTTTCTCTTTCTACTTTGCTGGACGCATGATGCACCATCTTATCTTTCTTTTTGTCTTGCAGGCTGTGATTCACAAATGGTCCAGCGATGACACGACATGGCTGTACATAGTTTTATTTGCTGTTGTTTTTTTAAAATATTTTTTTTTATATGTAAATACATACATGACTAAGATTCTTATTTGTCCAACCTAACGTGACTGTCACATTTGTTAGTGGGGGTGGCGGTGAGAGGGGATGGCGGTGATAGAGATCAGGGTACCTAAAATAAACCAACTTCCACGGATAGAGTAATTTCACAGTTACACGCACATACATTCATCATACGCTAGGGCCCATTTCACTAACATACGCTCAAATACTCTACCAGCATAAGACCTGTGGGAAGAAAACCCTGCATCTATATCTAGGACGATAGGACCTGATTATAGTGGTTATCCTTAATCATACTCTATACAATCTACACAACAATGATCAAAATGTACACAATAATTGACAAGAAAGAATATTCAACACCATTTTTAAAAGTTATATTGCTTTATCTAAAATTAGTCAAAGTAAATCAATCAGAAAAAATCATTTCTCATAGTTACCTATTCTAACTAAGTGTCAGAACGGGTCAGGACCAGTCTCTCGGTAAGTCTCTCAGGACAAAGTCCTCAGCATCGATCCTCAGCAACGCAAGTTCACGCGGCAAAGGTAAAATGGCAAGTGGCAAAAACCCTCCCTAAGCTAACAATTCTTATAATGAAAAATACAATGGAAACACACATAAAGTTGGCGAAATAAACTGTATCACTGAGCAGAGCGAGAAGGAAGGGATGTAACTTTGCTACATCTGAAAATCTTCGCTCAGGAAAAGTCACAAGACGTGAACTACGGAACAGGAACCAAGAAACTATCAAAGTATCCAACTTGTACAACTTCCCTCGGCAGCCAGGCCACAGTTCATTGTCTGTTTCTGAAGCTCCTTTGTTTGCCAAGGACGTTCCATTTCTTTTGGAGATCCTCCAAACTGCTGATGTCCTCATGGAAAAATACAATAAGGACCATGGTCAGTTGTCTTCGACCTTTTTCCAGCAGGGGTCTCTCTTGCCACATCACAGAATATGCCACAGCCAGGCTTCGAAATACTGTCAGCTCGGCTAAGGCCTTCATAGGCCACAATAGACCATCTTAATTAAAGAGACAAAATAAACGTTACTACAGCATAATGATTAAACAGTGTTAACCCCACTAATACCCTTATGTGTATGTATTTATCTAGCTTTGCGACATGAAAAGCATTAATTCAGACAGCGTTTTGTGCTCAAAATAAATAGCACACAGCAACGTTTAAACATGAAAAACTTGCACGTTATTATTAGGACAGAAACAGCACAAATAAGCTAACCCTCGTGTAACTTTCTCTTATGTTAGGACAAACGGGTTGATTACTAAAACACACTTGCACAAAGACAAATAGTTAATTGTTAATTATTAATAGATTAATAAAACGCATAGACATGCCAGAGCTTCAAAAGCCCATGAATTTTCTAAAAGAAAACTCTGCTCCAGCAATCCCCCCTTTGGGGATTTTATCACCAA
Source organism: Triturus cristatus (assembly GCF_964204655.1). Taxonomy (NCBI): domain Eukaryota; kingdom Metazoa; phylum Chordata; class Amphibia; order Caudata; family Salamandridae; genus Triturus; species Triturus cristatus. Next base: position 487,313,903 of record NC_140591.1, read on the forward strand.
ATAAACCCAAAAAAAAAATTTGTGAAAATTTAGTCCCATTTTAGGAGAAATCAGAAATGTCTTTTCCCCTTACACAACATCAAACACTAGTCACTCTTTCATCATCTCTCTTTGTCTCTAAATAAACACTCTCCCTCAATTCTTCTAGTTCAATTTCTTGAGGTTCTCTTTTCAACTTCTTATTTTTCTTTTCCTTATTCAATTTCTTTCTCCCTCCCCTGTTTTTACAACACACACACACCAATCTTATTATTAACAAAGCCACAATTATACAAGACAAGGGAAACAATATTCTACCTATAATAGTACTACCTATTTTTGCAATAAAATCTTTAACAGCTATCATTTTATTAGCTATTTTAGTCCATAAACTCCCAGCTTCAAGTGGTACTAATTCTTCATGTAAATTAGTAATATTTTTGATATAGACCTTCAGGTCTTTACTTTCGTCAGGAATGTAAGTGCAACAATGTTGAACTTTCAAAATTCCACAAACTCCACCCTCCTTGGCCAATAAAATATCAAGGGCAAGTCGATTTTGCATAGACATGGCACGTACGGCACTTAATTCCGTATTGCTGGAGCAGCGGACATGGAGCTCCTGCTGGGGGATGTTAGAGCAGTGTTGGGTGTCCGACCTGCATGATCGTTGCCTCCATTGCATCTGTTCTCAGAGACTTATGAGCCGGCGGGCTGGCTCGTAGATGAAGAGCTGCGAGCCGACTGGCAGTCTCATAGAGGGAGAACCGCGGCCCGTCAGTTCGCAGATGGAGAGCTGCAGACCAGTTCGCAGAGGAACACCTGAGGGCCGACTGGTGTAGGGAAAGGTGCGGGCCGTCAGCTTCCAAAGGGATAGCTGAGGAACAGTGATGTGGGAGAGAGAAAGCGTGAATGGGGTATTGCGCAGAGAAAGACCTGCGGTATATTTCCAATCTTGGCTTCACAGAAACAACTGCGGGCCCGAGAACTTGCACCCGAAGAGCTGTGAGCCGACAAGTGGTTCGCTGAGGGAGACTTGCAGGCCCAAGAATGTTGTTGGAGGTATGCTGTTGATGGGGGGAAACGGGTGCGTTACCTGCTGATATAGGGGGACGCAGTGTGAAAGAGGTATGTCGCACAGACAGAGCTCTGGTGTATTAAATTGCCTCCGGGACCTTTCTTTTATATTTTCACTCGATGCGAGGCACAAGATGGCTGCTAACACTTCTTGGTTTGAAGTGTTAGCAGCCAATCAGAGGCAAGCTCGTGCTCGGGAGTTAGGCCCCTTCTAGATATATATATCTTTTTTCCTTCAATATCTCAGAAACTACTGAACGGATTTACACCATTTCAACAAAAGTGTGCTTTCTGGACCAAGGCCTTTCTCCCTGCCAAATTTGGCGTTATTCTGTTCAGCAGTTTGCCCTGTAGCCTTGTCTAAAGTTTCCTGTGGAAAATGCATTGAGAAAACACTTTTTCGGACCCCCCTTTTTCCTCAAACCCCCCTTGACGAATCACCCTGTAATATTTCTTTGCAGCTAGATGGCGCTGGTCGTGGGTGAAAGAGAAACTTTCTGGAAAATTTAGTAAAGATTTGTCAAACGACGCCAAAGTTATAAGCACATGAAGGGCTCCAAGAGGGGGGCCGCACAACCCCCTCCCAACACTTGTACGCCCTCAATACACCCCTAAACTTTCAAGATACGAGCTGATCAAAAAAGAGAAACTTTCTGGAAAATTTAGTAAAGATTCGTCAAACGACACCAAAGTTATAAGCACATGGAGGGCTCCAGGAGGGGAGCCGCGCAACCCCCTCCCAACATGAGTGAAGCCCCGGGTCTGTGGGGACCCCAGTGGGCCCCCGCAGCCCCAGTGAGTGCCCACTAATATTTTTTAAGAAATACCCCCGGGACCTAGCCCACCCTGGGGTCTCATTATAATAAAACGCGGGAACCCACGACCCCAGCGGGAATTCCGCCGATATATATTTTTTTTAATGCTTTCTTGGGCCCTGAGGGTCCTTCTGGGACCCCCTGAGCAGGCCTACGGGGCAGTGTGTTTCTACCCTGCCCCTTCTCTTGTTTTATACCTTTGTTTCTCTGTTTCCTAGTGAATCGCTTCTACCGAGTCACAAGATGGCTGCCAACACTTCCTGGTTTGGAGTGTTGACAGCCAATCAAATTGAAGCTCGTGCACGGGACTTAGGCTCCACCCAGATATCAAAACTTTTGTTTTTCTAATTTCTCAGCAACTACTGAACGGATTTACACCATTTAAAAAAAAGGTAGCTTTCTAATCCAAGCACTACCTTTTTGCTAAATTTAGGGTAATTCTGTTCAGTAGTTTCGGCTCTAACCTTGCACAAAGTTTCCTGTGGGAAACTGATTTTTTGACTCTTATTCTTTGAATTTCTCAAAAACTACTGAACGATTTACACCATTTAAAAAACGTTCACTTTCTGAACCAAGCTCTACCTTTCTGCCAAATTTGGGGTATTTCCCTTCAGCAATTCGGGATGTAGATTGTCGCAAAATTTCCTATGGAAATTAACTTTTTTCTCAGCCCCCTCTTGACAAATCACCCCCAACCTTTCAGGATAGGAGCTGACCTAGATAGACTTTTTTTGGGAGAATTTCGCTAAGATTCGTCAAACTACGCCAAAGTTATTACCAAATCAAAAAATACTTTTCCTATGGAAACTAGGTTGTAGCTATAACTACCTACTGGCGATTTTTTAGAATCAATATACTGTGAAGCATTTGTACTTAAAGTCAGTGAATGAACTGAGTTGAAGATTAAAGCACTAGCACTTTTTGATATCTTGTACTATAGAGTTTGCACTTTAAGTCAGTGGAGGAACTCAGTTGGAGATTAAAGCACTAGCACTTTTTTGATATTTAGCACCGTAGAGAACATGCACTGGCACTTTTCTCTATTAACTGTCAAATTAAACCTATGGCACTTGCAATTCAATGGAGTAAAAACGGACCATGTACAACGAATTTTGTGAACAAGAAGAGGATAAGGAATTGTACGTTTTATAAACATGGTTTTTACAGTGGAAATGTGATAGAAATAAGGAAGAAATTATTTTTCTGCTAAATGTGTTAATTTTCAATTGTTTCAATCAAAAGAAGCGTACTCTTTATGTAAGCATTGGATAATAATTTACATATCAGAGCTGTGAAAATGCTACATTATCTATGTGTGTTGTTTTAAACAATATGTTTTAAGATGGCCGCTAAACTCACATCGAAAACATTGTGTACTAAAGTATAGTCCATCGTCAATGTCTATTATTTGAATGACTATTTTAACTTTAATGAAATGGCGTGTCCACATCGTGAACAAGGCAGCGTGAGGCTGTTGAAACGCGTTGATGTGATCATCACCGAAAATAAAGAGACAGAGTGACCTTAACCCCTTGGAGTGCTGGATGTTTATTGTAGAACTGCGATAATCTTATGCTGATATATATATATATACCAATAACAGAAAATCTCCTTAAAAAAACATTCTATTATAAATTAAAACATTAAACTCTTGTTATTGCAGCAGTAGGGAAATTGTTGGATAACAGAGGGGTAAAAACTACTATTCCCACTCTCCCACTCCATTGAGTGCAACAGGAGGGAAAGTGTTGGATAGCGGAGGGGAACAAATTACTATTCCCACTCCAATAAGTGCAACAGTAGAGAAAGTGTTGTATAGTGGAGGGGTAAAAATTACTATTCCCACTCCAGTGAGTGCAAAAGTATGGAAAGTGTTGGATAGGGGAGGGGTAAAAATTAATATTCCCACTTCAGTAGGAATGCAACAGTCGGGAAAGTGTTGTTTAACAGAAGGGTAAAAATTACTATTCCTACTCCAGGCAGTGCAACAGTAGGAAAGAGTTGAATAGCGGAGGAATAAAAATTACTATTGCCACTCCAGTGAGTGCAACAGTAGGAAAAGTGTTGGATAGCTGAGGGATAAAAATTAATATTCCCACTCCAGTGAGAGCAACAGTAGGGAAAGTGTTGGATAGCGGAGGGGTAAAAATTACTATTCCCACTCCAGTCAGTACAACAGTAGGAAAAGTGTTTGATAGCGGAGGGGTACAAATTAATATTCCCATACCAGTGAGAGCAACAGTAGGGAAAGTGTTGGATAGCGGAGGGGTAAAAATTACTATTCCCACTCCAGTCAGTACAACAGTAGGGAAAGTGTTTGATAGCGGAGGGGTAAAAACGTACTATTCCCATGCCAGTGAGAGCAACAGTACCCTTAACCCCACCACCCACACCTAAAAACAACTACCATACTTAATTATCAATTAATTAGTTAAAATAAATTAACAACAAATTATTATTAATTAAACATACATTCTTCCCACCCTTTACCCCTATAAACCCACAACCTGCACCTAAAATTAATTACACCATTTCCATAATTAATTTCCAACCAATTAATTAATATAAATTATCAATTAATTATTAATTAATCAAAAATAAATTACTTCCCACCCTTTACCCCTATAAACCCCTCAACCTGCACCTAAAAGAAATACACAATCACCATAATTAATTATCAATTAATTAATGAATAGTAATTAGCAAACAATTAATAATTAATTACAAATAAATTACTTCCCACAATTAACACTATCAAATCTAAATTAAATAAATAAAAAAATAATCATTCATTTATTATAATTAAATTACTTCCCACCCTATTCCCCTATAAGCCCACAACCCGCTATGGAACTAAAAAATGCAAAATGTATTTAAAATAAAAATCATAACTACTAAAAATTCAACAAATATTTTAAAAAACATAAACAAAACGTAATACAAAAAAATACATCACATACATTTACAATATAAACTAAAATACACAACACTAATTAAAAAATCGATATTTCCTTTGCTGCTAGGCCTTTTCCCTCCCTGTGCTAATCCTTTTTTTGGCCATTTGGGGTAGTTCGCACTTAGGCCCCTGTAACTTTTTGACCACTTAAGGTATCCACGCCAAATGTGCGTCCTTTTTTTCCAACATCATGGGGATTCTAAAGGTACCCAAGGTTTGTGGATTCCCCTGGAGGGGACCCAGAATTTAGCCAAAATACAGCTAAATTTCTTTTTTTTTGTGAAAAATTGGAAAAAAGGGCCCCAGATGAAAGTGTCTGTTTTTTCCCTGCAAATGGTATCAAAAAAGGGGTTGTGGTGCTGAAATCACCATCTTCCCAGCTTTCAGGGGCAAGCAGACTTTTGTCAGAGAACCAAAAATGTTTACACCGTTTTAGCATTTTTCTGGGACATAGCCTATTTCTGCTATTTTTGTGCTTTCAACCTCCTTCCAGTTAATGGTAGAAATGGGTATGAATGCAATAATGGTTCCTGCAAAGCTATACAATTTAGAAAAGTAGACAAAATTCGGAATTTAGCAAGGGGTCATTTGTGTAGATCCTTCAAGGTTTCTTCATAGAAACTAACAGTTTAATATAGGAAAAATTAAAAATTAGTTGAAAAACAACCCAGCCATTTAAGTCAACGTTTTTACCTGTAACTTCTTCTAATTATGACAGCTGTTTGAAAGCAATATACCGTTACATTCACTGGACCTTTCTGGTTGTGGGGATATATAGGACTTGTAGGTTCACCAAGTTCTGGAATCTGCGTGGATCGACAAAATTCCACCCACCCCCCGTTTCCCGAAGTCTTCCAAGACAAATGGAACCTCACTTGTGTGGGTAGGCCTAGTGCCCGCAACAGAAAATGGACCAAAACGCAAGGTGGACACACCACATTTTCACAGTGAAAAATGAAAAATAATTGCCTAGCTGTAGTTTTTTAACCCTAGCTCTGCCGGCACCTTCAGAAACCTAACAAATCTATACATTTTTGAAAACTAAATAACCAGGGGAATCCAGGATGAGGTGACTTGACTGGGTCTCACTAGGTTCTGTTACCCAGAATCCCTTGGACACCTAAAAAAGTGTCCCAAAAAAACACATTTTCCCCACATTTCTGTGGTGGAAAGTTCTGGAATCTGCGTGGATCCACAAAACTCCACCCACCTCGCGTTCCCCAAAGTCTTACAAGAAAAATGATACCTCACTTGTGTGGGTCGGCCTAGTGCCTGCGACAGTAAACGGTCCAAAACGCAAGGTGGACACAACACATTTTCACAATGAAAAATGACCCTTTTTTTGCAAAGTGCTTAGCTGTAGTTTTTTAACCCTAGCTCTGCCGGCACCTAGGGAAACCTAGCAAACCTATACATTTTTTAAAACTAGACACCCGGGGGATGCTAGGGAGGTATGGCTTGCATGGATCCCCCAACGTTTTCTGCAAACCTCAAATCTAGCCAAAAAATCACTTTTTTCACATATTTTTGTGTGGGAAAGTTGTGGTATCACCGGGCTGACACAAATTTCCTACCACCCAGCATTCCCCCAGGTCTCCCAATAAAAATGGTGCCTCACTTGTGTGGGAGGCACAAGTACCCATGACAGGCAAGGGCCCAAAATGTTTTGTGATAGGCAATTTTGATGTCACCTCAATACATTTTGGGCACTTGCCTGATGCGGGTACAATGTGCTCCCTAACAAAGCAACCCTTGCCCAATGGGTCACTTCTTTTAATTAAATAAAGAGCTCCCTGGTGTCTAGTGGGGTATTTTGCCCCCCCCCCCCGGGTCAGAGAGGCCAAATAAACCTGCCGATCTGCCCCCAGGCGGGGGCAGAATACACATTAAAAGAAATATGACCCCTGGAAGTGACCCTTGCCCAAGGGGTCGCTTCCATTTTATATTTTAAATATCCCTTGCTCTAATGGGCTTTTCTGCCACCCCTGGGGCCAGAAACACCCAAAAAAACAGGCGATATGTCACCAGGGGGGGCAGAAAAGTCTTAAAATTAATTGGACCCCTTAAGGAAGCGACCCTTGCCCAAGGGGTCGCTTCCTTTACATAAAAAAGACATCCCTGGTGTCTAGTGGGGGCAGTCCTGCTGCCTGATCGCGACACCTTGCGCGATCGTGGAGCAGGAATGCCCTGCATTGAGACATTGAGACATTGAGGCATTGCGATGCCTCAATGTACAAAAAATCCCCCCCGCCCCACCAGAGCAGCAAACACATTAACCTGCTGCCTGGACGCCTGGAGGCAAATGGCTTCCAGCGCGTCCGGGGTTTCCTGATGATGTCGGCACGCGCTGAGCGCGCTGACCTCATGGGGTTGCCCGGGGGGGTCAGGGGTGGCAGTGGAAACTCTTCCACTGCCATCCCCCTCTGTGGGGTCTAGATCGGCTGCACATGGGGGGAGCGCTGGGTGGATGCCATGACGGAGCGGTACCATCATGAGCACACGCCGACCGTGGCTCATGACGGAACCGCTCCGTCATGAGCACCGAAAGGGTTAAACAACTATTTTTTTACAAACAATATTATTGATTTCTATATTTTTAGAAACAATATTTCTTACCTTAAATTCAATATTCTTTACCACGATATTTTACCACGATATCCTTGCTGTCGATATTTCTGAATCACAATATTCTCACTCGATATTTGTGTAAGTTGACATTTCCAACTCAATATTCTGTCTCAACACCAAATTCAAGCAACTCACCCATCACTTTTCTGTCACCTTCAGTGATATATGAAAGTGAGCTTAGGCATACCTGACAAATGAAAAATCCTGCAGAGTTTCAAGACTTATCTACCCTATCTAAATTTTGCAAAAGCCGATAGAGATCATGGACTCTAATTAGTGGAAACCAGCGTGGCAGCTTCTGTATATATCTTTTCACTGTACACCCCTAGCACTGTTCCTTTTACCCATATTCTCAAGGCTCCCAAACAGCTGTGGTCCATGTAGGTAACAGCGGTGGGGCAGTGGGGCCGTGTGGGGGGGATTTCAAGGGACAATGGCTCCCAAAGCCAACAACAGGTGCAGATAGCAAATGATGCAGCTGGTGAACAAAGTTTTTGTCGTAGGTGGTTTGTTTTCTCAGCTAGAAATCATAAGTTTCAATATTTTCTTTATTGGGCACAGTCACATTGAAAAAATCCCACTTTATATGGTATCGAGGTACGTGGGCATTGTTTTCATAACCTCCGTGTATATGTTCTTTTCTTTAAAATGTAATCTTTAATGTCAATTCTTCGCACACTCATGGAGACATATAATTTTATTTTACATTTATATTGTTTCTTTTTACTACAACTTGATTGCCTACCTCTGGCCCTCCCTAATATCTACATTACTTTCCAAGTATGGATTCTCTACCTGTGGATCCTAAAGTGATACTGCTCAGAATTGTTCACAATTTATGCGTGTATTTTGCAAATCAACATTGTGATGTTCAGCCATGGCAACCGTCTGTACCATATTGAGACCAAATATAGCCTTTACAGGATTAATGCAAATAAGTACACTTTGCTCTGAAGCAAAGCTCACAAAGAAAAAAACAATCAATCATAAAAATAAAAGTAATATTTTATACGTCCAAGAAGCTTCTTCATCATACGTCTACAAGAAAGTAAGTCAACACATTGATAATCATCAAATAGACATGATTATTACATCACCAGGTAAGTTACTTTGATCTGCTCTGAATTGTTTCTTATTCTATCTCCAATCATGCACTCCTACCAACTTGGCCAGTGTGACCTCACTGAGGGCATGACAATTTGAGGTAATGATAATTCCACCATAATGGTTTTGTTGACTAAGTGATGGCTTGGGTTAGGTGCACTGTTTGCATAGTTTGTGTGGTCTTAGTCAAGCTCCACTACTTTGCTGTGTTCTCTTCATGTTCCCTCATCAAATGCACCACAGTAAGTACGAAGCATTCACCACCTATGAACACCACAAGTCCTATGATTGCATAGGAGGGCCTGTTTAGTAGGGGTGCGCTCAGTGCTGTGAGCATCTTTTTGTGCGTTTTCCACAGAAGTATTTTTTTTTTGTTTACAGACTGGCAGTTGCATTTTTTCTTCAGGGTGTTTTCACTGCTTTTTTTTCTGTATAGCAGGTTTTATATTTTTCTGCTGCTGTTAATGTCCCAGTGTCTGTCTGAGCAGATGCGAATGTCTCATCTGGTCCTGAGTAAAGAGAATGCTTGTCAGCAAGGAGCTGGAGGCAGAGCGAGTAGAAATGGAAAGATCCAGAGGATTGGAATGCAGGCCAGGAGCGGATCATTTTATGCAGGAGAACCAGATCAAGCCTGCATCCAGGTAGAACATGGGTAGGTCACAGTTTTTAGAATTTCCCAACGCCTCTCTCATGTTTACCCTGACACAGAGCCCACGTTTCTGACGACAACAAAGGATGTCTCAATTAACCAAGCTCTCTTGTTCAGTCATAGCGCTGCTATATGAGAAGTGAACTCTGAAGTAAACAGCACTCACCGCCAGGAGGCCAAAGTTTAGCAGCATTGAAGTGACAGACTTTGTCCCAGTTTCCTAATTGTTCAAGGTCTTTCAGATGGGCTTGTCAGAAAGCGAGGAATGAATATTTTTTCTGCACAAGGAGGTATGATATCCATCCATCTATCAGGGAAAGAAGGTAAGAGAGGTACAGAACTGAGGAGAAGCCCACTCTCAGAACAAGTGAGACAGGTTCACTAAAAGTATTCACTAACAGCTCTAGGGAAATTCAAATGGGAAAATCTGATTGTGTTATTCCCATCTTATGAGTGTAAGGTAGATTTAAGGGGGAAGTATTTATTTTTGTCTTATGTCAATGCAAGTTAATTAATTACAGCACGTCAGCAGGGTTTCTAAAGGGCATTAGATAATATACCCTATCCAAATAAAAAATGGAAATGTGGCGGAGAAAATCAGAGTTTTCTACCTGTATGGTTTGGAGTTAATATAAAAAGAGTGTTTCACAAATACTAGAGGAGTGCACATTATTTCACTTTTAATGGTCTGCAAAGGTTTCTTTATTCAACTTGAATAGGTATGTGACGTATAGACAAAATGGAAGTCCCACAGAGAGTACCCCATATAGAAACTGAATTCAGAGCATTCGGACCTAAGTCTAGTGTATCTGATACCCAAAATGTCTGGTTGACCTAGCACCAGACAAACTCAGTGAGTGGGACCTGGTCTGCTATTGTTTACCACAGAGTAGAAAGAAATAAAAAGGGATGGGCTTTTCGCATCCTGAGCTGACAAGATTGTAGTGCCAGTTGGTGGTGAGCTAAAGATAACATCAAGTACTGCTATATTAGAACAATAGATTTTTTAAGTTCAAATATCTTTATTTCTTTAGTTAAAAATAAATACATTTGCAATACAGTAGCAATACATAAAAATTGGAAACAAATATATAATGATGAAGAATTAAAAAGGACTACATAACAAAGGACATCTGGACTGGGATAAAAAGATAACAAAGTTATCATATAAAAATGATCAGATAATTGTCATGACAGATAACAGGTATTACAAATTCATCAAATATTAAGTGTAAATCCCAGGAAGGTGGGACAGATGGAACATCTTCTAATATCCCAGCAGTCATGTATGAGTTTGAATTGCTTGGTAAATAGGATACATCAACGTGGGGAAATAAGTGAAAGATGGGAAGAGAGAAAGAAAGAGAGAAAGAGGAAAGGATAATAGAGGGAAGGAAAAAGGATGAGATGTAGGAGGGAACACCTGCTACACCTATGAAAAATAAACTGATTTAAAAGGATATTAAGCTACCAACCCCTGAGAAAACAAATGCATATAAGTTTTCAAAGAACACCATACACTACTAGCAATAGAAGGCAAATAATGCTTCTTTTCAACAAAAGCATGAACTCCTCGAAGATATGAAACCCACGCCCACCAGGTATGTTAAGAGAGGAGATGAAAAGATTTCCATTTTGTGAGTATAATTTTGACTGCAATGGATATGAGCAAATCTAAGAGCTCCAAATCCATACTGTCAAGAGTTAAAGGGGTATCTATAGCCCATGGACCCAGCATAATCATAGGTAAAGAGAGAACTATAGGTGTATTAAAGATTAATGATAAATGTTTTTGAATCGGACCCCAAAAGGAGTCTAATAGCATACATTCAAAGAACATATGTTGATGGGGGCCTGAGTTATCATTCCAACAAAGATCACTCTCTCTTAATTTCAACGTGTGCAAATGAGTGGACGTCCAGTGAAAAAGATTCATAGTAAAGAATTTAGATTGAATCAGTGAAGGAGCAATTTTGTTATGTAAATATAATTTCCCTATCAGTTGCCAGGTATCCTATGAAATATGTTTTAAAAGTCGTCCTCAAAATGGTGAGACCATTTAGCAGAAGTAATTGTGGGTTGTGAAGCTAGAGGAGCAGATTAAAATGTTTACATTTTAGAAGAAGTATGGACTGAATGTACCCACATAGAAAGAAGTGAGACAGTAACAGAATTTGTAGAAAGGGGTATCTTAGAAAGTTTGACTTTTAACTTCAAAAAAATAAAAAAAATCCATGTTATTGAGATTATATTTTTTGACTAAGAAGCAAAAAGGAAGAGGATCATGATGAGTATCATAAAGGTCTTTCACCAGTCTGATGCCCTTATCGGCCCACAAAAGAGCGATGTTGGGTTCAATGTCAGTAGCAAGGTTGGGATTAGACCATAAAGATGTCCATCTTGACTTATGAATAGGCTTTGAAACTTTCCGATCAATGTATTTCAACGCATTAACCGTATCTGATATAATATGCTGAGAATGTACTAATGTAATTTATGAGGCTGTGAGCAAAGAAAGAGTGGGAAAGGGAGCACACAATTCTCGTTCTATATAAATCCATGGAGGTATATGTTGGGGTACTGGTGAAAACCAAATTGCTCCCTGGGCCGCCAAGAAAGAAATCTGGTTTAGATTCCAATCTGGGAGGTTACATCCTCCCAATATAGAGGGTTTCCTAAGATATTTGTAAGCAATTCTAACTCTCTTATCATTGCATAAAAATCTTGAAGTGATTACGTCAATCTCATGAAAGAAAGAAGAAGAAAGCTTTAAAGGTAGCATAGAGGATAAAAAATTAATGATTGGGGTTATCATCATTTTAAGAGTTTGTAACCTACCCCACCAAGAAATCTATTTAGGAGATCAAGAGCACAACTTTATTTATTATATGGGAATCATTACAATTAACAGTAACTGTAAGATTTTTACAGAACCAGATCTCCAAATATTTAATGCGCGTAGATTGCCACTTAAAGCCTGAATCACCCAAGTGAGAAGGAAGACACAAAGAATTCAAAGGAAACAATTCCATTTTATCTTTGTTCATAGTATAGCCAGAAATGGAAGAAAAAGCACAATTAAATTAGAAATAGAGGGGATCGCTGATTCAAAGTCTTCTGAAAAAATAAGAACATTGTCAGCATAAGCAGCCATTTTAAATGTATTTGTTCCAAATTGGAATCTTTTAATGTCCGGGTTCAGATTAAGTTAGCGGAGAAGTAGATCAATAGACAAAAGGAAAAAAATGAGTGAAAGTGGGCATCCTTGTCTAGTGCCTTGGTGAAGATTAATAAAGGAGGACGTTGAGCCATTAAGCCAAACATTAGCCCTTGGTTGTGCATGAAGAGCCATACCCATATTAATAAAAGAGCTTCCAAGATTGTGAGATTCTAACACAAATTGTAAAAAAGGACAAAATACCTTGTCGACTGCCTTTCCGGTGTCAAGGCCAATCGCCACAGATGGCAAAGAGGAACGTTTTGCTTTTTCTTAAATGTGACAGAACATGCAAACGTTGTCTCTAGCAAGCCTACCCTTGATAAAGCCTGTTTGGGAGTCATGAATGAGATGATGAATATGACATTCTAGACGATTTTCAAAAATATTTGCAAACATTGTTACTTTCATATTTAACAGGGATATGGGATGAAAGTTTTTGGGATTAGAATGATCCTTACTTTCTTTTGGTATGACTACAATAGTACCCTCAGCGGCAGTGCCCGAAACCTTGCCTGAAAGAAAACAGTTGTCGGAATTCTTTTTAATGTATTTAGTTATGGAAGAAGTAAACGTTTTATAAAGGGCAATGTGTAAGCCGTCTGGCCCAGGAGCTTTCCCCGATTGAGTTGCCTTAACAGCCTGAATAATCTCTTCAACATCTATTGGCTTACCGAACTCAATCATATCGTCATTCGTAGTAGTAGGAAGAGAGTTAAGAAACTTTTGGCAGTTAAACTTAGTACATTGACTTTGAGGGGTATATACATTTTCATAACATTCTGGACAAACTCCAAGAATTTCTTGGGTATGAAACTTTCTCGAACCAGTTTTATCAATAATATGAGAAATATAAGTGGTACTGGTATTCTGGTATTGAGGGCAGCAGCTAACAAGTTGCCAGCTCTATTCTATAGTAATAATTGACGAGATTTTTGAGTGTGTACTGCAATATAAGCTCTTTTAGTAGCTATGGAATTAAAAGAGTATTTTAAATGTTTAATATCTTGCAAGAGAGATTTGTCATTAGAATGTCTATATAATTCCTCTTTCCACTTAATATAGTCCCCCAGAGATTGAAGACATTTCCTAACATCATTGATTCTTATGGCCATTTTTTAAAATTATTTGACCTTTTAAACGCCATAATACTATTGGAGAGTCCTCTGATTATCTTTGAAAAAACGAACAATCTCGTCAGTGAGTTCCCTAAGCTCAGAATCATTCTCCAAGAAGCTAGAATGAGATGAAGAGAAAAAAGTGAAGTTGCTACCTGTAGGGTTGTGTAATCTCCAAGCATCCAAAAGATGGCTGACGAACACATATTAAGCAATTGTGTATGTGCCCTTGGGGGTCGACATTTAAAAGTAGAATGTCTATCTAAAATAGGACCGAAAGGGAGATTAAAATCACCCCCAACAATTGTTCTTGAATTTTGTGGAATGTCAGTAAGTTTCCTATTTATTGCATGCCAAAAATTTGGGTCATCTATATTTGGAGCATATATTTTCATAACATATAGATCATCCGAACCATTAGTCAGACGAGTAAGTAACCATCTTCCATTGGTATCATGTTTAGCTGCAACTGTAGAGAAACCAGATCTCTTAGAGATAGGAGTAATAACCCCGTTTTTCTTCCCAGAAACCTCAGAACATGTTGCATCCAATACCCAGTCTTTCCTCATAAGGAGAGCTTCTTAGTCTCTTTAAGCAAGACAAAGTCACCAGATAAACTCATACAGTAATCTTAAATCTTGCCTCTGTTAACCGGGTGATTTAAACCCCTAACATTAGGGGAGACGATATTATACCAGATATTGACATAGGTAAAATATAGATAATGAATACTTCTAGTGAAAGAGTATATCAGTAGATAAGATATACTTAAAAACAGGCGCCTTTCCATGGTCACATACGCTGATGATACCCAGCTAGTGATCTCTTTATCCAACACCTCTGACCAACGCATTGGCAAGTTTCGAAATGACATGATGGCCATCACGGAATGGATGGCAGCCAACTATCTACAGTTGAATGCTAGAAAATCTGAGATCCTCCATTTAGGAAGAGACACGCATCTCTGGAGTGATCAATGGTGGCCTACTGCTTTGGGACCCCCCTAACCCCCAAGGAAACGGCTAAAAACCTGGGTGTCTGGTTCGACTGTACTTTTCAGGCTCAGACCAAATCTATGGCTGGCAGTTGCTTCGGTGTCCTACGCGAACTGAAGCCACTGCTCGGGTTTTTCGCTGCTCAAATACACCAGACCATACTCCAATCTACTATCCTCTCCAGACTAGATTATTGTAACTCCCTTTACCTGAGTGCTAACAAAACTGGCATCAACCGGCTTCAGAGGGTGCAGAACGCTGCTGCATGGACCCTTTTTGCCCTCCCAAAATCCTGCCCTACTTCCAAATTCATATGTAATTTGCACTTGCTCCCGGTAGAAAGGAGAATTCATTTTAAATCCTTGTGTATCGCCCACAAAACATTTTATGCCCAAGCACCTCACGTCCTCGCTAATCTTACTACTCCTCCATACTCTAGTACGTGCCCTCTGCTCCTTCAATCATCATCTGTCACGTGCGTCTCTGTTAGAAGAGCATGGGCAGGAGGCCGGTCTAGTTGAGCATTAGCCCCCTCACTGTGGAATGCTCTCCCATGCACTATTAGGAGCATTCAGGACCATGGGGCTATTAGGAGAGCAGTTAAGACCTGGCTCTTCCCTGAATAACCCCTTTTTGCTTCCTACTCTCAGTCTGGTAACCTGTGGATCTAGCACTGGGATGCCCTGTTGCTGAGGCAGCTATGCGCTTTACAAATCCAATATCATAACATAACTTAAAGACCAAAAGAAGTGAAGCAGATGTCCCGATATTAATGTGAGGATAAAGGAAAGGAATGAAGAGTAGGGAAAAGAAAAGAGGGTTCAACTGCACTCCAGAAACGTCCAGAGCAATATGGAAACCCAACCCCACCAGGGGATGTCTTTAATAGACATGTTGCCTGCGGAATCAACGTGGATTAGCAACAGCAGAGACTACCATCAATGGTGTAGACAACTTGAGTATGAACAAACCGCAGAGCAGTGGAACAAATGTTACCAACCCAAATATATAACCATAACAAATACATCACTTGGTATGAAGTTAGATAACAGGAGACTAAATAAATATAATATAAATGGAACGTCTGCAAGGACATGACAATTCATAAGCAAACAAAGCATAGCTGTAATAGCATAGTGGTTCCAGCGTTTACATATTTCAACCCAACCATAAAGTTCATTCAAAGAACTGACAAATTGATGTGTATAATATATATAAGATAATGATCCAACAATCAAGTTAGAACAGAGTATAAGCTTAATTATTAAAGATATATCTCATAAATATCAAAACATTATTGCGGCCCTAAGATCGGAGCAGCACAAATATATCAAATATTAGAAAAACATCAGTAGATAATAACAAAGTTCATTGAAGATCAATGAAATTATTAAATAATATATAGCTTACAGACATACTTCCAGAAAGACAGGAAGCAAGGAAAAAGGAAAAGAGATAGAATACTTACCTATAGCGAAGAAACTATAAAGCGAGGTGTAGAAGTAACAAAAGAGTAATTACATAAATAATGTTCTTCAATTAGAAAAAACTACTTGAGAGAAAGAAAATTAATAATTAAAATGTAAGTGAAAAGTCAGCTATGAGATGAAATATCATAAGCAAACAAATCCTAATTGAAACAGCATATAAAATCCAGCTTATACATACTTCAACCTAAATATACAGATTCATTCACATAAAATCAACACTGATACGTACAATATTATAAAATGATTATACGACTAATAAGTAATAATAGAATTAGGTGCAATAATTAATAAAGATGCATCTGAGAATGACATTGCATACTGAGGTGGTACTGAGAACAAAGCAAAAGAGAGATATAAAATAATAGGAGATCATTGGTAGGGAATAACATATTTCATTGATGACCAATCAGGTAAATAAAGAATATATAGCGTATACACAAACTCCATAAATGAAGGGAGCAAAGAAAAAAGGAAAGAGGTAGAATACTTACCTGTAACAAAGGAGTTATAAAAAGAGAGGTAGGAATAATAAGAAAATATTTCATAAACACAGTCATTCAAATAGAACAATATAGCAGAAAGAAACCACATCAGCTAGATATACCAACTTAATATAAGACATATCTACAGGCGTATTATCCTAAGAAGAATGGAATCCAACTTAAGACACTGCATGGTACTGTGTAAAATATAAATTAGCAGAGTCTGGCCTATCCATAGCACAAGAAGTGTCAGCATAGTTACAGCAAGATGTATTATAATCTCAAATTTAAGCAAAAATACAACAAAGGCTGCAAGTAAACATACAATAGGAACATCATAGACAAGGTTATATGGATCTTATGAGTATGAGTATGAGTATTCAATGGCGTGGCCAAATACTATTCAGCAACAAAGGGAAAATGGTTAAATGAAAAACAAGGAAGCAGACCAGGTCATCCTATACAGGTAACTAGGAACGCGAAGTACCAGGTAGAGAATCCGATTCCATCTGGGATTCAGTTTGATTATCCAAGAAAGTAGAAAAGTCTGTAGGTTCATAACAAATCTGTGGATGGCCTTTGAAAATGATCCGGAATCTTGAGGACCTAGAAAAAGAAAAAGGAATGCCCATGTCAGTGAGCCTTCTGCGTAGGTTGATGAAGCCTTTACTTCCTCATTTGTGTTACGATTTGATCTGTGTGTTGATGTCATAAAAGTTTAAAATCAACGGACTTGGAGAAGTCATATTTCTGGGTTTAAAAGTTGGAATTCTATGAGCTTGTTCTATCTCAAAGTCTTTTTGGAAAGAGAGATGCAAGACTTTTGGGATCCAAGTAAGCAAGAAATCAATTACTAAAGGAGCAGCATTCTCACTCCCCTCCAGTTATCCAAAAATACGAAGATTACTTCTACGATTGTGATCTTCCTGTTGTGTCAATTCTCTCCTTAGTGATGTATTAGAGTGTTCCAAATTTTGGATGTGTTTTTCTTGTTTATTTGTATAGTCTTTCACACTACTTATTCTCGCTTCAGCATTAGAAACATGTAATGAAAGATCTTAAATGTCATTACGAATTGCTGCCACTTCCACCTGCAGTAGATCTGAATTGGTTTTGGTACTTTGAGCTATATCGTGAACAGTATTGAGCTTGAGTAATATAGCCTGGTTGAGGCAGAGCCTGGACTACCTTTAGCCGGTGAGTCTGGGGTAGGTGAAGAATGTTTGGTGCATTTCAGGGTCCCTTTGGAATCTCTGTCTTTAGTGCTACCACCCATACCATCAGCCATTGAGAGTAATTGTAGTAGAACTTTGATATAAGCTGCGAAGGACAGATGGAAAATATGGAGGAGCCGCCAAGCCACAATGATCAGGGTGAATAATAAGCCAACACTGCCAAACCACTGAGTTATGACTCGTTAATCAGAGTAGAATTTGTCAGTAAGTATAGCACAAGACAGCGAAATCCAGTCAGCAGCCGCCATTTTGTAATCACCAGAATTGAAATAAATAGGCACACTAAATGATGAAACATGAGATTTTGGAAGCTGATGTTTAGTAAACAAAGTTAATGCACAGAGGTACTTGTTAGCAGAACAAACAAACCGCTATAAAGAACTTAAAAGCTGACCAAACATCTCATCAGCCATGTCATGAAGTTTCTGCATTAATAACCACTATAGCCATATAATGTCGTGGTGGGGATACCTTCTCTGTAGTAAGTATCCAGCATTGAATGAAGATCCAATAATAAGTTTGAGATTTTGCAGCAATTGATTCAGAATGAAGCAAAGTTCCTGTCAGCGGCTGCCATTTTGAGACCTCCAAATGTGGGGAGAACAGCCCCTCACAGCACTAATAAATAAAGTTCATTGATGTATACAAAAAAGGGTTGGTGCACACAGTACCTTCAATCAGAGAGAATCCTTATGTTCGTGACTGACTCCAGCCCTCATATGTTATGCTGCACCCAGGCTGACACAACGGCCGCCATTCAAGGACGTTACCTCAGGTGAGCTCTCTTGCATGTGGGAGCCTCTAGCAGAGCAGCGTCGAGCACGAGGAAAATAAAAAACTCCTTGAAAGTCACAAACAGTTCCGCCGCTCTCCGGTGTCAGCAGGTGATCAAAAAATCACCCGGAATACATATTTCTAGAGCGTCCGCACCGACAGTATCGCAGAGCTCAGAAAAAGGCAGCCATCTTCGCTGTGTGTCAGCCACGCCCCCCCCCCCTTGGAACATTAGACTTGAGAATTCCACTGAAGATAATGGAGTGACTCAGAGCCAATAATGGTTAGTACAGATCGTATCTTCCAAAATTCCAATGTTTGTCTATCTATTTCTCCCTTTTTAGGTCTCGCCTAGCTATTGCGATAGGAATCGCTATGCGAGACTATAGTAAGAGGCTCCCAAAAGTGCTCCCAAAAGTGGATTGCATGGCGAGCACGCGCAAAATCACGTGCATCGTGCCGCCACGCAATCCACTTTTGTGAAGCGCTTCAGCCCACTGGCGACGGGCATGCGGTTACGCGCACAATGACGAGCAGAGGCGCCATATGGCTTTCCTCTCTCGTCATGGTGCGCGCACATCGCACACCAATCGCCAGCCAGCCTGCTTTCACTTTTACGCTTAATGCTCCTCCCCCTCCCACAGAGCGAATCTCGCGGCCCCTTCCTGTATGCGAGGCTCGCCGGGGCCGCGCTTGTTGTAAATTGGAACATTTTATTTCCAGTTGCTGGAATGTTGTAATAACTTGATAGCCCTTTTGCTTTGAGCTGTAATGGTAGATAAATGTCCTCACTAAATGATAGTTCCTCACCTGTGGATTGGACTTATTACTCAGGTTCGGGGTGTTTAACAATCATTATTGCCCTCCGCTGCAGAATGGAATGCTTCATTATACCTTGACTCAGTAGCGTAGCATTAGCCCCAGCTCCAGAGGGCCCCCTCCAGCACTGTACACGGCAGGAGCTCCTGGCCTGAGAGCTCCTGTGCAGGTCTGGGGAGGGGCAAGGGGGCCCCCTCAATGTACTTTGCAAGGGGGTTGCCTCAAGTTTGTTACACCACTGCCTTGACTACCTAAGAAGGTTACTCATTTAGCAAAGAACAAAGCTGCAGATTATTTAATTAAGAAGCTTGCAGCTGTGACTCCATATTTTTAATATGCACTTTACACTGAAATATTTTTTTTTAATTTGCTGTTGACTTTTGTCCCATTTGACAAGTCCGCTCCAAAAACCATTGGCAAAGCTAATAGGTCTCCCCAACAAGAGAGCTATTGGTTTTCTCTATGGTCTGTTTAGCCACATTGTACAGCAGCACAGCTGCTATGTGGCATGGCTGAAAGTAAAAAAAGGATGCTGACGCATGATAGGGCCTTTTTTCCTTTCTTTGTTAATGCTTGTTAAAAGTGGCGTTATTGAGTGTTGAAGTGAAATTCTAACATTTGAGTTGCCTGCTATACAAGTGTTTTGTTAGGTCTGGATTTATTCCAGTCTCCTTCACAAACAATAATAGTAAAATATATATCGCAACTGATATGCTAGTAAAGTGGCCACATCAGTGAATGATTTTTTAATTTAAAATGGTTATTGCAAGCATATGGCGGCCATATTTAAGTTTCTACATGGTTTTTTATTTATTTATTTTAAACTTTTTTGCCATATGCTTGCAATACAAAGGAAAATTTCCACCCACCAGCTTTCCAAAGCCCAATCTATTGGCTCTAACAATGCTTATTGTACTATAGTTCCGACGACACATCACTTAAATACAAACGCTCAAACTTCTTAAATATTTCCAGGCTCGATGAAATCAAATCACCTGATAATTCTGGGAATTCCGAGTTTAGTTGAAATAATTTGCCCAAAATTACAAAGTAACGAAGACAGTGCTGACATAGTGTGCCTTGTGCAAGTGGTGCAAGCGTGCTGTATTTGCATTTCAAGTTAATAGTTTGAGGTGTTGAGTCCTAGGTGGCCCATTGTGCACCAGTCCTCGGAAAAGGACAGTAGTGCACTATATCAGAATAAATATGCTGCATTCCTGCCCTTTACCTGAAACGCAGCACAGCAATGTGACTTGCTGTGCTGTGTTGCATTATTTTTCATAAATGTGGCCCTTGATTCACAGCAGACTCAAATCACCAAGCAACTGCAAGGCCACAATAGAAGCTGAACAAGAAATAACTCCCCTCTAATTTCTCAGGCCCCGCCCAGGAACATTGGATATTACTTATATGTAAACATTTATATGGAGTTCTTCCTTCTGCCTCTACAGCTCAGACATGGCAGTGATGGGTCTTTTAAATCTCCAAAGATACTTGTCCCCTCACTGGCACATTCTATTTCCAGTCCCCTCTGATGAGCTGCTCTGAGCAACTATAATAGCTGTGCTGCTGAGTATGGATGAGATAGGAAAATGCGGTTTCCTGAACAGTTTCGAGCAAGTACAAGACAATAGAGCTCTTGAAAGAGATATGGAGCTGCGAGTACTTGCAGGCTGAATCATTCCAAGGTTTTGAGTGCGCCAAATGCATTCACAAGGCGAGTACCTTGTACAAACTGAATGAAAAATGTTAGAAAAAAAGTGCTATGATGCGGCTGTATCATAGTGTTTTTTTATGGCTGGAGGGGTGATGGGCAGTGGGTAGGGGCAAGCAGCAATGGGGCAGGAGGTCGCGGGAATGAGGCAAGCAATGACAAGGAGGAGGGGGTGGTAATACAGGGCAAGCAACGACGGGACGGAGGCAGGAGGGAAAGGAATAAAGAGCTGTGATGCAGCCAGCAAAAAAAAGAATACGGAAGGGGATGAGGGGTGGCAGTGATGGGGCAAGCAAAACAACCAAATGCAGTGGGGGTGTGGGGTGGTGTGTGGTGGGAGGGATTGGGCAATCAATAACAATGTAAAGTGGGAGGGGGTTGGATGGACTGGGCAAGCAACAATGGAATGTGGGAGGGGGTGGGCAGAGATAGTGCAAACACCAATGAAGGACTGGGTGGGGAGAGATGGCATGCAAACACGTGCACTCTCATGCTCTCATAGAGTCCTGCAACTAAAATTTAAAAAAGTACCTCTGTGGGAAATTTCTTTGGGTGTCCAAAGGGTTTCTTAAGACCATACACACCAACTTACAGATTTCGTCCCTTGGAAATCCTGATGGATTCCCATGGTGCAAATGGACTTGGAACGAGAAATTCAAATCATGCATATATCTTCAACTGTTAGATTCTTATCATTCAGTCAGTGATGAGAGGTTTATAGATTTTTCAAAACCTTTATTTATTTTAAAGGCTTAGTATAGTTTGTCATCTTTATTCTGATTAGTCCAGTTTACTGAAATGCCAAATAAAAGATTGATTAGTGACAGCATAAATCAATAAAAAGTGTTCTGTAATGGGAAATTATCACTAAACTAGCTAAGAGCCTACTTTACCCTGAGTAGAATCCATGAAGAGTTGCTTTTTCAGGAAAGAGCAAGATAGAACTCCTCATGAAGAGTCATTCTAGAAACTAAGCCAAGTTCCCTAGTAAATAAGTGAAGAAGGAATGATCATTGCAGTCAGTGGTGGCTGGCAGGGAACTGGGGTGTGGGGGAGGGAGTATGGAGAGGTAAAGTGGGTCAAAAAACAAACTATTTAAAAAAACACTTACCTTTTGACAGACACCGTCTCTCCTCCATCAAAGCTCCTCTTTCTGGTGAGTCCCAGAAGGAGGAAGCAGCCAGGCTCCTCTAAGCCAGTCACAATGCTACACTGCAGCGTTGTGATTGGTCTGAGTGCTGTGGTTCAGCGCTCAGAGATGGACAGGGAGCCGGTGCATGTGCCCCACTAGGCTGTGTATTACAGCCTGGTGGGGAAGATGCAAAGTGCGCATGACTGTTTGACCAGCCCAAGACGGTAGTCCAAACAGTCATGCACACTTAGAGTGTGACACCACTTCTCTTCCTGTGACACCGGCCCGCCCCACCCTAACCCAGCCCCTCAACTACAAAAAGCAAAATGATAATAAAGTTATAATTTTATTCTTTCCATTTTTCACTGCTCTGAGAGCAGTGGGACAACACTCCTCCACCTTTGCGGAGAAGCCACCCCCAGTTGCAGTAGCATTGATCAGAGAAAAGTTTGGATAAGGTAAAGAGTAAAGTCACCTTTAGCAATAGCCGCCAGTAACAAAGAATAAGAAATGACTCTGCAGAGTCAAAGGGGTCTGGAGTCTGCAGATTTGCCACAGTACTCAGTAGTTAAGTTCAGTAGCTCTATTCAGCCGATCTCTACTCTAACTAGCTAGGAACACTTAGAAATATAAAATCACACAATAATGTAGCAAATCTATGCTAATAGAAACCGCTCATCGAATGGTGTAGTCATCTTATGATGCCCTTTTCCTTGATTCCCACAGTAAGCATTCATGCCGGTATGTAGTAATACATTGCTGCATACTTTCATAACACGGAGGAAAGTTCTCATGAGAACCTTCTTACCTAAGCTAAAAGATGTACTCTATGTCCATTGTGCATACAAAGCAAGTTGAATGTGCTGAGGCAAAACTAGCAATAACGTACTGGTGAGGCATACATAAAATATATCTAAATCATTATTTTCTAACAGTCACAGCAGAGTTCTTTGTTCAACATAAATGAGCTAATGTCTTATGATCAAGCTAAGGAAACATAAGCTTGAAGTCAGCACATCCTTAAGTAAGATGCTGGTGCTAGGCAAAATGTTCTAAATAAACGTCTATTAAGCTGTGAGCAAGAGTCCGAAAAAAAAGGCTTTTTGAGCCTACTAAAGGGTCACATTTAAAAATGATATCTTAGTATAAAAATGTTTTCTTACCGTTATTTCATATACATTCAGGTAAACAAGTTTTCTGTATGTTATTAACTGTTGGATTATTTTCTGGCATTAATAAAGCAATTTAGAGGAATTTTTTCACGTTATCAAGCAAGCATATTTTTCTATATGTCATGCTCTATGTGAAAATATTTCAGCAGCAGTTTAAATGCATTATAAGGTGCAATTCTGATATGGTTTATAAGTCAAAATTTTATTTTTAAATGTATTTCCCACAAATGGAGCTGCAAGTACTTGCCGGCTGAATCATTCCAAGGTCTTGCGTGCTCCAAATGCATTCACGAGGCGAGTACCTTGCACCAACTGAATGAAAAATGTTAGAAAAAAAGTTCTATGATGCGGCTGTCTCATAGTGCTTTTTTTCTGGCGGGAGGGTGCGATAGGGCAGTGGGTAGGGAGCATGGAGCCGTGGGGGGAGGGGTCAGGGGAATGAAGCAAGCAATGAGAGGGAGGAGGGAGGCAGTGATATGGGGCAAGGAACGACAGGAGGGAAGTTAGGGAAAAAAGAGCTATGATGCAGCCAGCAAAATAACAGAATTCAGAAGGGTGTGAGGAGTGGCAGGGATGGAGCAAGCAAACAACATATTGCGGGAGGGGTGGGAGGGATGTGGCAAGTAATAACAATGGGAAGCGGGAGGAGGTGTGGGTGGGATGGACTAGGCAAGCAACAATGGAATGTGGGAGGGGTGGACAGGGATAGGTGCAAGCAACAACGCAAGACAGGGTAGGGAGAGATGGTGTGAAAACACATGCACTCTTATAGAGTGCTGCTACTAAAATTAAAATGTACCTCCAAAAATGCGAGCAGTGGAAGGACACTGGGAGCCGATTTGAAACAGTACTTGATCTATGTTCCAGGGAAGGGACAAACACATGAAGAAGAAATGAAGACAGCATGCACTGACCATTGAGAAGCAAGGAAATGAGAGTGACGATAAAGCTAACCAATGGTAAGCAATGGGCAGACTTTCAGCTCACTTTAAGCTAACAAAATGTCTCACAAGTGACAGGGCATGTGCTAGCGCAAGCGAAACCCAACATCTTCCACCTTAGTTTGACCCTGGTTTGTTCAATGGAAAAGTTATCCAAAGTCTCAAAAGCTGCTTTTCTCATACAAACCTGTAAAAAGGTTTCATGCCATTAAAAACTGTATAACAGAGTTATAAATTTGCCATAAATATAGATATTGGTCCAACATAGGTTTTTTGCACAGTTTGATGAAAATCCGCTTAGTATTTGTTTTGAAAATAACATAAAGAATTATGGTAACAGGAATGTGTACATATTTTGAACATTATATTTCTGAACTGGTTCGTAGACCAAAATGTTGAATGAAAATCAACACTTGCCTGTAATGCTTCTTCTCCCATTGGCCATCTCAAGGTTTTCAAAATGTCATAATGTTTGCATAAGTAAACAACAAAAGGGGTGGATCTGTTTCCATGATTCCCTTGGGGATCAGAATGTCATGTTTGAGGTTGCCAAAGTCATCTGCCACCCCAGGAAGGTTAGGGGTTTGAATGCGGCACAGTGAGTAAGCTAGGAATTAGGCCGACAGCCTGAATGTGTAGATGGACTCAGTCCCTGCATTCTGAAGTTCTGTCATCCTAATGCGCAGTCTTACCTTTTCTGGTGGGAACCATATAACGTAGCACCACCAATGTTCTTAGGTAAGATACTTTTTTAATGGGTCTCCTAAGGAGTTCTTGTGGATGACTTAAAATCCAAGTATATTGGCAATTAGGCCTCACTCTGGGAGAAGATGTGGGGCATGAATTTCTTCATGGATACAGATTAGACCCACCTTGTAATACCTTTATGCAGAAGATCAGTGATGGGGATATGTCTGATGAAGCATGAAGATCCAAAACAGAATGGAAGACCAAGGGAGGCATTAAAGTTAACTTACAAAGTGCCCAGAAAGGTGGGACTACAGCTACGTGTAAGAGCACACATCCGGACACTATACAGAAAGTTTGTACTAGTGCAAACAATAGGGTAGGGATTTTAACACACTGTTTTTGCATGTGTGACACTGGATGGAGCAAATAATATTTGCACCATTTCTAAGTACAGAGCAAGCTGAGATCCTTCGAGTTCTACTTTTAATATAAAAAAGTGGAGACAGCACATGTTCTTCGCATCTCAAATGGGAAATATAGGACCTTGACTGAGTCAAAATCGTTTGTTCAGTTTTTGCCATAAGAGGGCAATAATAGGGCGAACACGCTTTATTCCATTTTTCAATGTGTAACACTTTTTTTTATTTTTAACGGAGTTTTATATAGCACAAACTTGACCTAAAGGTATCGGGTATCAGAGCACTTTACACGAGCACCCGTTGCGTTACATGAGGACACATTGTTTTGGCGATGATTTATACACAACAGCATATTTTGCATATGGTTTGAAAATCCATTTCCAACCTAGTAGCCTTGCAACAAATATCTGTGTTATACATCCATATGCACTTCCAACCTATCATGCATGCTCTGGCATATAATTAAACATACATGGTTGAGCCCTATAAGGCCACACCAGCAGCAAAAGCATGCTTCACAGAGGTCATTTAATAACTATAAGGACATGAGCAAAATCTGTTTAAATCAGCATTACACAAGCAACTGATTGGAGTTACATTATTTTGCACCATTGCATAGATTCTGTCTTCTGACCTCTGATATCAAGAAACTATGGTGGGCAGTAGACAATGTGCATGTTTAATTAATGCCAGCATAACTGATATGGATTTAGATTGTTCTCTTTTAAAACAGTGCCACCAGCTACTGCAAATGTGGTTCAAGTATACCTACTTGAGTATGAAGGAGTGACATTATGAATTAACGTGAGAGAGCATAAGTGAGAATATGGGTGAGTTAAAATGAATGAGAGAATGAGATAGAGTAAGAATGAGTGAGTTAAAATGATTGAGAATGAGGGAGTATGACAGAAAGAAAATTAATTAGTGTGAAGGAGTTAGTTTGAGTATGAAAGAGTGAGAATGAGTGTGAGTGAATGTAGGTGATCATGAATGAACATGAGTGTGTGTGTGTTATGCTTATGAGTCTGCCACTGGTCCTGGCATACAGGAGTTCATTGCTAGCCTACTAGACATCCATGGCAAAATTCTGACACTGGTATACTAGAGCTCCTTCTTGGCATATGGAACACTTGTGGCAAACTGTTGGCATTGACATATTGGGGACAATTCTTGATGTAAGGATCAATAACAGCAAAATGACGATAATGGCACACTAGAGGTAAATTATAGGTCACAGTTTTGGATACCCACTGCGAAATGCTGGTGAATATATGTTGGAGGTAATTCTTGCTGTAAGGGACACCTGTAGAAAAGGGTGGCTCTGCCTCACTAAAGGCTAGAGTGGTCGACCGCGAAGCTGGGGAACCGGCTTCGAGTCTCGGCAGGGACGCTCAACATCCTGTGATTCTGGGCAAATAAGTTCACCTCTATACAAAAAATTAATGTATCCACCTGTAACGCAACCGGTGCTCATATAAAGCGCTCTGATACCTTTGGGTCTAGTTTGCGCTATATAAAACTCCCCCCCAAAAAAACTATTGGCTTATGGGATACCTGTAGCAAAATGCTGGCACTGGGACACCTGCAGCAAAATACTGGCACTGTCAAATTGGAGGTAGTTTCTTGACATAAGGGATTAAAACCATGACATTTAGGGAGAGGGGCAGGTAAGAAAGACAAAATGCTGGCCCTGAGATATTATGGACATTTTTGACATGTGTGTCACCCATGATATATAGACAGCATTACAGCAAAATTCTGGCACTGGTATATTGTATGCAGTTCTTGGCTTAAGGGAGCACCTATGGTATGGTGGCCACACCCATGGCAAAATGCTTGCAGTACCACATCAAAGGGTGTTCATTTACATAGCGGAGTGGCACCTATAGCTCATTTTGGAGGAGAAAAAATTGGGCAACTCCTGGTGAGCAGCTGGCTTCACATTCGCTTGGCACACCATAAAATTACATAAATAATGAATGAGTGCCCTTTCAAAGTCAATGGCTTTTAAGCAAATGTATGTGAAAATTGGGTATTAAAATGCACTTTTTCACCTCTTTTTTGGAAAAACAAATTCTGAGGGGAGAGTACCCCACAGAGGGAGTGAGAAAAAAATTTGTCGTAAAACCACTTCCATGTAGGAATTGTACTTGCCCTGAGGACTTTTTGCGCCAATAAAAGTTGAAGGATTCAGAGTCATTCAGTGTAAGTAAAGCTTCTTGTGTTGTAAAAATCAGGAAAATGACAGGCTGGATTGAAGTGGGGGGATCAAAGGAGTTTATCTGACAACAATATTTATCTTTTAAGGTGTGTCTGAACGCAGTACCCTATTGACTTATTTCTGCATAGCAGCATGGCATTTCTGCATGCATATATCCATTGTCATTGAATTAGCACGCCACCACTAAAGGGAGAATGGCGCATTGGACCTGCTCAAATCTAGATTTTTCTTCAGATGAGCTTAAAAAACTCAGATATCGACATCCAAAAACCACAACCTCTCGTCTCTATGCATAATATCTTACATTTGAATATTTACATAAAAGTGGGCTTTACTTTTGCACCGGGTTCTTAAATATCGGAAAGGTTTTCGTGCGAGATTACAAATTCTATAATGATAAAGAAAATATTTCCCCATGCTTGATAAATTAAGCAGTTAACCTTAAGTGTTTAAATATAGATTCATCTCCTTTCTCCCCCATTATTCTGAGGCACAATATTCAGAGGCTTTCATGTCTGCCTGCTATTATCAAATAATCTTTTTTGTACTTGGCTGTTTATTATTGGATTGTAACTAGGATAAAGCTCCGGGGGTTTGGTCTCCTTTGGTATGCTAATTAGCCGGTTTCCTTTCATCTCCTTCTTGCTAAAAAAGAGAGAAAAGCTATCTCGGCGGGGAATCTGACTGATGTACACTCAGCCCCTCATCTCCATAATCTGAGAAGCAGACTAGCATTCCACTCCTGTCTTTGCCGTTGCTATGGACTTTATTAACAATAATGCTATCTGCCTCTATGCAATCGTTGCAATATACATTTTGAATGTATCCGAGGTGAAGTCAGATAGATTCATCTAAGAGACTGAAATGTAATTCAAAGTGCCCCTCTTCTTTGCAATATATGTTCTCTTCTTGGTGGTGAGGTGTGTCTGCCATTCTGTCGAATATATGTTCTCCTCTTGGTGGTGAGGTGTGTCTGTCATTCTGTCGAATATATGTTCTCTTCTTGGTGGTGAGGTGTGTCTACCTTTCTGTCGAATATATGTTCTCTTCTTGGTGGTGAGGTGTGTCTGCCATTCTGTCGAATATATGTTCTCTTCTTGGTGGTGAGGTGTGTCTGCCATTCTGTCGAATATATGTTCTCCTCTTGGTGGTGAGGTGTGTCTGCCATTCTGTCGAATATATGTTCTCTTCTTGGTGGTGAGGTGTGTCTGCCATTCTGTCGAATATATGTTCTCCTCTTGGTGGTGAGGTGTGTCTGCCATTCTGTCGAATATATGTTCTCTTCTTGGTGGTGAGGTGTGTCTGTCATTCTGTCGAATATATGTTCTCTTCTTGGTGGTGAGGTGTGTCTGTCATTCTGTTGAATATATGTTCTCTTCTTGGTGGTGAGGTGTGTCTGTCATTCTGTCGAATATATGTTCTCCTCTTGGTGGTGAGGTGTGTCTGTCATTCTGTCGAATTTATGTTCTCCTCTTGGTGGTGAGGTGTGTCCGTCATTCTGTCGAATATATGTTCTCTTCTTGGTGGTGAGGTGCGTCTGCCATTCTGTCGAATATATGTTCTCTTCTTGGTGGTGAGGTGTGTCTGCCATTCTGTCGAATATATGTTCTCCTCTTGGTGGTGAGGTGTGTCTGTCATTCTGTCGAATATATGTTCTCTTGGTGGTGAGGTGTGTCTGCCATTCTGTCGAATATATGTTCTCCTCTTGGTGGTGAGGTGTGTCTGTCATTCTGTCGAATATATGTTCTCCTCTTGGTGGTGAGGTGTGTCTGTCATTCTGTCGAATATATGTTCTCTTCTTGGTGGTGAGGTGTGTCCGTCATTCTGTCGAATATATGTTCTCCTCTTGGTGGTGAGGTGTGTCTGTCATTCTGTCGAATATATGTTCTCCTCTTGGTGGTGAGGTGTGTCTGTCATTCTGTCGCCAGTGGTGTTTTCCTCCTGTAGAAGAGCATCGAGGTCTTGCTAGAAACATGCAGAGCTGTCGCCCACAACAGTGTTAGGGCCTGCCTCCCAAAACAAGATAAAACCCATCTCTGGTCACCAAGCCAATACCAGCAAATTGCCAGTCAGTCATCCATTGTGTAGTGTGCTACCCGTCCAAAAATGCATTTCAGCACCTCACAATGATATATGAAGAACTATGTAAATATTAAATTCCAATTGCCAGGTCGTGTAATGCACTGGGGCAGCATTGCACTGACCTGTTGTAGTTTCAGAAGAGTGATAAGTAACAGTGAAAGGCCGAGCGAATAACCAGCTTGCCTGATTCTCTGATGAGTGGTGTTATTCAGTTAGACTGTCATTCACTGAGCTCTCAAGGCTGATCTGCACTTCGATCTCCAACTCGCCAGTGAGCCGCCTGTGAAACTCAGCATCAGTATAATTCTTCTAGTTGTCTCCCTAAACAGTAAGGTAGACGTGGTGAACAAAAATTGAGATGCAGACAAAACCAACACATCACAAGAGAACTGGAATATTCTAAGGGCAGCAAGAGCTATCCAGTGCCCCTACTGAGGCCAGTTTACCTCCACAGACTACTGGGCTGAAGGTGATCCCAAATCGCATCTGTGATATGCTGCACGGCCCATAATTGCTGAAGCAACAGGCCAAACCAGGTATGAATACAGATTCCTCCGTGTGTGGTTTGCTGACGGTGCTTGGTGATTTTGCATTGCCACTTCCCATCTGAATATGAGCAGGCTCATCTACAAACGTAAGACACTGACCACCAATTAAAAATTATGCCTATTCATAATTTACAAAACTTTCACAACCTCTTGTGTACTGTTCTAGACTATAATGTAGTCAAGCTTGAAAATAGATTTAATTTCTCCATTTAGATGAACACAGGGCACATCAACCCTTGGAATTCCTGACATTTTTTATTGTGATGAGTATTTTTAGATCTGATCTTGTGACACTTATAGCAGTCTCGCCAGCTTGATGTAATGCAAACATAAATAATGGTTTATACATATATACAAGTGGAGGGGTTTGGGTGATCCATCTTCATCCATGGTGTATTCAACTCTCATTCACAATTTACTTCCACCATCACAGCTCATGTTGTGTGGCAATGGGTCAGTCCACTTCAACCATTGCTTCTCCTGCACTATGAATGCTGGTGTTTTGCATGATCACTTTGTGCTTACTCATCTAAAAAGAAGCGCACTTCAGTGATAGGGCTGATGGGCTAATACTTTACTTTCCCAATGCTTTTACTCGTCATTCTTTGCTATTTTTTAGGTCTCGCCCACCGACAGCGCATATGGTGTGGTCCATGGGAGTGGTATTGTTCACTATGAAAGGACTGGAGCCCGCCCATTACTCACTATTCAATGGCATCATTGCCAATTCTCTTTGCTGCTTTCTAATTGGACAAGCCTGTGTTAGGCTTCACTTCCTTTTCTGTCTGTCGAGCATGAACCAAGCACAGATTGATTCAACTTAATTAGTGTCCATCCACTGCACTTGACACATTTACACTCTACTCCATGCCACATAATTCCACTCCACTTAACACTACACAGTTCCACTCCATGCCACACAATTCCATCCCACACAATTCTAATCCCTTCTACTTCACACAATTTCACTCCAATCCACTCCACTCCACTATTTTCCACTCTAATACATACAACATGATTCCATGACACACAATTCCATATCAATATTCCACACCATGCCGCACAATTCCATTCTACTAAATTTCACTACACTCCTTTCCACATAACACAATTCCACCCCACTCCATGGCACACCACTTCAGGCCACACACCTTCACTCCACTCCTCATTATTCCACTCCACACCACACAATTACACTCCATGTTACACAGATCCACTCCATGCCACACAATTGCACTCCCCGCCACACAATTTGACTCCACTTCACACCATTCAATTGCAAGCCACAAAATTCCACACCACACAAATCCACCCCACTCCACTCCATGCCCCATAATTCCACTCCACTACAATCCATGCCACATAATTGCACTACACACCATAAAACGTTACACAATTCCACTCCATGCCACAGAATTCCACTCCACTCTACTTCATGCAATGCCACACAAGTCAGCTCCACTACACTCTAAGCCACACAATTCCTCTCCATTTCGCACAATTCCAATCCACTCTGCACCAGACATTATCACTTTACTCAGCTCCACTGCACTCCACTCCATATCACTCCACTCTACTCTCCATTCCATTCCACTCCACTTTACTCCACTCCACTCAACACATTTCCACTCGATGCCACAAACTTTCACAACACTCCACGCCACACAATTCCACCGCATGCCACACAACTCCACTCTACTCCATGCCATACAATTACATGCCACTCAATTGTACTCTGCTTCATGACAGATGATTCCATGCCATACAACTCCACTGCACACCACAGAATTCTGTGCCATACAATTGTGCCACTAACCTCCATGCCACACAAATCAGCTCCACTCCGTGATACACAATTCCACTCCATGCCACACAATTTCACTCCACATTGTTCAACACAACTCCATGCCACACAATATCAAATCCACTTCACTCCATGCCAGACAATTCCACTCAACTTCACACCATGCAATTCTGCACCTCACAATTCCATGCAATACAATCCCATGTCATACAATTCTACTCCACTCTGCACCACACTACTCCAGTCCACTCAATACCACACAATTGCATTCAATATCCCACAATTCAACCCCACTCTGCACCACACAGTTCCCCTATATTCCATGCCACACAATTCCATGCCAGGCCACACCACACAATGTCACTCCAATCCACTCAACATAATTCCACTTATGCCACTGCACTCAACTCCACTTGACACAATTCCACTCCATGTCACACATCTCCACTTTACTCTATGTCACACAGTTTCACTCCACACTGTTCCACTCTATGCCACACAATTCCATACCACACAATTATATATCATTACACTCCAAGGAATTCAACTCTACTCCACACACTTCCACTCCATACCACACAATTCCATGCAGCACAATTCCATATCAATATTCCACTCTATGCCAAAAAATTCCACTCAACTCCACTATACTCTATTCCACATCACACAATTCCACACCACTCCATGCTCCACTCCACACAATTCCACTCCACTCAATCCCACTTCATGCCACACAATTCCACTCCATGACACACAGTTCAACTCCATGCCACATAAATCCATGCTATACAATTTCACTCCTTGCCACATAATTTGACTCCACTCCACACCATTCAATTGCAAGCCACACAATTACACACCACGCAAATCCACCCCACTCCATGCCACAGAATTCCACTCCACTCTGTTTCACGCCATGCCACACAATTCAGCTCCACTCTAAGACACACAATTCCACTCCTCTCTGCACCACACATTACCACTCTACCCCCTTCCACTCCATTTCAGTCCTCTCCTCTCCATTCTCCTCCATTCCACTCCACTTTACTTCACTCAACACATTTGCAATCCATGCCACACAATTCCACACCATTCCACACCACACAATTCCACTCCACTCTGTGGCATACAATTTCACTCCACATCACACAATTCCACTACATTCCATTCCATGCCCCACAATTCCAGTCTACTCAGCTCCAGTCCCCTGCATTCCATTTCACACATTTCTACTTCACTCCAGTCTAACACAGTTCCACTCCATGCCACACAATTGCACTCAACTCCACACCATATAATTCTACTACACTCCATGCCACACAATTCTACTCTACGCCCCTGCACACAATTCCACTCCAATCCACTCCATGCCACACAGTTCCATGCTACACAATTCCACACCACACAATTCCACTACACTGTATTCCACACATCTCCACACCACACAAGTCCACTCATTTGTAGACCACACAATTCCCTGCATGCCACACATTACTACTCCAGTCCACTGCCTGCCACACAACTCCACTCACTCTAAGCCACACAATTTCACCGCCACTCCACACAATTCCATTCCTATTCACCCCATGCCTCACAATCTCATGCCACACATGTTCACACCATATAATTCCTCTTTGCTCCACATCACACAAAATCACGTCACACAGTTCCTCTCCATTTCACACAATTCACTCTACTATATGCCACACATTTCTGAAGCAGCAATGTGGAGTTCATTGTTGTTGAGTTGCTGTTGACAAGAGATACAAGGATATGGGTCACAGGTGGGCAACACTGTCAGTGATGCTTCAGTTCCAAAGATGCAAGGTTGATGCTGACCTTCTGTGCCAGGCTCAATCCACACAGCAGCAGCGATGCATCAGTTCTGCCAAAGGATGCACTGCTAAGCAGGGAAGATGCATCTGTTCCACTATTAAGCATCTTAGGCTCACTTCTTAGGGTCTAGGACTGGGGTGACATCACTTGGCAGGGTAGACTCACAGATGGCAGAGTCCATGTGCAGATGCAAGGTTGTTGGAAGCCTGTTATGGCCCTGAGAATTCACATCAGGAGGCTAGTCAACTAGCCCTTGGAGTCACTTTGGATTCAGTGTTCAAGAGATGCAGGCCCAGTCCTTTTCACCCAGGCAAGAGGGCAGCAGGCAGCAGTTCAGCCCTGCAAAGCAGGGGTCCAGCGGAGTGTCAGTCGTTTCAGCAGCACAGCAGTCTTTCTTTCTGGCAGAGTATCCACAGGTCGAGAAGTGTACTGAAGTGGTGGTGTCTGACGTCCAGAAACTATACCAAGTAGTGCCTTTGAAGTAGAGGGAGACTTCAAAGAGATACCTTTGCAGTTCACAGAAGTCCTCCATTCCAGCCCTGGGTTTGGACTCACTATGGGGCGGAGGGGGTTATGCGGCTCTTTGTGTGTGAGGAGGACACAGCCTTTTCAGCTACTCCAACCCATCCTATCAGGAATGCCCAGCAAGTCAGACCTAAGATCCAATTGTGTATGTCTGCTGTAGGTGGAATACACAAAGCTCAACTGCTAGCTGCAACTAGACATGTGATCAGAGACAGGCTACAGGCACCAAATGATTTAAGCAAGAAAATATCAACTTTCTAAAAGTAGGATTTTCAGAATTGAAATAAAAAATTTGACTTCATCATAAATTAGGATTTTATTTTTTCACTACCAGGACAAGTAAAACTAAAAAGTATGTGTCCTGCTTTTCAAGTACCTTGCACCCTGCTCTCCAGGCTGTCCAAGGCCTACCCTATGGGTGACATATGTATTAAAAAGGAAGGTTTAGGTCTGGCGAGAGGTTTTTCATACCAGGTCGACATGGCAGTTTAATACAGTACACACAGAATCTGCAATGGCAGGCCTGAGGCATGTTTAATGTGCTACTCAAGTGGGTAGCACAATCAGTGCTGCGGGCACACTAGTAGCATTTAGTTTACAGGTCCTGGACACAGGTGGTGCAAATTACTAGGGACTTATAAGTAAATTAAATATGCCAATTGGGATGAGCCAAAGTTATCACATTTTAGGGAAAGAGAAAAAGCACTTTAGCAGTGGTTAGCATGGGTAAAGTGTTCAGAATCTTAAGGAAAACAAAAATGAAGTCAGCAGAAACAGGAGGTTTGAAGGCAAAATGTTAGGGGAAATCATGCCAAGACAGCCAGGACTAACACCCCACAGTTCTACTCCACTGCATGTCACACAAATCCACTCCACTCCATGCCACACAATTCCATTCCACTTCACACAGTTCCACTCAGCTCCACACATTTCCATTCTACTACACCCTACTCAATTACACTCGAATTCACTCCACACCTCAATATTCTACTCTACTCCATGTCACACAAATCCACTCCACGCCACACAATGCTACTCCACTCTGTGCCACAAAAAAGCAACTCTATGCCACACCATGCCACTCCATGCCATGCAATGCCACTCTACTCTATGACACATAGTGTCACTCCATTCCACACCATGCCACACAATGCCTCTCTACTTCTCTCCATGCCATGCCACAAAATACTACTACACACCATGCCATACAATGCCACTCCAATCCACTCCAGCACACGCCAGACAATGATACTCCACTCAACACCACATAACTCCACGCCATCCATGCCACACAATTTTACTCTGCTCCATGCCACACAATTCCATGCCACACACGCCCGCTTAATGCTACACAATTCCATGATATCCAATGTCACTCCACTCTGCACAATTCCACACAATACAATTCCACTTCATTCCTACCACAAATTCAGCTCCACTCCATGCCACACAAATCCACTCCATGTCACGCTATTACAATCAATGTCACACAGTTCCACTCCACTTCACACAGTTCCACTCAACATCACACAATTATATGCCACAAACTTGCACTGCTCTCCACATAACACAATTCCACTCCACTCTGTGCTACCCAATTCTATGCCACTATACTCAATTCCCCTCCAGTCCACTCCATGCCACACAATTCCATTCCACAGCACACAATGCCACTTCACTCCATGGCACAATTCTATGGCACACAATGCCACTTCATTGTATGCAACAGAATTCCACACCATGCCACACAATACCACTCAATTTCATGGCATGCCACACAATTCCACTCCACTTCATGCAATTCCGCACTACTCCTCACAATTTCACTTCAATCCAGTCCATGCTACACATTCTTATTCCACACAACTTCACACCACACAATCCCACACCACTCTGCATCACACAATTTCACACCACACAATTCTACTCCATACTACACAGTTCTATTCCACCATGTGCCACATATTCCCACTCTACTCCACACACTGCCAACCCACTGCATATTAAAAAAAATCCAATTCCACCCCACACAATTCCACACCACGCCACTCAACTCTTCTCCACACCACTCTTATGGCTCCCACTCTACTCCAAACAATTCCACTCAATGCCCCACAATTCTGCTCCACTTCATAAAACACAATTCTACTCCACACCACAAAAATCATGCCAAGAATGCCAGGTCTAACACCCCACAATTATACTCCACTGCAAGTCACACAATTCTACTCCATGCCACACGATTGCACTCCACTTCACACAATTCTACTCTACTCCACACAGTTCCTCTCTTCTTTATGCAACACAATGCCACTCAACTCCACTCCATGCCACAAGATTTCACTCTACTCAATGCCACATAATTCCACTCTGCTTTATGACACACCATGCCACTTCACTCTATGCCACCAAATGCCACACAATGCCACTCCATGCTATACAATGCCACTCCACTTCACACAATAGCACTCCTTTCCACAAAATGCCACATATTGCCTCTCCACTCTGCTCCACACCACAATATGCCACTTCACATCACACCACAGAATGCGATTCCACTCTAGCCCACCCCATACAATGCTCCTCCACCCTGCTCTATCTCACACTTTTGGAAATCAGGACCTGTTTGCAGTGACCCTACACGTTTTGCAACATTTGGGACCCCTAGATGCTGGTTCTCTGAGTCTGAGAGTGCCCTAGGCTCTGCTAGGCAGCCTAGGACCAGTGCTAGGGTAAAACACACTTAGAATACAATGAAAACACCTACATAATCTAGGGTACACTATCAGTTAGGGTACCCCGATGATTGTCATGACCTCCCCCATAAGGCCCTACTGCATAATAGAGCTGGGGGATTAGAACTACCTTTAAGTCCCTAGTATATAATAGGGCATGACAGTTTAGAGGCCAGCAGCCCTTTCTGCACTTGCAGGTGTTCACTACTAAGGCCAATTTAAAAGCAGCCCTGTGTTGCAGGACTGCTTTTAACATATACATTGTGTCCAAACTCAACTTTAGTGTTTGGAAGTACTTACAAATTAATGAACTACAATGAACTACAATCAATATTTGTGCATCTTAGGTACCCCCAGGATCTCCCCTAGGTGTCCCAATAGTGGGGGGTCTGGTCCTTATAAGGAGGACCCTTATAAAATACGTTTTATATGACTTGGGTTTAGTGGAATTGCACATAAAAGATGTGTTATAAGCCCTGGTGTTGGAGAAATTGCCCAGTTCATTTTCCCCCATTGTGGATCCCCAGTCACATAGGTTAACATGGCAAGAAGTTATTAATTAATAACTCCTGAGTGGAAACAGAAAAATATCATTCAAGGACTTACTGGAATGGTATTGATAAATCCAACAATATGCTAGATTTTCTTGCCTGTAACCAAAATTCAGCCTTCCAGTGATCTGTCCTGATTGGTCAGAATTAGGTGGATTAGCCATGCTGCTTTGATGAGGTGATAAATAGCCTCTGGGGTCAAGAGCCATTATGGGAGGAGATGGTTCTGCATAGGAATGCCAGAGCAAGGATGAGGGATTGTAAACCATGATCTTCAAAAGAAGGAGGGGACAGACAGAAGAAGCCATTTTCATGTACACCCCTACTCTTTGGACCCAGCCAGATGCAGGCTAAGGAAGGAATGTGCAGATACCAAGGGGAGGGAGAGTATGGAGATGAGCCATGCTGGAGGTTGGTTTTCCCAGCTTTTGCCTCTCTGCTGAGACTTTCGCCATATAGAATTTTGGAGAAATAGTGCTTTCAGGGAGACTAGTGTACCACACTTTGGAGGCAATGGTCATGCTCTGGGGTGTTGCCCTGCACCTCATTGTACAGGAGTGTCCTCCTGTGTGACCCCAGAGGACACGTAATAAGTATCTGAGAGTGGCAGTGGCTCTCGACTATGCTGCTTGAAACTGAGAGAAGAAGAAGGATTGTCAAGCTGTAAACTTATTTGCACTATCAGTCCCTTTGGCTGTACCTTGTTTCAAGAGTAATAAAGAGTGGGCTCCCTGCAAGCTACAGGTTAACAGAGCGTACCAGCATCAACTCCACCAAGAATCCCCTGCCTATAGTTATCTTGTGGACTTTTAAGGGTCAGTCCAAGTACATTGTGGGAATTGTGGACCCAACCTTTCAAGGACCATTCTGGAGATTCCAGACACTTGGATAGTGTTTTTGACACTTTGGACCCTCAAGAGGAACGTCAGGAAGAAGTTCCAGAAGTTTGGGAAAGTTTGGTGAACTTTTGTGAAAAAGCCCCAGAGGGCGACTGAACTCTCACACTCTCACAGAAAGGTCATCCGTCAAACCCTCATCAAATCCGGCCTGCTGGAGGAGGCTGCACGACGTCCGGTGAGAGACCTTCCAGAAATGTTTTGAAGTGTGAAGGTAAAATCTTGACAGGTGCCTCTCGCTTAGTGTATCCCACCAGGGTTCCATAACGGTCAGCCTCAAACCTTGACTTTGTACCGCTCAGAGGTGACCAAATGTCCAGAAGTCTCATATGGGGGAGTGATTCGATTCACGAATGGAGAGGCTGGAATCTGTAATAAATTGCAAAAAAAGGGAGTGCCTCTCCAACCATAGAGCAAACAAATGTTTCAGCACCGGAAGATACTTATATTATCTCCCTATCTATTCAATTAATGAACTTTGATCTTTTTATATACATATATATGTGTTTTTCCCATTTATTGAATTGGAACATACACTTCAAGTGGATTATACATTTTTTGTAATCATATGCCATACCTTTTGGCTGTATCGCACCTTTTTCTATTTGAATAGAATAGCACATTAACACTTTTACATATCCTACAAAACAATTAATGCATTGTTAAGGACAAAACTTAAGACACAAACAAGTCAACAAATATGTCTACTTCGTCTAAATAACAACACACTAAAGAAAACTAATTGGTGTGTTTTAAGATGAATGCATTAGACATTACAAACATATCACAAACACATGAACCTGGACATTTGTGGGGACATTTATGGACTTTAGTAGATCTTGTATGTCCTACTGTGCATTTCTATGTCGGGGCCTATTTACTTTGTCTCCACGATACTTGTTTTTTATGTGGTCCTGGTGAGGTCAGAGTGTTAATATAGTACTCCTTGTCTATGCCAATTTATTAAAGCTTAGACTGTCCATTATCTGGTGAAATTTTTCAAGATGATAGCTCTTGGCCTCAAGAAAGTGATGCCGACGTTTTTCAACCTTCATAGTGGGACCACAGGATATTGTGGTGGAAGGTCTTCATCAGGGCGAAGGTAGCTTTTGTAGGGCAATGAAATTCTTGGCCGTGCTGTAAATATCCACTTTTGGCAAAGGTCTATTAGAGATGATAATGGCTCTTTTCTCATGTATTTTTCTTTTTCCTTTTTTAGGTCTCGCCTGATCCAGTGCATGCGCTGGTCTGGCGAGACTTATTGAGAGGGCTCCAAAAAGTGCTACCAGGCCAGCCTAGAGCTACAGTGCATGTGCGCGGGCACGCAAGCCGCGCTTTACCGTGATTACTTTCACTTTCGCGGCCGCACAGCCGCTTTGATGTTTGATCGTGATCGCAATCGCGATCACTTTCACTTTCGCGGCCGCATGCCCGCTTGGCATATCCAATAGGTCTCGCTTTTGGGACCTTATAAGTATTTAGTTATGCAACTGTTGCATTGCTAAACACTTATAAGGTCCCAAAGGCGAGACCTGTTGGCTATGCCAATGCTTGTTCTTCTTGTCTCTTTAATTTTCAAGATGTCTTTTTACTGTCACAGTCTTTTTTCACGGATGTTTTGCAGTGTGGTCGGTGGCTCCAATATACTCCATTGCAGCTTCTTCATGCAAGTAGTTTATTCAGAAGTGGCGTTTTGACCGGGATCACTTCTGCGACAGTAAAAAGACATCTTGAAAATTAAGGCGATACGAAGAAAAAAGGAAAAAGAAAAATACATGAGACAAGATCTATTTTTGTCACTGATAGACCTTTGCCAAAAGTGAATATTTACCCCACGATTAAGAATTTCCGTGTCCTACAACAGCTTCCTTCGCCCTGATGAAGACCTTCCACCACAATATACCATGGTCCCACTATGAAGGTTTCAACGCATCGGCATCACTTTCTTGAGGCCAAGAACTTATCATCTTGAAAAATTGCACCAGATAATGGACAGTCATACTCTAATAAATTAGCACAGACAAGGAGTACTATATTAACACTCTGATCTCACCGGACCACATAAAAAATAAGTATCGTGGAGACAAAATAAATAGGCCCCGACATAGAAATACACAGTAGGACATACAAGATCTACTAAAGTCCATAAATGTCCCCATAAATGTCCAGGTTGATGTGTTTGTGACATGCTCATAATGTATAATGCGTTCATTTTAAAACACGCCAATTAGTCTTCTTTAGTGTGTTGTTATTTAGATGAAGTACACATATTTGTTGACTTATTTGTGTCTTAAGTTTTGTCCTTAACAATGCATTCATTGTTTTGTAGGATATGCAAAAGTGTTAATGTGCTATTCTATTCAAATAGAAAAAGTTGCAAAACAGCCAAAAGGTATGGCATATGATTAAAAATTTGGTATAATCCGCTTGAAGTGTATGTTCCAATTCAATAAATGGGTAATACACACATGTATATAAAAAGATCAACGTTCATTAATTGAATAGAGTTGGAGATAATACAAGTATCCTCAGTTGCTGAAAGATTTGTTTGATCTAGGGTTGGAGGGGCACTCCCTTTTTTGCAAATGTCCAGAGGTGGCACTATTGGTTTCTAAGCACTAAAAAGTGTGTAATGTTCATATCCCTGGTTCCCTACAGTGGATGTTTTTCGTTTTGGTGTCATCGTAAAGATAAAAGAAATTCCTATATTTATAAATTGCTGTTGGATATTTATTGGGTGCTGTGTCTTAATTATTTACTGAATTGGTTTTTTTAAATGCTTTCCATGCCTGGCTCTGACGTTATGCCTGCCTGCTCGCAGCCAAGCTACCAAGGGTTGAGCATGGGAATAATTTTATGGGACCTATTCTGAGCTCTAGACTGCCACTGTCAATATAACCCACTTTCCAACACACACAATTGAACTCCACACTACGCAACTCCACACAGCTCCACTCCATGCCACACAATACCACACCACACAAATCTGCTTGATGTCACACAATTCCAAGACACCCTATTCCTCTCCACTCTACACAATTCCACGCAATACAATTTCACTGCACGCCACACAATTTGGCTACAATTAAGTCCATGCCACACAGTTTTACTGCATGCCATACAATTTCACTCCACGCAGTTCCACTCCAATCCATACCACCCGATTCCACTCCACACCACAGAACTCCACTCCATTTCCCTCTGTGACACACAATTTCACTCAACTCCATGTCATGAAATCAATACTTCACAATTCCATGCAACACACCACTACTCCACTTACCTCCATACCACACAATTTCACTCCATGCCATACAATTCCACAGCACACAACACATTTCCACTTCATTCCATGCCGCACTTTTCCACACCACTCCACACCACAAAATTTCACTCCACCTTATGCCACTCATTACAATTCCTCTCCATACCACACAATTCCACTCTACTCCGTGCCACAGAATTCTACTCAACTCCACACCACACAATTCCATTCCATGCCACACAATTCTACTCAATTCTACTCCACACCATGCAATTCCAG
Organism: Triturus cristatus; assembly: GCF_964204655.1. Lineage (NCBI taxonomy): Eukaryota > Metazoa > Chordata > Amphibia > Caudata > Salamandridae > Triturus > Triturus cristatus. The sequence goes on from NC_140591.1 coordinate 487,356,051, forward strand.
TCCACTCCACACAACTCCATGCTACTCCATACTACACAATTCCATTCCACACAGTTTCATACCAATATTCCTTTCCATGTCACAAAATTCTACTCCATTCCACGCTACATGATTCCACTCCACTCCACACAATCCCACCCCACTTCACTCCATTTCACACAATTCCACTCTACTTCATACTATAAAATTTCACTCCATACCATACAGTTCTGCTCCATTAAACACAATACAACACCATTCAGTTCCACTCCACTCCATATCACACAATTCTACTCCACTCCACACCGCTCAATTTCAAGCCACAAAATTCCATGCCACACAAATCCACACCACTCCACGCTCCACAATTCCACTCAGATCCACATAATTCCACTACATGCCACACAATTCCAGTCCACCCCTCACAATTGCACTCCATGCCACAGAATGCCACTCCACCTCACACCATGTCACACAATTCAAGTCTACTCCATTCCAATTCACACATTTCTACTCTACATCACACAATTCCTCTCTACACCACACATTTCCACTCCACTGCACTCCATTCCACCCAATCCCACTCCATGCCACTCGACTCAGCTCCACTCTACACAATTCCACTCCATGCCACACAATTCTACTCCTCTCCATGCTACACAATTCCACTCCACTCCATGCCACATAATTCCACTTCACGTGACACAATTCCATGCCACTCCCCTCCCCTCCACTTCACTTCATGCCACACAATTCCACTCCAATCCATGCTGCACAATTCTATGACACTACTCACAATTCCACTGCAATCTGCTCCATGCCACAAAAGTTAATTCCACACAATTCCACACCATACAATTCCTCTCCATTGTATGCCATACAATTCCACTCCATGCCACACAATATTACTCCATTGTATGCCCAACAATTCCCCTCCACTCCATGCACACAATTCCACACTGCTTCACTCACTTCCACTCTAATCCACTGCATGCCATGCAATTTTATGCTGTGAAATTCCACACCACACAATTTCACACCACATAATTCTTCCCCATGCCACACAATTACACTGCACCAATTAGCACACATTTCCACTCCACACATTTTCATTCCACTGCATGCCACACAATTCCACTCCACCCCATGCTGCACACTTTAATGCCATTCTACACAATTCTACTTCACATCACTCCCCTGAATTCCACTCTACTCCACACAATTCCATTCTATGCCTCACAATTCCACCTCACTCCATGCTGCACAATTCCACTCTACACCACACATATTCCACACCACACCACACCACAAAATTGCACTCTTCTCCACACCACAAAATTCCACTCCAGTCCATGACACACAATGCCACTGTATGCCACAAAAAGCCACTCAATGCCAGACAATGCCATTCCATGCCACACAGTGGCACTCAATGTAATAAAATGCAACTCCATAACAACACCACACCACACAATGCCCCTTCACTCCACACCGCTCTACTCCAACTGAGCCAATAGTTCTCACATGGGAGAAAGCTATTGGCTTTGCCAATGCTAGTTTAGTCATCCATGTGTGTGTTTAAACTATGCTTTCAGGTTACAGTAATTTAAAGCCATTAGTGATATGTCTTCATGTCAGTCAGAATAATGAATTCCTGTGACATGCATTAATACTAAAAGGGTTTCTATACCTGTTCTAAGTACACCTGCAAGCTATAAAGCCCCCATGCTGGTCGGTTAAAAAATATACAAAGGTTATATTTTATTAATTGAACCTTTTATTCCAACCATAGGGCTGCTATGTTTAGGCAGCAGAATAATTGGTTCTTCTTTTATTTTTGTGGGTATTGCTTGCAATAATAAATAAATAAATTAACCACTGAACTATTTTGCCACAGTCAGCCATATCAGGTTTGTCAATGCTTGTTTTATATTAAACAAGACATTTTACTTTGAGAGGCTCTTGGCACTCCTGAGTATTTTAGGTACATGCATAGCTGTGGGATAAATCAAACATGGATGCTCCTACCACCCCCGTTGTGACATAAAATACAATGCATGGCCCAGCCTTGGACCTCTTTCACCAGGGTTTTTTTTTTTTATATTTCCCAAGTTCATTCACAGACCTATGGAGCTGGGTGGGTCCTCACCAGGACCATGAATCTAGCCTGTTCCCTTGGAGTTTCACTGGGAGAGAGAATACATCTTCTAGAAACGTTTATAAGGTAAAATATAACTTCCCTGATGCATTTATTTGGTGTAGGGTGCTTCCTGCAGGAGAAGCTTAAAAGCCGCCAACAGTCAGATCACAGAGCAGATTAAACTGAAATTCTGAAGGAACGATTTGCTCTGAACATTTAAAGCTTTACTGTCTTAGAGACCCAAAGGAAATGGGCCCGTTGAGGATGAGGCATACAATCCAAAGTAGGCAAGTTTCCAGGTTGAGATAAAATGCTTCAGAATTGGCCTGTGGAAGGATGTTACGGAAGTAATCCAGCAGCTGCTATTACCTTTTGTGCCCCAGAGGGAGGACATATATGGTTATAATTGCAGATTATGACTGGTATTGCTACTTGGGGAAACCAGGTGCACCCATGAGCCAAGAAGGAGTGCAGTGAAGAGTAAAAGTAACAGATGAGCCAGTGAACAAACCAAGCAAGTGGAGCAATCATTGGCAGAGGTCAAGCTAAAGTAGCGGTGTTGTACCATAAAGACATCCAATATGGATTACTGATTTATATGGCACTTAGATTGTTTTTTATTGGACCATATTACTCCTAACCCGCAAAGAACTGTTTGAAGAAAAAAGTATCATGGTGCAGGTAAGTGTGATGAGGATCTATTCCTGAAACAGAAATCTTGAGACAACAAAAAGAAAAGATTTCTTTGCCTGGGTGTTTTACTTTTGTAATATATCGGATTCTGTAATCCCGGTATAAATACCAGTCTCTAATTTCTTCTAATCGGCAACTTGTGACACACCCAATTGCCGATTATAAAGAAAAATATTTTTTAAACTGACTTCTATGGAACTATTCATAATATCTATTTGCAACAAATAAGTGAAATGTTTTTGATGTGTTTAATTTTGCACTAGAGGTAGAGGTTTTGTTTTTATTCTTCGTGTTTGCAAACATGGTCACGCTTTCATATGTAAGAGCCATGCACCAAGGTTTTAAGTGGTTTGTGGTAAAGGTGATGGTGTGTCCATCTATTATATGGGATAAATTACCTCCTGGAGTACATGATAAGGATATAGCAAATCATCTCAGAGTTCCATAACCTTATATAGGCACTCTGCCTTTCACCTCGTTCATGTTTATGGTTATGAAACTCCTCTGTGACCTCCAATATGCTTATAATGTATAGAAGGGGAGGACTTTATACCTTATATTCCTCTGTTCTAAATATATGTAATGAAACACTACTAGGAGAGTGAGAGAAACTAGTAAATGGTAGCTGTGCCTCCAATATGCAATTTTTAGGTCTCGCCTGCCCCAGCGCATGCGCTGGTCTGGCGAGACTTATTGAGAGGGCTCCAAAAAGTGATACCAGGCCAGCCTAGAGCTACAGTGCATGTGCGCGGGCGGGCGCGCTGCATTTACCGCGATTACTTTCACTTTCGCTGCCGCACGGCTGCTTTGATGTTTGATCGCGATCGCGATCACTTTCACTTTCGCGGCCGCTTGGTATAGCCAATAGATCTCACTTTTGGGACCTTATAAGTGTTTAGTTATGCAACTGTTGCATGGCTAAACACTTATAAGGTCCCAAAGGCGAGACCTATTGGCTATGCCAATGCTTGTTTACTTTACATCGAGTTCTCGGTCTGGGAACTTCTCCTATGTTTACTATTGGTATTACCTACAGTACCATCCTACTGAAAAACACATCTCTTCAAACCTCCCAACAAAGAAACAACTTAACCCCACATCTGGGCTTAACATCAACACCTTTCCTTCTTCTTCCTGTCTCTATGTCACTAAATAAACCTTCAAGTGGGAGTTCTTCCACATCCTGGCCTAGTGAATCAGTGCTTAATAGACAGTTATGTCAAATAATGCAAAGAGGTTCAACAGGATCAAGAGGCATGAGCTGTTTCTGGCACCGATGCAAAGGGTGTCTTCAACTCCTTGAAAAGTAACTGTCCTCATCATACAGCAGGGTCTGAAGCCAGATTGATAACCTTGTAAGAGATGTGTTCTTGCTGTTCTGCTCTCGCTACTGCAGAGACTGTTTTCAAGATGATTTTTCCTTTGAAGATTAGATCAGAAATAGGGCAGACGTCAGTGCGATCATCTGAATGCAGGGTTCGTTTTGTTAGAGGAGAGAGGATATGTTCTGTCCTCAGGAAGAGATTGATAATGTTTAGGTCTGAGTGAAATTTAAATTACGCCAGATTGATTCACATAACTTCTGGGATTTTGCAGTGATCCTGTTATGAAAAGTTCCTGAAATGAAATCCACGGATTCTCTTCGGGTAAGTACACCACCATGTGTGCCAAAATTATAGAATTAAAGTGCAGGAATTGCGTGAGCAACCAGAATGAGAGAAGATGTTGCTCATGGTAATTGTGTTTTTTGCACATGTTTTCTTTAGCACAAAATACATCATCGCCTCAAAAATTGACACATGTACGCATTTGAAGTGAATATACAGCACTAAGTAACTGGTTTGCATTTCAAGTAATTACACATCATTTTATGTGATTATCCTGAAATTCCTGGAACTAATTACGCAAAATCAAATTACGAGAATTTTGCTTACCCTTTACAAAGTTGAGGAGTGACACAGCATTGCCTCAAAGAGTGTTAGGCCCTTATTGTGATGTTGGGCAGGAAGCCAACTGACAGCCAGGTTTCCATCCAACCACCGTATTATGATACTGGTGGTCGGAGGGAAACCTACGGGGGAATTCCTGCCTTTCGCAATGGGGCCTTGTGGGCTAAACATCCCTGCACCTGTGTCAGTCACTGCACAGTGCCTTTCACATGGTGCAGGGATGCTTGCAAACATCCATTTTTCCATTGCAGTTTGTGCTGTGGCCCTTTTCCAGGCGCCACACAAGCTGCAAAAAAAAATGGATGATTCCAACCGTCCATAGGGCGGTCGCATCTTAGAAGTCTGGCGGTTCCATTCCCACTACAGCATCCGACCATCATCGTAATCTGGCTCTTAATAATTAATGAAGGTGAAATATTGTCTTCAAAGGAGGTTGCATTGAGTGATTTTAGGATGCTTAAGAACTCATCATGCAAGAGGAGGTTAAAGGCAGTCCACATAGGTGTGAGGCAATCTCCTTCAATTCAATAATGAAAGTAGGAAAACATTGTTTTCAAAATAGGTGGAATTGAGTGAATTTAATATGTTTTCAAGTTTAGCGTGCTAGATGATATAGAATGTAGTCCACTTTGGGTGGATTAAGGGGCATAGGAGGTAATGTCGATCTTTGTCTCATGCTTTTAATAGAGAATCTGATTTTGTTAATCTTCTTGGTGTAGAAGAGATTGATGGCATTGAATTAGTCGATTCAACTGAAGGGCCTAGGATATGACTGTTGCCATGTTTGATAGTTTTCAGTAGTGTTTTGCTTCTGTTAGTTTCTTCTCTGAGGGTCGTCTTGTAGGAGGTGGCTTTAGTTGAAAAAATATTAGCTCTAATGCAGATTGGAGTGATTCAAGCAGTGGAGGTGTTCTAGGAGGTTAGTGAGTCTCAGAGTTCTTTGTGTTCCGTGGTGCTGATAGTTTTGGTTTGAAAGATTGTGTTTTCAGTGGAGAGTTGAGTTGTACGTGAACTGAAAGGTGTATGTTGACATTTAATGTGAGCTGGAGGAAGTTTGGCAGGTTGATGATGTATTTTTTTGGGTTTACCTCGATTGAACAGAATAGTGGGAAGAAGGAAAGAGGGTGGTGAAATGAGCCATCTACCTCAGTTGTATTAGGGCCTTGCATTGGCTTGCGAATAATGCTGAAAGTATAGGTTCAACCATATTGGCTTTGAATTTGGTAAGGATTGTGATGTCCAGAGAGTTGAAGAATGTGTAGAGGGATTTCTTCATTGTCGTGTTTTCAGACATTGGAAGTCCTTCACATGTTCTGAAAGAAAGAAAATTCTGTTTACCAATCATATGCATAATTTTGAAGAGGGACCTTGCTAAAAAGAGAGTTCATGAAGAACCTGCTTATACTTTATTATGTAGACTTTGGCTAGATTTCCTATTTAGGATCTCAGGTAGGTCTGGTGTTCTTTTAAATTAAACTGTTGAAAAAAGGCTTGACATGTGCCCCTCATCATAACCAAATATTTTTTGTTATTTCAGGGAGCAGAATTCACTGTTTCATCTTTGTTGTCTGTAAATTCCTGAGGTGGAATTGCCAATGCCACTGGCCTTTCTTTGTTACTATCAATAATTTAGCCTGTAAAGAACCCCAGTGAACACATCAACCCCTTGTTAGGCTGCTAGAACCAATTTTCATGGGCCTATGTGTTTCCTCTCAGGCGTCACCAGACGGCCTGCTGGTGCTCACTGGTCACTTCTCTCCCCCTAATTTAATACCAGTAGAGAAATGTGGATATGTTTTTACAAAGCAAGTTTCTTTTTAACTTGCCCATTTTATGAAGGAGTGAGTTTCACTTACCATATCTTTGTGTGCTAAAATGTCATAGCACAATATTAGTGACATAGAGTGGGCCACATTTTTTGTCTTTAATCTATAGGTAATTCTTAATTTGACACTTTCTTAATACACTCATCCCTGCTGAATATTTTCATCTGGCATTGCCACGTGCTTCTTGTTGCATTTACTGTAGCGGATGTCCTGTGCTAACACTTTGTGTTCCTTGACGGCAGTTCCAGTCTTGCTTCGGGCCACTTAGGGGAAGAATGCTTGAGTCTCGACGGAATAGATAGTTTCATGTATTGCGAGCTCCATCCAAAGGTGTAGGAGCACTTTTCATGAGCATCTGTTACATTACACATTCATTGTTTTCTAAGCACAGGGAAATTAAGTGATTTTCCCAGAATCACAGGATGGTGAGCCGACACCGAGATTCGAACCTGGGGGCATATTTACAAGCCCCTATCACCACCGGAACGTCACTTTTTTTGATGCTCTGGTGGCGTAGTGCCGTTTTCCATATTTACAAGGTGGCGGTAAGCCACTTAGCGTGGCTAACGCCACCTTGTAAATATGCCCCTTTCTGCCACAGTCCTCTGCGGCAAACGAGAATGCATTGGGTGTTACTGTGGGGGTCCCACCACAACACCCATAGCTTTTTGATGCTGCCCCATATTTACAAGGCTGAGGCACCACTGAAAACTAACACAATGGAATACCAGGCGTTAGATTGGCGATACGAGGAGAGATGGTCAATTGCTCCTTGTTTTTATCTCTTTCTCTGTGTCACCCCCATTGCAGAATGCAGCACACAGAGAAAGTGCAAATCGCTACTACTGATTGTTTATGTGCAGGAAGGTGTTCCTTCATGCACATAAACAATCACCCCTGCAGCGCAGTCACCCTTGCAACATGGCGCTGGGCAGCTTTTTTTGCCCCAGCACTTGGGGAATCACAGGGGTGTGCTGTATTCTTGTGAATACAACACATCCCTGTGTTTTCAAAAATGTCAGAGCGTGGCACTGCAAAATCTGGCACAGCTGTGCCCTCTGACATTTTTATTTAATAATCTGCGTGGTTCTCCAGCGCCAACATTGACAGCTCTGGCCGTTACACCACATCCTCTTCCCATATGTATGTAATAGACGAATGACAACAGAAAGGAGTCTCAAAGCAACAAACACATTGGAGTGGTGTTTTTACCACTTCATATTCAGTAAAGGTAGAGGATAAACTTGATTCTGATCCCGTCCTACATGTGGGGCACTTGTAGGGCAATCAGATTCAGCTTACCTGATCCTACCTTAAAACAGCTACCTGAAAGCGTGGCAAAAATGGGAACAAGAAGCACATGTATGGGCACATTTTTGCCAAGCCTAATGAAATGAAAAAGCCTTAAACACACTGAGTAAGGGTGGAAAAATTGTCATAGCTTCAGCAGGGGTAACACAGCTGAACAAGTGTCCAGTATGAAGGCAAACAGAAGGCAATTGATTGCTTCAGGCACAGCATCATGGGTAATAAAAAATGTGGAGGGCAACATCTATGTGTGCGTGGATAATGGAGTCAAGCCAAGGTAATCCATGGGGTATAGAGAACATCCTCCGGAAGAGAATTCATAAAAATATAGCACAGGTGGTAGGTAGCAGGAGAACGGCAGGGATAGACTTGCCAACCCAGAACTCTAGCATTTTATCCTTGGACTGCAGGTCAGGGGCCTGATTCCAATGCTGGATATGCTGACATAATGAAGCTCATAAGTTGGTTATGGCTGCATTCTAGCCGCAGCCCACTGCCACTCGGCACCCAGTACAGCAACCTACTTGAGCCTCTGAGTCAAACAGCACCTTTACAGGTAGCTCTCTCAGATCAGAAACACAAGTAGCCTGCAGAAGAGGGTTACAGCACACATGCATCCAGAAGGGTTCATTCACAGGGGACAGGAGCAAAAGACTGTAGTGAAGGGTTTGCTGCATCTCTCGCTCCACACCATATAAACTGAATTGTGCATTACAAAAAGAGGATATCAGGTCAAGCTTCAAGGACACTCTCTCTCTGTGATACATGCACAGTGGTGTGGCTAGACCTTAGACCACCAGTGGCAGACCCTGCGTTTGGCCCCCCTCCAACTCCCGGCAGCCGCATTGGAGAGCGGGGGGTGGGGGGTACTGCTGATTCCTCAGGTAGCCGTTGCCACCGGCAATACTTGCACTGAAGAGCGAGAGGGTGCTGGTGGCAAATAAGAGCTGGGGTGAGGCTGTCTCTCCCAAAACTCATGTCACCCCATTTGCTACACCACTGTGCATGCACACATCCCATTCACTTTGCAATCTAGATCTTCTCTCTCCCGCTTCCCTTCCAAATTTCAAACTTCAATTAAAATCCCACAGACTTTCTTCTAATTTAGAAACCACAGTAAGGGTGGACTTCAAAATGGCTTAATTGAACAATAAATATTTGTACACAGAATGAGCATTTTACTACAGCACGCATCTGCCTGGTATTTGCTCAAAATGAACAATACTTGTTCCAGTCCTAAATACTGCATCAGTACTGTCAAAAGAGAGAGTACTAAAATAATACAGAAAAAAATCAAATACAAAATTCTCAAATCATCAAAATATATTTCTTGCTTGTGAATGTGAAGTTAAATATACCTTGTGGTGTAAACCACTATGCAATAAAATTATCATGTAAACCCTATAAGTGACCCTTATTTATATAGAGCAATATTATAGTCTATTAAATTAAGCATAATAGGATTTTTTACAACTGGTATTCTGAATTCAAATATTCAAAGTGCTTTCATACACAATACACAATAATGAAGAGAGTGGGTGAAATAAAGTATTTTCTTAAAATCACACAATGTAAGCGATGAAGCTGCAATTCATCCAGGTTCTCTGGTTTTACTTTGAACAAATCAGATAGGAGATGAGCATCTATATGTCTTTTCCTATGATAAGGCCTTTTTTTACCTCTCTTAATTTTATTTGTCGTTTTTATATAGATGAACTCGACCCGAAGGCCCAATTGGAGCGCTTTACATGAGCACTAATTTACATTACACAAGGTCACATGGCATGGGGAGATTAAGTGATTTGCCCAGAATCACAGTATTTGAGCTGAAGCCTGGACAGAAACCTGGTTCCTACGTTCCAGAGTGGGCATGCACTGGCCATCGCGCCACACCCTAGGTGGAGGGAAGCAGGCATAGGTCACATGAAAGCTCAGCTCATTATGGCCTGGAGCAGGGAACAAGTCCTATAAAAAGAAGAGAGGGGACTAACCAACTTAAGCAGTTTGCAAGTGACATCATGAAGCATGCCATCACAGCACATGACATCACGACGTATGACTTTCCACGTGGCATCATAGTAAGTGACTTCCCTGGAAGTGACAGCACAAGAAGTGACATCAAATCCTAAGATCCCACACATATGTTTATCAGTTGTATCATGAGTAAATTAAAGGGCATCATGATATTTAACAAACAGGGGTTGTGCCAAAAAAGTGGCGCAATCCTGACGCAAAATCTGGGGCTCAACTAATAATTTTTTTTAAACCCTGCCGCAAAGAAATTGGCAACAAGTAAAAGCATGGTAGTAGACCTGTTCTGCTTCATTGATTGCATAGTCTGCATTTTAAAATATTTTATGGGGTTAAGGCATCTGCTGCAGAGGTGCCCAGTAAATCTCAGGGAATAATATTAATTGAAGATAACTCTGTAGGTTGATGCATTTTTTGGAGAGAGCTGCGTTTTATGTAGTCCAAAATTTGAATCAAAGTAGTATAGAGATTACGTTGTCACCTGCAAAACTAATCACCCGCTGTTCTTGGGGTGGGAAGTGGGGGGGGGGTGCGTTTGGGGCTTGTTAAACCTCTATTTTGTTGCTACCTTCTTCGGGTTTTTTATTCATGATATTGCAATACACATGTTGTGCACCTTATATAATGTTGTGAACATAAATGTGCCACATAATTATGCACTAGTGTTCTGATATGTGTATGAAATCACATTGGCCAACTGAAAATACAATAAAATGTGTTTTTTTAAAGTTGTCTCCTGCAAAGCACATAATGTAACATGCAGATCACAGATTTTTATTTTAAGTAGATAGATAAGTGGATTACTGCTTTGAACACAGAGATCCTTTTTTTTCTTGCATTTCATAAATTGTAATCCTTCTACTAGACCACAGTGAGCTATGAAGGGCATTTGGCTCCTACACCTTGGAAGCCTGACTGTCTCATGTAACACATCTTGTACATTGATTTGCACACCTACGTGATTTATTTTGAATGGATAATGTATATGTTATGTAGAGCGCTCTAACGCTCTGCATTGGGATGAGTAGCGCTATAAAGAAATGAAATAGTGCTGTTTAAATTGCTATTTGTGTGAATACTGGAACAGACAAACCCATCTGACATTCTTACAGTGCATCCACCTATATACAGGGACTGAACAAAGTTAAAAGCATGCATCTCTCATGTGAAGAGATAGCAAGCGCTGTGCTTTTGTTTCCTCTCCGGTGCATTTGCATGTAAGTGTGAGGTTCCAGGCCGCCTCCTGTCCCATACTCGATCATAAGGAGGCCTTATGGCCCCTTAACTTTTGCCCTTATCTTGCTGCTGCTGGCAATGGAAAGCAGACAACGTGCAGGAGCTTCTGAACGTATCCCGGTATCTGAATATTACACAGGGACGAGTTCAAAATATTTCTGTGGGGCCCAATATCTTGGCAGGCAGAGTGAATGGTGTCCACCCTCTGAAAATAGTGGGTGGACGCCGTGTTCCCGGTGTACCACTGACTCGTGCCCTGGGCTCGAGGTCCCAACAGGGCCTCGACCTGAATCAGAGCCAGCCTTCAGGCTCCTGTCCACCCCTAGTTTGCCTCTTTGGGGCATATTAACAAGGAACAGGGAAAATTAAAGCTAAGGGCGATTAGCGTTAATTTTTTTAACGCCTGCTATCGCTGGATAATTTCGCCTGGTTATCACGTTATTAACAACGCTAACCGCAAAGCGGCGATAATTTTAACGTCGTTTCTTGATAATATGCCTCTTCGTTTGTTAGTTTAACAATGCGTCAGTGGTTTGCCTCTGTGCTGTCTCTGGTGAATGCTATACAAAACTCTTGGGGGCATATTATCAAGACAGGCGATAAAATTATCGCCGTTTTAGCGGCAGAAAACTGCCGCTAAAACGGTGATAATGGGCTTCATTATATGCTCTATGGAATTCCAATTGAAGCCCATGTTAGATGTGAAGGACATCTAACATGGGCTTCAATTGGAATTCCATAGAGCATATTATCAAGCCCATTATCGCGTTTTTAGCGGCAGTTTTCTGCCGCTAAAGCGGCGATAATTGTATCGCCTGTCTTGATGCCCCTTGGGGTTTAGAAGAGATTTAACAATCTCGTAGACTGTGGTATTTGCGCGCATATATGCATGCGATGATCAGTATGACAAACTTTACCAAATGTTCGACAAATGGCGTGACAGCACTGTTTACAAAGGCATGAGAAATGCGCAGTGTTCAGAATAACAAACTGTACCAAAAGCAGGACGTTTGGCACGACAGAATGTTTATAAACAACATGCTAAGTGTGTGATAATCAGCATGAGTGTACGTCTGTAAGCATGACAATATTTCTCCTGTCTCGCGGATCCCACGGAGCACTGTGCTACCCGTCCGCAAAGCACTTCGGGTAAAGAATGATGAGGCGTCGGAGCAACGTCCTGTGATTCTGCGAAAATCACGCATTCGACCTTGTGTATTGCAACTGGCGTTCGTGTAAAGAGTTCCAATGCCATTGGATCAGGTTTGCAATGTAAAAAAACTGAAAAAATAAATAAACTTTAGCCCATCGTCAGGGGTAGGTAATGGTATAAAGTACCAATATCCCATTACCATACCAGCAGCGCAGTGCAAGGAGGGGAAATGCCCCCCTGGCTTCTGTTTGAATAATACATTACAGTTTAAACCAGGATTCAGCAGTAATCAGGATTCGGGGGACCCCGTTACATCCATAAGCACAGTGGATATTCACGGAGCACAGAAATAATCACTCCCATTCTGTAAAGCAAAATACACGCGATTGCTGAACTCTGTTCAATGCTACATTCTGTGTCGGAGTCGTATGCAAATCGGGCAGAGATTGCTATTAGGAAACCGTTAAGATGGGGGTCACCTTTTTGCTCGGAAAGTCCCTTTCTTAAGGCAAGCAGTGCCTGACATTTGTTGAGCTGGGTGTGATGTTTCATGGACCTTCTCGTTCAGACTTCGAGGTGTACACAAACGTAAATGGCGTATTTATAGAGAGAAACAATAGATGTATCTTCTAAATTACAGAAATGACACATTGGGTAGTACCCAAAGCTGCAATTGACTCGAACTCGGAAAATGTCCTTCTCACCTATAACCAGGGCACAAGTCCTAAAGATAGAAGTGGGGGGACTAACCAAGTTAGGCAGTATTCAAGTGACATCATGGTGCATGACATCACAGCACGACATCATGGCGCGGCTTCACAGGAAGTGACATCACAATCTAGGACCTCACATGAAGTGACATCAGATCGTAACACCTCACACATATGTTTCGCAGGTCTGTCATGAGTACCTTTGAGCTCATTACGAGATTTAACAAATGATTTTGAGTCTGGATTGTGCCAAAAATGTGGCGCATCCCCGACACACAATGTGAGCCTCAGGTTATATATTTATTTTGTAAAATCTCTGCCACAAATAAATTGGTAACAAGGAAAACGTGGCAGTAAATCTGTTCTGCTTGATTGGTTGCAAAGTCTGCATGTTTAAATATCTTAAGGCTATAAAAAAAATTATTGGTATTTAAAATCGTTATTTGTGTACATACTGGGACAGACCAGCACATTTTTCATTCTTACAGTGCATGCATACCTCCTTTATATACAGGGATTGAATTAAGTAAAAATTACTCCTTTCATGTATTTGTGAAGAGATAAAAAGCTGCAAACCTTTGCTTCCTCCTCCCATGCATCTGGGTGTGACCGCTCTGATAACTTAAAGCCAGGAGAGTGGAACAAAAGGAGGCCTGAAGGCCCCTTAAATTCGGCTTTTGTTCTGGGACCAGTTGAAGGCTGAAATACGAAGGCCCCCTCTCTGCCTGCACGTTGTTGCTCTGAAAGAAGTTAGACAACGTGCAGGCGCTGCTGAGGGCATCCCGGTGCCTGGAAATTACATCGGGACAAGTTCATCATATTTCAGTGGGCCCCAGCTTCTTGCAGGGTGGAGGGTGAAAAAAGTGTGTGGACACCGTGTACCCGCGTGGATCACCGACTTGTGCCTTGCCTTTAACATAAATCGATGCATGGTACCTCCGGATTTTAAACTATCTAGAAAGAACTATACTTCCGTTTTTGCCCTAAAAAAAAAAGGGGTATATTTATTAAAGTTTTGTGTAGGCAATCTTGCTCCACAAAACACAAATGCTAGCTGTGATTTACCATATAGTATGAAAGCTTTCAAGTCCAGCACAAGTTTGTGTTGCACCACTCGAGTACTTGTGTAAATCACAGTAAATGTACCCCTAATTTTACGTTGGTTGTTGCCGGAAATGTGCAGTGGCTTTCTACTTCATAGCTGTGACATAATATAAAATGATTGGCCCCCCTACAGAATGGAAAGAGGAACCTTGAGTCTCCCAATACCTCAATTCTTTGGCCTTGGATGTAATGGGGAAACTCTGAAGGGTTTGGGGGCCCCTGAAAGGTTGGTAGCCCCCTTAGCCCCCAGTTGCTGAAAGAGTCTGTGTTAAGCCCATGCTTGCTGGTTGGGACATCCTTTTCTATGGAAATAATCAGTTAGGGCCTGAAATGGTACTTAAGTGAGAGGATTAGGGTAACTTCAGATAAATCATTCTGGGACCCCACTACTTCTGATGTTACTTAGGGAATAGAATCTTCTAATGAGACACTAGACCTGATCAGGCCCGAACTATCACTGTAGTCCCTCTAGCAGTAATTACAGTGAGTAGTAAAGTTTCAGATGCCATTTGAAGCTTTTCACAACAGTGCCAGTCCACAATAGGCACCTTTTCTCCCAGTTGAATTTTGGGGGAATCTGGATTACCATTTCTACCTCATTTTGTCTTTGTTGCATTGGAGCCAATGTTGAGTCTGAGTTTATACTATCACCACAGGACTCTAAATGGGGTGTTCAGAAGTAGTACTTAATAGTGGTGGGCCAGAATGCAAAATGTGAGAGATCCGCCTGTATGCAAATTCTGTTCATGATCTAGATTCAACTTTTTTTGTTGAAAATTTGTTCTGCTGGGCAGATTTCAAAGAATTGGGCACTTTGTGTGAATTTTGCCCCCCCCCCCACACAAGTTAGCAAAAAAGCACTAACCCCAAAATATTTCTGAAGCAAAAACAACCAAAAAAAGGTCTTTGTATTTTTTTGCTTCCGCAAACAACAGTAAAAAACCCAAGCATAGCCTAGCTCCTAACACAGGGAAGCCACCCAGAGGACATATTAGTCGAGGAATGTGACTTAAAGTCATATTATCTCAAGAGCTAGTACAACTCAACTTTATGGATTTTATTAGTTTTTGTTGCAACATGCAGTTCCTTTTTCAGGGTTCTTATTAGTTTTTTCCAATCCCCATTGGCCTATCGCCATCTTTACATGATCTACTGATGGTGATCCCTTTCTTCTACATACAATTGAATTTACGCATCTTGAAAGGATGGTCCATTGTCAATCTTTATTTGCTTTGGTCGCACATCGCTACCTATGATATTTTCCATTGTTGGATGTCCTGCAGTGGTAGACCTGATACGCATACACTCTATGGAAAGATATTAAGAGAGCTCATCACCAACTCATTGGAGGTCGTGGCTGCCTGACACATTGCAGAATTCTGTGGTCCCTCTATCCAATGGGTTCTCAGAGAGTTTTTATGATATATTGGATGTTGGCTGGTTCTCTGCCCTGGCAGTTTGGCACACGAGACTACACAAACCCTCTTATTCAACTTAGGTAATGTTGCTTTTATGTTATTTATTTTATTTAGAGAGTTTTATAAACTTCCAACATGACCCAAAGGTGACAGAGTACTGCACATAGAAAAACATATCTTGTTATAAAGCATATGGTATCAAGCAACAGAGAGGAGTTAAGAAAAAACACAATACTTAAGAACATGCATACGTTAACCATGACCGTCCTCTTGGAGGTACAACAGTAAAATCAAAAGATCGCTACATCTCAATAGGGGGTACCCCAGGCATCCCGGAGTCAGCCCTTGCCCATTGCATTTATATTACAGATCTGCTTAATAACATTCTTTTAACCTCTTTCTTGAAAGCGATGGTGAACGGGTTCATCCAAATCTCCACTAGGAGAGAATTCGAAATTCTCAGGGCAGATACTGAGAAGGTGCGGTCATAGCTTCTCTGTTTTCTAAATCTCGAAGGTTCAAGTAGCTGGGAACTCACAATCCATAGAAAGTGGCTGCCTCCTGTGACCTAAATATTTTGTGATAGGTTCTTGGGTGTATCATGGTGCAGAACTTTGCGCATCAAGCAAGCTATCTTTAGATGGATCCCGGCTTTAAGTGGGAGTCAGTTGAGAGATTTGCAAGATGGTGTGATATGGTTGAAATGTCTCCTTTCTGAAATCTTGACACAGTATTGGGGGTCTCCTTGAGTAGTGATGCGATTTCGGCGAACCTGTTAAGGTTGCACTTCCATAGTCTAATCTGGATGTGACTAGGATTGCACTGTGATTTTGGCAGTCTGGTGGTGGGCCAGACCGTTTCAACCAACTTGAGGAGGTTGAATAGGTGAAATGTGCTTTGTGTGGCTGAACTGGTGTCTGCTTAAAAGTTAAGTTTTTAATTCAGGGTTTTCCCAAGAGATTTTAATAATTCGGTGAGGACAGGTTTGCAATTGACAGTGCTTAGGTGGATGATCCGTTCTTATATGGGGGGGAATGGGAAGATCAGTAGGAATTCAGTTTTCAGGATGTCCAGTTTGAGGTGATTTCATGACAACCTAGTTTGGGTTTTAATTAGAGTGTCAGTGAGTCAGATGCTGTCCTCCAGGTCTTAAAAGCTTTTTGCTAACATTTTACCCTATGAACCAATGAGGGATGGGGGCCAACCTGCCTAGCCGATGTGATGAAGGTGCATTGCCTTTGGGTCAAAGATTCAAGTTCTTCTCCAGAGCTGCAAATAAGATCCAATGGGACATCGCAGGGAAAGTGCCTGGCCTCCTAGAGCCACATTCGGCAACAGCCTGTAGCCTTGCCCCACTGGAAGAATCTGAGCTCCAAAAACAAGTGATTAAGACTGAAAGTACCAATCTTCACTGAGTGAAAGAGCAAAAAGTATACGAGTGGTGTGGGACCTTCTCTGGGCCCGAAATTCTAATTTCTCCCGCTTGGAGCTTTCCCACCAAAAGCTAATAGCTTCACTGAGACCTCGTCCAGCGGTTATCCCACGTCGTGGAGCCTTCTTCGATCACAGCCTGCTATCTTGCCCAGCTCAGGATTTTCGCTTTCCAATTCTGAGACTAAGACTGAAAGA
The DNA here is from genome assembly GCF_964204655.1 of Triturus cristatus. Taxonomy (NCBI): domain Eukaryota; kingdom Metazoa; phylum Chordata; class Amphibia; order Caudata; family Salamandridae; genus Triturus; species Triturus cristatus. The sequence goes on from NC_140591.1 coordinate 487,373,227, forward strand.
AAACCTTTTCACTTGGACGAATATGGTTCCTGTATCCAACCTGCTCTCCATAGCAGTCAGCCCTTAATCTTACCCTTGTCTCGGTCCAGCACAACCAGATACCCGCGGTTGGTGCTTGATGCTTTTGGTGCTATTTCTAATTAAAACTTTAAAAATGAATATCTCTGATGTCACTTATTGGATTTTTTGTCATTTTGGTGTAATTTTATTGATTAAAATGTACTCTGTGTATTTACATTGCTTTGGGATTTCTCTTGTGTTGTGGTTTCATTTTATTACTGTTTGAATACTGCATACATACTTATCACCCTTAAGGTAAGTCTGACTGTTTTGTTCCAAGTTGCCAGAAGGTCAAGCACAGGCTTATTTAGTTACTTTTTTGGTTCACCCTGACATGGATTGTGATTATTATTTAAGGTGGGTCCTCACCCCTCTAGTAATACTCCAATTTCTTACAATCCCCCATACTGAAGAGTCGATATAACCCGCTCACCCGGCTTTGGGAGACAGTGGGCTAGCATTGAGTGATTTGATAATCATAAGCTTGTACATTTTGACCCATACCGCTACAAGCATTATTCAGTCCTACATAACTCGTCATTATTTTGACTGGGCATGGGTCTGTGTGTTGTGATGTCATGTTTATGTTATTATGGATCTACATGGAGTACATGTATTGGGCTAATGGTGTTCTCTGCAGGGACGGGCGTTATGTAGCACCAGATGGAGAGGGATGATGTTCCTGTAATTCATTACATGGGCGACCAATGGGTATCCATTCTTTAACAATTGTCATCCATGGAGGATCATTGTGAGACCATATCATTTACTGCACATTTAACTTGGGCAGGCTAAAGCTATTCCTAGTTCTTGATACAACCTCTTGGTCATGTGCCTTGAAGCCTCCAATGTCATTTCACCTATGTCTGGATACTGGTTGCAATGCAATGTACGCGTAGCACACTGACCTGTCCAACAATTGTGGTGGTGTTGTTTGTCCGATAAAGTGTTAGCTCAGGCCCTGGAGAACACACCTCAGAGTTCATGAAGCCCTTGCACCTTTGAAGTCTTATCACCCATTGAGGCCAAGTCTCCCATCCCATGAGAAGATCCCATTCCCTGAGACATTCAGTAATTCTCACCCTCTCAAACGCATGATACATCCAACCAGGGAGCTCTCAATATACATCTCACTAAAGCCCTGGGGCCATATTTATCAAAAATTAATTGCAGCAAGCCACCTTGTTGCACTGCATGAAAGGGAAAGGGCAGGATTGCGCCGTATTTACCGTTATATGGCTAATTCCTGTCCTTTCCTAGCACTTGCACACTATTGGCTGCCTAGTGCCAGTGTAGGCACCCTTGCGTTGTGTTGAAAAGGTACCTGCATTGCAGGAAGAATTGTTTTTGTGCAGGAAGGAACACCTTCCTGCACGAAACAATAGTTAGAGGTTTTTTTCTCTTTCAAAGTGTGCTACAGAATGCAGCACACTTAGGAAGAGGAAACAATGAGGCACAACAAAGATATTTCTCCTCGTTTGCACCTCTGATAGAGGTGTACAATTTTGACGCATTCCCAGGTCCACCCATGTTGGTAAAGCTGGGAATGTGTCAGAATCCATGGGTGGATGCACGGGGACACCCATTCTTCACACATGGCTCGCCTCTCTGCTGCACAGTGATGCAAGGTAGCAATTTGCACTGTGTTGCCTTACTCTAGATTTATCAAGCTAATCAGGGCCATGAAGGTGGCCTTGTGTGACTTGATAAATCTCATTTAGGTTTTTCATAGCCCTTGCACCGCCATGCGTAGTGCAACGGCAACGCAAGACCTTGATAAATATGCCCCTTGGTGCTTGCCCATTCTTCTAATGCAGAAAGAATGGGGCGAAGTATGAGGGGATAATTCTTGCTCTGGTAAGTCAGGAAGTTGAATTTTGAAGGTGAAAAAACTTCTTCGTAGACCCTAGATTCCTTCCAGTGCCCCCACTTTTCCATAGTTACTGGACTCCTGCTACTAGCATATTTCCCATGTTCTGACTTTGTAAAGAAGCTAATAGAGATGACGGACTAGCCGAGACAAAACCTTTGGCTTCTGTTCTCCATCAGGTTAAGGCCAAGTCTGGGACCACATGAGCTAAAGTTTCTGCTCATGCTCGGATGACAGCCTCAAGTAAAGCAGAGCTGCTCTACCACGACAGAAAAGAAGTCAGATCCAGTGGAATCATTAATCAGACCTGAAAAGAGGCTGGACTCAGAGGCTGTGCAGTGTTTTGTTGATCTGCAGACCAATTTACCTGGACTGAAGCATTAGAAGCAAAGTTCCCTCCTCACTTATATCTCTCCTGTCTGAGACTTGACAATGTAAATATATAGAAATGATTCATATATGCTTCGTCTTTTTCTGTTATCACTTATTGCCCATCGTTCTCGCCAAGTTTTCTATATCTTTCTACCAAATTTATTTGTGAACTGTGTATTACTTCTTCTTGCTATGTATACCATCTGAGAGGGGTACAGCATCCTGACCAGGGTCTGCAATGTGAGACTGCACATAAGGTCATCATTTATGACCTTTTAAATGTTTTTTGGATCCCCGGGAAAGACATATTTGGGGGCCTTGCCCAGAAGACGTTTACATTTTATTACTGATTTTTTGCTAATTTATGCTTGAACAACGGCAACCAAAATTAAATTGGACATTGCATTTTCACAACAGTGTCACACAAAAACTGTGGACATGTGTCCGGCCCTTTCTTGCTCCAAAATCCTTGAGATGACAATGGGCAGAGATAGACAGCATCGGAGACTGAAATGGGCAGCAAGAGGGAGAGAGGTTGAGCTAGAGAAACCTACAGAGATGAGAGCAAAAGAGAGAGAGAGAGAGAGAGACAGAGAGAGAGAGAGAGATCACGTTTTCAAGGGTTGGGCACGGTACTTTAGGGCCCTGGGGAGTTTCCCACTTCCCCCTACCTTAAAACATCTCTGCATTTATGCTCTCACCTTAAACCCGAGACCCCAACAGGTGTTGTGATCAAAATGTAGATCACATTCAATGTGGTGAACATTTACATTTTTGTTACCAGCCTATTCACATTTTCCATAGGCTTTGTTTCTTTTATAAATGTACGATGATCTGATACCCTTAGGAGTGAGGACAATGCTAAAAAATACTACTTACATAAAAAAATTATATATCAAAATACAGTAAGTGCAGTTATTGACATCACAACCATTGCGCGCTGGAGTTACATGGTGCCGAAGTTTGATCCTATTTCTATAGGAAGTGAAAGCACAGGGTCAGGCCTTTGAATAATTTTAGCAGCTTATCCAGCGTGTTAGCATTTAGCAGATTTTTCATCTGCCGAAATGTGATATAAATATATCTCCCACCCTACTTCAAACACGTTTGAGGTTCCCTCGTGCATAAGGTTAGCTTTCAAAATGTCATAGAATAATATTTTAAAATGTCAGCCGTGCCTTTGGTACCAATTACATGTTGCATTTATATACCACAAAAATTAGGAGCCATGGCCTTGGTGCCAGCACTTTGTAAAAGAAAAGAAGTTCCTAGTTGGTGGGCTCAAGCAAAATATAAAAAGTTTTACAAACTTCCGGATGTGTGTGATTTTGAAATGGTAAGTAGAAGTGTTTGGAATTCAGTCTGTCAAAAAACATCTTATCTTTTTCTATGCAAATATATGAAAAAAATCATGTTTTGTGAAATAGTGTTTTGTCGGGCTCACCTAGGTAGCACATGTACTGTCTCCTTGAGACATACTGTATCTAGGATATGGGCTTCAGAAACCGCCCATCTTTTTTGTTGGCGCCTCTTGCTATCCTTTAGCAATGTTGGCTTTTCATTGGTGAATACACTTAGTAGTCCCTCCTTTTGGAATTTTGTATCCTTCCATGAGGAGTGCCGCTGTTACATGTGTTCTTAATGTTCAGGCTATTTATACTTTGAGAGACTATTTTTTTGGTTAGCCTGCCTCTTTGCTCATTAAGTGTTCTGTTTACTTGTGCAATGAAATTTTGCTCCGCTTCATTTGGTTACTGTCCCTTAATCTCCCCTTGCCTCCCCTCACCGCTCCCACAACACTGTTTGCAGGCCCACATCACCCCTCCAAGGCCACTGCTGATTTTGCTTGTTTGGTTAATTTATGCATGATTGACAGTGTAGTGCCATGGTTTAATCTCCCTTTGCCGTCTCCCCCTCACACAACACTGCTTGCACACCCCTATCTTCGAAATTGCGGCATTGATTTTGATTTCTTATTGTTATTTTAAATAAATAGCTTTCATTTATATAGCGCAGCTATGCATGCGCTCAGGGAATTTAAAGGACCGGGCCATTATCACAGGATGTTGAGCAAACACCATACTCGAACATGGATCTCCTGCTCCTCAGCTTCCCACTCAACAGCTCTCACCTCTGCGCCACATCCTTTGCCTAATTCATGTTGAAGGGTTTAGTACCTAATGGGGCCAAAATTGGTTCAAAGAGACACCTAGTGACAGCCTGTGGTACTACACCCTCACAATACTGCTATTTTTCTTCGGAGCAGGGCAGCTCTATAATACGGCGACAAAAGTTTACTGCAGAAACCAAGCTTCCTGTGCTCTGGTAAGCTGTGTACTTTTCGGGAGATGTGGAGCGAAGCCACATTCTTTAATGCTCCAAAAATGACTACAATTCAGATGCTACCACAAAGCTTCATGTGATTAGTTACTTTTCCGCTTTAACTTGACATCCAAGGTCAAATGACCTAACTCTGTGGTAAACAAAGGTGGGCAAATCCCTAACCAGAAGTGGTGCCAAGTGTGAGGGAAATGTTTGTTGCTCACCACAAACACATGCATGCAAACATGCACGCACACACACTTTATCGTATCAGATTATGTCTAATATTATTAGGTATCCTCTGAGGCAATGCAGCCATTGCTGCATTACTGAAAACAAAGGCTGTTACTACAAGTGGACATTCAGGTTTAAGTCCCTTTGTTGTAAAGAAATGAGAGGAAAGCGCTGTTCATGGGTGGTGTAGCTGTGGGTTGTCTGTGCGCTACTCACTTAAGCAGCGCTCCTAGCCCAGTTCATATAAATCTCACAAGGTCTGGTAAGCCATGTACTGCATGCTAGTTACTCTTGCACAGAATTCTAAGTTTAACGTATTCCTCTGGTTAATTACGAACAGATTCAGTGTTCACTTACGTCCCCTGTTATTCTTGACTAATCCTCTTTAAGCAATCCTAACCCATGAAGTAGTGAGCATAACCCACCGAACCGACTTGAAACACTGGCCGACAGTGCTTGTAACTCCATTTTTCAGCCTGATGTTGGGATCTCTGTAGTAAAGGAAGATGGAACACAGCACTGGCCAGACTTGGAGCCATGTGGATGTCAAGAAAACATGGTAACTGGAGCAATGACATGGTTACATTCCATGAAAAAAATATATTTGGAAAACAAACACACAAATATATTCTTTAATGTTCCTTGTATCCGCTACTACGTCTTTGCTGGCACTGCCATATTAGTAAAGAAGGATACAGTACCCTATGTGTCCAAAAGAGGTCCCAAGGGCCACCTAGTGACATCCTGTGGTACTGGGCCCTTTCCCTGCTTCATGCACATTAGAACAGTAAATGTTGTTGTATACACAATATTGTGTGGTATAGTTATATACATATAAGGTCCCAAAGGCGAGACCGATTGCATTGTAAATGCTTTTTATTTTTACTTTTAAATTGTCAGTTATGTCCACAGGGCAGTCCGTGCACCAACTGTATTGAAAATAATCCTAGAGATGAATACTTATCTGGGTTCACAAAGGACTGTACAAGATAAGCTGTGCTTTAGAAGAACCACAAAGCCGTGTTGGATGGTACGGCATCTGCTGTGCAGCAAGCATGGCTGAAAGTTTTTTTTAAAGTACTATGATGTAGCCATCGATTGCTTCATCACAGCCTTTTTTAGGTCTCGCCTGACCCAGCACTTGCGCTGGTCTGGCGAGACTTTAAGCAAGGGCTTCAAAAAATGCATTCGCCGGCTACAGCTTGCAGTGCATGTGCGCGGGCGCACGCTTGAGCAGAGGCGCCATATTGCATTCCTCATGCTCATTAAGCGCATCGCTCGCCGCGCACTTGATCGCGATCACTTTCATGTCGCGCGATGGTCGCGCGCTCACCACTCGAGAGACTACCATTGCCACCCCGTGGCCTTAAATAGGAACGGCATCTCCTGTATTTAAAGGCTTGGAGGTACCGGTTGTGTAATTCAGTGATATTATGCAATAATATACATTGATATTATGCAATAATAAACATTTTACAATAACTATGTGCAGATCGTATTCTTCTCGAAAACCAATCCCTTTGTCAAGCCATGACAACCCCCAATATGCTAAACAGTTTAATATTACTAAAGTTAAGATTGTAATTAACTAGTGTGCATATTTACATCTCGTAATTAAATCATGCGTAACAAGACAGCTTCATAAAAGTTCAATACATCAAGCCAGTACAGGAATCCAAGTCTAATAACCTATGATACAGAGCCACCCGATTCATCTAATCAAAACCAACATAGACCTTCATCTGACTCGAAACCTCCGTGCTTCAATGTGTGCATTGTATTAATTGTGTTTGTAATCAGCAGAGTTAACACCCAGTCTACTGTTCTGGGATGGCAGGGTGCCCTACAAACGCCTACAAACCTCGAGTTGGAGTCATATTCATGTTTTCCACGAAACACATGCTTACAGGGGTTCGAGGGCTGCTGTGGGATCCCCAACATGCTCTGCCATGCAGCATCAACTCTCTCTTTCATGCACACAAGCTCTCTCTCCCTCTCTCACACATGCATGCATGCACACATGCATGCTCTCTCTCTCTCTCTCCCCTCTCTCTCACACACACACACAGGCATGCCCACATGCATGCTCTCTCTCTTTCTCACACACACACAGGTACACATGCACACTCTCTCACACTCACACACACACGCATACTCACACATGCAGGCTCTCTGCTCTCTTTCTCTCCCCCCTCTCTCACACACATGCACGCACACATGCACCCTCTCTCTCACACACACACACACACAGGCATGCACACATTCACATTTTCTCACTCACACACACACGCACAAACACACACACTCTCTCTCTTTCTCTCACACACACACATGCACGGACACATGTGCGCTCTCGCTCTCTCACACGCATGCACACACACATGCATGCTCTCTCTCACACACACACATACACACACCCACGCATATGCTCTTTCTCTCTCTCCCTCTCTCTCGCGCACACACACAGGCACTCACACACACATGCATTCTCTTTCTTTGGTGTGTAGTGCCGAAGCACCATTGATTCCTGCTACGCACGGTAAGTCATTAATTGGTGATTTTATTATGATACAAGGACCCCTTGCTCACTGCCAGGCCTCCAGCACTGGTGGCATAGTGTGGCTAGTTACAGTAAGACCTTCACTGGTGCTTTTAGCTTGACTGTGGTATGATACAAGGACCCCTTTGCTCCCTTTCAGGCCTCCAGCACTGGTGGCGTGGTGGTGGCAGTGTGCAGTGCCGAAGCACTTTTGACTTCTGCTATGCACGGTAAGGCATTCATTGGTGCTCACTGCTTTCAATAGGGCCATGGCTTGACAGCAGGCAGGCCTCTGCTCCCTGTCAAGTCTCCAGCAGTGGTGGTGCATCATTCATTCCAGCTGCTCAGGGCTGGTGCCTGTTAATGATTCTCCTGCAGCTGCAGAGTCAGCAGTGGGTGCGATTGCTGGAGCAGAGTTTTCTGTTGAAAATCTATTGGGTTTTTAAGCTCCGGTTTGTCTTTGTGTCAAAAATTAAAAATATTAATCTGTAACGTTAATTATTTGTTTTGTGTAAATGTTCTGACTAACCAATATGAATTAACAAGAGAAAACGACACGTGGGAATGCGTTCGTATTGCTTATTAATAATGTGCATGTTTTATTAAATAAACGTTGCTGAGTGCTGTTTATTTTAAAGCACAAAACGCTTTTGGATTGTCGTGTACTAATGCTTTTCTGTGTTGCAAAGGCTAGATAATTACATACACATAAGGGTATTAGTGGGGTTAACACTGTTTAATCACTATGCTGTGGTAACGTTGTTTTTGTCTCTTTTAATTAAGATGGTCCGTTTTGGCCTAGTATAAAATGGCTGCCGTTTGCTGCCTGGGCTCGAGTGATTGATTTGTGATGAGAAGGCCTTGCTGAACATGGTCAAGAGTCATCTGACCACAGTCTTCGCCTGGTTTAAAAGTTTTCCGTGAGGACAGCAGCTCTGGGCGAACATCCAAGTGCATCTGAGTAACCTTGGAGGACAAAGGAGCCCCAATGAATGAACTTTGTGATCACAATGCTGGTTCCGAGGAAATATGAATATGAGGAGATACATTTGAAAGTTTAGTTCCGTCTTCCGTCTTTTTATTTTTGTGATTTTTCTGAGCGGAGATTTTCCAAATGTAGCGATGCTACATCCTTTCCTGCTCGCTCTGCTCAGCGGTTCAGCGGATATCTAAAACATTTTATGTTGCCTTCTTTTGTTAAATTTATTATAAATATTGTTAGCCTAGAGAGGGTCTTATGCCACTTCTTCCCAAACCTGCGTTGGTGAGGATCGATGCTGTGAGGACGGCGACTTGGGAGACTTCTACTGAGAGACCTGTCCTGACCCATTCTGACACTTAGCTAGAATAAGTAATTATGAGAATAATGATTTACTCTGATTGATTTTCTTTGACTAATTTTAGATAAAGTATCATAATTTTAAATACAGTGTTGGTGGTTATTTCTTGTCAATTATTGAGTACTCTATTTTGATTATTGTTGTATAGATTGTTTAGATCATGACTCAGGACAGTTGCAATTAGGTCTTATCGACCTCAGTGTAGATGCAGGGTGTTTAGGAGTTTCCTTTCCACAGGTTCAGTGCTGATAGAGTATTTGAGCGTATGTTAGTAAATTGGGCCCAAGTGTATGATGAGTGTATGTGCGTGTATCTGTGAAATTACTCTATCCATGGAAGCAGGGAGAATTTGTACACCCCGATCTGCACCAATTTCCTTGTAGCAGAGGATGGTTATTGATGATTGTCTTGATCTGATTAGATTGCTGGTATATTGGCTTATTGATTATCGATTATTGATTGATGTTGGTATATGTACTAATATTATATGTTGGAGTCGTCATGTTGAGTTATATGTAGGGCTTCTGGAATTTGGGAGAAATTAGCTAATAAAATAGTTGCTGTTAAGAGTTTTATTGCAAAAATAGGTAGTACTATTATAGGTAAGATATTGTTTCCTTTGACTTGTATAATTGTTGCTTTATTGATACTAAGATTGGTGTGTTTGTGTTGTAAAAACAGGGGAGGGAAAAAGAAATTAATCAAAAGAAATAATGAAAAGAGAAATAAAAGGTTGAAAAGAGAACCACAAGAAATTGAATTAGAAGAATTGAGGGAGAGTGTTTATTTGGAAACAAAGAGGGACGATGAAAGGGTGTCTGGTGTGTAGTGTTGTGTAAGGAGAAAAAGACATTTCCAATTTCTCCTAAAATGGGACTAAATTTTACTAATTTTTTTTTGGGGTTGTTTATTTGGTGATAATATCACCAAAGGGGGGATTGCTGGAGCAGAGTTTTCTGTTGAAAATCTATTGGGTTTTTAAGCTCCGGTTTGTCTTTGTGTCAAAAATTAAAAATATTAATCTGTAACGTTAATTATTTGTTTTGTGTAAACGTTCTGACTAACCAATATGAATTAACAAGAGAAAACGACACGTGGGAATGCGTTCGTATTGCTTATTAATAATGTGCATGTTTTATTAAATAAATGTTGCTGAGTGCTGTTTATTTTAAAGCACAAAACGCTTTTGAATTGTCGTGTACTAATGCTTTTCTGTGTTGCAAAGGCTAGATAATTACATACACATAAGGGTATTAGTGGGGTTAACACTGTTTAATCACTATGCTGTGGTAACGTTGTTTTTGTCTCTTTTAGAATAGATGGTCCGTTTTGGCCTAGTATAAAATGGCTGCCGTTTGCAGCCTGGGCTCGAGTGAATGATTTGTGATGAGAAGGCCTTGCTGAACATGGTCGAGAGTCATCTGACCACAGTCTTCGCCTGGTTTAAAAGTTTTCCGTGAGGACAGCAGCTCTGGGCGAACATCCAAGTGCATCTGAGTAACCTTGGAGGACAAAGGAGCCACAATGAATGAACTTTGTGATCACAATGCTGGTTCCGAGGAAATATGAATATGAGGAGATACATTCGAAAGTTTAGTTCCGTCTTCCGTCTTTTTATTTTTGTGATTTTTCTGAGCGGAGATTTTCCAAATGTAGCGATGCTACATCCTTTCCTGCTCGCTCTGCTCAGCGGTTCAGCGGATATCTAAAACATTTTATGTTGCCTTCTTTTGTTAAATTTATTATAAATATTGTTAGCCTAGAGAGGGTCTTATGCCACTTCTTCCCAAACCTGCGTTGGTGAGGATCGATGCTGTGAGGACGGCGACTTGGGAGACTTCTACTGAGAGACCTGTCCTGACCCATTCTGACACTTAGCTAGAATAGGTAATTATGAGAATAATGATTTTGCTCTGATTGATTTTCTTGACTAATTTTAGATAAAGTATCATAATTTTAAATACAGTGTTGGTGGTTATTTCTTGTCAATTATTGAGTACTCTATTTTGATTATTGTTGTATAGATTGTTTAGATCATGACTCAGGACAATTAGGTCTTATCGACCTCAGTGTAGATGCAGGGTGTTTAGGAGTTTCCTTTCCACAGGTTCAGTGCTGATAGAGTATTTGAGCGTATGTTAGTAAATTGGGCCCAAGTGTATGATGAGTGTATGTGCGTGTATCTGTGAAATTACTCTATCCGTGGAAGCAGGGAGAATTTGTACACCCCGATCTGCACCACGGTTGTGAAAGGCTAGGGTGGTGTGTGTGCATTCCCTCACACCTTTTCCTGTTCTACTCCACGCTCCCCGCTTGTCCCTCGTGTGTATATTACAGAGGTCTGAAAAAAACAGCATTTGAAATACCTAAAAACATGAAAAGGTTGCATGAGAACCGGTGCCGCGGGGCGTCTTTCCTCTCATTGATTGAATATATCCACTCTCCCTACAACTCTCTCTCTTTTTCACGCACCCAAGCTCTCTCTCTCCCTCTCTCACACATGCATGCACGCACACATGCACGCTCTCTCTCTCTCCCTCTCCCCCTCTCTCTCACCCACACAAGCACGCACACATGCACGCTCTCTCTCTCTTTCTCACACACACACAGGCACACATGCACGCTCTCTCGCACACACACACACACACACGCATACTCCATCCTCTGTAATCTTTCCCGCACCAGTACTCTCCGTGTTGCTTCTGAGCCCTGCTTTCGTTATTTCCCTCCACCCGCCTTACAAAAAAAAAGCTTTGGCACTGCTTTATTTTTCTTTATTTACCAGTACAACTTGGATCAGTAAATTAAAAAAAAATAAACCTTCACATGCACGCTGTAGGTGCGTTCATGTGTTGTGCTTTTACCTACAAAATGACACAGCTGCTGCGAGTGCATAATAGCATCTTTTTCTTTTAATGGGGGTTTCTCTTTATCCATGCTGCACAACATCGCTAAACAAGCATTGGCATAGCCAATAGATCTCGCCTTTGGGACAATAAGTGTTTAGTTATCCAGCACAATATCCTTACTGCAACAACATCAGCTGTTGCATGGCTAAACACTTATAAGGTACAATGTTTAGCCATGCAACAGCTGATGTTGTTGCACCAAGGATATTGTGCTGCAAAACTAAATACTTATAAGGTCCCAAAAGTGAGACCTATTGGCTATGCCAATGCTTGTTTTATTTGTTATGGCATGTGAGGGGACAAAACAAACAACAGAGGCAGGCAGCTTTCAGGGGCAGTATGTGCAAGGGAGGAAGGGGCAATCTGTTTAATGAGTAAGGGGATAGGAGGGGTAAAGCAGTGGCAATGGGCAACATGGACAATGGAGAGATGAACACCGACAATGGAAAGACAGCAGGCAGAAGGAACATGAAGGGGGCAGAACTATGCGAAGGAGATATCTGAAAAAGACGCACTCTGCTGAAGTGCGTAAACACAAAGAAAAACGTAACACTTAAAAATGGATATTGGAAAGACACAAATAATTTGTACATGCTCCAGGAGAGAGACCAACACACAAAGAGGAAGGCAGCCTGCACTTGCTGAGCAATAAGAAGCAAGTAAATGAAAGTGACAATGAACCCTACGAACTATAAGAAAAAGCACCTAAGCCCACTGTTAAACAAGCATATGCAATGGAATAGGTCTTGCATTTGTGAGAGTTTTTGTGAGGCGGGATCCGACTCAGGCACGCTGCCGAGTATGGCAGTCGCGCCGGTCCCCCGCGAGCAGGCAACGGTGGGGGACTGTGCCGCGGACGGTAGCGAAGCGTGCGTCCCCTGCCCTTTGCCTACAGCTGATTGGCTATTCGGGCATTTGACCCGGAAGCGCAAGAAGCGCTTCCAGGTCTTATGTAGTGACAATGGCCGGGAACCTGGTTCTAAACGGCTCCCGGCCTGAAATGGGCATAAAAGGCTGTGGGGCGGTGGGATTGGTCTCTTTCACCACCGCTTCACAGCCTTGAAGGGACGCAAGGGCCTCGAGCTGAGGCTCCAATGCGGATCTTCCCCCCCCCCCCCCCACCATCCCCTGAGGCAAAAGTTTTTTTTGTGAATGTTTTTGTTTGGTTTCTCTTTTTCTTTATTTTCTTAGTTTAATAGGTAATATAACAAAGCAGTTGTTTGATGTGTTAACCGACTGTTTTCTTTTTAGGACAGCATCTTGTCGTTTCAAGTTTAAGTTTCAAGTTTATTTTATTATGATAAGGAACTCTTTATGAGGTCCACATAAAACAACATATACATACAAAACAAGAAATACATAAAATATTATTCCATCACAATTACACGAGACATCTTAATACAGGTCCAAAAAACATTTTAAAAAGTTGTACAGTTTAAAAGCAAACATTTCATTAGGTGGGTTAATCAAGGCTGCCTTAAATGAAGAAGCAGATAATATGTTGAGTTGTAAGCAAATTGGTCTTAACCATCTACGCCTGCAAGACATCAGTGCAGGAAAAACAAACATGACATGATCTAAGTCCTGATCATACAATTGACAAAGATCACAGCATGCCGAATGACCATACCAGCTGGCATGTAGAACTTTCAGCGGAAGCAAATTATGTCTTAATAAGTACACAAGGCGTCTGACGCCATGGGAGATGTTCCAATACATATACGGTTGAGCTTTCCGCAGGGTATAAGAATCGATAACAGGCGTACCACCTTTTTTCGCTAAACAGAAGTCTCTATCCTGACAAGACCCCAATTCCCAGGAGGCTGACTTCAGAACAGTTTTTAATTGATGAGAGGATAATAAAAATAAAGTCTCCTCATCCAATTTCAATTGCAGCACGGCAAATCTGAAGTTTTTTACAATCAAGGAGAAATCATTAAAAGATCCTAATAATTCATTTTTTATAAGATCTCTTAAGGTACTAGGTTCACCTTTAGATAAAGCTACTACCCAACGTATGATACTTGCCAGACCTTGAACCCAGCTGCTACGTAAACCCAGTTCCTGTCTCAAGGAAGCAGTCGAATTTGCTGTACCTACAGACATTAAACTGCGTAAAATTTTCCCTTCCGCAGAGTTTAAAAAACTCCACTTTTTTACATCAATTAACTCAATTCCGTATAACAGGGAGGCCGGAACTTTCGCTCTGAAAACATCTAAAAGAATAGAAAAATGCCTTCTACCTGTGGCTTTATACAGGGAAACTAAACTCTTTCCCTGAGAAATAGCCTTCCGAGAGTTATTGTCAATGTGTAATTTGTCACTTAAATTATAAGTGACAATTTTGCCTAGGAAGGTGTAAGATTTCACACATTCCAGTTTTTTCCCCCCCACAACCCATGGATAATTAAGGCATTTAGGCTTCTTTCTACCAGAGAAGCAAATCACTTTGCTTTTTGCCGTGTTTATTGATAAGAAATGACTTTCCGCATATTCAGAGAGTGCTTGCAACCGATTGTTCAGGCCCTTTGGGGTGAGATCCAAAATCAGGATGTCGTCTGCATACATAAGGCATGCAAGTGGAACTCCACCCAAGGACGGGGCAATACCGGCGCAAGCAGAAAGTGTGACGGGTAAATCAACTATATATAAGGAAAATAGCAATGGAGCCAAAAGGCAACCTTGCTTCAACCCATTGGAAGTGGGAATTAATTTAGATACACCACGTTCACCTCCAAGTAGAACTCTGCACCAGGTGTCAGAGTAAAGGGCGCAAATTAACTTAATCAGGAATAGGGGCATACCTAAGTTAAATAACTTTCTCCACAGCAAAATTCTATCTACTTTATCAAAGGCGGTGGAGAAGTCAATAAAGGCGCCATATACCTGACCACCACGGACTTTCACATATTTTTCATTGATAACTTGCAATGCAGTCAGGTTGTCTAAAGTTCCATGATTTTGTCTGAAACCTGTTTGCTCCATGGGAAGGATTTTATGTTCAGATACCCATTGATTCATTAAAGTAAGCACACATTTTGCGAAAACCTTACCAATGGCATCAAGCAAAGCGATTTGACGGTAATTTTGCGGTAGATCTCTTGCCCCTTTTTTATATAAAGGGACAATAATACTTCCTTTCCAGGAGGGGGGGACTGTTCCACTAGAAAAACAAAATTTAAACACTGGAAAGAGTATTTTACTCCAAAGTTCACTCTGGTGTTTTAATACTGAAATTGGGATTTTATCAGGACCCATCGCACCAGAGGAGCGCATATTCTTAATGGCACCTTCAATTTCCTTTTCCGTTGGACAGTCAAGTATACGTGAGACATTATCAGATTCAACATTAAAAACTTGAGAATTATTGTTACTGTACAACTTCTCGATATAATGAACCCACACCTGTTCCTCAATGGCAATAGGCGTAGGACTGGCTCTGGTACCACAACCTTTGCCGATTAAGGACCAGAATGTCTTGGCTTGGCCATTATAAGAAGCTTCCCTCAGTTGAATCCAGAGGGCATCTTCCTTAGAACGTTTTAAACGGGCCTTAAGCCTAACTCTCCTTCTTTTTAAGATAAACAACTTAGACTTAGCTTCTTGGGTAAAGAATAAAAATTGTCCCCTTACCACTTTGTTTATTTCTCTATTTATAGCCCGTAGAGGATGAGGGACTACGAGGGATTGTTTCACACCTGGTTTCTTTTTTGCACTAGCAGTTACAGAATCTAAAAAATTAATAAAACTCAACAGCTCTCTCCCTTCCCAGAGGGGTAAATTCTCAACAGTAAAATACAAAAGAGGCACCACATTTTCAACAGTACAAGGGTTCCAAAAACATTTCCCTGAGCTGGAATCAAAATTCACAAAATCTGTATCCAGACTCCACGGATCCACTTTCTGAAGATTAACGGAGACAGAAAGCATCAATGCATTATGGTCACTAAGAATAGACTCAATGACCTTCATATCCTTCAGTAGGTGAAAACCGGCATAATCTACCATGATAAAATCAATAATAGATTTTCCCTTATTAGATTTACGAGTATAAGCTGCCGGGGTGTCAGACGGAAGCCTCCCATTTACTATTAAGCATTCAACTTTAAGTAAACCATCTAAGATAAGTTTACCTCTTTTGTTAGTTTTAATTTTGGAAGGAAACTGGGCAGATGGTATATTCAAAGACTCTTCCAATTGAATATTTCTAAACAACTCCGACCCACAGTTAGATATATTACAATTTAAGTCCCCAAACATTAACACATGCGGAGTTGGGGAGACATCCAACGCTTTAGTTAAAAAAGTGAACAAAGTTTTTAAACCAGCATTAAAACTACAATTGGGGGGAATATAAATATTAACCACAATCAACAATCTATTAGGGCAATCCTCAAATACATCTTTTAGGGTTATTGCTTGAAACAGTTTCCCTGGATCTAGATAGTGTGAATAGTTCCATTGCAATCTGTTAGATAACAAGCATACTAACCCTCCCTTAGCATGGCCTCTTCTAGTGCTGGTTGCGCTGTATTCCAAAACAAAATAGTCTTTTTCCAAAGCTAATCTTCCTTCAACCCAGGTTTCTTGCAAACAGATTATATCTGCCTTTTGAGAATGCAAGAAACCCAATTTCTCCTTATAATCCTTGAATCCAGCAGTGTTCCATGAGATAAATTTCAGCTCTCTGTTAAAAATTGGAATGTTGTTTAGAACAGGGAGCAGATTTACTCGCTAGAACTCCAGGTAACCAACTCCATTTAGATTGGTCATCCTTCACTGTCTGCTTAAGGGGAGGGTTTTTGTATGAAACTAGCCTTTCATTCCTAGCCACACAAATTTTTAGGTCCTCTGATCTGAGATTAGACCAATCCGACAACAGCACACCCGTATTAGAGGGAAGTGATAGTGAAGAATTGGCGAGAATACTTTGAGTACATTTTTCCCCAAAGTGTGGCATGACATCTATCCCTCTAACTTGTAATTCCTCTGCCCACTGTAGAACAAGATTTAACACAACTTTCGAATGGAATTTCACCCTTGTTGATCTTATTGGTTTCCCCACGAAGGAGTTAAGGAGAAATACAATATCTAAATCGGACGTTTGAATTAATTTCAAACTTTCGATCTCTTTAAAACAGATCAGTAGGGCAGATCTATTTAAAATTAAATCTGGTTCAAATAAGGGAGAAAAATCAAGATATAAAGTATCCACATTTATTTTTTCTTTTGGGAGAATAACTGTCATTGGGGATGGAACCTGAAAGGGTCTTGCTGAAGGATTTAGGGAAGTAGGGGACGGGATGACAAAGAAGAGGTAACCTTAGAAATAACTTGGCAAGATCCTGCTTTAACATTACAATATGCTGAAAAAGGATTGGCGGAAGGGTGGGAAACCTTGGGGAGGAAAGGATTGGTAAAGCTTATAGGACCTAGACCAGAGGAAGGGGCGTCTTCTTTAGGCGAGACAACCCTAGCTTCTACATGAGAGGTAGGAGACTGCTCCACCTGCGGAGAATCTTCTAGACTTAATTCAGCATTCTTATCAAAAAGAAGTTTCCTCTGTCTTTTTTTAGCGAATCTTCGGATGGGTTTCCTCTTCTTCATTCTAATCTTTTTGTGTTTCAGGGGACTCACTTTTCCCATCAATCCAGTATTTACTTTGGGAATCTCCTCTTCTTTGCTTGATGGCAAGGAGAATATCGGAAAGAAAGATGGAATTTCGGATTTGGGAATGAGAGGAGATGTTGCTATTACCTCTATCTTGTCACTGATTGGGGCTATACAATTGGCGCCGGCCGAAACCACTTTGGAAGGATTGGGGACAGCAGGAAGAACTACAGGCATCTTTTCCTTTTGACCTTCTGTCAAAGGAGAAGATTGAGCTGAATCCAAAACTGCCAAAGCGGAAGGAGCGCTTATTTTTAGGGGCACCAACAGAGAAGCCGATGGTATGGGAAGATCTGACACTAACTCATTTTTACTTAGCAAGAGAACTTGCAAAATTTGCGTTACAGTGTCAAAAATACATTCCGAACCTCCCATAAACTTTTCAAGTAAACTCAAAATCGAAGAAAGAATTGATTCCAAAGAGGACAAAGAATTAGAAATTAGCCTCCCATTAATATTTGGAGAACCCTCAGCTAAATTGTTCAACACTGGACCTGAACAAGATGTAAAGTTTAATTGTGGAAGGGAAAAATCTAGTTTATTAGAAGGTGTGCTACTTAGAGGACCGGTACTCGAAATAGTTATTGCTTCCTCTAAAGGCACACCTTTAGGGTTCCCATGTAACGATCCCACCCGTGCCCTATGAGCTGTTAAATCAATGTCAGGCAGTGTAAAATCATTCCCTACTACAGGGGATTTAACTAACGCGGCTGACAAAAGATCAGTATTCACTGAAACTTTAGGAACATCCATTAGTGCAACTTGGGAGGGGACAATTTTATCAAATTTTGAGGGCATATTACCCGAAGATTCAAGGGGAGCATTCTGTTTCAGATGTACATTGTTTGACGCCGAAGGCGAGCCCCTTAGTACTTCGGGACTAACTAGAATAGGCAAAGATTGACTAGCAACCAAGCTTAAACTAGAGGAAACATCAATGACCCCATTAACAGGCACCAAATCGTTAAACCCTGGGATTTCATTCAGGGGCTGCAGATCAGTGGGTTTATCTTTCCCTTTGTCCCATAAATTGAAAAGCTGACATTGACCTTTCAATTGCATGGAAGTTGCAATTTTGTTCCGTAGGGGGTTAGATTTGGTTTTAGACCCAAATCTCCCTACAATCACTCGCCCAGAGCGTAGTTTTTTAGCCGTCATGAGACTGTATTAGAAGGGGAGTAAGAATCAATTAATAACAATTGTAGAATAAGAAACCTAAGAATCCTAAAATACAATACAAATCTATAGAGGCAGTATCACACAGATTTAATACCGGAGAACCAAGGGAGGGGACCCAGCCCAGCCTTCTTCAGCCTCTGACGGCCTCAGACGGTCCCGCCCTTGTCCCGGGCTTCTCCTGGCGCGCTCCCGCGTTGCGGTGTCACAAGGGAGGGTTTTAGCCGCGCTGAGGCGGGGGAGGAACCAGCAGGGAGAGCGGGTCAGCTGCTGGTGATGCCGAGGGTCAGGCGCTCCTGGGACTTGAAGTCCTCGCCTGACCACGCTCGCATCCCTGCCCACACCACCGCCACAGAGGCTCTGTCTGATGAAATACCTCGCAGTCACAGCGCACTTCCAGCAGCGCTAAACAGAGAACCAGAGGCGAAGCGGGACCCGCGGAGCGGGATCCGCGAGGAGTTGATTGAGGAGATTAAAGGAAGAGCAGCTCCAGCGTGCTCGCAGTCCAAAGCTCCCTCTTCAGTCCACACAGGCAACAGGTGAGAAAACCAACAATGAAACTAACGCGCTGGTTTTAGCCGCGCTGAGGCGGGGGAGGAACCAGCAGGGAGAGCGGGTCAGCTGCTGGTGATGCCGAGGGTCAGGCGCTCCTGGGACTTGAAGTCCTCGCCTGACCACGCTCGCAGCCCTGCCCACACCACCGCCACAGAGGCTCTGTCTGATGAAATACCTCGCAGTCACAGCGCACTTCCAGCAGCGCTAAACAGAGAACCAGAGGCGAAGCGGGACCCGCGGAGCGGGATCCGCGAGGAGTTGATTGAGGAGATTAAAGGAAGAGCAGCTCCAGCGTGCTCGCAGTCCAAAGCTCCCTCTTCAGTCCACACAGGCAACAGGTGAGAAAAAGCATCTTGTCGTATTTTATGTAAGAGATTGTCTATTTTCCCTGGTCAGGCGGTAAGGTCATGATTGGTGAGCATAGTTTACTGTCCTTAGCAGGCATCACCATTGTCAAATGGGGACGCCTTTTGGGGGGGGGAGATGGTCTCCCATGGAACTCCAGGGGCAGTTACAGCCGGTAGGCTGGAAGGGTGCGAGGGGAGGGAAAGTTACGCTTCCGATAGGCTGATTGGCCAACCCCTGCACATGACCAAGGGCACAAGTTAAGCAGTGCATACCTGCACAGCCCTTATGTAGATAATGCTGAGGATGTAGGGGGTGCCTGGGGTAAGGTAACCCTTTGGCGAACTGGGCCCCCTGCGCCAAGGTCACTCCGATAGGAGGGTGGGACATAGCCTGATCTCGATCTTGGACCAGTCATTGACCTTGCCGTAGGCTCAAACAGGGATACGCAGAAAGTTAATGTTGTTCATCACTTAGATTATGATAGGAATGGCTATGTATAAGAAACATGTTAAGGATAGCTAAATGGCACACTGTACAGATCAATGAAATGGACCAGACTTTCTGCGTATTGTAAAAATGATGTAAATAATGTTTTAATGTTTGTTTATTGTTTTAAAATAAAATACGGCCAGGGTTTACGACCCTTTATCCAAAATTGGTGTTTACATTGTTGCTTTGGGGGAAGCGGGGTAGTGGACCACACTGGGGATGGGAGGGTCCACACACCCCAAGGGTTGAAGTAGAGGATGAGGGGGGCTCGGCAGTACCTGACAATAAAGCTATTGGCATTGTCAATGACTGTGCCTTTTATTTATGTTTTGATAATTAACACATAAATAAAAGACAGTCTCATTTACAACCCCAATAGCTCAAACTCTTGTAAATGTGACACCTATTTCATTACGAAGAAGCAGCAGCCATTGTCCCCGGCTGCTTGGAAAGTGTTGCAGGAAAGCATGAGGGCCTGCAGTAGGAGAAACTCATTAAAGAAAATAGTGCTTACAGACTAAATAATACATACCATGTAACAACAAGAGTAAAAGGGCCAGTCCTCATGGAAGGTTACGAATGAAGACAAGGAGGTTCTAAGGAGGGACTAAACAGCCTTTTAACAAATCAGATGCCAGAATTTACTATGGAAAGTGACACAAGCCAATTAAAAATATGGGCAGAGAGTGGGAGGAGCTTCAAGTCCATACTCTAATACAGAATTGGCTTTAGCTCCAGCACTGACAAGTTTTACACTTAGTGGCCCTCTGTCTCAGCACCCTATGTTTATGCCAGGCAGTATCCATTGCATTATGTCCTCAATGCACTATGAGATGTCACACCAGAAGGGCGTGTCTAGTTATCAGGCCCACAGCTTAGCTATCATCCGAGCTCACAGAGGAGACCTCTCTTCCCTCTCTTGCCCGTCTCATCCTAAATCACCAGGAGAGGACTGTTTGAGGGAGTCTGTGGAGAGGAAAGCTATGCGACTAGAGAAAGGGATTGGAAGTGGAGAGAGAGGAGGTTGAGAAGCATTCAGAGGGAGCTGTGGGACCGCCCACATTTTCCTGTGAAACAGCCCAAATCAGGTTTGAATGATTACAAGCAAAAGCTACAACTAATGCAATTACCTAGAGGCAATGACAATTAAAAGTTGACAACTTTAGAACATACGATAGTAGCGAGAGACACTTTAATGACTGTCTTCACTTTCAAAGCCGGGGAAAATCGCGTGACATTTGTTCCTTGAGCAGACCGCAAATCACCACCTATCAGCAATTCTGCAAGTTTGCCAGACAGAAGATAAGAATCATCTCCGTGGAAAGCAGGGCAGGGGCGGAACAGCTGGATGCCTTCGCCGTCTCCAGAACGCTGTCCGGATCCGGTTCCGTTCCGCTGGCTCCAGCAGGCGCCTCGCAGAAGGCTCCCTTCCCTTCTCATGCCAAGGTGCGAACGCCGACACCCGCGCGGCCCCCTCGCCATCTGCTTCCACACTCCCGTCTTCGAGCTTAGGAGTAAACAGACAGGCCACCAAAAGCGGCGCGCGCTGCAAACTGCTGCTAATTGCATTTTTTCCCTAAAATAATTAGTCTGTTGCTCAGGCTCTTTATCTCCAAACATGCATATGCCTTTTCGGTATGTTTACTTCACCATTTTGTTTTTGCTGGAACACTTGAAATAACACGTTCAAATGGAGATATTTTATGTTTTGGATTTTGCTTATCTCAGAAACTGCGCAGCCTCTTTCTTACAAAACCCACACTGTTTGTTGTTTTTTTCGCAAACAAAAAAAAGCTATGAGAACGTTATACATGAGGCCCATGTCCACAATGCATTTACTTATCTCGTTAAAACTGTCATATTTTCTGGTTAATATTTTCATACTTAGTGAAATGCAACAATATGTTTCAAATCTAATAAATGAAGGGCAAATGCGGTCTGTGCTGCTCCTGTCAATTTGAAGGACAGACTCGGAGGGCCCAGAGATCTGACTATAATTTTGATATTTTGTCATTTGTAATCTTCTTTGCTTCTTCCTTTAAAATGCTTTTTTTACTGGCAGCAGTATTAGTGCTGGGATCTTCTGTCACTGATCAAATAATCCGCACCAGATCTAACTTCTGATCTCGGAGGTTTCTCCCAATTTCAAAATATATTGATGGCCAAATGCTCATGTCAGTTTGAATATAATAGGAGGTGTGAGTGTTATCAGCGGCCACAGAAAGGAAAGCAAGTAGGCTCTTTATACAGCACCAGTTGAGGTTGCACGCCTTGCCTGCTGGAAAGCCCTAGTTTGCCTGCAGGGATGCAAGGTGGTTAACAATTAGCTTCCAGGCTCCAGAGACCTCATGATCTAGTTATATTTTTAACTTTGAGCTGATAATCATTTTGGGAATTGTTGTGTAGGGATTTCTTTTTTCTGTAAACAGAGCCAGAATCCCAGACTGGCTGGTTTACACACCAGAACTTAACAAACCTGTCCCCATGTGGGTCCCTGTGGCACAAAGCAATGTGTGCTGGAAACTAAAAGTGTCTCCTGGTCTTGCTCAGAATACAAGCACACTCACATATACAAATAATCTCCCTTAAATACAGCACAGGTACTAGCAATATTAAAAAAAAATGTTAAGATGGAGTATGGGTTTGGTGCAAAGAACTAGTGGGCTTCACAAAAATAACAGGGCTAAATGGTTTCAGTTTCAAATACACTTGTGTGAAGGTGACCTCAGACTTCCCTGGGTGGGTCTTTCCTTATAAGAGGAAGCTTCTCAACAATTTCAGTTTTGCATTTCAGGAGATGCAGAAATAGGCCCGAGCCAATACTCCCTCGTGCGGCCTTCATTACGAGCAAGTGGCCTCTTATTCTCATTGGGGCCAGTAAATCCCAGCCCACAGCAGGATTCACAAAAAGTATGAGATTGTCACACCCTGTGTTTCTGGGTGCAGTAATGCTGCATGGTTACCATGGTTAGCCAGGGACAAATCCTGTGGTACCTTATGAGCTCTTAGTATATGGTACCTTAGGTACCTAGGGCATAGGCAGTTCACAGGCCTACCAGGGGCTGAAGCATGTATTATGCCACCCCTGGGAAGCAGACTAAATCTGACACCACAGGCCTGCTACTGCAGCCTGGGTGAGGTAGTGTTAGCGCTCCTCACTGAGGTATAGGTTCCTATATCTCACCATACACACACATATAAACCTATCAGCCACCCTTATGGCAGGCCCTATCAATCCTGAGGGCAGGGTGCTTGGTTTACAATGTGAGGGGGTGCCTCTGCATGAGCAGGGCCCCTCTGCAGCTGGCAGAGTCTATTATCTGTGGCTGTTTGTAGATGAGTTAAACCATATACTCTTAAGTGCATTATAATGCTAACTTTGGAATGACTGCATCAAAACATGTCATGTTTGGTGTCAAACAACTTGAAATCATACACCCACATCAGTCCATGATGTGGGAATATGATCCCACCCTGCTAGAGGGGACGACATATACCTACTGTGGTAACACGGTAGAAATCTGAAAGAGCCCTGGCATCACAAAATGGATGCCACCATCACAGACACTGGGCTGCCCTCCTGTTGCTGACTGAAACTCGCAGTGGAGGAGGCCCAACAATAGGCATCCTGTCACAGGGAGGTGTCACCACCTTCCAGACAGGATTTAGTGTATTGGGGCTGGGTGGGTGCACTACTAGAGTGCTTTGAAGTCCTGCACTGGGGGAGCAGTAGGTTCCTCTGTGCATATGCCAGCTCAAACTGCTTCTGGGGCTACCTGTCCCTGCTCTGGCGTGAAACTGGACAAAGGGAAGTGGGTGCGACCACCCCCTACCCTGACCCTCCCAGAGGAGTGGTCATAGAGCTAGTCCCTCCCCTACCTTCAGTATAAGATAGGGAAACCTTGCCATTGCAAGTTAGATAACCCTGGACGACGCTTTACAAGAAGAATCCTGGCCCTTCGACGTTCCACTACCTTTGGAAGACAGAAGAATCTCCCTTGGAGTCAAGGAGTGACTCCCCTGCTTGGCAGGCACAAAAACTCTAATCAACGGTCGCAAACCTTCCCGCTCCCGCCAGAGTCCGAAGTCCCTGCAGCCCCAGATGTGGATTTCCTAACTTCTCGACGGCCATTGTGAGTCCCCAGCAGAGCTGAGGCAAGTGGACCCCACGAGTGACAAGGAACTGCAATCCCTGGGTACCATGCCCTATTGTCAAGTGCAACCCCTTCATGATGTTCTACGAACTTGTGCTTTAGACCATTTGTGCTCCATGCCTCTAGCAGGTTTTGCAGTGAAAATCAGAGGCCTACCCCGTCCCGAGTGACTGTGGGCTCCTGTGAAGCATTTCCTCATGAGGCGTCTTTGTAATCCCTTGCACGTTGGCTTGTGGGTCCCATGAAGACTTTCTGATCAAACCAAAGGGCTCTTCTGGTTGCTCCAGGCCTGCCCTCACCCACCCTTGCTGGGTGAGTCCCTCAGACCTTGCTGGTCTGCACCGCTGACTTTATTCACTTTCCATGAGACTTGCTGTTGCCAAGGCTTGTTGGCTCCAATCCGGTTGCCAACACCTCAGCAAACTGCAGACTTTGTGGGACAATCCGAATCCAGCTGCTGGTCATCCTCGATGCCTCCTAGTCCTCGTGAGCAAAGAGTCAAAACACCCTTGATCACCTGAAATCACCCGACTTCCGTGGGCATCCATCTTCCTGGCCCGGGTCACTGGCAAGTGACTGTGAACACTTCAATTTTCAGGTCATCTTCATCTCGCATCCAGCCTTGGATTCCATCGGACACTTCTTCAGTCTTCGCAAGCAGCAAATCTTCTTTGGTCTCCATAGAAAACAGCGACGCGACCCGACACCAAAAGACACCTATGCACCCGGCTTCCCTGGGTGAGGTAACTCGTGCACTCTGGTGCCCTAGTGTGTGTTGGCCCTCAAATTACTTACCTTGTAAGTGGCTTGCTTGTAGACTTCCTCAAAGTACCCTTAAACTTTAATAATCCAACCGCGACTTGCTCCATTGAAATCAATAGGGAACACGCGGCTGTGTTCTCACACTGCATGCATCTCCCGTGGGTCTTTTACTTACCTGCTTTTGCTGCATTAGTGAAGCCCCAGCGATTCTACAGGCCCTAGGCCTTGTCCCTCTGCAAGTCGACTTTCCTAAACCTCTTTTTTAGTATGTGGTCTGGTACGCCCCTAGGGCCCCAGCCATATTTGTGCTTAAATTATTGTGAAACGTTGATATTTGAATGTGTTCCTGACTTCGAATCTCTTAAAGGTTACTAACATCTATGCTGATCTACTTAACACTGTAGGTCCCCCGTCTCCCCCTCATGAGATATCCAGTTGCAGTCTGTCAACTATCCCTCCCTTGTCTTGTGTTCAGGTTGAGACCTTTTTGGGCTCTATAAAATCGGGAGACGCATCAGACCCCTGTCCGCCTCATATCCTACTCCTGGCCGCTGATAAGATCATACCTACTCTTACGGTTCTGATCAATCAAGTACTAGCCGCTGGACACTACCCTAGCATGTGGAAAACGGGGAGCGTAAAAGCCCTTTTGAAGAAATCCTCACTTGATCCTGCGAAATTTTCTAGTTATCGTCCCATTTCCGGCCTTCCTTTAGGGGCAAAAATCGCTGAGAAGGCCATAAATCAGAGTCTGATGCAATACCTCGATAAGAACGATATATTGGATAGGTCCCAGCATGGCTTCCGTCCTAGACATTCTATGGAATCGGCTCTTATTACCACAGCCGAGGGGATTAGGGATGCAGTGGACGCAGGGGGACGAGCGGTGCTCGTCCTCCTAGACCTGTCCGCTGCATTCGATACCGTCAATCATGAGGTGTTGCTCCAGCGTCTGAAGGGAGTTGGGATTGTGGATCGTGTGTGGGCCCTTTTGGCGTCCTTCTTAGACAATCGGACACAAAGCCTACAATGGTCAGGGTTACGTTCGACCAATTTTTCCCTTCCGTGCGGTGTTCCGCAGGGGTCAGCGTTGTCCCCGACCCTTTTTAATATTTATGTTAGACCTCTGGCTAGTGTGGTCCGACGTCACGGCTTCACGCTGGTATCTTATGTGGATGATTCACAGTTAGTAATATCAACTGTTGATCACCCCGACCAAACAGCAGCCAAGTTTCATGCTTGCCTGATTGACGTGATGGATTGGATGCGCCGGAGTTTCCTAAAAATTAATACTGAAAAGACGGAAATGATGGAGTTTGGAAAGGGTCCCTCTATCTGGAACTCCCTTTGGTGGCCAGCGGCGGCTGGGCAATGCCCCCTTCCAGTCACGAAGGTAAGGAATCTGGGTGTGATTTTGGACGAAAAACTGGATATGTCTGCCCAGATTAACAGCCTAACATCATCATGTTTTTATTTGCTAAAAACGCTCCGGAAAATTCTCCCTTACATCCCTCAGACACTCCAGAAGACTGTGATGGCTGCTTTGTTTATGTCTAAACTAGACTACTGCAATGCCATGTTCTTGGGAATAGACAAGTTTCAGGTGGGAAAGATCCAGTCCCTACAGAACGCCGCTGTTCGAGTCATCCTTAATTTACCTAGGGGCTGCCCTACCTCTGAAGGGAGGAAATCCCTGCACTGGCTTCCGGTCCAGCAGAGGATAGAGTTCAAGGCCCTCTGTCTGGTTCACCGGGCTTTTTTTGGGGGTGGTGCCAATGATGGAAGAGAGAGATTTAAACCTTATCTCCCGTCCTGTGCCCTGCGGTCTGCCAATCAGGGTTTTATCTGTATCTCCAGGTTTAAATTGG
The DNA here is from genome assembly GCF_964204655.1 of Triturus cristatus. Classification (NCBI taxonomy): domain Eukaryota; kingdom Metazoa; phylum Chordata; class Amphibia; order Caudata; family Salamandridae; genus Triturus; species Triturus cristatus. Next base: position 487,399,895 of record NC_140591.1, read on the forward strand.
CTAGATGGGGTGGTCGCGCATTTGGTAGGCGTGCAGCCAGTTTGTGGAACCTTCAGCCTCTGGAACTACGGCTTCAACCTGATTATGCCCTCTTCAGGAAAATGCTAAAACATCACCTATTCAAAACCCAACCGTAATTTGATTTGCTCTCCTGCCTCACTACACACACCACAGCGCCAAGATACCTCCGGTATTAGAGCGCTTTAGAAACTTCTTTATACTTATACTTATACTAAAGAGATTAGTAGATTGTGTCTAGATATAAATACATATATATTTGATATATATACCTGTGTGGTGTCCTTTCATTTGGTAATTCAAAGAGATTATAAGGTAAAACAAGCTGCTTTACATTCCTCAGAGACTTAGCCTGAAGGCTGTTCTCCACAGCTACCACTAGGATAGCTTTCTTTAAAAGGTTGTCTTAAACCTATCTACCATAAGAGTCGAATTGGACTGGTGCAAGGTGGCCACTATAACTAGTGACCAGCATATGCCAGGCCAACTTCTCACAGAGGTCAATCCACACACCTTCAGCTGGACAGGTCAGTGCTACATGTATGTCAAGTCACAGTTGACATAGGATGGCTTGCTGAGTTGGAGATGAACTATCTTAGGCCATGAACTGGAACTGATTCTGATCAATAAGGCCCCACCAAGGAAGAATACAAGGAAGAGAGTCTTACTTGGCCGTGATAGTGGTGGCTGACACAGATAAAGACCGGTGGGTGAGTGAGGGTGGAGGCAGCAGGGAGCGCAGTGGTAGCGCACGGCAAGTGGGGTTTAATTAAAAAAAATACTCACCTGGTGCTGACGGCTGCCTCACCCTCCTCTGCTTCCAGTTCACGGCCCCAGCAGTCCCTGGAACAGCATCACGGACTCCCGATACGATCCCTGCGATGCTTTCAAGCATGAGGGCAGCATGGGCATTGACCTGAGCTCAGGCACAAGAAGTCTGTTCTGTTTCTCCAACTTGGCTATGCAATACAGCTGGTTTGGAGAAACCTAAGTGTCCATGTGAGTTTGACCAGCCTAAACAGCCAGCCAAGCTGGCATGTGCACTTAAAACTACATGTACCACTCGTTCTTCCCCATCACATGGCCCGGCCTCGCCCCTCCTTGTACACGCTGACACAGTCAGCAGCTGAAAAAGAAAACAATAATAAAATATTGTTTATTTTTCAGCTGCTGATTCTGAGCCGGTGGGGCGATGGTCCTCCGCTATTGTGGAGGATCCGCCGCTGGTCTCTGATGTCAGTTGGTCCACTGACTCCGCCAGAACTATCCCCCCCCAGGGCCTAAGCGGATATCATTTACTGTAATACTTTGGCTGCTGGGAATGAACCACGGGGATTCATTTAATTTTTTTATAGGGCATGCCCTACAAATTCAATTATCTTATACTCTCTGGCATTAAAGAAATAAAATACTAAGGTTTTTCATCCTAGTTAATGTGATTGCTGCTTGTAACATTTCCAGGAGCCAGGATAATACAGAATTAGACTTTTGTCAAGATGCAGAGGTGAATATTTCAAGTTTGAGGAGGTAAATTTGAGATGATTCTTTAGCTCTACTGAGTCCAGATGCCTTGACTTCCAATGGTCGTTCCCGCATTAAGATGATCTCAGTGCTGTCAAAATAGCTGCAATAGTTAAGGATGAAGCAGTTCATGAGATCAGGCAGGGGGAAAGGTAAACACCGAACAGTATGAAGCTAAAGGCAACCTGGCAGGTGCAGTTTTGTCAATTTGATGACTTTGTCCAGGATCTCTTTAACAAGGAGAGGGGAGCACCAGCCATCGCTGCTGTGAGAAGCTGGCTTGGTATATGGTGTACACTTATGAAAATGAAATGGGCACCCTGCACCAATCCAGACAACCCGTTTGATGATTTTAGTGGTCTTAGACAACTTTAGAATGCTCTCTAAGTGGGAAGCTGTGGAGAACAGCCTTCAGGCTTAGTCCAGAAGAAGTGTAAAGCAGCTTGTTTTACCAGAATATAATCTTATTGATATAGATTAGGTGAAAAAGAACCACAAAGTGTATTTATAAAAAAAATATGTATTTATTATAGAACACTCACTAACACATACAGATATCTCCTTGCCGGAGATATACACAATGCACACAATACTTTTCAATGTAAACAGGTAAGTAGCACAGATACACAGTGGTCACCAGAGGGAGACCAAACCATACACTACAATATTGGTAGGCAAACCACGACTCAAGTCAAGACTGTACCCAGAAGACGGAGAAGTGCCAGGGACCCATAAAACCACCCTAGGTAAGTAACCAGGAACCCCACGGAGGCCGTGTGCAGAGTGGGAACATGACCACGGGCTCAATACAAGTCAATGGGTAAGTCGCAGTTGCAATTTTAAAGAAGAAGGACCCTTCCCAGTGTACCCTCAAGAAACCCCATGGAAGACAGAAGGTTGGAGAGCTACCCCACCTGCGGATACCCTAGTGACCAGGATACCTACACCAGGGAAGCCAGGCGCATAGGTGTGAATTAGCGTCGGAAACCGCCGTCGAACTCAATGGAGGACTTCAGGAAGATGCTGCTGCTGGAGAAGGTGAATGTATACGGTGGAACCCAGAGGTGGAATCAAGATAAGAAGTACCTGCAAGCAGAGGGGACAGAGTCTATGCCACTCAGGAGTGACCAGAAGGAATGGAAGACGAATGCCCACCAATGTTGGGTGCTGCATTTGAGCTGACATTGGAGCTGCTGCTGTGTGGACCAGGCGACGCTGTGGAAGACCAGTAGCGATTCACGAGCTGTCCCACATCGGATGTCGAGAGTTGAGGGGTCAGTGTCCGTCGGGAGCACCAACAAGCCTAGGCAACTGCAAACAACGTGGAAAGCGAAGAAGGTGCAGGGTCGGGACGAGCAAAGTCCAGGTGACTCACCAGATGCAGGGGAGTCAGAAAAGGTCCCGAGCAATCCAAGGATCCCACTGAAATCCAAGAAGACCCTCTTGAGGACCCACAGGCTGGAGGCACTGGAGTCGCAAGAGGACCTCGAGCAGATCACCATAGATGCAAGCCCACGATGCAAGTGATGCAGTGAGGATGAAGATCTTGGTCACAGGAGATGGTTGAGGCTACTTGGAGTCCGAAGATCTTGGTGTAAGGAAGCCAACTAGCCTTTGCAACAGCAAGTCAACGCAGTGCACAGGGGTTCGGTTTGATGCAGCGGAAGCCGGGGAGTGAGTTTTCTTTACCATTTATAACCAATTTCAATAATCACCTATCTTTCCCCGGCATAAACTATATTTGTCCTATACCCATAATTACTGGGTCCTCCGCTGAATTTTTGGAGAGTTGACAGGGACTGACCTACAATAAGATGAATATTCCACAACAAGCTTAAACCTTACCATATACGAATCCCATTAATAACACTCACCATAAACCACAGACTCTGATTACTAATCAATTTACTTTTATCTATTTCTTAAGCGTATGAGTAGTAAATCTAACAATACAGTATTGAATCACAGTTCATCACACAAGAGAAAATAAGCAATTCACAATAACATCTCATTTAACGAGCATGAGTGAGTAGATAGGAGGAGAGACAAACCAGCATTGTAAATAGATCAAGGCAAAACAGAATTACATATGAACCTAGAGTAATACTATAGCACAGCGTACTAATAGTCTGAAAAGCTAACCCTCCGGCAGGAAGGGAAAGTGGACAACCTCACGAAGGTATGAGGAGAAAAGTTAAAGAGTCAGGAATCAGTCGGCAGCAGCCATAGAGGAAGCTTAAGGAAACAGCTTCACTCACCACTACACTCAAAGAAGATGCTCTCTCAAAGATGTATACACACACACGAAAAGATGCGCTCGCTTTGATATGCTCCCCCTCAAATAATTTCTAACACTAGTAGTTATACCCTAAATTGTTAAGTCCATCCCTATTCTTTGTAGCAAAGTCCAAGCATTTCACAGTTCTCATTGGTTCAAGAGCATAGAATGTTCGGTCACACCACTTCCATCACACCTAACTTTCAAAAGTTCTTTGTTAGAGCCAGGCTGTCATCATCGTCCTTCAGCAGCGGAAACTACAATATCCTCCTTCCGAAACCCGCGCACATTTTTACACATCTTTGCAACATTTTGTTAGCACCGTTATCCACAAACTAAACATTTCCCCAGACTGTGATGAAGTTCCGCTGTTTATCTTCCACATAGTAGTCGACAAGAAAAATAACATAAAAATCATTACGAAGGACAAATACATTTATTTTTACAGCCTACATTAAGAAAAGGAAAGAAAATTAACCCTAACAGTGGTTTGAGGCCTTCTTTGTAAAGCGTGCCATTTCTCTAGGAAAAAAGAACAGGTTTTAATTATTGGTTCACATAAATGCTTCATTACTCTAACATAAACGCAAATATTCCCAAACATATATTCAATGCATTAAACATTAAACTTGTTTGTAAATATGTTCTTTTATTCGCTTTGCACTCTTTATGTTTCTGGTGCAATTTCTAACATGGGAAAATAAAAATAAATCTCTTCTCTCTTATACATAAAAACTCAACTTAGCATTATTTCTCATGCTACCTTGTGTGCAGAAAATCATTTGCAGCCTACAGAAATCATTTGTCGTTTTCTCCTGCATATTTTACTATCTTTCTCCAAAAGCCCCATGTTAATATTTTTCTCGGTTAATTTCACAACATTTTGTTAATAAATTCATACGTAGGAGGTTTAATCTGAGCAGGTTTATTTTGCGAAAATGCTGCTCCAGGACCATCAGGTTCCTGCGGCTCCGACAAGGGATACTGGCCTCAAACTTGGTGAGAGGGCAGGGTAGTCCTTAAGGGATTTGAAGAACCACCACCTGTGTTGCTGAGCCTTTCGGAGTCCATAGGAGCCCAGGATCAGCAGACCGGTCAGCGTAGTTACGGTGCCTGCAGATGCAGGAAAGTGACTCCTTCACTTCAAGGGAGATTCCTTCAGGTGTCTTGGATGTCCAGAGGCCTTGGAAGGTTCCTGTATGGAGCACAGGCACAGACACTGCAGCAGAACAGCAGGGCAACGAGACCAGGAGCAGCCCAGACAGATGAAAAAGAAGTGGTGTCTTGAAATGACTCTTGTCCCATGACGAATCTAGGGACACACCCTCAGGTAAGCCCTTAAGTACCCTATGAAAAGGGTTGGGACAATCCTGGGTTCCCTCCCAGGGGAGGGGTCGGACAGTGGGGAGGATACTCCCATGTCCATTGTCCAGTTTTGCGCCAGTGTGGGAGCCAATGGTTCCCTGAGATGGTTTGAACTGGACTATGCAAAGAGGGCACCAAGTGTGCCCTTCCAGCAGACTGAGTGGTGCTGGCAAGCAATCCCACCCAGCCCAAATACACTAAACCCTGTCTGGAAGGTGGTCACACCTCCCTCTGACAGGATAACAATTGTTCTGCCTTCCCCTGCTCGAGCTTGACTCAGTAGCAGGAGGACAGTATCATGTCTCTGTTGGCAGCAGCCATGTTATGCTGTCCGGGTCAAGAAGACTGGTACCGGGAGCACTGAGGGCTTACCGGAGAAGCTTTAAAGTGCATGCAATCATACCTCCAGCACCGTTTACAGTGTGGGGGGTATGATTCCAACATGTGTGATACCAAACACGACAGGGTCCTTTACAGCCAGTTTAGAGATGGTCACTCTATGAATCGTAATGGCTGAAGCACTTACAACACCGGTGAATGGACTCCAAAGGTTGTAGGGGTGTCCTGCTCATGCAGAGGCACCCTCACACTTAGAACCAAGCACCCTGCCTTCAGGATTGAAAGGCCTGTTTTAGGGGTGACTTATAGGTTTTAAGTGCGGTGACCTTAGATATAGGGAACCAATATCTTTTGTAAGTGGTGCTAGCACCAGCTTACACAGGCTGCTATGGCAGGCCTGTAGTTGCAGTTTGATTGGTCACCCTAGGGTGGCATAATACATGCTTCATCCCATGGGGGACCCCTGGTGTTTCGCTGCCCTGTGTACCTCAGTACCATATACTAGGGGCTGATAAGGTCACACCAGTATCCAATCTGGGATGTACCTAAGTACTTACCACAACACATTAAGGGGAGAAAGCATAGAGACTGGGGTCTTGCTTAGTAGGATCCCAGTCATACTAGTCAGAAACAGCATAGCATCAGGCAAAAAAGTGGGGGTAACCATGCAGAAGTATCCTACCTTTCTACAGCTGCCCTCTAGTGAGTCTCCACGCTGTGGTGAGTCGATTAGGTCCGTTTTTTTGAGGAGCTGAAGCAGACTGGTGCTCCCACATGTTGCATTGTTGCGTGCTTGCATTGCATTGTTGAGAGCTTGTTTGTATCACACCAGGCTCTGAGCCATGTGTAGCAGATTTTCTTCACTGCAGCTGTGCCGGCGTTCACATTTGCAGATACGCAATCACTCCTGATATAATGCAGACTCGGTCAGCAGCACGCGATCATCTGAGGGATAATGTTGTACGGGAACTCTGTAATGTTGGAGGGAACACGTAACAACTGAGTCGGTATACTAAAAGCCGTAGGTATACAAATGGCGTAGTAATGGGAGTGTAACAAAGGAGCAGTTTAAGAAGGCAATGCAGTGATGGGAGGTATGCCAAGAAGCAGTGCAGTGAGGAGCGGTATATATAGAGGTGATATTGTAGCTGTCTCGTATGGCGATGTATTCCATATATACTAACAGCTCTGGTGAGGGAACAGTAAATGAAGAGTGCTGTGAGAAGTATGTTTTCTGGAGGGCTGTGCTTGAAGCTGTGGTTTGCTGAGGGCCCGTATACTGGAGAGGTTTACTTGTACACAGCCTCCACCAGTGACATGAGCTAGAGCAGCAGACCGGAGGGCATCTGGGGAGTGTACAAGCCTCTGGTCCAGGGCACACAAACAGTGGTGTCAGAAGGTAGACTTCTGGGGCTGATCCCAGACATAGTTCCATGGGGGCTCCAGGACTACAGCATTCAAGCAAAGGCATATTTCTGGCTCAGAATTTATTCTTTCAAGCAGACACCACGAGAGAGACAAGCTCAAACAATCAAGCGCTTTGAAGTTGGATGAAATTAACCACCACAAACAAGAGCATGTAGACTGGGGGTGAGCGGTGCTCGAATATCACTTTAAACCCACAGGTTAACAATGCCAGACAGTGAGAGCATGTTGAGTAGAAGATGAGTGTTCTAAGGAGTAGGTAACTACTTTGGCTGATAGAAGCTGGTTGAAAGCTGAACATGTTTGCCTGCATTTTCATCATTTTCTGGATCATTTGTAGCTTACACCTAAGAATATTCAGCTGACTTGAGGGCGTGGTACCTGTGGAGAGACTTGTTCACAAAGCACAACTTGCATGTACGAGGGCTAATCAATTTGCATTTCCCGTTTCTGCCTAACGTTATTCTTTCAGTAGATAACTGGGCAGTGGCATAATGAAACTTGAGGGGGCCCCCCTCCAAAGCACATGCAGTGGGGCCCTCTCCCTGCGAATCCAGTCCGAAGATCTGGTCATGGTCCTAACAGTGCTGGAGGAGGCCCCGGAGCTCATGCCCCCCCATAGCGCCGGGGTTGCGGCGGCTTTTGTTACACCACTGTAACTGGGATAGGAAAGCTTAACATGACTTATTATGTTGTTTTTCACAAAATGAATCCTCCCGCATCCTGTCAGCTAAAGCTCTGTTGCTACCGAGAGTATATTTCTTATCAAGGTGTGTGCAGGTGTGCTTGCAAGTACTCTCATCCTGTTCCCCTCAGACCTCAACGCACGCAGAGAGCTGGGCGCCTTTCTTTTGTGTTCAAAATATTTTATTAAATTTTTCATATAATAAATAGTGACATTACAAAAAGAGCACTGTATAGAGTACCCATATAAGAAACATATCTATGAAGAACAATAATTGAATATAAAACAGGTACAATGTAAAATAGACTTAAAAATCATAAATAAAAAGGAAGGAATACAATTAAGCATATAATATTGTAAGAGCAATTTGAGTAGAGCTACTGTAAATTAAGACGTGTGATTTATACTTTAAGGGAATAAAAGAAAAAGAAACATAACTAAGCCGATAGATAATGTTCTATTGGTTTCCAAAATGTATGATAAGAATTACAGTTGTGAAGAATACTATTCAAAGATAGATTGGCACCTCTTCTAGTGAAAATAATCGATGACCACCAATCATGAACAGATAATAATGACACGTCTCTCCAACAAGTTGTAATAGATTTTAGAGCAGATGATAACAGAAAATAAAAAAGTTTATATTCTAGATCAGACAGATCTTTCGAAAGAGCAACAGATTTGCATATCAACAAATTAAATGAGAGTCCAACGGAAATATTAAATATTTTTTGTATAACATCCCAAACTTCATTCCAAAATTTAAAAACAGATGTACATTCAAAAAGCATATGTTTTAACGAACCAATATGTGAATTACAATGCCAACAATTTGAACTCAAAAGAAGGTTAGCTTGAAATAACTTTAAGAGGGACCATGGGCAATTAAACAGAATATAAGAATTTGTTTAATAAAGTGATACAGGTAACCACCCTGATATATTAATTATTCAACCATATTTTTTTCCATGTATCGTATGAGAAAGAAGTTGAGAGATCATTATTCCAAAACATTGAAACTGCATCAATATTATTACATTGAAATGCATTCAGCTTCTTGTGCATTAAGGAAACAGCATGAGATGAAGAGGATACCGTTTGAATATAAATTGTCAAATTTGACTTTATATTTGGAGGAACATTATTAGGAAAGGAATCTTATATAGAATTACATAAAAGTTCATATTTGAGACAATCAGAAGATGGTAAGTGAAATGTTGCCTGTAATACATCAAATGATATAAAAGTATTATTGTGGTAAATATCCTTGAGATAAAAAATACCAGCTTTTGTCCATGAATGCCAAAATTTAACAGTTCGAGAAAGTTTTAGTCATGGATTGTACCATAATGACATATCTACAGTATTTGAAATAGTTGTTTGAAAAAGTGAATCAAAATCATTTAATATTAGTTTTGTGGATTTCAAAATAATAGACTTATGAAATAATAATGACTTGCTAGACATGGTTAACAAGGCAAACAAAGGAAAAGGAGTTCCCAAACTTCTTTCTATAAGAAGCCATGTAGGAGGATTAATCAGGTGGGGATGACTAAACCAATGTGAGCTTTGTTTTAAGATAAATTCTTTATGATAATTTAAAAAATCTAGTAAACCAAATCCTCCATTACACTTTGCCATTTTTAGTTTTTTATAGCCAATATGAGGTGACTTATTATTCCAAAGAAACTCAGAAAGATGGTGAGCCACAACTTTTTAAAACTTCATAGGAAATTGACTAGGAATCATAGCTAGAAAATAAAAGATTTTTGGCACTATATTCTATTTATTGACTCCAATCTGACAAAAGTTAGTTTGTCGGATTCAAATCAGCATCAATAATGCATACAAAACCAAGGTTGAGAAGTCATAACATTAGGGAATTGGCCATAATCAAAACATAGTTCAGTAATGAAATCGCATTAAATCTGCTCAGTTTGTAAGTGAAGAGGAAGTCTATTTCTAAAGTCAGATAACAGTCCAACATTGGGACTGCTCAGTATGAAAGCAAGTGAAATGTCTTTAAGCATAAATCGAATAAGAGACTTTCATGGAGTCTGCCTTCATAGAAGCGAGCAAAAGATCAGCAACCTAGCAAGTCTAATGGAAGTCTGCCACACCTCCCAGAAAGGGCACTTTTTTTAGAGTTTCAGAGTAGTGAAAAAGAATGCTTTTGACAAAACTTGAGGTGGTATCATAGGGCTGAACTAATAAGGTAACATGACAAAAACCAACAAACATCATAGAAATTGTGCTCCGTAAAACAGGCTTCTTCAGGAACTGTCTAAATTATTAATAAATAATGACCCCCTTTAGCTTATAAATGAGGGAAATGACATTGCACCAGTGAAGCAAGCTGAGCAATAAACCATTTAAAATGAATATGAAATGCAGTTTTGGCTGAAGGCAATAACAGCCTTGATTGCTGCAACATAACAAGAACATCTTGATATGGCTTCCTCCTAAAGCACAGTTAGATACAGAACAAGAAAATAACACCATGAAATCAATCCCATTTTGACTATTTTATGAAAGGGGAAAGACATAGAGAGAAAAAAACATGTACATAGAAAACTTATTAGTGCAACTTTCAAAAGTCATGTTTTCTTTAGCTTTTAGTGAAAACAAACAAGGTTTTAGTAAATTCAATTTGCGGCCTAGTTACGCTAACTTAAATAAATGTAAATAAACATTATTTTCTAATTAACCCCTTAGCTGCTAGGCCTTTTCCCCTCCTGTGCTAAGCTTTTATTGGGCTATTTGGGGTAGTGCGCGCTTAGGCCCCTGTAACTTTTTGACCACATTAGGTATCCACGCCAAATTTGCGTCCTTTTCTTCCAACATCATGGGGATTCTAAAGGTACCCAGGGTTTGTGGATTCTCCTAGAGGGTTCCCAGAAATTAGTCAAAATACAACAAAATTTTGTTTTTGTTTTGTGAAAAATGGGAAAAACGGGCTGCAAATGAAAGCTTCTGGGTTTTTCTCTGCAAATGGTATAAAAAAAGGGTTTGTGGGGCTGAAATCACCATTTCTCCAGCTTTTAGGGAATGACAGAATTTTGTCAGAAAACCAACATTTTTCACACAGTTTTGACATTTTTCTGGGACATACCCTAGTTTTGCTATTTTTTGTGCTTTCAGCCTCCTTCCAGTTAATGGTAGAAATGGGTACAAAAACAATAATGGATCCTGGAAAGCTATACATTTTTGAAAAGTAGACAAAATTCAGCAAGGGGTCATTTGTGTAGATCCATCAAGGTTTCTTTATAGAAACTACCAGTTAAATATAGGAAAAATTAAAAATTAGTTGAAAAAAGCAGCCTTTTGAGTCAACGTTTTCACCTGTAACTTCTTCTAATTATGACATCTCTTAGAAAGCAATGTACCGTTACATCCACTGGACCTTCCTGGTTGTGGGGATATATAGGACTTGTAGGTTCACCAGGAGCCCAAGGAACCCAGAGTAAAAAACTGAGCAGCATTTTGTAATGTTTTTTTTTTTAGTTCTGGGTATATAGCAATTATAGTGTGAAAATGTATACATGGAAAAATTGGTATGAAAAACACCTTTGTATTTCTGAAATGGGAACAAATTACAGAGTTTAAAAACAGTGTATATTTGTACTTTTTCGAAATTGGGAATACATGACAATTATTGGTCATTTTTCAAAATGACTTTTTTTTTACACAATGTCTTTCATTTGGAAGGGAGAAATGCATCAAACATCAATAGGTAATAACAGTTGCTTTACAAACCTGAACTACCCTAAGTCTCCCGATAAAAACGGTACCTCACTTGTGTGGGTAGGCATAGTGCCCACGACAGGAAGTGGCTCAAAACCTAAGGTGAACACACCACATTTTCACACTGAAAATTTACACATTTTTTGCGAAGAGTTTAGCTGTAGTTTTTGGACCCTAGCCCTGCCGGCACCTAGGGAAACCTAGCAAACCTATACATTTTCGAAAACTAGACACCCAGGGGAATCCAGGATGGGGTGACTTGACTGCCTCCCACCAGGTTCTGTTACCCAGAATCCCTTGCAAACCTAAACAATTGCCATAAAAAACACATTTTCCCCACATTTCTGTGGTGGAAAGTTCTGGAATCTGCGTGGATCCACAAATTTCCACCCACCCCGTGTTCCCCAAAGTCCTACGAGAAAAATGGTACCTCACTTGTGCGGGTCGGCCTAGTGCCCGCGACAAGAAACGGCGCAAAACGCAACGTGGTCACACCTCAATTTTGCAGTGAAAAATGACCCTTTTTTGGCAAAGGGACTAGCTGTAGTTTTTGAACCCTAGCCCTGCCAGCACCTTGGGAAACCTAGCAAACCTATACATTTTTGAAAACTAGACACCCAGGGGAATCCAGGATGGGGTGACTTGACTGCCTCCCACCATGGTCTGTTACCCAGAATCCCTTGCAAACGTAAAAAATGGACAAAAAAACCACATTTTCCCCACATTTCTGTGGTGGAAAGTTCTGGAATCTGCGTGGATCCACAAATTTCCACCCACCCCGCGTTCCCCAAAGTCCTACGAGAACAATGGTACCTCACTTGTGCAGGTCGGCCTAGTGCCCGCGACAAGAAACGGCGCAAAACGCAACATGGTCACACCTCAATTTTGCAGTGAAAAATGACCCTTTTTTGGCAAAGTGACTAGCTGTAGTTTTTGAACCCTAGCCCTGCCGGCACTTAGGGAAACCTAGCAAACCTATACATTTTTGAAAACTAGACACCCAGGGGAATCCAGGATGGGGTGACTTGACTGCCTCCCACCATGGTCTGTTACCCAGAATCCCTTGCAAACGTAAAAAAAATGACAAAAAAAACACATTTTCCCAACATTTCTGTGGTGGAAAGTTCTGGAATCTGCGTGGATCCACAAATTTCCACCCACCCCGCGTTCCCTAAAGTCCTACGAGAAAAATGGTACCTCACTTGTGCGTGTCGGCCTAGTGCCCGCGACAGGAAACGGCGCAAAACGCAACGTGGTCAGACCTCAATTTTGCAGTGAAAAATGACCCTTTTTTGGCAAAGTGATTAGCTGTAGTTTTTGAACCCTAGCCCTGCCGGCACTTAGGGAAACCTAGCAAACCTATACATTTTTGAAAACTAGACACCCAGGGGAATCCAGGATGGGGTGACTTGACTGCCTCCCACCATGGTCTGTTACCCAGAATCCCTTGCAAACGTAAAAAAAATGACAAAAAAAACACATTTTCCCCACATTTCTGGGATGGAAAGTTCTGGAATCTGCGTGGATCCACAAATTTCCACCCACCCCGCGTTCCCTAAAGTCCTACGAGAAAAATGGTACCTCACTTGTGCGTGTCGGCCTAGTGCCCGCGACAGGAAACGGCGCAAAACGCAACGTGGTCACACCTCAATTTTGCAGTGAAAAATGACCCTTTTTTGGCAAAGTGACTAGCTGTAAATTTTGAACCCTAGCCCTGCCGGCACTTAGAGAAACCTAGCAAACCTATACATTTTTGAAAACTAGACACCCAGGGGAATCCAGGATGGGGTGACTTGACTGCCTCCCACCATGGTCTGTTACCCAGAATCCCTTGCAAACGTAAACAAATGACAAAAAAAACACATTTTCCCCACATTTCTGGGATGGAAAGTTCTGGAATCTGCGTGGATCCACAAATTTCCACCCACCTCGCGTTCCCCAACGTCCTATGAGAAAAATGGTACCTCACTTGTGCGGGTCGGCCTAGTGCCCGCGACAGGAAACGGCACAAAACGCAACGTGGTCACACCTCAATTTTGCAGTGAAAAATGACCCTTTTTTGGCAAAGTGACTAGCTGTAGTTTTTTAACCCTAGCCCTGCCGGCACTTAGGGAAACCTAGCAAACCTATACATTTTTGAAAACTAGACACCCAGGGGAATCCAGGATGGGGTGAATTGACTGCCTCCGACCATGGTCTGTTACCCAGAATCCCTTGCAAACGTAAAAAAATGACAAAAAAAACACATTTTCCCCACATTTCTGGGATGGAAAGTTCTGGAATCTGTGTGGATCACAAATTTCCACCCACCCCGCGTTCCCCAACGTCCTACGAGAAAAATGGTACCTCACTTGTGCGGGTCGGCCTAGTGCCCGCGACAGGAAACGGTGCAAAACGCAACGTGGTCAGACCTAAATTTTGCAGTGAAAAATGACCCTTTTTTGGCAAAGTGACTAGCTGTAGTTTTTGAACCCTAGCCCTGCCGGCACTTAGGGAAACCTAGCAAACCTATACATTTTTGAAAACTAGACACCCAGGGGAATCCAGGATGGGGTGACTTGACTGCCTCCCACCATGGTCTGTTACCCAGAATCCCTTGCAAACGTAAAAAAATGACCAAAAAAACACATTTTCCCCACATTTCTGGGATGGAAAGTTCTGGAATCTGCGTGGATCCACAAATTTCCACCCACCCCGCGTTCCCCAAAGTCCTACGAGAAAAATGGTACCTCACTTGTGCGGGTCGGCCTAGTGCCCGCGACAGGAAACGGCGCAAAACGCAACGTGGTCAGACCTCAATTTTGCAGTGAAAAATGACCCTTTTTTGGAAAAGTGACTAGCTGTAGTTTTTGAACCCTAGCCCTGCCGGCACTTAGGGAAACCTAGCACACCTATACATTTTTGAAAACTAGACACCCAGGGGAATCCAGGATGGGGTGACTTGACTGCCTCCCACCATGGTCTGTTACCCAGAATCCCTTGCAAACGTAAAAAAATGACAAAAAAAACACATTTTCCCCACATTTCTGGGATGGAAAGTTCTGGAATCTGCGTGGATCCACAAATTTCCACCAACCCCGCATTCCCCAAAGTCATACGAGAAAAATGGTACCTCACTTGTGCAGGTCGGCCTAGTGCCCGTGACAGGAAACGGCGCAAAACACAACGTGGTCAGACCTCAATTTTGCAGTGAAAAATGACCCTTTTTTGGCAAAGTGACTAGCTGTAGTTTTTTAACCCTAGCCCTGCCGGCACTTAGGGAAACATAGCAAACCTATACATTTTTGAAAACTAGACACCCAGGGTAATCCAGGATGGGGTGACTTGACTGCCTCCCACCATGGTCTGTTACCCAGAATCCCTTGCAAACGTAAAAAAATGACCAAAAAAACACATTTTCCCCACATTTCTGTGGTGGAAAGTTCTGGAATCTGCGTGGATCCACAAATTTCCACCCACCCCGCGTTCCCCAAAGTCCTACGAGAAAAATGGTACCTCACCTGTGCGGGTCGGCCTAGTGCCCGCGACAGGAAACGGCGCAAAACGCAACGTGGTCACACCTCAATTTTGCAGTGAAAAATGACCCTTTTTTGGCAAAGTGACTAGCTGTAGTTTTTGAACCCTAGCCCTACCGGCACTTAGAGAAACCTAGCAAACCTATACATTTTTGAAAACTAGACACCCAGGGGAATCCAGGATGGGGTGACTTGACTGCCTCCCACCATGGTCTGTTACCCAGAATCCCTTGCAAACGTAAAAAAATGACCAAAAAAACACATTTTCCCCACATTTCTGGGAGGGAAAGTTCTGGAATCTGCGTGGATCCACAAATTTCCACCCACCCCGCGTTCCCCAAAGTCCTACGAGAAAAATGGTACCTCACTTGTGCGGGTCGGCCTAGTGCCCGCGACAGGAAACGGCGCAAAACGCAACGTGGTCAGACCTCAATTTTGCAGTGAAAAATGACCCTTTTTTGGCAAAGTGACTAGCTGTAGTTTTTTAACCCTAGCCCTGCCGGCACTTAGGGAAACATAGCAAACCTATACATTTTTGAAAACTAGACACCCAGGGGAATCCAGGATGGGGTGACTTGACTGCCTCCCACCATGGTCTGTTACCCAGAATCCCTTGCAAACGTAAAAAAATGACAAAAAAAACACATTTTCCCCACATTTCTGGGATGGAAGGTTCTGGAATCTGCGTGGATCCACAAATTTCCACCCACCCTGCATTCCCCAAAGTCATACGAGAAAAATGGTACCTCACTTGTGCAGGTCGGCCTAGTGCCCGCGACAGGAAACGGCGCAAAACGCAAAGTGGTCAGACCTCAATTTTGCAGTGAAAAATGACCCTTTTTTGGCAAAGTGACTAGCTGTAGTTTTTCAACCCTAGCCCTGCCGGCACTTAGGGAAACATAGCAAACCTATACATTTTTGAAAACTAGACACCCAGCGGAATCCAGGATGAGGTGACTTGACTGCCTCCCACCATGGTCTGTTACCCAGAATCCCTTGCAAACGTAAAAAAATGACCAAAAAAACACATTTTCCCCACATTTCTGGGATGGAAAGTTCTGGAATCTGCGTGGATCCACAAATTTCCACCCACCCCGCGTTCCCCAAAGTCCTACGAGAAAAATGGTACCTCACTTGTGCGGGTCGGCCTAGTGCCCGCGACAGGAAACGGCGCAAAACGCAACGTGGTCAGACCTCAATTTTGCAGTGAAAAATGACCCTTTTTTGGCAAAGTGACTAGCTGTAGTTTTTGAACCCTAGCCCTGCCGGCACTTAGGGAAACCTAGCAAACCTATACATTTTTGAAAACTAGACACCCAGGGAAATCCAGGATGGGGTGACTTGACTGCCTCCCACCATGGTCTGTTACCCAGAATCCCTTGCAAACGTAAAAAAATTACAAAAAAAACACATTTTCCCCACATTTCTGGGATAGAAAGTTCTGGAATCTGCGTGGATCCACAAATTTCCACCCACCCCGCATTCCCCAAAGTCCTACGAGAAAAATGGTACCTCACTTGTGTGGGTCGGCCTAATGCCCGCAACAGGAAACGGCGCAAAACGCAACGTGGTCACACCTCAATTTTGCAGTGAAAAATGACCCTTTTTTGGCAAAGTGACTAGCTGTAGTTTTTGAACCCTAGCCCTGCCGGCACTTAGGGAAACCTAGCACACCTATACATTTTTGAAAACTAGACACCCAGGGGAATCCAGGATGGGGTGACTTGACTGCCTCCCACCATGGTCTGTTACCCAGAATCCCTTGCAAACGTAAAAAAATGACAAAAAAACACATTTTCCCCACATTTCTGGGATGGAAAGTTCTGGAATCTGCGTGGATCCACAAATTTCCACCAACCCCGCATTCCCCAAAGTCATACGAGAAAAATGGTACCTCACTTGTGCAGGTCGGCCTAGTGCCCGTGACAGGAAACGGCGCAAAACACAACGTGGTCAGACCTCAATTTTGCAGTGAAAAATGACCCTTTTTTGGCAAAGTGACTAGCTGTAGTTTTTTAACCCTAGCCCTGCCGGCACTTAGGGAAACATAGCAAACCTATACATTTTTGAAAACTAGACACCCAGGGTAATCCAGGATGGGGTGACTTGACTGCCTCCCACCATGGTCTGTTACCCAGAATCCCTTGCAAACGTAAAAAAATGACCAAAAAAACACATTTTCCCCACATTTCTGTGGTGGAAAGTTCTGGAATCTGCGTGGATCCACAAATTTCCACCCACCCCGCGTTCCCCAAAGTCCTACGAGAAAAATGGTACCTCACCTGTGCGGGTCGGCCTAGTGCCCGCGACAGGAAACGGCGCAAAACGCAACGTGGTCACACCTCAATTTTGCAGTGAAAAATGACCCTTTTTTGGCAAAGTGACTAGCTGTAGTTTTTTAACCCTAGCCCTACCGGCACTTAGAGAAACCTAGCAAACCTATACATTTTTGAAAACTAGACACCCAGGGGAATCCAGGATGGGGTGACTTGACTGCCTCCCACCATGGTCTGTTACCCAGAATCCCTTGCAAACGTAAAAAAATGACCAAAAAAACACATTTTCCCCACATTTCTGGGATGGAAAGTTCTGGAATCTGCGTGGATCCACAAATTTCCACCCACCCCGCGTTCCCCAAAGTCCTACGAGAAAAATGGTACCTCACTTGTGCGGGTCGGCCTAGTGCCCGCGACAGGAAACGGCGCAAAACGCAACGTGGTCAGACCTCAATTTTGCAGTGAAAAATGACCCTTTTTTGGCAAAGTGACTAGCTGTAGTTTTTTAACCCTAGCCCTGCCGGCACTTAGGGAAACATAGCAAACCTATACATTTTTGAAAACTAGACACCCAGGGGAATCCAGGATGGGGTGACTTGACTGCCTCCCACCATGGTCTGTTACCCAGAATCCCTTGCAAACGTAAAAAAATGACAAAAAAAACACATTTTCCCCACATTTCTGGGATGGAAGGTTCTGGAATCTGCGTGGATCCACAAATTTCCACCCACCCTGCATTCCCCAAAGTCATACGAGAAAAATGGTACCTCACTTGTGCAGGTCGGCCTAGTGCCCGCGACAGGAAACGGCGCAAAACGCAACGTGGTTAGACCTCAATTTTGCAGTGAAAAATGACCCTTTTTTGGCAAAGTGACTAGCTGTAGTTTTTCAACCCTAGCCCTGCCGGCACTTAGGGAAACATAGCAAACCTATACATTTTTGAAAACTAGACACCCAGCGGAATCCAGGATGAGGTGACTTGACTGCCTCCCACCATGGTCTGTTACCCAGAATCCCTTGCAAACGTAAAAAAATGACCAAAAAAACACATTTTCCCCACATTTCTGGGATGGAAAGTTCTGGAATCTGCGTGGATCCACAAATTTCCACCCACCCCGCGTTCCCCAAAGTCCTACGAGAAAAATGGTACCTCACTTGTGCGGGTCGGCCTAGTGCCCGCGACAGGAAACGGCGCAAAACGCAACGTGGTCAGACCTCAATTTTGCAGTGAAAAATGACCCTTTTTTGGCAAAGTGACTAGCTGTAGTTTTTGAACCCTAGCCCTGCCGGCACTTAGGGAAACCTAGCAAACCTATACATTTTTGAAAACTAGACACCCAGGGAAATCCAGGATGGGGTGACTTGACTGCCTCCCACCATGGTCTGTTACCCAGAATCCCTTGCAAACGTAAAAAAATTACAAAAAAAACACATTTTCCCCACATTTCTGGGATAGAAAGTTCTGGAATCTGCGTGGATCCACAAATTTCCACCCACCCCGCATTCCCCAAAGTCCTACGAGAAAAATGGTACCTCACTTGTGCGGGTCGGCCTAATGCCCGCAACAGGAAACGGCGCAAAACGCAACGTGGTCACACCTCAATTTTGCAGTGAAAAATGACCCTTTTTTGGCAAAGTGACTAGCTGTAGTTTTTGAACCCTAGCCCTGCCGGCACTTAGGGAAACCTAGCACACCTATACATTTTTGAAAACTAGACACCCAGGGGAATCCAGGATGGGGTGACTTGACTGCCTCCCACCATGGTCTGTTACCCAGAATCCCTTGCAAACGTAAAAAAATGACAAAAAAAACACATTTTCCCCACATTTCTGGGATGGAAAGTTCTGGAATCTGCGTGGATCCACAAATTTCCACCAACCCCGCATTCCCCAAAGTCATACGAGAAAAATGGTACCTCACTTGTGCAGGTCGGCCTAGTGCCCGTGACAGGAAACGGCGCAAAACACAACGTGGTCAGACCTCAATTTTGCAGTGAAAAATGACCCTTTTTTGGCAAAGTGACTAGCTGTAGTTTTTTAACCCTAGCCCTGCCGGCACTTAGGGAAACATAGCAAACCTATACATTTTTGAAAACTAGACACCCAGGGTAATCCAGGATGGGGTGACTTGACTGCCTCCCACCATGGTCTGTTACCCAGAATCCCTTGCAAACGTAAAAAAATGACCAAAAAAACACATTTTCCCCACATTTCTGTGGTGGAAAGTTCTGGAATCTGCGTGGATCCACAAATTTCCACCCACCCCGCGTTCCCCAAAGTCCTACGAGAAAAATGGTACCTCACCTGTGCGGGTCGGCCTAGTGCCCGCGACAGGAAACGGCGCAAAACGCAACGTGGTCACACCTCAATTTTGCAGTGAAAAATGACCCTTTTTTGGCAAAGTGACTAGCTGTAGTTTTTGAACCCTAGCCCTACCGGCACTTAGAGAAACCTAGCAAACCTATACATTTTTGAAAACTAGACACCCAGGGGAATCCAGGATGGGGTGACTTGACTGCCTCCCACCATGGTCTGTTACCCAGAATCCCTTGCAAACGTAAAAAAATGACCAAAAAAACACATTTTCCCCACATTTCTGGGATGGAAAGTTCTGGAATCTGCGTGGATCCACAAATTTCCACCCACCCCGCGTTCCCCAAAGTCCTACGAGAAAAATGGTACCTCACTTGTGCGGGTCGGCCTAGTGCCCGCGACAGGAAACGGCGCAAAACGCAACGTGGTCAGACCTCAATTTTGCAGTGAAAAATGACCCTTTTTTGGCAAAGTGACTAGCTGTAGTTTTTTAACCCTAGCCCTGCCGGCACTTAGGGAAACATAGCAAACCTATACATTTTTGAAAACTAGACACCCAGGGGAATCCAGGATGGGGTGACTTGACTGCCTCCCACCATGGTCTGTTACCCAGAATCCCTTGCAAACGTAAAAAAATGACAAAAAAAACACATTTTCCCCACATTTCTGGGATGGAAGGTTCTGGAATCTGCGTGGATCCACAAATTTCCACCCACCCTGCATTCCCCAAAGTCATACGAGAAAAATGGTACCTCACTTGTGCAGGTCGGCCTAGTGCCCGCGACAGGAAACGGCGCAAAACGCAACGTGGTCAGACCTCAATTTTGCAGTGAAAAATGACCCTTTTTTGGCAAAGTGACTAGCTGTAGTTTTTCAACCCTAGCCCTGCCGGCACTTAGGGAAACATAGCAAACCTATACATTTTTGAAAACTAGACACCCAGCGGAATCCAGGATGAGGTGACTTGACTGCGTCCCACCATGGTCTGTTACCCAGAATCCCTTGCAAACGTAAAAAAATGACAAAAAAAACACATTTTCCCCATATTTCTGGGATGGAAAGTTCTGGAATCTGCATGGATCCACAAATTTCCACCCACCCCGCATTCCCCTAAGTCATACGAGAAAAATGGTACCTCACTTGTGCAGGTCGGCCAAGTGCCCGCGACAGGAAACGGCGCAAAACGCAACGTGGTCACACCTCAATTTTGCAGTGAAAAATGACCCTTTTTTGGCTGAGTGACTAGCTGTAGTTTTTGAACTCTAGCCCTGCCGGCACCTAGGGAAACCTACCAAACCCAGACATTTCTGAAAACTAGACACCCGGCAGCTTCCAGGGAGGTATGGCTTGCGTGGATCCCCCAACGTTTCCTTACCCAGAATCCCCTGCAAACCTCAATTTTTGCTGAAAAAATCACTTTTTTCACACATTTTGGGGTGGGAAAGTAGTGGCATCACCGGGCTCACACAAATTTACCACCACCCAGCGTTCCCCCAGGCCTCCCGGTAAAAATGGTGCCTCACTTGTGTGGGAGGCCCAAGTACCCGCGGCAGGCAAGGGCCAAAAACGTAGTGAGGTGACATCAAAATGGCCTATCGCAAAACCACCTGGTTTTGCAAGGGGGGTCATTTTGGTTTTTGGCTTGGTGCGCGGCGGCCATCTAGGGAAACCTACCAAACCCAGATATTTCTGAAAACTAGACACCCGGCGGCTTCCAGGGAGGTATGGCTTGCGTGGATCCCCCATTGTTTCCTTACCCAGAATCCCCTGCAAACCTCAATTTTTGCTGAAAAAATCTCTTTTTTCACACATTTTGGGGTGGGAAAGTAGTGGCATCACCGGGCTCACACAAATTTACCACCACCCAGCGTTCCCCCAGGTCTCCCGGTAAAAATGGTGCCTCACTTGTGTGGGAGGCCCAAGTACCCGCGGCAGGCAAGGGCCCAAAACATAGTGAGGCGACATCAAAATGGCCTATCGCAAAACCACCTGGTTTTGCAAGGGGGGTCACTTTGGTTTTTGGCCCGGTGCGCGGCGGCCATCTAGGGAAACCCACCAAACCCAGACATTTCTGAAAACTAGACACCCGGCGGCTTCCAGGGAGGTATGGCTTGTGTGGATCCCCCAACGTTTCCTTACCCAGAATCCCCTGCAAACCTAAATTTTTGCTGAAAAAATCACTTTTTTCACATATTTTGGGGTGGGAAAGTAGTGGCATCACCGGGCTCACCCAAATTTACCACCACCCAGCATTCCCCCAGGTCTCCCGGTAAAAATGGTGCCTCACTTGTGTGGGAGGCCCAAGTACCCGCGGCAGGCAAGGGCCCAAAACATAGTGAGGCGACATCAAAATGGCCTATCGCAAAACCACCTGGTTTTGCAAGGGGGGTCACTTTGGTTTGTGGCCCGGTGCACGGCGGCCATCTAGGGAAACCTACCAAACCCACGCATTTCTGAAAACTAGACACCCGGCGGCTTCCAGGGAGGTATGGCTTGCGTGGATCCCCCAACGTTTCCTTACCCAGAATCCCCTGCAAACCTCAATTTTTGCTGAAAAAATCACTTTTTTCACACATTTTGGGGTGGGAAAGTAGTGGCATCACCGGGCTCACACAAATTTACCACCACCCAGCGTTCCCCCAGGCCTCCCAGTAAAAATGGTGCCTCACTTGTGTGGGAGGCCCAAGTACCCGCGGCAGGCAAGGGCCAAAAACGTAGTGAGGTGACATCAAAATGGCCTATCGCAAAACCACCTGGTTTTGCAAGGGGGGTCATTTTGGTTTTTGGCCCGGTGCGCGGCGGCCATCTAGGGAAACCTACCAAACCCAGACATTTCTGAAAACTAGACACCCGGCGGCTTCCAGGGAGGTATGGCTTGCGTGGATCCCCCAACGTTTCCTTACCCAGAATCCCCTGCAAACCTCAATTTTTGCTGAAAAAATCTCTTTTTTCACACATTTTGGGGTGGGAAAGTAGTGGCATCACCGGGCTCACTCAAATTTACCACCACCCAGCGTTCCCCCAGGTCTCCCGGTAAAAATGGTGCCTCACTTGTGTGGGAGGCCCAAGTACCCGCGGCAGGCAAGGGCCCAAAACGTAGTGAGGCGACATCAAAATGGCCTATCGCAAAACCACCTGGTTTTGCAAGGGGGGTCACTTTAGTTTTTGGCCCGGTGCGCGGCGGCCATCTAGGGAAACCTACCAAACCCAGACATTTCTGAAAACTAGACACCCGGCGGCTTCCAGGGAGGTATGGCTTGCGTGGATCCCCCAACGTTTCCTTACCCAGAACCCCCTGCAAACCTCAATTTTTGCTGAAAAAATCACTTTTTTCACATATTTTGGGGTGGGAAAGTAGTGGCATCACCGGGCTCACGCAAATTTACCACCACCCAGCGTTCCCCCAGGTCTCCCGGTAAAAATGGTGCCTCACTTGTGTGGGAGGCCCAAGTACCCGCGGCAGGCAAGAGCCCAAAACTTAGTGAGGCGACATCAAAATGGCCTATCGCAAAACCACCTGGTTTTGCAAGGGGGGTCACTTTGGTTTTTGGCCCGGTGCGCGGCGGCCATCTAGGGAAACCTACCAAACCCATGCATTTCTGAAAACTAGACACCTGGCGGCTTCCAGGGAGGTATGGCTTGCGTGGATCCCCCAACGTTTCCTTACCCAGAATCCCCTGCAAACCTCAATTTTTGCTGAAAAAATCACTTTTTTCACACATTTTGGGGTGGGAAAGTAGTGGCATCACCGGGCTCACACAAATTTGCCACCACCCAGCGTTCCCCCAGGTCTCCCGGTAAAAATGGTGCCTCACTTGTGTGGGAGGCCCAAGTACCCGCGGCAGGCAAGGGCCCAAAACGCAGTGAGGCGACATCAAAATGGCCTATCGCAAAACCACCTGGTTTTGCAAGGGGGGTCACTTTGGTTTTTGGCCCGGTGCGCGGCGGCCATCTAGGGAAACCTACCAAACCCACGCATTTCTGAAAACTAGACACCCGGCGGCTTCCAGGGAGGTATGGCTTGCGTGGATCCCCCAACGTTTCCTTACCCAGAATCCCCTGCAAACCTCAATTTTTGCTGAAAAAATCACTTTTTTCACACATTTTGGGGTGGGAAAGTAGTGGCATCACCGGGCTCACACAAAGGCCCAAGTACCCGCGGCAGGCAAGGGCCCAAAACGTAGAGAGGCGAATCAACATTGCCTATCCCAAATGTCGCCTCACTACGTTTTGGGCCCTTGCCTGCCGCGGGTACTTGGGCCTCCCACACAAGTGAGGCACCATTTTTACCGGGAGACCTGGGGGAACGCTGGGTGGTGGTAAATTTGTGTGAGCCCGGTGATGCCACTACTTTCCCACCCCAAAATGTGTGAAAAAAGTGATTTTTTCAGCAAATATTGAGGTTTGCAGGGGATTCTGGGTAGGGAAACGTTGGGGGATCCACGCAAGCCATACCTCCCTGGAAGCCGCTGGGTGTCTAGTTTTCAGAAATGCATGGGTTTGGTAGGTTTCCCTAGATGGCCGCCACGCACCGGGCCAAAAACCAAAGTGACCCCCCTTGCAAAACCAGGTGGTTTTGCGATAGGCCATTTTGATGTCACCTCACTACGTTTTTGGCCCTTGCCTGCCGCGGGTACTTGGGCCTCCCACACAAGTGAGGCACCATTTTTACCGGGAGACCTGGGGGAACGCTGGGTGGTGGTAAATTTGTGTGAGCCCGGTGATGCCACTACTTTCCCACCCCAAAATGTGTGAAAAAAGTGATTTTTTCAGCAAAAATTGAGGTTTGCAGGGGATTCTGGGTAAGGAAACGTTGGGGGATCCACGCAAGCCATACCTCCCTGGAAGCCGCCGGGTTTCTAGTTTTCAGAAATGCGTGGGTTTGGTAGGTTTCCCTAGATGGCCGCCGCGCACCGGGCCAAAAACCAAAGTGACCCCCCTTGCAAAACCAGGTGGTTTTGCGATAGGCCATTTTGATGTCGCCTCACTACGTTTTGGGCCCTTGCCTGCCGCGGGTACTTGGGCCTCCCACACAAGTGAGGCACCATTTTTACCGGGAGACCTGGGGGAACGCTGGGTGGTGGTAAATTTGTGAGAGCCCGGTGATGCCACTACTTTCCCACCCCAAAATGTGTGAAAAAAGTGATTTTTTCAGCAAAAATTGAGGTTTGCAGGGGATTCTGGGTAAGGAAACGTTGGGGGATCCATGCAAGCCATACCTCCCTGGAAGCCGCCGGGTGTCTAGTTTTCAGAAATGCATGGGTTTGGTAGGTTTCCCTAGATGGCCGCCGCGCACCGGGCCAAAAACCAAAGTGACCCCCTTTGCAAAACCAGATTAACTATTGTTCCTACAGCGTGAGAATTTTGGAATAATATTGCAAAGAAAATGTGGCAGACATTTTGAGGTTTGCAGGACATTGGGGATAAAAAATGTTTTTGAATTCACAAGAGAGACATCACCATGAACTCCCATGGGTTTTCGACAATATCTACAGTTGGTGGGTTATTCTTGCATGGAAAGTGTACCTTGGCAGAGAACTAAAGACAAAGATTCCTGCACAACCATCTATTCCTCAAACACACACACACATACTGGTTGGATTTGGCACGAGGGCGAGTCATGGTTCAGTGTATTAAATTGTATTAACAAGAGATTTCACAAAAATGAAATGCACTGTCAATAATTAAATTCACAAAAAACCAAACCAATGACTCACAGCTCGTGAGCTGTAAAGCCACGTCAAGGCACCAACCACTTTACAGGCCATTCACACACCTTTCATACGTGATACAAACAAGACCATTCGCACCACCAGGCACAAAAGCAACACATTACAAAATTCAACAAAAAGGGACAAGGTACACCCTGCTTCAGAAAGACAAATATTACTGCACAGCCATCTAATCCGCAAGCACACACACATACTGGTTGGATTTGGCACGAGGGTGAGTGATGGTTCAGTAGACACAATTGTATTAGCAAGTGATTTTACAGAAATTAAATGCACTGGTAGTAATTGAAAGGGCGAGAAACTGAACCATTGACTCACAGCTCGTGAGCTGTAAAGCCACGACAAGGCACCAACCTCTTTACAGGCCATTCATACACCTTTCATACGTGTGAGACATACAAAATCATTCACACCACCAGCCGCGGGCCCATCACATAACAAAACTCACACCAGCACACAGCGCCATTCAAGGGCCCATCACTTTCACACGCCCACAATCCAGACACAGCAACTACACAGGCTGATGGATTGCGTGGAGTGGCACTCAGCTAGCAGTGTGTGTAGTGACCAGCAGAAAGTCACTACTCACACACAGCCAGCCGAGCACCAGTCCACACACACCGCTAGCCAAACACCATTCCACGCACACCGCTAGCCAAGCGCCAGTCCACGGACACCACCAGCCAAGCACCAGTCCGCTCACACCACTAGTCCACGCACACCACCAGCCAAGTACCAGTCCACGCACACCGCCAGCCAAGCACCATTCCACGCACACCGCCAGCCAAGCTCCAGTACACGCACACCACCAGCCAAGCTCCAGTCCATGGACACCACCAGCCAAGCACCAGTCCACACACACCACCAGTCCACGCACACTGCCAGCCAAGTACCAGTCCACGCACACCGCCAGCCAAGCACCATTCAATGCACACTGCCAGCCAAGCTCCAGTCCACGCACACCACCAGCCACGCACCAGTCCACGCACACCGCCAGTCCATGCACACCGCCAGCCAAGCACCATTCCACGCACACCACCAACCAAGTGCCAGTCCACACACACCAACAGCCAAGCGCAAGCCTACACACACCGCCATCACATTTAGGATTTTTTTAGAAAAAAATAAAAACACACACAAATTGCAAATAGATACAAATCTTCTAACAGAAAATCAGCAACTAAATACATTGCACTAATACCAACCTTGAAACAGAATCAAATTATCCAAAGAATACAGACCAGGCAGTTCACTTTACCACTCAAGAATCCTCCCAAAAATTCTTTTGTGTGTGGTACGCTCTAAAACAAGCAGGGAGACACAGTGCAGGATGAGAAGGACAGTCGGGGCAGTACATACGACTCTCCTTCCGCAAACCTTTTCGCCAACAGACTCTACATCTCCTACTGGGAAAATCTTTTGCGGGTGTGGGGGGAATGTGATCTGGAAAGTGGCGTTCTTTCAATCTAGCAACATCCTCCACCAGTCCAACTCTAGGAACACTTGCCTGTTCCACTACAACAAGGCTGCCTATTACAGACTCCTGAAACTTAGCAAAAGTCATCTTTGACTCAGGGCAAGAATCCTGGAACACAACAAAAGCATTAAACATTGCCAAGTGGAAAAAATGGATAGCCAACTTCTTGTACCAAATATAAGCCTTACGAAGAGCAGTGTACGGTTCCAACCTCTGATCTACTCTGTCAACACCACCCATGTGCCTATTATAGTCTAAAATGCACACAGGTTTGCGCGCTTCAGCGACCTGACCCCAAACAGTCACAGGTGCAGTGCTTTCATCATGGATGGTAGTCAGCATGTAGACAACTCTCCTGTCTGTAAACTTCACAGCAAGAAGCTCCTGGCAACGCAATGCACTGCACTGTCCCCGCACAAGCTTTTGACAAACAAGTTATTTCGGGAAACCTTTACGGTTCGAGCGGATTGTGCCACAAGCAAGAGTGTCCACTTTGGCCAATTCCCTGAACAACCGCACACCAGTGTAGAAGTTATCTACATATAAATGGTGGCCTTTGTTAAAAAATCCTCTTCCAAGTTCCCAAACAATTTTCTCAGTCACTCCAAAAGTGGACGGACAACCAGGGAGGTTAAACCTAGATTCCTTACCGGTGTACACCCTGAAATTAGAGACATATCCAGTCCTACTGTCACACAGCATATACAGCTTCCATAGCGTGCCCTCTTACTAGGACTGTATTGCCTAAAAACCAAGCGGCCCTTGAACAACACCAAAGACTCATCCACTGCAATTTCTTTCCCAGGGGCATAAATCTCAGAAAATCGATCAACAAAGTGATCAAGGACAGACCTAATCTTAAAAAGACGGTCACAGTCAGGGTGATCTCGTGGCAACGCTAAACCATTATCAACAAAATGCATCATCCGAAGCAGAAGCAAATACCTGTCACGACTCATGACTGCCGGAAAAATAGACGTTGCCATCAAGGGACTGCTAGACCAATATGAAGACATTGATGGCTTCCTTAGCAAGCCCATCAAAAAAGTTAAACCCAAGAACTTCTTCATCTCTTCAACATTTGTGGGAGTCCACCGGGTAGCTCTAGAGTGTGGCTTAAGACTGGCACAGTTGTCCCTCAAAAACTGTTCGGCATACAAATTAGTCTGCTCAACAATCTCTGCAAAAAACACATCGTCCATAAACAACTGAAAAAAATTGACCGGCAAAATGTTTTCAGTATTCACTCTAGACCCTGGAACACCAGTAAACTCTGGCAATGCCGGCTGCACCATGCCAGGGGCAACCCAGAGGTCATCACTTTCAAAGGGAAGCCTTGCAGCCCCAGCCTGCAGCCCAGAAGCCTCTTGCCGCACTACACCAACGGGAAGCCTTGCAGCAGCAGGCTGCAGCCCAGATGCCTCTTGCCGCACTACACCAATGGGAAGCCTTGCAGCCCCAGGCTGCAGCCCAGATGCCTCTTGCCGCACTATCGGCACATCAGTCTCCGCCTCTAACACAGGCACTTCATCCGCACTAAGAGTATCTTCATCATCCGATGACTCCATACGGAGAGACAACTCACTGCCAGAATCGTCCCCTGCCTCCTCTCCCTCAGATGCAGAGTCAGTCTCTGAACCAATATCAGAGGAAGACTCAAACAGCAAACCAACAACCTGCTGAGCAGTCATCCTGCGGCTAGCCATTATACCTACTAAGATAGAAAACTGCACAAACAAGTCAACAACAACCAACAATGTGCAAACCAAGTAAGTAAAGAAATGTGTACCTTTATCACAAAGATCAATGTACTCAAAAACTATACAATCCAATTACAAGAGACAGCTGCACTCACCAGAAACCAACTCTGCAGTGACACAGCAAAAACCAACGATATCAAACTAGAAAGAAGAAAAAAAAGAAATTACTCACAAGACAACAAAATACACATCGAGCACCAATGCAAAAAGTTTTTGACACTCAAAAAACAAACATACTGCTATTATTACACCATTTGCAAAAAGAATTCATGCAGAGAAATCAAACACATTTACATTGTACAAAAAAAAGTCTCTTACCAAACTACACAAACAGCAGAACCACCAAGCACAATGAAAAGAGCAAACGCCTTCACCTAGAACTAAAAAGTAAACAAAAAACCATTACAATTGCAATTCACAAAACATATAACAATAAACATTATAACATGCTAAGTCACTACCCAAATGGTCAATCGAGTTGTGTGCCAGGTGGGGCAGAAAACAGCAGGAAAATAAAGGCTACTCTGTCCCGGGGCGGGTGGGCCAAATACATATTATAAAAAATTGCACCCTGGAAGCAAGGGGTCAATTCGATTTTTATTTACACTAATTCCCTGGTGTCTAGTTGGCTTTTCTGCCCCCCCTGGGACCAGAAACGGCTACACAAAAGACCGATCTGCCCCCAGGAGGGGGCAGAAAAGTCTTGAAAAATATTTGAGCCCCCAGGAAGCAACCCTTGCCCAAGGGGTCGCTTCCTACAATATCACAAAGATCCCTGGTGTCTAGTGGGCTTTTCTGCCCCCCCTGGGAGCAGAAACGGCAAAAAAACTAAACCGATCTGCCCCCAGAGGGGGCAGAAAAGTCTTCCAAAAATATTGGGGGCCCAGGAAGCGACCCTTGCCCAAGGGGTCGCTTCCTAAAATATCTAACAGATCCCTGGTGTCTAGTGGGCTTTTCTGCCCCCCCTGGGAGCAGAAACGGAAAAAAAAGTGAACCGATCTGCCCCCAGAGGGGGCAGAAAAGTCTTCCAAAAATATTGGGGGCCCAGGAAGCGACCCTTGCCCAAGGGGTCGCTTCCTAAAATATCTAACAGATCCCTGGTGTCTAGTGGGCTTTTCTGCCCCCCCTGGGAGCAGAAACGGCAAAAAAATTGAACCGATCTGCCCCCAGAGGGGGCAGAAAAGTCTTCCAAAAATATTGGGGCCCAGGAAGCGACCCTTGCCCAAGGGGTCGCTTCCTAAAATATCTAACAGATCCCTGGTGTCTAGTGGGCTCTTCTGCCCCCACTGGGAGCAGAAACGGCCAAAAAATTGAACCGATCTGCCCCCAGAGGGGGCAGAAAAGTCTTCCAAAAATATTGGGGGCCCAGGAAGCGACCCTTGCCCAAGGGGTCGCTTCCTAAAATATCTAACAGATCCCTGGTGTCTAGTGGGCTTTTCTGCCCCCCCTGGGAGCAGAAACGGCAAAAAAATTGAACCGATCTGCCCCCAGAGGGGGCAGAAAAGTCTTCCAAAAATATTGGGGCCCAGGAAGCGACCCTTGCCCAAGGGGTCGCTTCCTAAAATATCTAACAGATCCCTGGTGTCTAGTGGGCTCTTCTGCCCCCACTGGGAGCAGAAACGGCCAAAAAATTGAACCGATCTGCCCCCAGAGGGGGCAGAAAAGTCTTCCAAAAATATTTGGGGCCCAGGAAGCGACCCTTGCCCAAGGGGTCGCTTCCTACAACATTTCATTGATCCCTGGTGTCTAGTGGGCTCTTCTGCCCCCCCCCCTGGGAGCGGAAACGGCACGAAAATTCAACCGATCTGCCCCCAGAGGGGGCAGAAAAGTCTTGCAGAGATAATGGGGCCATTGGAAGCGACCCTTGCCCAAGGGGTCGCTTCCTTTAGTGCTAAAACGCATCCCTGGTGCCTAGTGGTGGCATTCCTGCAGCACGATCGCGACGCTGTGCGCGATCGTGCTACAGGAATGCCCTGTATTGAGACATCAGGGGAGAGGAAATACTCTTTCCTCTCCCCCGATGCTTCAATACTTTCAAAATCACCGCCGCGGCCCCCGCGTCTCCACTAACCTGATGCTGCTGCTGGGACGCCCGGAAGCAAATGGCTTCAAGGCGTCCCAGCACTTCCTGATGACGTCGGCGCGCGCTGGCGTCACCAGGAAGCATGGGGGGGCTCGGGGGTGGCAGTGGAAACTCTTCCGCTGCCATCCCCGTCTGTGGGGGCACGATCGATGCCCCAGGGGGGGAGCGCCAGCGCTTCCCCCAGGGGCTGTCCTCATGACGGAGCGGTTCCGTCATGAGCACAGCCCAACCGACGCTCATGACGGAACTGCTCCGTCATGAGCATCGAAGGGGTTAATAAACACTCTGTCAATATGCCAAAGCACGCAGTTTGAAAACCCTTTAGGAGACCAGGTTGTGAATGGTCCTGAAGAGAATCTTGCCCATATATTAAAGTAGGGCATTGGGCCACAATGGCATCGTGTTGGGTGTCTTCAAAGAAGATCTCAAAATCCCTCTGGAAAGAATAGCGATCGTGACCTGGCTATGATGGGTTGTTGGACGGTACGCTTAGAAAGTCTTTTGCATGAGAGGTGAAATGAGCTACTAAATACAAGGAAATGGTGACTCCATGTGACATGATTGCTTGACCATTTGATCCCCCTGAGGTATGAAGACTAAAACACAATTGTTTACAACTCATAGAGAGGAACTGGGGATGTGTTGGTTCACCCATCATGTCCAGAGGTTTTTGTACTACTTGGATGTCTATCCATGTGTTAAGTCCTCTTGACACCCTACAAGGGGAACAAGCATTGGCATAGCCAATAGATCTCGCCTTTGGGACCTTATAAGTGTTTAACAATGCAACACTTGATGGATAACTAAACACTTATAAGGTGAGACCTATTGGCTATGTCAATGCTTGTTTGTATTCCTATTGGGAATGTTAATAGCACACTGCCTAGGCCAATGCAATGTTTACCCTCGGTTTTATGTATGGCCTTCCAATGTCTTCGCTAAATTGCATAAGTTTGAATTCCATCTGTGTGTTGGCAGCTTGAGACTGGCTAAAGAAACCTTACCGAAGTGCCAGGGAAGTTCATCATACGTTTAATGGAAATGAGTTACAGTGGGAAACGGAACCCATGGATGGTCAAAAGTTGCCTAACGCTCTCGAGGCTAACAATTGTATCTTTCAGATGTTCTATTAAATATGAAATTGCTCGGCTGCTATTCGGCGATCATGTAGTCTGTCCTGGCACAACCTAACGGTGGGCTGATCCAGGCCTTGGCATTGCGCACTCTGTCGCGCGCCAGCAAAGCACAAAGACAGAAGAATAACAAGCATTGGCGAGCGGCAGTAAAAGTAACGCCGCGCGGCCATAAAAGCGAAAGTCATCGCGATCGCTCTGAAAGCGAAAGTGATCGCGATGACACGCTAAAGCACAGTTTTCAAAGTGATGCTGAAGGCTGGCGGTTTGCGCATGCACGATCACGTGAACGCAAGCGCTAGGCCAGCCAGCAGCACTTTGAAAATTCACCTACAAAATGTCTCTCCGAGCCAGCGCATGCGCTGGGCTCAGCGAGACCTAAAAAGGAAGCGGACAACAAGTCCATCACTTCGTTTATACAGTTGTTGTCATCACCTTGAGATCAGAAACATGGGCTCCATACTTGGGAAGACCGAACGTATACATTTTGATGGCAATGTATTCACAGTAGGACAAGACAAAGATTTTGAAATGTAGAGCGTTTAAAAGTGAAAAGCTCAGAGACCATTTTTTGGTGCTCACGTGGGAAAACGTGTGATCTAATACCCTATATCTATTTTTGTTTAACTCTCGATTTCCCACGGTAATGTTGTTTCAGGCTTACTGGAGAAAGGGAATTCACATATGCATGTCATCAGTGAAACAAGCCTCATGCTCGGTGTGTGTGTTATTTGCTGGACCAAATCTAGTGAACTTCAGAAGTCATGAGGGACAGACGTTGGTTGGAAGGACTGACCTTAAAGATGTGCTGCAAACAAAGTTAGTTGACTGCACAATCAGTGTTTCAAAAATGCCTATTTTATCATAGCATACTCAGTTTTCTCTTATATGTAGTATGACAAGGATGTCTTGTTTTTAGTAAGGGTTAGAAAAATGTATTCCAATGACATTGATGTTCCTGGGTGGAGTTATGATGCTTCAACAACATTAAAAAAAAAAAACATTTCGCTAGAGGCATGTTTTTGCAGGTGTAAGACCTTGCAAAGCCTACTTATAGCAGGATAACATTTTAATAACATCATTGTTGCTGTTAAATATTCCTGTAAAATGTATTTTTGCTGGAGATGTCGCCTGAGGGAGAATGGGGTTTGAAGTATGCAGAATACATAGACTGTTAAACTTCCCAGTTCCGTCCACTGAAATAATATGGTTGCAGACTGCAAATTTTAGCTGTGAGAACCTTGCACTTGGGGACCTAAACCAAAATGAATAGTCAACCCTGTAGTTCTGTTCAGAATGAAACTCCTTCAAAAGGACTGTACTGGACTTGGGCGGACATAGTATGTAGGGAAAGGTTGGAGAAAAAGCATATGGATTTTAATAGGTTTCCAGGGAGAAGCTACATACATTTTAATAGTGATATGAAAACTGGTGCACATCAAAACGAAACTATAGAAATACCAAGCATTGGTCAAGTCAATAGGTCTGGCTTCCGCCGGGGTGATGATCATTTTTTTTTAAATGCATGCAAATGTAACAAAATATAATGAAAACAAAAACATGTAAATGTGGAAGTCATATGCTCATAATAAAAATGTCAGAATTAAAAAACATTCACTGATGTGGCAGTCTTACTAGTGATGTTATTTAAGTAACGAAACTTTCAATTGTGCCCCGCATTTTATTATTATTTGTGAAGGAGACTTGAATCAATATAAAAAAAACTAAACACTCAAATTGCGGTAACACAAATGCCACCAAGACCTCGAATACCAATACCACAAAAGGTACCACCACCAATACCACCCCGAAAATACCAATCTCCACAACAATAGAACAGGCAAAAATATCAGGAAAACCAGGACCCCCGAAATCATCACCACCAGTACTACCACCAATACCACAACCACCATCAATAAAACACAACCACAACTATCAATACCACCAATACCACTAAAAACCATTGCCATCACCAACACAGCCACTAGACACCACAATCAATACCACCACCAATCCACCACAACCATTACCACCCTCATCAATATCATCAACCATATCACAAGCTTCAATACCACCACCACTGACACACCATCAATTACACTTAACCATTACCATTAGCACCATTACCACAATACTTTAGCAGCTCCATCCTTAGTACAGTGCCACCAATACCAGCACCATCAATACCATTACTCCAACAAAACTACCACCACCAATGCAACTCCTCCACCTCCACTACAGTCAGCATTATGACCTGACACTGGGAAACACAATAGGTCTGGTTTTTATTGTGCTATAGATTGGAAACCTAATTTATGACTTTGTTTGCATCTGATGTCACATTAAATCCAGACGTATAGGCTGTTCTGTTACTTCTTCTAACGTGGCACATAAATATACTAACTTGTCAGTTTTCACGTAGTTTGAGTTACATTGAATACCTATTTTCATGTGCGTTATGGACTAATTAAATTAGTTACGTTTTATATACAAAGACGACGTTCAAGGTCTTGTTCGCAGCTCGTTTACTTGGGTGACTTGTAGCCACTGGTTTATGAACACTGCATTTTGCATTTAGTGTTATTATTATTTAGCAGACCTCCCTCGTGTGTATTTTGGCCAGTTTTTGTACTGACAGCACCTGGAGGAGCTATGTAGGGCACGCATAAACTGCTTATGAGAGCCAGACCTCAATTAGAGGCACAAATAAATAATCCTCTGCAAATATTGTCTTTGTCAATAGAAAATCCTCACGAGATAGGCACAAGCAAGGACAGAAGATGCCATAGAAGAAATGCATTTATAGGGCATCAGTGGATTTTTTTTCTATGCCTCAGGGGCAACTATTGAAGGCGTATCATTTGGACAGTGACGCAATCCCTTTCATCGTTTAATGAAAATGGTCAAGTTCGTTCAGTGGCGAATACATTTAACCATCTCTGCACATACAGCAACAGTATCAGTGACGAAAAAGTACATGAAAATCGTGTATTGTGCACAGGTCCATGGCATAGTACCACAAAACTATGGACAACTTGATTGCCATGCTCAAAATAAAATGGAAGCCCGAATTATGAGTGGGCGAATGAATTCCAATATATATGATAACTTTTGTTAATGCACACGTAAGAATTATAAAGTGGTGCTAAAAAGCGCATTTATCGGATGCATTTCTGCAGGTAACACCTGCCGACATTAATCGGGAGAAAATATCTGGTAATTACTTGAGCCTGCGACTTTTAGTACGAAAAGTACCAAAATACATAAGCTGTTCCCCAAATACTTGCTATAGGCAGATAATTATGGCATGGGATAAATGACAAATGCCTCAGTGTTATTTTTTATTGTGTGCGATAAATATTTCATGTCATAATAGCCAACTCGTAATCAGAGCTTAATCCAAATTTGAGGAAAATAGAAAAGGTAGCTTTCCACTAAAACACCGTTGCACACTGAATGCTAAAAACGAGTGCTCCTCTGTTTGGTTTTCCAATGAATATATTATATGATAATATTAAACTGTGACTGTGGACTGGCATGCAAGCGTCTGATAGAGCCCAGATGAAACGCACTGTAACTGCTGTAGCCCAGACAACTTCATCTGACAACTGAGACCTTGGCTAGAGGGCTTATTAATATTATAGGGGGCCAGGAGCTGCCTGTTAGTTCCAAGATTTGATCTGCATAAGCAATCCACAGGTTCTGTTATCTTGCATGATATTTCTTGGGAATTACATCCTCAGTACTCTGCCTCTCAGATATTTTGAAATTTTACTGAATCGTTTCTTCAGTCTGCACTTTCATCTGAAGGTTGCCTCCCTAATGGGGCTTTTTTGTGTGACATGTGCTTATAATCTCCTTTTTTAATATGCAGAATGTTCAAGGCTTGGAAGCACAACTTTGAACATTGTGCTTTTTAATGTGCTAGCTTTTGGTAACATTTTATGCTAAATACCTTTGCTGCAGATTCTTTTAAATGTGCTCAAAAGGAAACAGCGAGGAAACGTTTTCCTATTAAATCATTCTGATACTTAACTTCCAGTCTCTTTCCACCCTCTCCTCTGCATCTTTATTTTCTACCTTAATTTTGTTACGAAAAATTGAATCTATAATTAAGAATGATAGACAGCAAAACGTTTCCGATGTAAAATGCAAAAGTCCTTAAAATCACACTAAAACAAATCTTTCTAATAGATATCCAAACACACCTGAAATATTCCATCCATAACAGCAGATTATCTGTCTCTTACACCGCTGACATAGATGATTCTATTTGCAATGACAGCTTGCACATCTTATTGCTTGCTCAGACCTGCTTAACCCACACCACTCAACCTCTTCTGGGCATTCTCTTTCCATTAGGTCACCATATGGTGACCAGGCTGTATGAGCTTGTAGCATGTGAAATCATATGATTCATAACAACCCTTATAACTTATCAAATTATATAATTTGTCACTACACAGTACTTGTTTCCAGTCCAGGGAGGACCTGGCTTGGCAGTTCTGGCTGGACTATTCCCATAGGCAGCAGGGTCAAGACTGATTTGCATATGACTGGATCCAAACTGGGGTGGCATGGTGAGCAAAACAACAATGGATTAAACCTAGATCTGTGACTGGGTATGAGTGTTTAAAAAGGTTGAGCACTCTGTCCATCATCTTGTTGTGTTGCTATGTCAAGGTATGCCCAGACTAGGGTCCCTTGCTCACTGTGCCACTGGATCCAAGTTAGCCTGGCTGATGAGGGGTAATACCCCAAAACCGGTCCTAATATGCTTGTTTCTAGTCTAGGGAGGACCTGGCTTGGCGGTTCGGGGTTGATTGCTCCCATGGGAAGCAAGGTCAAGACTGATTTGCACATGGCTGGGTCCAAACTCGGGTGGCATGGTGAGCAAAATAACAATGGATTAAACCCACATCAGTGACTGGGGGTAAGTGTTTGAAAAGTTTCAACACTCCGTCCATCATCTTGTTGTGTTGCTTTTGAATTTGTAAAGGCAGACATTAGCAAATTATACAAAGGCCTGTTATCACTATATACCATGGTATACCACTAACTTACTGCAGTGTACCATGGCACAATATATAACTAGGGGGGAAAATTGGGATTATATTGTGTTACCATTCCATTACGCATAGTTTTGCAAGGGCAATGCAATACTTACGTATATTTACAAGACTACTCAAAGCCACCATACATTGCCATGCTTTGCTTGGTACATGTACAGAAACGCAATCCAGCTCAAATTGCTACCTTGCGTTACTCTACACATCGTAATCTACAGTCCAACAAAATTACCACTACATCTGTGCCCCACTACAATGTATGCCACTAAACTATACACCACTCAACTTTATGCTATTCCACTGTACGCCACTGCAGTGTACACCACTCCACTGTACAAGACTCTACTATACTCTATTCCATTCCATGCTACTCCACTGTGTGCTATTCTGCTATATGCCCCTCCACTACAACACTCCACTCTATGCTATTTCACTGTTTGGCACTCCAATGCACACTACTACACTGTACGCCGGTATACTGTACGCCATTTCATTCTACGCTATTTCCTTGGACGACACTCCACTCTGTGACAGTCCAATGTATGTTATTTCACTGTACCTTACTCCACTGGACGCCATTGCAGTATTTGTGAATCTACTGTACGCCTCTCCATTCTACACACTACACTGGACATCAGTCCAGTCTATGCCACTGCACTTTACCCAACTTCACTGTACACTGCTCGACTATACTCTATTCAAATATATGCCACTCCACTGTATGCGATGACACTCTGTGCTATTCCACTGTACGGCATTCCATTATACGCAACTCAAATGTACTCCAAACCATTCTTCGACACTCACTTCTATGCTCTTCCATTGGATACCTCTGTTTTGTATGCCACTCCACTGTATGGTATTTGAGTTTAACACATTGCACTGTATGCCACTTCAGTCTATGCTCCACATACCGCCACTTCACTGTACACTACTCCACTGTGCTCTAATTCACTGCATGCCATGCCACTGTATGCTCTTCCAGTGTCTGACACTTTACTCTACGACACTCCAGTGTACGCTATTTAACTTTCTACCAATCCACTCTTCTACAATCCACTGTATACTATTTTATTATAACTCAAAGACCACTATATGCTACTCCACTATACAGCACTCCACTTTTCGCCACTACAGTGTATGCCACTGCACTCTACACAGCTCGACTGTACGACAGTATGCACCCCTCGCTAGAACTGCACTCCATAAAACTATACTGCACTTTATAGCACTCTATGTGACTGTACTTAACTCTATCCACCTATACTCCACTGTCTAACTCTACAGTCCAATATATGCCAGTACTCTCCATTGTACAACACTCTATTCCTCTAAACAACACATTTAAATACTGTACAATACTGCTGTCCACTTTACATTATGAGATAACACTCCAATTGATAAGAGTTTACTCGACTCTACGTTACACAACTACACTATAATCCACTCCATGTCCCTCTACTCTATGACACACTAATACACTGTATTATAATTTACTCTACACCATGGGTACTCACAAAGATTTTCCCTGGGGCTAAAAAGTTTGGTCTTTGGTATGACAGGGGGCCATACTGATGGTCGGGGGGGATAAATTGGGTGTAGGGGAAGCAAAGAATGTACAACTAGAGGCTGAACTGAATTGCACAATGTGAAACCAAAAGACCTGGGATAAATCCCAGCTTCCCCACTTGACAAAACCGTGTGATCCTGGGCAAAAGTTTTATTCCAATTTCCCCCTTTTTCTTCATTATTACACATAAGAGGACCTCAAAATACATGACTTTAGGATGCGTGCTGTACAAAACCTGCTCCTGTGTTTGGATTTAATCACTAATGGCATTGTTCTCGGGGGGGGGGGGGGGGAAGCATGACCGTTTCTAAATTCATGTTTGAAAACTACCACTTTACTTAAAAAAAATACTTCTGAATGCTCTGCTAAAATCTGATTTACTAAGGTGAAACGGTTCTGCAGGTTAATGGAATACACTTTTTGAATTCTGAAGCTCCTATCATATTTTTATACGTTTCCTGTCTTTAAATATGCAGGTGTTTCTAAAGTTAAACGGTGCAGTACACCCGAGTTACTTCCTTTCTTTAACTGTATTTAACCTAAAAGCTTGCTGTTTATTCAACATTTTTTTAATGTTTGTGCTGAGTGGAGTCAAAATCAGCCCAGTGCTGCTGTTGCCCGGGGGCTGCATGTAAAGGTCAGGAGGACTGCATGGGCCCCCAGGGCTGTACCTTGAGTAACACTGCTCTACACTATTTTACAGAACTCCTCTGAACTCTACTTCACTTTGTGAGACTTTACCTCTCAGTACTCCACTGTCCAATGATCCACTCTACGCAGCTCCACTGTACAACACACTACTGTACTATATACAACTCCAATCTACAACACTTTTGTAGACTGTTTCCCACTCTACCCCACTACATTCTACCCCATCTCACTAAATCCACTATGCAATACTCCATTCTATGACACTTCACTGTACAACACTCCTTCATTTTACTGTACGAAACTCCAATGAATGATACCTTAATAAATAACACTCAATACTATGATTTGAAACACATTTCCATGAAAACATAAATACCATTAAAATTTAATTAAAAAAATAAAGGTTACAGATAAATTATAGTTAGGAAAACGTTATTTACTCTTTCCGTACAAACCATACTTAAACTACATAAACATTAGAAATTCGAAAGCTATAGTTATAACTTTATTTTACAATTTACACACTTTTTAAAGGATAAGACATTTTTGAAAGACTGGTCATTATTCGCGTGGCGCTGTACTTGATAATTAGTACAGCCAAACGAGTGTCCGACACTATCCTTTTGGAGATCCAAACACTGGAAGCAGAGATTAAATCTGTTATTTCAGTTACTCTTTTCAAAAAGAATAATGAGGAGTCTAATAAAAACAACAAAGAGTTCAAGGATTTAATCCTACTTCTAACATTGAGAAATTCAGAAAAGATCTGGCCCGATTTGCACTGGATAAGGTGTATCTGTATATCGGTGATAATTATACACCACCAGAGTTTCACAAAAGGGGCAAGCACTACAATTCCAATTATTCATCATCAGGAACGGACAAGCTGTCGAGCGACTCTCATTCTACCACTGCACAAGGTCAGTCAAACAGAGGTTGAGGACGCAAAAAAAGGTTCAATTACAGAGGCCATCCATTTGGCGCTCCACAACCACAATGGTGGCCGCCAGGACCATGGGGCTACGCGAATCCACCGTTTCCCCCTCAGACTATGCCATGTCAGTCTTATCCCCAGTTTCACAATAATCAGCCTGTTTTAGGGCAGGGCCGAGGATGTGCAAGAGGCAGACGGAGAGGCCAACAGGCTCAGGTACACTGGAGCCCTCCGGCATCTCCCCCAGGCACACGCAGCAAGACAAAGGCGGCCCAACCAGGCACGAGCAAGGATTAAGCCTGGTGGTTAATTTAAGTGAACGGGTTTTAACACCAGACGAAACAACAGTCCTCAATAGAGGACTAGGCTTTGTACCCTCTAATGGAGGTGATCCTTTTAAGACCCAATGCACACTTGCTCAGTTTTTCCGAAAGATTCAACTTGAATTCTTTTTCAAGGATAAAGACTCCACCAACGCGGGGATTGAGGCCCCTAGTATGGGTTCGAAAAAGCTATCGACTTTTAATCCCCCGAGTCATCTTGTCCCAGTACAAGTTTTGACGTTCGAGAAAACAGTTTTGAATGACGTTAACGCTCTTACCACATCCAGTAACCATTTTTATAACAACTTACCGGCAAACGAAAAGAAGGCGTTGCACTCACTAGCAACTGATTCTACCATTACCATCAAACCGGCTGACAAGGGTGGGGCCATGGTTGTGATGGACACCCTGTCATATCGAGCGGAGTGTCAACGCCAACTAAGCAATATTCATTTTTATCAATCTCTGAGAACTGACTCGACCCAGCGTTTAAGTCGTGCGATATCCAGTCTGGTGGTCGAAGCCATGCTGGAAGGTTGGATCACGGCTCGTGAGGCCAGCTACTTGGTGACACAGCATCCTGTAATGCCGCGTTTTTATGTACTCCCCAAGATACATAAAGCACAAAGACCACCGCCAGGCCGCCCTATCATCTCGGGCATTGGTTCTCTTTTGGAACCTTTATCTACTTTTGTGGACTTTTTCCTACGCCTGATGGTGAGCAAAAGGCCCACCTATCTGAAAGACACTGCGGATGTCCTGAGGTTAATAACTGAGATTGAGTTTAATATCGATACTGATCGTCTTGTCTCATTTGACGTTGAGTCATTGTATAATTGCATACCACAAGACGAGAATCTTGATGTCATCAGACTGTTGCTAGATGAGCGAGACCTGGACTCTATTACACCCGTCCAGTTCGTGTGCCAGACTCGCTATGAAAGAAAACTTTTTCAAATTCGAAGACACTATCTACCTGCAAACATCTGGAACATCAATGGGTAGTGTCTTCGCTCAGAGTCTGGCTAATCTCTATGTTCATGTATTTGAGCATGATCACGTACTGAAAACCACCAACCTCTACCGTGGCAACATCATTATCTAGAATAAATACATAGACGACGTTCTTTCTCCGTTTAACAGTCGAAGATAGCAAAAACAGTTTTCCATTCTTAGATCTAAGGATCTTTCCTATGGATAACTGTTTACAAAGCAAACTGTACAGGAAACCTATCGCACTGAATTATTTACTACTATATAGTAGTCACCATCCCAAATCACTTCGTGATAACCTGCCATATGGTCAATTTCTTTGAGTCAGATGTAATTGTTCCACCTCAGACAAATTTTCTGAACATGCAGGACTACTTTCCCAACAACTTAAGGAACGTAAATATCCTGACAGACTTGTACGTCACTCACTGAAACATGCCTCTAACAATAATCATGAGGCACTGCTAGAAATTCGAGAGCCTCAGCCCCCAACATCTAGACTTACATGCTTGAGTACATTTAGCTCATTATCAAATAAGATTAAAAAAACCATACGCAAACATTGGTGCATCCTTAATATTGATCATGCAAACATCCCTCTACCCATGTTCGCATTCAAGAGGAGTTCTAACTTAAGGGATAGTTTGGTTCACACTCGACACAGAAAACTTACCCCGACTCAGCCTTCACAAGAGACCCTATGAAATCTGCCGCCAGTGTAAGGGCACTTTCCTTGTGGGTCCTGTTCAGCCTGTCCTCAAACGAGACACTCCACTATGATTGATATTGGGACAGTGAGACTATTGTCCCAAATGTGACATACTAACTGTAACAGTGACAACCTTATTCATTTAATAACATGTCCGTGCCAACTTCGATACGTGGGGATGACCACACGAAAGATCAGACTCCGTATCTCTGAACACAAGAGCACAATTAGATGCTGCAAGCAGGCTACCAAGCATACCAATCACTTTCTAGCATACAAACATACAGCAGACGAGCTCCGCTGGACTGTGCTTGAGCAGCCATACATTCCTGCACACATAACAGATATATCTAAATTCCTTTTTATCAAGGAACAACAGTGGGTGTTCAAACTGCAATACGACAAGACAGGTCTTAATGATGAAATTCCTTGGACCCTACTTTAAATCACATTTTGGCATCTTCTGATTCTCTTTCTTATATCAGTCATCATGATAGTCAGTTTTCTACCAGTTACCTGGCTAGCTATTTGAATAAGCTATGGGATAGGGTTTCATTTACGCATTTCCCTTCTCTTGTCCATCATTCCTTTGCTGACCATCTAATTAAGACTTGCCTAGGACACGCTCTTTACGAGTGACAGTCATTTAAATGTAACCGTGGGGCGTTCCCATGTAGTGCTGTCTATGAGTGATGTTAGAATTATTTTTAAGCTAGCCTCATTGCCAGATACATCTTACTAATGGATATGCGAAATGCTGCGCATCTTGTTATGACTGTATTATTTTCTGTCTAAAGAGAGATTTAACATCTTCACTGAGACTTGTATTATCAGAAACATGGCCCTAATAGTAGCCGCGAACTCATAGACGGCGACGCATTATGAACTACGATTCCCATGAGCACGGGCGATTTTTTGTAGTTCTATTGTACACAGTGGTTTGAGGGCATGCTCTGCCTCCGTTCTGTACACCTCTAGGTTAAATGCGCTGTATCACATCATTACAGCATTATTACTGGTTGAAAGAGTGACTGAATTTCTTCATCTTACTCCTACATAAATATCTGAACTTTCTATATTATGGGCAGCACAATAGCCGTGAACTCACAGCCGACGTGTGTTATTGTACTACATTTCCCATGAGCCCGAGCTTTTTTGTAGTCATATTCAATGCAGCGGTCGGAGGACGTTTTTCTGCCTTCAAGCTGTAAACATATTTACGTGGTCCGTTTCAAGGTTAGTTTCTTCCTTGTAAATTGCTCTCAGTAGAACATTTTACATACTTGCCATATCGCGGTGCCTCTTTACACTGTAAACCACTTTACAAAATACTTCATTTCCCAGCCTTGCGGGGCATTCCAGTCGTGTCACTCGAACGCGCCATTATTTGCAGGTCAGCCTTATTACCCAATCAAGAGACGTATAAATAAGACCACCTTCCAGATCGGTTTTACCTCCGACCACGGCTTAGTTAAGCCCGGGTTACTAATGGATAGGTAAGCCACTCACACTATCTGCTTTCTCCTTGCGCTTTGGCCAGTTATACCTTGTGTAGCTAATTAACTAATAGTCTCTCCAGCATTTCCGTCCTTTTTGTGAGAAGGCACAAACTTATCATCCCCTTTGCAATTAAATTAACTTTTTATAAACTAACAGCTAAGCTGTATAGCCACTCTACAGGCTGAAGTGTTATACAGATCCCTGCATTTTTTTCACTTAGGGTTCTCTTTGACTATATACAAGTGAACTGGACACCTAGGTGTGTGTAACTCCTTGGTAGCTGGACCCCTTATGGTTTGACCGATTGTAGGAGAGTAGGATCTGCACTTATGTTGCCCTTACTTTTTTCCTGATGTTTACAATGGTTTCTGGCTATAGTCTGGCTGGGTCCCTGCTAATCAGGGCCCCAGCCTCTCTGGTCTCTCTAAACAACTTGGAGTGCATATTAGATGCACTAGTGATTGGATAATGTGGTACCTTATGTGCCCCTAGTATATGGTACCTTAGGTACCAAGGGAATAGGTAATTCACAGGCCTACCAGAAGCTGAAGCATGTATTATGCCACCCCTGGGAAGCAGACTAAATCTGACAACACAGGCCTGCTACTGCAGCCTGGGTGAGGTAGTGTTAGCACTCCTCACAGAGGTATAGGCTCCCTATATCTCACCTTACACACACATATAAGCCTATCAGT
This sequence comes from Triturus cristatus, assembly GCF_964204655.1. Lineage (NCBI taxonomy): Eukaryota > Metazoa > Chordata > Amphibia > Caudata > Salamandridae > Triturus > Triturus cristatus. The sequence continues at coordinate 487,444,003 of NC_140591.1, forward strand.
CACCCCTAAGGCAGGCCCTATCATTCCTGAGGGCAGGGTGCTTGGTTTACATGTGAGGGGGTGCCTCTGCCTGAGCGGGCCCCTCTGCAGGCCTCAGAGTCTATTCTCTGTGGCTGTTTGTGGATTCGGTCAAACCATATACTCTTAAGTGCATTATAACCTAGCGGTAAATGATAACTTTGGGATGGCTGCATCAAAACATGTTGTGTTTGGTGTCAAACGCCTTGGAATCATACCCCCACACCAGTAACTGGTGTGGGAGTATGATCCCACCCTTCTAGAGGGGAAGACATGTACCTACTGTGGAAACACGGTAGAAATCTGAAAGAGCCTGGCATCACAAAATGGATGCCACCAGCACAGACACTGGGCTGCACTCCTGCTGCTGACTGAAACTCGCAGTGGAGGCGGCCCAACAATAGGCATCCTGTCACAGGGAGGTGTCACCACCTTCCAGACAGGATTTAGTGTATTGGGGCTGGGTGGGTGCACTCCTAGAGTGCTTTGAAGTCCTGCACTGGGGGAGCAGTAGGCTCCTCTGTGCAAATGCTAGCTCAAACCGGTTCAGGGGCTACCAGCCCCTGCTCTGGCGTGAAACTGGACAAAGGGAAATGGGTGTAACCACCCACTCCCCTGACCCTCTCATAGGAGTGGTCATAGAGCTAGTCCCTCCCTTTCCTTTAGTATAAGATAGGGAAACCTTGCCATTGCAAACTAGATATCCCTGGACGATGCTCTACAAGAAGAATCCTGGACCTTCGACGTTCCACTACCTTTGGAAGACTGAAGAATCTCCCTTGGAGTCAAGGAGTGACTCTCCTGCTTGGCAGGCACCAAAACTTTGAATCAACAGTCGCAAACTTTCCAGCTCCTGCCGGAGTCCGAAGTCCCTGCAGCCCCAGAAGTGGATTTACTGACTTCGCGATGGCCATTGTGAGTCCCCAGCCAAACTGAGGTGAGTGGACCCCACGAGTGACGAGGAACAGCAATACCCGGGTACCATGCACTATTGTCAAGTGCAACCCCTTCACGACATTCTATGAACTAGTGCATTGGACCACATATGGTCCAATCCTTCAGCAGGATTTCCACAGAAAATCAGAGGCCTAGCTCGTCCCGAGTGACCGTGGGCTCCTGTGAAGTGAATCCTCTCAAGGCATCTTTGCAATCCCTTGCCAGTTGGCTTGTGGGTCCCATGAAGACTTTTTCATCAAACCAAAGGGCCCCCTAGTTTCTCCAGGCCTGCCCTGACTTACCCTTGCTGGGTGAGTCCCTCAGACCTTGCTGGTCTGCACCGCTGACTTTCTTCACTTTCCACGAGACTTGCTGTTGCCAAGGCTTGTTGGCTCCAATCAGGTTGCCGACACCTAAGTAAGCTGCAGACTTTGTGGGATACTCCGAATCCAGCTCCTGGTCATTGTCGACGCCTCCTGGACCTCATGGCTGAAGAGTCAAGATACCTGTGATCACCTGAAATCACACGACATCTGTGGGCATCCAGCTTCCTGGCTCCGGGTCACTGGCAAGTGACTTTGAACACTGTCTCCACTGCTTTCAGGTCTTCTTTCTTCAGAATCCAGCCTTAGATTCCACCGGACACTTCTCCAGTCTTCACAAGCAGCAAGTCTTCTTTGGCTCCCATTGAAAACGACGCCGTGACCCGACACCAAAAGTCACCTATGCACCCGCCTTCCCTGGGTGAGTTAACTCGTGCACTCCGGTGCTCCTGTGTGTGTTGGCCCTCAAACTACTTACCCTGTAAGTGACTTGCTTGTAGACTCTCCCGAAGTACCCTAAAACTTTAAAATTCCAACCGCGACTTGCTCTATTGAAGTCTATTGGGATCCGCGGCTGTGTTCTCACACTGCATGCGTCTCCCGTGGGGCCTTTACTTACCTGCCTTAGGTGGATTAGTGAGGCCCCAGCTGAGGTAATTCAGTTTTCGTATTTAGCCACCATTTTGTGTCTTTCCGCCATTTTGTGTTGCCCTCACTCAGGCAGCAAGGTGAACAAGGTGTTGTTTTCCCTCATCCTACTGCAATGTGTCAAATAACCTCCTGCATCTGTTTATAGCTGGTGTCAGGGTCTGGCCGACTCCACTAATCCTCGTCTGGTTTGACTGATCCCTGTCTCGACTATCTGTTGGTTTGCACCATTCTTTCCTGACTTTATCTTATACTCTGGCCTTCGCTATTCTTTACTCGTATTCTCTCATTTCAGAACTGTCCTCCGGGGCATACAAATGTGTCCTGCCACTTGCAAGTCGAATTATAAACACTACCACTGATTAACTTGTGGGGAAGGGTGACAAACACAGTTGAAAGGGAGGCTTATTTGAGTTACTTAATATCTTGTTTTCACATTCTTCTCATTGGTTAACCCTGTATGCATTGGGAGTGTACTTTGTGAATATGTGTGTTATAAAAGATTGTGCGCCACGAAGTAAAGTGACAGTCTCCTAAGAACATACCGACAGTACTTCTGGGACAACTGTACTTAGCTGCAGCTAATAAACCAAACCTTCTACGCCTAACGGAGTGTCCCGTGTCTCTGTTAGACAAAGCAGGTGAACTCAGGAGATTAAGGCGTACCCTGCGCCGCCAGACCCATAAGGTCTAGGTTCTTCAATTTGGTGCCCAATGTGGGGCGGCTTCAGAGGTAGCAGTTCTGCCTGAGGATCGTGAGGGGCCCCGCAAGAACATTCTGGAGGAATCGCGAACCACGTCAAGCGACCCCTGTATATCGAAGTGGTCCGAAGGTCTTTTTCAGCGTGGTTTCTCCGGTCTGACGGCTGATGACGACTGCTGCCCTGACTGCCACCCTGCTTTGGTCCCTTTGATGATGTTTGGTATCGCGAGACATTAGACGGGCCTCTGTTGGCGTAAGAATACACTTAGTTAAGTATTGGTGGGTAGCTCCCACTATTTTGATTTGGGTCTTTGATTCGGCTATTGTAAAAGCCGAAGCCGAGGGGTGAGTACGCTTGTGCTGTATTATTTTGATTTAACCCCTTGATGTTTGTGAACAGTCCAGTGAAATAACGATGCCTGGTCTGAGTAAGTTCAGGAAGTTCTGTTGCCTTGGTTGTAATAGGGATTCCCGGCTGGAGGACTCTTGTCCGATTCCTCCGGTTGGAACTCCCACCTTTGAGCTTTATTAAAAACATGGTGTCGGCCCCATTGCCTTTATTAAGGCATGAATCCGATACACGAAGAACAATGGCGTTCTACAGTGGCCACTAAATGGTAGTTTTGAGCCTGACATATTAGACAATTTGGAAGCGATATTGTTCAAAAGACAAGCCCGGACGGCAATGTTTGACTCTTTCCGCCTCTGGCGTAAGGAAGCCAAACAGAAAGAAATTAAGCAGGCAAAATGAGATAAGAAAGCACAAAATATGACGATTATAAAGGCTGCACAGCAGTTTAAAGATAATGAGATTGATAATGCCATTGAAATTTCAGAGAGACAGCATCGTATGGCAATAGATAGATGCTATCCGGTGTTGCCTAATTCCCCTTCTGATAAAAGTAAGGATCTGGAGGAAGACCCTTTGATGTCTCACCTATTGAGATTGCCTCTGCCCTACGTACAAGGTGCTAATGCACCCCCGTTGTTACAACCTGTTCAGTTACCTGTTGTCCCCCCACCTGTTCCGGTTCTTCCACATTTGCCCCTTCCGGTATTGCCACTCCCACCTCTAGTGCCACCGATTCCTTTGTCTCCATCTCCTGAACCTCAATCTTCTTTGCCTTCGGCTCCCCTTATAACTGCCAGTTCCTCTCCTGGTTCGCCTAATACCTTGTCCCCTGTCCTTATGTCTAATTCTCTTACTGTGCGCAGACGATCAACAGATACTGTCTCTGGCTTTTTGTCCCCTTTCTTTGGGACTCTGAACATGTCTCCGGCTTTCTCTCGAAGACAGTCTCGTAGTCAACTTCCAGGTTCCGGCGAACGGGTGGTATTGGACTCTCTCGCTCGCAAATGGATCGAGAAGGGTCACCAGTATAGTGTGAAAGATATCATGATCACCTTTCATCAGTGGGATGCGCCCATGCAGAGATATGTATTTAATGTTATGTGTGACACTCTTGCCAAAGGATGGGAGGATATAGATTTGGGTTTTCTTCCCCAGGGTCTGTTGGATGTTCAGGCTAATTTCGATAAAGGACTCATTGTGGGTTCTAAGGTTGAGGACGCCGTAAGGACACTTGTTACTTTTAGGTCGTTGTTTTCTTCACAAACTTTTCTTGATTCTGATCCTGCTGTTCGGCAGACATTGAAACATTACCCAATGAGAGAGGTTCCTCCGATATGGAGGGAAGAGGTTGCGCAAGCAGGTAATAATCCAACTATTCCCGCTCACTTCCAGCGTATATGGGTACATGTGCCCTGGAAGAGATCTGATGTTTTGGCCCTCAAACAATCTCTACCGGATCCCCGTAAAAACCCTGCTGGTTACTATAAAGAATTGTCCCAGACTGTTGATGCCTGTATTATGAATTTAGCCGATATTGACATGTTGATGGGAAATGTAGTCCCACAAGCGTTATGGGCTCGGATTCGTAAAGAGGATCACACTCAAGAATTGGGTGGTACATTAAATGCTATAACTGCCTCGGATAGAGCACAAGTGGGTGGTGCTAAGCCTGATGTTTTGATCACAGAACTCCCTGGTAGGATTATTACTTTAATGAAAACAATGATGCCCGCCTTACGAGTTAATTGGGATAAATTAGCTACGTGTAAACAGAAGAAAGATGAGAGTGTCTTAGATTTCTTCACTCGTTTTGAAGAGACGTTTATTGATCACAGCGGTCAGGATATGAATACGGAGGGTGGACAGCGATTATTTGTAGATACATTCATATTTAATTTGCTCCCTGAGTTGTCACACAAATTAAAAGACTCTGAAAGTTCATGAGCTGTTTCTTCTTCTGCTCAGATATTGGCTACTGCTCAATATTACGAAAACAGGGACAAAGAGGAAAAAACAAGCAAGAAAAAAAGACTAAATAATTAAAAACAAAGGTTCTTCTGCAACAAGCTTATCCTCCTCGCTCTGCTCAGCAGCAGTTTCAACAGCCTCCCCAGTTTCAGAGGGTGTTTCAAAAGCCTGAGCCCTATATTCCGCGGCCTTTGTTAGGTCCTAACCAATGCGCCTATTGTAGGGAGGAAGGTCATTTTAAGAATGGCTGCCCGGTTTTATTACAGCGTAATGGAGGACTATCTACTCCACGAGTTTGTGGTGGTTCCCAGTTAGCGCCCAGGGGTAGAGGTCGAGGTATGTCGCCCCAGACAGAGCACTCCCCTCCACCTCCACATTCTACGAACTACTTTGATCAGCAAAATACCCAATCTACACAGTATTACTATGATGATTACTATGTTGAAGGTGAGAATGACAGTCTTCACGCTAACTAGGACAGCCATAGACAAAGTGAGGGAGTTGTATCGATTCCAGTAGATCAGAATGGGCCTTATGTTATGTTATGTTATGTTATGTTATGTTATGTTATGTCATATTACCCCGTTTTTAATTTTTTCAGCTTAGAGCACCAATAAAGTTTATTTCGTAGCCCACTAGCTGATTATTTTAATTTTCCCACTCCACCACTACTTCACTCACACCACACATAGTCCAAAAAATTTTCAGTGCTCCTACGTAACACCGCAAGTCGCAGCACGCCTCAGTCCGTAGAGGACTGGGAGGACCCCTATGATGAAGCATGTCACCGTGGGGAAACCCTGGTGAGTGAGGGGACTATAGAAAGAGATAATACTTCCCTTTCAGATAAAGGTGTCTTTAAGGATCAAATTGTTTCCTACACCTTCTGTTTTTCCCAGTTAGGTTCCTGTCTATCTGACTTGTTCAGGATAGTCTTGTTTTGCTAAATATTCTTATATACCGGCCTCCTGGAGCATGCGCCAGTTTCTGTAATAATCTCCTGGAGACTGCTATTAACAAGGCCAGTCTCTCTTCAAACTTTTCGATTCTGGGTGATTTGAACGTGCATCTCGACGAAATGGATTCTCCCTTTTCTCAGGAACTTATTGAGGGGTTAGGAACATTCCAGCTCAAGCAAATCGTGCGTGGTCCCACCCATAAATTAGGACATCTTCTTGACCCTTTATTTACTAACCTTACAAATATTGTTTTTAGGGAAGCTATTTGTGTCCCATGGTCTGATCACTCCTTATTGTCATTTACCTGGAGCACCTGTGATTTGATGCAACCTTGCGTTAAAGCTAAAAAATCTGGCCGTATTTGGTCTAAACTACCCATTGAAAATTGGGTAACCACCCTTCTAACCTCTATTCCTCTTCCTCATCCGAATCCTACGGTGGCCAATGCTAATTTTAATAGTTGGCTAGAATCCTCACTGGACTCTGTTCTGCCTAAAAAGGAACATTTCCATCGAATTGGCCCCAATAAAAAGGCATGGTACTCCCAGGAGCTTAGACTGCTTAAGCAATCTTGTAAACGGTTGGAAAGGAAATGGAGGAAGGATTTCTCAGAGGCTGGTAAGAACAAGTACAAAGAAGCACTCAAGCTGTATAAGAGTGAAATAAAGAAGGCTCAAGCCTCCTATTACCATGGGAAAATTGCCTCGGCATCCAATTCCCCTAGGGAAATTTTTAAAATTATGAAATCTCTGCTTACCCTTCCAACTGGGCAGGTGCCGTTGCTCTGGAAACAAGCACGAGTTAAAGCACTTCTTAAAAAACCTAACTTAGATCCTGAAGACTGGGCCAATTATCGCCCAATCTCTTTGCTGTCTGGGATCGGTAAAATAGCTGAAAAACATGCAAATTCTATACTTGCAGGTTTCTTGGAGGAGAATAATCGCCTCCATCCTACTCAGACAGGCTTCAGGCACCATCAGGGCACGGAGACTGCCTTGCTCACGGTGGCCGAGGAGTCAAGAAAGATTTTGGACAATGGAGGCTGCGCTGCAATCATTTTATTAGATCTCAGCGCAGCCTTCGATACGGTGAATCATCAAATTATGGTCCAAAGACTTAGCGAAATAGGAGTAGCAGGGACTGCCCTTAAGTGGTTGCAATCTTTTTTGACTGATCGGTCATTTGCGGTTTTTGAGGAGAACCCTCTCTCTAATCAGATTCCTTTGCGCTGTGGGGTTCCCCAGGGCTCCTCGCCTAGCCCCACCATGTTTAACATCTACATGAGACCTCTTGCGGAGGTGGTGGCCCCCTGGGGAATCCACATGGTCATGTACGCCGATGATACCCAGTTGGTTGTCTCGCTTAGTCATCAAGATAGAGTCAAGCCGGCCTTGACTGCTTGTCTTGAGAAGGTCTCTCAGTGGATGGAGTTGTCTTTCCTCAAATTGAATGGGACCAAGACGGAAATTATGATCTTAGGCCATGCGCCTCCTGCAAATTTGGATGCGATGTGGCCCAGCTGTCTTGGCCCCTCCCCGGCCCCCAAGACTCAGATTAAAAGTCTGGGTATATGGTTTGACTGCAATCTAAATTTTACAGCCCAGGCGCGTAAAGTGGCTGCCAGCTGTTATGGCCTCCTTAGGATGCTGAGGAAGATTCTTCCCCTTCTCCCGTTCGAGGCAAGGCGTTTGCTGGTGCTGGACTACGCAAACGCAGTCTATCTGGGAGCGCCTTTAAGAACCATAAAGATTCTGCATATGGTCCAGAATTGTGCAGCTCGCCTTCTAATGAATATTCCGAAACGCAGTTCGGCCAGGTTGGCCATTAGGCAGCTGCATTGTCTCCCAATTCTGGAGAGAATTAGGTTCAAGGCTATGTGTATTATTCACAAGTCGCTCGGGGGTACTGGTCCTCCCATAATTCAGCCCATGGTGCAGTTATACTGTACCAATAGAGTCCTTAGATCCAGCAACAAACGACTTCTTGTTGTTCCTCTGACTAAATGGGCAAGGATGGGGGGGCGCCGGTTTCCTTACAATGCGGCAATGTTATGGAACCGGCTCCCACACCATATTCGTCTCGAACAGGATTATCTTGGATTTAGGAGGCAGTTGAAAACTTTTCTCTTCCCGTAAGTAGCAGTGAGTGATAAGATGTCACAGGAAGCGCTGGGATGCCCTCGGGTAGCCATGCGCTATACAAGTATGTATTCATTCATTCATTCATGTTAATGTCACTACAATGGGTGTTTCAGAGCCATTTCTTTTAGATACTGGTGCGATGAGAAGTTCTATTATTCACTCCAAACTCCCTGGGGCACCTTTGTCTGGCTTAACAAAGGTATCGGTAGGATTTTCTGGCGCCCCAGTTCATAGCCCGGTCTCTTGTCCTCTGCCTATTTCAGTTGGTTCTTATGATTTGGAAGCTCCGCTTCTTTTAATGACTGGTTGCAGCGAAAATCTGTTGGGTTTGGATTTATTGAAAAGACTGCATGCAACGATATATTGTTCTCCTTCTGGTGTACATCTCGTTTTGGGGCGAAAACTGACTTCTCCAATGTATTTGTCTAAAGATCAATTTCCACCTGAATTGCTCTCTCTCCCTGTGACACTTTGGGCTACGGGTCCAAATGATGTTGGTTGTCTTGAGATTCCATCAAAAAGAGGACACTGTTCCAGGGCAGTGTCCTCTTTTTGATGGAATGTAAATTTTGGGAGCATGGACACTGGACCATTAATTGGCTCTCTGGTCCCCCTTCTTCTGTTTTTGATAGGGTTGTCTTGAGATCCCACCCTATGTCGTTACCCTCAAGCCCAATGCTAAATTGCCACGCATCCCTCAATACAAAATTCCCAATGATGGTGAAAGAGCACTTTTTGCTATTATTTATGATTTGGTTCAGAAGGGTGTGGTTGAGAAGACGAGGGGAAATGTATGCAATAGTCCTGTTCTCCCAGTTCCTAAACGCACTGATCCTTCTCAGCCTCCTGTTTATCGTTTTGTTATTGATCTTCGGGAGGTTAATAAAATTGTTGTACCGCAGTTTCCTGTTGTTCCAGATATCACTGCCCTGTTGACTTTGATACCTGCCTCGGCAGCTTGGTTTTCCATTATCGATCTGAAACATGCTTTCTTCAGCATCCCCATTGCTGAAGAGAGTAGGGATATTTTTGGCTTGTCTTTAGGAGGCCGAAGTTTCCGGTTCAAGCGTGCACCCCAAGGTGATTGTGAAAGTCCCTCCATCTATAGCCAAGCTCTGAAGTGCCAGCTTGATGCTTTTCCTTTGCCGCCAGGTGCTACCCTTATTCAGTATGTGGATGATTTATTGATTGCTGCTGATTCAGAGGATATTTGCAAAAATGTGACTATTGCACTATTGCGTCACTTGTCTGACCTTCACCATAAGGTTTCACCTTCTAAATTACAATATGCCCGCCAAGAGGTTACCTATCTAGGTCATCTCTTGTCGAAGGAGGGAAGGCGACTGACCCCAGAACGTATTCAAGCAATTGCACAAATGTCTGTGCCATCCACACAAAGAGAAGTGCGTGCCTTTTTGGGCATTACCTCTTATTGTAGACAGTGGATTCCAAATTTTTCTTTGTTGGCTAAGCCTTTATTGGCACTCACTTTGAAAGACACACCCCAACCCCTTCCTTGGACTGACAAATGTCAGAAGAGTTTTTCTGATTTACGTGCTGCTCTGTGCTCTGCTCCTGTGTTGGGTACTCCGGATTACAGTAAGCCCTTCACGCTCTATGTCCATGAAAGAGAGGGTTGTGCGTTGTCAGTCTTAACACAACGATTTGGAGACAAGCAGCGGCCATGTGCCTACTTTTCAGCTACATTAGATCCAGTAGCCAAGGCATTGCCTAGTTGTCTTAAAGCTACAGCAGCAGCAGCAATTTCTATTCGTCAGTCTGCTGGAGTGGTGCTAGATAACACTCTTATTGTTATGGTACCACATGCAGTGGATACCTTGCTAAATAGGACGAAAACGCAGCATCTTACGAGTGCTCGCTTGTCTGGGTATGAGCTGACGCTCTTGGCTAGTCATGTCCACATCAAACGATGTAACACTTTAAATCCAGCCACATTGTTACCTCTTCTAGGTGACCGCTCAGCCCTCCACAGGGCTTAGTCGCCCCACTCACTGCTGCCGCTCCTGCCTGACTTTGCCGCCTCCTGCCTGCAGATTCCTTCGCTCGCTGCCCGCTGCTCCTGGGAATTTCCCGCTGCTCCTGGGAATTTCCCGCTGCCCGCTGCTTCTTGGAATTTCCCGCCACTGCCTCCATGCGGCCCCACCCCCCTGTGATTCCATTCGCCGCCCCGCTCCCGCCACCCAGCTGCTCCTCCCTCCCGGCTCCTTACTTATGATGCCCCCAGAGCGACCGCGCAGCGGACGCGTGCAGCGGGAGCGCCGATTGAGCGACGAGGGTGCGCCAAAGGTAAGCCCGCCTGCGCCCGTCCGTGCCTGGACCGTGCCCAGTGCCAGACCCCCTGGTCCTCGCCCTCGCCAGCACACCCTGCACATCTACGACGCCAAAACCCTCCACGCACTCAACGCCGGCCGAAACACCGCCTGCTACCGAGCCACCCCGAGACGCACCCACGGACCCTTCACCTGCCTGACCTGCCGCTTCACCGGCCTCCGACCCAACACCGCACCTGCTAAACCGAGCCCCAGCAACAAACACCTGATGTGCATCCTGCTCAACACCCGCTCCGTTCACAGGCATGCCGTCGAACTCTGGAACCTCCTCAACTCGACAGCACCAGACATCGCCTTCCTGACGGAAACCTGGATGAACGCCTCCTCAGCGCCCGACGTCGCCATCTCCGTCCCGGAAGGCTACAAAATCACCAGGAAGGACCACGTCAACCAGACAGGAGGAGGCATCGCCATTATCCACAAGCACACCATCCGCATCACGACCAACTCCGATGACACCTTCACCTCTGCCGAACACCTCCACTTCCAGATACACACCGACCCCAAGACCACGCTCAGAGGCACCCTCGTCTACAGACCACCGGGACCACGCACACAGTTCAGCGAAGACATCACAGACTTCGTCAGCCCGCACGCCATCAATTCCACCGACTACATCCTCCTGGGGGACCTCAACTTCCACCCGGAGGACAACAAGGACCGCAACACCACTGCTCTGCTGGACAACCTGGCCAACCTCGGACTCAAGCAACTGGTAACCACCCCCACCCACTACGCCGGCCATACGCTTGACCCAGTCTTCTCATCCAGCAAATACGTCACCTTCAGCCACTCCACCAATCTCCAGTGGACTGACCACAGCTGCGTCCACTTCAGCTTCAGTAAAACGACGACCCACCACCACCCTCAACAAGCCCCCCGCAGGAGCTGGAACAAGATCACCGGCGACCAGCTCACCACCTTCCTCAGCCAGAACCCCCACACCAGCTCAACGGACCCCAACGAAGCCGCCAACAACCTCACACAGTGGATCACCAACTGCGCAGACGCCCTCGCACCACTGAAGAAGAACCCCCCCAGCAGACGTGGCAGCAAGAAAGCCTCCTGGTTCACCGACGAGCTCATCACCTCCAAGAAGAACTGCCGCTCCCTGGAGAACACCTGGCGCACCAACCAGACCACAGACAACATGATGGCCCTCAAACACGCCACCCGCAAACACCACCAACTGATCCGCGCCACAAAGAAGACAGCCTTCAAGGAACGACTGGACAACAACACCCACAACAGCAAGGAACTCTTCAGCATCATCAAAGAGCTCTCCAACCCCGACGCCGGAAACAATGACATCACTCCCTCGCAAGACCTCTGCGACTCCCTCGCAGCCTTCTTCCACGACAAGATCGCCAACATTCACAACAGCTTCGGCCCACCAACCACGTACCCCACCACCGAACCGATGCCCCCCACCGCCACCCTCCACACCTGGACCCCAGTCAGCACCGAAGACACAACACGCACAATGAACACCATCCACTCCGGATCCCCTACGGACCCCTGCCCACACCACATCTTCAACACGGCCGACCACATCATCGCACCCCACCTCCGTGACATCATCAACGCCTCCTTCAACACCGCCACCTTCCCGGAGTGCTGGAAACACGCCGAGATCAGTGCCCTGCTGAAGAAACCAACTGCAGACCCCTCCGACCTCAAGAACTACCGCCCCATCTCGCTCCTCCCGTTTCCTGCCAAAGTCATCGAGAAGACCGTCAACAGACAGCTAGCCGCCTTCCTCGAGACCAACGGATCCCTCGACCACTCGCAATCCGGCTTCCGAGCCAACCACAGCACGGAGACCACCCTCATCGCAGCCACAGACGACATCAGATCCCTAATGGACAACGAGGAAACTGCGGCCCTCATCCTCCTGGACCTCTCCGCAGCGTTCGACACTGTCTGCCACCGCACCCTGGTACAGCGCCTGAACAACACCGGCATCCAGGAGAAGGCCCTGGAGTGGATCACCTCATTCCTCGCCGGAAGAACCCAGAGAGTCCGCCTCCCCCCGTTCCGGTCAGCGGCCACCGAAGTCATCTGCGGTGTTCCACAAGGGTCACCGCTCAGCCCCACCCTCTTCAACATCACATGAGCCCCCTCGCAACCATCGCACGTCAACACAACCTCAAGATCATCACCTACGCCGACGACACCCAGCTGATCCTCTCCCTCACCAGCGACCGGGACGCCGCCAGAGCCAGCCTACACAAAGGGATGAAAGACGTCGCCGAATGGATGAAGAACAGCCGCCTGAAACTGAACTCAGACAAGATGGAGGTCCTCATCCTGGGATCATCACCCTCCGCCTGGGACGACTCCTGGTAGCCCCACGCCCTGGGAGCCACCCCCAAGCCAACGGACCACGCACGCAACCTAGGCTTCATCCTGGACTCCTCCCTCTCGATGACCAGACAAGTCAACGCCGTCTCGTCTTCATGCTTCAACACCCTGCGCATGCTTCGAAAGATCTTCCGGTGGATCCCCACCGAGACCAGGAAGACGGTCACCCAGACCCTCGTCACCAGTCGGCTGGACTACGGGAACGCCCTCTACGCCGGCACCGCCGCCAAACTCCAGAAGAAATCACTACGGATCCAGAACGCCTCAGCACGACTCATCCTGGACATCCCCCGACACAGCCACATCTCCGGACACCTGAGAGACCTGCACTGGCTCCCCGTCAACAAAAGAATCACGTTCCGACTCCTCACCCACGTACACAAGGCCCTCCACGACCTGGGCCCCAAGTTCCTCAACAGCCGCCTGACCTTCCACAAGCCCACCCGCCAGCTCCGCTCCGCCAGCCTCGCTCTCGCCACCATCCCCCGCATCCGCAGAGCCACCGCCGGAGGAAGATCCGTCTCCTACCTGGCAGCCAAGACATGGAACTCCCTCCCCATCCACCTCCGGACAACGCAAGACCATCTCGCCTTCAGGAAGCAACTCAAGACCTGGCTGTTCGAGCAGTAGCGCTCCCCCACCCAGCGCCTTGAGACCCTCCGGGTGAGCAGTGCGCTATACAAATGCCTATGATTGATTGATTGATTCCAGAAGAGAAAGGTATTCAGGAACAACATGATTGTTTTCTCAGTACTGAGGAGGAGACAAAAGGTAGGATTGATTTGAAAGATACACCACTAATGGACCCGGATGGGATCCTATGGGTGGATGGTTCCTGTTTTAAACTCCCTAATGGTGAAACAACTTCAGCTTATGCTGTTACCACCTTGCATACAATCGTGGAGACAGCACGCATCAGACATAATTCAGCTCAGGCGGCTGTACTGATAGCTTTGACCAGAGTGTGTGTGTTATCCAAGGCGAAGAGAGTGAATGTATATACAACAGCCAGTGTAGTGCGCATAAGAGGATTACTGATGATGTTGGTCGCGGGAATGCTTTTGCGGATGAGGTAGCGAAAGAAACAGCCAGAGATGCAATGAGTCGCATGTATGTTGCGGGCCCTGCAAACTGGGTCAAGGAAACAGGAGTGTGTGAGGATACAATAGAAAGTGTGAGATCGATTCAAGGAGAGGCTACAGAGAAAGAGTTGAGTAATTGGAAAGAGAGTACAGGAATGTTAGACGCGATAGGATGTTGGATAGAATTGTCAGAACATCAGCGTTGGCTGTTACCAGATGCCTATGTACTGCCTGTAGTTGCTATGGCACATGGTCCAGCCCACATCAGTGCGAAAGGAATATGTAAGCGTCTGGCTCCAGTGTGGCTGAATGAAGGGATTCCAAAATTTGCAGATAATATAGTGAAGCATTGTATCGTTTGCTTGATGCATAATCCAGGAAAGGGAACCCCAACTCCAGCAGGTCATTTTGCTCCCCCCAACATATCCTTTTGAGGTGTTGCAAATTGATTATATTCACATGGAACGATGCAACAATCTCAAATATGTTTTGGTGGTGGTGTGTGTCTTCTCCAGATGGATTGAGGCCTACCCCCTGAAAGACAACACTTCTTTGTCCACTGCCAAAGTTCTTCTAAAAGAGTTCTTCCCTAGGTTTGGTTTGCCGCACATTGTCTGGAGTGACAATGGAAGTGAATTTGTGGGCCAAATTATGAAAAAGGTGTGTGCTGGTCTTGGTATCGTCCAGAAATTCCATGTGGCAAACCATCCCCAATCAGCGGGTTTGGTAGAGTGCTATAACGGCACTCTCAAACTTAAGCTTGCAAAGATACAGGCTAGCACGGGACTTGCCAGGCCCGATGCTTTACCTTTGGCTCTCCTATCCACTAGAACAGCTGTACATTCTCGTTTGGGACTCAGCCCATACGAGGTTGTTTTTGGGCGCCCGGCTAATGTTTGGGGAGACCCTCGCCCTAAAAAGTATTCTAACATACAGTATCCAATGCTGATTGATTACTTACATGACCTCACCACTAAATTACGTGTTCTCCACCAACAGGTTCGAGACGCTTTACCAGAGGCCTCCACAGACCCAGGTCATTCTATCCAACCGGGAGACTGGGTCTGTGTGAAAAATTTTCAGAGGACAAGGAATTTGGAACCTCGTTGGAAGGCGCCTCGACAGGCTCTTCTGGTAACACGTACAGCAGTGAAGGTCGAAGGGAAAGAGAAGTGGATCCATGGCGTGCACTGCAAAAAGGTGCCCTTGCCCTTGCCTTTTGACCAGTGGGTTCGTAAGGGTGTTGGTGATTTTGAAGGCGAAAGGGTCCCCCGGTTTGTACCTTTCAGTAGTGCACACCTAGATGGAACTCGGTCAGAGAAAGAAGATGACGACGTTTTACAAGAAGTCGTACCGCCACATCTCCGATTGAACACTACAGATCCACAGACACTATTTCAGGACCAAACTGTACTGAATAGAACTCGATATAATTTAAGGTCTAGACTGGTCAAGGACACCTGAGATTCTCATCTCTTTTCGTGCCATGTATCATCTGTCCAGGTTGCAGGGTCACGGTAGGAGTCTTGGTTTGTGACCTGTATAGTGGCTAGGCCCCCAGGACTTGCAGTGTCATAGGACGGCTAATAATCACAGCCAAGTGAATAAGGAATATTGCCGTGAGCAACTATTTTAGAGGATGGATGTCAGATTGGGAAAGAATAAGAAGAAGGAAGAGATGAGAAAGAAATATTGTAAATTAGTGTACAGTCAATGTGGCATAACATTGTGTGTTCTTATGTTTTCAAGTATCTTATTGGCTTGTATAGGTTGGATTGTTCATGCTATGCAGCACAAATCTGTCCCTACTTCTATTTCCTTGCCTTTTCATTCTACTATCTCCCCACATCAATTACATACACTTCCCCAACATGAACTAATCAGGAGAACAGAATATTTTAACAATTCATTTGTCCAGTTGTTGCATCAACACCAATTGGTAGTCAACACAACCGACTGTTGGGTGTGTGGACTTATGCCTCATACCACAGACAAAGGGATGCAATATTTAGCCCCTCCATTTTCTTATGAAGGTTCCGCTTGGGCCTATTTTGTGATGTTTTCAAATACATATCAGAACCGATTTAGACGTCCAGTTGGTTCATATGGTAGTGGGCAAGATTTTAGTCATAGTTCCCTGATAAAAGTAATAGGGGCTAGGGCTAGAATTGTGGAGAATAGTAGGGTTCCTGTTGATGAGAAACGGGCATACGATGGTTGGAACGTGAGTCGTTACACTACTAGCCTTACAGATAGAGTTAAACAGGAAAAATCTCCACCAATTTGGACTGTGCCTCATCGAGGTAACTTTTGTTTACAAATGAATGGCCAGACTACTGACACTGGGCAAGGAAAGAGTGTTTGTTCCCATACATACATTCACACATCTCAGAATTCACCACCGTTAGTGCCATCCCATGGCACGTATTTTGTCTGCCACGATAGAGCGTACACATGGCTACCGACTGATTTTTTCAGGAACATGCTATATAGCCTTTCTTCTCCCTCCTACATATACTGCTCCTTCGGGACATCACAGAAACAGAAATGGCAGAGAGATTATTGATTCTAAAGACACGGCAGGACAAGAGGGGGGTGATTTCCTTAAAGGATTTCTTCCTTTTTGGGGCCCAATGGCCAACAGTAGAAACATGAGACAATTGGTTCGTGTTGTTGAGACTACCATAGATGTCACTGTGGGAGCCTTGAGTAATCTCACAGCTGAACTTCAAGCGGATCGTCTCATGACGTTGCAGAACCGGATTGCTCTGGATGTTATTCTTGCGGATCATGGTGGAGTTTGTAAATTGATCGGATCTAGCTGTTGCATTTATATACCTGAGGACGCCCCTACGGTATACCAAGCCATCTCCAAATTACATGTGATCTCTGAATCGATTCATCAGGACGAAGGAGATTGGTCTTTATTTGAATGGTTTTGGGGAATACTGTCCAAATGGGGATGGAAGGTATTAACATTCCTTGGAGTGGTTTTGGCCATCATTTTTTCCTGTTGTCTCTGTATGCAGTGTGGCCCCGCCATCTGTGGTCTTTGTGCCACTATGTGTGTCCCAAGGCCTGTGCCACGGAAGATGGAGAGCATTAAAATGATGTTGCAGCAACAGCTTGATGACCTCATGGCCATTGACGTCGACTCAGATTAAAATGAGTCTGTGTGTCTTGCCTGAGTAATGGCAAAAGGAGGGTCTGAGGTAATTCAGTTTTCGTATTTAGCCACCATTTTGTGTCTTTCCGCCATTTTGTGTTGCCCTCACTCAGGCAGCACGGTGAATGAGGTGTTGTTTTCCCTCATCCTACTGCAACGTGTCAAATAACCTCCTGCATCTGTTTATAGCTGGTGTCAGGGTCTGGCCGACTCCACTAATCCTCGTCTGGTTTGACTGATCCCTGTCTCGACTATCTGTTGGTTCGCACCATTCTTTCCTGACTTTATCTTATCCTCTGGCCTTCGCTATTCTTTACTCGTATTCTCTCATTTCACAACTGTCCTCCGGGGCATACAAATCTGTCCTGCCACCTGCAAGTCGAATTATAAATACTACCACTGATTAACTTGTGGGGAAGGGTGACAAACACAGTTGGAAGGGAGGCTTATTTGAGTTACTTAATATCTTGTTTTCACATTCTTCTCATTGGTTAACCCTGTATGCATTGGGAGTGTACTTTGTGAATATGTGTGTTATAAAAGATTGTGCGCCACGAAGTAAAGTGACAGTCTCCTAAGAACATACCGAGTGTACTTCTGGGACAACTGTACTTAGCTGCAGCTAATAAACCAAACCTTCTACGCCTAACGGAGTGTCCCGTGTCTCTGTTCGACAAAGCAGGTGAACTCAGGAGATTAAGGCGTACCCTGCGCCGCCAGACCCATAAGGTCTAGGTTCTTCACAGCGCTTCTGACGACCATAGGCCTTCTCCCTTCTCAAGTGTGTTCTTCTTATACCTCTTTTTTAGTATATGGTTTGGTACGCCCCTAGGGCTCCAGCCATACAAGTGCTTAATTTGTTGTGAAACATTTATTTGTGCATATGTTCCTGACTTCTAATCTCATAAAGAGATTAGTAGAGTGTGTCTAGAAATAAATACATATATATTTTATATATATACCTGTGTGGTGTCCTTTCATTTGGTAATTCAAGAGATTATAAGGTAAAACAAGCTGCTTTACATTCCTCTGAGACTTAGCCTGAAGGCTGCTCTCCACAGCTACCACTAGGATAGCTTTCTTTAAAAGGTTGTCTTAAATCTATCTACCATAAGAGTCGAATTGGACTGGTGCAAGGTGGCCACTTTAACTAATGACCAGCATATGCCAGGCCAACTTCTCACACCGATTCCTATCGGTTATGCCCTAGTGTTCTACCTTTGTACCAACCGTCTTCTTATGTTTTCACTACAGCAGTATTTTGTATAGATTGATTTGTTGAAACTATTTTGTAAGTTACAATCAGACTTTTATATTCTTATGAGTCTGGTTTTTCTGTCAATTTTCTCTAGAGCGGTGCCTCATGTCCTGAGCAGTGGCCAGGTGAGGTGAGGTTCTTTACCCGCACCCTATGGGTAAGTCTTAAATTCTAGATTTATAGATGTTGTTACACACTAATTGTGATGGAGAGATACAGTATTTAGTACTCACTCTTAGTTACTACTCACCACAACAGTATCTATGTTTTCTGTATTTCTTTACACAGGTTAAACTACACCACGCTCCTTGAACTGAAACAAGTGGTGCGATAAGTTGTATCTGTTCCTTTTTTCAGTTATATTCACTTTTATATTTTTGTTATTACATATAAATGCAGTAGCTTATTCTTCTTCGGTCCTGAGGAAGGCTAGACACTCTTTAGGTCACAATAGCTGAAACATGTAGACTGACCCTCTAACTAGACAGTTGCAGTTAATTTTTTCCAAAACTGCCTTGGCACTGTTTTTAACCCTGACACTAAGGGATATATAATTTTAAAAAATTCTCTTGGTAGCCAGTTTTCATTCATTTTTTTCACTCTTTTCTTAGCACTTCGCCCATCACGTAATAATACATCTCAGCTCATCACCTTTTGGATTTTAGTATATCCTAGGAGATCTTTAAAACATCCCTGTGCTCCTCCCTCACAGTGAGGGGATTGCAGCCCTCGGCTGTACTAGGGGTTACAGCCGGGAGGAGATCCTAGATGATGAAGCATGTCACCTTGGTGAGTGATGGGACCCCGTCCCCTTATTAGGATTTCCCAGATGAGGGTTTCACTTAGGCGTGATTAGATAATGTTGATTGGTGGAGGATGCTGTTAGGCACCAAGTTACACTCTTAGACCTCAAGACAGTTGAGTCTTTTTCACAATTTACACACCACCTTCACATTACCATAAGTTGCCTACCTACATGCACGGTGTTACTTATTATAACTTACATTTTAGGTTAACACACCACCTTGAAGTTACGATAAATCATGTGGCTTTGTACACAGTGATTTCACCTCACTCGCCAGACTACACGAACTATAACTCACAACTCAACCATACAATGTGCTCTGAAAAAACATCTCAATTGAAATGTCATAAGTGTTGTTATTAAAGCTATGTTTCAGATGGTAGAAGTAATGTACTATGCAAGTGTATAACCAGTGCATTGAGATGGAGCAAGTTTTTAAAATGGTAATAAATAATTCTTAAACGTTGTTATTTTTCCCTATTTTGTACCAAAGGGAGATCCCCCACACCGGTGGCAGAGACCTCCCACTACAGGTGAACTAGCAGTAACTTTACACTCATAAATCCTGTTCTTGCATGCTCCACCCCTTGTTTTGAGTGAGTGAAGACAATGAAGTTGGCACCTTCTAGTACATTTATGTTCAGTTTTGGTGATAAGCAAAAAAAGGGTAAAGTTAGAAATGTACATGTGAGCAAATCTATTGTGCCCACTGTTTCCTCTAAGGTGCACACCTGGGGGGCAACAAAGGCTCTAAAGGCTCCTCCTGTTGTGCAGGGGGGAGCTCTAAAGGTGCTAAGTGGCCAAAGCATACCTGGAAAGAAAACAAAGAATAGTCACAGCACAATAGAAAAGCAAGCTTGCGTTCGTGTTTTAACACTCACAGGCCTTTCATCATGCAAGCCTATTATTTGGTTTTGCAACCTCATGCTAATTTAATCTCTGACCCAACAACCCTTCGCCTGACTTTTATTGAGGCTCTGTCATTATTCAGAAGAACTCATGACCCCAGCATACAAAGACAAACGTAAAGTTTTAGTTTTCAAGCTACCAGTATGTTCACAAATATCCTACACTCCTCAGAGCTGGGGGAGCCAATACTGTTCACATCTAATAATTGGGAGGGTGACATGAAATCTAAGACTATATAAGCATGCTTACATGCACATTTGTGTTGCTAGACTGTATCTAATGGCATGCATTTAACCCCTTCTACTCAATATTTTACCTTTTATAGACCACTTACTAGCACTGTGTCTACAATGAACAAGTAGTGAGATCATTTTTTAGTTAGCCCTGGGTGAAAAGCCAGAGACCAAAGGGCCACTCTCTGTTGCTGTTCGTGCAGAATACAATATGGTATCCACAGATGATGGTTTATGAGGGGACGTTTTTAAGGGCATGCAGAAGTGATACGTGTGACATCTGTGAGGCTCTGCCTTGTGCTTTTATATATTAGGAGCTAAAGTTAATATGAGGAATTTGCGGAAAAAGCCAGGTTGTCTATTAAGCTGCAGCACTTGTGTATGCACAATAATTGTTTGTGATCTAAATCACCACTAGAATTCTCTTCCTGTTATGTGTGCAATGATAGCCAGTAAAATATTTTGTATCCGTGTCCTTTACCTTCATTACCATGAAAGACGCTACATACAACACAAACACTTGTTAAGTATTGTATATTATGCTTCTTTCCCTCCTTCTCCTTACAACTGATTTTACATGGACTCTGTTTTACATAGTGTTATTCTTATTGAAGCTATGTCAGTATTTTATATCTATTCTCAATGTCTGTATGTAATGCTCTCCATCACCCTTTGAGTCTCCTATGTGCTATGTAAAACTACAAAGATACATTTAACCCATTCACTTTTTTGGACTAAAGGGGTTCTTATGACTATAACTAGTCAATATCATTTCACAATTTAAAAACTATATTTAGTTATTCTGGAAGGCAGGTTATGACTTTACTGTAGAGTTTTCAGTGATCTAGTGGTGCATTTCTATATGCATTGGACAGTGCCTGCATATGCTACTTTTATATGCTAATTTTCTAAGCACTGAAGAGGGAGCAAATAAGTAAGTGAAAATATGACTGATTTTGTCAGGGCTAGTAGGTTAGAGTTTGAAGAAGAATAAGTGAGTACCCTGTGACTCTACAAATAAATAACCAACAGGCACATAAAGGAATTTCTGAATCCAAGCATTAATATATTTGGGTGCATTGGCAAAATATTGGATTATTTCATAAGCCCCATCAACCCGTCGGCGATTCCTTAACATCCATAGATTGTAGCCAGTATATTGGTGTAATAATAATTCAAATATACCTTTAAGTATGTTTCTATGCACAATGAAATTGAGATGCTGCACCTAGATCACCCTGAGGTAGTGAGTTTTATTACATCTGAGATGTGCACACAACTCAGAAAAGAATGTACACAGACTCAGCGATGGCGCAATGAAAAAAATAATTAGAAGTAACATTGATTGTGTCCAGTTAAAATAAACGTGGAGATTGTGTCTCTACTATCTTCTGATCTTGTCCAAGGTAATATGAAGAAGCTGCAGAAACCTATGTTTTCTCTTGTTGATGCAACCCAGCGGATCATGGGCTAACTTAAAATGTAATAAACTACGCAATGGTTATGACATAGAGGAAAAAGCAGCTTTAGCTGGATGGTGTGAACTTACCACTGACATGATGTAGAAGGAGAGGAGCTTTCATGGTAGATGAAGGGTATCCCTGGGTTCTAGTACTCAGAACTATTTGAGACATCTGAAAACGGACCATGATTAAACCTGAACTGCACTGAAAATATATAAAACCTTAATCACAAACTGTATTTTAGAATATGTAAAGTATTACTCCAGTCGGACTTTTAACTTACTACAAAATGCAATTCAAACCTTTTTATAGATATCTCTGCCTCCACCTCTCTTATATTCTCTGTTGGCAGATCTCAACCTGGTATATATTTAATTATTTTTTAATTTCCCACATCACCACCCCTTCAATAAAAATTTTTGGGAAAAAGTGAAGTAGAGAATTTTTACCTCACTACACCTGAGCACAGTCACACCCTCTTTTTATCTTTATTTTTGGACGTTACTGATAAACCAGTTGGTCTTCCTCCAGGTGGAGGTCAGCATATATACTAACAAAAACCCAATGATGATGCTGTAACAATACACTTAGGCGGAGAATCAAGATATACCACCATCCCTACCTGTGTACGTATATGAGGGTTTTTTATGACGAAATCGACACACACAAGACCCGGGTTACACAGGACAAGTGGTCCATTCTCCCCCCTTTTTGATTTTTTGTACAAAGGCCATTGTGACATTATAAAGATCAAACAGAGAGTTAAGAAATTGTACTGGTGGCCAGGTATGGGCTTGTGTGTGAAAAGATTGGTGAAGAACTGTATGTGGTGTGCCAATTCTTACAAATCTTTAAGGACATTGAAGCCTAAGAAGTGTGAATGTATCATTCCTGAGAGACCGTGGCACACTGTAGCCAGTGATATTATGGGTTCCATTGGCACACCATCAAAATATATCATTGCCCTAGATTGATGTGTTCTCCCGATGGCTGATGATCAAAGTGGTAGAGAAATTAGACTTGGTTGAAGTGCTTACATTTATTGACAAGCCTTTTGTGGATGAAAGGTTAAAGGTTAACAGTCCAAATTATCAGTGAGAATGGTGTACAATGTAAGTCAAATTTGGCCAAGAATTATTTCGAGAAATTGGGAGTGAAGCATAGACATACTTCTCTTTATAATACCAGTGGGAATGGCATGTTGGAGGTTTTAGGGTGCTATACAAACGGCTGTAAAGAATGGTCAGGATTGGGATATTCAAGTGCGGAAGACTGTTTGGACATGTAGGACCACCATTGATGAAGCGTTGGATGTGTCTCCTTTTGATGAGATGAGAGGAAGGGGGACGAGAACTAAGTGCAATCCCGAGTGGTTATTTCAGGCTCCTGATTCAAAGGTGCCTATGTAAGAGGTGAGAAGAAGGATTATTTATAAGCATCAGAAGTATAAAGACATTCGATCACATGAGGGACTCAGGGAATGTGGAGATCTGTGAGGGTATGTGGGTAATAGTTACATAAAGATGGAATCAATTCTCTGAACCTTTGCAAGTATCTACAGTTTTACACAATGCTGTTCTTTTGAGCTGTGAAAAGTTATGGAACCGCAGAAGAATTGCTGTTCTTAAAGGGGACAGTAGTTTGTACAAAAAGAATTTCAGGATGGTGAGTGAAGAGTTATTACTTGATCCTGTTAGAGAGAGTCAGGATCCCGGTGTAAGTAATGAGAATTAAGATACTGGGAGCAGGGAGGCGGACAGAGGTAATGGCGATGTTGCAGCTTGGGTAACTTAAAAAGAAGCAGAGTTAATTGAAGCAGAGAGTGCTCCTGTTAATGTGAGTAATTCTGCTTTTGAAAACTGTTCTAATGGTAATTTTGATGATGTTTGGAAGGGAAAGGATGGTCGTAATGGAAGGGTACATGTCAGACCTAAGTGGATGTCCGATTTTGTGTGTGACATAGCTGGACACTGAGGGTACTTTTTTCTGTTCTTTAAGTGGGGAAGATGTATCATGTTTACTCTTGTCATGTTAACATTTACTGTTATTACCACTATATTTATAATGTTCCACTGCATTCTAATGGTGTTTACTTTTGTAGTGTTCTCCCTTTCCTTCAGTGTGCCGCTCCTAGAGTTCTAGTTCCTTGGTCTTGGAAGAGTGAGGGCAGCTGCTGGAGTGAAAGAACCAAGACAAGATGTTATCCTGTATGCTGTATATATTGATGTTTCAACCTAGAATGAATTATACTTGTTTACCTTGGATTACAACGTTACATTATATTGCATCCAGAGGCATTTGTTAAAAGTGACAGTTTTAAACATGAACTTAAAAATAGTTCCCCAGGCATCACCATACGCTTAGTAAGGAGCCTGGAGTCTTACGTGGAACGACATTATAGTCTATTTAAATCAGACACAAGTGAGATGCTGTATAGCACACACCCCGAATTCACCTATTTCAAAGTGCTCTCAAATGCAATAAGGGAAATAAGCACATATGGTGAAATACAATATTTGCCTTGGATCACATTGTTTGGTCAGGAGAGAGAGTTGTGAAATGGTTTTTGATTTTACATTGTACCATTCAGCCGCTAGGTGGGTGTTTATTTCCCTCGCCCGTTGTATATAAAAGGTTAAAGCTTTTTCTCCAAATTTGCACATTAAATTAGAGCATGGGTGGCAGGTAGATGCCACTTTAAAGGTCTGCTGGTTTTGGGCATGAGGGCCAAAGAGAACTGTCCCTAATTCGTGCTTTCAGTGACCTCTTCTATGACGCCGCAATATTTTTCTTTATTTTAATTTGCCGATCCGAGTTGGATCGCCAAATAAAATTCACGATGCATGTTGAGTCTAGTCAATGCAGTCTGGGAGGCGATGTTTACCGTCCGTGAGATTTCGGTGCTGACACACGACACGTTCCCTTCATTTTCAAAGGCTGATAGGCTAGTAGAGAAGAAAGAGCGCGAAAACACCTAACTATACAAAGACGGCCGTTGAAATTCAGTTCTGGGAGGTTTAAGATTTTACATCATCACCTTCAGCGGAGCGACCGTTGATGCCGGTAAGAGCCGTCTCTCGTCACTCCTGCCTGGGAGCGCAGACAGAGGGGGAGCGCGGAGGCCATCTGGCAGGAAGAGAGGGCAGGTTGGGACTGGGATTAAAAACGAGCCGCCGCCTGAAAGGTTTGGACTAGTTAATTTAAATACCTGTCAATCGACAGCAGTGAAGAGACGCATCAAGTTACTCACCGACATGAGCCTACAATATGCTTTGCGGGCGAGGAACATCCCAGCCGAAGATCAAATAAAATACTTTATTTTCTTTTAAGCCCTCGCCGAGATTTCACGATTTACATATCCCACTAATGACATTAAAAATTCATACACGTACAAAATCGTAAACAGTTGGATTTCTGCAATAAATATCAGACACATTACAATCAAAGGAAGAGTGGTGGTGATTACAATTTGTAAACGCTCCCTGGAGATGACACAAGTGAGCAGCCTTCTCCTCACAGGAGGAGGCCGATGGGGCGGAGGGGAGGGCGACGGGGGGGCTGCGGGACTTTTTCTGGAAAATGATGCTATCAGCTAGCAGGAAAACACGACACACTTGCATACATTATCCGTCTTGGTCAGCCCTTTCCGCAGTCGGATGCTTAGTGTGTGTGTGAGTGCATTTTTGAGGAGCACAAGGGTGTGTTTGCTTTTCAGGGTCTTGTATTGATGTATCTGCCGGTTTATGTGCTGGTGAAAGATGTTTATCACCAGCAGGGCACGCTTGATACTTCCTAACTCGTGTGCACACACCATCACCAGGAAGGGCAAGTGAAGGTCAATATGTGAGTGAAACCTCAGGTCCCATCCCAAAATGGTGTTCGCCAAACAATTACACAGAGCTGCTAAACGTCCACTAATAGGCCCAAAAAATATGGAGTTCGAACTATATCTTTAGGTATTATTGTGAAGTTGCAATCAATTCAAACATATCAACACTGGGAGGACGGTTCAATTATCTCAAATCATTGGCTAATTTTTGGATATTGAAGTGTAGCGACATATGTGCAACTAGGAGAGGGCAAACATCCCCATTCCCGAACAAAGTGGGCCTTTTTAGGAGGGACCTGGCAGTGGACGGTGCCTGTGTGCCTTCTGTGAGAATGAGAAGAAATACCAGTGAGTTAAAGGTGCACCGGTGTGAGTGCAAGAGTGCTTGGCCGATACGTGTGGCAAAGTTCATGGATGCTTTAGGACAATACACATCTGAAAGCAGACCTTACCTCACCAGATGGGCATCCCAGTTAGGAGGGCAAAGAAAACAGTGTCACCTTCAATAATGTCATCGTATTTTTTTTAAATTAAGGTAGAGTCAATTGAATGGTGCACATTTTGCCATTAATTAGGCGCTTCCAGATTCTAAATAACTTTTCAAGGATTTGTTTAGAACTTTTTGTGTTTCAAGTATTCTATGGCAGACCACAGTCTATTTTTCCTGAGAATCAGCACAAACAGTGGTGTAGTAATAATATTTTAAACTGGCTATCACCTTATGGTAGCACTTAACCAGGGCTGGAATGGCTCCACATGTCATAGGGCATACTTATAGTGGGGTTGAAGACAGTAGGCTGGTTTTAGTATTAGTTCTACTGAGAGATTTACAACCCATTCAAACCTAAAAGCAGCCCAGCACCACACAGTTTTCTTAGTTTTCTCATGCATACATATAGACGCATATGTGATTTGCTGGTGCAGTGAAGTAGTGATTATGAGTACAGTGCCAGCCCTGAGGTACTGGAATATATCAGTAGCCAAGTATTTATAAAAACAATCACACTTTTAGACAATGTTTTTGCCAAATTGTTCTTTATAACAAATTATTTCTCTACAGATTTATTTTCTGTATTTATTTAGAGTGCTTTGTGTGAGTCCAAATCCAAAAGCCAAGTGGTTTGTAAATGCATTTAGAATCCCAAGATGGTAATAGCAGAAGCCGGCATTGTATGCATTTTCTAGATTAGAACATTGGAATGTTGGGAGCTCCACTGAAGATAATGAAGTTGGTCAGGGCTAATTATAGCCCATATAAGCCATCTGCTCCAACACTCCAAAGTTTATTTTTCTGTTTCTCTCTTTTTAATTTAGAATGTCCGACCCTCAGTGGGAGGAATGTTCTAAAGCCTTACAACCCTTCTGCCTTGGACTGTCCCCGTTGTTAAAGGTCCTTTCCCTCATTCTAGGCCCCAGGCTGCTGCTCAAGCCTATGGGTCATAGCTCACTGCTGAGCCTTTAGGAACCATCAGCAGTGGGATATGACGCTGTGTTACTCGTTTATTTTGGTAGATTTAGCTTGGGGAAAAAATGTGTTTGTGTTTTTTTATTAGCGAAATGTTCTTTGAAGATAATAAGTGTACTATTGTATTACACTGTTTGGCTGTTTGCATTAGCAGGAATAGAACAAAACTTAACTATATATAGATACAACTCAACTAATTTTAGAAAAACACTTTTGTTGTTAAAAAACCCATTTTGTCTATGAAAAGGATATATTGTTAAAGCTGATCCCTTTCAGGTGCAAATAAAAATGGACATATTTGGAATAAAATATTTAAGTTTTGTTCATCTTTGATGAACAGATTGATCATGAAGAAATGAATAATTGTAAGGGCCAGTGGTTTCATATAAACTATAGATTTACCGCACTGTCCACATAAGGTGGTTCATAACTTTGATATTTCAACAAAAAATGTTCCCCGCTCGAACAAATCAAAATCATACTGCTAAAGAATGTGCTGTGTAGTGTAACATGATTTACCTTCTCTTGTGGGATACATTATATAATACCGTTGCATTATGCTTCATAATTCAAGTGGGCCTGATAATGGTAAACTCTCAGAGTGATTTGGGGGTTGTTTTTATGATGATGAAATGTTTTCCAAATTTTATGAGATCCTATCAAAATGAGTTTTCATGACCCTTCATTTTGGGCAATGAAAGCACTCAAATACATTAATGTGTAAAATCTTCAAAAAAGTAATTATGAGTTAAAAAACCTGCAACTGTCACAGGTTTCAGGTGCATTCTTGGGAAGGGTTTTGAATTCCCGAAATTCCAAATTCTGCACCCATTCTCTAGGCAGCTAACCTATGGGTGCACATTTACAAATTTGTTTGTGGATCGGATCAGAAGTTGCATTTGCCTTTTCACCTTGCAGGAGGCACAGAGTGAAAGCTATTGCGGCATACGTGTGGCTTCTGGGGTGGATGGTAAGGGGAGAATGAGGTATGAAAAAGCAGTGAGAACAAAGGCCACGTTTCAAGAACACAGAGTGCTTGGATTATTTGTTACATGAAGCCATTCCTTTTGAAAACCTTACCATTTCGTATTTATAATCCTCACATCCATTGACATTTGGTTGAAAGGGTGTTTCTTCCTGACTATTGGGACACCATATCCATAATAGTTCAGCTTAATCATAGGCATCCTCAATGAACTCCTTAAATCAGGCACCATCTCTGTGCTTGGCTCTTTATTGTTGACTAAACATGCTTTGTTGGATTTAGTCCAAACAGCTCTTTCGTTTAAATAAGTTTAACCACTAAAGTGATTAAAGTTTCTTAACGAGGGCAGAGCTCCTTTTGTCACTGGGGACTTTTTGTGCTTAAGCCTTAATAACTTGTTTTCACTGATGATAGCCATTCCATTTTTGTGGTCTTTTCCTCCTCATGTTGAGGACTGTAAAGGTATCTGTGATTAGTAATTTGCCCTGAAGGTGTCTAAGAAAATAGCTAACATATGGAAATACGTTGTTTGTTACTTGATTCTTTGAAAAATAATGTTGTGCAACAAACTGTGTTATTTTATTTTTCTAAAAATAGCAGCAACATTTCTCTACCACTGTTTTTGAATTTTTGCAAGCAGTGATGAGTGTATACTTGTTTTGCCATTGTCCACATGCTTGCAGTGTTTTGGGGAAATTAGTGCTGACCCCATGGCTGAACCCAGCTATATATTTATGAAAGGTAGACACAATTCTGAATTGAGACACCAACATTTCCATTTGTTAGATTGCTCGAGGTTTTCCAAATACATATACCATTACTTCTGTCAAACTATTTTAGTCATAACGACAGATAGCTTCTGTAGATTTTACAAAAGCATGCAATACCCACAGCCAACTACCAAGCCATGCATGGCTTACAATTATTTACCATTCCATTCTGATCATGTGTCATCTGAAAATTAAAAACAAAATCAATAGCAAATTGTTTTCAAACACAGCTATGGATCTGTAAATATGCTAAAGATCCGAGCTTAGGAATACTTATAATTTTATAACCTATAAACCAATGCTCTTGAGAGGCAGTTTTTGCAATTAGTGGGTTTCTCATGCATTCACTGAAAACAGGAAGCCAAAAATATTGTGAAATTTATAGGCAGTAGAACATTTCTAAGGTTCTGCAGTCCAACAACCCTTTCAATACTTGAGTACCCCACATGTGTTGTTGGGCCTATTGCACACGACAAGAAAGGTCCAAAACCATGATTGCAATCAACTAAGTCAGAGATGCTTGAGAATGACCCTTGCTATGGTGGATGAATGCATAATTTGTGTCAAGAGGTATCCAGGGAAAGGTACTATTATCAGACATTATTGAAAACTAGATATCCAGCATAACCAATCAATCAATCAATCAGCCGATTTGTAAAGCGCACTACTCACCCGTTAGGGTCTCAAGGCGCTGGGAGGAGGGGGGCAACCGCTATTGCTCGAACAGCCAGGTCTTGAGTTGCTTCCTGAAGGAGAGGTGGTCCTGGTTCGTCCATAGGTGGGTGGGGAGGGAGTTCCATGTCTTGGCTGCCAAGTAGGAGAAGGATCTTCCTCCGGCTGTGGCCTTGCGGACACGTGGGACGGTGGCGAAGGCGAGGCTGGCGGAGCGGAGTTGTCTGGTGGGTGTGTAGAATGTGAGGCGGCTGTTGAGGTATTTGGGTCCCATGTTGTGGAGAGCTTTGTGAGCGTGGGTGATGAGTCTGAACGTGATCCTCTTGCTGACGGGGAGCCAGTGCAGGTCTTTCAGATGGGCGGAGATGTGGCTGGGGCGGGGGATGTCCAGGATGAGTCGTGCAGAAGTGTTCTGTATGCGCTGGAGTCTCTTCTGGAGTTTGGCTGTGGTTCCCGCGTAGTGGGTGTTCCCGTAGTCCAGTCGGCTGGTGACGAGGGCCTGGGTGACCGTCTTCCTGGTTTCGATGGGGATCCACTGGAAGATCTTTTGGAGCATGCGCAGGGTGTTGAAACAGGATGATGAGACGGCATTGACTTGCTTGGTCATCGTGAGGGAAGAGTCTAGGATGAAATCCAGGCTGCGTGCATGGTCCGTTAGCTTGGGGGCGGTGCCCAGGGCAGGGGGCCACCAGGAGTCATCCCAGGCAGAGTGGGATGGTCCCAGGATGAGGACTTCCGTCTTGTCAGAGTTCAGTTTCAGACGGCTGAGCTTCATCCATTCCGCTACGTCTTTCATTCCTTCCTGGAGGTTGGCTCTGGCGGGGTCGTTGGTGAGGGAGAGGATCAGCTGGGTGTCGTCGGCGTAGGAGATGATGTTGAGGTTGTGTTGGCGTGCGATGGCTGCGAGGGGGCTCATGTAGATGTTGAAGAGGGTGGGGCTGAGTGAGGATCCTTGCGGGACGCCGCAGATGACTTCGGTGGCCGCGGAGCGGAATGGGGGGAGGCGGACTCTCTGGGTTCTTCCAGTGAGGAACGAGATGATCCACTCCAGGGCCGTTCCTTGGATTCCGGTGTTGCTGAGGCGATGTATCAGGGTGCGGTGGCATACAGTGTCGAAAGCTGCTGAAAGGTCCAGTAGGATGAGGGCGGCTGTTTTCCCGTTGTCAAGCAGGGCCCTGATGTCGTCGGTGGCTGCGATGAGGGCGGTCTCGGTGCTGTGGTTTGCTCGGAAGCCGGACTGCGAGGGGTCGAGGGATCCGTTAGTCTTGAGGAAGGCGGAGAGTTGTCTGTTGACGGTCTTCTCTATGACTTTGGCAGGAAAAGGGAGGAGCGAGATGGGGCGGAAGTTCTTGAGGTTGGTGGGGTCCGCGTTGGGTTTCTTCAGGAGGGCGCTGAGTTCGACGTGTTTCCAGCTCTCCGGGAAGGTGGCGGATGCGAAGGAGCTGTTGATTATGTCCCGGAGTTGGGGTGCGATGATGGAGTCGGCTTTGTTGAAGATGTGGTGTGGACAGGGGTCGTGGGGGAGCCAGAGTGGATGGTGTTCATTGTGCGGGGGTGTCTTCGGTGTTGACCGGGGTCCAGGTGCAGAGGGTGGTGGTGGGGGGAGCTGGCGCGGTGGTTGGGTGCGTGGTTTGTTTGTTGAAGCTGTTGTGTATGTCGGTGATCTTGCGGTGAAAGAACGAGGCGAGTGAGTCGCAGAGGTCTTGCGAGGGTGTGATGTCGTTGCTGCAGGTACTGGGGTCGGCGAGCTCTTTGACGATTCTGAAGAGTTCCTTGCTGTGGTGGGTGTTGTTGTCCAGACGTTCTTTGAATGCTGTCCTTTTGGTGGTGCGGATCAGTTGGTGGTGGTCGCGGGTGGCGTTTTTGAGGGCTGTCATGTTTTCTGTTGTCTGGTCGCGGTGCCAGGCTTTCTCGAGGGAGCGGCAGGTTTTCTTGGAGCTTTTGAGGTCGTCGGTGAACCACGAGGTTTTCTTGCTGCTTGATCT
Organism: Triturus cristatus; assembly: GCF_964204655.1. Classification (NCBI taxonomy): domain Eukaryota; kingdom Metazoa; phylum Chordata; class Amphibia; order Caudata; family Salamandridae; genus Triturus; species Triturus cristatus. The sequence goes on from NC_140591.1 coordinate 487,475,388, forward strand.
GCTGGAAGGGTTCTTCAGTTGTGCGAGGTCATTGGCGCAGTTGGTGAGCCACTGTGTGAGGTTACGTGCTGCTTCGTTGGGGTCCGTCGTGTTGGTGCGAGGGTTCTGGCTGAGGGGCTGAGAGAGGTGGTGAGCTGGTTGGTGGTGATCTTGCTCCAGCCTCTGCGGGGTGCCTGTTGCGGTTGCTGGTGGGTCGTGGTTCTCCTGTAGCTGAAGTGAGCTAACCCAGGATGATATGGCTTGTAAGGATCTGACCACTTTTCTGACACAGAATATCCTGTAAACCTCAAACGTTTGGTTAAAACAATTGCTGCAAGTACTAGAAGGCCTTTTGCATGGAGTAGGAAAAGTCCAAAATCCCAGCCATGTACAAGAAGTTGGAGTTGTTGGGAAAATGTACACATTTGTTATGATGGATTGCTACGGCACATAACTACTTAGATACTACTTCCCTTGCGCACAAAATACTTTATTTGGATAACAGAAATACTTATAACTAGCAATTGGTCTATGTGGATAGCTAAGGGAAGCCCACTGAGAAACTACTGGGAGCAATAATATATTCAAATGTGTACAAAAAGGATCTGGTCAGAAGAATTTTGTTTGTAGACCGACACGCAATGCACCAGTTTCACAGAACTTTCCGAAGACAATTTACACACATGGGGCTCCACTAGAAAAACTATGTAAGCAACCAAGAATGAGATTCCATACTTGGTAGTCTAGTACAGGAAACAGTATACCAGGAGATAGCCTTGCCAGAACAGTCAGCATGAAGATGAGATCTGCCCCTCAAACTCTTAACACCACTGGCCTTGTAGAAGTAAGAGCAACTAGAGAAATAGAGCTGGATATGCATATTACCTCCATCTCTAACTGCAACCAACTCTGGGGCATATCAGCAAGGGCTGGTGATAATTATCGCTCAGCACTCTTAGCGTCAGGATAATTATCGCCGGCCAACTCTGAATTTTATCGTGGAGATAGCGTGCTATTAGCAACGCTTATCTCCAAAGCGATAAAATTCAGAGCGCAAGCTGCCAAATGTGCGATTATCGCTGGAAATCCAGCGATAATCACACAACTTTTGGCAATAGCTTGCTGATAGGGCCTCACATACTTCTTAGCCATAATATCCACCTTCCATAGGATATCATCGCTAAGTCAGTTTCAAAGCAAGCGTAAGGAAAGTAGCGATAACAGGTTATCGCTACTTTTCTTGTCGCTAGGCTGCTTTGCGTGAGGCTTGATAATAGAAGAAATGTCGCTTAGCGACATTTCTCCCGTTATCCTGGGGAACAACGCCCACTTTGCATCTCATTAGAGATGCAAAGATTGGCGTTAAGGGAAATGGCGATAAGGCAAGGTTTCACGTGATGGAGTGACCTTGCTGATAAGGCGATAAGACTATTGCCGCTTTTCATCCGACGCCAAAGCGGCGATAATCTTTTATCGCCAGCTTGCTGATATGCCCCTCTCTTCTTCTGCTCCACAGTTAATAAAACTATCAAGGAGTAACAAATCACACATGCTTGCTGAGGTGAAAGAGACGTCAACTTATTCTCAAGAATTCTGTTTGGCCAAGTATCAATTGAACCTACTACAATTAATGTCAATCTATCAACAGGCCCAATTTTTGTCAATGGTCACACCAGACACTCACACGTTTCTGCCATTCTTCCTTCCCTCTCTCTCTCATGCACACACAATAAGTAGAAATACTCTCTCTCCTTTTAAACAAAAAGGGTGTCCAGATTAAAAAGACACAATGACACCATACTAATGACAGAAGACAAATCCTGATAACATAAGATAACATGACAGGAAGTGACATAACATGACATAACATAATGTATCGTAACATAACGTACTGTAAAATACCATAACACAACGGAACATTGAACATGCATCAGGATTGTACCAGTTCCTCGATTGTCTTGATCCTTGATTTGGTATTGCTGTATGGTATAATACCTTACAGGATTGAATTTTAGGACATTTAGGGCCTCATGTAGGTAGCGAAATACCGGTCGGTAACGGCCGATTTTCGGTAAATATGCCGTTACCGACCGGTATACAGACAAGTGAGATGTAGGAGTCCAAAAACCACTTTTCGGTAAATATGAGGCGGTAAATACCGATTCATAGTTACCGAATTCTAAAATACCGATTCATATTTACCGAATACAGAATTAACGATTCGGTAAACATGAAGTGGTAAATATGAAGTGGTAAAATTTTAAAATGACATGTAGGAGCAGTCGGTAATTAAGAAATCCATTAAAATCGGTAATTAAGAGTCGGTAATTAACACGGATTAAAAGCAGGTGGTAACCATCAACAATGGATAAAAGCAAACCCAAAATGCAACAGCGTGGACAACATGGCCGCTATGTACGTCATTGCAAGGCGCCTACGTCTACAGGCAGCAGGACTGAGGGTGTGGCGACGGGAGGAACAAATCTACAGACAGCGCATCACACTATTCCAGCTGACTGATGCAGAGATACATGAGAGGTACAGGCTAGACCCCGAAACCATCATGGACTTAATCAGGGACCTACACCCACTCCTGGACCAGCCAGTTAGAAGGGCGCACGCCATACCCCCACATGTGCAGGTGCTCTGCAGCCTACATCTGTTGGCATCCGGCAGTTATCAGGTGGTGATAGCTGCGGTGGGTGGGGTATCCCAGAGTTGCCTGTCACGTTTCTTCAGGAAGTTCCTGGATGCCATGATGCAGAGAATGCACCACTACATAAGCTTCCCGAACACACAGGCTGCACTGCAGAAAACAAAAACTGACTTTTATCACATGGCACAGTTCCCCCATGTCCTCGGCTGTATTGATGGTACCCACATCCCAATCTGTCCACCAGCTGATACAGAGCACATCTACAGGAACAGGAAGTCCACCCACTCCATCAACGTGCAGGTGATCTGTGATGCAGGGAACATCATCACAGATATTGTAGCGAAGTTTCCTGGGAGCACCCACGACTCTTACATCTTCCAGAATAGTGGGATATACACACGACTGAGTGCCGGAGAATTTGGAGAGGGATACCTGCTTGGTAAGTAACAGTGACGCCCCTTGCAACCTGCAAATCATAGTGTATAGAGGCATGTTACTGATGGTTCCCTTTTACTCATCTAGGCGACAGTGCATATGCATGCCGGTCATTCATCCTCACTCCCTACCTACACCCAGCAACCCAGAGTGAGAGACGATACAACGTGGCACACAAAACAACACGCAATGTGGTGGAGCGCACGTTTGGACTACTGAAGAGCAGGTTCCGCTGCCTGCACAAGAGCGGAGGCGCACGCCAGTACAAACCCATCACCTGCTGCAAGATTATTGCCACTTGTGCAATGCTGCACAACCTTGCCACGAAAAAAGGTACAGATGTGGAACTAACATATTTTGAGGACAACGAGGATGAGTCAGGCCAGCCAGAGGGCAACGCAGCTAGAGTGCCAACTGCAATCGATGGGAGAGAGAGACGGGCAGAGATCACATCCAACTATTTCTGAGTAAGTAAGGGGACACAGCGAGTTGTGAGAAGTCATGACGTAGTTTTAATGTGGCACCACGCCATGAACACATGAACAGGCCAATCTGGCAATATACCATCTATACAAGTAGTATGTCCAGGGTTACGTCACCCAATGGGAAGTGGCTAGGCAGGGCGACATCAATGTTTGCGCATACGCGCTGCAGTGGTGGATTGCACGGCCTGTGCATCCTCACTAGAGCCAACCCCAAGCCGCCTGCTGCTCCTGCGTGTTTCTGGGACGGGGGGTGTGATGCTGCTGGTGGTGTCGATGCTCTCCGCAGCATCCCCTGCAGCAGTTGTCGACGCCTGACTCGTCAATTGCACCCCTAGTGCACTTGTCACCTGCACCATCCCCCGAGACAGGTCGCTGCAGCACTGTGTTAGGCCCTCCTGCATCGTCACAGAGCGCCGGCACAGTAGGGAAGTGGCAGTTGCCAGACGGTTGAGTGCCCTGCTGGTAGTGTCCCTTCTCTGGCGTTCCCGGCGCCGTGCTTCGATGTCAGCATCCAATTTGCTGCACAACTGCTGGATAGACTGGGACATGTCCCGAATGCCCGCAGCCATGCCGCCAATGTTTGTGTCCATGTTGACTAAGCTTGTCTTCATCACCCGCATGTGCCTCTGGACTGACATGACTGCCTTTGATTGCAGGCGCTGTTGCTTTAACATTTGGCCCTCGAGCCCCAAGAAGACACCATGGCCGTCAGTGGGTGCTGGTGGACTCTGGACACGCGACCTGCGGCGCCCTCTTGATTCCGTCTGTGCTGCCTCTGAGGTGTGGGGCACAGTGGCATGGCTCCCTTCCTGGGGCCCGGTGCGGTCTTCTGGGCCCATGCTGTCGTCTGACGAGGTGTCTAAGGCTCGTAGCCTGGCTGCTGGACGCCTCCTCTGTCTCACGCCTGCAAGCGGAGATGTGGCCGGTGAATCGAACATGAGTGGCGAGGCTGGCTCTGGTGGTGGTGATGCTGGCTCTCGGTGAGGTGATGCTGGCTCTCGGTGAGGTGATGCTGGCTCTGTGTGCGGCGAGGCTGGCTGTGTTGGTGGTGCGGCTGCCAGTGGGCCTGCTCCCCGGTCTGTACTTGTGCTGGCTGGAGGTGATTTATGTGGCCGGTGTGCCGTCTCTCCTGCAGCATGCCCTGTCCTGCATGATGTCACATCTGTGGACAGAAAAACAACATTGGCTCAGTGTCCCCGAAGGGCTGCATTGCAAGCGGCACAATAAATCATTTCACGTTCCAATATGTCCCCTGTCTCCTTGTGCCTCGAGTGCGTGACATGCCTTGTTGCCCTGTAACATTTACGTCATGGTTAGTGTTGCCCTGACTACATCTCCCGAAATGCATTGCCTGTCTGCACTGACACGTGTGGACTGCAGTGTGATTCTCGTTTCACATTTGGGGGATGTGGGATGGGGTAGGGGGGCATACAGTGCTGTGCTTTCGTCTTACCTTGGTGTGTTGCGGCTCTGGCAGAGCTGTCGGCGTCCCCAAGTCCCACAACGCTCTCTTGCTCGATTGTGGCCGCCACCAGCTCCTCCAGTTCGGTGAGGGCAGGTGCCCTGTTGGTTCCACCTCCGGTCTGGCTGGCCTCCTTCTGGATGTCGCCCATCTTCCTCTTGGTTACAATCCTGAGGTCATACCAGCGCTTTTTGAGGACCTCAATGTCCCTGTGGGTCACTCCCACAGCATTGACCTGCGCCTGGATGGTGTAATGGCAGGGTTTTTGGCTTTATTTAGCAGTGATAATAGATCATTATTCTTGCTCGCATCTAGTATAGGCATTCTTAGCCTGTGTTGGCCCTTTTAAGCCCTTTTTCCAGACCTAGAAGAGGATAGCTGCTTAATATGCCTTTATTCTTGACTTTAACCTGTCTATTGCCTATTGGCTTTGACATATTAGACATATTGGTATGGTTCATGTAGGTATTCTGACAGAGCTAAGGAGCATTTCACCCCTTTCAGGCCTACAGGCCTAGAGCTAGAGGGACTCCATCTTGATGAAGCTGAGAGGCTCTTCAGGGCAAAGGCAAAGTTTATAGTTAAGGCTGTTTGTCACTTGGAGAGAACCGGTCTGGGCCAGCCCTTATCGGTAGGCTGTATTATTCTCTGTGTAGAAGACACAACAAAAGGCTGGCCACCTGGGAAAGTGTCCTTGATGCGAGGTGATGCAGAGACCCGGTGGGCGGTGGGCTGATGGCTGGAACTTTCCATGGGGAAACAGCATTCTATATTTGTGAAGTGCAGAGGCGGAGTCAGTGAGTCAGTCAGAGGGCAGTCGAGGAGAGAGTCCAGCAGCAGAGAGAGGAGAGCGGTGGAGTGGAGTTGGCAGAGAGAGAGAGAGAGAGAGTTCAATCTGGAGAAGAGCTGAGTTGAATATTGAGCTGGAACTGAAGGAAGCAGTTGCTTATCAGGAGGAGGTGTGAATAGCTGGAGTCTGAAGTAATGCTTTTTAGAAGGGACGGAGGAGAGATCGTGGACTAACCTATGGGAGCAGATGGAGTTAATTGGACATTGGCGCAGAGACAAAGCGAATAAGATAGTAGAATGAACGGTGATCAGAGCGGCAGGAACCATTAAGAGTGAAGACGCAAGGTGGAGAGACAGTTCGTGTGGGGGAGAGGAGTCCAGAGACAGAGCGATCAGCGCAGAGGTGTACCCAAGAGTGCAGGAGAGAGAGAGAGCATGAGATGAGCCAAGGCACAGACGAGAGAGGAACCCAGATGACAGCTAGAGCAACACTTCATACTAACCAGGTGATGTCGTATTCATCACATTAGCTACACTTAATCTTTTCCCTTTCAGCGGAGTGTTCCTGTTATGTGTAATCCTTCTCTTTTAAGTAGTGTGTTCTACCTATAGCCTTTGTTAGATTTGTATTAATGTTTATATTACTGTAATAAATGACCCCCAGTTTATAACAAACTGGTGTGTAGCCCCTATTCTTATTCACTGAAGGTAAATGAAGCTCCTAGGTGAGCACTAGGCGCGTGAATGGATGAGTAATCCCAATCAGGTAAGTGGTGATCACATAAATAGGGAGTGAGTGGACCTTTGATGCCAAGAGCAGGTAATACACAATAATCTGGACCCACATTCAAAGTTATTATTGTAGTTTCATCCCGAGTAGACAGCTGAGATAATATCCCAATATATATATATATATATATGTATAGATGTTCATAGGAATGTGGTCGTCGTTGATATGCGGCGTTAATGAGAGCACTGGGGGGTCGAACCAGTGTGGATACCCACAAGATTGTGGCTTGAGTAAATGAGAGCACTAGGTAGTGGAACTAGTGTGTAAGTTTCGCAGGATCGCGAACGGTTTGGAAAAGGGAGCACTGGGTTCTGCAGGCCCATGTGTGTAGATACGCCGGATTGCGTGTCAGATCTGCTCTAGGGTAGAACGGTCTGGGTCAGGGCGACCGCGAGGCCAACTGATGTGAATAAGATATTGTAGAAAGTCCATATATGTATATTGTCATTCCCCATTCTTAGGTGCGACCTGTATATTTATCTTTATATCTACCCATTGTAAATATGATCTAAAAAGGGAAGGTGAGTACGTTTTGGCTGGGTCACAGGGGCCCCTGGGGGCTGATCCCATCTAAACAGAAAATCCAGCCATTACATTTGGCGTAGTCGGACAGTTTACGAACTCTGTGTGCCTGGCCATGTGCTTAGAGAGTTTTCCATGTGTTCTGAGTGAGTGCCCTGAACGCTAGTTTCATCTGGCGTAATGTTGCAGTTTATGTAGCCTGTTAGACCTATTGGCTTGAACAGTTGCAGCGTGAGGAGATTGTATTACATCATGGCATTTGGTTTATTCAGGGTGGAAGGAATGGTTTTCATCTTGGTGTTTAAACTGTCAGAGTTGAAGGATGACATTACATGAGGAAGCCAGTTACATCTATGTGATGGTCCAATTGTATAATTGTGTGTAAAAAATGCTTTTAAATTGCCCATTCAATTGCTTGCTGCATCTGCTTATGCTGTGCAATGTGAAATGTGTTCATTGTTCTATGATTTGTGGAGTTCTGTGAATATAGCTCCTTGTAAATATGACTTGTGAATAGCGCCATATTAATGTGACTTGTGAGGTGCAGGTTCTCATGTTGATTTATTGTGTTCCTTGTGCATTGCGCCTTGGATACATTGTTTGTGAAAAGATTGTCTTGTAAATATGACTTGTGAATAGCGCCATATTATTGTGATTTGTGAGGTGCATGTTCTTATGTTGATCTGTTGTGTTCCTTGTGCATTGCGCCTTGGAAATGTTGTTTGTGAAAGGCTTGTCTTGTAAATATGGCTTGTGAATAGCGCCATGTGGTCATGGCTTGGACAGGGCATGTTATCATTACGTTTGGCAGGAGAGAGCTGGATCTTTCTCGGGTGCTTGGGGATAACGTTTTGAAAATATGTGTACGTGTTATCTGTAAACGTGAAGAGATGTGCTCATGACTTTCCCATGTATCCATGGACATTGGGGAATGATTGTGCTTGAGCTGCCAAAGGGTTAATATCTTGAGTTGAGATGGCAGTCTTTATTTTTTACATGCTGTCAACATGCATGGTTATCTGACCTGACTATAAAGGTCAGTGAATTATTTTAAGGATTTTTGATGGTTTGATTTTGACTTTTTTTTTTGGTTCCTTGGTCAGCCTATGTGCTTTGTCAGTTTCTTGACGGAAAGGTAACATCTTGTGCTTTGCAAAGGGTTCTGTTCATTTCACATTCTTTTTGAAATGCGTCTACGAATTTGTGTGGGTTTGCCTTGGAACTGATGTGGTTATAAATCAACGTTACGGAGAAAGCTGTGAAAGATGGTCCGTTAGAAGTGCACGCTACGGAGCTGTTTTCATTAATTATTTCTTTGTGGGTTTTCCATCTAGAAAGGTATGTGCTGGTTGCAATGATAACAGGTTGAGAATAATCAATCTTGCCCGACAGTGCATGGTAACATGTGCTTTTAATTAGTGAAAGGCAACCGTGTGCCTTTGAAAAACTATAAAATGTAACATTATTATTTTCCCAAATGTGAATTAAAATGTATTCTTTTATAAATGTGTCAGCAAAACATTAGATTAAATACAATGTTGAAATGTATCTGCATTTTATGTTGTTTTACAAATTATTTCTCTTTCAGCAGCTGACAATGGACCATGTTAATTCGTTTTTTTTTCCCAAATGCAGAATGTATAATCTTGTGTGCATAAGTTAGTTGCCCCTTTCTAAATAAGTGCCCATATTTTAAATGTCTTGCCTTTAGCTGAATTAGTTAGACACAAGTCTTTTTAGAAACTGGAGCTTTTAAGTAGCAGTACATTGTAACAGAATTGTTTTTTTTTTAACATGCTAGCTTTCGTTAGTTAGCACATTCAGGTCTGGGAACAAAACTTACAAGGAATTTGTTTTTTGACCTTGGCAGACCAGCTGGTCTGCGCAGACGAATTCTTTTTTTTTCATTTTGCAAGCTCCGATCACGTCCCTGTTTCGTTATGATTGGCTATTATCCAATTTTCTTCCGCGGACGGCTTGTTTATATAAGGGCGGGAGACCTGGCTCTTCTTTTCGATAATGAAAGGCACCCGGGGTGCTTTTTAAATGGAAAATTTTATTTTACAAGAATAATGATACTTCTTCTCTTGTTTCTAGGATTGCTGCAGTTGGGGTGCGTGCGTGCGTCTGCCCACTCCCTTTATTTGTTTTAGCTTTTTATTTTCATGTTATTATTTTAGTTTATTGTTTTGGATGATGGAACAAGACCAGACCAGACCGGACCAGACCGGGTGATGGATGGCCCATTGGAGGAAGTACCGAGGATGCAGGGTGGTGGCCTACACTGAAGAATTTGGACATTGATTTATCGCTTGAACAATCAGGCCCCACTTTTCAAGCAACAAAAAAAAAATGCCTGCAATTTTGACATCTCTACAAGCAGGCCCCACTTTTAAAAAGAATTTTTGTCACCTATTATAGTTTTTCCAAATGAAGGACTTTTTTTTTTCCCTGGTGGTGCACACATGTGTTCCACAGTATGTAAAATGGCTGTTTTAGGATTGGTGTTACACCAGCTATCTTGTAGAAATTGGGTTGTTTTTTACTGTTCTTACATTTTCACCTTGATTACTGGGAGGTTACCTTAAAATTTGGATTGTTCTGGGTAGAGTGTTTTTTTTAGTATGATTGTGTATTAATGTTTGCCCAGACCTTGCAATTGTATTTCTCGGATTTCACTTTAAATTGACAAATGTCAGCAGGTAGGCCTCATTTAGGCCTATTGTTATTTTCATCTCACATATTAGCACCTACACCAATAGTTTCATGAGTCATCATTAGCTTAAGTTGCCTATAGTACGTAAGGCTCATTTAGGCCCTTTCTTGTTCTCTCATTAGGAGTTGAAACACATTTAGTTCTTAAGTTGACAATGGTAGGTAGGTCTCATTTAGCCTTAAGTTGTCCGAAGTAGGCCCATTTAGGCCCCTTGCTGTTTTCATTCAACACATAAGTCCCTACATCACTAGATTTCACCAGTTATCATTAGAAGTTGAGGAACATTTAGTTTGAGGATGCTTTGGTTAGTTTCTTTCGTTATCAGATCCAATCTCAGATATTTTCAGCATTCGAGTCAAGGGTGCTTTGATTTGTTTTTAGGTCTCTATTCCCTACAATTGAGTTTCAGGTGGAATTTTTTTTTTGAGTTGTCATTGTTTTTAGGGAGTTTTTTAGGTTTTGATTTGTTGATAGATTTTGTTGATGTTTGTTTATTTAGATGTTATTGTTTGTCAGATGTTCGCAAGATAAGGATCTAAGGGTGGATGGCAGAGATATTTAGCAGTGATATAGATCTTAGTCTTGCTCACATCTAGGATAGGTATTTTTAGCCTATGTTGGATAGATTATGTTGATGTTTGTTTAGATGGTTGTTGTTGTTTATAAGATGCTCGCAAGATAAGGATCTAGGGTGCAATGTAATGGCAGGGTTTTTGGCTTTATTTAGCAGTGATAATAGATCATTATTCTTGCTCGCATCTAGTATAGGCATTCTTAGCCTGTGTTGGCCCTTTTAAGCCCTTTTTCCAGACCTAGAAGAGGATAGCTGCTTAATATGCCTTTATTCTTGACTTTAACCTGTCTATTGCCTATTGGCTTTGACATATTAGACATATTGGTATGGTTCATGTAGGTATTCTGACAGAGCTAAGGAGCATTTCACCCCTTTCAGGCCTACAGGCCTAGAGCTAGAGGGACTCCATCTTGATGAAGCTGAGAGGCTCTTCAGGGCAAAGGCAAAGTTTATAGTTAAGGCTGTTTGTCACTTGGAGAGAACCGGTCTGGGCCAGCCCTTATCGGTAGGCTGTATTATTCTCTGTGTAGAAGACACAACAAAAGGCTGGCCACCTGGGAAAGTGTCCTTGATGCGAGGTGATGCAGAGACCCGGTGGGCGGTGGGCTGATGGCTGGAACTTTCCATGGGGAAACAGCATTCTATATTTGTGAAGTGCAGAGGCGGAGTCAGTGAGTCAGTCAGAGGGCAGTCGAGGAGAGAGTCCAGCAGCAGAGAGAGGAGAGCGGTGGAGTGGAGTTGGCAGAGAGAGAGAGAGAGAGAGTTCAATCTGGAGAAGAGCTGAGTTGAATATTGAGCTGGAACTGAAGGAAGCAGTTGCTTATCAGGAGGAGGTGTGAATAGCTGGAGTCTGAAGTAATGCTTTTTAGAAGGGACGGAGGAGAGATCGTGGACTAACCTATGGGAGCAGATGGAGTTAATTGGACATTGGCGCAGAGACAAAGCGAATAAGATAGTAGAATGAACGGTGATCAGAGCGGCAGGAACCATTAAGAGTGAAGACGCAAGGTGGAGAGACAGTTCGTGTGGGGGAGAGGAGTCCAGAGACAGAGCGATCAGCGCAGAGGTGTACCCAAGAGTGCAGGAGAGAGAGAGAGCATGAGATGAGCCAAGGCACAGACGAGAGAGGAACCCAGATGACAGCTAGAGCAACACTTCATACTAACCAGGTGATGTCGTATTCATCACATTAGCTACACTTAATCTTTTCCCTTTCAGCGGAGTGTTCCTGTTATGTGTAATCCTTCTCTTTTAAGTAGTGTGTTCTACCTATAGCCTTTGTTAGATTTGTATTAATGTTTATATTACTGTAATAAATGACCCCCAGTTTATAACAAACTGGTGTGTAGCCCCTATTCTTATTCACTGAAGGTAAATGAAGCTCCTAGGTGAGCACTAGGCGCGTGAATGGATGAGTAATCCCAATCAGGTAAGTGGTGATCACATAAATAGGGAGTGAGTGGACCTTTGATGCCAAGAGCAGGTAATACACAATAATCTGGACCCACATTCAAAGTTATTATTGTAGTTTCATCCCGAGTAGACAGCTGAGATAATATCCCAATATATATATATATATATATGTATAGATGTTCATAGGAATGTGGTCGTCGTTGATATGCGGCGTTAATGAGAGCACTGGGGGGTCGAACCAGTGTGGATACCCACAAGATTGTGGCTTGAGTAAATGAGAGCACTAGGTAGTGGAACTAGTGTGTAAGTTTCGCAGGATCGCGAACGGTTTGGAAAAGGGAGCACTGGGTTCTGCAGGCCCATGTGTGTAGATACGCCGGATTGCGTGTCAGATCTGCTCTAGGGTAGAACGGTCTGGGTCAGGGCGACCGCGAGGCCAACTGATGTGAATAAGATATTGTAGAAAGTCCATATATGTATATTGTCATTCCCCATTCTTAGGTGCGACCTGTATATTTATCTTTATATCTACCCATTGTAAATATGATCTAAAAAGGGAAGGTGAGTACGTTTTGGCTGGGTCACAGGGGCCCCTGGGGGCTGATCCCATCTAAACAGAAAATCCAGCCATTACAGATGGCCAGCCATATGTTGCGCTTTTCCACCTCAGGCACTTGCAGGGATTGCCTGCCGAACAGCTTCTGGTGCTGCTTCACGACCTCCTCCACCAGCACCTGGAGTTCCTTGGGGCTAAATTTCAGCTTCCTCCTCCTTTCCCCTCCGTCTTTCTGTGTTCTCTGGCTGGACATGCTGTTCGTTTACCCGCTCGCTCATGCAACTGCTCCCTGCCTCTCCTCTGCACTCCAAGCCTCTCCAGGGTCGGCTAATTATGTACACCTGCCTGGGTGTGGCCACTTCGGCTAATTGAGTACACCTGCCTGGGTGTGGGCAGTTCCTGGTTGGGTGGGCTGTCGTTGCACTGGATTCGCTGTTTCGTCAAGTCATGTGATTTTCTTTAACCACTCCGTACATACCGAATCGGTATTTTCCGATTCGGCAACTACCACCTCGGTATTTTCCGATTCGGTAACTTCCACCTCGGTATTTTCCGATTCGGTAAATACCACCTCGGTATTTACCGATTCGGTGAATTCCGATTCGTAATTACCGAATGTTACCGACTCGGTAACTGTTACCGAATTTTTACCTACATATAACTTACCGATTCTAATTTACCGATTCGGTACGGCTCGGTATTTACGAACCGGTAAAATTTATTTACCTACATGAGGCCCTTAGTCACTATATCTGTATGGTAACACACCTGGTAAAGACTGAATACAGGTGGCCTGGTGTTGCTGTTTGTGAATGGTAACATGAATTTGGGCTACTGGCTGGGTGAGCACATGATTTCCCATATTATTACATTGACAGACCCATACTTAGCTCAACAGAACACTTAGAACAAAATATAACGCATGCTCCTAAAACAAATAAGATATATCGTAAATGGCTGTTATTGTGCCCTAACTGCACTAACACAAACAGAACCTCTGATTAACTACATTACATAGAACCCTAAAAAGACAGACAACAAAGTGCAGACATATCACATAGTTGTGTGTCAACATGCACACAATAGTCCTTTCCACTACATAACACACATGAACTGCCAACTCAACAGATTAGTCAGAATAGCTCACTCACATCCAAAATTGAACTGATGCGTCTCTTAGATTAATATAAGCATGACTACAGCAGCATTAAACAATGTCATGGACAGAATAATTACAATACACTAACCCATCAACAGCAAAACATAAAATATTCCTATATTACTTTCCCCTTACCACAACTTACAAACAACATCCAACTCTGATCTGGAATTGTCAAAATAAGGGCAAGAAGTTATCAGACCTGACTGGTTACTTGAAAGCACCACCTATGGAAAATGATTGACATATAAATAAATATATCTGACATAACATATGACCCTTCAACAGAGTGAGAAGCCCCCCATTTGTTCCTTATCCTATGAGGTCATAAAAGGTTCCTCTGCAGCTTGTCCTGCAGAGCAAGCTGGTTGATTCTATACAGGAGTGGGGAACACTTACATTTTTTTCTTCTGAAAGTGTTGAAGTAAAAATAATAAATCCATTATAAATGTTTGAAAGGGCAAGCTATTTATTTACATAAAATGAAGATGGCCTTAAATAATGAATCCTACAAAGCAAATATTGTGTTATATAGTTCACTGTCAAACTCTTGTTAAAAAAGGGAGGTAGCCTCGCTATACCTCTGTTTTCTGTTTAGCATCTTTTTGATCTCAAATTATAATTTCAGTGGAAGCCCCATGGTTTCTTATATCTGTTTTTTGTATTTGTAATGATTAAGTTACTGTCATTACAAAATACAATTTACTCTTTCAGTCAAGATTATTTGGATATTTTTCATTTATGATTCCTGTTGGAACTTGGATTATTAGTAGGGGTAAGTATGCACCTACCACTAGCAATAAGGCCATCAACGCAATATAAGGTCAAGACAAGGTCTCAATAAATGATTCCCTTGTTCAACCCTTGGTAGATAGCAATGAGCAGGTACACTTAACTTAGGAGGCAGGTGTGTGAAGCATTTAAAACACCAATACATTAAATAATAAATTAAGACACAAAACACAGCATAAATCCACAACCAATTTATAAAAACACAACATATTTTTATGATTACAATGACACTAAATTGACAAAAATCCAATATAGTGAGCCAGAGATAATAATTTTTAAAGAATAAACACTTTTTAGTACTTAAAAACATAAAGCACCAACTTTTTACCTATGGCCGTGCTTGACCAGGACAACGTCAAAGTTTGAGGCTGACCGCAAAGGAGCCCAGGTTGGATACACTAAGCGGGAGGTCCTGGTAAAAATTTTACCTTCACACTTTTCTGGAAGATTTTTCTTAATGTCGAGTGGGCCTCTCCAGCAGGCCAAATTCACAGCAGCTTTGTTGGCTTGGTTCAGTGGGAGCCTCTGGTAAACTTCTGGAAGTCTTGCGCCACGGAGATTTCTTTCTGTAGTTCCTCTTCAGGGTTTAAAGTGTCCACATCACAAATCCAAGGTTTCAGAGTCTATGAGTTGCCCCTCGAAAGTTGGGGCTACTGTTCCCAAAATGCTGCTGGCCAAATCCTTAAAAGTCCACTGGATGCAATCCAGGCTGGGGATGTCTTGATAGACATGGTGCAGTCTAGCTCTGTTAACCTGTTGCCATCAGGGAGTCCACTCCTTAGTCCTTTTTAGAAGCAAGGCAAAGTCCTCAGGGCTGTTGTTCCAAGCATGCAGCAGGAGCAGTCCATCAGAGTGCACAGGGTACCAGCAGGGCGGTCCTTCTTCTCTTTGTAGTTTCAGGCAGCAGATCTGAGTTGCTATGCAGCTCTCACATATTTATTCGATGTTCTAGGGTGACAAGCAAGGGGCCACCCCTAATCAGTCTGGTACAGAGTGCCACTCAAAAGCTTGACAGCTTCCTCCAAAGTGTGGCCTTTTCTTGTCCCACAAAGCACTTCGCTTTAAAATTAAGATGGGAAATGTTCTCTCCTTTGGAGTAGGAGCTGCCTAAACCAAACCACTGGTGTGGCTCGTTTCACTTAACACTACCTTTCCAGTCCTCCTGCAATTTCCATTCCCAGGGCTACCATCTTGCTGAGGGGTACAGGAAGAGGGGGTAGACCTAGCTGGCATTCCTTACTGTCCTGCTCTCTTTGGGGCCGATTCACAGAACTAACTTAAGACAAAATCCTAAACTTACTACTTTTGGTATTCACAGAAGTTAGGATTTAGTCTTAAGTTTGTCTTAAGACAAACTCAAGACAGACTTAAGACAGACTTAAGACAGACTTAAGACAAACTTAAGACAGACTTAAGGCAGACTTAAGATAGACTTAAGACAGACTTAAGACAAACTTAAGACAAAATCCTAACTTACGTCTGTCTTAAGTCTGTCTTAAGTCTGTCTTAAGTCTGTCTTAAGTTTGTCTTAAGACAAACTTAAGACAAAATCCTAACTTCTGTGAATACCAAAAGTAGTAAGTTTAGGATTTTGTCTTAAGTTAGTTCTGTGAATCGGGCCCTTTGAATTCCAGCTTGATTTACCCACCCGTTCTCGACTGTTTTCTGCAGCTGCAGAACTCCCCCCCCCCCCCCATCAGATAACCCCCCCCCATCAGATAACCTCTGCCTCTGTACATGCCACTTATCACCTCATCAAAGCAGTTTGGCTAAGTCTGTTAAGGGCTGGCAAAACAGTAGAGGCTGCTACAAGGTTGGAGTTTGGCTCACAGGAAAGAAAGTTCTATAAGTTATTTTCTATAAAATGTATGATGAATTCAGCTGTGGCAAGTTGTTGGATTTCTCATTACTAATATTTTAAGTCCTTGAAGTATTATCTTACCTCGCTCCTCTCAATAGATACACTGTATTACAGTATTCCAATGTTAGCCAATGGAGCTAAAAGGCTAAAATGGGAGAAAACGGAATTGGTAGTTTTTCCATCACTAGGGCACATAAACTATCTTTTAAAATGCCCCTGCTTATTTTTACATGGCACCCTACCCTGGGGGAGTCTAGGGTAGACCTCAGGGATGACATACATGTAAAAATAAGGTTGGAAGTCCCTTTAAATTCAAAGTCAATTTCACAGATAATTTCAATTTAAAAGCAGTGTGCAAAGCAGGGCTGACTTTTGAAATGCTAGCAGGCAACACAGCAGCACACACATAAGTGCCTCAAAGCTGCTGTCCCTCTAAACATACATGCCCTACCATATGCTAGGGTCTTAGTTATGTTGTCAGTGCCAATTGTAATTACACCTAATTACCATATATATTTTTAATCAAAGCACTTGGCCTGGGCCTGGTTAGCAGAACCTGAAGCGCAGTCAGAGTCAGTTACTACCAGCATCAGTCACAAAATGGGGTGTTTAGGGCAAAAAGGAATTCTTTCTGACAATTCCTTATTCTTTAGTAGTCTACATTTGAGATTCATTTGTCTACTCATTACCACTCAGGGGCCGATTCCGATCCGGGTCGGAAGGGCACCGAATGCGATCCGGCCGGAAAAACTAAGAGCCATATGCGTGTTTTCCGCCCGACTTGTACAGCTGTACGAGCGAGCCAGTACGATGCGAGCTACATGAAATTCACCCTACCGAGTCATTTCCAGGTCCAAACTGCTCTGTACGTCTCGGTCGTAAGCTAACCGTGGCGTGCAATGGATGCGATTCACGACCGAGCCAGTATGATGCACGAGTCGGATAGCCTGTGCGAGCTGGAGTGTCCGGCTCGCAAAAGCTCCCGGAGTCGGACTTCGGGGGTCCGCGTCAGACCCCCCGACACCCACAGCCGCACATAGGGGGAGACACATGGGTCTTCCCCACACAGGCATGTACGGTGCGGATGGCACCGACGCATACCCACTGTAGGGGGCGCACTTGTTCGAGACGTACCCATTCAGTCAATGGAAGCGCATGTACGCGTCGTACAACTGGCTCCCATTGACTTCTATGGGAGTCCGACTGAACCGAGTCCGACAGCATACGTGCGCATCGTACTCGCTCGGTCAGACTGTAGGGGTGCGGCTCGGTCGGAAAACACTCCGGATCCGACTCGGTCGGAGTGCTTTCCAACCCAGATCGGAATCGGCCCCTCCGTGTTAGGACAGCCTAGGGCCATATGTACAAAATTTAGGATTTGAAATTTCAAAATAGCAAATCCATAGGAATCTCAATTAGAGAATTGTAAAATTAGATTTATGTAACCGCTGATTCCACTAAGAGGGATGCCTATGGATTCACAACCGCAATTAGAAAATTGCAGTTTTTGAAGTAGCACAATTATGATTTCCTAATAGGAAACAGCACATTAGGAAAAGTTGCATTCTGTATGCAGAATGATGATGTCAGACCAGGAATTTAAGAAATACTGTGTGTGGGAACAACCTAGAAGCCTAGGAAGGTGCTAGAAGGGAGAAGTGCGCCAGTGTCACCACTGGCAAGGGAATACCTGTGACTGAACAGCACCATGTCAAAGGAAGATGGGGACAATGATTCTGTTCTGAAAATGAGCTGGAGCTCCTGACAGAAGAATGTGTGGCACATATTGCTCAGCCATTTAGGAAGGCCTTTTTCACTGTCCTGGACAGCCAAAAAACAAGCTATTGAACAGCATCTTTTAGAAGGTGAATTACATAGGTGTCACAAAGAGGACCATGCCAGAGATACACAAATGGTATGACATGAGATCTTGCACAGAGGAGAAGGTGGCCAGCAGAATGGCTGAGGGTCGTGGCACAGGTGATAGACCCTCAAAACACTTTCACCCCCTTGCCATGGAAACACTAATTGAGGGGACACTGGAACTAGAAAGTGTGGTGGAAGTGTCAGACATTGACACCTCCAAACCTACAGACACCAGCCAGGGTAGGCCCACTCCCTTTTACTTACTTAACATAACATAATGTTTGCAATTCGCCTAATAAAACATCACAGCATAAATTTCTCCATTGAGATGCTTGCCCTACTTTGGCAATGCATCTTGGGAGTTGTAGAACACCCCAGTTGCATGATGTACTGTGAGCTGATGACTACACCACACATATCTGTACATCACAAACATGTTACAAACACATAATGCACAGTTACAAAAATGTAGTGAATAGACATTAACCATTTATTTACACTAACTTTATACATGCATTTCCACAGATCACACCCAGGACATGTCAGAAACAATATAGGGTGATGAAGCTACTGACACATGTGGAAATGAAGGACAGCACATCACCAACTCCTATACCAATCACTCCAACTCCAACTGCTAGGAGAGCAACCATTGAATCACTACCAGACTTTCTGGATGGTGATGAGGGACAATACCAAAGCAGGGACACAAGAATGTCTGTGGGCAGGCCACAGAGACAGTGTAGAAGCCAACCAGCAACTGTCCACAATGAGAATGTGTCAGATGAAATGGCAGAGTGTTCTCCTGTGTTTGGTACCCTAGATAGGTCCGTCATCTCTGTGCAGCACCTGAACCAAACAAATCAGGACTGTCAACAGCCATCTCCTAAGAATGTCATGCTCAAGGCAGCAATAGCAGAGAGGGCAAGACCGGTGGATTGCTGCCTCTGAGAAAGAGCACTGTTTGTAGAGAAAGAAGCACAGGCAGTACCTGGCATGCTTTGATGCATTCACCCGTTCCATAAACCGATTGGCAGTAGCCATAACAACTCTAGCAAGGAGAACTGTAACCATGCAGACTGACATGGGACACTGCTGTCAGGATGTTGCACATGGGCTAGTTCAAGTGACCACAGCCCTTGAAAATATACAGACCCACAACCTCTGTTTCCCCAACATTGTGCTCCCACCTGATAGCCATCCCATATGTTCATTGCCATTCTGGATTCAGGGTGTATCCCGAAATCCTGGAGAGGGGCCATCATTAGACCCCTACATAAAAAGGGGGAAAGGAAGGACCCAAAGAACTATAGATTAATTAATTTATTGGATATTGGAGAAAAGGTTTTTTCAAAAATAATCCTTGGTAGATTGAAGGAGTGGGTGGAGCAGTGATCGATAGTCCCAATAGAGCAGGGAGGCTTTAAGGAAGGACATTCTACTACCGATCACTGCTTTGCCCTGTGGGCTGTAGCACGGAAGTCCATGGAGCTGCAGGGCAAGTTGTATTGTTGCTTCGTGGACTTTCGCGCAGCTTTTGATCTGGTGGATAGGGAGTGCTTGTGGGAAACCATGAGAAATTATGAGGTCCCTGCGGATCTATTGTTGGTAATCCAGGAGCTACATAGCCAAAACTGGGCACAGGTCATTAAAGACACTTCTGATGGCCTGACTCCTGAGATAGCAATAAACAATGGATTAAGGCAAGGTTGTGTCTTGGCGCCGCTTCTTTTTGCAATATTCTTAGCAGACTTGCTTCTTACCTTGGGCTCTGCCAGAGGTGCAAGCCCAAAAGTAAATGGAAAGCATTTGTCCTGTTTGTTGTAAGCCGATGATCTAGTAATACTGGATCAAACTGAGATAGGACTTCAAAGAAAACTGAATATATTCAGCGAATACTGTACGGCAAAACGACTTACTGTAAACATGGACAAAACAAAAATTTAGTGCTTTGGGAAGAGGAATACGAAGTTTAAATGGTATTTGGGCCAAACTAAACTAGAGATTGTAAATTAATACAAATACCTTGGAATATGGTTTACGAATTCCTTGAAGTGGGGCATACATCTGGAGGCACAGAAAATAAAAGCTCATCAAGCAGTATGTGGGCTGAAAAGATTCAATCATAGTTATGGCGATATGTCCCATAAGCCACTTTTGACGGCCTATAAAGCCATGATCCCTCCGCAATTCCAATATGGCTCAGAAGTAATTTGTATTGATGGTAAAAGCTCCTGGGATAAAGAAGAAGGGAAATGTCTGAAATCATTATTGTCACTTCCCAGCTCGGCAATGATTCAGGCAATCAGAATGGATTTAGGCCTAACTGCATGGAACATTCAGGTGCAATTAAGTTTTCTTAGATTTTGGAATCGTTTGAGTCTTGGGGAGGTCATAAAGGTGTCCCAATGGTGTATGAAAGAAATCCAGTCCAGTGAGTTAAAGTGGGCTAAGGCCACAAGAAGGAAACTCTTGACCATGTGTGATCACTTGAATGTGAAAATTGACCCCCTGACCCTACAAATAAATGTAACAAAGAGTGTACTTAAAATGCAGGGTAAAAAATTTTCTAGAGTAACAGATCGCGCGTATTTGATTAGGAAAGATTCTGTAAAATTCATGCATTCTAGCTGGGAGAAAGATATCAGCTTTCCCTATCTCGATTTACTACCGAACCGTTGGTTAAGAATGGAAGTACTTAGGATAAGAATTGGCATTAACCCAGCCATAATAAATTGCGCAATAAAATCAGTTTTAATGCAACCTGATGGCAAGTGTACGTGCAAGATAGGATTGAAATGCAACATTTTACACATTTTATTAGATTGTCGAAGATTTTTAAATTTACGTAAATTATTCCTCCGTCCGATATTCTTAAAATATGGTGTAAGGACGCGCTTACAAGCATGGGAGCTTCTTGCTGATATGGAAAATTTAGATATAGCAATAGCCATTGGGAAATATATGCAAGGTATATATAAGCTCCCCTCCCCATTAGAGGCGTAAGAGTAGCTAGTGCCTTCCAATTGTAAATGAAATTATCTGTTATAAAACTGTTTTAAAATTGTTAAGAATGATTTTTTAAGGATTTTATGACTCTTAATGTTTAAGAACATAATTTAGCAATGTGGACATTTTTAAATGGTATTGTAAATGCTGTGGTTTAAAGACCAATTGGTCTAAATAAACATTATTTTTGAACTATTTTTGAACTGATAGCAAAGAAGGTTTTAGTTTCAGTGGCACATCTATGCAGGAGGCATTCAGTACCAGGTGCACAAGCCAAAACACTTCTGGGTCTGACATGTCCACACTTCCACAGGTCATTGTTGCTGACAAATTACCCAACCCAGAGGCCAGAAAAAGTGAATCCACTGAACACTTAGTCGCCAATTATAAGTCTGGCAGTCCGAGGACCACCAGACACTTGGTGGTGCAGCAGTGGTGGATCCAGCCACCGCCGGACCAGCGGTCTGACCACTCGATTACAACCTGGGCAGTCGGACCACCCTGGGACCAATGGCCCCACCAGGGAATTGCCGTTCCCTGGCCTTGGAGCAGCGGACAGAGGCCGGAATATTCTTGGCGGGACTGCCCCGGTCCCGCCAAGCATATTACAAGTTTCCACTCTGCCAGGTTTCTCATGGCAATTCTACCACCAAGGAAAATCCTGGCGGAGAGGAACAAAGGGTGCCCTACAGTGCTCATGTGCCTCCACCTCATGAGGATGCACACAGTAGGCATAACATGTGCCCCCCTGTGCGCATGCACATAAGTTCCTGCATAACATGGACTTTCGAGTGCATGCCGTCCAGGAACCTTGTAGCGTGGCCCCATTGCAGAGCCTTTTTCAAAGGCACCGCCCCCTTTAAAGGAGTCCCCGCCATGGGACTGCCATGTCACCAGTCTGCCAGCCTACTTGTAAGTTGTAATCTTGCGGGTGGGGTGACCTTTGGCAGAGCAGTGGCTCAGCAGTTTGCACCACCATGCCACCGCTCTGCTGAAAACTCCTATTCAGCCACTAAGAGTCATGAGTTTACTACTTTTTATGTTTGTAATTGCATACTTTGTTGCCTAGTTGACACAATGTTACATCAACAATGCATACTGTTGATTTAGGATCTCTGTGCATCGTGCATGACCCTCTGCTGCACGTGTCCCATCCTACTGCACCTGTAGTGGTGGTAATTCATCATCTGAGTCAGAATTGTACTCAATGGTGATGTAGTGCAGACCCTGCCTCATGGCGATATTGCATAATGTAGCATGTGGTGATGATCTTACAGCACTCATCAGTTCTCTATAGTAGTGCTCCGCCAGTCTTGTGGAGGCACTCGAACCTGGACTTCAGTATCACAAAGGTCCTCTCAATTATGGAGGGCATTTTGCTGTGTGCCCTGTTTTACTGTCTTTCACTTCTTGACCTTGGAGGCAGGTATGGTGTGAGTATCTAGGGATGCAAAGCATATTCATGGTCTCCATATGGGCATGAGAAGGAAAACCATTTGGGCACATTACACAAACAGTTCTGGCCACTGTATTCATAGAGTCAGCAATTCTCTTAACTAGTAAAAAAAATCGTCAAATTCATCCTCTGACAGTTGGGTGTTGCCTTGGAATCTGGCCACAAGGTCTGTTCTTATACAGGAAGCATCACACGCTACCTGCATATTGAGTGAGTGCGAACTTTTCCTGTTTCTTCATATGAATTAATTTGCTGGGGGGGGGGGCATATGGCAATATGTGTGTCATGTGCTACCCGTTAGAACATTAATTTGGTCTGTGGTAATAATCGGGGGGAGGGATTCGGAAATATATGTATTGGTTAAATTTGCTAACCCTAATTTACAGAAACCTGCAAAATAATCTGGAAAAGGCACATTGTGGCCACTGCTATGACCCCGTGGTTACTGCCAGAAGCTAAGAGGTGAAGGCAACAAAATACCTGTACACGTATATTCGCCATATTCTAAAGGACGTACTGGGAATTGATGGGGCCAAACATATAAGATGGCTAGAATAAGTTAAAACATTTTTGACTCAAATAGGCCATATTGAATATTATAATGACCCCTCTACTATGTGCAGGGTATCAAGAAAGGACCTTAAAAATATATGCATGTCATACATGAGCGAATCCAGAATATCGAGTGAAATGGCCAAGACTACGGTGGTAGCACACCACCTTACTTTGATCTCTGTAAATATACAACCATATATTTTGCTAACCTATAGGGATTATGATAGGTTTTTGCTAACGCGCCTCAGACTGGATATCTTGTATAAATCTTTGAGCTTTCCTGAGGTAAACGAGTGGTCAAGAACACTCTGTAACTGCCCATGTGATGATGTGTCAGCCCAGTCATCTATACATATATTGTTTTTTTGCACATTTTGTTCCAAACCTAGAAAAAGATGGATTGTTCCTGTGTTAAAAATATTGAAACTGAGACGATGTCGCCCTGCATTCCTGGCGCTGCAGAATTTGGACAATGTATTCACTATTGCCTCTGTTACTGCGTTTTAAAAAAAAAAATTTAAATTCCGTAAATCAATTGTGATATGATTATTAAGTTTTTAGCTTCATCTATTGACTTTATTGCAAATTGTGGAACTTTAGTGTGATTTATAAATTGTGCTTTTATGGTTATTGTTTTTCTAGAATAACCGAATAAAGTTCTTTGATTTGAATTGAATTGACCTGTACGCGTGGTGGGATTGCATTGCTCCTGAGTGTTGGGATCTGCATCTGAGGTTGTAATTCAGCAATTAATTCCATGATTACATCACTAATGAGTCTGTACTTCTCAAAAATATCTTCCTCTCTTTGTTCAAACAGGGTGACCCTCACCCTCAATATCTTCTCCTGTCTCCTCCTCCTTCTCTGCCTGCCTGCCAAAGTCCTCATCCTCCTCACAAAAACATACATAGCCACCATTTCAAAAGAGCCAGATGCATTTTTGTTGCCTTCTTATGGTTTTCACAGTTGCTACCACCTGTTCCAGATTGATGGCAAATGTATTTCCTAAATGGCCTTTTTGCGACAATTCACAATCAGGAAATCCTTTGTACATGTGCTTAGCAATCTGGTATTTGAAAATCGCTATTAGCAATTTCCTATTTAGCGATTTCCAAAATGTAATTTCTACTAGACAGAAATCACATTTTGCACCACTGCAAATGCCTTTCATACATACTGAAATTGCATTTTGCATTTCTTAGCTGCATGAATTGCGATTAGCATCATTATGAAATGCAAAACGCCTTCATACATATGGCCCCTACTTCCTGATACCATCGATACACAAAGGTAAACTTAGACCAAAAGTCTAAGGGCCTGATTCACAAAGGTAAATGAAAGTCTAACTTTACGACTTTTGGTATTCGTCAGTCAAAAAGCTTTATTTCGATAAAAATTGTATCATAAAAGCATTGAAATACATACATATAGGATACAATATGTCGGAAAGGGAGACAGAACTTCTTGACACCAATGTACAAAATATAACAAATTGGGGAATGTGCATTAAAAGTCAATTTAAAATGTATTCGTTAAAAATGGTATATTTCATGATAAAAAAACAATTTTGCTGGGCCATTTGTGCAAAAACCGTTTTAAA
Organism: Triturus cristatus; assembly: GCF_964204655.1. NCBI lineage: Eukaryota > Metazoa > Chordata > Amphibia > Caudata > Salamandridae > Triturus > Triturus cristatus. Next base: position 487,500,063 of record NC_140591.1, read on the forward strand.
AAGAGAGATTCATTGTGGCAAATGTAGGAATTTGGCCCTAATGTTCCAAGACCACCCGAAGAATTTTGCCACACCACAAACTAACACTGGACTAGTATCGGAACGTAATATTCTAAGAGCAACCCGGTAGTTCGGCGTGCCCAGCAATCGACATACAGGTCCCAACCATCGACTTCTTGGTTTTTTGCAGGCTGGGCATTCGAACATTATGTGCGCCGTGTTTTCTTTTGGTATTCACAAAGGGCATTGACGAGTAGTAAAGTTAGACTTTTGTCTTGGTTTTGGTCTCAATTAAACTTAAGACCAAATCTTAAGGTTAACTGAGACAAAAGTCTTGTAAATGCACTTTGTGAATAACGAAAGCTGTAAAGTTAGACTTTCATCTCAGTTGACCTTTGCAAATTGGGCCCTAAGTTTACGACTTCAGGTATTCAGGGTATTCAGAATGGTAAACTTAGACCAAAAGTCTAAGTTTGCGACTTCTGGTGTTCCCAAAGGTAAACTTAGATCAAAAGTCCACGGTTATGACTTTCGGTGTGCACAAAGGTAAGTTACAAGTAGTATCTTTACGCCCGCAGTTGGAACGGAATCTCCGCCTCGAGTTCAGAGATTCCACTACACACCTGGAGCGTCCTCTTAGACTATGGAGATTACACTCCAGGTGCGAAGTGGAATCTCCGCACTTGTGGCACATGAATCATCAGGCCCAACTCTTCAGTACATCTTTGGACATGTGGAAGCCTCAGAAGGAGCTGTGCTGCTCTGCCAGAAGGGGTGCTACTCTGTTGCTCTGCAGCCTGAGAAAGAAGGACCGTACCTGCATCTTGATACCAGGACCACCAGAGTGACACCTAGGGCTATTTGGCTTGCCTCTTGATCAACAGCCTCAGGGACAGAAAATACTCCAACCATCTTGAACCCAGCACCTGGACTCTGTCTGCTGCGAGTTTTGCCCCGCAAGAGCTGCCACCCCAGTACTGGATCATTGGAAGTGGGCTTCTGCCAGCCCAGCTGTGGTTCTGTGGGCCGAACCCATTCACGAGCTGCATCTCCTCGCAGCTCTGCCTCAGAACCACTGCTGCGTGACACATCTCTGACAAAGGACCTCCCATCGCAGCCTGCCATCTCCTCCAAATGAACAGCGATGCATCCTTGTTGCAGGCCTTTGCATCGCTATCTCCTAGTCAATGGCATCCTCATGAACAAAACGTCCCACAGTTTCTTTGGAACCACTGGTGTGCGAAGCATCTTTGATGCAGCACTTCACATTGCAAGCCCCTCATAGACTGCTTCCTTGATGGCGTATCAGAACCTCAGATCATAGCCTTGCAGCTTCTCAGAGTCAATGCTTCATGACCCATCCTCAACACAGGAACTCGCAATGCTTTGCTACCAGGATTAAAAGTACTCTTGTGTAGCTGGACTAACTTGGTCCCTGTATCTGGCCCGCACTCCATCATGGATCGGTCTGAACTTGTGACTTTCTGGCACATGCATCAACAAAGACTTTTGCGATTCCTTAATTCCGATTTTTAAGGAATCGCAATTAAGGAATTGCAAAAGCCTATGCAAGTAGGAATCTCTATAAAAATAGCGATTCCTACAAATTCCTTAATTGCGAGTCGCAAATTACGAGTCGCAATTAAGGAATGCCGTCCCATTCATTCCTATGGGCCTCCAGTCCCATAGGAATGAATTGGAGATTGCATGAGCAATTTGCGAGTACCAGTAGGTACTCGCAAATTGCTCTTGCAATTTCAAGGGTGCAAGGGTGTCAAAATGACACCCTATTGCACCCCTGAAATTGATCTGTGCACATATGTTGCACACACACATGCTCTAAGAGCATGTGTGTGCGCAACATGAAACTTTGAAAAATGCACAAAAGTGCTTTTTTCAAAGTTTTAGCAAATTACCATGAAGTTCAACTTCATGGTAATTCGCTCCCCCTATTAGCGAAATCGCTAATTTTTTTACTTTCATGCATTGCATTTAAGTAATCTCAATTTGGGATTCCTTAAATGCAATCGCAATTTAAGGAATCGCAATTTAGAGAGTCCTTAAATTGCGATTTTTGCATTTGGGATGGTGCATCCCAAATGCAAAAATACCGGTCGCAAAGGGGTAGTTTCTGAGAATCTGCCCATTTGCGACCGGTTTTTACATTGATGCATGTGCCTGTTTGTTCCCGTCTGGCGTGACCAGATATCTCCAGGTGTCGCTTTGTGCTTTTAGGCACTATTTTCACGTAAATCTTTAACATTGCATATCTTCTGTTCCACTGATTGGAATTTTGTTGTTTTGGTGTTGAACAATTTATTTCACTTTTTTCTATTTTTCTAAATTGGTGTGGGATTTTTCTTGCGTTGTATGTTCACTTTATTACGGTTTGAAGTGCTGCAAAACACTTTACACATTGCCTTTAACTTGATTATCTCTTTTGCTTCTCCAAATCTACTATCATCGCTTTCTGTGACCATCCCTGCATCAATGGAATTTGAGCTGGTCAACCTGGAATGTTACACTGTGTTTGAGCTCAAGCAGTTCTGCAAGGAAAGGGGACTGCAAACCAAGAAGGGCCTGGACATAGGTCAACCAGTTGCTGAGAGCAGCAGAGGATAGGAATGAGGAGGGTGATATGGATGAGCAAGAACAGGGTTTGGATACTAGCCCTCAGCTGCTGCACTCAAGGGAGGGGGTTGACATATATCCTGAGTTGGAACTCCTTGCCAGAGAGGGAAGAAGTGTATCTTCACATGGCCTGTCCCAGAAGAGCTGGCGGACAATAAGTCAGAGAAGGAGTATCAGTTGTAAATGGGGAAACTCAAGATGGAGGAGAAGAAACTGGCCATTGAGGCAGAGGAGAAGACAATTACTAATGAAAGGAGCCTAAGAGAGCTGAACATAAGAGCTAGGCAGGCAGAGTCTAGAAACAATGGTAGCAGCTTACCCGCAGGGGACAAGAAGGTTCTCATACCCAAAGATATGGTGCACAGCCATGTAGAAGGGGATGATACAGACAAGTGATTTTCTGCTTATGAGATAGCCCTTAAGATTCATAGGGTCCCAGAAGATTTGTGGGGGGCATCACTCGGGGGGCGGGGGCACAATCACTAGAAGGTGTTTAGTAGTCTCACCAGCAGAGAGAGGGGGGAGAAAACTTAAAATAAAGAGTTAGTTAAAGGCCCCTAAATTCCCAAGGAAACACCAGTAACCAGTCCCAACCTGATCAAAAGAAGAATAGAGTTTGTTGATCACAAAACAGAGTGTTTTGTCCCCCAGTGTACTGAATGTTACAAATATGGGCACTCCAAGGGAAACACCAGATGTCCAAAGAGTGAACAGCTCAACACCCGTGGGCAGACACCTGGGTTGGCGAGTGTAGCATTTGGGGTGGAGGTGGTCCCAGTTAGCTTTGGAGAGAGAGCAGAGGTTACATTAGTGTCCCTGGGGGATAGATAAAGGGTCCCAAAAACCCACATGCCTTCCAATACTTTTAAGTATGGGAAGTAGGTCACCACCAATGAGCACAGGGTGGAGACTCGTAGAGACACAGGAACCATGATGACTACCATGAGGTGTCATCTCTCCCAAACACATTCCACCAAGTCATAGTTGCAGACTACCATCAGAGTCACTACCCAGTAGCTATGGTTTCTTTTGATTGGGGGGGTGGATCTCATGTTCTCTAAAGGTGGCTGTGAGCCCTGCCAGACCTGTAAATTGTCTTTTGGGCAATGACCTAATGCACATTGTCTGAAAGTAAGTGGAGCTCAGGTCATACTTCGAGATGTTAGACTTGCCTGAATGGATCAGTATGACCACAAGGTCCATAACTGCCTAAGAGGGCAGTCAAGGAAGTCTGGAGCTTAGAAAATTGGTCCCGGAATCTGCCAAAAAGAGGAAAGGCAAGGTAGCATGGGAAACAGTCCCTGAAGTTCCCATGGCCCAGGTTGACGAGGCACCAGCAGAAGCCGTCTCTGAGTCTACAGAGGAGAAAATTGCCATCCTGAGAAAGCGGCCTGAGCTTCCTAGATGGTAACTTTAGGGTGGACCCAATAAGGGGGGAATTCTGAAATGTGCAGAAGGCGTGCGCAATTCTAGAGGGCTTGAGGCAGCAAGCTGAGGCACAGGCAGCTGCTGATACCTCTGGAGATCACTTTATTTATTGGGAGACTGACCTCCACTAAAGTGAGCCTAAGGTTCCTGGGCCAGCCCATTCAAGTATGGTCCCCAGTGCTATGGGGCCTTCTTAAAGGAGTTGGCTCATGATATACCACTGGCAGGACATCTGAGATAGGGCAAGACCTTTGCCAGGCCTGTCTCCCACTTCTATTGGCCCCGAATGAAGACAGTCTTAGATCCATTCTGTAGGTCTTGTACCACCTACCAGACGAGGGAAAAAGCTGGGAAAGGCTTAAGCCTCTCCTCAATCCCTTACCTGTCAATGGCATTCCCTTTCAAAGTGTGGGTATCAAAATTGTTGGTCCCATGGACCCCAAGACAGCCTTAGGCAACAGGCTCATCCTGGTTTTGGTGAATCATGCCACACAGTACCCAGAGGCTATCCCTCTGAGGTCAGTGACTGCACCTGTGATAGTTAGAGTCCTGATGGAGATTTCTACTTGTGTGGGGTTCCACAAGGAAGTAGTGTCTGATATAGACACTGACTTCATATCAGCATACATAAAGTCCATTGTGAGATGAATGTGGGATAACTTACAAACTCTCCATACCCTCTCATCCTCAGACAAATGGGCTTGTTGAGCGATTCAACAAAACCCTGAAGGACATGATAATGGGCCTACCACATCCAATGAGGCAGACGTGAGACATCCTCACCCTGACTGCTGTTCGCCTACAGGAAAGTGCCACAGAAGGTGGTTGGATTTAGCCCCTTTGACCTCTTCCATGTTAGGGAACAAATATGCCTCCTTTTTCCACTTTCTCTCACCCCGCAAGTTGTTACAATGAGGTTGTTACTACAACCGCGTTGAAACAACGCAATACCATTACCCCACAAGTCGTTACAATGACTTGCAGAGGGGGGCGCTGGATGTTGGAATAGTATAATTTACTATTCCAACTCCAGTCTGTGCGGACAGTAGGGAAGGTGTTGGATTTTAAATCCAACACCTTCTCCCCCCCTCCGCAAGTCGTTCTAACGACTTGCGGGGTAATGGTATTGTGTTGTTACAACGCGGTCATTGTAACGACCGTGTTGTAACAACATGCGGAGTAACGGATGTGGGTTGACTGATGTTTACCGTTAGGGAACCTCTCAGCATTGTAAGAGAGGGGTGGGAGCAAGCTCCCAGGAAACTGCCGCAGGATGTAGACAGCTACATGCTGGCTCTTCGAAAACAGATGCAATGCTTCTGGAAAAAGGTGAAAGACAATCTTGAGGACAGCAAAGAGTTCATAAAACTCTGGAACGATGAAAAGGCCACTCTGGGGAAGTTTCCAGCTGGCTGGAAGGTGTGGGTCATTGAGCCTGCAGAGCCCAGAGCACTCCAATATCGTTGGACATGCCCATATGAGGTAAAGAAGCAAAAAGGCAGATGCCACTTATCTGGTTGATCTCAAAACCCTTAGACACCCCTTAAGGTAGTCCACATAAACTGCCTCAAACTCCACTTTGAGAGGTCTGAAGTCACCATGGCCTTGGTGACAGAGGACGGAGTGAAAGAGGAGAGTGAACCTCTCCCTTACCTCCTATTTATCTATGAGCACAATGGGTCAGTAGAGGTTGTTAACCTCTCCCCTGCTCTGACCCCAGAACAGCAGAATGACTGTGCCAGTTGTTGGGGCAGTTTTCTTCCCTGTTCTCTCTCTCCCTTGGGCTCAATCATTTGTGTACCCACAATATAGATACTAGAAACTGCATGCCTGTAAAGAACAGCATTTACAGATTGTTGGACAAGGTAAGGGCTAGCATCAAGGAGGAGGTCTCCAAGATGCTAGCATTAGGGGAGAGTGAGCCCTCCAGCAGTCCTAGTGCAGGCTCATGGTGCTGATTCGCAAGGATGTCTCACTGGGTGCCACTCTAGAACTTTGGTTCTGTGTGGACTACAGGGAACTCAATGAAATCACCAAGACAAACGCCCACCCCATCCCTCGAGCTGATGAGCTTATAGACAGGAGGGCCACTTGAAACTTGAAACCGGCATCATATCTACGCATGACGTACTCAGTGCACCTTAAGAGGAAACTGATGGTCATCAGATTTGGTACACTGCCCTACCTGGATGACCAACCACCATGAAAATACAACAGCTGAAAGTCATGCAGACTTTAGGGTGCAGTAAAGGAGGACATCATCCACCAGGCAATTTACTGATATTAAACCCTAACGTCAGCATCTCAGTTTGATGAATATCCCTACCATGAGTTTAGGTGTTAATAATACAATGGCATTCGGATTTCAATTTTAAGAAATTATTAGCAATCATGCATGAATATTTTATTTGTTATTTATCTAGAATGTAATACATGGCAATATTGTTATGGTTTTTATTAACTTAATACAATAAAGTATGAATTGAATTGAATACTGCTACTAATATAGCAAAGACAGATCAAGTTCTATAATTTGTATGTAACCCAAAAACCTGACTGATGTACATGGGAGCCATATGTTTTAAAAGCTTTTTTAATCTGGCAAATGTTTAAACTTGTGAGGAACTGTTTGCTTATTATTGTGACTTATGAAATGTTAAGATGTTTGTAAGATCATATTATGATGATCCCTTATCAAACTTAAATAAACAAAATACACAGAAATGGCTAATCTTCGAAGTAGCAGTTTTAGAACCAGAAGTACTTGCAGCCAATCAATCATGCATTTGGAAATTGTTTCAGAATGCCACAGTAGCTGCAACAAACTCTTTCCATCCCATTACTGGCCTTCCACCAAAGGCAGTGGCACAACGTTCTACCTTGCTCCACCCAGATGCATATTATATTGTTAGTCCTGTTGAAGTATTCCCCTGGCACGTAGGTGTTCTATGCCAATGACAGCTTTTCTCAGGTTCCCAAAAGACCAAATGGGTTCAGTTAAAGGTGATCTGTGTCAGAAGCTCACTGACACATATTGGAAGTTCCTGATGTTAATAACTTTCAAAATCTCACCTACAGGGAAGAACATTTTCAGGCCAATCCAATAGAGCCTATGTAACTCAGGGACTCGTGTGCAGTCTTTGAGACAATAATTACCTGTTATCTCTAAAACAACAGGAAACCACATGCTACTGAAAACTCAGAGATTTGCCAAATACTAAATGTTAGACTTTGACTTCAAGAGAGTTTCAAGATTTAACAATAAATTCTTTACACCACCCAAGGAATGGATTGACTCCAAAGTTCTACTTAGAAAGTAATTAACCTTTTCACCATTAAATTCAATAGTATAATAAACATAAAACAACAGCTCTCTAGGTAAATAATTCATTTCAATATCTGGGGTTCCCTGGGTAAACTTCAATATAGCTAATCAGATGTGTGTAGGAAAATCAGGAGCAAGGAAGACCTGTGGGGTCTGTAAGGTTTTAGTGGTCAGCACGCCCTGCCTCAGGTAAGGGAAAAAGTCACCCTTCTCAGTGTGCACTTAAGCCTTTTTTTGTTGTCTTTCAGTATAGTGTTTGGCCTTGTTCCTGTCGACTCTATGTCTCTGAGTGGGCTCCAGGACACTCACATTGAGGACATCATGTTCAAGTGGGCTGCAGGAGCTGGATGTTTGAGATTGTGCTCAGCACTAAATTCTGTAGAGCAATTTCTGGGCTAGGAACTTGAAGCACTTTTCAGAGCAAGGCAGGATGTTGGACCTCACCCACTTGGACACAGCCTTAGTATGCTCAGTGTAAGAACATGATACAGCAAACTTCATGCTTGGGCTGGTTATGGGAGGTTGATCAACACAAAAAGGCCTATAACACTGGGATCTCCATTCATAAAGATAGTGGCAGGGCAGGATGAGCACCTTGGGATCCCACTCAATACAAAATGTTACCTCTGGAGTTCTAGAGCTCTTCCCTTGCACCATAAAGACACAGCATCACACTGCAGGGATTACTCCATCCTAGGCAAATATGGTGAAAACATGCACCAATAATTTTACATTTCAACCTTGGAGCAGCAGCATCAACATGCTAGTCTTAGACGTAGACAGCAGTCCTCATGTCAGTGATTTAAACGTTGGACCTCCACAGTTGTGTGGATGAACTCAGACAGTTTCTTAGATCACACACAAGTCTACCTCCTTCACTTCCATTTTTTCCTATAACCTGGAGTGTGGGTCCTACTTTTTCAGGGTGAGGAACCAACTTTCTGACTAGTGCTTTCCTTTTTACAATGTTAACAGCCACTTGATGTAGAAGTGAAAACGTCTTTACTATGCTCAAAAGCCAGCTCACATGTAAAAATAATGGGGGTTGATGACAAGGTAACTGGCTGCTCAGACTTAGAGTTATATTAAAATTCTGAAGGGATCCCTCAAAGATCAAGTGCCTCTTTCTATAGGTGTATACCAATGCCTTAGAAACCAGGATCCCTTAGTATGCATGGCCGCTCTGCCTCCCTTGGTGTTTACAGACATCTTGCAATATTCATTGGGTTTGCATATCTGCCCAGGAAACTCCAATCAGCAATTTTCTTTTTACAGGCTTCAGAGAGCTAAGCACATTTTGTAGTGGAAAGGGAGGTACACCATATCATTTGTGAACGTAATTTGTAAAAATAACACCCTTTCTAAAAATATGTCCTTATTCTTGACCATCTTTTCAACTATTGGCAAGTGCATTGCCTTGGGAAAACAAATTAATGTTATGTAACCAATCAACAGAATAACAAGGAACAACTACTGTCATTTCACCAGTCAGGCTTTTAAATAGTTCACCACATTGAGAGAGCTATGCTAAAGTACTGGATGATATTCATTGTATAGTTGATTTATTGGGAGTTTTGTCCGCGCATCCTTTTTAGGTCTCGGGACCATCCGGTCGGCAGACCGGAAGTCCGGAGATTTAATGACTTGGGAGAAGAGGGGCTTGAACCCGCCCCTCTTCTGCCCTGTTCTCTATTGGCTGGCCTAGTAAATGCTGGCCAGCCATTGGAGAAGAGGTCCGGTCACTCCAATCATGCCCGTCCTTTTCGGATCGGGGGGCGTGTTTTTTGCGAAAAGTCTCAGGGAGGAGACAACATCAAAACACGCCCCCGAATCCGAAAAGGACGCTGCCTTTCTCCGAGGCATCTGCTCTGCCTCGGAGAAAGGCGGTGGTGTCTTCCGGTGCCCTCGGCAGAATAGTTAAAAATACTTTTCTTTCTTAGTTCGGGGCGCCCCTCCCACCATCCGCGCATCGAGGCAAGCAGAACGTGTCGACATAATGAGGACCGTCGCCTTGAGAGGCACTGGAAGTGTGGCGTGGAGGTTTGGGGGGATAATGTTTTACAGAAGGACACGCGGGAAGGATGTAAATAAACAAGCATTGGAGGTGCTAACCGCCGCTGGGGAACAATTACAATATAGCGCCACCTCATTCATAGCGCTGTTAACTCTGACTGCAGACCCATGAACCCCGGTGCCACTGCACCAGCTGCACCATTGATAAATACGCCTCTGATCAAGCAAGTAACGTTAAAACGCACGCTCGTAGCACAGAAAACAGTCTGGAAATCAAATCACAATCGCTTTGCACGGAGCAGTTACGCGGATGATGCCAGTGTGTACGCTCGTGGCAATGAATGGGGGCACAGGGAGAGCCAGCGCCGGGGATGGCGGAGCTCCAGTCCCACATCCACGCGCTCTCAGTCTCACAGTCAGCCAATGAATGGCCTTGATGAGCTCAAGGGCTTCAACCATTGGCTCTCTGGTGTGCTGTCATTTGCATAGAACTCGCCCATTTGCCGCTCTGAGTCTCAGGTGGAAGACAGCAAGGAGTTAGCAGGAGTGGGACTCCCGGCTCAGCTGCTCTCTGCCTGTGGCACCTCCACCAAACGCCCTGAATCCGTGCCCAAGGAAGGTCCCACGCAGGCTTCTCCTTCCTTTTTGCTTTGGGGTTTTGCAGAGTCGGTGTTGCAGTTCTTTGGGAATTGGACCACACGAGACATACGAGGTCTGCCACAGACAGTGCAATAGTCCCGGAAGGAGCACCCTCTGGACGAGAGCAGAATCGGAGTGTGAGACCCTCCCCCTCCTCCTCACCAGGCTGCTGCACCCCTACCTCGAGCCTGACGTACACCTCTTTGAATGTGAAACACTCCGGGCAGGCATCTGGTTGGAACCTAAAGGGGTGATGCATGGGCACCCTACGGAGGGAGCATTAAGTGCCTTTTCAGCTCCTTGGGATAGCTAGAGTGCAGCCTTCGAGGGAGGTCTGGACAGTCTTGCTAATAAATATTCATTGTTGAATATTTAGCGCTTGCCTCCAGATTCTTGCGATTTTATAGCGCTATACAAAACTGATGTTATGCAACTGAATGTTCCTTATTTTTTCATCCCCGACGGTTGAGTCTACCTCTGTCTATTTCGAGCCCGTGACTTGCTAGTCGTCTCCTTTTTGAGGTAACTGATACACTAACCCACCGATCTATCTCGGTGACGTTTGGAGCTCTCGTGCGTGTATTGATGGAATAATGGAATGCTCTTTCTCTGGCATGGCTTCGCTTTGAAACGCTTCAGAAAGGACAGGTTGTCTTACTTCTCTTTCCTGGATCTAACCCACCATCTCGGCTGGCACTTTCTCCGGCTAGCCCTGGTCTCAGCTCCAGTCTAATGCTTGGCAGGTTGTCGTGCAATCTGACCGCATAATACCACTTGACCCTGAAGAATAACCATGTGACACTAACTACCGCCGTACTGCAGCGTATTTGATCTCCACACATCAGGTGCTACTTTCCAACAATCATCTGGCACTTTTTCATCACCCCAGGCTGACGCAAGGCTCAATCAACAAGCTTTATTTCATACCAGCAGTTTGCCCGCACAAATCAGCTGCTGGCGCACTAACCCGCTGAGCTACCTATCAGGTGAAATTTTAGCCGAGTTTTTAACGTGGTGCCGGGACTGTCGCTCTACCCACATTTAAGGAACTGGGATTGTGGTTCACTGGGCCGAGGAGGTCCGGGGAAGGAATGACCAGGTACTGGGCATCATGAACTTGCCCTGTTTGCTGGAAGCCCCCGTGCCCTCCTGCACCCGGCGCCCCTCGTGTTGACCATGCAAGTGAGGATAGGGGTCATCGGCGGCTACCCAGGACCCCGGAACACCGCGCGCTGCTGCGCCTGGACACCGTGGATATGGTCTCTGTTTTTAGGTCTCGGGACCATCCGGTCGGCAGACCGGAAGTCCGGAGATTTAATGACTTGGGAGAAGAGGGGCTTGAACCCGCCCCTCTTCTGCCCTGTTCTCCATTGGCTGGCCTAGTAAATGCTGGCCAGCCATTGGAGAAGAGGTCCCGTCACTCCAATCATGCCCCGTCCTTTTCGGATCGGGGGCGTGTTTTTTGCGAAAAGTCTCAGGGAGGAGACAACATCAAAACACGCCCCCGAATCCGAAAAGGACGCTGCCTTTCTCCGAGGCATCTGCTCTGCCTCGGAGAAAGGCGGTGGTGTCTTCCGGTGCCCTCGGCAGAATAGTTAAAAATACTTTTCTTTCTTAGTTCGGGGCGCCCCTCCCACCATCCGCGCATCGAGGCAAGCAGAACGTGTCGACATAATGAGGACCGTCGCCTTGAGAGGCACTGGAAGTGTGGCGTGGAGGTTTGGGGGGATAATGTTTTACAGAAGGACATGACGTGTGCCAATTATGGGGAACTTTGAAGACCCTGACCGACACGCGGGAAGGATGTAAATAAACAAGCATTGGAGGCGCTAACCGCCGCTGGGGAACAATTACAATATAGCGCCACCTCATTCATAGCGCTGCTAACTCTGACTGCATCTTTGGTCCTGTAGCTGCGATGTCCCCCTTACCATCCAGGAGCATTTCCGGCACACATCCCATTAAATCCCAATATTATTATAACTAGTTGGAAATGGCAGGCAGGTGAACACAAGGCTTTGCTGCAGCTCAGTGGGTTGTGCGCCACTACACAGCGAAGCTCTTAGAGGTGAAATGCCTCCCTGCCCCCGCCTATGACGCGCTGATATTTCTATGTTGCAGAACGTCTCACGTGCTGTGTACAATTCAACAACGCGTTTTGAAGAAAAGTTGCCACAATCGAGTTATTTAAGTAATAAAACACCCCACACCACTGAGGCGTACTGTAAATCATGCTGACTCCAACCATAGCGCCGCTTTTAATTCTATCAGTGCCACGGGGCAAGGCTATTTGTAGATCAGCAGGCGCAGAGGCACCAGACCTGGGAGAATGGAGAGCCAATTTACCTACATCATGGCTGTCTTTTATTACTCAACCAAATTGGGGGGGGGGGGCATTTCTAACCCTTTTAGTTGGAAATGGCAGGCAGGTGAACACAAGGCTTTGCTGCAGCTCAGTGGGTTGTGCGCCACTACACAGCGAAGCTCTTAGAGGTGAAATGCCTCCCTGCCCCCGCCTATGACGCGCTGATATTTCTATGTTGCAGAACGTCTCACGTGCTGTGTACATTTCAACAACGCGTTTTGAAGAAAAGTTGCCACAATCGAGTTATTTAAGTAATAAAACACCCCACACCACTGAGGCGTACTGTAAATCATGCTGACTCCAACCATAGCGCCGCTTTTAATTCTATCAGTGCCACGGGGCAAGGCTATTTGTAGATCAGCAGGCGCAGAGGCACCAGACCTGGGAGAATGGAGAGCCAATTTACCTACATCATGGCTGTCTTTTATTACTCAACCAAATTGGGGGGGGGGGGCATTTCTAACCCTTGCTGCGTCACTGGAGCCGCTTCCAGGCGCTGCGCAGGGTGCCTTTTCCCCATTTGTGCACGGACTCTACTCCCAGGCTGCGCTCCCTGGGGGTCTGCCCCCACCCAGCCTTTTCCTGTGCTCAGTGCACTATCCTCAAAACTCTTTCCCTCCCACGTGCACCCCAGGGCCTATTCACAGAGTCTCGTCTCTAAGGCTGGACATGCAGCAATCACAAATAAACAAGCATTTACAATGCAATGGTCTCGGCATTGGTAAAGTTAGAGATATTGGCATTGCTCATGACATTATTTTTGTTTATGTTTTTAAAACATTTAAAGAAATGGCATTGTTATTTACAATGTCAATAGCTTAATCACTCTCAAATGCAAGACCTATTGCATTTGCACCCACACACAGAGCCACCTACACACACACTGATTAAGCTATTGACATTGTAAACAACAATGCCGTTTCTCTACATGTTTTAAAAACAAAAACATAAACAAAAATAATGTCATGAGCAATGCCAATAGCTCTAACTTTACCAATGCCGAGACCATTGCATTGTAAATGCTTGTTTGACTTATTGCTGGCCTTCAATACAGTGGACCACAGCAGGCTACTCAGAACCTTGAAACATTGCATGGTCATCAAAGGTCACGTTCTAAGTAGATTCTTGTCCTTTCTCTCCAAATGCCATCTATTGGTGAGACCATAGAATTACATTTTCTGCGAGGCTGATATGCCCTATAGTTGACCCCAGGCTTTAATCTTGTGCACACTCTCTCTAATTTGTATCTCGAGCCACTGAGCGTGATCCTCAGCTATCCTGGCATATATCCATCAGTGTAAGGAAGACATGTAAATCTACCTTTAAACTTCCAACACAGCTCTCCTTCTCTCATGCTTCATTATGGTCAGTAATTGTATGCCCAAAAACATTTTCCTTCCTAATCAAAGTAAAAAATAATTACTACACTTTCCCCGCCACTCAAATATGACCTGTATCCCAATGATCTATTCCCTTGAATCTCAATGGCTTCACTTTCCATCGTTAAAATCACTATGTTCTTCCTAGACTGTCTGCTGACTCTCTTTCCTCATTTATATCATTTGGCCACGGTTGTAAATGTTTTCCTCCGCCCCATCAGTCATATAAGACATCAGATTCCCTAGAATCTATTGAAACTAGTGGTTCACGCCTTAGTGATCTTCAAACCTGATTTCAGCAATTCCATCTTAGCTGAAGTCCCTCAGTTACATCTTACCTCAGTGAAGGCCATACAGCAACGGTTGGATAGCTGTGTTAAACACAGGGATAAAAACAAGTTCTGCTGCCTTGTCTACAAGACTTCATACTTCATACTTTTCAGCTCTTCCACCTACCACGGAGTCCTGAGCAGACTTTGCAGATGGAACACCCAGACAATCGAAGTCCTTAAATCCAAGCCACCATTCACCCAGAATAAATCCTTCTTTCTGAAAAATGTCAGGCGTCAACCCTCCTACTTCTCCTGGGTAAAACAGCTGAAAATATACCTAATATTTAGCCATGGAATAATTTTGTTACTACTGTAACCCTTTTCTCAGTTTTTGGTCTTCCCATTCTTCGTATTCCCTCATTCTCTTCATCAATTCCTTAATTTGTTTCCTTCTTGTTTCCCTGTTACCCTTTCAAACCTTTACTTGTATTTTTTTAAGTTTGGATGTAATGCGCCTAATGCCTCTTGGTGCTATATCACAACATGAAATAAATAATTAAATAAAATAGTTACTAAAATCGGAACTTTTGGCCCGACGCTGTGTCTAAGGGCGACTTTAACGCTGGTGGCGCCCGGTGTGACAATCTGTTTTGGCGCACCCCCCCAAAGACCTCCTCTTTGAATTCCCTAACTACCACTGAGCAACAGTGCCTCTTATCTCTCCATAGCCCCTCTCTCACATACATTTCATTTGTTTTAAAGCACTGGTAATGGCTGGCTTTACTAAGCAGAATGTGTATCTACCCAAACTAACCCTTCTTAGCAACATTAGGAATAGATAATGAAAGGCTGGGGAAACAACTATAACGTCCTGACTATTTTATGCAGATTGAATGCTCTTTGATTACAGCTCGTAACAGTCACTTTCCTATATTACGGATGCATCTTACGTACTACAGTAACAAAAAGATCTCTGTGATAAAATAGGTAATCCACTCAGCTATCCATACAAAATACAGATTTGTCATCTGCATGGTAGTGTTCTTTGCAGCAGGCATATTAACCCTCTCTGCTACTTTATGCCACTAGACAAAACTCTGATCTCTCTCTCTCTAACAGGAACATTAATCACAAGAGTTATCTTGACGTCTTTATTGCTGCCTGAAAGCTGGATGCACAAGGAAATCTTCAGCAGGTGTTTTGAAATCCTAAGTTATTGCTAACCACAGCCCCCCCCCCCCCCCCCCTGCGAAGTCAGCGCCCCCCTCCCCAGGTCAGCGCCTAGTTCAGCTGCACCAATCACACTGCCCTAAAGCTGGACCTGGCTGTGCCTCATGATGACAAAAGTTTGAAGCACCCAGATTTTGAACTGATTGGGGCATTTCTAGCAACACTGCTTTTTACATGTCATGCTGAAAGTATCAGAATTGTAATGGCAAAAGGTATCAAATTCCCCGTCTAAAAGGCAGGCTTTAGAAATTGTTCATGTCTTGGTTCTTGGTTAACATTAAATTCTGAACCGCTACAGGCAAATGATGCTACTAAATGAAAACAAAGAATGCTAGAACGAAGATATCTTAAATGGAAACTAATGCAATTCAAAGGAAAAACATTCAGTCAATGTAACATAGAGATGGAGACGTTTACCATATAGCCCTGAGCCTGCATTGTGTAAAATATGAAAAAAGATTAATTTGAAAACAAACATTTTATTATTTGATTTCAAGGGGCAATCTTGAGCTTTACAAAATGCTTTCCAACTGTTTTGGGAGGAGAGGTTACTTGGCTCCACTTGCATCAATTTGAGCTTTTTGCCTCTGTTGTCTTGGGGCCTCGTTACTAATGGAATCAAAAATTGAGCACTCAGGGTCTAATGTACAAAGTTTCCAAATAAGAAATCGTGAATCGTAATTAATAATGATTCACAATTTGTGATTTCTTATATGAAATGCACTAAATGGATTCGGTAAAATAGGTTGCAATTTGTGCAACAACTTCTACAGATTGCATTGGTATTTTTCAAACTGACATATGAGCTAATAGTCCAGTTCTCACAATACTCCATTATAGTGAGTTGCAATTCGAGCTAACTCATTATTGTGCATGAGGTAGGTCACAAATTATGGCCCACTATGATTATCCATAATCACAGGGATAGTGGCTTGCTGGTGTCAGCGGACAACCATGTCTGTGATTGCTTTTAAAAATGTTATCTTTTTTAATGCATCCCATTTTCCTTAAAAGCAACACAGGATGTGTTTACAAAAAATTAAATGAAAAGTTATGCAAACCTTTTTTGGGAGTAGGGGGTTGTTCTATGGTCTGCAGCCTACTCCAAAAAACGTTTTTGTCAACATTCACATGTTTGCAAATGGCTCACCACCTCCTTTGAGTTAATGGTAAAATAGTAATGTTTTGTGAATGGATTTCAGTCGTACATACCATAAATATTTGGAAGGGACGCCCTTAACAAATTCCTTCCAAATACCAATTTGATATGGTTTCCTAAACCCTTTTTAACAAATTGGAAAACCTTTTGCCAATCACTAAGTGGGTGCTGCTTTCACAGACCATGCCCATTCTGCCTCACTCGGGTAGTGCAAATATGCCTACACCATTCACATCCCATTATCCTCATAGTGATTTATGGATCACAAACCCTTAGATTAGCTAAATCTAAGGGCTTGAACCGCTAAAACATTTTGTACATGATGCCTTCAGTGCACTATTTTAGCACTCGATCCATAGGGTAGCTAGGCAGACTGATCATTGTTTTACTCGGAGGTTGTGTAGGTTATAAACTCAGAACTCAATAAACTTACTCTCAGCAGTTAATAATTCAAGTCCCAGACAGTAATTTAACTTAAATAGGAAAAAGTACTTTAATCTCTACAAACAACATGCAATTGTTCCACATAAAAAATAAGGTCATATGCGCTACAATGTCAATGTTAATAATATTTATAGAGCAATTATCCTAGTACTAGGGTAACAACTGAAAACGCAGCAGATTAAAAATATGTAGAGCACTTAGGAACTGTAAAATGATGACTACGAGAGCATTAAGGCAATCAAATCTTAACAACCTCTCTAAGCTTCTCAGGAATGTCTCTTGTACTTAATAGCTGCCCCAGTGTGTGTATTTCACTTACTCATGCACATTTTGCTTGTAGCTACTATTAGTTCTCATCTGCTGAAGTCACCTCGCCTCCATCACTGGCCTTCTGAGGTTTTTGAGGCTCCGTCCACTTCCAGTACCAGTGCATTTGGCTTGGATCACACTTTAGTGGATGGTTTGTGCATGGATCAAGAGATCTGACGCTGGTGGGGCGCTGCCTAGGAACCCGACTCTCAACAAGTTTATGTGACCTTTTACCAGGGCCACGCTGGCAAATGAGTCTCACTTGGTAGTACCCCACAGAGAGTGAGACAGGCCCCTCAGGACACAACATATGAGCATGATGATGCAAGTTCATTTGGGGTGGACTACAGTTGTAGACAAATGCCTACACACCTGGACTCCGGAGCCCACTGGTGATGAATGCTTGATGTTTCCAAGTGAAAAAGGAATGAATGCAGTTCATGGTTGTAGGCTGCGGTAGAGACATTAATCTTGGCAGAGTCACAGTCAAGTCTCAAATAATTAAGTTTCTGCAGTAGCTGAGGGCTATGGTCCTTTAAGACCTGTCTGTGGCAATGATACTTTATCAGGTGGTGAAAGGTGGGATGTGTGAGCAGGACTCCAAGATCCTGATGGAGCAACAAGAAAGTGGACAGGGATTCAGGGTGAAGACTGGCGTACAACGGCTTCAGGCAGGTTGGTTCTATTCTAGGCACTATGTGGTGCTGGATGTGGTCTGTTTTCTAAGCCTCCCTGCACAGCTACTCTTCTCCAGGACACTGGGTTGTAGATACATCATTCAGTCAGCGCTCTTCACTAGGCATATTCATAGTATTTCTCTTTTTGTTGAGGTAGTAGGTTCCTTCTGCCACGTGTCTTCCAAGCAGCACATCTAGCAGCATTCCAACCATCAGGTGTGTGCCCACATTGGCATGAGAATTGGCTTCTTAGGACACCAACAAAGAAACTTAGTACAACTTTCTTTCCACTCTGTTGTTCTGATCATGGACACTGGTCATCGACAAACCCCTGGACACTGACTTGTAGTTTCTACTGAGCATTTTTCTTAGTTTGGCAGATCTGAATCTCAGACATCATCTCTGCTTTCATTAAGGTCTGGTTTCCGGGGAGAGGACTTCTTTCACACAGGCTTCTCAGCCACATTTATTTTGATCTGCAGATTTGGCTTGAGGGCAGGGAAGTTGGTTGTTCCCTGTCAGGGGCTGTAAAACAATTTCATAAGTGTTGAAGGATCTTCTATACCTGGCAACAGCACAAACATCTCTTCAGCACACATTTGGAGGAGAATGAAGCAAGAAAGGCACACAGATTGTCTCTACACTTCAAAGGGAGCTTTTTTTGCCACCCTTTATCGCTTTACTCATCTGAGCCAGACTCGCTTCAAAGAGCCAAGAATGTTTCATGTTTTAGACCACATTATAGTTTAGCAGACTCATCTTCAACCTCCATTTTGTCAACTCAATCCATACAGGAGTTCCAAAACAGATCCCTGCTTTCTCAGACCATACCCATTCTGTCTCACTCGGATAGTGCAAATATGCCAACACCATTCACATCCCATTATCCTCATAGTGAAGGACACTGATGGGAGAAACTGGCATACTTTTTGAAATGAAGGCAACAGGCAAAAAGGCCGTCTCTTGTTCTGTAATCAGTTGTTAGCAGTTTTTCTTGTTCTTCACAGTCCGATTACAAAACAACAGTCATTCTCAGAAGAGAGGGGTACTGTAGGAAACTGAGTTATTCGTTGTGTGGCACTCTGAACCAAGAACCTCATTGTAGCACTTGACTCTCTCAGGGTAGCGTAGCAGAGTAGTCCAAAGCCTACTCAGGGGAGGTGGTGTGGTATGGTGATCACTGGTTGTTGTCCCACAATAATAACACTCAATTAATGATTGTCCAGTCAGTACTTTTCCTTTAAAAAAGGAGAAGTACTATTATTCAACGTACACTATTAAATAGTATACAGTAATTTACAAATACGAACATAGGCATATGGAAAATACCATAGATGACCACATAATCACCTTTGATACTTTAAAGGGGTCATACACATATATAAGGTAAGTCTACTGGCTTGGTCAAAGCTTCAAGATCGCTAACCAACATGTCAAACAAATCCTTTTGTATGTAAATGCCACCATCAATAACAATAATCATGTGTAAATGCACTTATAACTGTTAAAAAACACATACACTGTGAGCATTGATTGCTATCAACTTCATTATCTCAAAATAGCATTTTAAAATGATCAAAACATATGTCTGTGTTTAAAAAAAATACATTTGGCAACCATAAAAACGCAATCATAAAAGCAGCCCCTAAAGTGCACATTACTCCCAGATGTTAAGCACAAGCTCCAGCCTAGGGAGTACTTTTATAAAGTCATTAGGGGGGAACTGCTTTATTTTGTTCATGGTATCTCCCCTGCCAGTTTTGGGACCACCGCAAGTAAAAAAACATGCACACAGGAAAAGCCCCATTGGACATTATGGGGAGCTCCAGCCAGAGCAGTGAGTATTATAACAGTGGATATCCAGTTGTGCTAGGAGGTCACGTGTCTTTTTACTTTTGTATATTCCTTTTTTTGCGGGTGTGCTCGGTCCCACCCAGGCACCCCCATGCCAACATTATGTTGGGTGTTGTCGATGGAACCCATCCCATGCTGCCCTGCTGGCTCCCGCACGTCCTACACCTCGGTGGGCAGGCAGGAGCCAGCATCTTGAGTGGGTAGGGTGCAGCTTTCTGCGGTGGCTGCCCCAATCCTCTAGACACAGACACGGGGAGCAAGGACAAGGCCATTGCCTTGGGGGGAGGGGATGCAATGGTGCTCCCCCTTCATGTTTGGCTTTTGGAGGTCGGAGATGGGGGCCCACCCCCCTACGTAATGAATATACCCAGGGAACCCAGGGAACTATCTTGGCCACATTTTACTCTTGGTGACAAGCTCAGCCACCAGGGTTAGCTGCAGCAGGCCTCCTCACCTCCAAAGTGGTGTAGTCCTCTGGAAGCTGGTTGTCCTGGCTCCCTGCACCAGCCTTCTTCTTCGTCTTGGTTTCTGGGTGCAAAAGTCTAGGGCTTTGCCCTATCTGGTCCACAGGGGGGTAGCGGGGCCAACTGGGCAGAGTCCCTAGTCCTTTCTGGGCCGTGGGGGATACCACATTCCAGTTCTCAATTTTGGCCCCCGGTCCCGCAGTGAAGCACATAGAAATCACCAGGCAAGAGAGTGTCTCCCCATTATGTAATAGTCAGGCACCCTCTCCAATTCTTGGGTACCACGTCACCTCTCCACCCCTGTCCCAGCCCTCCTTCACAGCATGATGGGACAGTTCAAAATGACATCATTCAGGAGTCACTAGTCACATCTCCTTTGGGAGTCTCTATACCTCGCTGACATCACTGTCAGGGCCTATCTCACTAGATTTTCAAAGGGGAGTCCCATCCTGTGTTGGCTGCAGGGGTCTGGGCTCCCTCCTTTGTTCAGTGGGCTTGTGCAGCCCAATTTCTGGTACAGTGTGACGGCTGATTGATAGATGCTGATCTTTCTACCCCTCCCTTTTCCTTCTCAGGAGCTGAGTGAAACCCTGTTAATTGCTCCCTTTGTGATGAGGCCTTTGTTCCTGCTCTGGGAGAGAAATGTAATTAACTGGGAACAGCATGGTGACAAAAGGCCTGGGCTCTGATCCAGAGCTGAGCCAGAGAAATATGACAATTCTGGATGACCCATAATTTGTACAGACATTTTTTTGGAACTTGGATTACTGATTTTTCTGCACAGATTACACCCCAATTCAATATATCACTGGTTTCTGTGGCAAAGGGATTCAAAAACTGCTCTCTAAGGCAGTTTTCTCTCTATGGGGCTGATTACAATTTTGGTGGGAAAGCCTCCGACCACTAGTCGGAAGCTTTCTGACCGTGGTCGGAGGCTATCCGACTGACATGGTCAGTTTGCAGATTTACCACCGAATTACGATGCTGGCAGGTGGGAGCGTAAACCAGCCGGTCATTCCGGCGCAGGCCCGACCGGCTTTTGGAGTCTTTCTTCCAGTCAGAACCGCACCGTATTCCCCTATGGATGCCATTTCCGCGATCTGGATTACGATGTCTGATTCCCACAGCTGTTCCATGCCAGCCTTTCCAACATGAAAAAGGCTGTCAGAAAGCGACTTTGGTGGCCCTAGGGGCCCCCTTGCCTCCGTGGCCTACGGTTGGTGGCCGAGGGGGTACCTAGGGTGCTTCCCCTGTAAATCCATGCACTGTGTGGCAGGTGCCATGGGGTGCCTGCCACTGGGTGCAGGGTTTTACACACACCCCATTTCTTTATGGAAGTCTGTGTTATGGCTTGCTTACAGCCATAAAACAAGCTCCCATTGAGAAATGTGAGTATCCGACCGAACAGTGTTCAGTCGCATCATAATCAGGCAGTTGGAAGCACCAACCGGAGGTCTTTCGGCCCGAGATCGAGACTTTGCCTTCCACCGATATCATAATAAGCCCCTTTGTGTATAATAAAGTGCTACAACAGACAAAACAATAAATCACATTTATTTTCACTATTATTGTACAATAACATTATAAGGCATAGCCCAGACCAATATCTAATCTTGCAGTTACCAGGCTGCGCAAGTCAGAGGTCTCCTATGCACAAACCACACACATGTGCACACTCATGTGTACATGTGTTCAAGTGTAACCAGCCAAGTGTCCCTTAACCTTGCTGTGTAGCAGTAGCCTTATCTTCAAAGGCAGACCCTGGCAGTAACACACACAGTTCATTTGTCATGTGATTAGCGTGGGTGAGACAAATGTAGTGAAGTCCACAGTAAAAATTCCAACAGCGGGTGGTCCAAATAGCAAAAAATCCCTGCATAATGAATGGGCAGAACCCAATTGCAACAGGTACACTTGTCATGTTACTTCCAACCACAAAGCCTCATGCCTCTGGCTCTCATGCCATTTCGCAGAAAGCTGATAGTAAGCATGTGTGACTGTAATGTGTTAAAGTGAGCAATCAACACCCTAGAGACTCAAGGTGGGAGGGAAACTATGGTAACAGTGTGCTTATGACTGTTCCTCATAGCCACACCTCCTCCTCTATCAACCCAGTAGCTATATCTAATACAGCTCCATCATTATGCAATGTCTATCGCCAATTGAGAGGAGTGAGAACCCCATCTAAGTAAAAAACACAATCCTTTTCAGGGTAAGCCACAAAAGTCAATAAATAAACCTGTGCTAAACTCTGTGTTAGCTTGGCACTAAAGCAGTTAGCCTTAACTTAAAGGCAATATATAAAGTATTTATTCTGCACTCAAACAATGGTAGGGTGAAAGGTGACAACACAACACGAAACAATCCTAACCCAATTTAGAAAAATAGTCTAAAGTTTAAGTAAAAAAATGGCACAAAAACAGCAAAAATGCAATCAACAGAACAGAGTTATGAATTTTTTTTTAAGTTATAAGTAAAAATAGCTCACAGGAAGCACAAAGAGCCAATTGTGGTTTTCTGGTTGCGCTGTCCAGGTAAAGTCAAAAGTTCAGGCCAACCACGACAGAGTGTGGGTCAGATACATGGATGAGTTTGGGTTAGATGGAAAGTTTACCTTTTAACTTTTAGACCAGTTTAATGTGAGAAGCACTCTTTGACTGAGTGGTGGCGATCGGATTGCAAGCTGGAATCAGAGGGGGATTGGCAGTGGCGGGTCGCTGAAGTCTCAGGCCTCTATTGGAGCTTTGCATTGGAAGTGCAGTCATCGTTAAGGCAAAGAGGTGATCTACGATCAGCAATTTGTGTTGGCAGGAAATGCAGGTCAGTTATTGTACAAGTAAAGAGCTCCGGGCAGTGAAGTCTGGGGTCTGCATCTGGGAAGGTTGTGTCAGCAGTCAGATGCAAGTCTCGCATTGACCTTAGTGAAGTCCTCTTCCAAGGAGAAGGGGATTGCACTTTTCGGTGTGAAGAACCCCATAACCACAGTTTTTTCACCAGGAGGCAGCTTCTTGCAGTTTTGGGGTTAGGGAAGTACACACTAACACCAGTCAAGGGTCCAGGACCTCCTGGGGGGTCAGGATTCACAACAGTAGAGGCTAGCAACAGGGTCCTGGCAGGTCCAGTTAGTACTTGACAGCTGGACAGGTACAAGGAAGGCCTTTGGAAGCTTGATGTGTCTTTGGAGTTCAAACAGGAGGTCAGCCAACTGACTCTTGGAGCAATTTCTGTCTCCAGACCACAGGGCACTCCTTCTTCTGAATCGCCACATGTCCAGGAGTGTTCTGATGAGAGGTGATGAGGGTGCCACTTTATATCCAGTGGAAGCCCATGTGTGTGGGTCACCCCCTTTGTCTAACTCTAACCTGGTTTTGGTCAGTTCTTCCCCTGTGTTTAGCTCCAATCTGGCTCAAGAAAGAAAGGGAAGGCAGGTCTAAGTGAGGGCTGCATGTGCCAGTGACATGGCAGGCATCTTTTGAAATTGAGAAAGGGGTAGGCACAGCCCTTTGAAGCTCAGGAAGGGCTAAGTACAAACCCAAATTCCATCCTATTCAGAAAAGGAGCACTATCCTCACACCCAAAGTCCTTTTTTCGCCTGTCTGGAAGGAATACTCATCACACCATAGGAGAGCCATTAACAGTCATGTGACCCTGGTGAAAGCCAGAAAGGCACATTTGGTTTAGGCAAGAAAATGTCAACTTTCTAAAAGTTGCATTTTCAGAAGGGTAATTAAAATCTAACTTTGCCATTAAAGAGGTTTTTAAATTATAATTCAAATTAGCGGAAGTAGAAATTCCCAAACTCCCAAACTGAAGTTATCACGTATTAAACATAATAAGGTAACCTAATGTTAGTCTATGGGTGTCATAGCCTTAAAGTTAAAAACAGCTTTAGGAGTTTTTCACTGCCAGGATATGTAAAGCTTAAGTACATTTATCCTACTTTTTAAATATCACGCACCCCGCCCTATAACCCTTAATGTCTAATTTAGGGGTGATTTATAAAATTTGAAAAGGAAGGTCTAGTCGTGGACAAAAAAAATGATAGGTTGAAATGGCAGTTTAAAACTAAACTACAGGCTCCAATGTCAGGCTGAGACATGTTTACAGGGCTACTTTAGCACGTGGCACAATGAGTGCTGCAGCCAACATGTAGCATTTAATTTGCAGGCCCTGTTTACATGTAGTACAATTTACTGGGGACTTATAATTAATAAAGTTGATCAACCAAGTGTATACCAATTTTACCATGTTTAGAATGGATAACACAACACTTTACCACTGCTTTGCAGGAGTAGTGAGGTACGTAGGTGGGCGGGAGGGCGGCTGTCCCAGGCGGCACATTTTTGGTAAGTTTTGTTTATTCTCCCTCGCTCGTCGTCTGTCTCCAGCACCCCCCGCTTGTCATCATTTGTTGCCTGCCGCCACTACTCCGACCGTCACTGGGCGGCAAACTTAGGAATGCTCATGCTATTCCACTGAGCAGGAGTAAAGTTTGCTGAGTCCTAAACCCACCAAAACAGGGTTCAGAAAAGGGGAGAAAAAAATCTATGGTGACACTGCAGAAAAGGCCAGGTCCACGAGGTTTTCAGCCAGACTTAATGCATTAGTCTATTGTTGTGTCTTTCACATCTTTCTCCAACCCACTCAAGCATGCATTATGGGGTGCGTTATGGGATGCAGCCCTTACACAAAGAACACATCCACACACAAAGTAGTTTCTTCCAGAGGCAGCACCTACTGCAATATGGTGGGCAATTTTTACACCATAAAACATTTTTGCCTTTAGCCAATGGTTTTTTTTGGTTGATGAGGGTCAGCGGCTTCCTCAACACTAAAGTTGTACAAAAACCATAACAGAACAAAGCAAGAATTGTCAAAGCAAAAAGGCCGGTGAGTAATAAATAACCTACTGATTTTACCAATTCATGTTTTCCTTGTTGCTCTATGATGGAAACAGTTTCCCCTTCAATAAACCTGTTCGTGTACACCCATAACTCACCAACCCAGTTTTTGTCAGTCAAGAATGAAATTACACAATCTTAAATTATACTTTTGTTCACCTGACTTAATTTCGGGCTCAAATAGCTTTTTGAATCGGATCTTTAGTACTTTCAGAAGAACAGCATCTGAGCCCACACATCCATGTTTTTTTTGTGTTGTTTTTTTAACCCATTCAGACTTCTTTCTGATTGCAAACTCCCATTCTTATTTGCTTAAGGCTCAGCTTGAGACACGTGAGTACACCTTTTCTTTTCACCCTGCCTGGTCGTTGTCAGCAATGCATGTCTCCTTGAGTCTTCGAGCCACAATACATAAATCAATCCATGATTACCATTATAAATCCTTATACGTATTTTCTTTAACAGCATCTAGGCTAGGCGATAAAAGATCTGCGCTTCCTGGCCATTAAAGAAGAAGTCTGACCTTCTAGAAATGTTTAAAGGTTTCCTTTTCTACCTTGTCTCTCCCCTCCCTGTCACACCGGCGCTGTCTCGAACTGTGCCGAACGTAGTCATGACACTTGTACTTTTGAAACGTGTTAGATCTATCTGACTGCGTGCCCTAGATTTTTTTCACATTATGCCTCTCTTGAGATGAAAGAACTGCGTACAGTGCTCCCTTTCAGGGGGAATCAGCGCGCTTCGTTCCCAGGGGCCCAGCCTGCTAAATTGTTTAACCCGCGTTTTCTGTGCCGTTGCTTTCCATGTCTTTTATCTTTCTTTGCTTGCGCTGTTTCAAATCCTGTTTTAAAGCTTTCATTTGCCAGGCGTTTGTTGGAAATTAGTGTGTCATTGGGCTTTTGTTTCTGAGACAAAAGTGAACTCTGCGTGGAGGCGAATGTTGTTTTCCTTTTACTGGAAGGCCCGCGGTTGGTTTGAACCACACGGAACAGGAGGAACAAATTGCTTTTCCCCTGGCGTTAATTCCGTGACACTTGGCTCTGTGTCTGGAGCGTGCATGTGTTTTTACTGCTTTCCACCCCGGGAGAGGATAGAGTGGTATGAACTCCCCAGTATCCCTTGCTGTCGCTAAGACGACTCGAGAGGTGTAAGTAAACATATTAAAACCAGGTTTTTTCTGCAAATGGCAGCTCTGTTTTCACGCAGCAGGTCGGGGTGAGTGTATCATGTGGGCAACATACTTCCAAATTGGGCACGTGTTTATTTTACACCTTTGGCGTCTGTGGTCAGACATTTGACTGCATAAAATATGGAAATATAGAAAGTGTCTATTCACTGAAATCACGTGCTAGCGGACGTGACATCACACAATCTTTGATTTCGCAAAGACATCACCATCTATTAAATCAAATGACCTTTTATTGTCATTACATATTACAATGTGATGTCATAGAATGCAAGAGCTGGGGCCACATGTATGACCGTCAGGTTTTGCAACCCGTAAGTTGTTATTTTAGCGACTCGCAATTTGCGAGTCGCAAAACCTGGTGTTGAACAGTGTTTCAGACACTGTTTGCGATTCAGAAAAATGGGTCACAAGAGAACCGCATCATTAATATTCATGTGGCAGATTGCATTTTGGAGCTCAATGGGAATGGCAGCACTGACAGAGATGGTGGCCTGCTGGGGTCAGCACACCATCATGTCTATGACTGCTTTTTAAATAAAGCAGGTTATATTTTTTAAGTGCAGCCTGTTTTCCATAAAGGAAAACTGGATGCATTTCAAAAATAAGAATGAAAAGTTTTGCTTTCATTTTTTTACAGTGGGCAGTGGTCTGTGGGACCAATGCCTGCTCTGAAAAATGTTGCTGCTCCCTTTGTGGATGGCTTAGTACCAAATTGAAATTGGTGGCAATCTGAAAATGTTTTTCAACTGCTTTCTTGTTCGCAAAACATTCATACATACCAGTGCAACTTGCTATTAGGAAGGCACGCCCTTTACATGCCCCTTCCTAATAGTGACTCACAAACCCTATTGTGCGAATCGGTAATAGGTTACCGACACGCAAAATAAGGTTGGAACATAGGAAAATGCATTTCACCAGTGGCAAATGGCCCTATGGGACGTTTGCGACCGGTAAAATGCATCGTACATGTGGCCCATGATGTATTAGAAGTGGATAACAAAGTCAACAAAATAATTTACAAATCTCACAGAATTATATCTGAGTCAGGCATTAGAGAGTCAATGGGGAACAGGGGGGTTACAGTTCCATCATCTAGCCTCTCCACAGTGAGTGCTCTCTCATTGGGCTATGGAACACCTATAGGTGCTTAGTTGATTGCTGCTGGATTGGGGTGGTGAACAAAAATGTCCGTACATCAGCTCCAGACTCATGGGAATGTTCAACTGGAAGATGAGAAACTCAAATGCACAGGGCTCACAAGAGATGCCTTAAAGCTAACAAATAAGGTCTTCTGACTACCCTTAAATAAGGTTCAAGAACTGTCACCATTCCCATGGTGTTCACTGATACTAATAAATGCGTTACAATTAAGCAGATAATATATTTATAAAGAACTTCATTCACAATTGACGTATAATTCCCCAATTTATAATTGGGTGCAATTGCACACTTGATAATTCCCAAGCAAACTCTATTTTCTCCTATGTTTTATGGCCCAGTTGTAACTAGGCAGTTATTCTATTCTAACAACACTTTATGGGCAAATTGTGATTTTTAGTGATTAGCAATGTACAACAGTGTCTCATATACTGTTTGCGATTCCCAAAAGAGTCACAAGGGACCTGCCACATTAATATCGGGATTGTGGCCTGCTGTGGTTAGCAGACCACCATGTCTGTTACTGCTTTTTAAATTAAGAAGTTTAAAAAAAAATTGCAGCCATTTTCCTTAAAGGAAAATGGTATGCATTTAAAAAACGAAAAATGAAGCATTTCAATTTAATTTTTTAAGCATAGACACTGGTCCATGGGACCACTACCTGCTATTAAAAAACGGTTTTGCTGCCATTCACAAAGGGGATGGGGTCTCCTGGGGACCCCTTCCCATTTGTGACTGGCTTCCCACCTACTTGAAGTAGGCAGTGAACTGCGATTGCTTTGTGACTTCATTCCAGTCGCAAAAATATCTTACATCCATCTGCGACTTGCTACTTGGAAGTGGTGCCTTTTGCACGCCCATTCCTAATAGCAATTCGCAAACCTCTTTTTGCAAGTCAGTAATAGGTTACCAACTCGCAAAATAGGGTTGGTACATGGCAAAAGCCATTTTAAGTTTAAGTTTATTGAGCCCAATAAGAAAATACAATACACGATGAAAATCCGATCAGAGAACATAAGTACTTATGATATGAACAATAAAGGATATTAAGCATAAAGGGTACAATAAACATGATGACCTAGAAAAGAGAAAGGGGGAGGGAAAAAGAAAAGAGGGGGAGGGAGGGGGAGGAAGCAAAAAGAATTTCGTTGGGGAGAGTACAGAGCAATCAAGGGTAGCAAAAGAGGTAAAATGAAGCATTACATTGCATGCATTGTGAAACTCTAAAACGCATATAATGATGTAATGGGATAAGTACAGTATACAAGAACAATTATAAATTATTCAAACAAAAGACAACGAAATTAAATCAAGGCGGTTTGCGGACATCGTCCGATGTTCTCACAATGACAGTAGCGGCAGTATTCGGAGGGGGGGAAGCAGATAAATATGTAGTGAGAGGGAGCCATAACAAATCCCTTTTAATTGCTAGTGATATAGGGGTAACATAGTTGGTGTCAAGTCTGTGGTTAAAACAGATGGCGTTCCACCAGGCTCTGTAAGTGACTTTATCCGCGTGTTTCCAATTCAGGGTGATTAGATGTAAGGCTATAGCGATTAGCAAATCTATTAATTGACAATGTGGTGAAGGATGAGGCCATGAGGGGGATAGGGAACCGAGAAATATATTTGAAAGGGAAAAAGGAACTTTAGTGTTAAATAACTTGTTAATTTGAGACCAAACTAAGAGCCAGAATTTAGCAATGTTAGGGCAATCAAATAGCATGTGTTTTAAGTCAGCCGTTAAACAAGGGCAGGACCAGCAGTGTGATGAAGTGGTGGAAGAAAAGGAAGCCAACTGTGCGGGTGAGTACAATGCTCGGTGATATACAAAATAAAGAGTCTGAGTGGTGCTGGCCGCCCGTGAAGTTTTATGAATCTTTAACCACAGCTTATCCCACAAAGGGACAGGCCAGGAATGTAATAAATCTTTTTCCCATGCCATTTCAGTCTTTGTTTTGGACCGCGTTGCCAAAGATAAGAGACCATTGTAGAGGGAAGATGCAGAAGGGGAAGCGTTTATCAAAGGGAACAAAGTAGAGCAGGTTGTAGGAAGATTTGGAAAAGGTGGGAGCGATGAGAGATATTGGTGAAGAGAGGGAAGCAGAAGGTCATATTGCTTTTTACATGAATTAGGAAGGGCAAAGTCAGATTTGAGAACTGAGAAAGGAAGAGGTGTACCATCCATTAAGAGTTGGGAAATCCATTTCAAGCCCTTGGAGTGCCATATCTTCCAGTAGAAAGCACGATTTTTAATACGTAGTAACTTATTATGCCAAATAGGTTGTTGAGAGAGTGAATCATGTGAGGGATAAGAGGCTGGTAAGAGAGGAGATACAAGTTTTCGCGTGTGAGAGATAACAGGATGACGCAAAGAAGAAGTGTGCGCAGAGAAGGCAAGGGATTCCAAGAAGGCGAAAGGGGAAGTAAAAAACTCCTTGATGCGAAGCCAAATTGGAGGATAGGTAGGAAGGTCCGAAGAAAGCCATGAAGAGGCTTGTTTTAGGGAAAATGCGTGGTGATAAGATTTAAAGTCAGGAAACTTAAGCCCACCATTTAATTTATCTTTTTTGAGAGTAGATAAGGCTATCCGAGGGGGTTTACCTTTCCAGAGGAATTTTAGTAAAGTGCGGTCTAATGTCTTAAAGTAATAATCTGGGATGTGTACAGGAATCATTGAGAGAGAATATAAAATGACGGGAGCAAGCATCATCTTAATGGAGTCTAACCTACCCCACCAGGAGAGGAAAAGAGGGTGCCACTTAGTAATAGAGTCCTTTAGCTTCTTAGTAATGTAGTCAAAATTGTGTTTGAGGGTTTCGGAGATAGACGGGGAAAACCATAATCCTAAATATTTTAATTTAGAGGATTGCCAGGAAAAACCGGTATGATCAAAAAAGTGTTTAAGACACAGAACATTGAGGGGTAAGACTTCACATTTATCACGATTTAGGCGGTATCCTGAGAGTTTTGAAAACGCATCTACTTGGGAAAGGAAAGGAGGAAGGGAAGTATCGGGATTAGAGCAGTATAACAGAATATCGTCTGCATAAACAGACATTTTGACTTGTTGGGTGCCTAAATGGAATCCTGTAATTAGGGGGTCCTGCCTAATTTTGGTAAGGAAAGGCTCTAGTGCCACTACAAATAGGAGAGGGGATAGGGGGCAACCCTGCCGTACACCTCTTGAAAGAGAAAAATAATCGGAGACTTTACCATTAGCAAAAATAGACGCTTTAGGACCAGAGTATAAGAGAGAAATAAAGGAAATTAACTTAGAGGGAAACCCTATCCATTGAAGAGCGTGGAACATAAAGTCCCAGCCAATCCTATCGAAAGCCTTTTCGGCGTCTAAAGCTATGGCAGCAAGCGGATAATCTAAGGAAGAGGCCTTGCTAAGGATGTTAAAAAAGACTCTGGAGTTATCAGAGGATAAGCGCCCTTTTACAAAGCCCGATTGTTCCGGGCCAAGAAGCTCAGGTAAGATTGGGTCAATACGTAAGGCAAGAATTTTAGCAAACATTTTATAATCCGTGTTCACTAAAGATATCGGGCGATAGTTTTTACAGAAAGAGGAATCCTTGCCCTCTTTGGGGATTAGGCAGATCATAGCATCTTGGAAGGTACCTTGAGATGATCCGTTTGCGATAAAAGAAGTAAACAAAAGAAGAAGTTGTGGAAGAAGGAGTTTCGAAAAGTGTTCGTAGAATTCAATGGTAAAACCATCCGGACCAGGGGTCTTCCCTCGTCTCAAAACCGATACGGCATGAGAAATTTCTGCTAGTGAGATATCTGACTGCAGTGAATCAAAATCAATATGTTGCGAGGGAGGAGAAGGGATGGATTGAAAGTAGGAGGAAAGGTCAGATTGAAGAGGTTGGGTCTCCGGGGTGTAGAGAGTTTTATAAAAGGAGACAAACTCATTTAAGATATCTTCATCCTTGAGAAGAGTGTCACCATTGGAATTTTTCAGAGACTCTATCCTGGTTCTATCTCGCCGAGATTTTAGATAGTTGGCCAGTAATTTCCCCATTTTATTCTGACCACCATAGTAACGAGCACTACATTTCAGGAGATAAGACGAAGCCGCTTCCGTGGATGCTTTGTTGAAGGTAATTTTGGCAGTGATAAGATCTTTCAAAGAAGCTTCAGAGTACGAGTGGTAGTATGCGTATTCTAATTTTTTAATTTTGGCAAGCAATTGAGCCGCTTGTTTCTCAAAAACTTTTTTCTTCCGAGAAACAAAGTTAATAATAAAGCCTCTGGCAGCTGCTTTAAAAGAATCCCAAATCATAGCAGGGGAGGAATCATGGGTAGTGTTTATGACGAAGAATTCCGACGCAAAAGAACTGAACTGGCTGGAAAAATTAGGATCTGTAAGTAATGAATTATTAAAACGCCAACGTCCAGCGCCTGGGGTGTGAGGAAGAAGGTCAAAATCAACAGAAACCGGTGCGTGGTCTGAAATTAAAATGGACCCTATTTCTGAATGAAGTACGTGTTGCGTTAGAGGTTTACTTAAAAAGAGGTAGTCAATACGGGATTGTGATTTGTGTGGGGGGGAGAAAAAGCTATATTCACGGAGTTCAGGGTGACATAGTCTCCAAATGTCAACTAAAGACTTTTGACGGATGGTGGAAGCAAATTGTGAGTGCATTTTGTTGTTTACAAATCTGACTGGGGAATTCCTATCGAAAACGGGGTCACAAACTTGATTACAATCACCCCCAAAAACAATATAATCATCTGTAAGGGAGAGCAACTTATCAGAAATATGCAACCAAAAAACATTGTCAACTGAAACTGGAGCATAAACGTTGAAGAAAACCACTGGTATTTTGTCAATAAGTAATTTAACAATTAACCAACGACCTTCAGAATCAGTTTCCTGAGAAATCACCGATACATTAAACTTTTTATGAGTGAGAATAAGAACACCATTTTTCTTACCTAAAGCTGGAGAAGAAAACACATTACCTACCCAACATCTTTTTAATTTAGCCGCTTCAGCCTCAGGAAGGTGAGTTTCCTGAAGGAAAGCAACATCAGTTTTCAACTTTGCCAAGTGGGAAAGAACTCGTTGTCTTTTAATGGGATTGTTCAGTCCTTTAACATTCCATGTGACAACTCTGAACTTGGCTGGATGAGATTGAATTCAGAAACCATGAACATACAATGCGATAAATAGGGTTGAAATTGAAAAAAGTAGAGAAATGAGAGCTCAGAAGTGTACAAAGAAGGAGATAAGAGGGGGAGAGATTGAAAACAATGGCATTAAGAAATCCGATAAGGGATAAGGAACAGAAGCAAGGGATATGGAATTGCAAATGACCAAAGAAGGGGAGAAGGGGGTGGAATGAGGGAGGTGGAAGCGGGAAGAAAAGAAAAGGAGAAGAGAAAAAGAAAAAGAGGAGAAGAGAAACAGTGATAGAGAACAGCACAGAAAGCATAGAAGTAAAATATGAACAAAAGGCATACTTACATGAAGAAGATCCAAGAGAACAAGGGGGAGGGGAAGAAGCCACACGAGACAGACAGCCCATCCAGGCTGACCAGACGGAGGACGAGGGGGAAAACGCCAATAAAAATGGGATATCTACGGATGCGAGAGGGAACAAAAAACAAAAACGTTCAGAACCATTTAGCACAGTAAGCGATGAGGAATAGGGGATTCAAAAAGAGCAAAACGATTAGGTACCAACTCAGATTAAACTAAGAAGACTATCCAGACTACAAAGAACACCAAAGAATACATGAGGGACGGTGATAAAGAGAAACAATAAGTGAAAGAACCATAAGAAGAATCATCAGAACATCAAGTAATATTTGACGACGAGGGTCCCGAAGCTTCCATGATGTCCGTCCTGTGAGAGTTTATGAAACTCTGTAACTGCTGCGGGTCTTCATAGGATGTTGTCTTGTTATTAAACGTGACCTTAAAGAGGCAGGGGTGAAAAAGACCATAACGTGCTCCCATGGTACGAAGAGTAGGTCTCATATCGAGAAAGGCCTTACGTCTGTTGGCTGTGGACTTAGCATAGTCTTGAGCAAAAAACAAAGTGGCACCGGACCAGGTGACTCGTTGAGAGGATTTGGCCGCTGATAAAACCTTTAGCAAGTCTGTGTACTCCAAAAAGTACAGAATGACACCTCTCGGCCTCTGTGAAGGAGATGCACTCGATGGAAGACGTCCTAACCTATGGGCTCGCTGAATGTTGAGAGCGGTGCCTTCTGGCATGTGGAGAATCTTGGGCAGAAAAGATTTAAAGAAAGTAGGAGGGTCCGACCCCTCTGATCCCTCCACCAGACCATAAATACGCAGGTTGTTCCGTCTATTACGGTTTTCAAGATCTTCGACTTGGCGTTGGAGGACAGACACTTGAGATTGAAGGTGAGAGACATTAGTGTTAGTGTCCGTAAAGGAAGACATGTGACTTTCCACTGCGGTAATTCGTGTATCAAGTTGAGCCCAAGTGTCAGTGAGGACTTGTAGTTTATTATTTGTTTCCTCCATAAAGGGACGAAGGGCCCTGATTTCCTCCAGTAGTGTTTCCATAGAAATAGGCGAATTAGGTTTAGGAGGAGAAGGGGGGTTGTGCTTTAGACGTTTGGTGACAGACTTCACAGCAGGTACTGGCGAGGGAGAGGGATCCATTTTCTCCGCGGGGTCTTGTGAGGATAACAGTGAATCTTCTAGTTTAGAGAAGGCAGTGAAAACTTTTGAATTTTTGATAAGAGTGTACTTGGGCGTAGGGTTTTTAGCAAGTGCGCCTTTCGTTCTCCCCATAAGAGGCAAGACCAACAGTCCAGGTAAGCGAGAAGGGCAGAGGGAGAGTTTCACTAGTCAGATGGTTAACATCACTGTCAGATCCAGCAATTATCAGGAAGTCTCATTGAAGTGCGTGTTCGAGCTGAGTTGGAGAAGTAGTCATTGAATTGACGTATCCGTGGAAATGAGGCAGTTCCATCAAACTATTTCAATATCTGAGATAAGAATCCCCGTCAAGAACAGCCATGAGTGAGGAAGAGCTGTGTTATCGGAGGAGAACAGTGTAGAAAAACACTCTCGTGAAGTGCGTACATAAAATGGCGGCTGAATCGGAGAAGAAGACGCTGCACAAACTACGCACCTCACGTATTTTCCAAGAATATGTCATTGAGAATATCCAAAGTTGGTGAAGAAATGAAGACAAAAGCCAGAGTTGAGCAGAATAATAGCCAAAAGGGAAGAAAAATCACTTTTGCAGCATGTTTCTTCAGGTCATCAGCTTACATTCACCTCAGACGAAAAAACAAAATGGCGGCCGTTCCAAAAACGGAGCCTCCGAGGGAATTAAAGAGGATTACATGCAGCTTACTGACATAGCGACTGCAAAATTCAGTGCTCCGGATGTTCAGACAGCTTGTCCCAACTTTGTGGCATCCTCGTACTCGTAATTACGAGAGAAAAAATCGGCGTTGTCCTCCCGACCCCGGGAGCGTCAGGGAAGAGCCGCCATCTTCGTAAGGCGTTAGCCACGCCCCCGGCAAAAGCCATTTTAATGGTAGCAAATGGGCTGAATCTCCATTTGTGGCTGGTGTAAACGGTTGTACATGTGCCCCTTTAAGTCAAATGTACACAGCTGAGGCTAGGCCAGCAACATAAAACAGGGTGATCCATTTTTCTCGACTGTAAACTGATGGGACAGCTACTCTGGAAGAAAAAAAACAACTTGCAAAGAAGTGTAGTAAAAGTTGTTTTTTACTTCACAATATCAAGGTTAACCTTTATTTCTAACAAAATGGGGCAGAAGACTAATCAATGGAAAGATTAAGCAAGTCAAAATCAACATCTATCTGTGGACTACGTTTGATTAATCAAGTGGGTAGAAACTCTTTATTAAATGACTACCTCAAAGAGCACAGTAGGCAATCAGCGGTGTAATATTGGTTTAAATTTGGACAAAAAGTTTAAGTATGAGAAATTGCAACCCTTAGGCGTGGTCCTCTGCCTCTTTCTTTTGACTGGATTGCTAGTAATTCGTCTCTGCACATTGAGAACTCACTAAACAGCTTCTCCTTGCATGTGGTTCCCTTAAAATATGAAGTTAGATTATATAAATAATTATATAAATCCGTATTTGTAAAGCGCAACCTACTCACCCTTATGGGTCTCAAGGCCCTGGCTGCTGCACCACACCTCTCCGCTAGATTGAAAGTTCGATCAATGGCTCATCATGATTAGTAAGTGCTATATAAATGCAATTAGAAGAAAAGACAATACAACATGATATGTGTGCTTGAAGTTGCATGTAAATACCCTGTATTCAGTTTCTCATATGGACGCACACAACCTGCCTATCATTTTTACTGAAGCAGTACAGCTGAGCACCTGAGAGAGAGGATCAAGCCTTCCCCTTTGCAAGAACCACAACTGCTGTAGCACAGAGGTGAAATGTCTTTGCTGGACACAGGCAGAGAAGAAACCAAAGAGGTCTGTATGGAGGAGGGCAAGGCCCATGCTTCAGTAATGTTTCAAAAGACACACCAAAGTGGCTGGCAAGATTCACAGAATTATGGCTGAGACCTGGATTCAAGGAGGCCTAGGTTTACTGGTCAGCCTTCAAGTTTGGGTAGGGTAAGCCGTAAAGGGAACCAATGAAAATTAATTTTCTGGGTGCATCCAGTTTTAATTGCTAAGTAAAATGTCTGATCTGCACACTCACTGGTAAGACGTCTAGCCATTTGTGAAGTACCAGAGGTAAAATGAGGCTTGGTTTGGAGTGGAGGTTTAGAATAGGAACATTCCCCCTACCTTTACAAGTATACTGGGGTCTTCATTAAGAGTTTGGTGGGTGCTCCTGCTGTCCTTCTAGGTGATGAGGTTCATGAATTCCACCACGCTGGCAACTACTGCCAACCATATTAAGACATCTGCGCTGGATTGGCGGAGATCTCTATGCCTTCAAAGGAGCTGTTGCTCCAGCAGCTCATCTGTAGGCGTTAAAAGTTTGCTGAGTGGCAGCCATGTTTCATGTGGCTGCTAAGCAAACTATTCTTGCTTTACAAAAACAAGCTCCCATAGATGGAGTTTGTTTTTGAAAATCAAAATATTCATAACCCTGACACACTGCGACCTTCTCTCAGAGTGTGGAGGTTATTTTAATACTTCTGTGCTTGTGACCATCAGACTTTCCTAGACAGTCTCCTCTTAATAGTACAGATGGTTTGATGTTCATACTTTGACTGCACAAAGCCTGTTGTGCCGTTGGTGTAAGGTGTGTGATGGCAGAGTCATCAGCGTCACCACTGGTGGAAACATCATGTTCTGTCTAACTCTGCATAGAGAGGGCAGATCATTAGCTTGGCACACAGGGTAGTCCACCCTGTATTTTGTTGGAGTGCCCTGTTTGCCAAATTCTAAGTAACAACCTATATCTGATGGCCATGTGGGTCAGAGTTTGAGTGGAAGCCTGCCATCTTCACCTATCATACAGACTGTTAGTCTGCTTGGGAGCAGGACAAAATCTGAAAGTAGGCCTCTGGAAGTAGGCCCCTTCCAGAAGGAAGCAGTTCGAATTTGCTTGTGCCCTATTGCCAATAGAGACGAGACTTGTGTATGTGCTGTCAAAAGTCAGAACACTTCTAGAAGTTTGAACATGGTGGGAAGACAACTAGGCTTTGAAAACACTAGGGGGCAGATTTACAAGACCCGTGTGCCACCTTTGTGCCGCCGTTGTGTCACTTCTGTGACGCAGTGGCGGCGTAAAGCTTGCACCCTGCTGCGGGGGATTTACAATGTGACGCATCTAGGGAGATGCGTCATGTTGTAAAGCCCTGCGCCACATGAAACCTGTGTCAGGTTTCATGTGGGCGTTCCGGTGCAGGGGAGGGCGTTCCTGTGCAATCTACAAAATTTCACTCAGTCACTTTGACGACCCCGCTGCGTCAAAACCTTACGCCTGCTTGAAGCAGGTGTAAGGTGTGACGCACCATGTGCAAGATAGGCTGGGTTGGTATAGTGCTGGAGTTGCGTCGTGCTCGCGACACAACTCCAGCACTGCGCCAATGTTAAGACGGCAGATGCGACACGCATCTGCATTTCCTTGTGCCATGATGCACCGCATTGTAAATGCGGTGCATCCGTGGTGGCGCAAGGATTGTCATGCGTGTCACAAGTTTCCTGGCGCATCCCTGCTGATTTGCAGGGATGCGCCAGGAATTGTAAATCTGCCCCATGGTGCAGAACTTGGTAGCAGAAAGAAGACTGCTGGAACTGTTCAAAAGGGTTGCAGCCATCCACACCATGGATATTGTCTGTTTGTGAAAGAGGATCAAAATCAGCTAAGCTCCTGGAGGCCCAAGGTCACAAAAGGACACTGGAAATGACTCTTGAAGGAGATCAGCTGACCAATTCAAATTCGTTTTGCCCTTGTTCTGATGAAGATTCCTTGCTAGAACTGGGAAGTGCCTAACAAAGTAAGATCCCTCTCACCATGAACTGTTACCCTAAAAAATAATACTCCTGTGGAAGACTGTGGACTAGGGTTGTTAATGCTAAGAACTGCTTGGGCTCATTTTGGTCATTTTTGGCTTATTTTAAACATAAAATACTTTTTTATTAGACTGAATTGGTTTGAGATCTTTACTGATCTTGATTCAAGTGTTGTTTTGATACTGCATGTTTCCTTAACACGCCAGATCTGGAGACAGCCTACTTGGATGTATGACGTTACAACGCATGCTGTTACAACGCATGCTGTTACAACAAAAGTTTTACAACGCGAGTGCATTGACAACGCAGGACATTTCAACGCAAGTCTTTACATCGACTTGCACTAGATGGCGTGCTAACATTAAAAAAGTGTAATTTACTATTCCAACTCCAGTCCACGTAACAGTAGGGAAGGTGTTGGGATAGTAAACTACACTATTTTTTTTTTTTTTTAATTTTATTGAACAATAAATCGGTTACAAGCATGGGCCTACAACCACCAGGGCCGGCCGCTAGGTTCAGAAAGAAACATACATTTGTTAAGGCAGTAGTCGACTCCTGGGGCCCAGCCCCGTAATGGCTCCGGATAGTCCTAAGGAAGCAGGAGACTTAGGTTCAACATAAACAATAACTAAAAGAAAAACAAAGGGCGAGGCATAAGGGCAAAAAGTGTGGGTCAGGCTACCTCCGGGGGACTCTACTTCAGACCTTCAAATAGCTAGCAAAAGGAAGGAGTACTGGTAGGTCAGGGGGGGGGTCACGGGAGATGAACGTCCATATTCGGTTATTCCAAAAGTTGCAAGGAACCATCAAGGGTCAGGGGGACAAGGCAATATCGGTATCCACTAGGGGGGGCGTACAGATACCCCCCCGATACGCGTTCCATTGCCCCCAGATTCTACCCCATGCCCCCGGTTTACCACGCACCACATACACAGTCTTCTCCCTGAACATGCACCAGTCCATGTTCTCCTTCCATACGGACACGGTGGGAGGCCGCTGGGAGCCCCAAAGCTGCGCTATATCTCTCTTAGCAATCATGTTCCCCAGGGCCGCCCACCGAGTCTGAGCCGCGTTGTAATCATTGGGCTCCCACACATTCAGGACACAGCGACGCACCTCCGGCAGCAGCGCAACCCCGGTGACTTGTCCCATAACCGTATGAACCCGGCGCCAGTATTCCGCCACCTCGCGGCACTCCCACAGGATATGGAGAAAGGTGGCGCTGAGCCCACAGCCCCGCTTACAGAGCCCGTCGTCGGAAAATCCCATCGAGACCAAACGGGGACCCGTCACATACACCCGGTGGAGAATCTTAAGCTGTACCAGGCGGAGACGGGCTGGAATGGCCACTTCCTTGGGGGACGACAGTGCGGACTGCCAGTCCTCGTCGTCCAATTCCACCCCGTCCCCCGTCCACGTCTCCCGAAGGCGCACCAAGAGGTCAGCCCGATTATTAATTAGTTTTTTATAAATTAAAGAGATAGTACTGTCAGGGACATGACCATCGAGTATGCGGTCCTCGAGGGGCGAGGAAGCCGGGATCTTGGTCCCCTCCCCAAAGACAGAGAGCAGGGCATGACGAACCTGGGCGTAGCGGAAGAACTCCCTTTCCGTAAGCTCGTATTCGCTCTGGAGCGCCGCGAAGGTCTTAACCATGCCCTTAAGCCATAGGTCTCCCACTCTACTGATACCAATCGTATCCCAATGGTCAAACCCCTTCGTAGTCCAGAGGCTGCCCAGTCGGTCGGAGCCAAATAAAGGAGTAGCACATGTTAATCGCTCATTCCAGCCCATGGCTACATTGGCCGCCCTCCAGATCCGTACCGCAATCTTAGTAGGGCCCGTAAGGGTCCGTCCAGCCGAGCGGGAGTAAAGTGCCCTGTTATAGTTTCCGCCGGGAAGCAGGAATTTATCCATCTCATACGCCGGATTCAAGCCAGGCGCATACGTGGCATGGTTAATGGCCGATAGCTGTGAGGCCCAGTAATACCTGCGAATGTCGGGAAGCGCGATGCCCCCGTCGTACCAGGGGAGAGTAAGCTTTGCCAGAGCGATACGCGCCCGTCCGTCCCACACCAGTCTCCTCTGCAGGCTCTCCACCTCCCGAAAGTAGGCCACAGGAATGACATCGAAGGAGTTCTGAAGTGCATAGAGGAATCTGGGAAGGGACATCATTTTAAACAGTGCGGCCCGACCCAGCGGGGACAGGGGCAGCCTACACCACCGAGCCGTGTCCTCCCGCAAATGCCGAAGTGGAAGCAGGAGATTCTGCTCATAGCGAGCCACCGGGTCCAACGAGACGTATATCCCCAGGTATTTAAAGCCGGACAGAGATACTTGGATCGGAAGCCGAGGCGGCAAGAGAGGAGGACCACCGGAGATAGGATAGACGCAGGATTTAGACCAGTTGATCGTGAGACCCGAATTTCTCCCAAAGGAAGTCAGAACATCAAAGAGAACGTTAAGCGACTGCCGCGGCGAGGTGAGATACAGGAGAATATCGTCCGCATACAGCGAGACCCGATCCTCGAAGCCCGGGGCCCACCGGATCCCTCTGATCGAGGGCTCCCAGCGGAGCCAAGCAGCGAGTGGCTCCAGGGCGAGAGCAAAGAGCAGAGGGGACAACGGGCACCCCTGCCTCGTGCCCCTGCCGAGAGCGAAGGGCCGAGAGACCCGCCCATTAACCACCACCTGAGCCATGGGTCCCGTATAAAGAAGCTTCACCCAGCCAATAAATCCTTCCCCAAAGCCGAATTTAGCCAAGACAGCCCAGAGGAATGGCCACTCGATGGTGTCAAAGGCCATCGTGGCGTCCAAAGAAACCAGCACGGCTGGTTCGGAAAGGAACTCCGCCCTGGTGAGGGCGCCGTGAAGATGCCGCAAGTTAAGAGCGGTGTTACGATGCGGGAGGAAGCCGCATTGATCAGGATGAATAAGATCGCAGATGACGCTCAACAAACGATTGGCAAGGACTTTAGCCAGGATTTTAGGCTCTGCGTTTAGCAGTGAAATAGGCCGGTAGGAGGTACAGCGGTCTCGTGGCTTACCTTCCTTGGGGATCACGACTATCGTGGCCAGACGCTGGTCGGCGGGAAGGGAACCCGCCGTAAGAGACTCCTGAAACATACGACAGAGGAAGGGCGCGAGTTTATCCGGGCGCAACTTATACAGTTCAATAGGCAGACCGTTGGGACCCATAGCCTTGCCCGAGCGAAGGGACCGAATCGCGGTTGCTATTTCATCTACAGACAAGGGGGCGTCAAGCTGCTCCCGGTCGTCGACGGACAGGCAGGGCAAAGCAATATCCCTCAGCAGAAGGCGAGAGTCGTCCTCATCCCTATCGGTCACCGGGGAATACACGGCCCGGAGGTGGTCAGCGAAACATTCCACAATCTCCCCAGGCTCAGTCACACACACTCCATCTGAAACACGCAGCTCCGAGACCACACGATTCACTCTCTCCTTCTTATCCAGCCACGCAATCAACTTTCCCGCCTTGTCCCCGGCGTCATACAATCGACCCTGCTGCTCCCTATACATCGTTTTGGCAGCATCAGTGACAAGAGACCTGTATTCAAACTGTTTCAGGCTGAGGGCATGGAGCCCGTCCGGAGTGACACCCGCCTCCAAGGCCGACTCCAGCCCCGAGATGTCAGTCTCCAGCTTCACCACTGCCTCACTCTTGAGCTTCTTAGCCACCACTATCTGGGAGAGGGCGTGCCCGCGGATTACGGTTTTAAAGGCCTCCCACAGGGACATTGCGGACGACACCGACCCCTCGTTTTCAAGGAAGTATTGGTCCATAGCCTTAACCAGGCTGTCGCGAGTCGTAGGGTCTCGCAGGTACCACGGGTTAATGGGAGCGATCCACCCTGCAGACCGCGACCCGGTGTCAAAGAGCAGCCACAGCGGAGAATGATCGGAAATACCCCGCGCCAGGTGCCTGACCTCTCGAATCCGACCAGTCTGCGCCGCGGGCATAAGGAAATAGTCTAATCTAGAAAGACTCCCATGCGCCCCAGAGTGAAAGGTGTATTGACATTGGGTCGGATGCATTAATCTCCAACTATCCACCAGGCCGAAGGTCTCCAACAGCCCACCTAGCCATGCCTGGGCAGCGGGGAGGGCCCTGGGTGGGTGACGATCTAGGTCACCCGAAACCACCGAATTAAAGTCCCCGCCCATAAGCAAAAGACTGTCCGGAAGTTCAAGCAGCATTCGACCCAAGTCCGCGAAGGTGGAGTTCTGGAGGCCCGGGGGGACGTAAACTGAGACCAGGGAAAGGGGGTGCCCCTCCCACCGACCAGTCAGACACACATAGCGCCCTCTATCATCCGAGACTACCCTAGTGATCTCCAACGGAAGTGAGGATCGCAGGAGAATGCCCACCCCCCTGGAACCAGTTGTGAAACCAGAATGGGCCACGAGGCGGTATCCCCCCCTGTTCATTGCATGACAAACATTACCAACCAAGTGCGTCTCCTGGAGAAACACCACATCAGGAGTCAGACGACGCAAATACTGCAGTACTACACCCCGTTTAATACGGTCCCCCAACCCATTGACGTTCCATGACAGCAGCCTCAACCCGTCCCCCCCCATCCCCTCCAGCAGATCAAAGGTCCCCCCGCCAGCAGCACAGTTCCCGAATTTGGACAAAAAGCAATACCTCGCCCTGCAAACAGAAAACACACAGCAAAACAACCCCTCCTGCCCCCCAGCCCCACCCAAAATCCAACTCCCCCCACCCTGCACCCCTGCGGGCCAAAAAACCCCCCCAACTTGCAGTGTGCCTGTCGCCCTACTAACCCCATTCTACGAAAAGACCCCGGAGGAGGAAAGGGACCCGTCCCCACCCGCCCCCCACACAGGTCCTAGTGAAACAAAATGTACAAAAGAAGTAAGACCCAGCTGAACAGTGCAAAATGGCAAAATCAAGGACCAAAAGTCACTCTAAAGGGGACCCGTCACCTTCGGCGCCTGCAGAGGGCCCGGGACGGCCACCTCTGTCCGGCAGCGAGTCCAGCCAGTCACTCACGGCCACAGGAGAGTCAAAAAAGGCAGTCCGATCCTCATGTTCCACTCGGAGTTTTGCAGGGTAGAGCATAGAGTACTTTAGGCCCAGTTCACGGAGACGACGCTTCACCCCCTGGAATCCCATCCGCTGTTTCTGGACCAGTTGAGTAAAGTCCGGATAAAAGTTAATGGTCGAGTTCTCATGACGAACCGGGCCGTGGACCCGTGAGGCCTGCAGAATCGCATCTCGGTCCCTGTAGTGGAACAGTTTGGCCACGATAGGCCTCGGGGGGGCCCCCGGCCGTGACCGACCGCCCGGAACTCGATGGGCCCGCTCCACGGCAAAGAACTTACTTAGGCCAGCAGGGGTCAATTGTTGGAGGATGAGTTCCTCGACCAGGAGGTCAACCGGGCGGTTGTCGGAGGACTCCGGTACACCTATGACACAGATGTTGTTGCGTCGGGCCCG
Organism: Triturus cristatus; assembly: GCF_964204655.1. Lineage (NCBI taxonomy): Eukaryota > Metazoa > Chordata > Amphibia > Caudata > Salamandridae > Triturus > Triturus cristatus. The sequence continues at coordinate 487,543,462 of NC_140591.1, forward strand.
TCCCTCGAAGTCCTCCAGCCGCCGGGCCATATGATCGTTGACCACCTTGATGTCACCAAGCGCGGCCTGCAGGTCCGACACCTCCGCTCCAAGGGTGGAGGTCCGCGCATCGAGAGCCTGAACCCTCTCGTTAGTTTTGGAGAGATCCGCCCGGATTAAGGTGACATCAATCGCCACAGTGTCGATTTTACGGGCCAGGGCCTCGTATTGCGTGGCGATGGTTTCCCTGATGCCATCAATGGCGCCCATGATATCCTGTAGGGAAAGTTCCGTAGAGATGGTCGTGCCACCACCGGCGGCGTCCGGGGGGAGGCCGGCAGCTCCAGGGGACCCTCTGCCCTGAGTGTAGCGGTCCATGTTGTTGCTCTGGACCGATCCCCCGCGGAGGGAGGCCTTAGTCTTACGCCCCTCGGGGCCCCCCTTGCCCCCCATGTGGTCATGGACACCTAAGGGGACCGCCGAGCAAGAGTTGTAGAGGCACCAGCAAGGAAGACCAGCGCCTCACCAGAGACCACAATATGGCGGTGCGGGGGGACCCAAGGCGATTGGCACACTAGTGGCAGGTGGAGACAAAGCCTCGTGCAGAGGCCCAGGAAACACCCCGCCACCTCAAGCGCGTTCGCCGGCCAGCCCCCTGAAGTCCGAAAGTGAAACCGAAAGTGGTAGATCGGCAACTGGCACCGCGCTGCAGCCGCTGTTGTTCAATTACGACCCGGCCCCACGGTTCACCTTCGCCCCGGGCACCTCCGTCGGGTGGGTCCCAAAAGTTCAGACAACGACAACTCAGGATTCCCAGGTCCGATTCGGTTTCTGAAAAGAGATACGTGCTCAGCTGGTCTTCATCTCCCAGATTCCATAAACCACGTCAGGATATTCTCAGGATAAATTCCGAGGAGCAGCAAGGGTCCGGGGAGCCCTGTGCTCACGCGACCATCTTGGATGCGCGCTAGGCTCCTCCCCAACTACACTATTTTTAATGTTAGCACGCCATCTAGTGCAAGTCGATGTAAAGACTTGCGTTGTAATGTCCTGCGTTGTCAATGCACTCGCGTTGTAACAGTTTCGTTGTAACGGTAGTGCGTTGTAAAAGTTGCGTTGTAAAGGTTGTTCCCCGCCTACTTTCTTTTGCCAAAATGTTAGACTAGGGCAGATGTAGTTATGTCGGGGAGACTGTGCTTGCATGATTAGGAGCTGGTCTATTGTGCTGATGAGAGACTTTCCCCACTGTGGTAAACTGGCTTTCTACATTGAGGTAGTGCCTAGCCTTATAGACATCCAATATATGGACATTAATGTCAGTTGGAACACAGGTCATTTTCACAGGGTGCTAAAGTATACATATTACACAGAGCTCGTAATCAATGCCTCAGGACGTTAATGTCAGTCATTAAGATGACATTTACCATGACGAAGTAGTACTAATGTTTCATGCAAAATGTTGCCTCAAACAGCCTTTCAATGAGAATATGAATAAGGAACTGAGAGAGTTTAAAAACACACACACACATATACTTATGGAAGAAACATAGAGTAAGTTATCTGGCTGAATTGCCCTTAGAAGAAGTAGGGATATGGAGCCCCATCCTTAGCTATGTTCTGGTTTCCAGATGGCCAATAATAGAAAATTGGCTGAGAGATAGACTGAACATCTAACACAAAATATCTAACTACTAACCATATGCATTTACATCCTATTTATAAATCCCTGTAAACTGGAAGCATATTTGTGTTACATTTTAAAACGTTGGTGGGCAACCACCTAAGGTGGAAACCAGCCCTGCACAGATGTTAACTATTCAATATCAATGGTTGTACTGCAAGCTAGAGAGAATTTGTGTGCCATCAGAATGCATATTTAGACTTGGGTCTAAATTGCTATACGCCCACCCACCAACCTCATGGTTCACCCACCTCTTTTAGAAGTGGGAATCACTAGGTTTTGAACAGAGTCCAGACCTGGCAACGCTTGCAGAGAGATTTAACTGTGTGCCCATCTACTGCATGGCTGCTGATTAATGGGCTCTTGTAATACTACCCTGTTTGGGTCATGCTTTCCGTCACCCATTTTACTCGTCAGCGTCACCATGCAAGACATAGCAGCCTCATGTAGTAAAAATCAATACAAATGGATCCTTGTAAAGGGAAGAAAAAAACCTTTGTGTTATGGGAATTATTATTCAGAGTGCCTTTCTGTAGAAACAAAACCAATGGAGGGAGCAGGTTTCCTGGTATGGAAGTCCACTTAACATCACATTTTTGATGAAAGAGCTTCCACCAAGTTTGTCGGGCACTTCCATCAAAAATCCCTCTCAGAACAACTGGGAATTGAAAATATAGGGTTGGGCTTCCATGGGTCTTAGAATCTCTCCCAAATAAGTTGATTTGTGCACAAACAGCTGTACTTCAAATGACCATGTTAGCTTTGTAAGTGTGGAAAGAGATTTGCCACAGGATAGATATATTGTTTGTATACAACTAGTAAAGTGACCCAGGCCTGCCTGACTCCAGTTTGCAAGCATCTTAGCAGAGATTTGAAATGTGAAGCACAATGAGATGTTGAAATACATAGGAATTCACACAACAATGTATGTTTTGCTACAGTAATGCCTGAGCAAGAAATTATTCTTAGGAAAGAGCTGCAAAAAGAATGGATTTTTCCTCCTCCATAACAAACAAAGAAGCATTCTTTGCAGGGCAATATATAAATCAAAATGTATAGTAGTTCAATTTCCATTTACCCCATTACAGTTCTTGGTGCAAGAATCCTTAGAACTGGCATAATTTACTCATAAGGAACTGCTGAAGAGCATGGTGTTTACTTTTCTTTCTCTGACTTCAAAGTGAGAGGATTTATGTGGGGAAACAGCGTTTACAACGCTGTCTCCACAAAGCATGCCAACACGGTGTTACATCGGTGTTATATCAACCACGTTGTTAGTACGCAATACCATTACATCTCAAGTCATTACAACAACAAACTGTAGGGGGCGCATTGGTATTGGATTTAAAATCCAATACCTTCCCTGCTGTTGCGTAAACTGGAGTAGGAATAGTAAATAATACTATTCCTAAGTCCAGGGCGCCCCGTACAGCCAATTTTTGTAATGACTTGGAATGTATCGGTATTGCATACTAACAAAGTGGTAGTTGTAACGACCGCATTGTAATGGCATGCGATATAATCACATGCATTGTAAGAAGCTATATTCTTATGTGAGAATCTATCTGAGAAAGGAAAGCATTTTTCTAGCATACAACAAAATTTAAATATCTGTAAAATAACTGTTCAGAATTAGGAAAGTTAAGCACTTTTTCTGTAATTTAGAAGTGTGCTGGAAGCAAATATTTTGATATGTTCAAACAAATCAATACACTAAGTGATGAAATTTCCACACATTATTGTTTGAGTGCTTTATAATTTTATCATTTAAACTGTATGTCTGGTGTTAACTAATGCAGGACTGAACCCGTCAGCACGCACAACACACTGCTGCCACACACACATGGAGTGGGCTGAGAAGAGGCCCGAAGCGCATAGGGGGTCAGCAGTGGCGTGGTGATTCCACTCCTGGTGCGAAGGGGCCAGCACTACCGCAGATATCTATGCTGAAGTGCCACCTTGGGTACATGTTATCAAGTCAGTTCCTGCCATACTGATCACGTTACAGACTGCGTGAAGGCCCAATATCAGTGAATCTCAGTTGGAGAGTCCCTGGATTCTTGCAACCAGAGGAGGACGGCAGGAAAACCGAAAGGCCGCGCACAGCTGACAGGCCTGCGTGTGGGCATTGGCAAATACTGCCTCCCCCTGCGCAGTCCAGGGGGTTACACGAAGACCAGGTCAAGATGGGGGGCCAGGGTCAACGATCAGCGCAGCAGCTCAAACTAGATAAGTACGCCTACAATAAAGATTCACTGGACCAGTCTGGTTCTCAAGCAGGGTGGGGAGAAAGCCTTACGGCTGATAAACCTGCAGAGGTCACCTTGCACGATATCATGGTCACTTTAACCAAGCTTCAGACTATTGTGGGGTCAATCCCTACCGATACCTCATTGATACGTGCGGGCTTCCAGAAAATAGCCAAGCGGGTCACAGAGGTAGAAACCACGACAGCAACCCTCTCTACAGACACGGCTGCTCTACAGCGTCAGGTCAAGGAACTAGAAGCGGACAATAAACTAAGGGCGGCAAAGCTCGATGACCAGGAAGGCAGCTCCAGGCACTACAACATCAGCATAATTTGTGTGTCCGAAAAGGCGGGGGGCTTTGCTCTGGACCTGTGTGTTGAGGACCTCATTAAAAACCAGCTACAACTGCGGGGCTTGTCCAACTTCTTTTCAGTCGAAAGAGCTCATTGAGGGTCAGCCGGCAGACCCCAAGTATGGGCCCCCCTAGGCCCATAGTCACCAGAATTTTCAATTTCCGTGATTGCGACGCGATCCTCCAGATGGCACTCATTTCTCCTCCAATTCATATCGAGAACTATACTATAACCTTTTTCCCGGACTACACGGCGGCAGTGGCCAAACAACGCCGCAGCTTTCTGGAGGTTAAGAAGGAAATGAGGGCCCGTGAACTAACGTACTCCATGCTATTCCCTGCAAAATTGTGAGTGGAGGCTGAGGGGAAACTTTGGTTCTTTGCAACTCCTGAGGAAGCACATGACTGGCTGGAGGGGTTGCACCCGGCGTCTGGGATTAAAAGACTGGGAAAGAAACAACAATATTGACTACAGGGGCGACCGCCTCGGAATCGAAGGATGCAGGCTCGCCGGAAGACCCGCTACAGGAGCAATATGGACACTAAGGATGCAAGCTGGACCCGGGAATCCAAACTGATTATGGAACAGAATCTCACAAATCAGGCGGACTGACCTGAATGTTGGTCCAATTACCTGTAGCGAATCACTGACTGTGACTGGAATCATCGCACATTCCGCACTACCTGGCGTCGCCGCTGACATGGCCCAAAGACTTTTCTTGGACCATTTAGCCGTTATACTTTGTTTTATCCATTGGGATGGTTTGTTGTGATCATGGAACTAGGAGATGCGGGGTAAGTTTCTAGAACCTGACTCGACCTTTAAACAGAGTTTTCGTTTTCTGCCCACAGCTCCGTCACACCATAAATCATGGCCACCATTTTGGGAAGCTCCCAGACCATTTTCTTCATATATTAACAAGCCACTGTCTTTTTTTCCCAAAGGTGAACACTCTAATTGAGGGTCTCTGCATTTGAAGGACAGAGATAGTTTGTGTGCAGTTGTATACCTACATAGCGTTGTACTTTCATTGACCCTGAATTTCAACTCTATGTGCCGCTAGCCACTCCCCGGTCTACCTCTCCTCAGTGAATACTCTAATAATTTTAAAGTTTCCTGAGCCTCCTAATTTATTCTTCCATCATGGAATAATATCCCTAACTTTGCTGGCTTCTTCTTCTCTGTTTTGCGCTGAAATATACTCCTATATTTTTAGTAGATTCAGTCACTTTCCTCAAAAGGTGTCCTGTCACGTTGCCAGTCTTTATTACCATTCAACAGAATAGAAGCTGCACACTCTTCTTAAGCCTTATTTGCCTTTATCTCTAATGCTAATGGTTGCAAAGAATCTGGTGGAAATGCAAATAAAAGGATCAAGAAAGATCCTTCTTCCCCTACAAAATCACCATTGCCCTTAATGTTGCAGGACAGTATGGAGGAACTTAAGAATATGAGTCTCTTTACGGTTGAAACTAGCGTAGCTCTTTAGAGAAATGAAGTAAAATGTTCTCTTCTTGATTCAAGGCTTACATTAAGTGATGTGCAGGATGTCACAGCCATAGTAGATGTCCTGATTAAAGAAGTAACCCGATTGAAAAACACTGACAGAAGATCTAGAATATCGCAATAGATGCAACAATTTCCACATATATGGCATACCAGAGGGGCCAATATGATTACATTTCTTAAACTTCACATTCCAAAGATTGTAGGCTTACAATCATCCACCGAACTTAACATTCAGAGGGCACATCAATTTGGAACCTCAAAATCTTCCAATTCAAATAGACCAAGAGGGATTATTGCCCTATTTCTATAATACACTGACCTTATAGAAGGACTAACAGTGGCGAAACAACATAAACAAATGCTCTGGTTAGGTAACAAGATTTTCTTTAGCCAAGATGTATCTAGAGCAACTGCCACTTGACGGAAATAATTCTTAGACTTGAGACCACCTCTAAGATCTATGAATGCTAGATATGGCCTTATCTAACCTTGTTTCTTCAAGGTCACACACAAGGATAAAATTACTACATTTGATGACCCGACAGATCTAAGGAAGTTTATACACACTCACAAGGCAAAAGATATGGAACTCAGTAAAACTTGATATGGTTTTTCTATGTAATTTCTTAACCTTTACTTAATTTATTTTAGGTCAGCAGTTACCCTCATCCGAATGGGTCACAACGTTCCATCCTCCAATATTTCCTTGTTCTAGTGTTCATGTTTTGTCAATGGTACACTGTTCCTTTTAGTATCTGGTAAGTTTGATTTGTTTCATATTGGTTCTAATTCTCTATTTTTTTTCTTGCCTATTTTCCTCCATTAAATGTTCTTAACATATTTTAATCCTCAGAGGTCCTCCTTCTGGATTGGCCTCTGCTTTCTCGTTCCACTCCTTCTCATCAACATTATATTCTATTCTCATGGGAGAGGATGTGGCCTAATGCTAAGGCTGTTGATCTCAAATCTGGGGAATCAAGCTCTGGGCAAATCCCTTAATCTCCCCGTGCGTAACAAAATGAATGTGCCCTTGTGTAACACAATTGGTGCTTATGTAAAGTGCTCTGATACCTGATACCTTTGGGTCAAGTTCGCGCTATATAAAAGTCCGGAAAAAAAGGATGGTTATGACTAAAGTTATTTGGCTTTTTGTCATCCTTTTATTAGTCTCTACATTGGGGAGCTCTCTTAACCTCCTACTCCCTTTTCATTCTTCGCTTTCCTTCACTTTTTTCTTCCCATCTTCTTTTTTTTCTACTTTTGCAGCTTCTCTCTTACCATGCAGCCATGTTTTATATAGCTTTCACTAGTTCCTATGCCACCAAATCCTCTATGTTTTATGTTGTTTACAAAATAGGTTGACTTATGTCTTGTTGTTTGAGGTCTTTTGCATGCATTTTCAATTAATAATTCACATACTATTTCCTGGGATGTTAAAGTTAATGGTTAAGATTAAAACAGTTAAGAAACTAACAGCCTCATGCATCAACCCAAAATCCAGTCGGTAAAATACCGATTCGGTAATAGCTCCCGGTATTAAGTAAAAAATACCCAATCCCAATGCATCAACCCAAAAGCAGAAATCGCTATTTAAGGAATCCTTAAATAGCGATTCTTTAAATAGGGATTCCTTAAATACCGATTCCTTAAATAGCGATTGCATTTAAGTAATCCCAAAGTGAGATTCCTTAAATGCAATGCATCAAAGTTAAAAAATTAGCGATTTTGCTAATAGGGGGAGCAAATTACCATGAAGATGAACTGCATGGTAATTTGCAAAAACTTTGAAAAATGCACTTTTGTGCATTTTTCAAAGTTTCATGTTGCGCACACACATGCCCTTAGAGCATGTGTGTGTGCAACATATGTGCACATATCATTTTCAGGGGTGCAACAGGGTGTCCTTTTGACACCCTGGCACCCTTGAAAGTGCTCCCGCTATTAGCGATTCGGTAATACCGAATCGCTAATACAGACTGGCTTTACATTCATTCCTATGGGCCTCCAAGCCCATAGGAATGAATGGGTAGGTATTCCTTATTACCGATTCGGTATTACCGATTCGGTAATAAGGAATATTAAGGAATCACTATTTGAATAGCGATTCCTACATGCATAGCCTTTTGCTATTCCTTATTAGCGATTCCTTATTTTTCGCTAATAAGGAATCGCAAATGGCATTGTTGATGCATAGGCCCCTAAGGGTGCTAAGTCACCTCTCAAAATTGAAATGTCAAATTACTTTCTGGCAGGAAACATATCTAAAAGAGCAGGACATTGCTTGTTTGTGTAGACAATGGGTTGGAAAGGTTTTTAGTTCTCCTGCTGTTAATAACGAAAATGGTGTAACGACCCTGGTTCATAAATCCGTACATATTCAATTGTTGAAGGAAGTCAAATGTGATGCAGAAAGATGACTATTACTGAATTTTAAGATTAATAATACCCAGTTTTCTTTTTGTAATGTTAATGGCCCTACAGGGGTATATTCACATTGCTGGGATCGTTTTTTGTCCATATTATCACTGTGTCCATCAGATAACCTTATAGAGGGTGGTGATTGTACCTAATTAATGGACCCCTTTCTAGACCCCCGCTCTCAGACTAGATTTATCCCCAACAAAATGAACATCTTCCAGTAGGCTATATGTTCAATATTTACATTCTAGAAGTGATTATTTATTTCTCACACAGAATGTTCTCCAGTTCATGTCAAATGCTGAGATAGGCTCTATCCTTATTTCTGACCACGCCTCAGTTATAGTTGATTTGGACACCCAGTAGGTGGAGATTCAATAATGCCCTATTACAGGATAAACAATTGATTGATCAATTCACATGTTTCTTCAATTAATTCTTTACAATTACTCTCTCTTCTGGAACCAGGATGGACTTTATCTGGGATGCTTTTAAAGTGACCGCCAGGAGTTTCATTATTGATTATGTTGCAATTAAGAAAATAGAACCCTTACAGAATCCTCACAACTAATAAAAAAGATGAAATCCAGGGAACATTAATATTTCTCCTCCAATAAAACAGATACTTTATCCAGACTGATAGAAGCTAAAATGCAATACAATAAGCAATCCTGGGAAAATGCCTGTGCTACCATAGCTAAATGCTAAAATGTTTGGTTGCTGCAACAAAGCTGGAAATTTTCTGCCCAATTGCCTCAAAATTAAGAAGCAATAACTCTCATTACTGACACTCACGGGGTTGGACAAACTAGTGATTGCAAAATATTAGATTGTTTTACAGATTATACTAAACTGTACACCCTAGACTCTTCACCCACTGATGAACAATTGGATGTTTTTTATTAATCAATCCCTAAACCATCTGTTCATATAGCATATCTTTCCTCCTTGGATACTGAAATATCTCAGCAGGAGATTAAAACAGCGTCCACCAAACTTTCAAAGGATAAAGATCCCGGTCCTGATGGTTTCTCGGTCCAATTGTTTTCCCAATTTTCTCATCTTTTAATTCTAAAATTATTACTTGCAATCACCCACTTTTTAACTTAAAACCACAAGCAAGGTACTTTCTCTCAGGCAATGTTATGCCTGCTTCCTAATAAAGGCAAGGATTTATCCAACTGTGGATATTATAGACTCTTTTCCCTCATTAACACCAATTGCCAGATTTTTGCTAAAGTACTCGCCTACGCATAAACAAAGTAATACCCGACTCAGTTGACAAACAGCCAACAGGTTTTGTGAAGGGAAGCTACATCTCTTAAAATTCTAGAACCTTCCTCAATTAATCCACATGGCCTCCAAATCCAATGTCACCTTGGCTGCTATAACCTTAGATGCCGAAACAGCTTTCAACCGTGTTAATTTCATGTTTGGTGCTTTGAAATAGCATAGTTTCAGTCCGCACATTCTTAAATATATTTGTTAATTATACTTTGACACCCTGTACTTCTATTTTTGATAACGGCAAACAGTTACAGTATTTTCCTGTGCATAGAGGAACCAGACAGAGTTGTCCATTATCCCCCTTTTATTTATTTTATCCTTAGAACACTTTTTGCAGAAAATCTGCAGAATTCCCGCTTTTTCTGGTTTGAAATACAAACACATGGAGGTAAAATTCACGGCATATGAGGAAGATATTCAATTATACATATCCGATCCACAAACCACGGTCACTGAATTTTCCATTTTACTAAATTAATATTCTGCAATATCAGTATACAAACTTACTATTGGAAAATCAGAGGTTATGCAGTTAAATAAATATTGCCTTCACCTTATGTTTAAAGACACAGGCTTCACATGGAATTCAAAGCATAACAAATAGGTATTCTATACTCAAACACCAATAAAGAAATTATTACAATTAATCTCAATGAGGTCAAATCAAAAATTTAGAATATGTATGGCAGCTCTATATTTGTACTGGTGGGGAAGATTAGCTATGATCAAAATAATGATGCAACCAATAATTAATTTCTATCTGTCCATTCTTCCAGTCAAACTTCTGTCCACATTTTATAGAACGTTTAGTTGTTTATTGATACATTTTTTATTAAATAAATGTAAGTCAAGAATTTCACTAGTAAAACTCCAACAATCCAAAGAAAATGGAGAGATCAATTTCCCAAATCTCAGGCAATCCCACCCTGCTTTCACTCTTAACTAAATCTGGACCTCTTTCTCATCTAGCCCACCTTGACTTATCAACAGTTTGGAGTCAATTGGAACATGCACAAATCACACTGTTTCCACTTCGGGTGGCAATCCATATTTCTCAACCCTCCAAAGCCTTCTTCTCACCAATACTCACTTAGTCTATTTTCATTGCCCCACCTATAATTCGCAACTCCAATTCCCCCTCAGAAACCTTCGTGCAAACTCCTATATGGTACATTAGGCACATAAAATTGAATAACTGAGTTCTCTCATGTAAAGAATGGGCACACAAATGAATTATAACAATAGGTAATTTATTCTCTAATCATTCCTTTTTAGAATTTAATAACATTCAACAAAAATATTGCATATCTCCTTATTATGCTGCCCAAAACCAAAAACACTTCAAGAATACTCTTCTTCAACTTCTCTCACAATCCTCTCCTCCATTATGCAACATACAACCTTCTACTTCCTTTCTGGATTTATTCTCACAAGTAAAGGCATCATACATATACAAAAATGTGAGCATTTCCCTCTCTACAAAGACGAAAATTCAATATTGAATTACAATGAGAAATGGGCTTTCACCAAAAATTCCCGCTTCACTTTTGGAAATCATTATGGGCCAATATACATACAACTTCCCACTCTGCAAGTACAACTTAAACATTATTTTATTTTTATATCAGTTTGTACTTTACCCCTAAGTGTCTTCATAGATTTAAACTTTCCAAAGCGACTACATGCTGGCCCTGTACTCATGATAACAGTGATATCTTATATGTTTTTGAATGTCCCTGAGTTAGAAAGTTTTGGTGGTTATTCATTTGGGATAAAATAAACAAAATTCAATCCACTGACATACCATTTAATATTCTACACCGTTTATTGGGAGGCAAATGGCATCTCAAATATGGTTGGGATATTTATTGACCTCCTAATTGCCATTGATTTACAAATTATCACATCGAATTGGAAAAATTCCACGCTGGTGGAATTAACACTGCCATCATCATAGAATTAAAAGAGCTGATGCCGCCATACTCACACTAATGATTAAAAGAGACTTGTTTTGGTTGCGGCTCACATCCTATTTATCGAGATAAGATGTTCACTCCATATCTACCAATACCACTTTCAATCCCCATGATGTTCCTGCAAATCATATGGTTCTTGTAGCTATCATAACATGGTTGTTAATCTGTACACTTTTTAAGGCTTTTATGAAATACTTCTACTTTTTCTCCTTCCTTCTTCCATGCTAATGGACTTCTCTTTGGTTATAGCCTCCAATACAAGCATAATGGTCATTATTTAAGGTATTTGCAACTTCGTCAGGTTTTTTATTGTACAAATGTTAAGTCAAACACAATGTTTCTTTTGATAATCATTATGCTTGGATTATTCATAACATATTTCCTCTACTGTAATGTGTTTCAATACTTCTAATAAATCATTATTAAACTTGAAAAAAAATGTCAAAGAACAAACAGAAAAACGGTATGTCTGTGCCAATGAAATAGTCATGTCAATTGAAAATATGTTGTCTGTAATGGCAATGCGCTACCACATCCTGCATGCTCATCACTATGCCACTCCACTCTACAACACTCTACTCCACGCTTTGTCGCTCCACTCTATGCCATTCTACTCCACTCTCTGACACACCACTCCATTCTGCAATACTCCACTCTATGACATGCCACCCCACTCTACAACACTCCACTCTATGCCACTCCACTCTCCCACTCTACAACATATCTCTCCACTTTATGACGTACCACCCCACTCTACGCCATGTCACTCCACTCTACTCTGCGACATATGACTCCATTCTACGCTACTCCACTAAAGACACTGTATGGCATGCCACTCTGACATGCCATGCCACGCCACTTCCCTCTACTCTACGACACATCATGCCACTCTATTCTAAGCCACTCAATTCTATGCCACTCTGCTATATGCCACTCTACTCTATGACACGCTCCTTCACACTATGCCAACCCACTCTACCCAGCCAATCTACACCCCCCACTCTACCCCACGACACTCTATACAAAGACACACTACAACCCAACACTCTATGGCATGGCACTCTCTAACAATCAATGACACTCCAATCTACGACATTTCAATATCACTCTACAACACTTTACTCCACTGTAGGCCACTCTACGACACTCCACTCTACACCACTCCACACTATGCCACTCCGCTGTGCTCTACAACACTCTACATCCCTTCATTCTATGACACTCTAGTCCACTTTATGCCACTCCAGTATACAACACTCTTCTCTACTCTATGACACTCTACTACACTCTACACAACTCCCTTAGTGCCACTTTACTCCACTCTACTCTATGACACACTACTCCACTCTAATCCTCTACTCCACTCTATGCTACTCCACTCTACGCCACTTTATGCCACTCCACTCTACGACACTCTATGCCACTCCACTCTACAACACTCTACTCCCCTCTACATCACTCCACTCTACAACACTCTACTCCACTTAATGCCACTCCATTCTATGACACTTCACTCTACAACTCTCCACTCTATGACACTCCATGACACTTCACTCTATGCAACTCCACTTAATGACATTTTACTCCACTCTACGCTATGCCACTTCACTCTACATCACTCCATTCCATTCTACGATACATTACTCTACAATACATTACTCCACTCTACGACACTCCATTCTCCACTACTTCATTCTATGCCACTCCACTCTCCTCCACTCTACTCTACGATACTCTATTCCACTCTACTCCACTCTTTGCCCCTTAACTCTACTCCACTCTATGCCACTCCACTTTACGCCCCTCCACGCCTACAACACTCTACTCCCGCCACAATACTCCATGACATTTCACAACACTCTATGCCACTACATTTTATGACACTCTACACCACTCCACTCTACGATAATATTCTTCATTCTACACCACTCTCTTCTACGACACTCTACGTCATGTACGCAACTCCCTCTATGCCGCTCCATGCCACTTTGCTCCACTCTATGTCACTCATCTCCACTCTATGACACTTTACTCCACTCTTTTTTTAATTCTATGTTTATTAAGTTTTCATCCATACAGTGTCTCAATACAGTAGTGACAGCAGTTACATTTTGCACACTTTCGTTAGTTCTTGATACACAAACTGAGATAACAATGTAATTCCCTCTGTTAAGAACCTATTCACAACTGGTATCTGGTGCTAACCACCCCGCACTGTATTCAGATATAAGGATACATTTCCTAAAACAACTCACAACTGCTCAACTATAAAACGTCCCACTCTCCCCCTCCTCCCCCCAAGGTCACGTTGGAAAGCATCTCCCTGCACCTTGTATCTCTAAATAGTCATTACCACCCTCTTAGGCTTTTAGTAGATCACAATCTGGGATCATTTTCTGGCTCGGATCCCATCTCCAGCCCACCTCCGTCCGTCTGTATTCCTACCATTGCTTGTGAGAGGGGGTTCTCTCTATTGGGGATTTCTAATATCATGATCTGCCATGCCCTCGTGTCGTCTTCCAATTTTACATCCCTGCAAACCCGCCTCATTCGGATTAACTCCGCTGTGGCCCATTCCCCTAGGTCTTTAGTCAGTTTTCCACTGTGGGGGGCAGCGAGCCCATTCAGCTAATTGAGTTCCTTCTTTTAGCCAACACCAGTCTCAGCTGTAGGAACCGTCGTGTGAGCTTCTTTCCTTTGGACGTGGGAAGAAGTCCCAGAATCACCTGCTTAATGGAGCATGTCACCGTCCACTCATCACCAGTTGTAGACGTTCTCATATTGATTCCCAAAATAATTTCAATTTTGGGCATTCCCAGATCATATGTAAAAACTGGGCATCATTATAACCACATTTAGGACAGTGAGCGGAGCGATCCGGGTAAATTTTGTGCAATGTGTGTGGAGTCAGGTATGTCTGGTGGAAAATGTTGAATTGGGTAAGCTTGAATCTCATGTTGGAACTAATTTGTTTGACCCCCTTATGCACCTTTCCCCATCCTAAATTCATCCAAGGCTCTTCCAGTAGATCATCCTATCTGGTCTGCACTGGGAGCGGATCTGCGGAAAGAGCCTCTCTTAACACCCTATATATGTGGGACACCAGCCTGCGGCCCCCAGCCAAAGAGGTGAGGGCCTGGAGCGTGGCAGTTATGAGTGGTTCCTCTGGAATCGTCGGCCAGATCTTTTGTGCAATCGCCATAATCTTTGCATACTGGAGGTATTGTCTCCTTCTCAAACCAAATGTCGGCTCAGCTTCCTCCCTTGTGAGGAACCATTGCCCCAGGTATAGGTCCCCCTTCTTGCTGCATCCTCCCTCTGTCCGTCTATTAATAGCCATAGTTTGAGTTATTAGTTTGAATGGTATCACTGCCCACAGTGGAGCCTCCGGGGCCTATGACGCTCGTTTCACCACAGTTTTGATTGCGGTTCCCAGATTGCGGCCATATGTCTAATAATATAAGGGAATTGCGCGGGCACCTTTGAACCCATCATAAGGAGATCAGATAGAGGAATCCCTTGATAAGTGCCTTCCAGCAGCCGCTACTCCCAATTATCGTTCTCATCTAGCCACTGCACTGCATGCTGAAGTTTCATCGCTATATAGTAATGGGTGAACCTTGGAAGGCTGCTAGACCCCCAAACCTGGAGACCTGGAGAGGCAAGGTGATTAAGTGGAGTCTCGCCGAAAGTACGGCAATACGTAGGGAAGAGCAGAGGGGTATGAGAAAAATACCAATAGCAATGACGTGGGATGTGTTATGTGAGGCGTTTTAGAGCTGGGAGGTACCTACACCGGCAACGATAGACTGATGTCCACTATGGCTGCAGCACGGTACGCAGGAGGTGGGTGGCCTCTACAGGATGCGTTTGGACCTGTTGTATCCCAAGGTATGGTGTCGCACGGCCCAGTTAAGTGCAGGTCTCTTTGTAAAATGTTATAGAATTAATCTGTCTGTACTCTAGCTTATTATGGTGTTCCCAGGTGGATGACTGCAGGTGGTGTGTGGGGGAGGTGTCCTGGGGTAGTCGTTATAGGTTTATTTAGCAATGTAAAACGTGGTCTTAAAATGGTAAATGGTCTATTTAATGCCAACATAAAAGAAAGGTAAACACTGGAACATGTTGATGTTAACAGTTATGTACATGTAGGTACTGTACTGACTATGTTTTCAGGTGTGTACTATCAGGGCATTTGTCGATGCAACGTATTGACACAATGTGGATCCAAGATGGATGTGGGACATTGTATGTACATCTGAATAAACTTAATAAAGTTGGTGTTAAAAAACAAAAAAGGGTGAACCTGGGTACCTCCAATCCCCCCTGTTCCCACGTCCTCTGGAGTGTATCTAGCTTCACTCTCTTCCTTTTGGATCCCCATAGGAGGTCCACCATCAACCGATGCAGTCTGCAAAAATACTCCCCTGGGATACGATAAAGAGAATTTTGTATAACGTATAAGCAGCGCGGGAGGACCATTTTGATTAGGCCAATACATCCCATCAGAGATAAAGGGAGGTCTCGCCAAAACTCAATGGATTTTTTAACACTGTCCACACATCTCTCCACATTATGTTCTAAGTAGGCTTCCTGTGTGTGTGTCAGCTGAACGCAGAGGTAGCGAACCATGTCAGTGACCCAACTCATACCTACTATAGGTAGGGCTACCTCCCACACATCCCGCAGGCTGCCCATGGGGAAAAGTTTAGATTCCCCTGGATTGAGACAGATTCCCGAAATTTCCCAAAAACTAATCAGCTCCTGAAGGAGCTTTGGGATTGCCGTTTCGGGGTGTCATAGGTACACCATGGTATCATCGGCGTACATTGACATGACATGCACCATCGTCCCCAGCCTAACCCCCCAACGATCCATCCATTGTCGCAGGGTAATCGCCAAAGGCTCCATCGCAAGGGGGAAGAGGAGCAGCGACAGGGGCAACCCTGTCGGGTACCCCGTTGGAGCTCCAGTCTGTCCGATACCTGATTCCGCAGGCAAATCCAGGCTGTGGGTTTACGGTAAAGTAATTTCAGACATCTTAGGTAGTTATCCCCCAGTCCCATCCAAGCAAGTACCATCCACATATAATCCCACTCAACAGAGTCAAAGACCTGACAATTATCTAAAAGACACAGAGCCCACCCGGTGCATGCCATATATATGTGCGAGTCTGTGTAAATTATGTGTAGTATTCCGACCGGGAATAAACCCGGATTGGTCCGGATGGACCAATTGAGTCATGTACAGCAAAAGTCGTGCCGCTAGGACACCACTCAGTATTTTCTCGTCAATATTCAAGAAGGATATAGGCCTGTAAGAGCTCTGGGAGTGAGAGTCCCTATCCGGCTTAAGAATCATGGAAACCAGTGCTTCCATCATGGTATTAGGAAATTCCCCTCTGTCTAGGGCTTCGGTATATATTTCAAGGAGGTGATCCACTAACTCTGGGGCAAACGTCTTATTGAACTCGGCCGGGAAAAGGTCACTCCCGGGTCATTTTTCATTTTTCAGCCATTTAATAGAGGTCAATATTTTGTTCCTGGTAAGAGGCGCCCCAAGGGCCGCAGCCTCATCATCACCAAGTGTAGGAAACTCTATATCAGTAGACAATTTGTGAAATGGAAGAGGTCTGGCCCGGGCAACAGTCAAACTTGTCTGTTGTATGTGTGACGCAAATTCACTAATAATCGTGGCCTGTGTATGCATGAAGTTCCCCATGGTATCACGGATCTGTAACACCGGAGCGTATTCCGTCTCCATCCTAATTAGTCGAGCCAACAACACACCCAACCTGTCACCCTCCATATGAAGCCACTGTCTATAAGTGGTGTATTTGTGTTTCTCTAGTTGCGTCCAAGCTTTGAGTAACTCCCCCTTAACACACTTCCACTCTGTGTCATCATTAGGGGCCTGATGCAGTGTGGATTCTAAGGTTTTCAAACGTTTTTCTAAGGTGTCTATATCAGTGTTAAGCTGGTGGTAGACCCCATAGGTGGTCTACATACAGACCCCCCTGATAACCACCTTCATGGCCTCCCACTCCGTGGCGGTGGATCCCCAGTTCTCCCCAAAGTAATGCCTGATAGCCTCTCTCACAGTCTGTGCATGGGGGGTCTGTAAGGGCCTCAGCTCGAAGCTGCCATAATGGAATGGGCAGTCGTCCCAGCCTGGAGGTCAGGGTCAACAGCAACGGCGCGTGATCAGATAAATATCGCGGTAGGTAAGAAATGGACCCTGTCATGGCAACCAGGCCTACAGTAAGGTAGCGCTTATCAATCCGAGAGAAGGTGTTGGCTGTGGGAGTATAACAGGAAAATTCCCTCCTATCAGGGTTGTGCACTCTCCACTCATCCCGTAACTGCATTCCCTGTAAAATACCCATAAAGGATTTGACCATACGGGGTTTGGTGTTGTCTCTGGGGGGTTCCCTATCTAGTGTCCCATCAAGCACACAATTGAAGTCACCAAAAAGAAGAATTTCTGCACCCATGTACGGTGTCGCTGCCTTCAGAACTGTCTGATAAAAATCGGGGCATATACACATTAAAGATACACAATTCTTTTCCTTCCCACCTTCCGAATAAAATAACTTACCTCCCTTCAGGGTCCAGGACATGGTGAAGGTGCTGAAATGGAACTCACGCTGCCACCCACACCAATGTCCCCCTGTGCAAATCCAGAGTAGGACACTCTATACCACTCCACTTTACAACACTCTACTGCAGTCTGCGCCAATCCATACCACTCCACTCCACTCTACTCCACTCTATGCCGCTCTACAATACATTTTTCTCCACTCTACTACACTCTACTCAACTCCATTCTATGCCACTCCAGGCTACTTTACTCCACTGAACTCTAGGACACTTCTCAACACTACTCCACTCTGCGCCACTCCACTCTACGCCAGTCTATGCCACTGCACTCTGAGACACTCTATGTCACTTCACTCTGCGACAATCTTTGACACTCTACTCCAATCTATGCCACTGCACTCTATAATATTCCACACTATGACACTACACGCTACAACATTTCGCTCCACTCTACTCCACGACACTCCACTCAATGGCACTTCACTCTACAGCACTCCACTCTACGGCACTCCATTCTACGTCACTCCATTCTATGACACTCCACTCCAATCTCCGGCACTCTACACCACTGTATGCCACTCGATTATATGACAATCTACTCTACTCTATGCCCCTCTAATCTACAGCACTCTACTCCACTCTATGCAACTTCCTCTATACCACTCTACTCCACTTTACTCCACTGTATGCAACTCAGCTCTACTCCACTCCACCCTACTCTGACACTCTACTCTACCCTCCTCCAGTCCACTCTTTGACACTCTGCAACTCTACAACCCTCTCCTCCACTCTATGCCCCTCCACGCTACTCCACTCTATGACACTCTACTCCCAACATGACACTCTGTGTCACTCCATTCCATGACACTTTATTCAACTCTATGCTAATCCACTCAACGACAATCTACTTCACTCTACTTAATGACACTCTACTCCACTGTACGCAACTCCTTCTATGCCTCTTTACTCCACTCTACACCACTCTATGCTACTACACTCTATGACACTCTACTCCACCGTGCAACACTATACTCCACTCTATGCTACTCCCCTGTAAGACACTCTACTCCACTCTACTACTTCCACAACAGAACACTCCATAACACTATACATCACCTCCCTACACTACACTCTACTCCACTCTACACCACCCTATGACACTCTACGCCCCGCCATGACACTCCACTCCATGACACTCCACTCTACTCTGCACATAACTTTTACTCATGCTGAACAGCAGCCACACTGTTTAACAACATGGCTAAACACATCAGCAAAGCCAATAGCTCTTGCATAGGTGAGACCTATTGGCTTTGCCAATGCTTGTTGTGTATAATCACCATTTGCATTGCCTGTCCCTTAAAAATGCAATCTTGAAAATGTGTACAAGCATTGGCAAATAAAATAGATCTCGCCTATGCAAGATCAATTGGCTTTGCCAATGTTTTTTAGCCATGGTGTACTGTAGTGAGGCTGTTTTGCAGCATGCTTGAATGTAAACAAAACAAGCATTGAAAATTCAATAGGTCTCGCCTTTGATTAAGTTAAAGCCATTTCCTTTGCTAATGGTATTGTATAGCAAAGCAAATGGCTTTAACTTAATGAAGTACTAGCCCCTATTCCCGTCTTCTCACACCCAATACATCCTTAAATGTCCCATGTACAGCTAGGGTTGACACTCCTATTACCCCTGCCCTCCAGTGACACTTTGCCTGTTACGGGCAGTGGTGGTGGTGGTGGACGTGGTGGTGGTGGTGGATGTGGTGGTGGTGGACTTGGTGGTGGATGTGGTGGTAGACGTGGTGGATGTGGTGGTGGTGGTGGACATGGTGGTGGAAGTGGTGGTGATGGTGGACGTGGTGGTGGTGGATGTGATGGTGGTGGACGGTGTGGATGTGGTGATGGTGGACGTCGTGGTGGTGGATGTGGTGGTATTAGATGTGGTGGTGGTGGACATTGTGGTGGTGGTGGATGTGGTGGTGGATGTGGTGGTGGACATGGTGGTGGTGGATGTGGTGGTATTAGATGTGGTGGTGGTGGTGGACATGGTGGTGGTGGTGAACGTGGTGCTGGTGGTGGATGTGGAGGGGTTGGACATGGTGGTGGACGTGGTGGTGGTGGATGTGGAGGTGGTGGACATGGTGGTGATGGTGGACATGTTGGTGGTGGACGTGGTGGTGGATGTCGTGGTGGTGGATGTGGTGGTGGTGGACATGGTGATGGTGGTGGATGTGGTGGTGGTACACATGGTGGTGGTGGTGGATGTGGTGGTGGTGGTGGTGGACATGGTGGGGGTGGACATGGTGGTGGTGGTAGATGTGGTGGTGATGGACTTGGTGGTAGTGGATGTTGTGGTGGTAGACATGGTGGTGGTGGTGGATGTGGTGGTGGTGGATGTGGTGGTGGTGGACATGGTGGTGGTGGTGGACGTGGTGGTGGATGTGGTAGTGGTGGTTGACGTGGTGGTGGTGGACCTGGGGGTGGTGGTGGGCATGGTGGTGTTGGACATGGTGGAGGTGGACATGGTGGTGGACGTGGTGGTGGAGGTTGTGGTGGTGGACGTGGTGGTGGATGTGGTTGTGGTGGACATGGTTGTGGTGGACGTGGTTGTGGTTGACGTGGTGGTGGTGGTGGTGGTGGATGTGGTAGTGGGCGTGGTGGTGGACATGGTGGTGGTGGTGGTGGTGGTGGACGTGGTGGCAGTGGATGTGGTAGTGGTGGATGTGGTGGTGGTGGTGAACGTGGTGTTGGGGGACATGGTGGTGCTGGATGTGGTGGTGGACATGGTGGTGGTGGACGTGGTGGTGGTGGACGTGGTAATGGTGGATGTGGTGGTGGACATGGTGGACATGGTGGTGGTGGTGGACATGGTGGTGGTGGATGTGGTGGTGGACATGGTGGTGGTGGGCATGGTGGTGGTGGTGGACGTGGTGGTATTGGACGTGGTGGTGGACATGGTGGTGGTGTTTGTGGTGGACGTGGTGGTGGTAGACGTGGTGGTGGTGTTGGTGGTGGACGTGGTGGTGGTGGATGTGGTGGTGGTGGTGGACGTGGTGGTGGTCGTGGTGGACATGGTGGTGGTGGACATGGTTGTGGTGGTGGACATGGTGGTGGTGGACGTGGTGGTGGTGGTGGATGTGTTGGTGGTGGTGGAAGTTGTGGTGGTGGTGGACGTGGTGGTGGACGACTATTGGGTAGGAGGGTGCTAGCAGAATGCAGAATGTGGAAGGAGAGGAGGATCTCGAAGGGGGCACATGGGAGAGCAGAAACAAAAAACGGCGAATAGATAGAACACGAAACAGATTTAATGGGTTGATCCCTTCTTATAGCTTATGTGAATGTTCCTTAGCACCCCATTTTTAGTAAACAGGGGGACCATAGGGAGATGAATTGATTAATCACGCATGATGATCGTGTGCGAATAATTGATTAATCATGCATGATGATCGTGTGCAGAAGCTGGTGTTGTTCGAGTCACGGCGTTGGCTTATCAATGTGTGATTCTGGGCAAATTAGTTAATATCCCGTGCCTTCTAAAAGGCAATGTGTTTCTGTGTGAATGTGTTCTTGTGTAATGTAACTGGGTGTCTTTTAAAGGTCTGTACTACTCTTGAGTTCAGTTTGCGCTGTATGAATTTGCTAAACAAACAGCCAGCAGACCTTGCAGAGCAAGAGCCTACTATATCCGTTCATGTTGCGCACGCACAGCAATGAGGGCTCTGTACATCCCAGTACTGCACACTACACAACAAATATCCATACATCTAGCGCACGCACAGCAATGAGTGCTCTGTACAGCCCAGTACTGCATTTAAAATTTAAAGCGCATTAAAGAGCAATGCTCCGTTAATTAAAAAAAACACGTTGTGCCTGCAGTAAGAGTGACTCATGTAATGTAACTGGGTGTCTGGTAAAGGTCTCTACTACTCTTGAGTTCAGTTTGCGCTGTATGAATTTGCTAAACAGCCAGCAGACCTTGCAGAGCAAGAGCCTATCATATCCGTTCATGTAGCGCACGCACAGCAATGAGGGCTCTGTACAGCCCATTACTGCACACTACACAACAAACAAATATCCGTTCATGTAGCGCACACACAGCAATGAGGGTTCTGTACAGCCCGGCCAGTACTGCATTTAAAATTTAAAGCGCATTAAAGCGCAATGTTCCGTTAATAAAAAAAACACGTCGTGCCTGCAGTGAGAGTGGCTCAAAAAGAAAAGAAACAAGCCCCGAAAGTCAAAGAGGACCACGCTGCAGCCGGAGCATGGGAATCTCTTGTCTTTATGGGACCATGTGTTTCTAATTAGAAACACATGGCCCCATAAAGATAAGAAAGTGCTTTGTGACAGCAGCAAAGCAGGCCACCGAGTTCGGATCGGAGGCAAAAGGGCGTGAACCCAAAAATCTCATTTCCAATGGCAGGCCACCGTTTAGCATAAACGGTGACACCAGCCAATGGAAATGAGGGGCGGGGCTTCAAGCCCTCTTCTGAAAGTCCTCCTTCACAATAAATCTCGCCGAGCGAGCAACGCATGCGCTGCCACGCTAGGCGAGACCTTAAAAAGAACTAATATGCAGTTAATGCTGAATGCGTTATAGCACATTCTTTAACTTACAACCATATTACACAGCTGCTGCGCTGCTTTACAACATGGCAAAAAACCACTGACACAGTCAATAGATTTCACCTTGGCGAGACCCACTGGCCTAGCTAATACTTGTTTCAGTAAAGTTTATGCAAAGCACTTTTTAGTCTGTCTATACCTGCTCACATCTTAATGGTATTTTAGATACCAAACTGGAAATATCTTCTCTGAAGGGGCATTATAGACACCTCAGATGAAATATCTGAACCTCTGAAGGGGAAGGAAGGCGGTTTTGATAATCCCTCTACAGTGCACCAAGCACTGTGTAAACAGGTTTAGAGTGCCACTATTTGTAAAACTAAACACCATTACACAGGTAATAAGAGTAAGAACTACATTGTAGTAAAGCAAAGATGATTGCGTGTGACGTACTAATGACTGAAGTTATGCATGCAAATATAAATCTCATTAGCTTCTACATATATCTTGCATAAGGAGGGTGGTATCGGGGGGTATATGTAGAATGAAGAGGCGGAGCGTGTCGTTAGACTCCTGGGCTTAACGACATGCTCCGCCACTTCGGAAATGCATATTTTGAAGAATGTGATGCAGCCTTGCATTTCCCCCTG
Organism: Triturus cristatus; assembly: GCF_964204655.1. Lineage (NCBI taxonomy): Eukaryota > Metazoa > Chordata > Amphibia > Caudata > Salamandridae > Triturus > Triturus cristatus. Next base: position 487,566,729 of record NC_140591.1, read on the forward strand.
CGATGGCGCTAAGTTTCACAACTTAGCGCCAATGCAGGCACCCTTGCACCGAGTGCAAGGATGTCTGTGTGCAGGGGAGGATTGGTTATGTGCAGGATGGTATCCCTTCCTGCACATAAACAATCCTAAAATGCCATTTGGCAACTTTCATGTGTGCTGCTTCATGCAGCACACATGAAAGTTACAAAATTGCATTTTTTTAAAGGTTAGTTTATGTACAGGAAGGGGCACCTTCCTGTACATAAAAAAACCATGGCATTTTGCTTTTTCCATGTGTGCTGCACAAGGCAGCACACATGGAAAAAGCAAATCCTCGTTTAGCCAACTTAAGACCAGGGTTTTTCTGGTCTTATTTTTGGCGCTGCCTCCTATGTATGCCACCCTTGTACATAGGGGGCAGCGTCAAATAGAATGGGTGTTGCAGTGGAACGCCCACCACAACCCCCACAGCACGCCCCTTTCACGCTAACCATAGAGTAAAAGGCTGCCTTGTACATAAGGCAAGGCCCCTATCACCACGGGAATTTCACAAAAAGTGACGTTCCTGTGGCAATAGTGTCTTGTACATATGCCCCTTAGTATGATGTCCTCGCGTTAACTAGCCTAACTCTTTTGCATTGTATTGTTATATTTCATATCGGTACCATGATATAGGTCCAGGGAACATCATACACTTTCCCTACATCAGCTCCCGTTATTTCATATGAACGATCCTTATAAGGACATAACTCCAAATAAGGACAGAATGTCTTATAGGGACATCACGCCTTATAAGGACTGCAGCCTTTTATGGACTAAACCTTTCACCTAGTTCCATGCCGAGGTTGGGTTTTTCCCAATCGATATTGCTAGGACGTCATCCTTAGCGCATTTGAATAATTGATAAGTACACACTCTCCAGGAGGTATACTTCACCTCTCCCCTCGACGCATAAGGTTTAATCCCCAACGTCATCCTCATAGTAAACAATGGGTAACACACGTACATAGACTATATAAATACAGCACCTCTTGCTATCAGAAAGCAGGAGGGAACTGAGACTTCAAGACCGACACACTGACCAGATACGCTGCAGCTCCAGCATGCCATCACTCCAGCTGACAGTGGTCTGACGATCCCTTACGGGGTGTCCAGTTCAAGTCCAAGACGAAGTCCCACACTCTCACTATTTAGGTATGGGGTTCTGACTAACGCTTAGTGGGATTCTTGGCTCTTAGGCTTAGGCTCTGTAGCACCTACTCACATGCTAGGTACACTTAGGTACATCTAGTCAGACTTCTTAGGAGTACGCACTTTATTTTATAAATGCATTTCATATTCATGTATGTGTTCATGACTATTGAAAAATGGTAGAACCATACTAAGCCTTTTTATTCACTGACTTGCTGGTTCTATATCTCTGCTACTGTGTTACAGTTGTAACAGCGCACTTATTTTACATGAGAAGAACTACGGTACAATAAATTCTTATAGTAAAAATGCTCGACTGTTTCTTTTCTGTATCTCTCTGAGGACAAAAACAAGCATGCAAAAGTGACTGGGTGAAAAGTAGTATATTGTTTCCACAAGTCTGAGGTTATTGTGTTCTAAGGTTACAAAAAACAAATCTTTCTGATAACAGGAGATTCTAGCGGCACTGCGAGCTAGCTAATGCAAACCATAGGCTAACATATGCAACGTGGGGGTGCGGAGTCAGTCTGCCAATCAGACCCACAGTATATGTTATCCGTAAACAGCGTAGGTCCTGCATGACAGGGTACTATTGGGACTACACTACATGGCGCCCAATGTGGTATATTGATGGCGCACTTACTCAACAGTAGAATCTGAGTAGTCCAGTCGTGCTTATTCTCAGAGACCCTACTCACAAAACCCTGGAGTAAGTGGGCAAATAACTCCGCCACAGCTGAGTAGGCGAGATATCCTATGTATTGGCTGTTGGTTAATCAAGCTTGAAGGACAAATTTCCCAAAATGGTGCATAAAACCTTTGCATAAAACCTTTTTATCCTTTTTTTGGACAATAATTCCAGGTCTTAAACACGATGGTGGACGAGGAAGGAGTTTTAAACTAAGGACCTAATCAGACTGGTGAGGTCGATGCAGATGCAATAGATATTGCACCCAAAGTAAGACAAACTTTAACAGTTAAACTACTCAAACATGGGTTACAACCCAGAGGAGGTGTGGTAAAATTTGTGATAGAGGCACACGAAGATTTCAAAACAGAGGTATTCAACTCATGGGTTATATTCCCAGAAGCCGATGAAGTAACAAGAACTTTTCATTATTACATACATGTTGACATTTAAGTGGTCTACACTCCTTTTGAGGAGACTGAGATTCCACTTACTTTCCAGGAACATATTTTCTGGTTTAATAGCGCCCTACCCCACATAAGAACAAGAGCAAGGATTGTTCCTTTAGGGATTCCAGGAGCAACATGGCCGATATTAGCGACCTATGCACCACATCCAGACATTGACACAATGGCACAGGATGAACTACTTGTTCAAAACAAAGAGTTGATAAAACTCAACAGAAACATGACACACTTTGTCTTAAGGACACTCGCGGTCCAACCAACAGTAAATACACCTACTGCAGCTCCAACACAGAGCCCAGGTACTAAAATTACTCCACAAACATAAAACGCAGTAATGGGCAAAGTGCCCACAAAACGTGAACAAATTCCTTTCTGGGTAGCTCAGAAAATAAACCAGTTAGAAGCAGTATTCCCAAATACAACACCATTTGAGAAACACAGAATGTTAACAATCTTTTTGCCCATGGGGATTACACCACAGTTAGAGGATTGCACCTCTTGGGGTACAGTCTTTGCTGCCATATATACCAGAACACATGGTATTCCTTCATTAGCAGTGGTACTAGATGTATTAAGACAAATACAAAACGACTATGGAGCAGAACCTGCCCTGAACTTAGGGATGAAGTTGTTAAACAACTATGACCAGGTATCAGCCATAATACTAGCTAAAATTAAAGGGGAAGCAGCATCAGTGGCAATCCGCCAACGCCTAAGGGAGTTCTCTCCATTAGAACAGGAGAATGAACTACCCAAAATAATTGACACTGCATATGCAGAATTAGGCAGGGATAGTTTGGAGAGATAAGCATTGAAACCTCAACTACAGGGCAGTCCTGAAAAGGACACTTTTAAATTGTCACCTACTTCTTCTAAAAAGAAGTGGGATAAATGGAGAAAACTCTAAAGAAAAGAGATCTCAGTCCCGAGGTAGGTCTCCTCAACAGGAGCACTCTGAAAAAGGTACAACCTCAGGAATAGGGATAATATTAGGAAACCTGACAGGTATCATTATACTGATACACGTTCCTCTCGTTCCTTTCAGGGCTCGAAAAAAGGCTCCGAAAGAGGAGGACTGTCAGAACAAAGAGAGGATCGCAAATAGTCCAGAGACAAGCAGTGCGCTCAAGACTTTACTTCTAAGAAAGAAGATAAGCAAAATCTAAAACCTCAATTTAAAAAAAAGAAAGTTGCAGGTCTGAAAATCAGACATGCCCAGAATTCTGAGGACACAACTTCTGAACGGGGAATGGGCTCTGACAATGCTAGAAAGTGCGGCAGAAGTAACAATAGCGCGCCTGAACCTGAAGGAATTTCTGGTCACAGCAGAGTTGAATGATTATGTCACGGTGAAAACACCAGACACCAGGGTAAGCGGCCCACATAAGTCATATGAAGTAACACTCCGGCTGGAGGGGGACAAGCCTAGGAAAGTAAAAGCTCCTTTTGGAAAAACTTATCATCTGGTTATGACATCCTGTTAGCAAAACAAGATTGGCTGCCATCATTCGTAATTGAGTGCCCTAGGGGAGAAAGTATATTTTTCCTGCGTTTTCAAACTACATTCCCATTCACCTTAAACATGCATATGCACAGGAGTGGGCAGTAGCCCAAGCTCCATCATTGTACAAAAATCATGCAGGGTGGGATGAGAACTCAACCTACCACGTGATCCCGTTAAAAGTTTCACCTAATTCTCAGAGGCAATATCCAATAAAGCAAAAAGCTAAAAAACAGGTCAGGGAGATCTTAGATCGACTTGAATACCAGGGGGTCATTTAAAAATGTACCTCTGCAATGAACAATCCTTTGTTTCCCGTCTCTAAACCTGACAATACATATCGTCTAGTTTTAGATTACAGACATTTAAACTCATGCACAAAGATATTTGTTGTCCAAAATGCACACAGTGCCACAGTAATAAATAACATTGTGCGCAAAAAATATATAACCACACTTGATATCTCAAATGGATTTTTCTGCCAAAATATAGCGCCTGAAAGCAGGTATCTAACAGCCTGCGTGCGTTAGGGTCTCAGCGTCAATTCTGTTGGTTGGCACAAGGGTATAAAAACAGCCCAGGGGTATTTTCATCAAGAGTAACAGAGTTACTTCAAAATTTTGATGAAGAAGCATTGTCCTATGTGGATGATATTTATCTGACTGATGATGACTTGATGAGGCACTTGACCAGGGTAAGCACGATTATTATGGAATTTGCCGCAGAGGGTTACAAGTTCAACTTTAAAGAGTTGAAAATAGCCCACCTCAATCTTACTACCCCTGACGAGGCATCGAAGCACTTTGAGGAGTCATTATTGGCCTCTGAAAGATGAAAAACCTATTCAGATTTTGTGCCATGGCAGGTCTGCGCTCGCCTGCTTTCAGGTAACAAATGTATGGGATAACAAATAGCATCAGCCAACAATTTACCCAATGTGTTGTACCACTGCCATCCTGTGCCTCCACAGTTGTAAGGACAGTATAATGTTGGCAAGTGAGTCACACGAAAAAAGTCACCCATTTCTAATATAGTCTCCCAGAACCCATTACAAAGTGGGTTTATAAAGAAACAGATTAAAAAGAATGATTCGCAAATTCATTGAGGCCCATGAAAAACGTGTGTATAGTGTCATTCTATTGGTTAGTTAAAAAAAAACATTTAAAATGTAACCCTATGGGACACATTAAAACAATGTTATGAATAATCCTCACACTGCTAACAACAGACACAATTTCCTGATGTTACTCCCAGATATGAAAGGGTGTCAAGATTGAGAATGTGCTGCATGAAAAATGATAATCTAGAATGTAATCCTACACATAGATAAGAAACAAGGATTTACAATCCAATTCTGTGGACCACTGAAAAAACCAGTTGGAGCAGTAGTAGGACGCTAAGAAAAAAATAACAAGCATTTGCAATGCAATAGTTCTCGCAATTGCGAGATTTTGAGCTATTGGCATTGTAAATGACAATGCCTTTTATTTGTATTTAAAAAAAACCTGCAATAATAAAAGGCATTGTCACTTACAATACCAATAGGTCAAAGTTTCAAAAATGTGAGACCTATTGTATTGCAAATGCTTGTTTACAAGAGGCCACACCCCTTTCTTTAGACGGGCCGTGTCTAATGAAAGGTCCGCGGCCGCTATTAAAGTGAAAGCGCGGTATGGGGTGCTTTTTTTTGTAAAAGTGTGCATGGCGCGCTGAATGTTGCAGGAAAGCATTTAGTGCCTGCAGTAGGAGAAACCATTAAAGAAAATAGTGCTTACAGACTAAGTAAGACGTACCGTGTAACAACCGAAATAAAATGGCCAGTCCTCATGGGAGGTTACAAATGAATAAAAGGCGTTACTAAGGAGGGACTAACAAGCCTATTTACAAATCAGAAGACAGCATTTACAAAGGACAATGACACAAGCCAATGACAAATAATATGGGTGGTAAGTGGGCGGGGCTTCAAGTCCATACTCCAATACGGCATGGCACGCAGAGCAGCGCATGCGCTGCCCAGGATCGACCTGAAATATCAATCCGCACTTGATCCATGCTCCTTGGAAAGGCAAAACAAAGAGAAAGTGAAGCCAGCATGTGCTGTCCAACCAAGAACCAGCAAATAAAATGTACAATGAATTCAACCATGGTAAGTAATAGTTGGGCTCTAAGCCCATTGTATGTAAGTATGTAAACAACATGTCTCGCAAACTCGCAAGATACAGTGCATGCATTGTCTCATCTCAGGCAAGACTTAAAATGGAGGGCCAGATTCACAGAAATAACTTAAGACAAAATCCTAAACTTACTAACATTTTGGTGTTCACAGAAGGCACTTACTAATTTTGGTATTCACAGAAGGCACTTACTCATTTCAGTATTCACAAAAGTTAGGAGTCCTAACTTTAGGACTCTTAAATGCCTTCTGTGAATACCAAAAGTCTTCAAGTTAGGATTTTTCTCAGTTTAGGAGTAGTAAAGTTAGGACTTCTAACTTTAGGACTCCTAAATGCCTTTCGTGAATACCGAAAGTCTTAAAATTAGGATTTTTCTCAGTTTAGGAGTAGTAAAGTTAGGACTCCTAACTTTAGGACTCCTAAATGCCTTCTGTGAATACCGAAAGTCTTAAAGTTAGGATTTTTCTCAGTTTAGGAGTAGTAAAGTTTGGACTCCTAACTTTAGGACTCCCAAACTGAGATAAATCCTAACTTTAAGACTTTCGGTATTCTCAGAAGGCATTTAGGAGTCCTAAAGTTAGGACACCTAACTTCTGTGAATACCGAAATTAGTAAGTGCCTTCTGTGAATACCAAAATGAGTAAGTGCCTTCTGTGAATACCAAAATGGTAGTAAGTTTAGGATTTTGTCTTAAGTTAGTTCTGTGATTCGGGCCCGGAGATTCCAGCCTTTCACCAGCTGTTGGCATTCTGTAAATACATGAATGATACTGTGAATTTTACACATGCACAACAGAAAATGATATGGGCATATATCAAAGGTTTTTTTAAAAACCATTCGTTTTGTGTGCACATTTATTTTTATTTTATGCATTTTGTTGAAATATAACTGTGCATATCAGGTGTATTTTTATTGTACTATATATATTATTTTGATTGCACTTTATATATTATTTTTATTGATTCATTTTTATCTGAATGAACACATTTAAAACAGATTTATCTGCAAGATAATTCTCAATGAAAGGTATGCACAATAGGCTCATTTCTACATTCCAAGCTCCATGAGTCTGCATAAAAAAACATTGCAAATCATACCAAAAATGTATATTTGGCATAATTAACTAATGAAATAACGAACTAACTAAATGAATCACTGTATTTCTATTCGCAACTGAAGAGGTTAAAACTAAAAAAAGAACTTTTAGCAATGGTGTTGTCTCAAAATGTTATGCGCATCCATTAACGTTGGCAACACAATCATATCGTTTCGTGCAATTCAATTGAAAATGATTTTGCAACTACAGTGGCGTAGCTTGGGGGGATGTGGGATGGTCCTGTTTTGGGGGGCGGCGGAGGTGAGCAGTCTCTGTCCACTATCACCATCGCCCCCCCCCCCCTTTCCTCCCTGGAATTTTGGGTCCGCCCCTGGTGGCAGTAGGTCTAGCTACGCCACTGTGCACCTATGACGGCTACCGTGATGTAAGCTGAACGCGCTCTGATGGTAACTGGTGAGCTCGGTTGCCCACATAGCTGCTCCCTGTGATCCTGTGTGTGTCTGTTCGTGTGCTTTCCTGACCCCTGTCTGTATGTCTCTCGCAATCCTCTTTGCCTTCTTGTTTCATGCTCTTCTCCCTTGCTTCTCTGGTCTCTCCTGTCTCCCTGCCCTTATCAGCCCCCTCATGCCTTCTCAGCCATATGTCCCTTCATGCGCCCGCCTCCTGCTTCCTACTTATGTATTCTGATCTAAGCCTTCAGTCTTCTCCTGAGGTTGGCTGTGCATATTGCCCCTCCTTCCGGGAATGTCTTGTATTTCCAGGTGCCATCTCTGTCACCACGTGTAGATCGACGCGTCTTTGTGAGGCTTTGATCTCCTACTCACAGGTGCGTTACTTTTTTTGTCCAAGCCATTACATTGTCTACCACCCTGTGCCTTCTAGCAGTTCCCTGTTTATGTGTGCCCCCATTTGGCCCCCGAAATCTCTCCCACGAAGCACACCCATGTTGTGTACAAATGTTTGAGCACTTCTGCACTGCAAAGATCACTTCAATTGTGTTACACTGCCTGTGCTTGTGTCCTCCTTGTTTAATGATGGCCGCACTCTTGTTACATACATTTATCTATAGTGTCTTGTTCAGCACACTTAGCAAACTTCAGATAGGGTTTGTGAGTTGCATACGGTTATGCAATGCGATTTGTAAACTTCGAATTCAGCTGTAGCGCGAGGCCTTGCTGCTAGAGCTGCCAGGCTTAGAATGCTGGATCTAGGCTCGAACCACATACTCATCTCCACATTCTGTAATTCTAGGCATATCACCTCATCTATCCGTGCAAAAAAAAAAAGTGAAAATGTGCAAAATATTCTAGTGCTCGTGTAAAGCGTTCTGCTTCTCTCGGGCCAGGTTTGTGCTCAATTAAATTGCAAATACATGAATAAAATAAAAATACTGCCGACACTTTGACTATGCTGTCCTCAGATGTGCAGGTCGGGAAACATGAGCTTCCAATATTGTGACCAGAGTACAGAGGGAGAAAATATTGAAAAATAAGTTTCAATCAGTTTTCTATACCTACCTGCACATATATGTGCCTCGGTGATAGATATGGAGTTATGAATATTCAATCTCTTCCTGCCTCTATGCACTTAACTCTTTGATAGTTTGTCCCTAGATATTCTGACCATGATTTTATGACCATTCACAATTGTGTCTTCGATATTCCCTACCACAATCTGTTCCAGTACTTATCACAGGGGTCTCCAACGAGTAGCTCGGGAGCTACTGGTAGCTCGCCAGTACCTTCAAAGTAGCTCTCTGAGGTGAAGTCAAGCCCAGTATCAATTTCAGAGTAGTTGCCTATTAAAGAAGGCAGCATTGATTATCTCAAGACCCTAAGAGCGACAGCCAGCCACACTTATTACAGTAACTCATACTAACACTCAAACACACACTGTGCCAGCTTATAGGACCTGCTACATGACAGTCTGTATCCAATCTCAATATAATTAAGCCACAAGGAGATTGACCATGTTGCAGTCTCTACTTTATCAGTCACAACATGTGTGTGAACAGTGCACCATCAAAAAAGTATGGCAGCAGTAGCCTGAGCTGTAATCAGTGCTGACCCACCAAAGTGCGGGACTGAAGGAGTCAGAGTGAACATGTGTCAGTTAGATGCATGAACAGCTCAAGACCTGAGGAGAACAGGGTATGATCCAGAGAAAATCAAGAGATTCATCAACATTTATGTGTGTGCCCATATTAAACAATATTGCTTCCTGAAACTATGCCTGGTGCCAAGAACCGCCAAATATATTTGCTAGCCCCATCATCAGAGTGTTATATTTGGTATAATTCTGTCCATTCCTGACATAATAGTGCCAATGGCATAATTATGGTCATTCTTGACTATTTTAGTATTTTTGGTCTAGTTGTGGTATGCTAGCAGCCATCATTGACATACTAAGAGCATGACTGGCCTATACATACCTATTCCTGGCATATTAATGGTCATGGCTGATATATGGTCTTATCCCTGATCCTTCTGGTTTCCAGCCTTGGCACAACTGTGGCCCTAGTATAATGGTGGGCATTACTGGCATAATCCAGGCATCCGTGGTGCTATGGTGAGCATCCATTATGATATAATGGGGTAACCCACAATTGTCCACGGACCTGAGTAACGATTGGTATAGGAAGCAAAGGCCCTAGACTTCTTTAAAGCTACAATTCAGTTATGAAAAACATTCATTAGTCAAAGGTCATCCGGTACATATAGAATTAGCATTGTATCATTAATGCACCACCATTTTCTTTACAATGCAAACACGTATATCCTCAAAAGACACAAAGGCACAAAATATCACACCAAAAGTGACTGTTCATTATTTAGTTACTTTTATAACAGATCACCATATTCAATGTTCCAAATAGAGAAAGAGGTTGCTCCAAGGGGAGTGTGAAAAAGGAAAGTGCTCCTGAGGTAGGACAGATATAAAGGAGGGGAATCCAAAAGGCAAATTCAATAACCAATCAATTACACATTCTGGTATCCTTAGTAAAACTGGCCGTGGTTCATAATGGCACCAGTTTTACAGATAGGCCAGTCCCTTATGGATTTACAAATATTCATTTCATGGTTTTCTGATGATGCACAGAGAACATTCATCTGTGAAAAGGCAGGATGGGATGATATCAGGTGCAGGCTCACTGGGGGAGAGTGTCAACGTTTCGACCCTGGTGCAATGAGGGTAATTTATATCCTCTGCAGGCAGGTCTTCCTCAGGGGCTGTACCCTGACTTACCTCACCCTAGGTTGCCTCCCCTCCCCCCGCCCTGAGGAAGACCCGCCTGCAGAGAATATAAATTACCCTCATTGCACAAGGGTTGAAACGTCAACAATCTCCCCCAGTGGGCATTTCTGCTGGTAACCGCACTTGGTATACTTGGGTGGTAACTACTGAAAATCTCCCTTTGGGTGGTCATAGTGTAGTCACTATTTTACAGGTATAAAATTTGCTAGTAGCTCGGGAAGACTTTCCTTGAGCAGAAGTAGCTCTCACTACAGAAAAGGTTGGAGACCCCTGACTTATCATAAAAAACATAAAATCAGGTGTTATTCCACTGCAATATTGTTTAATAAGTATCAGCCTACAAATCTTAGAAGTCTGAATATTAACTACCACAATAACATGGAGGCAAATATAGAATTAGCATTCTTAACTCTACCTCTATGAACCATGATGAAATATATGTCTCCGAGTTATGCACTTGTGGCAATTGTTCCGCTCAGGACTCCATGCCCTTTGTTCTATTTTGTGAGCACTTTTTACATATTCGAAAAGGATTTAAAATGCCGATTTTAAAAGGTAAAGGTTTTATCCAGGCAAGAACGGCCTTCATTTATCTCCAAATGTTAAATAACGCGTGGGACATTTTTAGTATTGCTAGCTTTTTAATTGCTGCAGTCAGAATAAAGACTAAAGAAGGGTATGATCATAATTCGTGTTCACTGATAGTTACCTGAGGAGATTTCTTTTAATGTGTATATTGATGAATTGGATTGGATTTTATGATACTTCTTGAATATTTTTATTGTATATTTATGGTATGCTTTTATGGTTTTATTTAACCGAATAAAGTGAATTTGACTGACTGACTCCGAGTTATGTAGATCAGCGTTAAGAAAGGTAAATCTATTGTTACTGACATGTACTTGCCTTCAAGATGTTGTGGCAGTCCATGGGCTGGGTAAAATATTTTTGAAGGATGATATTTAAGGAATAACATGTGCACATTCTACTGACCCAAGTTCCTCGTCATCTGACTTTCTGCGAGATCTTGCATGTCATTGCACCGCATTTCCCAAATATCATTTTTTGTATAAAACATGAAGAAAGAAATGTTGTGGGAAATTATTCAAACCTGCAATGATTGAAAGTCACTGAAAAGGAATAGGTCGGTAAACTGCTGTTCCTACAGTCTCAGCATTATGTAATGCTCCTCGTGAATTGCCCTCAAATAGGTGCAGGGTATCCAGTTAACATGCTCTTTGAACTTTGAAAGTGCTGAATTCACAGGCGCGCCTACTCTCCCTTTTCATTGCTTCCCTTCCAGGAATGGCGGCGATGAGAGACTGACAGCATTTCGTATCCTCCCTGCAGCTAGTAGGAGGCCCTCCCGCAGGTGCAGGATGACAATGTGATGGTACCTTTTATGCTCAGAAATGATGAAAGGCAAAGCATGCCGTCTGTCCCAGCATGTATTCATTTGAAAGGTGGAGGATTGTGTGCAGGCAGGTTTATCTAAATTTTGCAAAAGTCACACAAATGATGGACAGAATGCGGAACAAATCAAACATTCACCCCTGGTGAAGAGATCTGGGTTAAATCCATCGTTCTTTTGCTAACCATGACCTCCCAGTTTAGATCCAGCAATATGCAAATCAGTCCTGACCCTGCTCCTCATGGGAACAGTCTAGCCCAAGCTGCCAAGCCAAGTCCTCTTTGGATCAGAAACAAGCATCCTGGGACCAGTTTCGGGGTATCAACGCTCATCAGCCAGACTAGTTTGTATACAGTGGCACAGTAAGCCTGGGACCTCATGCCTGAGTATACCTGGAACACTTTGCGCGAAAAAGCAAAAGCCACACAAATGATGGGCAGAATGTGGAACAAATCAAACATTCACCACCAGTCATGAGATCTTGGTTACATCCATCGTTCTTAACTGGAATGGCATGGAAAGCAAAATAGTGATGGATTAAACCCAGATCTGTGGCTTGGGGGGCAATGATTGACAATGTTCAGTATTCCATCCATCAACTTTTTATGTTGCATTTTCACCCTAAGTGGGAAGGGCATATCCAGATGTGGATCCCGTGCTCACTATGCAACCGGTTTCAAGCGAGCCTGGCTGATGAGGGGTTACACCCAAAACTTTTCCCATGAGGCTTGTTTTCCAGTCCAGGGTGGGCCTGACCTGGCAGTTCAGGCTCAACTGTTCCCACAGGGAGCAGGGTCAAGATTGATTTGCATTTAGCTGGGTCTAAACTGGAATGGAGTGGCGAGCAAAATAACGATGGATTAATCCCAGATCTGTGACTGAAGGTGAATGTTTGATAATGTTCAGCACTCCATCCATCATCTTTTTGTATTGTATTATCTAAGTTTTGTACATATTTATACAGCCCTTTTGCCTCCCTCCTTACCTCCATGACTGCAAACCAGTATGCTTGTCTCTGAAAGTACATTCTTAACTCTCCCTTAATCTTCTGTTCTTTCTCTCTTTTTTCCTTTCTCCTTTTCCCTTCACTTACCTGTTCAAACCTCTCTCTCACTCGCTTCTCTCTCTTCCCTTGTCTTGCTCTGAATCACACAGTCTCTTTTCTCTTTCTCCATTTTCCCTTTACTTGCCTCCACAAACCTACTATCCCTCTCCCTCTCTCCATATTCGGTATGAACTTCACAGTCTCTTTTTCCTTTCAGGATCTCCATTTGTTTACTGCCTTTATCTGTACTTCGTTTTTTATATATATGATTAATATAGCGTGAACCTAGATGCAAAGCAAGGGACGACTTCACATACAGGAGGGGTATTTTCATTACCATACCTCCCACCCCTGCGCTCATGTGTGAAAGATGGTAATGCAATATGATTTAGAAATGGAATGAGGATGTTGATAAGTATGTACACATTTTTGTATCATTGCCTATGAAGTTAACTGGAGTAAGATATCAGTTCAAAAGAAATTGCTTGATTGGTTAGTTCTATTTGAATAAATTGATATTAATTGAAATATTCTGAGAATAAGGCAATGGCTACAGTTAAGAGCTATAGTCCTGTAGATTTACATTCTCTTTACAAGTCACAGTGTGCAAGTACACTTGGTATGGATTGTTTCAGGTTTGAGGTTATGGACATGTAAAATGTAGTTCTATTCAATATGGAGTTAGGTATAAAAAACCTATACATACTTATCTATCGATATTTGTATTTGACATGTTGTCCTCTGTATGTGTATACCTCAGTAATCTAGCTTCAATATTCAGGGGACATACCATGTTGATAGTTATCTTTTAGACTGTGTAATGTTGTATTGTATGTGTGAAATAGCATGATAGGGCATTGTTAAGACTATACGGCGGAATAAGAGATAAGATTACAGTAATATCATAACTGGCAAATTTGCTGTCCTTTTAAGTTGTGTTGTAACTACTATCAAAACCTAATCAACATTTCCTTTTCCATAATTATTGTTTTTACATGGAGCTTGTTTAATTTCTGTTTGTTTATGGCTGCCGCAATCTTGAACGGTGACGTTTATGATGCTTTTTGGTTATTTATGTAATTTATTGGAATTGTGTCTCAATTATGTCTTGCTTGTCTTTGCAGCATGTCTTTTGGTATTGCAGAATGTGCAGGAATGTTAATAACATAGAGGATCTACTGGAGTTGTTGCATTCTTGGTGAAGAATAAGCAGGTTGTGTTTGAGGCTCATCTATCCGTCACAATGATTTTGTGTTTGATTGTTTGTTTTGTAACACAACATGACGTATACCTTTTAGGTGGATGTGGCAGGTGATACAGTTAGGCTGCAACTCACTTGTTTTTCAAAGTAGTTGTCTAGCCCTTGAAGAGTGCATCCATGTAGGTGGATTTCACTTGGTTTATGTATATATTGGTTGTTTATAGTGTACATGGAGGTCTTCAGTGCTTTATTAGTCACCTAGTGGCTCTTGTTATATGCTCACTGTCATCACATTCTATGTATCGCCATACCCTAGCATCATCAGGAGTGTATGCCCCCCCCCCCACAACAGTGTACATGTATGTTGATAGCATGTGGTCTGTTTCCATATTGGTTTTTAGGGAGTCGTGTGTGAATTAGTGTCTTATCTTAGCAGTTCACAAACATCTAATACAATATAGGACCTATATGTAGCAACGACAGAGTATAGTGTCATGTAGGTGTGCAGCATCTGGCTTGTATCACTTTGTAGTTATAAGGTACCTTGTGTGTAACGTGCTGCCTTCTATACATAGTTGAAAACCGCATATTGCCTCGTGTGCCAATTTTAAGCAATGCTGGTACATGGGTTTTTTCCATGTTGGGCTCCATGGAGGTATATAAAACATGGTTTGTGTCTCTATGTAGGTGTATTGTGGTTTAGGTGGTTTATTTTTCTTGTGGTGCCTTATAGATATTCTTTGTAGACTTCTAATTCTATGAAGTGCCAATTTGAAGTGTAAATGAGACATTGGCCCACTATTAGCTCCCACTGACAACCTGATCTCTGCAATAACTTCACTGGTATCAATGCATTAACAGCTGATGAACACCCAGAACAACGGTTTCAAAGTAAGTAGTAAGTCCGTGAAATGCCACATTTAGCTGCTTATCCCAAAAACACACCCTGCCACCCATGGGAACAAATAAGCTACTGCCAGCCTTCCATACTTCCATGCAGGTTGGCTGGTAAGCTAATATATTCATACCCAAGGTGGGACAGCACTCAGATCTGTATATCTTGCAAAGTGATCTGGTAACATGCCAGACATTATATTGAAAGAAACGAAACAACTTTTTTACTTGGCCCAAATATGTATTATCCATAAATTAAATTGATATGAAAGGTAACATAAAAATGAATGAGTCTTGGAATAAGCAAGAAAAGAGTAGAGGTTCTTGGGTTCTTGATGATGTATTCAGCCAACCAGTATTTTATCTAAGGTTCCGGGACTTTATCAATGCTATTATTAGTTGAGCTAGGAAGAGACACTTTTGCAGAATAGACTATGTGTACAGTTTTAGCACTAGTTATCATGGAGCCTCACAGCTGGAGGCCATGTTGCAGATTCCCAATCCTTGTGTTGCTTGATACCTTTGCACTTGCCTAATTACATTTAACAATAATGAGAACTGTTTTATATCTATGCATAAAACGTTATTTTCTAATTGCAGTCTTGGCCACATAAGATTACGTTTTCATGCTGACTTTTGCTTAATCCCCCTAATGGAATGATACATTTCCATCACTGACGCTTACAATATTGTCTCATCACAGATGTTGTGCTCATATACCTGCAATTTATAGCTTTTGTTCTGTATTACCTCGAAAAAAATTAGATTTGATACACTATTGTAGAAGGGAGGTTCTCTAGAAAGACGATCTAATGTTATCCTTGATAATTTCCTGAACGTTTAAAAAAAAACAAGTAGGTTTGTAGCAAAAAACATAACAGCATTTACTCTTTCATCACATATACTGTGTGTAGTTATATGCGAGTCAGAGTTTGCATAGGAAGAGTGTTTTTTTGTTTTGCTAATACCTTTGGCACTGTTTGAAACATCTTCATGAAACTTTCCTTTAAAAAAAGTTCACCCACTTAAACTCCTTCCTGGGAAGTTTCAGGGTGATCCATCAAGTGGGGGCTGAGAAAAAGGTAGAATTACACCAAATTTGGCAGAAAGTTGGATCTTTGCCAAGAGAGCGTGTTTTTTTGTGATTTGGTGTAAATCGGTTCAGTAGTTTTTTTTAAAAAGAAGGCTAAAAATGTATAGATGTATTGAGAGCTGTTCACGCGAGACTTCTGCAGGTGTCCAACTTGACATAAATTCACCATTTGATGAATCTTAATGAAATGTTAAAAAAATTAATCCATATCAGTGACTAGTTTGCAGAAGCCAATCAAAAGAGGGAGTCCCAAAACATGTTGTCCCATGTTAATTCTCATAGGAAATATCGGGAAGTGACAGAGATAAAAACAAGCATTGGCATAGCCAATAGGTCTCGCTGTTGGGACCTTTTAAGTATTTAGTTATGCAGCACAATATCCTTGGTGCAACAACATCAGCTGTTGCATGGCTAACCACTTATAAGGTCCCAAAGGTGAGACCTATTGTCTATGCCAATGCTTGTTTGTTATGGTTGGCGATTTTATCTGAATAGCCTATTTTTAATGAAGTTAGATGTGAATGTATGCATTTTCAGAAAGTTTATCAGTAAGAGTCTTTGTCAAAGACGTCTACCTCGCTTATTGATTGAAATGTCATACTTTTGAAATGTCACCTGTTGCGATTACTGATCCATGCACAACATGCCACTGAGCGTTCCTAGCCTTGTATCCTCAAATTGCAAATGTCTAGTTATTTCTTTAGAGCTTCAGGCATTAGTCCGTTTTGATTTATTTTAAAATTTTGACAGATAGGTTGATGTGCTTAGGATCACACCACGTGTCACATGTAGAAATCAGGTTGAGAAGCCTGGTCTCCTGGATCTAGAATCATCTATATATCACAAGACTACACCCCCTCCTTTGTTGGAAGCATCCCAGGTTGTTTTCTACCAGCACAGAATCCCTTCTAATGAAGGCCTGGCACAGACAAGGGTATTTTGTTTACTGGGATTCTTTGCCCGTCGCCACCTTGGCATGGCCCTCCTGGCCACAGACTGGCACACTGTAGCAGGGATGTCACGTCTGAATTACCATCCAAACCAAGAAAAAAATGAAACTCTCTTAAAGCTGCATGCCAATGCGCTGTAACTTGTACAATACCCCTACCCAAGGCAGAAGCCAATTCTTGGTAACTGACCATAAAACTGGCGTCACATGAGGCTGAAGTCTGCAAGCCCCAGGTTTGATTTGGTTAGCCCAGATCAGGAACATGGCTAGAGAACGCCAAACTAGCTTTGAAACGATAAATTTAAATTAATCTGCTCTCGTGCTATAGAAGGAACTAACCACATGTTACAAACGTATTCACAGCGACCTTCAGAAACAGCAGAGCTATCTCTCTCTACGATCGCATCTTCTAGGGTCAGGACAGAGATCTCTCAGCCTTATTGAGGCCGTACATATACTATTAATGTATTTCTTATGCCACATAACTACCCTTCAGATTACACTGATGTGGCAAGCGAATGTAGAGGAATCCAGACCACAAAGACCTTCGAGGCCCTGGCAAAGAGTTGAGATAGCTCACATAATCCAGCATCTTCTATGTCTTTTTCTAACTCAAACTAATTAAAAGGGTCCGGAAATGCTGCTATCGGTGTTAGTGCACAGTGTCACTTTCCAGTTGCTCGTTGCTGTGTTTAGACATTATCCCTGTTCACCTAATGCTAATGAGGTGAAACATTTGCCCCAGAAGTGTTAACATTGTGAAAAACCCCACAAAATAGCGAAGTAATACTGCCAGAAATGTATTTGCTGCATAAATTTTGCGCTTCTTGACGCATAATTTTGTCTCTCTCTACCATATAATTCGAGGGACTGTGCAAAATTTGCCACCAAATGCAGCAGTTACAGCTAGCACCACAAAGTAACTCCAGGCTCAGCAGAGTTGCAAGTCCGCTAGCAAAGCACTTCAAAGCCTTGTCCGGGGTAGTGCTTTGTAAATCTACAACATAATACGATAGCGAAAAGGATGAAGGTGAACCTGCAGCTAATGCGAGGCTGTACATTTATGAGGAAAATGTCAGATATGTGGAAACCTGGCGCTACACAATGTCAATTGCCAGATCTAATGGTAGCCCTTCTGGAGGGAAGAAAGGAATGCTCACACCTCGTTCAGCCAACTTCCATCAGTCCATCGCCCCTGTATGGTATTTTCGAGATAAGAAAGCCCGGCTTCTTTGTACACGCCGAGCAGATGATGTGCTTTCAAGAGCCCTGTACAGCTGCTCCCAGCCTGCAAGGCTTCACCTGCCAGTCTGGCCATGTGTGGCTCGGATCCCGCCTCCGGGTCTCAGGCAGGAGCAGGGATGTGAAAAACGGACTCCTGAACTGCTCTGCAAATTACAGTCACAAAAGAAACGCCTTAACATGCGAAAGCAGCAAGTGGGACCAAAAAAACAACAAGCATTGGCCGCGCGGCAGTAAAAGTAACGCCGCGCGGCCGCAAAAGTAAAAGTGATCGCAATCAAACATCAAAGTGGCCGTGCCGCCGCTAAAGTGAAAGTAATCGCGGTAAAACTGGCGCGCGCCCCCGCGCACATGCACTGCAGCTCTAGGCTGGCGTGGTAGCACTTTTTGGAGCCCTCTCAATAAGTCTGGCCAGACCAGCGCATGCGCTGGGTCAGGCGAGACCTAAAAAAGGCAGCACAGAATTACACCATATTGGACGAAAAGTTAGATTGTTACTCAGAAAGCATTCTTTTCATTATTTGTGTAAATCTTGTTCAGTTTTTAAGAAATAATTGTGGTTGAAAATATGCTGAAAATTGGATGGTTGAACCCAGTGGAGTACTGCGGTTATAAAAAAAAATAAAGCAGTCTGATTGGTTGAGAGGGCATTTTTTCCCTTTTACCTCTTTGGTCTAGCGAAAAGGAGTGATCTACTTGAATGTCCGCAACTTGAAGAGAAATGATGCAGCCATCATTTCATGACTTGGTGACTCGATCTACGTGTGCTGTGTTTACAAAGCAATTGAGATAAAATGGGGTAGGGTATTGGTACCCTGACCCGATGGCCCTTGTGTAGGGTTTCCAGAGGGACCCCCCAGGGTAAAGATTTATTACTTGACCCTGTTCCTCATGGAAACAGTCCAGCCAGAGAGGACCTGGGTTGGCAGTTCGGATTGGTCTGTTCTCATGAGGAGCAGGGCAAAGACTGATTTGCAAATCGCTGGTGACATGCTGAACAAAAGAATGATGGGTTGGAGCGCTACCCCAAGCTCCTGCCAGTGTTTAGACTTATTGCAAGCAGCCTCCTATCACTTTTTATGTGTTTCATGTACCGCTCTAAGTGGCATGGGTATGCTCAGATGTGGGTCACGTGCTCAATGTGTCATTGGAACCAAGCTGTTTCCAGCTGATGAGTCCATAACTAGGGCGAATCGCTTCCTGGGTTGCAAGTGTTCCGGTTCAGGGAGGATCTGGCTTGGTAGTATAGTTAATATCGTAGGGCTTCCGAGTTCAATACACTGTCTATAAAGATGCATGAGTTATAATAATGTGAAGGTGTTGAGTACATTATAAATCCAAGGTACAAGTATAACTTAGATGATGTAATATTTGTGTAGTTTAAGTTTTGTTTGTAAAAAAAGAATAAATAACATGATAGCAATTTAATGGTGGTGCGTAATTATTAAATTTAATGTATAACTATTTGAATATCTAACGTTTGTGTAGTTTAATTTTGGCTTCTCTAGAAAGAATACATTAAGTTTTAGTAACCTCTGTTTATTGTCCATTGAATTTTAATGTTTTTTAAATAAAAATCAGATTCAAATTGTGCAGTCCAGTTTCATCTATTAGAGTGTCATTAAGTGGAGGTTCATATAAGAGAGCAGATGAGAGTGTCATAAAGTGTAGTGTCCTATAGTGTAGCGTTGTAGAGTGGAGTAGAGTTGATTGTAGCAGAGTGAAGTGATGTAGCTTACAGTGGAGTAAAGTGCCATAGAGTGGAGTGGAGTGGTGCGTTGTACAGTAGAGTGGTGTGGAGTGCAGTAGAGTGGAGAGGCATAGTGTAGAGTCTAATAAACAGTGATTTATTGGAGTGGCATCTTTTACATTACAGTGGAGTGGTGTGTCGTAGAGTATTGGAAGTGCATAGAGGGGAGTAGAGTGTTGTACAGTGGAGTGTAAGGGCCAACAGTAGGGTACATTGTGGTACAGAGGCACGGAATGATGTATTGTCTTGTAGAGTAGAGTTGTGTAGACTGTAATAGAGTGGTGTAGAACAGATAGGTGTAGAGTGGATTGTCATACTGAGGCATATAGTGGAGATAAATGTCATGCAGAGGAGTAGGGTAGAATGTAGTCCAGTTGAGTGGTGTTGTGTAGAAGGGAGTAGCATGTTGTAGAGTACAGTGGTGTGGCATAGCATACAGCAGAGTAAAGTGTTCTAGAGTGGAGTGATGTGTCATATAGTGGAGTGGATTGGACTGGCATGTTGTAGAGTGTCAGAAAGAGCTGTAGAGTGGAGTACAGTAGATTGCCTCTGAGTAGATTACAATGTTGTACAGTGGAGTGGCGTGGAGTAGAGTGCATGTGGTATATGTTTGTTAAATGATATTTATATAGCGCACTGACACCAAGGGTTTCCTGGCGCTTAACAACAGAAGAGTGATAACGGCAACAAATGAAAAATAACAGTAAGCTGACTAACAAAAAAGAGGGAAAAGGGAAGTCTTTAGCAGTTTCCTAAAGTTGAGTAGGGAGGCACTCGACTTGGTAGAGAGAGATAATGAATTCCAGAGGGGGCCAGAAGAGCAAAACAACGGCCACCGAACTTCTTGGTTTTGACTCTGAGGACAGTCTGGGGACAGTCAGTAAGTGGAGATGAGCAGAGCGTAGGTTACGTGACGGCCGATGGGCCGTAACTAGAGATTGCAAGAAGGCAGGACTAGTGCAATGAAGGACTTTATAGATAATACACGCCACCTTAAAAGCTGCCCTTTGTCCAATTGGCAGCCAGTGAAGTCGCTGTCATAGTGATTTTGCCGACTGCCACCTAGGGATTTTGTAAATGAGACGGGCCGCCTGGTTCTGAACGACTTGAAGGCGGTGCAAAAGACACTGAGGGAGACCATGATAGATAGAGTTTGAGAAATCCAGGCGGGACAGGACCAGGGAGATGACAACCTGAATTAATGCAGGGGATGAGAGTAAATGGCTGATCTTGCGGACCTTCCTGAGCTGGTACATGGAGGAGGAGATGACAGCCCCCACTTGGGCTTTTAGCGAAAGTTCTGCATCAATTATCACGCCGAGACTTTTCACTGATTTAAGCGGGACCGGAAGAGGGCCCAATTCAGTAGGCCAGAACTGCGGGCCCCAGTGAGCAGAACTAGAACCAGGGAGGAGTAGTTCAGTCTTCCCCGGATTCAACTTTAGTTGATTGATGTTCATCCATTCCAGTATGTGAATCATGACAGAATGGAAGGTATTAGCAGCATTAGGGGAGTTGAGAGGAAAAATGATTTGTAAATCATCGGCGTAATTATACACCGTAATGTCCCAGTTCCTAAGTGAGTGGATGAACAACAGCGGTGAAATAGAGGAACCTTGGGGGACTCCACAGGTGGTTACAGTTCTCCCGGCTATATAGGGGCCTAGACGTACGGCCTGTGTTCTGCCGGTTAAGAAGGGCATAATCCAATTGAGGGCGGTGCCCTGGATGCCTGCCTGTGCGACACGGCGGAGAAGGATGTTATGGTCCACCGTGTCGAATGCGGCAGACAAATCCAGGAGCACCAAGGCTTGAGGAGTACCAGCGTCCGCATTGCTTCTCAGAGTGTTCAAAACTGAGAGAATGACCGCCTCGGTCGAATGGGCAGGTCTAAACCCAGCTTGGTTGGGCTCGAGGTAACTGGAGGACTCAATGAAGTGTGAAAGAAATTGAGTAACATGGGCCTCCAGTAACTTTGAGAGATAGGGAAGGAGGGAAATGAGACGATAGTTAGAAGGTTCCCCAGGGTCTGCTCCAGGTTTTTTAAAGAGGGGTACCAAAATTGCCTCCTTGAAGGATGCAGGGACAGTACTGCTGTTGAGGGAGCCGTTCAACAGAGAGAGGATGCAATGCGGTAGCTTAAGGCAGATGTCCCGCATAACTGAAGGCGGGCAACAGTCGCTGGGAGAACCTGATTTGACTCGGGTTGCGAGTCGAGCCAGTGAATCGGCAATAAGGGCAGGGAACGTCGTATAGTATTGTAGAGTGGAGCGGTATAGCTTTTCGTAAAATGAATTTGCATAGAGTAGTGTACAGTGGAGTGGCGTTGAGTGCAGTAGTGAAGTACAGTGGAGTAGTGTCTTATAGAGTAACATATAGTAAAGTGGGGTTAAGCGGCATAGAGGGACTTGTGTAGAATGTGGTAGACTGGAGTAGAGTGTTGTACAGTTACATACAATAAAGTAGAGTGCTGTAGACTCACACTGACAAGAGTACATTGGTGTACAGTGGGGTTCTATAGAGCAGAGTATAGTGTGGTAGATTGGAAGGTAGGCCTGGATGGAGCTTGCAGAGTTTTACTTTAGCTGCGTTCCGCAGAGTTACAGAAAAACTCTGCTTAATTTTGTGGCAGGTGGAGTAACTGCTGCTACCTGCCAGGGCCCTGACTTGCATTGATTGGTGTGTGAAAGGCCGGGCGGCGGGCATGTTGCTGAGAGACAACTCACCGGCTCAGGGTCGGCATTAATACATGCTTCATCAGGGGCCATGTTTGCTCAGTGTGCCCAGAGAAAGCTAGGACATTGGTCTCAGCTTATCAGCAGGAGAACAGTTGAAACGCCCCACGGAGGGAGGTGAAGCATATCTGACAGTGTTCCCATGACAGGTATTAATCAGTAGTTCAAACTAAATGTTAGCCCTCCCGGCAAGCATTCGCATTTTTTTCTAATGAAAGCAAACGCATGTACATTAAAGCTCTTTGCGTGACAGTCTCACAAGTAGTGTCTCCAAACTATGCCAGTTCCCAAAGAGGACACCAGAATGCCAACAACTTCTCTCCAAAGATGGCCGCTGGAGTTTGAAACTGTTCTCAACATCAATGTGCAGCCCGCATAAGGGGCAAAGAAGCTTGCATAGCTTTGTGTCATATATCTGTTCTGTACTTGCAACCAAAGCTTGCACTGTTACTGCCAGTACAGTAAATGTTCTTTGAATGAAAAACAGTGGCACTTGTGCTGCTTTGTGTACTTTGAACTATGAGCTTTTGAGTTAAGGATTTGAGCTCATAGGATGCACCAATTAGTTTTTCGCCCAAGGTGCTCTTGATCCAAAGGCTGGCCCGGCCCGCAATGCACAAGTGAAAAAAGCTGTGCAGGGGGACACAATTACAGGAGAAACATGCAAAATTCACTGCACTTGCCCATTCTAGTACCTCATCATTATTGTCAGTGAATACTTATGGAAAGAATTGTAATTTTGAGCCTGTGGGGAAGTCTGTACTGAAGCAAAGCAGAAAGGGGGCAGTTGCAGTTACTCTGCGTGTGGGAGAGTGCTGAAGCCGTAGCCCCATTGCACGCATTCCTGTCCACGCCTAAGGTCGTGAGTCAGACTCGCCATTTGTCGCCCACCACCTGCACCTTCCTTGACCCCGCATGAGAAAACCATTCCTGCAACTCCTGCACATGCCAGCTTTTCCCACTGCAGAAGAATCTGCACAGCACAACCAGTGTCATGTCCTGTCACGACAAGATCAACAGGATACAAATTGGGTCAATATTCAAATAGCAGTCAAACAGAATATAGCAAGGTGTTCTGGAGCTTAATCGCTAAAGAAACAAGAACAAGGAAATCCCTGCAAGTTTCTCCAGTTCCATCACTGGAGTGAGAATAATATATCCACGAGTTATATAAACCAAACACGAAGCAGGAAAAATGGAACGAAGCAATACACAGGAAAGAAAGAATAACCAAGATATTCTAGCCCCAACAGTATGGCAAATAGTCCACAATATTAAGAATGCTAGATGCTCTGCATCAATGGAACACAACAAGATCCCATTCAAAGTTCTTCCAAAGCAACCCAGATTGGAGTGCGTCTTTAGCTCCAATATATTCCCATTGTTATGCCACAGGGGAAATTCCAAAATCATGGCGGGGGAGCATTGTGATTCCAATTTTAAAAAAAGGATCCAGAACACTTCCCAGTAATTATCGACAAATTGCCTTGTTGGATGTCATCGGGAAGACCTTCATGGCCAGTGTCCTGAAACATTTGAAGGACTGGGCTTTTTGACGTGGAGTGATCCTTAAGACTCAAGCTGGGTTCCGTCCAAAACATTCCATGACCAACAACATTGCGGCTCTACAGATGATCATAGACAAGTATGTAGTACGTTTGTACTCCTCCTCCCAGAACAGACAATTTCACTCCCTTTTAGAGTTTTATAATTCGAAAATTCCACCTATTCTATCATATGCCTTGGAATACTTCCCAATTAAAAATTGGCATCCAGTAAAAATAAAAGAAGGGAATATCCTTCATAAATTGATAAAAGTCAACCAAGCAGTTCCAGCTCAAGGTTTGCGCCTCGAGCTATCCTTAATTAGCTCTTACACAAGAGTCATCTCTAACATCACAAGATGGGCTTACAATCTCCTACATGCCGAACAGGGATCCTTACGCTGAATATTAAAAATGCAGACCTTTAGGAACGAATCATTGCAATATACTTTTGAACAGAATTTAAATACCGCACTTTACTTTTCGAATTGCAAAGTAGCACTTCTGAAATCCTGGACACCTGCTCACTTGAGGCTTCTCTTAAAACACCTGACCCCTAGAATAAGTTACGATTTTGATGTTAAAGACTGCTCACAACTAAAACATTATGCACAGTATGCAGAATCAATAGAATATAAAATCCAGCAACGTTATACTCATCTTACCTTAGTTCACGGGGTCCAGCGTTGTATCATTTTATTATGGCTAGGGATTTTACCATTAAAAGCTTTTACATCTAAATAGAACACCTGTGAAAATGCCACCAGCACTTGTGGTTTATGTGATGGAGGAGTGCAAGACGTGCCACATGTACTTTTTGAATATCCAAATCTGAAACTGGTCGAGGCCAGAACCGGTATTTAAACCTTATTCGTACCAGACACAATATAATCACCGTACAAGACCTCATATTGCTTTTTAAATTGATGAATTTGTATGTTATAACTTGTATACATTTTTAAGAGTTTTTTAAAACCGTTTTGATGTGGTCACATATAATCATTTTTACTGAATGTATCTTTTATAATTTGTTTTCCTCTGCAGAGGACTAAATCAAATTAAATAAAATAGAATCTTGAAATCATGTCCTGTCCTTACCATATCATTATTTTTTATCACATGGAAGCATAACTAGTATGGGAGCCAACATCACTCACCAGCAATATGGCAATCTTGCAGTGCGATGTACTGGCTCTACCTCCCGAGGCTCCTTAGTGCTGATTAAAATACAGCTACACAGACACCGCAGTGATTTGTAGGTATTAAGGTGGTACTCCGTAGACTTTTTTGTAAAGAAGTAAATATGTAAAAAATGTAAAATACACTGTAGTACACTATTTTTGTGAAAGATAGTGTAGTCTATTTTTAATTTTCATTTATATATATATATATATATATATTCACTGAAAAAACCATAGGTTTCACACATGTTATAGTTAGCAGGACATTTCACTCGTGAAAAACCAATGAAATTCCCCCGTTATAGTTAGTGCAGGCAACTATAACTCACGCGACCGCAATCCTCTGCTGATGACGTCAGATATTATATCACTGTATTTAGACACTTATTTACCCATGTCTTCTTCCATTAATTTTTAGCTATACATATATTACAAATATTTTTTTTTCACAAAAACACATATGTCATCAGTGATGTAATATCTGACGTCATCAGCAGAGGATTGCGGTCGCGTGAGTTATAGTTGCCTGCACTAACTATAATGGGGGAATTTCATTGGTTTTTCACGAGTGAAATGTCCTGCTAACTATAACATGTGTGAAACCTATGGTTTTTTCAGTGAATTTGCAAGGTTTTTAAATGCTAATTCCTAACTATAACGTGTGTGAAACCTATGGTTTTTTCTGTGAATTTCAAAGGTTTTTTAAATGCAAATTTTTTTTTGAGATTTTTGTTAAAAAATAATATCCAACCTATGTATAAAATAATATATGTACTATATCCTGCATTATGGAATGGTTAATTTTTTTAAAATTAATGTTTACATACAGTTGTACATCACAGTTATTATCTTCTACAACCCTTGAAACTTTTAATTTTTTTTTTTATTGATTTTTTGCCGTGCGCATACGGTAAGCTGACGCTACGCGCTCCGTAGGTCATAAGTACGGTGCGCTTACGTGATACGTACGTGACGTACGCGTACACGCATGTGCGTTGCATGGAACCAACGTCGCGGTTACGCGGGTGCGTGTAATGCGCATGCGCGAGTGCGTCCTACATACGCGCTCCGTAAGCGCTCCGTAAGCGCATGTTTACATCACGTTTGCGCATGCGTACTTGTTTACGAGCGCGTACCGTAAGCTTACGGAGCGCG
Source organism: Triturus cristatus (assembly GCF_964204655.1). Taxonomy (NCBI): domain Eukaryota; kingdom Metazoa; phylum Chordata; class Amphibia; order Caudata; family Salamandridae; genus Triturus; species Triturus cristatus. The sequence goes on from NC_140591.1 coordinate 487,593,241, forward strand.
CACGGTAGGTCATGTGATCCACAAAGAACACTTTTCATTGGTTGAAACTACTTTCAGTTCCAGAAACTTCCAACACCACACCCATTCCCCTCATTACTGCTTGAGATCCCCTAGGAGAAGGAGCTGAATTGACATTGAGATACAATGGCAGAGCAGCAGTCCTCTTCTGAGAGTGAGCCTAGCAGCATCATCATCAGACAGAGAAGGAGGAAACAAAAGGATTTTTTTGTGTGGGAGTATTTTACTTTTCCAGAGGGGCAGAAAAAGGTCAATGCTCCATTGGTCACTTGCACACTTTGTGACCGTGTTTTATCTAGAGGAAATCCAAGGAAGAAGTATTCCTTTGGAAATCACTCTATGTTGAGACACCTTAGGGATAAACATCCCTGGACCTTTGCTTGACATACTGAAGAAAACTCTTCAGTAAGTCACCGGAGCCCAACCTCAGAACCTCAGCCGAGTACATCATCGGCAGCTCAGCTGTGCCCTTCCTCTGAGGTGGGAGCATCACCTTCTTCAGCTCCTCTGGACATTAACCCTCGATTTCGGAGGGTTTCAATGAGGTGTACAACATGTTGTGGTCTTATTGTTTTTGGGGAGACCAGTGTTTCCCTTATTAACGATAAGATAGACCAGCACGTTTGTAGATGTTCATAATATCCCCATTCTTTCTTTCCTCTATCCCTGTATTAACACAACGGCTCTTTTAAGAGCCAACCTTACCTCACAATTATTTTTATTTTTTTTAATCTCTCCTTTTTGAAAAAAAAAAATTTCCGTTTATGCCGTGCGCGTACGCTACGCGCATTCTGTGATTTTTCGAAAAAAAATTACAATTAATTTTTGCCCTTGGGGGTCCTTCTGGGACCCCCTGACAAAGGCTAGGGGGTCAGGAACTGTCCACCCTTCCCCCTTTTCACGTTCTCCACCTTTGTTTTTCACCCCCTCAGACTGCGAGAGACAAAATGGCGGCCGACACTTCCTGGTTTCGACCGATTTGAATGTTTACTAAGATCTAACAACCAATCAGAATCGCGCTCGCGCACGGCGGTGTGCGCGTACGGTAAGCTTACGGTACGCGCTCGGAGCGCGCCTATAGATATATATATTGATTTAAATGCTATTTTCTCAGGAAATACTGAACAGATTTACACGAGACCTTCAAAAGGCACATCCCTGACCTGAGGGCTACCTCTCTGCCAAATTTCAAGTCATTCTGTTCAGCCGTTCGGGCTGTAGCTCGGACTAAAGGTCCTATGGAAAAATGCATGGGGAAAATGCATTTTGGGACCCCCCTTTTTCTCAGCCCCCGCTTGACGAATCCCCCCGAGACTTTCAGGGAAGGAGCCCCACCTATTTTGAGAATTTTGCGAGGATTCGTCAATCGGCGCCAAAGTTATTCCAAATAGAATGTTGCGGATTTCCTATGGAAACACGGTCCTAACTATAACTATCTACTGGCGACCGCCAGTAGATAATATATATATATATATATATATATATATATATATATATATATATATATATATATATATATATAATGGCAACTCTTTCCAGCACTTCCTTTCGGCGAACATGGAAAACAACGACCACCAGGGAAACTTGAAAATAACAGGAAGATTTATTTCTCACTCCTCACATGACGCGTTTCGGGCATCAAGTGCCCTTGATCACATATATATATATATTTTGAGTACTGCAGTATTTCCTAAAATATACCACTGCACTCCATAATTTTTTTTTAAATATGCAAAAAACATAAATTATTTTTCTTACCTATTACTACTTTAATAAAGTGGTAATAAGAAGGAAAAAAATATAAAACAAATATTTGCCAACATCTAAGGCCCTAAACCAGAACACAGTCAACGTGTACATAAAAAAATATGGCTGCCTTCAACTTTTTTTTTTTTTTTGAAACCGTTTATTGCACGATGAAAAAGTTACAGGTATGGGCCTACAACCATCCGGCCGGCCGCTAGAGTAGCAAAGGCATATAACATACATACAGTGAGAGTCTCTTGGCGGAGCAGATTGGCAAATCAGGTGACATCAATAGCGTAGGCCGCATAACTCCTAGCCCACAATACGGTTTCCTTTTGTCAAACAGAACAACACAAAAAAACCACACCCGCAAGGCAACCCGCGATCCAAGTGACAGTACGTGCTCCCCTAAATGGGGGATCCTAACCAGCAGCAAAACTCTGAAGAGGGGAATGGGAGTATAGCAAGGACTGGGGAACCACGTGCCCACGGCTAAGGGAGGGGGTCGGCTAGGGGGATGGGGCGGGCGAGGCGGCCGGTAGCAGTGGCGGCTCACAAATACCCCCACGGTAGGCGTTCCAGGGGCTCCAGATTTTCACCCACGCCCCAGGCTTACCCCTCGCCACATACACTACCTTTTCACGAAACATACACCAATCCATATGTTCTTTCCAGGCCAACACCGCCGGGGGCCTCTGGGATCCCCACAATTGGGCAATGTCACGCTTCGCTATCATGGATCCCAGAGTCACCCACCGCGTCTGCGGGACCGAATAATCATTTGGTTCCCACACATTCAGCAAGCATCTCCTCGCCTCAGGCAGCAGCGCGACACGCGTAACCACACGCAAGACCTCATGCACACCACGCCAGAATCGCTCCACTTTCGGGCACTCCCACAGTATATGCATGAAAGTTGCCAAAGCACCACAGCCGCGCTTACACAATCCGTCACAAGCAAAGCCCATACGTAGAAGCCTCGGCCCCGTCACGTAAACCCGGTGAAGGATCTTAAGCTGGACGAAGCGAAGGCGAGCCGGGATGGCCACCTCCTTCGGAGAGGCCACCGCGGAGATCCAGTCCTCGTCGTCCAGCTCCAGCCCATCGGCAACCCAGGCCTCGCGGAGGCCAGTCAGCAGGCACGATCTGTCATTGATCAGTTTTTTATATATAAGGGAGATCGTGCTGTCTGGTACATGGCCATCCAGCACCCTGTCCTCTAGGGGGGAAGACTCCGGAATGGATGCAACATCCGGGAAGACGGAGGCCAGCGTGTGGCGGACTTGTAAGTATCGAAAGTACTCACTGCCTTGCAGCTGAAACTCCGTTTGCAGCGTCTCAAAAGTCTTGAAACCCCCCCTCGTCCAGAGATCTCCCACCGTGCTGATTCCGATCGTGTCCCACTTCTCGAAGCCCTTCGATGTCCACAGGGAGCCCAACCTCTCAGACGCATATAGCGGTGACGCCCGGGTCAAACGGTCCTTCCACCCCATAGCTGCATTAGCCGCGTGCCATACACGCACCATGACACGCGTCGGTCCCGTCAGACGGGAGTCGGGCGTGCCAGAGTAGAGCGCTCGATTGTAATCGCCACCGGGCAGGAGCATCTTGTCCATTTCAAATGCCGGGTTCAAGGCGGGCCCGTAAAGGCCATGATTGATTGCAGCTAGCTGGGAGGCCCAGTAATACCGTTTAATGTCCGGGAGGGCGACCCCCCCATCGTACCACGGGAGCGTCAATTTGGCCAGAGCAATACGCGGCCTCCCGTCCCAGAACAGGCGCCGCTGTAGGCCCTCCACCTCGCGGAAGTAGCGCGCTGGTACCAAGTCCATAGTGTTCTGGAGGGCGTACAGGAAGCGCGGCAAGGACATCATCTTAAACAAGGCCGCTCGGCCAAGTGGCGAAAGCGGAAGACGCCGCCAACGCGCGACATCCTCTCGCAAGCGCTGGAGGGGGGGCAACAAGTTCCGCTCATAGCGGGCCTCCGGGTCCAGAGTGATATATACACCCAGGTACCGGAACCCCTGGGAGGCAATCTGGATCGGGCAGTCACGTGGTAGGGCCGGAGCCTCCCCGGAAAGCACATATAAGCAGGATTTCGCCCAGTTGATGACAAGGCCTGAGTTACGCCCGAAGGAGCGCAAAACATCAACCAGGACAATCAGCGATTTGCGCGGGGAGGCGAGATACAAAAGGATATCATCGGCGTAGAGGGACACGCGGTCCTCATACTCAGGGGTCCAGCGGAGACCGCGGATAGAAGGGTGCCACCGTAGCCACTCCGCCAAGGGCTCCAAGGCCAGTGCAAACAGGAGCGGCGACAAGGGGCAACCCTGACGCGTGCCCCGCCCCAGCTCGAATGGGGCCGAGACTCGCCCATTCACCACCACCTGCGCCAATGGGCCCGAATACAACAATTTGACCCAGCTAATGAACCCCGGGCCAAATCCGAATTTCGCCAGCATCGCCCAGATGTATGGCCATTCAAGCGTGTCAAACGCCATGGTGGCGTCTAAGGATGCCAAGATGGCCGGCTCCCGCACAAACGGGACACGCGCGAGCACCCCGTGCAAGCGTCGCAGATTAAGAGCCGTGTTGCGATGGGGTATAAATCCAGATTGGTCTTGGTGGACCAAGTCGCCCACCACACCGACCAACCGGTTTGCCAACACCTTGGCGAGGATTTTGGGTTCCGCGTTCAAGAGCGAAATTGGCCTGTAGGATGTGACCCGCTCACGGGGTCTCCCCTCCTTGTGTATCACCACGATCGTGGCCAGACGCTGGTCCGGCGGGAGGGAACCCTGCGAGTGGGCCGCCAGGAACATCGCGCGCAAGTGGGGCGCTAGTACATCTGGACGCAGCTTGTAAAGCTCGATGGGAAGACCATTAGGGCCCATGGCCTTGCCGGATGCGACCGAGCGAATAGCCAGGGCAATTTCGTCCGAGGAGGGAGGAGCGTCCAGCGAGTCCCTGTCCTCCACCGAAAGGGAGGGCAGCGCTATGTCCCGAAGCAGGGAATGGGAATCTTCCTCCGAGCAGGGGGAAACCGGGGAGTACACCTCGCGGAAGTAATCCGCGAAGCAGGCGACGATGGCTTCCGGCTCGGTGACACGCGCACCATCCATCCTCTCAATCAAAGGAACCACACGACTCGCTCTCTCCCTCTTATCCAACCACGCAATCAATTTACCCGCCTTATCACCCACATCATACAATCGTCCATGTTGCTCTCTACTGAGGCCCCTGGCCGCCTCCGTGACGAGGGCCCTATAGGCCGCCTGCTTGAGGTGCAAAACATGCAACTTGGCATCCGTTACCCCGCTCCCCAGGTCACCCTCCAGTTCCACAATCTCGGCCTCCACCCGGGTTACTTCCTCCCGCTCACGCCTCCGGGCATGGGAGATAAAGGAGAGGGCCTCCCCTCTGAGGACTACCTTAAAGGCCTCCCACAGGGAGATGGCCGAAGGGACAGACCCCACATTCTCATCAAAATATCGCTGCAAGGATTTGATCAAGTCGGCACGAATAGTGGGGTCTCGCAAATACCATGCATTGATCGGGGCCACCCTGCCCTCCCCCCTCGGGAAGACATCAAAATGTAACAGTAATGGGGAGTGATCTGAAATACCCCGCGCCAGATGGCACACCTCTCCTACCCTCCCAGCGTGGGCCGCCGGGACCAGGATGTAGTCAAGTCGCGAGAGGCTACCATGGGCACCCGAGTGGAAAGTGTATTGCAGCTGCGTAGGGTGCTTTAGTCGCCAGCAATCCACCAGGCCCAGTGTGTCCAAAAGGCCGGACAGCCACGCCTGTGCCCGGGGGAGGTCCCTAGGGGGGTGACGATCCATAGACCCAGAAACTACCGCATTGAAGTCCCCCCCAACCACCAGCAGGCCACCCGGGAGGTCCAGGAGGAGGCGCCCCAGGTCCGCAAATGTAGTAGCTTGTAACCCAGGCGGGACGTACACTGACATGAAAACAAACACTCTACCCTCCATTCTACCCACCAGGACAGTGTAACGTCCCCTCTCGTCATGGCGCACCTCATCAATCTCCAACGGGAGCGAGTTCTTGATCATGATACCCACCCCCCGCGATCCCGAAGTGAAGCCCGAGTGGGCCACCAAACGATAGCCTCGCCGATTCATGGCATGGAAGGAGTTACCTATAAGGTGTGTCTCCTGCAGGAAGACAACATCTGGCGATATACGTTTCAGGAACTGCAGGACCACACCACGCTTAATCCGATCCCCCATGCCATTAACATTCCAGGACAACACAGCCAAATCCCTACCCCCCATCATACGTAGAAGCAATCAGTCGTCCCCCACAGAGCATTTCGAGAACAGCAATACAGTAAAGGGTTTGCCTTGCGGTGCGAACAAACAACACACCCCCCCCGCCCCCCCCATCCCAACAAAACTCCCCCCTCCCTGCACCCCTGCATGAGCCCAGTCAGCCCCCCCAAAGTGCAGTGTGCCTGTCGCCCCATAGAGAAAGACTAACTAGTACCCCAGAGGAGGGGGGAAGCCCCCAACAGACCCCGTACGACCTCCATAGGAGGGGAACATACACGATCGAGAAATGGTAAAGAGGTATTGTCCCGAGCAGGGCCTAGTATTCACCCCTTAATTCTGATCCGGCAGGCCCTCTCCACCGCCCGCACCCCCCCACCCCCCCGGCCCCGATCATCAGGCAGAGTGTCCAACCAGTCCCCAGCCGCCTCGGGTCGATCAAAGAAGTGCGTGCGACCATCCACCTCCACCCTTAGCTTAGCTGGAAAGAGCATTGAGTACTTTAGGTTCAGGTCCCGCAGGCGACGTTTAACACCGAGAAAACTCAGTCTCTGCTTTTGGACCGCCGGAGTAAAGTCTGGGTAGAAACGCACATCCATGTTGTCAAGCTTGACCGGTTCCTGTTGCCTGGAGGTCTGCAGGATAGCGTCCCTGTCCCGAAAGTTAAAAACCCAGGCAATGAGAGGCCGCGGCGGGGCACCGGCCTTCGGCCTGCCCCCAGGGACCCGGTGAGCACGCTCCACCGCAAAAAGCTTACTCAGGCCCCGGGGCTGCAGATGGGTAAGGATCAAATCTTCCACAAAGAGGTCTGCGGCCTCCGCCTCTCGTCCCTCCGGCACCCCCACAATGCGAACATTATTCCTCCTGGCCCGACCCTCGGAATCCTCCAGTCGCCGGTCCATCAGGGCGCTCGCCTGGCCAAGCCGGCGCACCTCCTTTTGGAGGGCCGCCACATCCGTCTCGAGGCCCGTTGTGGTGTGGGTCAGGGAATCGACCCGGTCATTCGTCTTAGACAGGTCGGCCCTCACCAGGCTCACATCCACCAGGACCGAGTCTATTTTTTGCGCTAGGGTGTCGAAGCGCTGGTCCACCGAGGCCTTCATCTCTGCGATGGCGCCCATGACGTCCCGGAGGGTCGGGCCCACCGGCTGGGCAGATGTCTCCGTCAGGCCCGCCGGGGATGTGCGCGATGTCTCCGGAGATCCCTTCTGGAGAGTGTAGCGGTCCATAATGTTGGATTGGTGCGCCGGGCCACGGCGGGTCGTCTTCACCTTCGCCCGGTCGCCATCTTGTTTGGTGGACATGCTTGCTCTCCCAGCGTCGTGCCAATCTCCTCGAAAGGGCCGATAAACCAGTTCACGGGGTCCGGGGGGGGGAGGGCGGCCACTGTACCGCAGGACGACCCACAGCTGGCGGGTCAGCCGGGCACCTGGACAAGACCACACCACCGCACCCCGCTTCGCGACCCTACCTCGCTGGAGGCGAGGAGGGCGCAAAAGTGAAAGTGAAAGCGCGGGGTACGCGAGTCGCCCAGCCGTGCCCGCCGCTGTTGTTCACTTTGTCCCCGGATCGCCCCACTACTCCAATCCGGGGGGCCGGCGCGGAGAAGGCCGCAATCTTCGATCGGCGCTCCCACCGGTGTTCGGGGTCCGATTCGAACACGGAGAACGGGTGGCGCCTCAGCTCGGGTTCACCGACACAGTCCCCTCAACAAGGACAGGATATAGCCAGGATTAATTCAGGAGGTCGCGGAGGTCCTCGGGAGCCTCGCACCTACGCGGCCATCTTGGTTGCGCGCTAGGCTCCTCCTCGCTGCCTTCAACTTTTGTAAAGGAAATCATCAGCCAATCACATAATACCTTTTCATCAGTATGTACTGGGGTACTTTAGCTAAATATCACAAAACTACCATGTTCACAGATATAACTAAGTAAAAATGCCTTATATCTTCATTAAAAATACTTACCCTACTTACCTGTAAACCAAAAAGGATCATCTGCACACCATCATCAATAACTCTTCCCAGTTTTATTGAAATCAATCTGTCCATTTGGCTGCTACGCATGAGTACAAAGTCTATGGAAAATGCTTTCATGGTTTTTCTTTGCACCCCCTGTGCCACTCACCACGAGACTTTGCATCATCTGCCAATGTACAAAAAGCTATAGGTCTGTAAAGTTTTGGGAGATTTGTGTGCACAGTTATTAATGGTCAGAAATCTGAGGAATTCCTATCTCCTGGGAATCATAACTATAACTAAAGATTTGGTACCGCCATTGAACTAAAAAAAAAACCTCTGAAATTTACTAGTTTTAGTTAGCAGAGCTAACTATAACTTGCACTCCGCCTGGTAGTGTTTATGACCTCACATTTGTCGTCACTCATGACATGTTCTACGACATGATTTATGACATCATTGATGACATTTTGAATGACATCATTGATGACATCACTGATTACATCATCCAATGAGTGTGATAGCTTATTTTGTAGTTTTTCATAGTAGCGAGTAACTACCATACTACTTTTCTACCTAAATTTGTCCAGTCTGTGTCCAGCTAATTGGTATAAGTCTTTACAAAATGCATGTGCTCCTAATGCTCCATAGGTGTGTATAGGTATTGAACACGTTATAAATCTTTATACTGAAGAGTAATTCTGTGTTCAGGTGACTGTTGACGACTTGTGTTCATTATGTCCCACACAAGTCTTTTCGTCCTGCAGACAAAGTTTCCAGCAGGGCAAAGATTCTACATACTACACACTAAGTATTGTAAGCAGCCTTTAATTTTTGACAGAATCGTCTCAGCATGACAATTTCTACTTCACATAAAAGACTATGGGGCAGATTTATGTTTGACTTGCGCCTCATTTACACCGCCGTTGCGTCACTTTTGTGACGCAGCAGCGGCGCAAATCCTGCGCCATGGTGCGGGGTATTTACAACGTGACGCATCTGGGAGATGCGTCACCTTGTAAAGCCCTGCGCCACATGTAGGCGTTCCAGGGCAGGTGGGGGCGTTCCGGCGCAGGAACGCCTCCTAAAAGTGGCTGAGTGAAATCTACAAGATTTCACTCAGTCACTTTTGAGCCCATGCTGCGTCAAAACCCTGCGCCTGCTTGAAGCAGGAGTAAGGATTGACGCAGCATTGTGAAGATAGGGCCCCCCAGAGCATTGCTGGAGCTGCGTAGCGCTTGCGACGCAACTCCAGCAGTGCGCCACTTTTACGGCACAGATGCGTGACGCATCTGTGCCGTTTTTGCCCCATGGTGCGCCGCATTATAAATGCGGCGCATCCATGGTGGCGGAGCTGGGGAGCAAAATAACTGGCGCATACCTGCTGATATGCAGGGATGCGTCAGTTATTATAAATATGCCCCTATGTGCACCAGGTACTAACCTATGTACATGTGCTTGCTTTGCTCCAGAAGATGGGCTATTTGTATAGTTTTCATCACAGTATGTAGGCTGCAGGCTGCAGGTAGGATGATCTTTTGCACCTTCAGACCTTGTATATTTTAAGTGAATAGTCGCTCTTTGGACAAGTTTTGCATAGACTGTGCACTGTTATTAGTAGATACATTTAGATATTCAGTGGTTTATTTCTAATGAGAGTTTTACTGTCTGCAAACAGTGTGGTATAGAGAAAACAATCATCATAGAATAAACAGTGTCAACAATACCCTCTTTTCTACTTATATCCTCTTCATTTCTCAGTGTAGGTTCTGTGACTGTCAGGGGTTTAACACAGGTAAAGACTATCCGTAGTAGGGCATTGGTTATGTAACAGGGTTTCAGTATCTGGAGGAACTTGACTTTTCCTGAACAATTGTATATACATTGAACACAATGTGCAGGATAGGTTACCCTCTCATCTGTGGTTCATAGTCAACATGAACTCAGCTACCCATGAAGTGTGTTGTATAGGGTCAATGTTGCACATAACACAAGCTTGCTTTAGCTATGGGGTGTTGTATGTGTGGTAGCAGTAATGATGCTTCACACCATTCTGCCCTATTTTGCACCTACTTTGATAGCTCTAATGCTATACCCGTTTATAGAGCAATGTGCACAAAAGTAATTTGGATGATGTCATCAATGATGTCATTTGAGATGTCATCAGTAATGTCATAAGTTGTGTCCTAGAACATGTCATCAGTGATGTAATATATGAAGTCATAAGCAATGCATGGCGGAGGTGCAAGTTATAGTTAGCTCTGCTAACCCATCCCCCAGGGCCATTTGTTTTATTAAGAGGGAGAGGGCCACTTGCTTTCCCTTCCCAGAGCCGTATTGTGCCCTGGGGACCTCATCCCCCAGGGCCACTACTAAAATTAAAGGGGAGGGGAGTCATGTCCCCCCTCCCATTTTTAAACATTTTGTGGCTCCCCAGGTCCTGTCATTGAACGCGAGGGGGCTGCCTTGCCCCCCAACCCTTTATTATTGAAAGTTTCCGCATGGGATGGGGTACCTGGGGCCTTTAATGGCTCAGGGTGGGGGGCACATGGTCGCCACCACTTATTGAATATGGCCCAGGGGGTGGGCCTGGGGCCTATAATTAATGAATGCAGCCCACCTCCATTCTTCTTTTTTTAACCTGTGGGAATCCAGTGGGATTGTGGCAATTTTTGCTGATTGTTTTGGGATTGCCCCAGGTGGATCCCTCTGGTTCCTGCCCTATGAGGCTTAGGGGGTCAGGATATCCCTACCTTCCCCCCCATACTAAGTCCCCAAGTCCTGTAATAGCTGCCAGCAACATGTTTCTGATGTTGCTGGCAGCCAATCAGAGCACTTGATCTGGCGGGAGTCTGACTCCCAAAGGAGTGAGATGGCCCAGGGGAAGTAAAGCTTCATGGGCCGATAAAAATGCTCTATTTTTTAATTGGTGCTCCACGAGAATCTCTTGGGCCTCTCATGGACCCAACTGTCCAGATGTACAATTATTTTTTAACCCTAATTTCCCACACACTACTAAACTGATTTACACGAAATCATAAAAAACACAATCTGCAGACCAAGATCTAGCTTCCTCCTAAATTGTGTGTAATTCCGTTCAGCAGTTTTTCCTGTAGCCCTACTTAAAGAAGTCTATGGAAAATGCATGGGGATTTTGTGTTTTGTGACCCCCCTTTGTTCTCAGTCCCCGCTTGACAGATCACCCTGAAACTTTCCATTCACAAACTTAGCAAAAAGCAGCGCTCTTTTGGAAATGTCCTCGGAGATTCAAATCAAACGGGGCCAAAGTTATTATCTACACAAAAAACTTTTCCTGTGGAACAGCTCACCTAACTATAACTACCCAGTGGCCACTGGGTAATACATATTTTTGGCTTAACGCATCATTGTGATTCAGTCCTCACCGGACCTTGGCCGCAATATAGAAATGGGATTTTGTGCTCTCTTGTGAATTATATTTCGCTATAAGGTGGCTGCCATGGTTTGCAATGAATGATGTACTTGTACAGTCCTTTGTTTATTCCTGAATTTCCAATTATATATAAATGTTGCATGCAATATGGCACCCATGATGAGGACCAAAACAAGCTGATGTGTTAATCCAAAAATAAAGGATGTGCGTGCTCATATGCTGGGAGTGCCGTTCTCTTCATTACAAGTATCTTTCAAAACTATGAACTGTATTTCATAGGGCTTGAAGAAAGAATATGTAAAATGGCAAATATATACCTGTCGACCCCTTGACTTAAAACTGCTGGTCATGTGAAGTATATAAGTGGGTAATTCTAATAGGGTGAATAGAAAATTGTCCACACCTGTAGAGTGTTGAACTACTTGAAGGATACAACCACTATAGGATGGAGTCATAGTGATGTAATCAAAGATGTAATTTGAGATGTCATCAACGACATAATTAGTTATATCTTTTAACATGTCATGAGTGAAGTAATATTTGACGTTATAAGCAGTGTATGGGGGGCGCAATATATCATTTTCTCAGTAACTTATAACTAGTGCGTTAGACCTTAGGGTGGACTTCCCCCAACTTTTTGCTTGTCTCTCTCCATTGTTCTATTCCCATTTTTGCTCGCTTATCAGTGCTGAACTCCTTTTGGACTGGAAACAAGCATCCTGGGACCGGTTTTGGGCTTTCAGCCCTCATCTGCCAGGATAGCTCGATTCCAGTGGCAAGGAGAGCACGGGACCCACGTCTGGGTGAAACCTCAAAACTGGTCTTAGGATGCTTGTTTTCAGTCCAGGGAGGACCTGGACTGGCAGTTCGGGCTGGACTGTTCCCATTGGGCACAGGGTCAAGACTGATTTGCATTTGGCTGGGTTCAAACTGGAATGGCATGGTGAGCAAAAAAACAATGGATTTAGGCCCAGATCTCTGTACTGGGTTGAATGTATGACATTGTTCTGCATTCTGTCCATCAATTGTTGTTTTTGCATTTCCCACACTGATCTGAGCGTGCCTGTTGCCACTGGCAAGTTGGTGAAGTGAGTGCAGTGCTTCACCTCATCCATGCACCATCCTGAGCATGCCTGTTGCAGATGGCATGTCAGAGGAGTGAGAGTGGTGCTCCACCTCATCCATGTACCATTCTGAGTGTGCCTGTTGCTGCTGGCAAGTAGAAGAAGTGAGCGCAGTGCTTGATCTCATCGCCGCTCCTTCCTTAGTGTGCTTGTTGCTACTGGTCAGTTGAAGAGTAAGCGTGGTGTTCCATTGCCTTCCCTCACTGTTCTCAGCCCCTACAATGATCTGAGCATGCCTGTTGCGACTGGCAAGTTGGTGAAGTGAGTGCAGTGCTTCACCCCATCCATACACCGTCTTGAGCGTGCCTGTTGCCGCTGGCAAGTCAAAGAAGTGAGCTTGGTGCTCCACCTCATCCCTGTACCGTTCTAAGTGTGCCTATTGCTGCTGGCAAGTTGGAGAAGTGAGTGCAGTGCTTGACCTCACCCCCGCTCCTTCCTGAGTGTGCCTTTTGCCACCGGACGAGATGAAGAGTGAGCGTGGTGCTCCATCTTCATCTCCTCCCCTCACTGTTCTGAGCATACCTGTTGCCGCTGGCAAAACAGAAAAATGAGCGTGGTGCTCCACCTCATTCCCGCACAGTTCTGAGCATGCCTCTTGCCGGCGGCAAGTCGGATAAATTAGCACAGTGCTCCACCTCATCCCTGCACCATTCTGAGCATGCCTTTTGCCGCTGGCAAGTTGTAGAAGTGAGTGCGGTGCTCCACCTCATCCCGGGATCGTTCTGAGTGTGCCTCTTTCTACTGGCAAGTGGGAGAAGTGACCATGATGCTCGTTTCCTTCCCGCACTGTCCTGAGCATACCTGCCCACCTTTCGGGCAGCCCCAAAGTTACTGAAACAAAGGGACATGCTGAGTCCCGAAGCACATTTGTTCTGTTTTTCTGCACATTTAAAGGATTACCATAACTGCTCAAAGAGAGGTTCATTGGTGCCAAATATCGACTTTTGAGCCTTGCCATTACTGAAGCATAACTCATGATATCCCGATTGGATTTCTGTCATCATGGTTCAATCCTGCACAAATAAAGATTGTTTATTTTTCTAACTTGGTGTGGAGTCTCGTTTTGTGCTGTATTTACTGTGTTGTAGTATGAGATAGTGCACAAATACCTTACACATTGCCACCTAAGTTAAGCCTGCCTGCTCTATGCCATGCTACAGGGGGGTGAGCACAGAATAAGTTAGTATTGTGTTGTGACTTAACCATGACTAGGATTGTGGTCCATACTTGGACAGAGTGCATACCTCTGCCAACTGAAGACATGGTGAATTTCAGTGTTTTTGGTTTTAAAACAATATTTGTTATATAATAAAAGGCCCAAATATAACATCATATTAACTTTTGGTTGTTCAATGAATATCTAGTGATTTTAATGTAAGCTAAAACCATAATACCTTAAAAAAGTGTAACATCACTTTAACCTTTGTTTTTTCAGTGAGTTTCTAAGGTCTTTTTTAACATAAAGCAGGAGATTATTACCATATCCAACTATAATATCACTTTAATCTTTTGTTTTTTCAGTGAATATCTAATTGTTTTTTTTTTTTTACCAAAGTACAATCTTATTACTATACAATTAGGGTACCATTTTTATTAGGAGATCCGTAGTAATGCTGGGAAGTACGACTTGTATTGATCCCTCAGATTCTGGAACTATCCTTCACAGAAAAAACAGTATTATTTTATCATAAATTTTATGTTTGTAGGACATTCTGAGTGAGAAATAATAGTGGGATCTTTGCAGGACACAAAATGCTGGACACCTGCAGTTGAGCAAGCGTGGCAACTTACCGGGGCACGGCATTAGGACCCGGGGTCTACAAGTGCTGGTTCCATCCACCTTCCCGAGGGCCATTCCCGACTTTACGGCATGAGAGGAGGTAATTGGAAAGGCATTGGTCTTTTTGGAAAGACAGCGAATTGCTGGAGTGTGACGTCACTTCCGCTTCCTGCCGGCTGTGAGTTTCAGGGCCTATTTAGGGCACTATGCCCCAGGCCTTGGCCTTTTCACGTGTACAGCAGCGGGAGAGGCAAGAAGTCTGCAAGGAGAAGACAGTGGGGAATCCTGATCGGCCACTGCGTCAGAGTTTTCTCTCTCTCTCTCTCTCCCCTTTCTTGATCTCTCCTTGCAGAGCAAGAAACATCAGAACCCCATATGATCCGCTGGGGAAGTCCGTTAAAGGGCGTTGTGCCACTTGAGTACCGAGAGCCGCACGGGCTTGAGTGTTACTCACCCAACCCAAGTGAAGAGCTTGGTGGCAGCTCCATGTGGGGGCGGGTAGCCCAGTTCATCGGTCTCCATCCGGTAAATATACAATCAATTTAATGATTGAGTAGTGCGTCTAGGGCAGTATATTTGGTCCGGCTGAGGTGAGTGCTAAAATTATGGCCCTTTAACTATATAGCGCTACATAGTGTTAGTCAGCGTTATTGTATAGACCTGCATTCTCTTAGCCAAGACCTGTAAAGTCTATTAAGTGAGGGGTGACTGCATTGCATCGGACATTGGGTCCTTTTTCCTGGGGTGGGGAGATCGCTGGACTGTGTGGAGGATCTTGTTCGGGACATTCTTCTGCAGTAACCTAAGCATACTGATAACCAATTTCTTGGGTTAGTGGTTGCTACGCTTTAGCTGGTCGTGCTATTTTGCTTAGATAGGCCAATGTCAAGCAGAGTTATCGCCCACTGGACCGATTACAGCTGGGCCTTTTTGCTGTAAACACACAACACATGGCGTTCACAGGTCTGGAATTTTTCTCCCGTTTAGCCTAGTTTTGGGGATCAGGCCTGCCTGTTTGTAATTTGAGGCAATCCCGTAATAGCTTGGTGTGAGGCACTGATCTCTGGGGTATGATTTAGCGTAGTTTTCACTCAGGGTGTCGCAAACATATTTCACACGATTTTGGCAGTCCTATGCTGGTGGGTGCGGTAAATACCACTCTATTCTGAAGTGGGCATTAAGGTACGAATTGGCCTTTCTCTGCACCTTAACCTTGTTTTACATTTAGTTAATTCTCCCTTGCACTATTGCTGCCAAAGTTAGAGTAGGTAAAAGGAAAGGTAGTGATCCTGAGCTGGCGCAGCTATTAAAGCTTGTGTTGGCCTAGCTGGGGGGTGATTCCAGTAGCATGGCATCTGCTCCCGAGCAAATCCCTGGTTAGGGGGAGACAAAAGCCCACGTTCCCCCTGGCAGTTTTTCCTCCGGTTAGGAGGGGAGTCATGGAACAGCCAGTTCAACGTAGTTCTGGGAAGCAAATGAGTGGCACGGGGTAAATGGCGTGTAGTCTGTTGTTGGAATTGGGGTGTCTGGGCCAAGCGCCGCTCATCCAGTCGCTATATCACTCCTCCCTTCTACACCCGTGGGTGCGCTACAGACGCCTCAGGATGCAAATTAGGTTCCGGCATTATTAGCCGATCTTAGATGGTCATTACAGTTACTCTCAGTACCGAAAATAATCAATCTCCTTGGGGAAGTTAGGGGATCTGCTGCCCTTGATTCGCAGGGGTCGGATAGTGACTCGTCGGGACCCTTGGCTCGGGAATCACTGTGTAGTACCCATTCCATTGCTCTGGAGGGGGTCTGTCCATGTCCCAGAGGCGCTGCCAGTCCCTGAAGTAGCGCTAACGGGCTCAAGGGGATGAACAGGTTGTCATAGCAACCTAACGGTGGGGCTGCTTGCTTCAGTAGCTTCGTTATTGTATCAATTGAAGGTATCAACAGCGGGAAATCAGGGAACTAGTAGCCTAGTGGCTTCATGATCCCCGACGCCCAACTTTTTAGGGGCAGTACAATACTTGTGACAACAGGGGTATCATTAGCAAATGCGCCGACTGGAACAAAGGCAGATTCGGCCATTCAAGCAGAGGATGTGGCCTTATGGCTAGAGCGGTCATCCTCGAAGCTGAGGAACCAGGTTTGAGTTTCAGCAGGGGCGCTCAACATTTTGTGATTCTCGGCAAATCACTTGGGGGCATATTATCAAGCACTGCGTTAAAATTATCGCTGCTTTAGCGTCAGAAAATGGCCGCTAAAGCGGCGATAATGGGCTTGATAATATGCCGCAGAGAATTCCAATAGAAGCCCATGTTCACACCAGAACATGGGCTTCTATTGGAATTCTCAAGGGCCTATTATCAAGCCCATTATCGCCGCTTTAGAGGCAGTTTTTGGTCGCTAAAGCGGCGATAATTTTAAAGTCGTTTCGTGATAATATGCCCCTTAATCTCCCCGTGCCTAACAAAAAATGAATGTGTCCTTCTGTAACACAACTGGTGCTCATGTAAAGTGCTCTGATACCCTCATTACTAATTGTTTTTGGTTTTTAATGTTTTGGCAGTGATGCTAGAGAAGGAACCGGAATTGGTCACACCTATGATATTTTACCCCAACAAGATACTCAAAGCTCATTGCATGTAGGGTGAGGAAGCTTGGCTTGATTACGATAGGGTTTTAGATGGGCCAAATGGAGGATCCTGAAATTAGGTGAGATCAGATGGAGGTTAATGTGTGGTAGGAATTCTTGAAAAACAAGCACCCAGTTAATAGGGAGTTGTGCACACGGCCAGCTGGATCTTGCAAATTGTGTAAAGGCTTTGAGTCAGCCAATTTCTAAGACTTAACCTACAATGGTGGCTATCTACTACTACACTGGCTTCACTTGTATCCTAATAGAAAGGCTGCACAGTTGCTGTATCGTGCTTTCGCAGTGGGTTCGGAGTGTATCCCCAGTGTTTCATTGCACTAATTTGCTGTCTGCGCATGCACATCCGAAAGGAGTGGCGCAGAAATTGGAGAAAGAAAGCCCATTAGGTCAGTTTGCAGGCTCTTTCCAAAAAAAGCCTCTTTCCGATTATGGTAGCTCCCCATTGGGGGTAGTGCCAAAAAGGATCCGCATCATCCATAATCTCTCGGCACCCATGGGCTGCTTGGTATATGATGCCATAGACGCTGCACTTTGCTCTGTAACATACTCGTCCTTTGATAGCATTGGCTAAGCTGCGCGCTCTGGGACCAAGGGTTTATTCAATGAAAACCGACATTGTCAGCTCTTTGACTCTTACCAGTTTATCTGGATGACTACCACCTGCTTGGTTTTTTCAACTTAGAGGGCAATAGTTCTTTGGCAAATGCATGCCAATGAGCTACACATTTTCTTGCAACTATTTTAAGCAGTTTAGTCTATGCTGCAATGGTTGTTCATTTTCAGGACTGGTCACAGAGACATTGTGCATTACCTACATGATTTTCTTGTCATGGGTCCTCTTGCTTCAGGAGCTTGTGGTAGGGCGCTAGAAGAGCTGACCTTTGTTTAAAGAGGTAGGGGTCCGATTAGCTGCTGACAAAACAATGGGCCCGGCTACATGTCTGTCTCTTTTGGGAACGAAGATAGACACAAAGGCTGGCGAGTACAGGTTGCCATCCGACAAGGCGCTAGCCTTTATTCAAGCCATTGATTCAGCACTAGAGGGGTAAAAGATGAATCTACATCAGTTCCAGTTGCTTGTGGGACAACTTAACTTTGCTTTACACATAATACCAATGGGCATACCCTTTTTCCAGATCCATAGGTAGGGCAGTGATCGGGTTATCCAAAAAACACCACACACGGCTACGGGCTGAGGTAAAAGATGATATGAAGATCTGGCGGCAATTCCTCCGGGAATTTAATGGAGCTGTACTTTGGGCAACCCCCCCTAGTGA
Organism: Triturus cristatus; assembly: GCF_964204655.1. NCBI lineage: Eukaryota > Metazoa > Chordata > Amphibia > Caudata > Salamandridae > Triturus > Triturus cristatus. The sequence continues at coordinate 487,611,494 of NC_140591.1, forward strand.
CCAGCGAGATTTACGGCATGTATACGGATACAGCCGATAGTATCAGTTTCAGGGCCATACTTGGACAACAATAGTGCAAGGGTGATTGGCTGGCTGACTGGCATGAAGGTGGGCTGACCAGGAATGTGGCTTTTTTTAAAACCTTTTTCACATTGTTATGGCAGGCACCATCTGGCCTGATTTCTTCTGGAAGAGCTTGTGGTTTTTTCTGGTCAGACAACATGGCATTTGTAGAAGCAATTGACAGCCAGACTTACCTTGCTTTGCACAAATCTGAATGTGGTGTTTAAGGCCACACATATTCCAGGGGTCCGTAATCAGGCAGCTGATGCTTTATCTCATTCCAAGTTGCAGGAATTTCTGAGGTTTTCCCCCCTCAAGCAGCGGCCCAGATGACTGTGTTCCCGACATCCCTTTGGTAGATTGGAGTCTTGCCTTATCACACTTAGTAGGAGTCTTGCTCAGCGAGTGCACACGGAAGTCATACCAAAAGTGCATTAGTTCCTACTGTGTGTCAGTGGGGGGTGAAATACCTTTTTTCACTGGAGGCCACCTAGGCCTTCTTGCTATTACTGAGATCACAAAGCAGGCCGGTGTCTTACGTGCAGACTCATTTGACGGCAATCAGTTTCTTCGCCAAGATTAGGGGCATACACAATGTGGGCAATTCCTTCTTGGTGAGTAAGGCCTTAGCGGGGTTGGCTAGGCTGGAAGGCTGTGGTAAGGATGGGAGAAGTCGATGAGATGTGCCGATTTTGGGTGGCATGTTGGCTAACCTCCGCTTATGGAAAAGCACGTACTTTAAGAAGCGTGCCATTAGGGCACAGAACCCCGGGGTCCCGGCCACACCCCTGTGGCTCTCAGTGACTCGATTGGCTATGGTGTAGGTCGCATAATCACGTCCTGGTGATGAGTGTCATCACTTCTGCTGTTGCAGGTGTTGAGGGGGGCATGGTTGGGGGCCTGTTTAGGACACCTGGGCCTGGTCCTCATCCTCTTTACCCTCAACACTGGCCCCGAGAGCGGAGGAGCATCACCGAATCTCAGGAGCAGCAGCTTTCTTGTTTCTTTTTTTCCTCTGCAAGTCGAGGATTCCTGGCAGTGCTTCAGGGCTCTGGACGGCGGCTGCTGTGCATCATCGTCATCGAGGACACACTTGCTGGACTGGGAACCGCACAGGCTCGAGAATACACACCCAGCCCAGGCTAGGTCCTGGTGGCGGTTCCGGTCTCCGGTCTTCGGTAGCTAGAGCAGGTAGCGGGTTGAGCGGTGTGCTTCCCCCCCTCATTTCAGGAGGATTTGCAGTGTGCTCTCCGCACACAAAGGTAAGGGGAGGGGGGCTTGGATTCTTGTTGTGTGCGGTCGCAGGGGGTTTATTGGGCAAAGACCCATTTAAGCTAACTGTGAGCAGAGTTGTATTACCGACCCCCCCCCCCCCTCCCCTGGCTGAACTTTGCAAGGATCCCAGGCCGCACAGCCGGCAGTGTGCGCTGAAAAAGTTTCCTGTCCCCTCACCACCCCGTTATTAGTGTAACGGGTGATTAGGCAGTGGCAGAGATTGTCCCGTGGTCGCTTGGGTTCGTAGGGCTGATTATAATTTGTTTTCAGATTTCTTTATCTAGGGGTTTCTTACACTCGGTGCCTTTACTTAGTTATTTAATACAGTCAATTGGCAGACATGCTTGTAAAAGGGGGAAGAGTTGGAAAGAGAAAGGACAGTGACCCAGAGTTAGCACAACTGTTAAAACTAGCGTTGGCTAAATTGGGCAATGGGGAGGATGCGGAAGATGCGCAGACAGGGCCAGTGCAAGACCCTGAGGCAGAGCCGGTGAGGGAGGATCGCTCCCACCGGACTAATGTGAATCCTCGGGCAGCATTTCCACCAGTTAAAAAGAGGGCGATGACTCGCCCTGACAAAACAAAAGCTGGAATTCAGGGGGGTGATGTGGTTGTGCTGGCTAGTGGGGCTGGGCAGGGAGGCCAATCTTCCTCAGCTGAGGGTATTCAGGGTACATCCATCACTACTGCCTCACCTATACTTCTGGCTATGATGCAGCAGGTAGTATCAGGGTCTGCTGACGTGAGCTTCGCAACACGCTGCAGGCACTTTCGTCACAAAAGCAGGGCTCCTCGAATGGGGACCAGGGGGGTCACGCTTCTCTGCTTAGTTTAGTTGGGGTAGGCCCCTCACCTCCTGAACTGTGGGGTACTGTGGTGCAGGCGCCAACAGTGAGCCACCAAAATATGGGTTTGGGGGACCTGCGCAGATTGCACCTCCAGGGTCGGTACCTGCGCTAGCACCTGCGATGCCCGGGGGCTGACTGGGGTATCCCAGGGCATAACAATGGGCACACTTGTGTTGGTGGCATCCCTATTAACTCAGTTGGCAGCTCCAGCAGGTGGGGGTCAGGGTAGTGGTGCATCAGTGGCGCCGTGGGCCCCCTCATCAAATTTGGGGACCACAGTACTGAATTGCAGAAGTAGGTAGTACTCATGGCCAGGGCTCAGGAGAAAGTAGGTGCAAGCGCAGCTCCTCAGTCAGCGGGTCAGGAGGCCCTTTCACAATCCAATGCAGCCACAGTTGCCCCATCAGGTAAGGGATCAGGGACTGCAGATAAGCATCCCAGTTGTGAGGGGAGGACGTTAGGGGGCCAGGACTCCTTGCTTTGAAAAACTGGGAAATTGGCTTCTCACGTCCCGGCTGATGTAAAAGAAAAGATATGGAAAGGCAAGTTTATTGATATATTTTCACTAATAAAGCCAAAAAGGAGGGAGGTGGAGGCAAAAGAGGAGGGGAAAGACACCTCTTCCAAAGACAAGAAGCAGAAAGTAGAGGAGTCTATCACTAACTTGCTGTTTTGTTTTAATGTATTCTCAACTGTGATGTTGGAGAAGAGACCTGAGTTAGCTGTGCCAATGATATTTTATTCCAATAAGATTTTGAAAGGGCATGCTATGTATGGCAGGATGGCCTGGTTAGATCATGACAGGGATTTCAGGTTGGCAAAAGTTGAAGATCCTGAGATCGGTTGGGATCAGACGGAGGTGAATGTATGGTTGGAAAGTGTGAATAACAAAACACCAATGAAGCAGTCCTTTCACACACAATGGGGATCGGGTAAAAAACAAGCATTGAAAATGCAATAGGTCCCCCCTTTGATTAAGTTAAAGCCATTTGCTTTGCTAATGATATTGTATAGCAAAGCAAATGGCTTTAACTTAATGAAAGGCAAGACCTATTGCATTTTTAATGCTTGTTTGCAATGCAATAGGTCTTGCATTTGCGAGAGTTTAAGGTATTAGTATTGTAAATGACAATGCCTTTTATTTATGTTTTAAAACCCAAACAAATAAAAGAGACATTATCATTTACAATGCCAATAGCTCAAACTTGCATGAATGCAAGACCTATTGCATTGCAAATGCTTGTTTTAATGTTGCTTGAGGATTGCTGTGCTCCCTGCAGCAATCCACAACATTAAATACATGCTTGGTGTTGCCCCTGCCCCTCCTGCTAGTGAATAACAAATGAGTGTCTTCTTTCGTTCGTTTTATTATTCTTTTTATTTTATTATTTTATTTTTTGGGGTGTCCCTGTCCCATCGGGACACCCACACTTTATATTCACTTTTGGGCCACAGGGGAGGAGGAGGATTGCATGCTCATCTCCATATCAAAAAGAAAGTGCCCCTGGGGGATGCTTTCCCTGAAACCTTAAAATGGCTCGAGGAAAGGGGTGCACACACCTTCCCCTGGGGCCTGGAGAGAGTATTTTTTTAAAGGGCAGCAGCAGCCCCTGAGCTGATAATTTGTTGCAAGATAAGTACAAGTATCAATTCTCAAAAGTTACAGCAATCAATCCAGCATGCTAAATCACCCTGTTATTTGATGTGTACAAGGTGACTGACCTTTCCTGGCGCCAAGAGAAGAACAAATGTGTGCTCTGTCAGGAGCTGTGCACAGTATGTTGTAAATCTGATATTTAAGCCCTGTGAATCTAGCATGGAGTTTATCAAAGCTCTCTGTATTTCCAAGTGCTTTGGAATAAGAGGAATGAAAGTGCTATAGAAATATTAAGAATACATTTTAATTTTTAAGGTAATGCGTACCCGAACTCCCTCCTGAGTTTACTTTCTGATATATGGTTTACAGACTGGGGATATATTATGCATAAAGAGGATGCCTTGGATATTGCATTTGAGAAAAGTGATCTCTTTTCTTGAATGCAGTAGGTTGACATCCAACAGAGTGGTTTAAAACTCCATGCCAGACATTGAACAAGTCCTATGAATGCACACAATCAGCCACAGTTTCCCCAAAGCACTGTTGCACTGGATTAGAGAAATCAAAGTACACAAAAACTACTCCTGAATTTAAATATGGCCTCCCTTCAAACTGCCTGGAGAATAACAGCAAGGGGTCGGTCCCAATATAACAGGCTTACGAATGTTAGAGAGAAAGTGAGCATATGAACTTTGTGAATGAAGCCAAGATTTGGATTCCTTATCAGATCACTATATTCACTGCTTTAAATGGCCCGGTACTGTCCGGCACTTCTCAGGAGTGACCAATTACTTTTGCTTGGAGAGTCCCGGCACTTCTATTTTTCAATTGCAAGCACAGACTATATTCCATTTTGCATGTGACTGTTTCAGCTTTTCTAACAACAAGTGCTATAGTACACTAATACATTCCTGATTAGAAGTGTGTGCCATAGCAAATATTAGCAACTGAACAAGCATTGGCTAAACCAATAGCTCTCACTGGCCCAATTGGAATTAGCGATGCTTGTTTTTTTGTTGTTTTTTTGCTTCTAAATATTGCTGCCCACTAGTAAATGCTTTCTAATTCCATTTGCTGTGCTAGCATTAGGGAACTTAATAGCACAGAAGGCGGTATTTTTTACTTTTTTTCTTTTTTATCTGGTTGTTGTAGTGATACAAGATGGCTATCACATTGCATTTAAACAGGGCATCTAGTTGCAGCGTGACTGTCATCTTTGAGTGGTAGAACATAATAAAGTACAACGTATCATTCGAAGATTACCTTTGTCAATTCTTGCACTGCAATAAAACAAACATTGGCAAAGGCAATGGCAATGCCTGTGACCGGCAGGTGTCAGTCATCCATCCTTGCTATGTCCAGGTTGCACTGAAGATCCTTGATATAGTGGCGGGGGCAAGAGAAGGGTAGGAAAACAATGGAGTTCCAGCCAACAAAACAGAGGTCAAAGGTGGAGGAAATGGCCCGCAAGAGAGCATGGCATGAAGCAACTAGTTGTTAAGAGCGTTAGTAGATTGAAGAAAGCGACAGAGTAGTGAGAAGGTGGGTGATGTGAGGGGCATAGTCAATGCCTTTAATGAGCAGATACTGTCAGGAACGGTGTACCTCCACTACTTTAATGTGAAAGAAAGAGCGCCAGAACTTCTCAGCACTGCTACCATACATTTAGTGGGAGAGTACCAATACTTCTCAGGAGCAACCGGTACTCAAAATAGTTACTACCTGCACTAATATATCTCCATTTAAAGTACTATCTGAGAGCAACAGGGACAGAAGAGCAATGGAAGAAAGCAACAGAGTAAGGGTAGGCGAGTGGAGAGTGTGGGGTGGTGCCCTGGCAGGGAATAATAGGGAGAGAAGAGTGATGTGGGAGCAGGAAGCTACAGCGTGCCAGGGAAAGACAGCATGATAAAATAGTCCCAAATGCATTGCAGCCTAAGCAGTCACTATTAGGCGGAAAGGCACATAATAAAGCCATCAGCATGCGGTGAGAAAACCAACTGCCTACTGGCTGATCCATGATGTGAATGGTTGAAGTGGGTAGACCCTAATACCATTATCTTACTTTATGTAAGGTATTAGAAACAATAGGTCTACCACGATATCTAAAAAAACATGTGTGCGTGTGTTACTGCTCCAATGAGCGAGTGCGTACAGGTTTGAATGGTGATCGAAGGTCCTAGTCGTGAAATTTTATGAGGGTCACTGTAGTATTATTCTTAGAAATTACAAAACTAGATTGAATCAGAGCAAAAACATGTCCCTGACGGATCACTTCAGAATTCTCAGCACTTATTTTCTGGCGCTTGTGAATTCTCAACACTAAGGTCTGTGTATAGCAAGGGAGTCCCGCCTATCATGCATCCGTCACGTTTGTAGATCTTTATAGTCAGCGCCAAGTTCCATTTCCAGCAGAGCCATGGGCCTCTCACCTCCACCTGGCGCGCGCTGTCGCCGCCATTGCCCCTCATTACAGAAGCGCTGGGATTGGAACCCTCCCAAAGGCCGTGCACGAGGCAGTCACTGCCGCCCGCGCAGGCGCTGATGAGACCCTCGGAGTCTGGCAGACCATCTACTCCCGCTAGCGACACGCGCACCGGAAGAAATGATTGCTTCCCGCAAGCAGAGATTCAGATTAAAGCAAGGCCAGGTCCAAGTGAGGCACGCAGACGCCATGTCTGATATATAGTGTTTGTGCCACTCTCTTGAAGCTCCATTACTATAGGAACATAACACAATGATTTATGTATGAGTGTCAAGAATATGCCTTTACGCCTCTGCCACTGCTTGTGCTTTCACGACTGCTGTTACTGCTAACATCTGAGAATTTTCTCGTGGTAATCTGCTTGATTGTGTAGCTGATAATGCACACTACTGTCTGAAATTCAGACGTCACTGAAGCGATATAAATAACCTATAGAATCACACAACATACCATAATACAATGCCTATCGCCCCTTTTAACACCAACTTCTAGGCGCTACGGTGGCACAGACTACATAGATGAAAATAATACACAAGAAAAGAAGCAGGGATTTTTTCAGCACCTTATGGTGTATTATAGTCGCACTCTCCCGTTAATGTGCCTGAGGGTGCCAGCCTGAAGTCCTTAGAACTGATCCAAAGGCGCTGCAATAAAAAAACAAGCGCGGCCCGTCATGGGACGGACAGAAGATGTGCACGTGGGGACTGCCTTTATTGGCGGCGAAAACAAAAGTCCCCAGTGTATCACGCCGGCAGTAAAGCATCCAATTCCTGCATGCACATCTTCTGTCTCGTTTGTCTCTCCGCATGCACGCTGGAATCGTATCGATTCCAAAAGGCCTCTGTATGGCAGAGCAGTGTATGCGCTGCTTTTGCCAGGCCGAGACCTAAAAAGGGTCCTGCTGGGCATTCAATAGAAAAATCTGTACACGGCCTGCTGGATTGTGGAAATTTAAACATGCCTATTCTTTCTGGGGCCAACCTTCACATCTCGAATTCAAATGTATCAAGAAATCCAAGGATAAAGGAAGGGACCCCAAGACATCATCCCAATAGGACTTTGCCCACCCCAATAGCTATTGAGACACTGGCATTTTGGCTAAATCAGTATCCCAATAAGAATGCAGCTCAATTGCTTTTTCAAGGTTTTTCCATAGGCTTTCGCATACCTGCTCAAGGAGTACCTCCAGTTTTGCATTATGAGAACCTGCTGTCAGCACGCACTCACTCAACCGTTGAAGCTCAAATAATTGGAAAAAGAAGGCAAGCTAGGTAGGATAATGGGCCCTTTCATGGCTTCTCCAAGGCATGACTATGTTTGCTCTGCACCAGGGTTGGTACCTAAGAAAGACCCTGTGCAGTTCCGAATGATCCACAATTTATCTGCATCCAAGGGTGCCTCAGTCAATGATGGTATCGACCCTGCACTTTGCTCCGTGACCTATTCCTCATTCGATGCGGCATTAGCAAAATTGCGTGATCTTGGCCCAAACGCCTTCATGGCAAAGGCCAACATTGAATCAGCTTTCCGGATGCTGCCAGTACACCCAGATGATTATCATTTGCTCTGTTTTCAATTCAGGGGCCAATATTTTTATGACAGGTGTATGCCAATGGGATGTGAGGTGTCTTGCAGGTATTTTGAGCATTTAAGTTCTGTGCTTCATTGGTTGTTCACCTTCAGAACAGGTCACACGGATATTGTGCATCATTTGGATGACTTCATGGTAATAGGTCCTTCGTCTTTGGGAGTATGTGGGCAGGCCTTGGAAGATCTAGTATCAATGTTTAAGGAGTTTGGGGTACCCTTGGCACCAGGTAAGACGGTGGGCCCGGTTACTTGCATGGCATTCTTAGGTATTGAGATTGACACGGTGGCAGGTGCCGCATGAGAAGTTGCAGGCATTCTCTCAGACAATTGAATCTGTTCTGGCAAGGCCTAAGGTGACTCTGCACCAGCTGCAAGTGCTCGTAGGTCAGTTACATTTTGCATTGCGCATCATTCCCATGGGCCGCCCCTTCTCCAGATCGATTGCGAGAGCAATGACTGGTGTGACAAAAAAACATCACCATACCAGGCTCCGAGCAGAGGTGAGGGATGATTTGAGGATATGGCACGAGTTTCTATGGGACTTTAATGGGACATTAGTTTGGCCAACACCGCCAGTTACCAGTAAAGCCTTGGTATTGTTCACAGATGCTGCTGGTAGTATTGGCTTTGGGGCAATTGGGACCTCACTGGTGCCGCGGCGAGTGGCCTGAGGCATGGCACACAAGTGGGCTGAAAAGAAATATTGCCTTTTTTGGAACTGTTCCCTATTGTTGTTGCAGTCACAGGATGGCCTGTTTCTTTTGTGGCAAGTCAGTACTCTTTTGGTCAGATAGCATGTCTGTGGTGGGAGACATTAACAGGCAGGGTGCTTCCTGTAGCCAGGTTCTAAGACTTTTGAAACGTTTGGTTTTGTTGTGTTTAAAGTTGAATGTAGTATTTAGAGCTGTGCATATCCCCGGTGTTTCTAACCAGGCAGCTGATGCTTTGTCTAGCTCCAAGTTACAGGAGTTCTGGAAGTTCCATCCACTAGCAGCGGACCAGATGATAGTGTTCCCGATATCTCTGTGGACGATTGGAGTACCGCCCTAGGGGGTCTCGTGGGAGCCTCGCTGAGTGAACGCACCCAGAGGGCATACCAGCATCACTTTAAGGCTTACAGGGTCTTTGTGCAGCAGCAGGTGATTGTGGGCTTATTCTCGTCTGAAGCTATATGTGGTTTTCTACAGGCATTGAGGATGCAGAGTAGACCAGTGTCATAAGCGAGGGCTCACTTGGCTGCAATCAGCTTTTACGCTAAACTAAAAGGGGTTCAGGATGCTGGAAATTCATTCATGGTCAGTAAGGTCTTGGCGGGGTGGGCATGATTGGAGGGCGCAAAAAAGGACAGTAGAAGGCCGCTTAATTTGCGGACACTGGGGGATATGTTATCTGTCCTTCAGATGGTGTCCACATCCCCTTATGAGAGGACCTTGTTTGCGGCCGATTTCTCACTTGAAATTTATGGGGCTTTCAGAGAGGGCGAATTGGTGGGGGCGTCGAAATTGGATACTGCCCGTGGATTGCAATTGCAGGATGTAAAATTGCTGCGGGAAGGGCTCTCCAGTCTCCATCCCACTGCATAGATCTAAAACGGACTCCTTGGGTAGGGGGACCACAATCTGGTCTAAGCCTGCCACAGGGGCTGTATTGTGCCCAGTGGCATGGATGGAAGCATATTTGGCTGTCCTCCCACAAGGGCTTGCTCACTCCCTGTTTATTCACGGAAATGGGGAGTGCCTATCAAAGTATCACAGCTGTTTTCACGATTGCCGTGCAAAGTCTGGGTGTGGACCCAGCTGGCTATTCCTCCCACTCATTTAGGATTGGGGCAGTGACCTTGGCAGCGGGAGCGGGTCTGTAAGTTGATAAGGTTAAGCGCGTGGGTCGGTGGTCTTCTTCATGTTTCAAGCGCTATGTGCCCCCTGGGATGTTGTAAGTTCTGCTCAAATGTGTCCGTGCATTGCCATTCCTAAATTTGTCTCTTCTTTCCTACAGTCCAATGGTGTCCACTTGTCGGACATTGGTATGGTCTTGTGGATTGATGCCATTTGGTTGTTTGTTCAGAATTTGATCTGTGGTAGAGTGGGCGAAGGTCCGGTTGGGTCTGGTCACACTTGTGGCGGTAAGGAGACCACATAGATTGCCTTACATTGTTGAGGGGAGTCCTCCTGCATACACCCTAGGCCAGCACTGAGGGGGAGGGACGGTAAACTCACCCGAGAGAGAATGGGTACACCGGCTGGGGGCAAGGGCGCTAGTTTACACAAGCTAGGGCATGGGGCTGTTGCCCCTGGTTATACCCTACGAGACCCCTTCGGGGTAGCCTGGTGGTGGAGGGGTGGGCCCCTAGGGTTGCGGACAAGGAGTAGATGGCAGGGGCTCACCTCTCAAGGACGCAGGTGGGTTGCACCTGCATGGTTCTCCTATGGGGGGCGCGAGCCAGAAGGCCCCTTAGTGCTGGATTGATAGATAACATGCGAGAAACTCATGGAGTTATCTCCGTATATACAAATGATTCTGCCATTTCTTCCGCTAAGATTATTATGCTAAGATGAACATACGTTCAAATATGATTTGCGGAACTTGTTTTTAATGTCAATTTCATGTTGAATTTTAGATCAAGCTAGATATGTATTGTCATGTTTATTTGTGATGGTTTTAATAAATATGGCCTCTTTCACCCACAATGCTTGATAGTAAATCATTGATTTATGGGATTGATGGGGGTGGAGCCGGGAACAACCTGGGTTTCCCGGGCCCTATTGTGCAGTTCTCCTGATGAGATTACCTTATTTTCAGCTGCATGTTCTGTGGCCTCTTAGGGGGCCTTCAGAGTGAACAAATTGGTAGGGGCATCAAAACTCAACACACTGGGGGTCTGCAGTTCCTGGACACCAAGATATACGCAGTCAGGCTCACTCTCAGGAGGAGGTCCAAAACTGACCCTACTGGAAAGGTGACTGTAGTTGAGCACAGACCAACAGAGGGGGCTAGAGTATGCCTGGTGATGCTCATGGGGACATACATGTCCATCTGTCTTCAGGTTCAAACCCCTGCATTGTTTGGCCATAGAATATTTCGGACTACCCATCGCAGCTTGGGAGTTGATCCAGTCGGTTACTCATCGCACTCAAACAGAATAGGGGCTGCGACATGCGTGGCAGGGCAGGTCTTTATGTGGATGAGATTAAAGTTGTATGTCTTCCAAAGTCGTGTGGGTTGCTGAGTCACTTGTTCGTGTGAAGGGCCACTTACCGTTTGCAGCAGCAGCGTAAGTTGAAGCCGGTGGGCTTGGAGAGTGTTTCCTTTCAGTAGATTGGTGTCGGGGCCATCGGATCGCACACGTTCACCAGCTGGTGGAAGACTCCATGTGCCATGGGGGACTGCAGTTCCCAGACTTGGTTATCTTACATGTAGGAGATAATGATATGGTTGGGCTGGGACGCAGGGCCGTGAGAGAAGCTCTGTTGTCAGAATTTGCCTGGTTGGGTGGGACTGTTACCCGGATAGCGTGTCTTCTTATGGTGCTGAAGCGTAAATGGGGGCCAGGAGTACGGTCAAGGGCGTTGAATGTTTTGCCTAAATGCTGAAATGGCCAAGTTGTGCCCGGGGCGGGGGCCGGCTTAGGAATACACCCCACAAATTACTCAGGGGGGATCATGTGTTCCACTGCGATGGTATGAACATGTCTGACTTGGGCACTGACCTGTGGATTGATGAAATTTGGGCCTTTGTCCAGGACAACATTTTTGGTGGGGAGAGCGAAGGATCAATTGGCCCTGGTTGCCCTTGTGGCGGTACGGTGAACACCAAGAGCGCTGTACAACAGCAAGGGGTTCCTACAACGCACGTCATAGGGCAGCACTGTGGGGGGAGACAGTGAGCTGAACACCGGAGAGAATGTTTATGCCGGCCGGGGACAGGGGCGCACAGTTAGATAATCTAGGGCATGGGGCTACTGCCTCTGGTTACACCCTACAAGCCCCGTAGATGGCCTGGTGTTGGAGGGGTGGGCCCCTTAGGGTTGCGGACAAGGATCATGCGGCTGGGGACCACCCCTCAAGGATGCACGTGGGTTACACCTGTGTGGTTCTCCCTGGGGCGCAGACTGGCGGGTCCCTTAGGGCTGGAGTAAAGAATCCAGCGTGATGTGTTTAGCTGCCTAATCGTCTTCTTGTAAACATGAATGCACTTTGGTTAAGATGATGGTGTTTTTAAAAATTGGAAACATTTATAAAATGGTATGACTATGATTATAATGGTGACTATGTCAATATTTTGATATTCAAAAGAACAGCATATCATGTTTTGGATAACAAAAATGAATGTTTAATAAACATGGCCTGTTTTCCTCCCATTGCACAAGTGTATCGATGTTGTCATTGACTCGCGGGTTTCTGGGGGAGGGTACTCAGGCACGAAATGGGGACCTCCGGGTTCTATGTCTAAATTTCAGCAATGTCTGTGTTTGGTTCATTTCCCTTGGTGCTGGGTGACCCTGGACCCGAATAACTCAAGTTATTGGGAAGAAAGGACGGACCAAGCAGTGCCACCTTGGTACGCAATGCTGAATTGTACACAAATGAACAGGCCCTCACTCTCTTTTTACCTGGTAAGAGAGAGATTTCAAATACGAACAAGCATTTACAATGCAATGGTCTCGGCAATATTATAGGTAGAGCTATTGGTATTGCTCATTATTTTTTTTATCATTTTTGTATCCCTAAATAAATGGCATTGTCATTTCTATTGGCATTAGCTTTTTTTTGCATATGTGATACCTATTGCATTAGCAGAGAGAGAGAGTGAGGTTGTGAGATAGAGAGAGAGAGTGAGGTATTGAAATAGAGAGTGAGGTAGTGAGAGAGAGTGAGGTAGATAGAGAGTGAGGTAGTGAGATAGAGTGAGGTAGTGAAAGAGTGAGGTAGTGAGGGAGAGGGATGTTGTGAGGTAGTGATATATAAGCATAGAGTGATGTTGTGATGTAGTGAGATAGAGAGAGGTAGTGAAAGAGAGAGTGAAAGTGAGTTAGTGAGATAGTGAGATAGAAAGAGTGAGGTAGAGAGATAGAGAGTGATTGAGGTCTGTCTGTCATCTATTTATGCCTATCCACAAAAAGTGTATCTACATCTATGCACTCCGCTCTATTCACCCATATATATCTTTCTACGTGCGCACTCCACTCTATTTATTCATCTATTTATGCATATACATAAACTTCCATCTACATCTATGTAATCTCTCTAGTCTTCATACATTTATATATTTCTACATATATCTATGCATTCCACTCAATGTATCCATCCATACCCATCCACGTATGTCTACATATATCTATGCACTTCACTCCATTTATCTATCTATTTATGCCTATTTACATTTGTCTATCTAAATGAATCTGTGCACTCCAATCTATTTATCCATTTATGCTTATCCACATGTCTGTCTTCATCTATGCACTCCACTGTATTCATCCACATATTTTATATCGTTCTACGTGTATAATCTGCACAATCCACTGTATTTATCCATATGTTTAGATCTTTCTACGTGTATCTGTTCGTCCATATATCGATATCTTTCTATATATATCTGTGCACTCCAGTCTATTTATCCATCCATGTATACTTATCTACGTGTCTACATATATCTATGCACTTTACTCGATTTATCTATGTATGCCCATTTACGTTTGGCTATACATGATTCTGTGCACTCGACTCTATTTAGTCATTGTTTATGCCTATCTACTTATGACTACCTAAAAGCATCAATGCACTCCATTCTATTCGTCTGTCAGTTATACCCATCTGCCTACGACTATCAACCCATTTATTCAACTATGTATACATCTATGTATACCTTTCCACGTGTGTCTGCATGTATCTATGCACTTCGCTTTATTTATCTATCCATGTATGCCTACCTACGTTTGTCTATACATGATTATGTGCACCCCACTCTCTTTAGACATTGTGTATGCCTATCTACTTTGACTATCTAAAAGCATCAATGCACTCCATTCTATTCGTCTGTCTATTATACCCATCTACCTAGGACTATCTATCCATGTATTCAACTATGTATCCATCTATTTACTACTTAGGACTATCTACATTTATATGTGCACTATCTATGTATGCCTGTCTGGGTAAGTATAATGTAGCAAGCGCTTCGCGCTCCATATAGCGATAGTAAGCGCTATATAAATGTTGCAATACAATACCTCTATCTACTCCATTTATCTATTATTTTCTAGTTATGCCTCTCTACGTGTATTTATGCACTCCAATCTATGTATTTCTGTCCATACAACCAACTATTTTCAGCTGTCACTTTTAAGAACCTATGAATATATTAACCGTCTAAGAATCAGACTACAAATCTACCGATTTTTTTATTTCTCTCCCCGCCAATCCCTGCATCCACCCGGCAGTCTGCCCGCCAAAGAATCTGTCCAAGTGGCTATATTTGCAATCTCTGTCATAGCATTTCATGTGCGATTCCTGTGTTCTATAAACACCAGAATGATCCTCAGATTTAAATCCTGGGTAAAGTCGGGCGGGCCTCTGTGTTCTCTCATCCGAGATGTTTTCATCTCTAACAGGGGGTGCAGCGCGTGTAGTTTCCTAGGTCGACCAACACTCGTGCTCCTTCAATTAGTAATGAGCGTGGGGGTGAAGGGTGCACTGCTCAACAAAGCCGGACAGACGACACGTGAAGGTGCTTTTTCCAATCCCGTTACTCCTATTCTACTGCGAGAGAGGGTGGCGTTTGTGGTAAATACAGAAAACATGCGGAAGTGCTGCGGCTGCACCCCAAAAGGAAGGATACCCCCTCCGGCGCCACATCCTATAAGCAAAACGGTGGCTGGGGGGGGGGGGTACCTGCATTATCCAAATATTATCTTCTCTGTTCCTTTAAGTAGACATTTTCTCGAGAATCATTTACAAATGTATTGTTTTTCATCAACTACTACCCGACTCATTGTGCCAAAAAAAAGTCGTGACCACAGGAATACACGTGCTTCGAGGCTCCCGGGCCGCTTTTCGTGGCACTACATTTTATGGCGGAGGATTATGTTTTACAATCAACTTTGATTATATGAATAATATTATTCCCTCGCATTGCTTTAGTTTGTTCAATGACCCTTGTCTTGTACGAAAAGCATAATGCCAGCATTTGACAAAGAAAGAGGGAGGGCTACACGGGAAAATGAATGTCCCTTTTCAGGCGGCCCAATGCTTTTATTGTTTATTATGCAACTCAGGATGCGTCATTGTCGCTTAATATCCATCAAGAAATACAAACATAGAATCATTTTAAACGGCGAGGAGAGGAAAGGAGAAAAGGCATTACCTCATGTCCTCGACGTACAACAGCAGGAAGATCCTCACGGCCGGCCAAACGATAGCAAAAAAAATGGCGGATGGAAACTCCGAAACTTTTTCGGATTCGGGGGCGTGTTCCTGCCGTTCTAAAAGGGCGTGGCTAAAAAGTGGAAAGAACAGCAAGGAACACGCCCCCGAATCTGAAAAAGACGGAGCCTATTTGGAGGGACGGCTCTCTCCTCCAATGGCGGGCCTCCGTTTAGGAAGCCAGCCAATGGAGGAGAAGCAAAAAGAGAGGCGGGCTAAGGAGCCACTCTAGGAAACATTAAATCTCGACTTCCGGTTCTGCCTTCGGCAGACCGGTAGTCCTCGACCTAAAAAGGGCATTCACTCCTATGTCCCCTTTTTTTGTGTGATAAAACCTGGAAGGGTTACAAATATACCCTTGCCTTGACAGGTGAGGGTATGAAAGAAAATCCCCTCTGTCTTCATAGAGAAGACAGGGGGATCTACGAGACCCACTCCACCTTTTTTTCGACACCACCACCTTGCCTAAAACAGGTGGACATGTTTTGCTTCCCGTTCAGCCTTACCTGCAGGCAGCGAAGTATTTTGCTGTGTTCATTCCTTATCCTATCCTGTAATGGTAACTGCTTGGGGTATTTGTTACCCACCTACTGCTCTACCAAACAGCAGATTGGTATGTTCTGCTTTATTCGAAATAAGCATCTTTTGTTCTTTGTCCAAGGAACAATGTGTATAGTTGAAAACACAACTGATTCAGCTAAATAATATTTTTAAAGCGATGTGATGGCCCTTTGCTAACAAGAGTAAACATTGCATGTTGTTAAAAAATGAAATTCTACTGAAAACCTTAAATTAAAGTGGTGTTGCGGTTATGAAGCCAAATGTAAAGGCTGGTGCAGCTAGTTATGGTGGGCAGTGCTACCATATTCCCAAATGCACAGCACATAACATTACAAATTACATCATCAATATCAGAAAAGAACACTGTTATCCAGCATATGCAGGTTCCTTTACAGGTACAGTTCAGGGAAGAGTGACATATCCAGATTCTATATATAAATTTGTCATATGTCAATCTCAGATATGGTTAGCACTGCAACCAGGATCAAACAATATGACTATTAGCCATGCCTTTCCTGCATTGTACCCTAGACTAAGGTCTGTCTGTGGTGTGCTCCATATCACCAGACATGGTCTTTTGCTATGCCTTGTGAGCAGTGGACCATGACCGATGGATACCATCGAAATACGTGATAAAAACACAAAACACAACATAGCATAACATAGCATAGCATAACATAACATAAACTGAATGTCTTATGATCGTGTCAGCAGACACTCGAGATGGTACAAGGCAACACTCTCTGACCTCTTCTAGTATTGGAGTGCTCAAGGGCATCGCTGTCAACCGAGCCCAAAAGACAAGGGGTTTGGCCAAGGGCCATGCTCTACATCAGCCACCCCATCCTCAATTATTTTTCTCTCCTACATTATTTCTGTTGTGTGTCTGTCTGCACTCTCATTAGGGTCATTTTGGCGTATTTAATTTAAATGTCCAGGCCAACATATGCAGTCAATGGATGATAACCCAAAAATAAGGGAGTTGGGAAATGGGAAAATAAATTCCATCTTTCTATACTGTGACTTGGTCCTGATCGTGCTTGGGATATGCACTCTACGACTCCCATGACCCCAGGCCTTTTTACTTTCATGAAAATATCAGTGGCCTTGCCCAATCTCTGCAGACTTCTCGTTCTTAGTCACTGACTTCAACTGGATTTCTTTCTTTCTTTCTTTCTTTCTTTCTTTCTTTCTTTCTTTCTTTCTTTCTTTCTTTCTTTCTTTCTTTCTTTCTTTCTTTCTTTCTTTCTTTCTTTCTTCTTCCATTCTTTTTTTCTCTTTGAATCCCTGCCTTTTCCATATCTCAATTTCCTCCTTTCATCTCCTTTTGCCTCGCTCTTTCGCACCCTCTCTCCCCCCCCCCCCTTGTCCTCTCTTTCTCTGGCTCTCGGTATAAACAGGGGAGGAATTTCTGCTGTAGCACTTTGCTCGTGACAGGTAACGTTTACTTTCGTGCGCCACCGCGCCAAACTTTAAAGAGCCCGTTGATTAGTATTTCACACATTAAGGTCCATTGACACCTTACTCTTCGTCGAAGGAGGTGTAAATAGCTAGATCAATGCCCACCCGCTGCCTTTGAAATGCAATTACGAAGATATGAAGCGGCGCCCTTCACGGGGACGCCATCACAGCTCTGAAATGCAAATGGCGCCAGTCTCAGCACGAGAGCCCGCGAAACAGAACAGCGGAGGGGAGCACAAGATTAATAGCCTTAGTTTAAATCATTGGAAAGATAACAATAAAACCAGCAATATCTTGTGTTCATCCTCAAGTCGAGTTTATACAGGGTGTTTGTTAGAACACGCGATTTGAAATGTCACAGCGAGAATAAAGGGAAGACAATAAAACAAGACACTCATTGCACACACACTGGTGACATATACAAATGAGGGAAGATGTTTAACGACGGATGGTTAGCATAGTAAGGAGAAACCTCATCCGAGTGAGTCAGGCGGGCAGACTTTACACCGGCGGCCCTCCCCTTGCCAAGCGTCTTATTCTCAGGCTTTCATTAAAATGAGGGCTGGTGGAAAATTACACCTCCAGGTTCGAAATCTGAGTAGATAATGGCATCCTTCCGTCCCGGCCCTGCACTTATTGCAGATTCCAGGAGAATTGGCAGGTGCCAGGTTTCGCTTTCAAGTCATTACACATGGATGGGAAAAATATGGATATGGGATTTAAAGCAGCATTCGCTGTATCCACCCAGCCGGAGTGCTCCCTCTGAGAGCTGGTGCTAATTGGCTAACCAAGGGTACCTATTTTGGGATATGTCTACTAGGTGCATGACAGCAGTCCATCACTCAAGGGTTACGAATGTGTGTGTGTGTGTGTGTGTGAGAGAGAGTGTGTGTGTGTGAGACTGTACTTACAGTTCAGCCTCACGTTCTATTTAAAATGCATTTTCTTGTTCTCTTCCAACGTTGTCATTATCTGTCTAATTTCCAACTTATTTGGCACACCCTCAGACAAACTGAGGTTATTTTCACCATGCCAAGCGTCGTGCACATCAGTTTAGGGGAAACATGTTATGAGGGAAGGTCAACAAAGATGCATTTCCCATTTTAGCTCCTACACGAATTTTTGCTCTGTTACAGTAAACACTCCAGAAATGACTTCAACCGAGGGTCGCTGGAATTATGTGGCGGGCACGGGGTCAAATTATGCAAATGAGTTTACTATATTATTCAGACAGAAAGGGCAACATTATGCAACTGAGTTTACTAAAGTATTCAGACAGAAAGGGCAACATTATGCAACTGAGTTTACCAAATTAATCAGACAGAAAGGGCAAATTAATTGGTGGAATGCAGCACATTTTGTGACCGTATTAACTCTTTGTTTCTCATGTTAACAGTATGTGGGCAAAGGTTTGATCTCATTAGTACCAGCATGACACCCAAATACAGCAGTAAGCAACAGAAAGATGACAAGTTAGCATTTGGAAGCAGCCTTCCTGTGTGCATCAACATATGTTTCAGCGTTTTTAGTAACTTTTGATCCATTTGAACTAGAAACATTTTTTTTTTTTAGTTTGAAAATGCTTTATTAGAGAAAATTAGAGAGAACGAGATACAGATCATTCAGATAACATTGTCCATGTTGAATTAAAAAAGAAAACAGTAGATCAATATTTGCTAACAAAAGAAACATCAGATCATAAAAAGCATTTTGGGGGGAAAGAAAGAAGAGGAGGAGAGAGGAAAGGAGGGAAAGGAAAAAGAATAGGTAAAAATGCCTTATAAAGAAAATAGAAAGAAAATCAGGCATAAGAATAAGTAAGGTAGAAAAAGCAAAAAAGCCTAGGATAGGGAATAGCTAAGGGCAGGAAACGCAGATGTAAATGGAAAAATATAAGAAAGATAGAAGAAAAAGGACAGAGAAAGAGCCGTTCATGGAGGTTTAAAATTCTCAGAGGATAAGGGAGAGGTACGTTTCAGAGCCATGCGGTCAAGATATGTTGTGAGAAGCAACCAAAATAAATCTCTATTAAGGGTAGGGGTGGAAGCAGCAGTAAAGCGCACATCAAGCCTATGGTAATGACAGAGAGAGTTCCACCAACATTGTATAGAGAGTTTAGTAAGATCCTTCCAGTTAAAAGATATGTGTTGAAAAGCCAAAGCAAGCATAAGATCTAATAGACCAGAGGAGTGTGGAGGAATATCTAAAGTGTCAGAAAGACTACCTAAAAAGAGAAGAGGGATAGAGTATGGAGTAGAGATCGAAGACAGGCGAGAGACATAAGACCACACCTGACACCAGAGTATGAGAACAGAAGGTCAAAGAAAGAGTAGATGAAAAAGATCAGCATTAGGGGAGGCACAGGTCCAACAGTTAGAATCTTTATCAAGAGAAAAGCGAGAAATAGAAACTGGAGAAAGATACAATCTGTGGTATAGAAAAAAACATAGATTGGGTCAGTGAGGCAGAACGAGAGATTTTTAAGGACCTGGACCAAACTTTATCCCAAAGAGCTATAGGCCAGTCACAGCCCAGATCCGACTCCCAAGCACATTCCAATTTAGATTTCGGACGGGTCGGATTGGGGGAGAAGAAGAATTTGTAAATAAGAGATGCTTTGGGAAGAGTGGACAAAATCTGAAGAAGGGGGGAGAGAGATATGGGAGACGACGACAAAGGAAGGGAATAATAAACATCAAGAATAAGGGCCATGAGGACAGTGAATCTGCGGAAAAAGGATTGCGGGCAGTGAAACAAAAGTCGGAATCGAGGAAAAGAGCATTGAAGAAAACCATCAAAGAGTTGGTTAACCCACACCAGACCCTTTGATCTCCACGCATTCCAGCAAATAGGGCGATTGTTTAGGAGAATAAGCGAGTTATACCAGATAGGGGAAGCTAAAAAGGATTCACGAGTAATAGAATCAGGACGGACCAAAGCATATAGAAGAGAGGAAGTGTGCTTGAACAAGGGGAGAGGAGTGGTTAAGTTTTTAGCAGAAAAATGCACAACCTCAGATAAAGAGAACGGAGAGAGCAATGAACGTTCAATAGAAAGCCAAAGAGGAGCAAGAGGGGAAGGCGTTAGAGCAAGCCAGTTAGAAGCCTGACGGAGAGAAAATGACTTATGATAGAGACGAAAGTCCGGAAAATTGACTTCGCCATTCGATTTTGGTTTACGAAGAGCAACTAGAGCAACCCTGGATTTTTTATGGTTCCATAGAAACTTAGAGAGACAGGAGTCGATGCGTTTGAAATAAATATCAGGAATACGTATGGGGAGCATGGAGAGAATGTATATAAGAATGGGGGATATCATCATTTTAATCGAGTCCAGCCGACCCCACCATGAGAGAAAGAGAGGATTCCAAGAGGAAAACAATTTATCAATACGGGATAGTACAATAGACATGTTCAACCGAATGGATGAAGAGATGGAGTTAGAAAACCATACTCCGAGGTATTTGATTTTAGAAGAATTCCATGCAAAGCCAGTGGCAGAGAACTGATGAGGGAAACAAAACTTAGTGAGAGGGAGAATCTCAGTTTTATCTGAGTTGATCTTGTAACCAGAAACTTGGGAAAAGGAATTAAACTTGGACAATAAGGCAGGAATGGATTTTTCAGGATCAGAAATAAATAGGAGAATGTCATCTGCATATGCAGAGAGTTTCAAATGAGTCTTGTCATAAGGGAAACCAGAAATAGATATGTTATTCCAAATAGACGTAAGAAATGGCTCTAGGGCCAGAACAAAAAGTAGCGGGGACAAAGGACAGCCTTGACGGACTCCACGTTGGAGGGGAAAAAAAGGGGCTAGACGACCATTGACTAAAACAGACGCCTTAGGGGCAGAATAAAGTAAAGAAATAAGAGAAATAAAATTAGGGCCAAAACCGTGCCATCGCAAGGCGGCAAACAGAAAGGACCAATCCACTCTATCAAACGCCTTCTCAGCATCGACCGAGATGGCGGCTAAAGGGATGGTGAGAGAAGGTACTTTATTTAGGACATTGAGGAAAAGCGGGAATTATCCGAGGTAAGTCTGCCCTTAACAAAACCACACTGTTCCTTGCCAATGAGATGGGGGAGAAGAGGATCCAAGCGTAAGGCGAGAAGTTTAGCAAATAATTTGTAGTCTACATTAACTAAGGATATTGGTCGGTAGTTTTTACAGAATTGGGGGTGTTAGAAAAGGTAGACGGACCGGGAGGGTCGTCCGGGGTCAGGAGGAGAGGTCTCCGGGGAGAACCGTCTCCAGCGATCGTACAGACAAGTAACTTCCCCCCCACAGACAGATACCACACACGGATAAGGTTCAGTGTTCTTTATAAGCACTTCTTAAGGTACGGGTAAATGGTACAAGGAGGTCTGGACTCAGGGGTCCCCTCGATTCGAGTCTCGCAAGGTAGGAAAGGGGGGTAGCGGGACAGTCTGTTTACCAGTCAGGTAGTTCGGATGAGATGATGAGCTCACAATCCTCGAGCTTGGTGGTTAGGTGGTGCGGGCCGCGGCAGCGCCAGCAGGTCCCAGAAAGATGGACGATGTACGGTCCGCGGCAGCGCCAGCAGGTCCCGGTGATGATGATCTTTACAACGGGCCGCGGCAGCGCCAGCAGGTCCCAGGAAGACGGTCGATGTACGGTCCGCGGCAGCGCCAGCAGGTCCCGGTGAAGATGGTTGTTACAACGGGCCGCGGCAGCGCCAGCAGGTCCCAGGAAGATGGTCGATGTACGGTCCGCGGCAGCGCCAGCAGGTCCCGATGAGGATGGAGGTTGCAGAAGGCCGCGGCAGCGCCAGCAGGCAGAACGATGGGTCACAAGAGCGGGCTACGGCAGCGCCAGTAGACCGTCAAGGCTGAGTTCACTCGGTGTCTCTCGACTCCAGGATACAACTGCCTTCCTGCTCCGGAGCTGCCCCAGTTATAGGGCTGGTGCCCTTTGATGTCCGGACCCTCGCACTTGGAGGTCGGAGGGTCCGGGATGAAGGTGTCCAGACACCCAGCAGGGGGTGGAGCCAGTGCCTGGGGGAGCTGGGGCGATCGGCACCTGGCGGGGGGAGAGCCTTTGACACCTCGTTCTCCCATTGACCTGCCAAGTGGTCCGCTCACCTCCTGGGTGGATGGTGGTGCCGGGATGTCGGGGCCGGCGAGGCCCGGGGTTGGGGTCGGGGTGAGGCCACGCGGCCGCGTGGTGCAGGGCCCAAGATGGAGGCTTGACCCGGCCGGGGAAGCCGGTGGGGCTGGACCCCGTGATGAGTAGTGGTCCGAGGGCAGAAGATCCGTCGGGAGACGGGGTACAGGTGCTTGTCGCGGGGGTATGCCTGGTGGGCCGGAGCTCGGGCCCTGTCGTGCGGGGAGGGAGCAAGCCCTCTGTGTGGCCTGTCCAACATGCGTCCCCCCCAGCTGAAGGCGGGGAGAGTCACCCATCTCCTTGGGGACTCTCTTCGTCGAGGCGGAAAAAGCGGGACAGGCCATCCGCGTTGGCGTGGTCTTGGCCTGGTCGGTGCTCCACGGTGAAGTCCATTCCCTGCAGGGAAATGGACCAGCGCAAGAGTTTTGGGTTCTCCCCCCGCATCTGCATCAGCCATTGCAGGGGTCGATGGTCGGTTTGTACCCGGAAGTGGGTACCGAAGAGATAGGGTCGGAGCTTTTTGAGGGCCCACACTACTGCAAATGCCTCCCTCTCGATGGTGCTCCAACGCTGTTCTCGGGCCAGGAGACGTCGACTGATGAAGGCCACCGGCTGGTCATGACCTTCGGGGTTCAACTGAGAGAGGACGGCCCCGATGCCGTGGTCGGAGGCGTCGGTCTGCACCACAAATTCCCGACTGTAATCGGGGGCCTGGAGCACAGGGGCGGTGCACAGGGCGGCCTTCAGCTTCTCGAAGGCCGCTTGACAATCAGGAGTCCAGTTAATCCGCTTCGGTTGGTTCTTGGACGTGAGACCCGTGAGGGGCCCCACGATGCTGCCGTAGTCCTTCACGAACCGCCGGTAGTAGCCGGTGAGCCCCAAGAAGGCTCGGACCTCGGTCTGGGTGACGGGGGGCTGCCAGGACTGGATGGCCGCAATCTTAAGTTGTAGGGGGGCCACCAGCCCGCTCCCCACTTGGTGCCCAAGGTAGGTCACAGACCCTTGGCCAATTTGGCACTTGCCGGCCTTAATGGTGAGGCCGGCCCGCTGGAGGGCTTGTAGGACCTCTTGGAGGTGACGGAGGTGGTCGGACCAGTGGCGGCTGTATACAGCGATATCGTCCAGGTAGGCAGCGCTGAACTCTTCGAGCCCCGCCAAGACCTGGTTCACAAGGCGTTGAAACGTGGCGGGGGCATTCTTCATGCCAAAGGGCATGACCTTGAATTGATAGTGGCCATCGGGGGTAGAGAAGGCTGACCGTTCCTGAGCCCTGGGTGTGAGGCCGATCTGCCAGTAGCCCGCTGTTAGGTCGAAGATACTAAGGTAGCGGGCGGCCCCCAGCCGGTCGATCAGCTCGTCTGCTCGGGGGATGGGATGAGCGTCGGTCCGGGTGACAGCGTTCAAGCCCCGGTAGTCGACGCAGAATCTCAGTTCAGGTGCGGTGCCGGGGGCAGCGGCTTTGGGAACCAATACAACCGGACTGGCCCAGGGGCTGTCCGAGGGCTCAATGACCCCGATCGTGAGCATCTTGGCCACTTCCTCTTGTATGCAGGCCCGTACCCGATCTGGTACGCGGTAGGCCCGGTGTCGGACAGGGGGACTGTCCCCGGTGTCTACGTCGTGCAAACACCAAGGGGTGACCCCGGGGGTGAGGGAGAACAGGGCAGCGAACTGCAGCAGGAGGTTCCGGCAGTCCTGGCGTTGCTCCGAAGTGAGGGCGTCAGAGAGCCGGACCCCGTCCACGGAGCCGTCATTCTCCTGAGTCTTCAGGAGATCCGAGAGGGGTTCGGAGTCTTCCTCTGCCCCACTGTCCGTAGCCATCAAGAGGCTGAGTTCTGAGCGCACAAAGTGTGGTTTGAGTCTGTTGGTGTGGAGGACCCGAAGGGGGTTCCGGGAGGTCCCCATGTCGATGAGGTAAGTGACGGGGCTTTTGCGCTCGACCACTTTGAAGGGCCCCGTCCACTTATCTTGCAAGGCACATGGTTCGGTGGGGGACATCACCCATACTTGCTGACCAGGCTCGAATTCAACGGAGGAGGCATTGTGATCATACCACCTCTTCATGTCCTCCTGGCTGGCCTCGAGGTTCGCCTTGGCCATCTCCCTGAAGCGCCGGGTCTGGTTTCGTAGGGCCAGGATGTATTTGAAGACGTCTGGAGGGGTTGTTAGGGGGGCCATCTCCCAACCTTCCTTGACTAGGCTGAGGGGCCCTCGCACAGGGTGCCCGTACAGGAGTTCGAAAGGGCTAAAACCGAGGGACTTCTGGGGAACTTCCCGGTAGGCGAAGAGGAGGCACGGGAGTAGTACATCCCACTGGCGACGGAGGGGCTCTTCCAATCCCCCAATCATCCCCTTGAGAGTGCGGTAAAAACGCTCCACTAGTCCGTTCCCTTGGGGGTGATAGGGGGTCGTGAATCTGTAGGTGACCCCGCATTGTTGCCAGAGGGACTTCATGTATTTGGATATGAAATTCGTTCCTCGGTCGCTGACGACTTCTCGGGGGAAGCCTACCCGGGAGAAGATCCCCATTAGGGCCCGGCCAACCACCGGAGCTGTCACGGTCCGTAGGGGCACCGCCTCGGGGTAGCGGGTGGCATGGTCCACTAGCACTAAGATGAACCTGTGTCCTTGTGCCGTGCGGGGGTCCAGAGGCCCCACAATGTCTATCCCCACCCTCTCGAACGGGGTGGTGACCACAGGGAAGGGTTGCAGAGGGGCTTTCAGCTTCCGACCACTCTTCCCGCTGGCTTGGCATGTGGGGCAAGATCGGCAGTGGTTCAGGACGTCATTCCTCATTTTTGGCCAGAAAAAGTGGGTCACTAGGCGACTGTACGTTTTGTCCTGGCCCAGGTGTCCAGCCAGGGGGACATCGTGGGCTAAGTTGAGCAGAAAGTCTCTGAAGCGGAGAGGTACCACCAGAACTCGACCGGCCCCCAGCTCGGCGATTCTTTGCTCGCTGTAGAGCAGGTCGTTATCCCAGTAGACCCAGTGAGTTCCGGTGGCGTCCCCTGCGTTTTGGGCGCTGGCTTGTTGGCGGAGTCCCTCAAGGGAGGGACAGGTCTTTTGTTCCTGGCGGAACTGTTCTTGGGTGGGCCCCCCTTCTTGACGCCACTGAGCCAGATCCGGAAGGTCCTGGGGTTGCGCGTCCTCTTCGGTCGTCGGGTCCGGGAGGCCGGCCTCGCCGTTGTCCTCTACTGGGGCGACCGGGGGCGGAGGTGCTGGCCATTCGGGTTCTTCTGATCGGGGGGCGGCACGGGCGGCCATGGACCGGGTGGTTATGCAGGCCCAGTCCGGGAGGCCCAGCATCCCCAGGTGCTCTCTTCTCTCGACGGTGGCCCACGGGGAACTCTCGAGATCATTCCCCAGGAGGCAGTCCACGGGGGCATCGTCCCGGACCGTCACCTTCAGCAGGCCGGAGACCCCTCCCCATTCGAATGGGACGCAGGCCATTTTACACATACTCTCAGAGTTATCTGCCGAGCGGACGGGGCAGAGAATGTTCGGCAGGATCTGCTCGGGCTTCACCAGGTGACAGCGGACGGCCGTCACACTGGCGCCGGTGTCACGCAGGGCCTCGGCCCTCTGTCCATTAATGGTCACCCACTGACCGTATTTCCTGGTGTTGGCGGGTAGGGGAGCCCGCGGGACCATGTCTCTTCCCCCTAAGCACGCCAGGACCATGGCGGCCGGTTCCCACCCTTGCTGGGCCGGCTCATACTCTTCGGGTTCCTCCGATAATCGCTCTTCCCCCAGGGCGGCGGCCGCTACCTGGCGGGGCTTGGGTGTTTGGTTTAGCGGGCAGCTCGGGTCATTGGCGTAGTGGCCTAGTCGCTGGCACCGGTGGCACGTGACGTTGGCTCGGAACCCAGGCCGCAACGGGGGGTTGCCCCGGCCGGCCGGAGGCGGGGTGCTGGCCACGGGGGTTGCTGGCAAGGCGTCTCTCCCTCGACCCTGGCCCCCTCCTCCTCCCCGAGGACGGTGCTGGCCTTGGCTGCTTCTGTTCTGGTCGTGTGGCCCTTTCCGGCCCACTCGGGTGCTTTCCCATCGGTCAGCTTCGGCGGCGAGCTGCCGGGGGTCAGTCAGCTTACTGTCGAGGAGGTGCTGCCTGAGCTCGACGAAACAGTTGTTTGACAGGTGCTCCCATACCATAAGGTTGAAGAGTTGTTCGTAGGTGGTGACCTGACTCCCCTTGATCCAACCCTCGAAGGCACGGCTGAAATAGTTCACGTATTCTACCCAAGTTGTACCTGGGATCCGGGTGCAATCTCTGAACCTCTGGCGGTACATCTCGGGTGTGAGGCCGTAGCGGGTGAGGAGGGCAGCCTTCATGTGGTCGTAGGACGACATTTGGTGATCTGGGAGCTGCAGTAGGGCATCACGACCCTCGTTGATAAACCTCCCCCAAAGTCCGGCTCCCCAATCACTCCGGTCGATCCGGTGGGAGGTCATGGCGATCTCATAGGCTTTAAACCACTGCTGTATGTCGTCTTCTCGGACATACTCGCGGACAACATCCTTGGGGATATGGACTTTTTTCTCAATTGGCCCCGGGGTGTGTGGTCGCTCAGGCACCCCCAGTTCCTTATTCTGTTTTCGCAGTTCTATCTCCGCTAGTCGGCGCTCGTGCTCGAGTGTTATTTTTTTCTCTTCCAGCTCTCTCTGTCTCTGCTTTTCTTCTCGTTCCTCTCGAAGCCGCATATGCTCGAGGTTGAGTTTCTGTTCAGCTAACTTGAGTTCCCCATCCATCTTGAGTCGTGCCATCTCCAACTCGTGTAATCTGACTCTGTCTCTTTCTCGGATCTCCTCCTGTGAGAGGCCCGTTCCCCGCTCCTCGGGAGCCGTGGCGTTCCCCTCTGGTGTGATGCTGTTTTGGTCTGGTGTGACGCTGCTTTGGTCGGGGGGTCCTGCGACCCCAGTTTCTGTCCATGACTCAAGGGCGCGCTTTAGATCATCCTTGGTACTTAGGCCGGTGGTAGCAATGCCAAGTTCTATGCAAAATTGTCTCAGTTCGCGGTGGTTGTATTCTTCTAATTTCTCCATTTGGAATTTCTCGGTGGGGCTGCTATCTTTGGTCGACATCGTGTTTTTGTCGTGGGGTGAGCTACTCTCTGTACGATTACGCGTTGATTCGGATCGCGCCGCTGGCCACCAATGTTAGAAAAGGTAGACGGACCGGGAGGGTCGGCCGGGGTCAGGAGGAGAGGTCTCCGGGGAGAACCGTCTCCAGCGATCGTACAGACAAGTAACTTCCCCCCCACAGACAGATACCACACACGGATAAGGTTCAGTGTTCTTTATAAGCACTTCTTAAGGTACGGGTAAATGGTACAAGGAGGTCTGGACTCAGGGGTCCCCTCGATTCGAGTCTCGCAAGGTAGGAAAGGGGGGTAGCGGGACAGTCTGTTTACCAGTCAGGTAGTTCGGATGAGATGATGAGCTCACAATCCTCGAGCTTGGTGGTTAGGTGGTACGGGCCGCGGCAGCGCCAGCAGGTCCCAGAAAGATGGACGATGTACGGTCCGCGGCAGCGCCAGCAGGTCCCGGTGATGATGATCGTTACAACGGGCCGCGGCAGCGCCAGCAGGTCCCAGGAAGACGGTCGATGTACGGTCCGCGGCAGCGCCAGCAGGTCCCGGTGAAGATGGTTGTTACAACGGGCCGCGGCAGCGCCAGCAGGTCCCAGGAAGATGGTCGATGTACGGTCCGCGGCAGCGCCAGCAGGTCCCGGTGAGGATGGAGGTTGCAGAAGGCCGCGGCAGCGCCAGCAGGCAGAACGATGGGTCACAAGAGCGGGCTACGGCAGCGCCAGTAGACCGTCAAGGCTGAGTTCACTCGGTGTCTCTCGACTCCAGGATACAACTGCCTTCCTGCTCCAGAGCTGCCCCAGTTATAGGGCTGGTGCCCTTTGATGTCCGGACCCTCGCACTTGGAGGTTGGAGGGTCCGGGATGAAGGTGTCCAGACACCCAGCAGGGGGTGGAGCCAGTGCCTGGGGGAGCTGGGGCGATCGGCACCTGGCGGGGGGAGAGCCTTTGACACCTCGTTCTCCCATTGACCTGCCAAGTGGTCCGCTCACCTCCTGGGTGGATGGTGGTGCCGGGATGTCGGGGCCGGCCAGGCCCGGGGTTGGGGTCGGGGTGAGGCCACGCGGCCGCGTGGTGCAGGGCCCAAGATGGAGGCTTGACCAGGCCGGGGAAGCCGGTGGGGCTGGACCCCGTGATGAGTAGTGGTCCGAGGGCAGAAGATCCGTCGGGAGACGGGGTACAGGTGCTTGTCGCGGGGGTATGCCTGGTGGGCCGGAGCTCGGGCCCTGTCGTGCGGGGAGGGAGCAAGCCCTCTGTGTGGCCTGTCCAACAGGGGGTCACGACCATCCTTGGGTATAAGGCAGATCGTAGCCTCGTGGAAAGTACCAGCAGCTGTGCCAGAGATAAAGAAGGACTGGAAAAGTGAGAGAAGTTTCGGGAGCAGAAGGTCTGAAAAATGCAGATAGAATTCCACAGAGAAGCCATCAGGACCCGGGGATTTACCTTTAGTTAGAGTCTTTAAGGCGCTATCAAGTTCGGTAATAGAGAGATCATGCTCAAGACCAGGGAGGTTGAGATGAGAAGTGGAGGGGGCATGGATGCTATCGAAGTAGGCCTGAATAAGAGAAGCAGAGGGAGGCGATTCAGGAGTATAAAGTGACTGGTAGAAAAGTTTGAATTGGGCAAGTATATCCTGTTTCTTGTGTAAGAGAAGATTATCGGTGGAATAAATCGAATCTATAGAATTACGCTCCCTACGGGACTTAAGATAGTTAGCTAAAAGTTTACCCGATTTGTTACGACCTCCGTAGTAACGCGCACTGCTCCGTAGTAAGATTGAAGAGGCATTATCGGTAGTAGTTTTATTGAAATCGAGTTTGGCTCGTATAAGATCTGGTAAAACAGTTTTATTAGAGGAAGTATAGAATTTGTGCTCTAGGGATTTAATATGAGCCAGCAAATCTTTCTGTTTATTAAGGAAGCGTTTCTTTTTCTTCGAAACAAAGTCTATTACAAAACCACGAGCGGTTGCCTTAAAAGAATCCCAGATAACATAAGGGGCTAAAGAGGGATCGGAGTTGAGCCAAAAGAATTCTGTAGCAAAGGAGAGAAAGGAAGAGGAAAAAAGAGGATCCATAAGAAGAGAATTATTGAAACGCCAACGAGAAGACTTGGGATGTGGAGGGAGAAGATCAAGAACTGTGACAATGGGAGCATGGTCCAAGATAACTATTTGTTCTATAGACGAGGATAGAAGATTTTGAGAAAGAGATTGAGAAAGGAAGATGTAGTCAATCCGAGAAAAAGAGGCATGGGGAGGTGAAAAAAAGGAGTAGTCTAGAGTGTCAGGATGGGAAAGTCTCCATGAGTCAATGAGGTGTGATTTAGAGATAGTGTTTAGAAATTGCGTGTGTGATTTGTGAGGTGTAAAGCGGGCAGAGGATTTGCGATCAAGAAACGGATCAACAATTTGATTACAATCCCCCCCAAGATAAACATGGAATCATTGTACTGAAAACATTTCGAAGTAATTAAAGGCCAAAAATTGCAATCAGGGTGGGTAGGACCATAAACATTAAATACAGTCAAAGATACAGAATTGATTAACAACTGAACTAAAACCCATCAGCCTTCAGCATCATTCTCTTGAGAAATAACTTTACATTTGAGCTTCTTGTGGCACAAAATAGCCACACCATTCTTTTTATTAGATGTAGGAGAGAATAAGACCGTTCCCACCCAGCCTCTCTTCAGCTTAAGAGACTCAGCTTCAGAGAGATGAGTTTCTTGTAAAAGGACTAAATCAGGATTATAAGAAGCTAGATGGGAAAGTATTCTCTGTCGCTTAATAGGGTTAACAAAACCTTTCACATTCCATGAAATAACTTTGAATTAAAAACAGTAAAATTGTAAGGAACAAAGAAAAGCCATAAATACAAAAAAGTCATAAAAAGTGCCAACCGATATATGAGAAAAAAGAGCGAGACAAAAAGAAATTCGAGAGATACAATAAGAAAAAGAGAAGGGAGAGAGGGGAAAAGGCAAGAAAGAAGAAGTACAAGAAGAGACAGTACAAATCCAAATAGGATGACTGAAGAAAACATACCTGAGGGGGGAAAAAGGTATGACAATGGGGTATGGGAGGATTCGACAAGAGTGACCTCCTAAGCCAGGAGAGCAACATACTGCACCAGGACGGAAGATGAGTAAGACGAACCGTATGGAATGAAGAGGAACACATCGGGCAATCTAGGTGAGGAAAAGAGAAACAGGTGACACAAAAATTATGTTAAGCAAAACAACACAAAGGCAGACGACATATGAAAACAGGGAATCCAATCCAACAACCATTGAGGAACCACATCAAAGAAAGAAAAAAAACGCATGCCAAGATTAGAATATATCAGCAAAACCTGCAAGAAGAAAAGCGGGAAAGTTAAATAATCAACCATTAGCGGGGTTGGATGTATCCATGCCAGCACTAGTCTGTATATGAATAAAATTCTTGAGTTCAGCTGGATCTTGAAAAGTCCAGGTATTGTTTTGGTGAGTCACTTTGAAGGTACAGGGGTGAAATAGACCATATCTAGGCCCAAGAGAGCGTAGAGGAGCTCGAAGAGACAGGAACTCCTTCCTTCTGGCAGCAGTGGCATTAGAGACATCTTGAGAGAGAAAAACTCTCTGACCCATCCAGGATACTTGACGCTTTGTTCGGGCTGCAGAGAGGACCAGAAGAAGATCAGTAAATTTTAGGAAGAGGATGATGACCCCTCGTGGTTTAGTTGAGGAGGAGGAACGAGGGCCAAGCCTATGGGCTCTTTGGATGCTTAGAGAAGTAGTAGCAGGGATGTCCAGAAGTTTCAGAAGAAAAGAGGAAAAGAACGCAACAGGATCATCTCCTTCCAAGGACTCCGGCAGGCCATAAATGCGCAGGTTGTTCCTCCTATTTCTATTTTACAAATCCTCAGTGTGCTGTTGGAGGGTGAGAAGAGACTTCTCCAGAGAGGAAATACGCTGAGAGTTAGTCTGAATCTCTGTAACCTGCTGTTCTACGGAGGACACACGAGTTTCCATATTTGACCATTTAGCCTCAAAAAGTTGCATCTTCGTATTGGTCTCCTCCACAAACGGACGCAAAGCGCGAATCTCCTCTAGTAGCATTTCCATCGATATAGGGGATGGAGGCGTCTCAGGTGGAGGAGGAGGAGAGTCTTGTTTCAAGCGCTTAGGCAAGGAAGAAGAAGAAGACTTGTTTAGGGCAGGCTGTGATGGAGAGGAACGACTGGAAGACGCTGTCGCCATTTGATCTGTGGGAGAAGAGTGACCTGCTGTTGAAGAAGAGGCGGCTGAAGGAGAGCTCTTCGAAGGCACAAAGACAAACTTTGGGTTACGTAGTTTGCCCATAGAAGCTTGAACGTGCCAATGACAAGATGAATAATCCAGCACAGTGCCTCGTGCGTAAAAAGCAAAAATTTCAATAGGCTTAGTTGGAAAACACAGAGGTCAGCAGGAGCAGTAAGGGACAACAGCAAAAACCATGAAAAAACCCAAAATTCAGATTTAGTTCCAAAAAAGTAATGAAAGTCTACTTCCAATAGTAACGGGAAGATCACCAGCCAGCGCGGATGCCTAATGCGCAGAGACTTAGTGAAATAATTGCAGCGAGAACCCAGCACTTAGGTGCAGTATGGATCTGGTGAAAACTTCAGTCTAAATCCGGAATTCTCAAAGGTGAAAAGAGAAGCAAAAACTGAGGTAATTCGTCAAATAGAGCACATCAGACTGAACAATTTGTGAGGAGAAGATAAAGGCAGGGGTCCTCCGTGAGGCAGTATTGCTGAGAAAAAAGGAAGCGTTCCACTCGTGAGTTCAGCATAAGGTATGTGTTCTTTCCAAGCATATCTCAAAAACAAAAACAGAGGCGTGGTGGTTGAAAAAATGGAAAGAGGCTGAAGGATTGGTGAGGTAGAAGCATTATAGGCAGAAGGAAGAAGCCATTAAATAGTAACATCCAAGTCCAGGCTCTGAGGAAATAACAGAAGAAACATGCCTGCGTCCATCTCAGCCTCGCGCGCGCGTCGCGCCGATCGCAAAATGGCGGTCGCGCTGAGGCACTTACATGCAGGAGCGAGAGCGGGGCAGAAACTGCTTGAAGAAGAAGTCTGGCGGTCACATCCTTAGCTCGATGACATCCGCTCGAAGGGGCCGCAAGAGGTCAGACGAAACGGTCGCATTTAACGGCGGCAAGAGGAAAAGTCCGCCGCGGTGCAGGAGAGCTCCGAGGTCAGGCGGCCATCTTGCTCGGCGTCCAAGCCACGCCCCCCAGAAAACGTTTTTTTTTTTTTTTTTTAATCCGTAGATTATGTGGCAGTTGATGGACTATGTTGCAGCTGTGATATATCCATAACTATACTGAAAATGCTCCGGCCACAAAACCACATCATTACAGTGGCCCTGCTGATACCAAACTTTTTATGAAAGTGTGCTTCTTTAGCAGTAGCGGTCCGTGGAGGGAGTTCAGTGAGGCAGAGAGGCGGGGCGGGGTAGGGGCAGGGTGGGGAAATGTAAACACCGGAATATGGATAAAACGAATTTCGTTGCGCGTGCTGTATCGCATTTTGCGATGCAGCGCGCGCAAAGGAATTCGTTTTTATTTATTTAAATGTGTACTTACCTCTGTTCATCCATATTCCGGTGTTTATATTTCCTCACTCTGCCACTCCCCCGCCCCGCCTCTCTGCCCCACCGAACTCCCTCCACGGACCGCTACTGTTCTTTAGTGCAAATTCTTTTATTAGGTTTTGGGATGTTAGTGTTTTAAAAAGATGACCGTTAAAAGATGACAGTTAAAAGGTGCTTCTTGATTTACCTATAATTCGAGTGCTATTTGACAAATTTGTATGCTATTTGTCGTGGCCTTAGCATGTTTACATTACTCTTGAATTTTCAAATGTTTGTCAAAGTTAAAGATTGGACCAAAAAAGTGTTAATTTACTAATAACTGTGGCACCCTCTTTGTCAAAGCCACAGGAAGTTTGGCAGTCTTTCAGCATGCTTACTTGTTGATATGCCAACATTTGTGTAAATCCAACAAGGTGGGGCAATGTTATAGTGGGGCAGTTTTAATGTGTTCAGAGCTTTAGCACTGTTTAATGAATCACCCTTAGGCCTTGGAAATATTTTAATTATGACAGTGTATTATTTTGCGTAACTTTTGGAATATCATGTTACATTTGCAGCACAAAATTCCTGAAATTGAGCTATTATGGTATGTTGTGTAATTACACTCCATTCATAGTAAATATTTACCTCGAGTGTGCCATTGGCGATAAAAGTTTACAGTCAGCAGACAAAAAACAGAAAATGAGCGGTTGTTGTTCATGGTGCTTTTGTGTTTTGGTGTATTTTTTAGCGCAAAATGTATCCTGGTGCCAATTATTAAAGCGGGAACGCAGTTCGAGCTAAATTATAACGCTTAATAAATTTGCATTTTGCATAACTATGTCCAGCTTTGCTGAGATTTCACATAATTATGCAAAAGCAAATTATATGAATTTAGCACACCTCTAAAGTAGGGAATTAATTGGTCTTTTACCAAGTAAAGCACAGTGGAGGGGTCTTAGGTTTAAAAGAGATCTGTGGGTGGAGGGGGTGCAAAGTTAAGGGGGAATATATAGTGAATGATCTTCACATTATTACAGTTTCACAGATCTGCAAGAAATTTGAAAGACACTTAACGTGTTTAATTTTATTCTGATATGTTGAGTTTACTGTAGATCTAGCTAGGTGGTACGGTTAAGGAGGGGGGCAAAATCTATCTTTTGCTAATACCTTTGGCGCCCTTTGACAAATCTGCAACAAATTTCATCTGGTATTTACATTTAGGTCAGAACGAGTTCAGAGTATCCAACATTTATCCAGATCTCACAATTGGGGGGAGGGAGAGTAAAAAGTTTTCTGAATTGCGTATACCTTTATGCCATGTGAAAGATTTGCATGAATGTTAAGGTACTGAAATGTGACTTAACTTGAAAGCTGCTCGGGCAGCTGGTGGTTAGCCACATGGGAGGTTGTTGATTAACTGTATCAAACCCCATGGAAACCTACATGTAGCGGAGTTTATCTGAAAGGTGGGCCAGGTACTGCAGTCAACCCCTGCTGCACACAGATTAGGTTTATGGACATTTTATTACTGTGTGGCACAGAAGCCATGACTCCTACCTTTCTAATGCACTGCTCCTGACCGCCCACATGAACTCGCTGATGGCATCTCAATTGGCATCATTCAATACATCAATGACAACATCCAAAATAACATACTTTATGACATCACTGATGAATAGAGTGATATCCTTCTTTTTACTGTGTTTGTTTTAAACTAATGGTTTTGGTACGGTTATTTTGGAGACGCTGATGAATAGATTATACATTTTTATTGGTCATATGTATATTTTTTAAGTCTACAGTGGTTCATCTCCTGTTGTCTCATAGTGATTACATGGGTTTGGAAAGTTGTGTGTAAGCATACTTTGCTTTGGATTGAAGTGTGTGGGTGTGTATGATGCTAGTTTTTGATTGAATGATTTGGGCGTGTTTGGTTGTTGCTGCTTGATTGAATATAGACTGATTTCTGTGCTATTTGATAGTGGGTGTGTGGTCGTATGACAGTGAAGTTATGCAATAAATGTGTCAATGTATGATAGTAGGTATGGTGCCATATGATACCATACTTTTTTGAAATGTCATCTGTGTGCTTCTATGGAGTTGTGATGGTGGCTGTGTGATAGTGAGTATGTCTGCATATGTTGTTTCCTGTAAATGAAATGCGATCGTAGGTATGTGATTGTGTAGTGTTGTGTGTTTGGTATGATTGTTGAAAGATGGGCCATAGCCAGTGCCACGAGTATCATTCAATTTTGAAGCTGATGCATTTTCCGCATAATTGTGGATTTGCTGCATTTGCAACAAAATCCAACATAATCTGCAGACTTCAACAAAGAAATGTTTTTAGCGTAAATCGATCAAGATTTGCTAAAAAGCAGCATGAGGTGTTGCTGCACAGTGGAAAACCCTTTGTAAAGGTTGACATGGCATCTTTTTGTTGCTTTTTGCTCTGTTGGATGTCAGATGGATTCTAATGAGGTGAAACCTTTGCCCAGATACTGTGAACATGTGTGAAAATAATGAAGTGATACTATCACACAATCTGCTGCAATATGTCGTATAATTTGCCTTTTCTTGCTGCATAACATTCCAGAGATCCTGTTCATAGCAGTTCAGGAAGGCCTGGCAGAAGATTTATTATCGTCTACCTAATAACAATGTACTTAATGAAAAGTTAGTTTACCAGTGATATCATCAGGAATGTAGCTGGTCACTGGAGCAGTCATGGTATCACCTCAGCAGCTTGGAATGGGATAATGTTACCCTTCACTTTTAAGACACTAGTTTAAGTCTGCAACAGGTGGGAGTAGATGATCAATGGACACTACTATCAAGACACTGTTGGGTGACTGAAGTGAAATCAGTGGGCCAAAGTTCGTCCATTGTAATATAATAAATCAAGAAAATATAAAGGCCATCAATAAATACAGAGAATCTCACTCCTTTTATGTGAAGTGCATCCAGGCGAGAAATAATCAAAAGATAGATGGATGGATGAGTGCCTGGATAGATGTGCGATTGAATGCATGAATTACTGAATCAATGAATGGTTGTGTGAGCGAGTGGAAGAATTAATAATGAATGAGTGATTAAAGAGATAAATGTATAAACAGCACTGGTTCATTATGTTTCCTTACTCTGTGGATGTGGCTTGCCATCAACAAAGAAAGATGCAAAAGGCCTGTTTCCCTACTTAGCAAATGCTAATACAAATTGTGATACCCACCTTTAAAAGCAAAAGGCAGTGTATGGGAATGGATTCCCAAACTATGCAAAGAATTTTCACCATGGTACCATGACCAACATTATTTCAGATTTGGGTACCATTTAGTCTTGAATACCAGGGCAAGCAATGCTCAAACAATGTGCATCATAATCATGCCATGGATGAACATAATATGCAAAGATTTGCCATCATTATGCCAGTGCTACCTTTAGCCAGAAGGGTATTCCATTCTGCTGTAAATGCTAACAATCTGCTACGTGTTACCACCATAAAGCCACGGTCAGCATTATGTTAGACTCTGTCTCATCATGTAATGACTTCCACAGCATACCAACAATTACAATCATTATGCAATGGCCAGAATGATGCTTGGGCTCTGTCTCATCAGTTCATGGAAGTCGAAATTATGGCAAGCATTACCACAATAATGTCAGAAATTAGCACCATAATATAGCACAGACATGGATAGCACCATGTTCACAGTATCTAAAGAATTAACACCAATATGCCAGGACCAACATTATACTGGGGATGGGCACCATCATGCCTCCATGGACGTCATTTAGGGGACGCGGCATGACCCCTTGCTTGCACCTATCTACCCCGATACTACTTTTGCAACCCCAGGCTTCAGAGGTGGCGAAATCTGTGCTTGAAACACAGGGGCATCTCTTCCTAATGGATGCTGGTTGGCGCGCCACTTTCCTGGTCTCTGTTAATGTTTTTACTAGATTAGCGGTATATCTTGATTCTCCGCTAGATGTGGTATTCAACGTGATCGCATAATCATTGGGTTAATCCAATGCTTCCTCCACCCGGAGGCTTTTACCACTGGTAATCACAGTAGTGATCGTGAATCAAAAAGAGTGAAGTGATTGTGATAAAGAAAAAAGGTGTTTAAAAATCTCGTAAAGCCAGTAGATTTCTTTATTGGTACTGGATTCGGGATAAGTTTAAAAAGAGTATTCTAGTTGTGCACGTATCCGACTTATTATGGTCAAGTGCACTTATTAAAAACTGTGTCCAAAAAAGGTCGACATGTTTCAGCCCTCGTCAGCCCCTAGGGGTCAAGCGGGCTTTCTTCAGGACCTGGTGCAAAACAGAGTAGCCCAAACTCCGGGCACCCTTGTGGATGTGCGGGAAACTTTTTCCTTCTTGGATGCACATACAATCTAAAACCAATGGGATGAAATGTTTGTGGGGGGGAGGGGAAAGAAGAAAGAAAGAAAAAACACAAAAATCATTGTGAATCCATTCTCTGTATGCAATCATAAAATGGCAAAACTTTGTTTGTATGAGACCCCCAGGTGGGGATCTCCTGGTATGGCAAAGTTCGTCCCTCCTTTGCTTGTAAGAAACAGACCTTGTTCACAATCCATTTTGTCATATTCCCACAAGAGTGATAAAACCGAATCTCCAAACAGCACCTCATTGTCAACAAACGATGTGTATGCTCTGTACTCCCCTATAAGCAATTCAGGCTGAGGGGTCGAGAGAATAGCACCTCTGGACGTTTTTTTGAGGGTGACTGGGATCTAGGTCATCACTTGGGACCACATCGTTAATCAAAAATGAGTCTGAGCTCATTCAAAAGTTTGTCAAAGTATTCGGTCAGTAAAACTTGTTCAGACAGACTATGCTAAGCGGTACGATAATGCGGGCTCTAAAAGATAATAGCCCTCTAGTGTGAATCAGAACCTAGAATTTGAACCAATACATTGCATTATTCCATTTATGTCAATGGCTTCTAGTCGCGAAAGTGAGTAAAAACACAAGACAAGGTGAAAAAATGCTGTGATTACCTGGTCTCCTTCGTTACAGGCCACAACGGGTACTCTAGGGGGGTCGCTTCACGCTCTAATGGTGTTTGAAGAGAAAGCAGTGCTTCAAAAGAAAGTAATCTTGGCAATACGTTACGTTTTGTGCTCTCGATTTGTGCTCTCCGCGCTCTCGATCTCCTTCCATTACCTCTTTGGCGTCGGTCTGGGACCAGTGCTGACTCTGCCTCCTAGGACCCGGTGAAGACATCGGTTCCGGGTCTGCTAGATCTTATGAAGGCAGAGTGGTCATAGACATGGAGAAGAGACTTGGAAAGGAGACTCTCGCTCGTTTACTCACTAGTATGGAATGCAGAACTCGATTTGAAAGTCGCCTAATTACGATCATAATTCGAGGATGGTATTTGTAAATTATTAAAAAGTTAGTTTTGTCATCGATATTCTATGTTATGGTATACACGGTACCTATTAGGCACATTGGAGCCGTAAAGCATCTGTACAGAAGTCATTTACGATCTCTTGACAGTGGTGAGTGGGCGGAGGGCTGCATTAGTCAGAATCCTCTGAGCTTCAAAGCATTTAGTGGCTCAATGGGTCATATGTACAATTGCCAGTGGACAGATCGGGCCGCATTGGTCAGTGCCCATATTGTTCAGGCCCCAGTTCGTAGGTATGACATCTCTGTGCGGCAAAGCATCTCGTCAATATACAAGTCATTGGCGGTCTCTTTACTGTTGTAAAAGGACGAAGTGGCTGCGTTGGTCAGAGTTCTCTGAACTGCAGAGCATCCAGTGGGAAAAGAATTTTCATTTACACACCTCTGTTCTGTGACAAGTGGACGGGTCGGGCCGCATTAGTCAGTGCCCATATTGACCATGTTTATCACGTTTCTTGCCAGTAGGAATGTCGGTTTTGAAATGTTGCTAGATTTCCCAGAATACTCTGTGTTGACGGATGTTAATCTATCAATCATGTGTTTTTATCTATCAATCATGTGTTTTTAAGGCTGAGCCATGGGATATTGTCGTTCAGTCCTCGTCTGTGTGTCTGGAGACGATACACCCATCTTTGTTCCTTTTCGAACAGTATCTTTTCGGCATTGGAGTTTTTGTAGGCTAAAGTCTCTAAAATGACCCATTGCAGATCATCCACTGTGTGTCCTTGCTCTATGAAGTGGCAACTCATCTTTGTGGTCATTTTTTTGCATTTCACATTGCTTCTATGTTCACATAGTCTCGTTTTGGCTTTTCGTGTGGTCATGCCAATGTATCTTAAACTGCAAGGGCATGTAATCATGTAGATTACATGGGTGGTATTGCAGTTTGTATGTGTTCTGATTGTCCATTTCAAATCAGGTAGTAGTTGCAATGTTTTGGTTGCTCTAGTTAGGTGACATACTGAGCAGGTGCCACATGGGAAGTGTCCTGTTATGGGTGAGTTGTTCCATGGACCTCGTGGGATTTCATTGATAGTTCTCTCTGGAGGTCTTGTGTGGACGAGTAGATCTTTTAGGTTCCTAGTCCTTCTGTTCGAGAACCTTGGTTTAGGCCATTTCAGAGACCCAGAGGTAAGGATCTTCCAGTTTTTATTTACGATTTTCTTGATGTTATTGGAAACCGTACTGTAGGTACTCACACAGGTGATGAGATCTGGTGTTGGTTCTTTTGTGATGGTTTCGAGTAGCGCTTCTCTCTGTTGATTTTTGGCCCTCTTTTGGCATTTTGCAATGGTCTTGACTGGGTAGTCTCTCGAATGGAGTTTTTCACTGAGGTCCCTGGCTTGACGTTTGTAGTCTCTCATCTCACTACAATTACGTCTTAACCTAAGGAATTGCCCATAAGGAAGATTGTCTCTTAATGGGCGTGGGTGAAAACTTTTGTAGGACAAGAGACTATTCTTGGCGGTTGACTTAAAGAACGTTTTTGTGTGTATTGTATTGTTTTTGATGAATATAGTGACATCAAGGAAGTCCAGACTGTTTGAACTTGCTGTATATGTGAATTTTAACCACACATCTCTTTCGTTCAGCCAATGGTGAAATTCAGTCAGGGAATCTCTATTCCCTTCCCATATAAGGAGCACATCGTCGATGTAGCGTTTCCAAAAGAAAAGACGAACCATATCTTTGACACTTCGAACCCTTTTCGAAACAAAATAGTTTTTTGGAAACGCTACATCGACGATGTGCTCCTTATATGGGAAGGGAATAGAGATTCCCTGACTGAATTTCACCATTGGCTGAACGAAAGAGATGTGTGGTTAAAATTCACATATACAGCAAGTTCAAACAGTCTGGACTTCCTTGATGTCACTATATTCATCAAGAACAATACAATACACACAAAAACGTTCTTTAAGTCAACCGCCAAGAATAGTCTCTTGTCCTACAAAAGTTTTCACCCACGCCCATTAAGAGACAATCTTCCAGACACACAGACGAGGACTGAACGACAATATCCCATGGCTCAGCCTTAAAAACACATGATTGATAGATAAAAACACATGATTGATAGATTAACATCCGTCAACACAGAGTATTCTGGGAAATCTAGCAACATTTCAAAACCGACATTCCTACTGGCAAGAAACGAGATAAACATGGTCAATATGGGCACTGACTAATGCGGCCCGACCCGTCCACTTGTCACAGAACAGAGGTGTGTAAATGAAAATTCTTTTCCCACTGGATGCTCTGCAGTTCAGAGAACTCTGACCAACGCAGCCACTTCGTCCTTTTACAACAGTAAAGAGACCGCCAATGACTTGTATATTGACGAGATGCTTTGCCGCACAGAGATGTCATACCTACGAACTGGGGCCTGAACAATATGGGCACTGACCAATGCGGCCCGATCTGTCCACTGGCAATTGTACATATGACCCATTGAGCCACTAAATGCTTTGAAGCTCAAAGGATTCTGACTAATGCAGCCCTCCGCCCATTCACCACTGTCAAGAGATCGTAAATGACTTCTGTACAGATGCTTTACGGCTCCAATGGGCCTAATAGGTACCGTGTATACCATAACATAGAATATCGATGACAAAACTAACTTTTTAATAATTTACAAATACCATCCTCGAATTATGATCGTAATTAGGCGACTTTCAAATCGAGTTCTGCATTCCATACTAGTGAGTAAACGAGCGAGTCTCCTTTCCAAGTCTCTTCTCCATGTCTATGACCACTCTGCCTTCATAAGATCTAGCAGACCCGGAACCGATGTCTTCACCGGGTCCTAGGAGGCAGAGTCAGCACTGGTCCCAGACCGACGCCAAAGAGGTAATGGAAGGAGATCGAGAGCGCGGAGAGCACAAATCGAGAGCACAAAACGTAACGTATTGCCAAGATTACTTTCTTTTGAAGCACTGCTTTCTCTTCAAACACCATTAGAGCGTGAAGCGACCCCCCCTAGAGTACCCGTTGTGGCCTGTAACGAAGGAGACCAGGTAATCACGGCATTTTTTCACCTTGTCTTGTGTTTTTACTCACTTTCGCGACTAGAAGCCATTGACATAAATGGAATAATGCAATGTATTGGTTCAAATTCTAGGTTCTGATTCACACTAGAGGGCTATTATCTTTTAGAGCCCGCATTATCGTACCGCTTAGCATAGTCTGTCTGAACAAGTTTTACTGACCGAATACTTTGACAAACTTTTGAATGAGCTCAGACTCATTTTTGATTAACGATGTGGTCCCAAGTGATGACCTAGATCCCAGTCACCCTCAAAAAAACGTCCAGAGGTGCTATTCTCTCGACCCCTCAGCCTGAATTGCTTATAGGGGAGTACAGAGCATACACATCGTTTGTTGACAATGAGGTGCTGTTTGGAGATTCGGTTTTATCACTCTTGTGGGAATATGACAAAATGGATTGTGAACAAGGTCTGTTTCTTACAAGCAAAGGAGGGACGAACTTTGCCATACCAGGAGATCCCCACCTGGGGGTCTCATACAAACAAAGTTTTGCCATTTTATGATTGCATACAGAGAATGGATTCACAATGATTTTTGTGTTTTTTCTTTCTTTCTTCTTTCCCCTCCCCCCCCACAAACATTTCATCCCATTGGTTTTAGATTGTATGTGCATCCAAGAAGGAAAAAGTTTCCCGCACATCCACAAGGGTGCCCGGAGTTTGGGCTACTCTGTTTTGCACCAGGTCCTGAAGAAAGCCCGCTTGACCCCTAGGGGCTGACGAGGGCTGAAACATGTCGACCTTTTTTGGACACAGTTTTTAATAAGTGCACTTGACCATAATAAGTCGGATACGTGCACAACTAGAATACTCTTTTTAAACTTATCCCGAATCCAGTACCAATAAAGAAATCTACTGGCTTTACGAGATTTTTAAACAACTTTTTTCTTTATCACAATCACTTCACTCTTTTTGATTCACGATCACTACTGTGATTACCAGTGGTAAAAGCCTCCGGGTGGAGGAAGCATTGGATTAACCCAATGATTATGCGATCACGTTGAATACCACATCTAGCGGAGAATCAAGATATACCGCTAATCTCGATCCCTAACTAAACGTGAATGAGGGTTTCTTAAATAGTACTAAGTACTAACCATGCAATACCCTGGTTTTCCAGGACCAGTGATCCACTCTACAACTGATTTTTTGATATTGAGACAAGGAAGCTGAGTGGATCTAAGCCCTTCTTTCTCCCTCCAAATTGATTTTTGAATGAATGTTTTTACTATACAAATAGTGAATAATATTATTCACTATTAATATTATTCACTATTAGTGTATGAAATATGGAATACATTAGCTGGACCATGAACCTATCTGGAAGCTAAGGCAAGTTAAAAATGCTGTTAAATGTATGTTGTATGCATGCTTGCGGATGAGAGTGTGTTTATTTGCAAGAGTGTGTGAAGTGTTAGTATGTGTAAGCATGGGTGTGTGAGTCAAAGTAAAGGTCAAATGGCATTGCAATGTCACTCAGAGACGTTTTAAGGAATGGGCAAAGTGGGCTCTGACCCAGGGCCCCAGCCTTTCAGAGGGCCCCCTGATAGAGCCAGCTCGGTTCTGCAGAGAGTCTAGCCCTGGTGATCTGGAATAATTCTTAAACAGATTGTTTTAAATACTGTTATTCCCTTAATTTATTTCTAATGGGGATGATGTGTGAGAGCCTATTACAGACATTTTGTAGACAAATGTTGCATTTATCTTTCATGCAACATCCATAAAAACATTATTTTAGTGCAAAGCAGGACCTCCCACATGAGAAATGGGAGGGTGTCACAAAGTTGCTGCTGTGTAACAATATTGAAATCACACATCACTGTCCCTGAATATTAGATGTAAATACATTTATAATTTGGGCCAGTGTGCCTGTGCACTGTCAGTGACCTGGCCAAAGAGGGCATAAAAGAGCTGAAAATTCAAAACTGTTCCCAATAGGGACCCCCAAAAAACGTTCTGCCCAGGACCCCCAAAATCCTTAAGATGTCTGTGATGTCACTACCGCTACCCCTAGCATTTTGGTGAATTGACGTTAATGCATGCCTCACATGCCCACATTAAACATTAATCACTGTTATACTAAGAATTACCACAATTATGTCAAAGGTGGGCCCCATCACATCAGAGATGGGCCTGCTACGACGGGGAGTGTGAGTGCATGTCACCATATGACATGAGGGCCCTGATACATACTGAGTCTTCAAGAACAGTGCATATTTGCTTAGTTCTCATCTACTTCACTGGTGTGTCATGCCATGTCTAAAGTCTAGAATATTCTACATTATGTTATTTTATGTTAGTAGCTTTCGTACAACAAATCACTTGGCATTAGTATGGTCATGCATCTCTTGAAATCATGCTACATAAATATTAGAAAAAGTGCAAAAATGCTATTGGTGATGCTTTAGAATTGCTATGTTAAATGATATTTAGCATATAAGAGGTATCTGTTGAGCTCGAGCTGGAGGACCCAGTGCAAGTTCCACTGTTATGTTTCATATAGGTACCACAATATAGGCTCAGGCGGTCACCTAACCTTTCACCTATATTCTCTCCTACCATTACACTACATAACAGTTCTTGGGACTTACCTTTTACCTAGTTATGGTACTGCTTACAGGACATGGGGTTTTCATCGCACACTAGCCTCATCCATTATGTATGAGGATTCTTGGAAACTCAGCAGGACTACCATCTCCTGCATAATAACTATGCATAAGGGTCATTCCTTCT
The DNA here is from genome assembly GCF_964204655.1 of Triturus cristatus. NCBI lineage: Eukaryota > Metazoa > Chordata > Amphibia > Caudata > Salamandridae > Triturus > Triturus cristatus. Next base: position 487,655,826 of record NC_140591.1, read on the forward strand.
GTCATCCTAAGTCCGACATGACACAGCAAGGTAGAACCCCTGAGGGTACCACTTTGGGTATATAAACACCATGGGCCTCATGTAGGTAAATAAATTTTACCGGTTCTTAAATACCGAGCCGTACCGAATCGGTAAATTAGAATCGGTAAGTTATATGTAGGTAAAAATTCGGTAACAGTTACCGATTCGGTAACATTCGGTAATTACGAATCGGAATTCACCGAATCGGTAAATACCGAGGTGGTATTTACCGAATCGGAAAATACCGAGGTGGAAGTTACCGAATCGGAAAATACCGAGGTGGTAGTTACCGAATCGGAAAATACCGATTCGGTATGTACGGAGTCGGTAAAGAAAATCACATGACTTGACGAAACAGCGAATCCAGTGCAACGACAGCCCACCCAACCAGGAACTGCCCACACCCAGGCAGGTGTACTCAATTAGCCGAAGTGGCCACACCCAGGCAGGTGTACATAATTAGCCGACCCTGGAGAGGCTTGGAGGGCAGAGGAGAGGCAGGGAGCAGTTGCATGTGCGAGCGGGTAAACGAACAGCATGTCCAGCCAGAGAACACAGAAAGACGGAGGGGAAAGGAGGAGGAAGCTGAAATTTAGCCCCAAGGAACTCCAGGTGCTGGTGGAGGAGGTCGTGAAGCAGCACCAGAAGCTGTTCGGCAGGCAATCCCTGCAAGTGCCTGAGGTGGAAAAGCGCAACATATGGCTGGCCATCCAGGCGCAGGTCAATGCTGTGGGAGTGACCCACAGGGACATTGAGGTCCTCAAAAAGCGCTGGTATGACCTCAGGATTATAACCAAGAGGAAGATGGGCGACATCCAGAAGGAGGCCAGCCAGACCGGAGGTGGAACCAACAGGGCACCTGCCCTCACCGAACTGGAGGAGCTGGTGGCGGCCACAATCGAGCAAGAGAGCGTCGTGGGACTTGGGGACGCCGACAGCTCTGCCAGAGCCGCAAGACACCAAGGTAAGACGAAAGCACAGCAATGTATCCCCCCCTACCCCATCCCACATCCCCCAAATGTGAAACGAGAATCACACTGCAGTCCACACGTGTCAGTGCAGACAGGCAATGCATTTCGGGAGATGTAGTCAGGGCAACACTAACCATGACGTAAATGTTACAGGGCAACAAGGCATGTCACGCACTCGAGGCACAAGGAGACAGGGGACATATTGGAATGTGAAATGATTTATTGTGACGCTTGCAATGCAGCCCTTCGGGGACACTGAGCCAATGTTGTATTTCTGTCCACAGATGTGACATCATGCAGGACAGGGCATGCTGCAGGAGAGACGGCACACCGGCCACATAAATCACCTCCAGCCAGCACAAGTACAGACCGGGGAGCAGGCCCACTGGCAGCCGCACCACCAACACAGCCAGCCTCGCCGCACACAGAGCCAGCATCACCTCACCGAGAGCCAGCATCACCACCACCAGAGCCAGCCTCGCCACTCATGTTCGATTCACCGGCCACATCTCCGCTTGCATGCGTGAGACAGAGGAGGCGTCCAGCAGCCAGGCTACGAGCCTTAGACACCTCGTCAGACGACAGCATGGGCCCAGAAGACCGCACCGGGCCCCAGGAAGGGAGCCATGCCACTGTGCCCCACACCTCACAGGCAGCACAGACGGAAGAAAGAGGGCGCCGCAGGTCGCGTGTCCAGAGTCCACCAGCACCCACTGACGGCCATGGTGTCTTCTTGGGGCTCGAGGGCCAAATGTTAAAGCAACAGCGCCTGCAATCAAAGGCAGTCATGTCAGTCCAGAGGCACATGCGGGTGATGAAGACAAGCTTAGTCAACATGGACACAAACATTGGCGGCATGGCTGCGGGCATTCGGGACATGTCCCAGTCTATCCAGCAGTTGTGCAGCAAATTGGATGCTGACATCGAAGCACGGCGCCGGGATCGCCAGAGAAGGGACACTACCAGCAGGGCACTCAACCGTCTGGCAACTGCCACTTCCCTACTGTGCCGGCGCTCTGTGACGATGCAGGAGGGCCTAACACAGTGCTGCAGCGACCTGTCTCGGGGGATGGTGCAGGTGACAAGTGCACTAGGGGTGCTATTGACGAGTCAGGCGTCGACAACTGCTGCAGGGGATGCTGCGGAGAGCATCGACACCACCAGCAGCATCACACCCCCCGTCCCAGAAACACGCAGGAGCAGCAGGCGGCTTGGGGTTGGCTCTAGTGAGGATGCACAGGCCGTGCAATCCACCGCTGCAGCGCGTATGCGCAAACTTTGATGTCGCCCTGCCTAGCCACTTCCCATTGGGTGACGTAACCCTGGACATACTACTTGTATAGATGGTATATTGCCAGATTGGCCTGTTCATGTGTTCATGGCGTGGTGCCACATTAAAACTACGTCATGACTTCTCACAACTCGCTGTGTCCCCTTACTTACTCAGAAATAGTTGGATGTGATCTCTGCCCGTCTCTCTCTCCCATCGATTGCAGTTGGCACTCTAGCTGCGTTGCCCTCTGGCTGGCCTGACTCATCCTCGTTGTCCTCAAAATATGTTAGTTCCACATCTGTCCCTTTTTTCGTGGCAAGGTTGTGCAGCATTGCACAAGTGGCAATAATCTTGCAGCAGGTGATGGGTTTGTACTGGCGTGCGCCTCCGCTCTTGTGCAGGCAGCGGAACCTGCTCTTCAGTAGTCCAAACGTGCGCTCCACCACATTGCGTGTTGTTTTGTGTTCCACGTTGTATCGTCTCTCACTCTGGGTTGCTGGGTGTAGGTAGGGAGTGAGGATGAATGACCGGCATGCATATGCACTGTCGCCTGGATGGGTGAAAGGGAACCATCAGTAACATGCCTCTATACACTATGATTTGCATGTTTCAAGGGGCGTCACTGTTACTTACCTAGCAGGTATCCCTCTCCGAATTCTCCGGCACTCAGTCGTGTGTATATCCCACTATTCTGGAAGATGTAAGAGTCGTGGGTGCTCCCAGGAAACTTCGCTACAATATCTGTGATGATGTTCCCTGCATCACAGATCACCTGCACGTTGATGGAGTGGGTGGACTTCCTGTTCCTGTAGATGTGCTCTGTATCAGCTGGTGGACAGATTGGGATGTGGGTACCATCAATACAGCCGAGGACATGGGGGAACTGTGCCATGTGATAAAAGTCTGTTTTTGTTTTCTGCAGTGCAGCCTGTGTGTTCGGGAAGCTTATGTAGTGGTGCATTCTCTGCATCATGGCATCCAGGAACTTCCTGAAGAAACGGGACAGGCAACTCTGGGATACCCCACCCACCGCAGCTATCACCACCTGATAACTGCCGGATGCCAACAGATGTAGGCTGCAGAGCACCTGCACATGTGGGGGTATGGCGTGCGCCCTTCTAACTGGCTGGTCCAGGAGTGGGTGTAGGTCCCTGATTAAGTCCATGATGGTTTCGGGGTCTAGCCTGTACCTCTCATGTATCTCTGCATCAGTCAGCTGGAATAGTGTGATGCGCTGTCTGTAGATTTGTTCCTCCCGTTGCCACACCCTCAGTCCTGCTGCCTGTAGACGTAGGCGCCTTGCAATGACGTACATAGCGGCCATGTTGTCCACGCTGTTGCATTTTGGGTTTGCTTTTATCCATTGTTGATGGTTACCACCTGCTTTTAATCCGTGTTAATTACCGACTCTTAATTACCGATTTTAATGGATTTCTTAATTACCGACTGCTCCTACATGTCATTTTAAAATTTTACCACTTCATATTTACCACTTCATGTTTACCGAATCGTTAATTCTGTATTCGGTAAATATGAATCGGTATTTTAGAATTCGGTAACTATGAATCGGTATTTACCGCCTCATATTTACCGAAAATTGGTTTTTGGACTCCTACATCTCACTTGTCTGTATACCGGTCGGTAACGGCATATTTACCGAAAATCGGCCGTTACCGACCGGTATTTCGCTACCTACATGAGGCCCCATATCTTGCTGGGCCGGCAAAATAGAAAAGGACTTCCATGCTGACACACTGACGCGAGACCCTGAGGTTCCTGCACGCAGACACTCCAGCTAGCAGTGGTCTGACATCCCTCGCGGGGTGTCCATCTCGAGACCAAGATGGGGTCCCACAGTCTCTCACTTCAGGTAATGGGGTTGACTGTATCTTAGAGGGATTCTTGGCTACACACCTACATAATACTAGGTACACTTAGGTACATCTAGTTAGGGTTGCATCGTAGGAGTACGCATTATTACTGTCATGCGTTTTAATACCTGCCTGTATTCATTGTTTTAGCACTATGGTAGAAATCTATCATCCCTTTACTCTGTTGGTGCTTATAATAATTTATAATCATTTATAATCATCTGTCTTATGGTTGTTTCAACACACCTATTTCACACTAGAATGATGCTGGTTCAATGAATGCTTATTGAAAACGTCCCCCTGTTTATTCTGTGTATCTCTCTGAGACAAAGTAAGCATTAGTGTCTGAGTGAAAAGTACTGTACTGTTTCCAAAATCCCTGATGGGGAAGAGTTGTCATGTTCGATACTTGCCAAGAACTATTCTCTCCTTGGTAAGAGGGGTTTCTAGTGGCACTTTGAGCTAGCTGGTATGCAGGCAAACATATCCATTTGGGTGTCTAGAATCAGTCTGGACACCCATCCTACAGTCTATGTTGCTTAAACGCGCAGATCCTATATAGGTTTATAAGAACTACACAACACCACCGAATGAACTGACCTGTGACCATGGCTTATGGGTTTAGTAATGACTTTCAGAACATATTAATACATCCAACAAGTTACAAAAACACAGTTATTACAATTTTACATCAGAACAATAACCTTGTGTGTATGACATGTTTCCAATGTAAACTAGACATTAACATTCCGAAACAGAAACATCATTGGAGATAGAACTTATTGCACTCTCATACCCTGCCAATCAACTGGCTTTCCTTGCACCTCATGATCTAGAACATTGACCAAACCATTCGCTTCTCTGATATTAAGGAAACACAGCTCACCAAAAGGCAAGCAAGGCCAGCCATATTGCAGTGGCAATATCATGCCAGAGGCTTCCATTTTGGGACCTCCCTTCACACTCTTATGGTAGATGTGCCTTGGCAACCAGGACATTTTTTAGTCCCCTGGCACAAGCCTATCTTCCCCCTTTTGCTGTGCTTTTAAATAGGGCACCCGCCAAAGGGCCTGAGCAGTTGCATAAGTGTCCCTCCCAGCTCTTCATCACCACTTTAGCTCCAAAGCCCATATTTCTGTGGCAAATATAATCAATTTGTAGGAAAATGTTGGTGTAGGATGATAGAGGTGTCTACATACATTCATGGCAAAGCATGAACCTACCTAGTCACAGGCCGGCTATATTCCTCCAGCTTCCGGCCTCTACATTTACGGCAAACTGCTGGGATGTAAAATAAATTGGCGAGTCCAGGACTCATTGTCCAGCTGGGTTTAGAGAATACTTTTCATGTGGAATATCTGCACCACTTTTTGGCAACCATGAGAACGGATTTTAGGAATCCCGTACTGAGCTGCTTTGCCAAGTAACTGTTTAAATGCTTAATAAAATTATTCAGGACCTTCAAGGATGACCCATGCTCCCAAACTCTCTTTCTAATAATATGGGACCATGCAAAAACCTCCTCCAGAATTTTCCTAGCCAGTCAAGGAATATCTACCATGAGAAGAACAAAGAAGCCCTTTTCGTCATGATGAACCAAATAATTTCCTCTAATCTGCAATATTATACGGGTAGGTAGTTTATGCTTCCTGCCCAAAGTCCTTTCCAAAATCTGAAACACTTGGGGTGCCAATGCCAAGCCACATCCTGACACCAACCTTAAACACGCTGCTGAGAATAACCAGCCCGAAAGGTGTTTGCTGCTCGTCAAAAATATGAGTGACTAAAGACCCAAATGTCGACCGGGCCATTGGACCTAGTGCACAGGACCTTGAGGAAGAAACATCAACATTGGTAATACATCGGTCAATACAACAAAACTCCCAGTTAAATCAAGCTTAGGCAAGTAACGTTTATTAAAATCTGAACTCCACCTCCCAATCCTCTTTACTTGCCCTGGCTCCAGGTCCCACCCTGTGGCCTAAGTGGCTGCCCCAATTCTGCGAAACTGAAACTTGGAGAGAGGTACACCATTGCTGTGGATGAATACTGTGGCAGCCTGCTAATTAGGGCTGTGATTAATATACTTCCCCGCGGCTGTCATAGGGCAGCATAAGCGATCTGCACCCCAGTAAAAAGTATTTGATCCATCTTAGAGACACAGAGAAAGACAGATGAAAAGCCCCCTTTCCAATTCACATTGGTGAGGAGAAAACCTCGTATTGAGTCGCCCTCGGCACTGGCTACTAGCTCACTCCTTATTGCACCATAAAATGCCATAAAAAATGTTGTTTAAAAAGCACCACTTCATAAGTGAAGGGGCATTTGCCTAGGAGGCAAAGCACAATGTTATGGAGTTTTTCCCTATCAACGGGCCTCCTGGCATTTTTTCAGGTGCCCGCAAGCATCTTCTCACCATGCAATCATGTCCTAATGTTAAAAGAGTTAGAGAACCCCCTCGACCCCCACTGAGCAGACAAAAAACGCCTATTAACATGTGCCACCAATCTCCCTTCTTCAAGAAGGTGCCATCAGAAGTAGACCTATGTCAAGAGAATATCGCCCGATGCCCCTAGTCCCATCTAGAAAACCAAACTAGCATATAAATTCCCCATTCATAGGATTTCTTGGTCTGTCATAAACTGGCTGCAATTTCTAGCAATACTATGAACCATGTTTCCAGAGATATTTGGAGAATGAAGTGGCCGTTATTCCAGTGTAAAAGCATCAGAAGCTCTCCACCTTAAATTGATATTATGCATCAGTAGCATTATTCATCACACCTGGAACATGTTTAGTCTTAAACAGGAAGTTATATCTAAAGCAAATGAGCCCAATCTCTGAGTACACTGAACATCTTCTGCTTGTAGTAGGCTGCAGAATAATTTACTCAACCACAGACATATAATCTGACCAGAAAAAGCAAAAGCTGAACTGGGAGAGAGTCAGCCCATACCTGAATCACCACAAGAATGGGGAACATGTCAAGGACTGTCACAGTTTTAACTATGCCAGACACAATTCATTCAACGGGCCATTTCTGAGTACACCATTTGGACCCTAAAACACCCTAATTCGCATGCTACCACTTGCATCTGTAGGAGGCTGACTTCATGACTTGATACCAAAGAAACAGGCCAAAAATGTGTCTAAGAAGCAGGACCAAATTAGTAAGTTTAGCTTGAGCTCTGCACATAGTTTGTTCCTCTGATGTTTCTCTTCTAGGCTAGACTTGGCCTGGGATATTGTCCTCGAAAAGGTGCTGCCTACTGGGGTGATTCGAAAGCAAAAATGACCTGCCCGATGAAACCCCAAAGCTGATGCAATGTGACATTACAGGCTACCAAGCAGGTACTTATTGATACCTTAATGCTGCTACCTTCTCAAGTGACTTGCAGCAGACCTCTCTTATGATACCTATTTCAATGTTAAAGAAAACTAAAGTTGTCTCGTAGTTTTTTCATGTACCAAGGGACCCAACCCATATCATCAGAGCAGTAAAGTGTGACAAGGACTATCTGCACTACAGAGAACCCCTACATATTAAAAACAAGAAATTATCCCAGCGGTGTATGATCAGGCCTGTCCTAGCATCCTGCCTAAACACCTATTCTAAGAATCTACTTGAACACTCAAAGTAGGGACATGAGGAGATGGAATTAGGAGCTGCCCAAGATGGCCACTCCCTACTGAAGCTCCTTGGTGGTGCTTGATACAATTACCCGTTCGAGAGCCCTGGCAGCTTGCAATGACCTGAAACTCGGTGATTAGCTTAGGGTCATTACCCCATGCAGTACTGAATGGTAACCTTACTGTTTATCACAGATTGGACCAGAGGTGCACAATGGGTGAGACAACTCCTCTGTTAAGAAGGGCCACATGGCCTACTGGGGCTGAGAACATAATGGCATCTGCAGGAAGATGAAGTGTCAAGGCTGCCACCATCTCATTCTGCTTTGGCGAGGCTGCCTTACATTCCAGGGGTTGTTGATAAGATACTCTCCTTATTTCCTCATTGCTGTGTCGTGAGCCCATTGCAGTGCAGCATGGCGAATCGGTTCCTGGGGACCAATAACCATAGTGGTCACATACAGTGAGACTTGCATGGGCAACCGTCTATAAACAAGAAAATAAAAAGTAAGATAAGAACAGCCTGAACTTGCTGCTTTGTCGTAATTGTAATGCTCTAGGGGGCCGATTCACAGAACTAACTTAAGACAAAATCCTAAACTTACTACTTTTGGCATTCACAGAAGTTAGGATTTTGTCTTAAGTTTGACTTAAGACAAACTTAAGACAGACTTAAGACAGACTTAAGACAAACTTAAGACAAACTTAAGACAAACTTAAGACAAAATCCTAACTTAAGTCTGTCTTAAGTCTGTCTTAAGTTTGTCTTAAGTTTGTCTTAAGACAAACTTAAGACAAAATCCTAACTTCTATGAATACCAAAAGTAGTAAGTTTAGGATTTTGCCTTAAGTTAGTTCTGTGAATCGGGCCCCTAGGTCTTCAACACTAATACTTACCTTTACACAGCCCCACATCTGGCAGACTATCAAAGCTCGACGTGGAATAGTCTTTGGCATAGGACTTCACCACAGGCTCATAGATCACTGTTTTGTCCACACCTCTGCAGGAGCAAGAATAATAATAACGCTACATAATTTTAACTGTACGCTGAATATGTAATAGTGCTTCAAAAGGAGGACTGTTACATCTAACCTCAACCTATATATGAGTGTCAGAATTCTGTTGATTGAGAAAAGTCTGTGGTCTGGTCCTACTGTTTCTAACTGACTACCCCTGCCCATTATTGGGCTCCTGAACCTGTGTGATGTCTCCTAATAAATCCTCTGTGCGCCAGCTTCGGTTCTCAGAGTTCTCAGAGGCAGTGAGGTGCCCAAAACCTGACCCAAAAACAGAGTCTGTGAAGCACTCAGACCATATGATGCAGTGATTTCTTTAGGATTTGTGGGGCCCCGGTCAAGATATACTTGGAGGGTCCCTGTTTAGAACAACCTTGAACTTGCTGTGCTGCATTGCACAAGGGGAGAAATCATTGCAGAGTGATATTTATTACCAATGGCATGCTGCTGTTCACAATCCCTGCACTGGTGCATAAACAGGCTACCTAAAGCCAAGTATAGCTTTGGCACCGTGATGAAGAGGTGTGTGCATACTGTCCAAAATAAGATTGATACTAGAAGCATATCCTTCCAGTACAAAATCGTATGCAGAGACAAATTCTTAAATATTCCACACACTTTGTGTATGCTGTGAATTTTTGGAGAAATTCAACCATTTCTCTTTGTTAGCACCTGCTTCAGGCTGTTGGACTTGGCCCTATATACAGGGTCATCCCAGAACTTTTTGCCTTCCTCTTGTATTTTTTCTGACCAGTTGTTGGTGGTTTTATGACTCTGGGGACTTTATCACTGCTGATCACTGCTAAAGTGCATGTGCTCTCTATGGCAAACTTGGTAATATTGGTCTACACCTGTTTGGCGTATTTGATATACTTTTACAGTCGTATCCCATGTACCCAGGGCCCGTAAATTAAAGGCTACTGCTAGGATTGCAGCGCTGCTTGCGCCACCCACCAAAGTAGCCTTTCAAACCTGTCTCAGGCCATTGCCACTGCAGGGCCCGTGCGCGCAATTTTTCTGCCGCTGTGACGTGGCACATAAAGTGGTTGCCACGTCTGTGACTCCCCTTTTACTACTTATCAGTCACCCCTAAGTGAGGCCCTAGCTAGCCCTATGGGCAGGGTGAGGTGTAGGTTAAATGTAGGACATGTGCCTTAACTGTGTGGTATGTCCTGGTAGTGACAAACAGCCTATTGGGTTTCTCACGGCTGGGAGGCTGCCCTCTCATAGGGATGCATTGGGGATTCCCTGATATGTGCTTCAGTGGTAATTCCTGACAAGAGAGGGGTAGCGTGATCAAGTTTGTTAGCAGATTTATTATTACTATTTTAGAAATTCCACTTTTAGAAGTAAGCATTTTTGTGTGCTATATGTCTTTGTGCCTGCCTGATGTGTATTGACCGTCTGTTTCTGAGTGACAGGAGAGATGGGAGGTGCATTCACTCCAGCCAGACCCTGGAGGGTTGGGGTGTGTCCTGGGTGACTCAGTGCTCGGCTGAATAGACCTTGGCTGAATTTAGAGTAGCCGGAGGTGTTTCCCCTGGCACCTGAATAGGCCTGGTCTGCATTTGGAGTGGTGGGAGGAGTAGCACCTGCACCTGAATAGGGCTCTGCCTGCCTTCCACAATGATGGCTACTCCCTCTTGTGGTGTTTCTGGAGCCAGGGCTTACACTTTGAATGGGGAGTGTTGTGCACTGCAATTATATTCTTAGGGTGCCCCCCAGATCTGATTTGGATGGGGCTCGGAGCCCTGGGCCAGGAGAGAACAAAGACATTTGAACTATAAGTACTGGGGCTGTGACCCCACATGAGAAGAACTGAGCTTGCTTGGAACTGAACTGGGACTGCTGGACGCCAGGAGGAACTGCCATCTGGGACTCCCTACCTGTGGGAGTGAACTTGCTGCCCATTCGGCAGCTGAAGGGACTGTTGCTCTGCTGTGGAGACATGGCGTGCCGGCCTGCCTGGGCCCTGTCTCTGGGATTTTTTGGGGCTGTGCGAATGGCCTGGGACAGAGTAAAGTAGCGCTTGGTGAGCCCTTTACTTTCCTTCCCTTTGGAGGGGGGTCCAAGAGCTAAGCGCTTGGAGCGCTTCCTTTGTGTCTGTGTGCTGCCACAAAATTGTCTTCTAAGCCCGAGAAGTGGGCTCTTGCTTTGAACGCGGCAAGAGCAGTCATGGCGTGAACTTGAAGTCAGGCAGAGGAAGCCTGATTGTGGGCAGGGCTCCCGTGAAGAAGAGGAGTGCCCCACGGTTTTCCTCAGCCTGGTTGGGGTCGGGGCCCAGATGCACCCAGAAAAGACTGGAGCCTCACGGGCTCCATTCAGCCACTTCCGACACGGACCCATAGCTGGATTCCAGGCCTGAGTGGGGACATTGTTTAGGAAGGCATGAGCTCCTAGCCACACCAGGCCGCCTGCAGTGGAAGGTTGCAGACTAAATTCACTCAGCCCCCAAGGATTGGTGAGTGGGGCTGAGCTTCTGGGTGATAAGCCCCGGGGTGGTGCGCTCACGGTGCCAGTCCTTTGCGTGAAGGGAGGTCCCCGATCAACGTGGGCCGAGCAGGGCTTCCCCTACCCGTGGTATTTCGCCTACATTGGGTGCACTGGATTTTTGGAGTGAGGACGGGGTGAGACCTCAACGAAGGGCCCCAATTCCTAGTGAAGGAAGAAATCCCCAGGGACTACCACATTCCTGCTTGAAGGTGGGCAGAGGGCCAAGAAGCCTACCAGGAAGGGATCAGGGTAACGAGCAGTAGCTTGGACGTTTGTACAGTAAAGGTGTCATTGTAAGGTGGGCAACTTACTAGTAATCACTCTAGTGCACTGTTGAGGATGTGTAGGCATAAGGTGTTATACTACAGTACCTGCACCTACCAGTAGTTACTGGGTGGAGATAACTGTAATGTTTGTGATTATGACATGTGCACTGTTGCAGGTGTTTACTGGGGTGCACGGTTGAGGATGTGTCTATGCATAATATGCTATACTAAGTACCTTTGTGCTAAGTGCAGTCTTACCAGTTGTTACTTGTCGCCCGAACTAACTGTGATTTATGTGATTATGATAGTGGCTCGATTGGCCTAGTGATATATGTAATCCCTCTGAAGTCATGACAAGTGCCCAGTGGCACAGTGATATATGTGATGGTGTTCTAATGTGTTTTTATGGATAATACAAAGGCTATTTTTATATAACCTTGTGTGGAGTTTCTTTTGTGGTGTGTCTAGTGTGTCACTGCCGTGTGAGTGTATTGCGCAAACGCTTTACACATTGCCTCTGGGATAAACCACTGCTTTGCCAAGCTATCAAGGAGGTGATCAGGGGTTTTCTCAGGTGTGTAACTCCCTTGCCCTGACTAGAGGGGTGGGTTCGGCCTGGCTTAGGTGAATACCCTAGCCAACAAGAAACCCCATTTCTAAAAAAGACATAAAATTTATGACACAAAGCCAGGTCTGGGTATCTTAGTGGAAGGGGCATTGCATAAAAAAAAACTATAGGTGCTTATGCTAATTTTACCAAGTAACACCAATGTAATGCTTCCCTTGACACAGCACACCACAAAACACTACTGCTGCTGATAAAAGGGTTCCTTTCCAGCACAAAATTCCTTTTATGCTTGAAAGTAAATACATTTGCAAGGGTTTATGCTGCTTTGCATCACTTTTCCCTGTGCAAACCATTAGTAAACCCTTAGAGCCTCATTTGTGGGATTTTGGTTTCCAGCATCGCAACAAGGCACCTTGCTGAGCTGCCCTGTGCCAGAGTGAAAGGGCAGGATTGCATTGCATCTCAGCAATAGATGCATTCCTGTCCTTTCTTCCTGTGGTAGCGCTGTTTCAACAGCCCAACACCAACCATGGTGCAAAGGTGCCTCAGTTGCATGCAGGATGCAGTTGCATGCAGGATTGGTTTTGTGCAGGAAGGGGAACCTTATTGCACGAAAACAATCCTACGAGATGTTGTCCTCTTTCTATGTGAGCTGCAGAATGCAGCACACATAGTAGGAGGAAAAAACTGGAAGAAATAAACATATTTCAATTCATTACGCCTTACCTCAGGAGGCGTACAGATTTGGCTCTTCCCCAGGTGTACATCACTTTGTAAATCTGGGCCAGCGTCAAATTCCATGGCTGTTGTTTGGGAAAATCTACTATAACGACCATTAAACGACTCCCAGACACAGAATAAGGCAACGCAGCAATTTGGCGCCTTACTCATGATTGCTGAGGCCACTCAAAGCCATGCAGGGTAGCTTTCCGTGGCTTTGTGAATCTTTATGAGAGCCCTGCATCATGCATGCACCACTTTATGTGGTGCAAGGGTGACACAGGGCTTTTATATATTAGCCCCTTAATTTCTGGTAAGCATGCTCTCTCTTAAATTAGAAAATGAAGCTGCATTTTATGAACAGTATTATTATGTCAGGGATTTCGACTGTCCCTCTGACTTTACCAGAGGGCCCCTTGGAAGGTGGGGGCCCTGGACAATTGCCCACTTTGCCCATAAAACATCTCTCATATGACGAATACAACTGTGAAGGAAATCTCCACCATCAGCACTACACTGCCTACCTTGGACTCCAAAATGTCTGATTTTGTGACAGGGGTGAATTCTGTGCATCAAGATATCCAAGTTTTCCATAAAGAATGGAAACCATTGACCAGGGTCTGGATGAGGTAGAATCTAACTATGCGAAAATGCCAGAACTGGGGGTGAGACATTAAAGATCTTTGACACAGGGTTACTGATTTGGATGATAGATCACAACATGATCATTTCTGCACCTTTGATGTGCCAGACGGCAGAAGGGGGTGATATAACGGGGTTCTTAATATAATTGGTAGTACAGTTTCTTCAGATATTGTTTAAAAAGTTGTTAGAGTTCCGGAGATCACATCGAATCAGGACACATGCAAAGAACAGAGTGGAAATCCTGCACCATCAGCATGTTAGAGGCATCCTCCTGGTGGCAAAATGCAACAAGGGTCTATAACCATACAAGGCCTACTCCATATTTCTCTCAGTAGACTCCTCGGCTGATATCAATGTTAACTGTAAGATGTTTGTCGCACTCCATACTACACCTAAGACAATGGGATCTAAAGTTCGGCCTATTTGACCTGTCTTACATGGTTATGACACTGGATGGGAAGCCAAAAGAATTCTTGGAACTGGGGGACCTGGAAGCCTTCCTGGACATGCTAGATTACTTGTAATGGAAATGAATACCTTACAAACTTCCCTAGCAAAACACAGAAATTAATCTATGCCATGGTCTCATCACCATCCTCCTCCCTAACACTCTAAGGGCCCGATTCACAGAACTAATCTGAGACAAAATCCTAAACTTACTACTTTTGTCTTAAGTCTGTCTTACATCTGTCTTAAGTCTGTCTTAAGTCTGTCCTAAGTTTGTCTTAAGTTTGTCTTAAGTTTGTCTTAAGTTTATCTTAGGTCTGTTTTAAGTCTGTCTTAAGTCAAACTTAAGACAAAATCCTAACTTTACTACTACTAAATGTCTTCTGTGAATACCAAAAGAAGTAAGTTTAGGATTTTGTCTCAGATTAGTTCTGTGAATCGGCCCCTAAGATTCCAGGTTCTTCTAGTGAAAAATTGAACAGAGCCAGTTTACATCAAGTTGTAGAGGCACAACAAAGGGATAGGGACACATCCTGTTCACTATTTCCAATGAGTGTTTCAATTTGTTTCTCTAACCTCATTTGTTTTCACTCTTCTGTGTATAAAGATTGACAGGTCATATACTTGTTTGCATGTTGGTATTGTGTGATTCTACTCTCTTTCATATTTTGCTGCAATGGCATACAGATGGCGCTATGCAGCTCAGGTGCCAGCTCGAGGCACACAGTTTTAGGTTTTGACATTTTTTACCTACTCTGATATTTCTCTAGGTGAATATTACCACTGATTGGCATAGAGTGCACTGGATTAAATCTGTGTGAATTGGGTTTACTTCTTAGGTTCTGATTTGTCTCACATTTGTCTATCCATTACGACCTGTGGGGACTTTGTTCTCATAGACAATCCTACTATAAGTTATACAGTTCTGCCCCTTGGCCCTAATATTTGTGCGTCCAGGAATGACCTACATGCTTAATAGTCTGGCCAAGTTGTGTGGTGCTTGAGAAGACATGCCATCCTTCACACCAGCCATTATCTATACTTGCCATTGTGTCTTCTGCGGACGGCCATTCTTCTTCCTCTTGATTTTGGTCAAGTGATTTCTAATGCCAATGCTGTTTTTGATAATTTCTTCATATGTTAATAGGATATCACATTATATGAAAAGACAGAAAATATTACACTATTTATGGACGAAAAAATCGGACATTGCTCCTTTGCAGGAAACATGCCTATCTCCGCTGGATTCACAGAAACTTAAGAGGGATATAGAATTATTTCTTTAATAATTGTCTCGGTATTTCAAGTATTTCCCAGTATTTTCACTTTTCTTCATGATTTTTTCATGTATTTCAATTTGCCTGACTTTAAAATGGCTGCCAAGCTTTACATTCCATTTATGTTTGTTGTATTCACCTGATTTAAAGATGGCTGATAAAACTTGGAGAGTCTCGAGTTATTACTGATCTGATACAAAGATGGCCACTGGTTAGGAAAATGAAATCTCGGTGGACTTGATTTCCTAGTAAACGCGTATGCTCGTATGACGAATGGCAGCACAGGGAGCTCAGCGCACGTCGCGCTTTCAATCAATTTAATTTTTAACGATTAGAGTGAGCAACATAGCAGGGATGCACTTTTTCTTTACAGCTCTTTGAGTCACGGCAGCAAGATTTAGCAGTCCTGGTGCTCACAGCAATATTTCTATATCAGCGCTTACAGAAATGCGCTCTTACCACTTTTGTTTGTGTCTGTACATCGCAGGGTCAACCGCCCCTCTTTGACAAATGAACAAGAAAATAAACATGTGGTCTGTTGAGTGTACTTGTTCTTCTTCTGAAAGAGTCACAATCACTTTCTTTTGTATGTTCTTGCTCTTGAATTGCGGTAATAAACTCTTTGAAATGTGCTTTGTTTCTCACTATTGTTCTGTTTCCATTTTGTGCAGTAATGGCCAACCCCCTTATTTTTGTTATTTCTAATGTCAATGGATTAAATCTACTCGCAGATTTACTTACTTGGTTTTACTTTACTAATACAAGCTCTCCAATCTGATAACTTCTTTCTTGTATGTTTTTCCTTTGATCTGCATAAGGTTTCATTTTTCCTTTCATCATTTCATCTTTCTTTACAATTTGACCATGCTCTTTAGAGGTTTTAATGGCGCCTGCGGTAAACATGTTTGTTTGGCTTGCCCAAAAACCAACTCTGAAGGACACTTTCCTGTTGATCCATGAGGTGTGTTTCTATAATCACGAAAAAACTGACACCGAGCTTGATAAAGAGATGGAAGATGTAGTGATGTAATATTTAATATAGAATGTGGTATATGGTCATAACCACATATGGAATGTTACTGTTTTAATTCATGCTCAGTTGCAGGGAACCGAGCTGAGGGCAAGGTGTTGAGGAGGTCGTCTCAGCATATTCAATAAATGTATTTGGCACAACCAGATTGGCTTTGTGTCATCTCATCTTGTACAGCTTGTTATCTGTTACAGGGCAGAAGACTACCTGATATGATTCAGTGTTAAATACTTGATGTCGGCTTCACCAATCATGCTTCAGTATGCCTGACTTTAGACGTAGGTCTCATAGCACTTTTCCACACCAGATGGCATAGGAAGGCATACCAGTATCTTTAGTTCAAGGCACATGTTTGGTGGCATTGCATGAGGTACTCTGGGCCACTGGTAAAGCATCCTTGAGAGGGATGCTAATGCCTTATATGGCTTTTGCAAAGCATTGCCTTCTCACAGACTGATGGCTATCGGAAGCAAGAATTAATAATCTTGTCAAACGATAGGTAAGAAATCTGACACCAACTATTGAGAAAAGAGCTCGAGGTAGCCAAGCCTAATCTAAATATTTTTTTCACAACTGTCAGAGTAATTTCAGCTAGGCATCTTGCTCGCAGTTATAATAACAGCTTAGAGATGCACCCTCTAGATATATTTATTTATTTATTTATCTCACTTGTAAAGCGTTCTGTCACCTAACAGGCATCCTGGCGCTGACATTCAAAGTGCACAATTTGTGGGTAAACCCCGAGGAGCTGACAACAATACTAGATTTTGGGAAATAGCCAAGTTTTAAATCTCTTCCTAAAGGGGAGAAGATCCCTAACTTGTCTCAGTTCCAGTGGAAGCTCGTTACATAATCTGGCGGCTGATACACCAAAGGCTCTGCCGCCTGATTTTACTTTCTTAACTCTCTGTATTTTCACCAGTCTAGCTGAAGTGGAATGCAGGCTTCTCCCTGGAATGTACCATTCAAACTTTCTCTGCATGGAAACGGGTTCAGTCCCATGCAGGGCCTTGAACACTAAGCAGAGAGATTTAAACTGGATTCTTTGTCTAATCGGAAGCTAATGCAGCTCCACCAAGGCCAATGAAGAAGAGGAACCTCTAGGCCAGCCTAATGCTAGCTTGGCTGCTGTTGACTGAATCCTCTGAAGTCTATCTAAAAGATATTTTGGGGACTCTAGCAGCAGCACATTGCAGTAATCTAATCTGCTTAGTATAGTACTTTGTACTACTAGTGCTCGCGCATTGGGAGGCATTAAGGGAAAAATCTTCCGCAGAATTCGAATAATGGTGAAGCAACTGCCCACCGTTTGGTTAACCTGAGTCACCAATGGTAGTTTGTTATTAAACATAACGCCCAGGTTCCGAATCTTCTCCACCAGCCGCAGTGCAGTTGGTGTATCTAAAGGCCAGAAATTTCCAGGCAACACAGAAGGAACCTTCCCCACTGAATAGTAAAGGACCTCGGTCTTTCCAGCGTTAAATTGCAATGAGTTTTCCCTCAACCAATGAGCCGTGGCCCGCAGGCAGCCATGAAACACTTCCAAAGATGTTGACTGATCTCCCTCTAAGGAGAGATATGAGGTATATAGTGGGTCTTTTTTCTACCTATTCCACATACTTTTATACTTCAGACTGCTTGTCGACAACTGAGAAAATAAATGCAGTCCTGAGGCGTCTATGATTTACCACTCTGTCAGATTAGGGCCGGTAACTTCTTCTTTGCAAGATTACTGAAGACGTGATGACCTATGCTATGTTGACTTTACAGACATGCAAATCACCAGGGGAATAAGGATCCCCAGGGAATTCTATAATGTTGTCAAACCTTAATTAGTTCTCATGTTACCAGGGGTTCAAGGAAGCAGAGACTTCTGGCTCCTTTGGAGAACTTTCCAATAAGGTCACTATAGCTCGGCAGTGCTGCAGGCCCACAAAAGTGCAGGTGAGATTACACTAGTGGAGGGGTGTAGTGAGTGTTCACTATAATCATGAGTCTGAGGTGGGGATTGGCTAGTGATACATGATCTTTCTCATTGTAGTTGTCCCTGAGGAAGGGCATTTGTTGCCCGAAATGCATTGGGTTATTTAAACTACTTCACAGAGTGAGGAAAGGTGAGTCCCGATATGTTTAGAAGAAAAGCCTGGCTAGACATTTGTTGAACTTGGATGAAATACACATAATTAAAAAACATTGGATCAACTGTGGATTACTGATTAAACTGGAGAAAATTAAAAGGAATAATAATGAGAAAACTGTTAGAACTGTTTCGTTCGTGAATTCATTTTTCGCTGTGCATCCTGGGGTGGGACCTGACAAGGCTCCACCATTGACATAATTACCTCACACGCACTTACTGAGCGCGCTCCGGGCCGCACGCTGCAACACATAGCCTTTGAGCATCCCAAAAACTTGGTAAAACTTGGAGTGCATTCTGCCACTTTTGTCGATAGGTGGATTTTAAGCCACAATTCTGAAAAGGCTGCTTTTCGAAAGTTGCCATTTTCTAATCCTAACCATTTGATGCCAGTAGACTGTATTGTGTGTCACAATGCTAGGCATAGCTGGCAGTTGATCTTTGTGTATTACTCCAAAACAATTTAAAAAAAGGGGAATGGGTGTTTGCAGGATGGGCCATCTCTGTCATGATACGTAGAAGGAGCTGTCACCTACCACACTTACACATCACAAATAATCTGCCTCAGCACCCTCACAAAGGGTTTCACACTTGTCATTTATGTCCTCAGACAAGTTGGGGCCAGGGCAGAGAGGCAGGAAATTCCTGACAACTCTGTAGGGGGGGTGGTTCTAAAAGCTTCTCCCACTTCAAAGTGGGCACCAAGTGTAAGTATTACCACCCTCAGACCCAGCTCTTTGCTATACAGATAGACCTGTGGAAGACTCAGAAGGACTGCTGTACTGCTCCGTGCAAGAAGGACTGCTTCCCTGCTACACTGATGCCATGCTGCCTGAGTGAGAAGAACAGGACCTGTCTCTTGAATCCAGGACAGCCAGAGTGACTCCAAGGCCTAGTTGGCTGGCCTCCTGATGAATATATGACGTTACAATGCATGCAATTACAACACATGCTTTTCCAACGCAGTATTTACATCACAACTACCATTACATTGCATGATTTTACAACGCATGCCATTACAACGCATTGTAAAAGCTACCATTACAACGCACTCCATTACAATGCATACCATTACAACACATACCATTACAACGCATAATACTTTTAGGGCAACAGTAGGGTAAGTGTTGGATAGTGTAGGGGTAAAAATTACTATTCCCACTCCAGTGCGTACAACAGTAGGGTAAGTGTTGGATTGTGTAGGGGTAAAAATTACTATTCCCACTCCAGTGAGTGCAACAGTAGGGAAGGTGTTGGATAGTGTAGGGGTAAAAATTACTATTCCCATGTACCCCAAAACCCATACCCACCCTAATACAAAACAAATCTCCATTACTTACCTTATAATGTGTTGTAATGGCATGTGTTGTAATGGCATGCGTTGCAATGGCATGCATTGTAATGGCATGCGATGTAAAGGCAGTTGTATTGTAACAGTTGCATTGTAAAGGTAGGTCGTTGTAATGACTGCATTGTAATGGATGTTTCTGCTCCTGATCAGAGCCTCAGGGACAGAAAAAGCTTTAAACACCATGATCCCAATGCCTGAACTCTGCCTGTTGTGAGTTCTGTCGCCCACGACCTCAGTCCTGAACCCTTGGAAGTAGTCTTTAAGGTGCTCCTCCAGCCCAGCTGTGGTCCTAGCAGAACCAACACATTGCAACATATTGTCTTGCAGCTATGCATCAGAACCGCCACTGCAAGATGCATCCCTGAAGCAGGACCTTGCAACTCCTCAGAAACGCCGCTGCACGACCCATTCTCGATTCAGGACCTTGCATTGCAGCCCCACAGGTCCACGGAAAAGCCACTGTGTAATGAATCCTTGATACAGGACTTCGCATCGCCGCCCAGCAGCTTCTTGGAACTGCCATTGTGCACCATATCCTCCATGAAGGGCCTCATATCGCAGCCTTGCAGAACCACCTCTGCACAACGCATCCTAGATGTGGCTCATTGCAACGCTTCACAACCAGGATTTAAGGTACTTTGTTCAGCTGACGGACCCATGCTATTGCTTGATGTGGAATCTGATGATGTCAGTATTCCATAAGCAGGGTAGGGAGGTGGTGATTCGACGGTTGGTCAGTTGCTGCTGACCAGGGAGGGATGGCCCATTGAGTCCTGTTGTTGCGTTGCTGTAGAACAAACCTATCATGACAGGATACTTGTTGGTGCATGGCTTCCCCTTTACAACACTGACCTAACTTGGTCCCTGTGTTTAGCTCATGCCCCATCGCAGTCGGCCTGAACTGGCACATCCAGATAACCCCAGTTGGAGCATTTTTGCTTTTAAGCACTACTAAACATTTAAACTTGCATATCTCTGGTTCTAGTAATTGGATATTTGGTGTTTTGGAGTCAAATCATTTATTACATTTTACTCTATTTTAATATTGTGGTGTGGGATTTCCCTTGCATTGTGTTTTCATTGTATTACTGTTTTCATGCCCCATAAATATCGTACACTTTGCTTCTTAGTTAAGCCTGACTGCTTTTGTGCCAAACTACCAGAGGGTTGAGCACAGGTTAATTTGGTGTTTGCCTGTGTGTCACCCTGACAAGGGTTGTGGTTGCTTGAATAGGGGTTTATGCCCCTCAACCGAAAACCCAGTTTCCAACATATATCATATGTAGTGAGTGGCTGAGAAACTTAATTATCTTTGCATTCATATCAACAAGCGCCTTACACGTATAGTGGAAGACAATATCCTTCCCCTTCTGGCCAGTACTGAACAGGAGTTTGAAAAATGTAAACACTTGGGCTTATCTTTATTGGTAGGGTGCAGACTATTAAACTGACTATTTCACCCAGTTTCAATTATGACTTTGGGATATTGCCATGAGAGTACACAGACAATGGTCTCAAAGTTCTTTTCGTACCAGTCTCAGGTTAGTATTTCATGATTTCCTGCAAGATAAAGATAAACCTTATTTCACACCATTCAATTTAATTTTAAGTCATTTTCAAAACATTTCAGCACATTTTTCAAAAATAATGTACAAAATCTCGTACACCCCTAGACAACACCCTTAGACAGACGGTGCACATAAAATCAGACTATACACATTGATGCCAGGAGGATAGATTCTTGCATGTTTGTGTGGGTGATATGATCATGGAAGAAGAACTGAAGTGCATGAATACATGATTAGATAGCTGGGTGCAGGGCTTGCATGAATGGGCTTTGCGAGATAGATGAACGAATAGGTGGAGTTGTACAGTTGGTAGGGTGAATGTACATATATGAGTGCATGGATGAATGCATGGGCTGAAGTAGAGGATTGAAGGTGAAAGTAGGGATATGTAATAGGTAAAAGGGTATAAATGCAATGACTTAGGTGCACACATAATGCATTTAAGTGCATGGATGGATGAATGCATGCATTGAAAAAGATGGATGATAACATCATTAGAATCTCCAAAGGTTCTTGGCATATTAAAAGCTGTGACCTGGATCCACGCTGACTAACTGGGCTTTTGCTTTAGAAGTAAATAGTTATCAGGTATAATTAACTTGGAAGGACAAGAGACTGCTCTCAGTAACGTTCAATGGTTCTTATGAACATTTCACACCATGTTCTGATTACTGTATATAATGGTTTTTTGTTTTATTTGTGCTATATGTGAAGAGCAGGTCTAACTGGAAAATAAAATCAGATTAATGCCTTACATGGAATGTGAGGGAGTGATACATTGGAAAGTGTGTTAAAGTGTGGTAGGAGGCTACGGACATCATTATGATTGCGGTATCGGGACCGACCGACCTCCTGTTGGCAGTCCCGACACCGCAATTACAATGCTACCGCACATGGTGCAGTCGCGAGCTCCCATATCTCTATGGGAGCTTGTGCTGTGGTCTGCAACTGGCTGCAGCACAAGCTCCCACGGAGAAGTGGGGGCTTCTGTTAATCCTTGCACTGTGTGGTAGCCATCTCATGGTGACTGCCACGCAGTGCCAGGATTAACAGGGGGCACCATAGGTGTCCCCCAGCCCCCAACTGGAGGCCACTGAGATCACCAAAGTTACTTTCTTGCAGGCTTTTCATGTCGGAAAGCCCAACATGAAAAACCTGTCGGAAATGCCGTTCATAGGGGATTATGAAAGGTTTCTGACTGGCCGAAGGGCTCCTTGAGCCTGTCGGAAGCCAGTCTGAAAGACCAGCCGGTTTACACTCTGACCACCCACATTATAATTGGGCGGTTGGACTGTAAAACTACCATGTTGGTCAGTAGGCCTCAGACGAGCGGTCGGAGGTTTACCGACCAACATCGTAATCGGCCCCTACATGTTTTCTATACAGTTAAAGGGATTGCACACATGTTTAAGACACAACGAGGGAAGCTGAGGTAAAAGGAAAGGATGGATTATTGAGGTCAAGAGAAGTGTTATATTAAAGTTGTTTGAAAAAGTGGTCATCAAACATGACTTGTGGGTCTACTTATATGGGGTCATATAGAAAGGATCTGATTACAGTGTGGAGGCTGTGTGAACATCTTCGGGTCAATACTAAGACATCTTGTTCCCAAGTATTTTCCCTTTTGCAGTTCAATCATGTTATACTCATGAGGGCTCTGATAACAAGTACTGGTATGTGGATTTGATAACAGTGACCTATTTACCTCATGATAATTCAAATGAGTTATCAGAAAAAAATCACCTGAAGGAATATTATTTTTTTCATACGCTTGCACTATAGAATGTGAGCAAACACATCTGTACAGATAACAATGGCATGCAGGTAGCCTAGAGATGATGTCCATCACTTTTAGGTCTAGCATGGCAAACATAGTTGTTTGCAACATCTATTGACACCAGTTCCTTAAAATATTGATGTAATGGGCTTTTACTCTATGCAGAAGAGTAGTTCTCTCTTATCTCATGCTGTTGGTTTTTAGGTGTATCATTCTGACTTCTAGGAAATGACTCCATTGAAAAAGTACACTCGGTCATCACAGTAGTTGTCACATTCAATTTGATGTGCTTTATAAATATCCAAGCCAGAAAATTGATGGTACTTAATATTGAGTACAAAATATCGAAAGGTAAGTAATATTTTCTATGATTAACTCCACATAGATGTACCTAAGCAGTACATATATATTCAAGGTATGTAGATGTGGAGTAATAAAGAGTAAATATATACTTTCCTATATACACTTACCTTTCAATATGTGGCCCTTGATTTACAGTCCTCTGTATTCTTGTATGTCAGTATTCTTCATGTCGATTTTAAGTAGTACAATCATTCAATATTTTATCTCAAATATGCATTCCATAGAGAAATCTTTTTTTTTTAGATATTTTTCCCAGTATTGGAAAAGCCAATATGTATTTTTAGTGAATTTACTTCAGAACTCCAGACGAAGCAAGGATGATTTATTTCAGAAGTTACAACTATGAGTGCCAGCAAGCTACCTTGACACATGCAGGCGAAAGGTAAGTTCAACTGTCACTGTATCACAAGCAACCATAACACTCAATGAAATCCTGACTGGAAGATTCTAGGTCGTTATAGTAAACACTACATACAAGAGATGCAATGTACTTTATAGAAATTGGGTTGTTGGATGAGGAGGGTTGTGAGTGTTTCTCAGGCAACAGCCACAATCCCTGTTAGTGTGAACCCAAAAAGTCACTAAATTAACCTGTGGTTCACCCTCTGGTAACTTGGCAAAAAAGCAGTCAGGCTTAATTTTGAGGCAATCCGTAAAATATTTCTGCAGCGCTTAAAGAGTATGAAAGTGAAAACACCACAAAAGAAAAATCTCACACCAATTTAGAACAATACAATACATTTTAATAATTTATTCAACGCCAAACCAACAAAAATCCAATCAGGAGAAATAGAGATATGCAATTTCAAAGTTTTAAGGTAAGTATAGTGCTTAAAAGCACAAAGCTCTAATTGTCATTATCTACTCACGCCAGGACAGGACAAAGTCACAAGTTCAGGCCAACTACAATGGAGTGTGGGCCAGAAACAGGGATCAGGTTAGTCCCACTGAGATTTGTACGTTATGTCATTGATGGTGAGCACTGCGTCAGTTCCGAGGAATGCCACACTTGGGCCAAAATGGGTACACACTGATACCAGCCAAGGGTCTAGGACCTGGGGGTACATTTTAGGGATTAGGACTCACTCTAGCAGAAGCCAGCAGCAGGGCACAGGCAGGTCCAGTTGAGTCTGGGCAGCTGGGCAGATGCAGGGCAGGTCTCTGGAGCTAGTTATGCTAGGTCAGAACATGAGGCCAGTCAGCTTGCTCTTGGGTTCACTCTAATGGTTCTGGATTCAGGTAACAGGTCCAGTCTTCCTTCCTACAGCAGGGCAGCCCTTCTTGCAGCAGGGCAGCAGAGAAATCCTTCTTATGAGTCTTCCACAGGTCTAGAAGTGATCTGAAGAGTGGGTCTAAGGGTCCTATTTTTATACCAGGTGCTAGCTTTAAAATGGGAGAAGCTTTTGGAGGTTACCCCCCACCCTCAGAAGGGTGTGGATTATACTGCCTCCTTGCCCTGATCCCAGTCTGTCTGCAGTCACAATAGGCTGGTGTGCAGTTATATGTGTGTAAGCTGAGTCAGTGTCTTTGAAGTGCAAGTAGGGTGTAACATGCTCCGCCCTACAATCATTCATTGGATGACCCATCCTCACAACAGCTTGTCCCTCTTTTGTCTGCCTAGCTGGGAAGAATAACCAAAGGCAACTGCCACTACACCTAGTCATGTAACCCAGGAAGCAGGCTGTAGACACAAATGGTTAGAATAAGAAAATTAGGGAAGATACCATGAAACCAGTCCCAAGATGCTTGTTTTCTGGACCAGGGAGGACCTGGCTAGCAGACCAGGCAGGATTGTTCCCATGGGGAGCAGGGTCAAGACTGATTTGTCATATGACTGGGTCCAAACTGGGGTGGCATAGTAAGCAAAAAAAGATGACTTTAACCCAGATCTGTGACTGGGGTCAATGTTTGACAATGTTCAACATTCCGTCCATCATCTTTTTGTGTTGCTCTAGGAAAAGAAAATGCCAACTTTCTAAAAGTGGCATTTTCAGAATTGTGACTTAAAATCCAACTTTACCATCAAAGAGGGTTTTAAATTACAATTCCTCAGACACCAAACAATGACATTCTATATGCTTCTAACAAAAGATATCACATATTAAATATAATAAAGTAACTTAATGTTATCCTATGAGAGAGGCAAGCCTCACAGTAGTGAAAAACTAATTGAAGGGTTTTCCATTACCAGGACATATAAAACTTAAAAGTACATGTCCTGCTTTTTAAATACATACCACCCTGTCCTATGAGGTTTTTAGGACCTAAATTAGGAGTGACATATTTTTGAATTATAAGGGAGTTTTAGGCTTGGCTAAAATGTATTTTGCCAACTCGAATTAGCAGTTTAGAACTGCATACAGTCTGCAAAGACAGACCAGAGACATGTTTAAAATGGCTACCTATGTGGGTGGCACAATGATTACTACCGGCCCACTAGTAGCATTTTATTTTCAGGCCCTGTGCACCCTGTGTAGATGTAGTGGCACTTTACCAGGGACTTACAAGTAAATGAAATGAGCCAATTGGATGTAAGCCAATTTCACCACGTTTGAATGAGAGAGCACAAGCACTTGTGCACTGGTTAGCAGTGGTAAAGTGCATAGTGTCCTAAAAGCCTACAAAACAGGTTAAGAAAACAGGAGGGTTGAGGCATAAAGTTTGGGGATGATACTGCAGAGAGGGCAAGTGAAGTGACATTGGTTCATCAGCAAGTGGTACAACTTCTGAACAGTATTTGTTTCCTGTGTGGTGGCCATGTATGGGTCAGGGATGGATAGATAATCATGCCAACTTAGTTGCTGTGATAGGAGTAATCTGTGTTCCTGGCCCCAAAATGGCCATAACACTGTACACAACTGTACATTGTACATGGATTTCAGAAGCAATCACATATTGAATATGTTGGTGTCCTGGTACATAGAAGTGAATAGTACTCACAATAAGAAGAAGGGGGAGAAGGTAAAACCCCTACCTCATCCTCCTCAAGAATTCAATAACCCACAAACTAGGAGGTAGGGAAACGGCCAACTTTTTATTCAGCAATTGCACCAGGAGAGACGGAACACGTTGGTGGCGCACCACTCTTGACGAAGTAAGGGGGACGCAACCAGGGGCTAACGGTAGCAAACATTTTGGATTACATTCATTCGAGTACGTAACTCTAATACTCGAGAGTGTAACCTTATACTAGAAGGCATTTGGCAGAAGGGGAAGCCCTGCTCGCCTATCATAGTGGGGGATATACGCGCCTTTCTCGACCAGTATGGGGGCAGATATACGCGCCTGGCGATACTAGTAACTATAGCCCCCAGAGCCCTGTGAGCACATAGGGTGTGTTAAAGCGTTTCTTTAATACCAGCTTGACATTACGTATTGGCAAGGTCTTGATACTAACTTCTTGCCAGGACACTATGGGAAACAATGACCGCAGGCATTTTTCAGAGTGAAATATAAATGGAAGGATTATGTACATTTTTGTGATCTCCCTCCTACAGTGTGTGACTACAGAGGGTCGCTCTCTACTCCAGTGCCTGTTCCAGCAATTTACTTGATAAACTCTGGTAAGAAGCGGGACAGGTGGAACATCACATGCCCTTCTGTGATTTAATATGGAAATCCTTGATTAGGAGAGGGGTAGTTGTACCCAGATCTCTTTTAACAGCACATTGGCATTTTGGAATGGTTTTTCTCACTTGTTACAGCACGTTTCTTCTTTTTGGTTTGGTTTGTGGAGTATAGTTATGAATGGATATTAAGCACAAAATATGAGCTTAAGGAGATACCATTACGAGGGCCAATGTTTGCCCATTGATTGATGAAGGTGGAATTTGTACCATATATGTTAAAATGTTTGGTCACACCGATTGGGAAGTTGGCATTTGCTATAGTTGGTCTGCGAGCACACATTTTATAATATTGTCTCTGTATTTCCTGTGATAATGAGAGTCACTGGTGTGTATTTTACCTTTCAGTTCCTATTGTGGAAGAGTAAGTGGCATCTAAGACTCCAAACTTACAGGTGGAGTATAAACCCACGATTGTGGGTAGTATGAGGGGTTGAAAAAAGGCATAGGGATCTGACTTGTCCTGAGGAATGCCGGAAATTTGATCTTGAACCGGCAGAAACATGTTGACCGCTATGCAGAATAGAGGGGTGGTGAGCACCTAAATTAACTCATTCCACCACTATCCATTAGGTGTATATATATCTCTTTATATATACCTTTTTAATCTGACTAGGGAATCCAGGAATAAAATTGTTATAGAGATATCCCTGGGCCAGTTTTAACATTCATTATTTCTGCACTAAAGGATCCTGCCTTTTTTGTTTGTCTGGATCACTGTTGTATTGTTTACCCCTCCCTATTGCTCCGCCTCTAGCGTTGGTCTGCGCAGAGGCGTTAGTAGCAGCCCAATGATGAAGCATGCCACAACTTGTTGTGGGTGAGGGCAGTTTTTACAGAGTATGTGTGCTCCCTTCGATCAACTTAGCAATTGCTGAATAAAAAGTTGGCCGTTTCCCTACCTCCTAGTTTATACATAGAAGTGAATGACATTCCAGACAGTTGAATATGTTCTGGGAGGTGATGGGTGGCTATTAAATACTCACCACGTGGCAAATCGTGCAAGGATGTAATGATCTACTTACAAGGCAGGAAAAAGATGATTGAAAGCTGGTCCTCAGGGACTTGGTTATCCTCAAGCATGATAGTGTAGCTGACCACCATACTCCTTTCAACTATGTCTAGAGGTGCGTATGTCTGATTTCTGTCCATGCTAGCTGTAAGCACAAGTTTGCTTTTCTGGCTGCCAGGTGTGGAATGAAGTGGAGATCATGGTAGATGAGGTGCAATTTGACTTATTTAAAAGTCCATCCCAAGTGTAAAGGTTTGACTCAAAGGCAGGGATCATGTTGCAATGAATGATTGAAAGTAGAGTACTGCACCCAATTTAAGTGGTGAATAAGGAGTATGGGTGCCATCTCTTTGACAAATTAATATCTGAAATATTTGTCTACATCTCTGCCCTTCGTCTAGAGTACTATAATGAGCTCTATAACCTGAGGTCTTTCTCACGGGGAAGAGGTGTGGCGCAGCGGCCAGGGCAACTGACACCGGACACTGGGGTTCACGGCTCCATCCCCGGCACCGGCGTCAGGTCAGCCCAGCACCATGTGACACTGGGCAATAGCTTGCATAATCTTCCCAACGGCCCGATGCCTACGGGTAGCTGTGCGCTTTACAAATACTGGATTTACATCACATTTATTGACAGATCGAACATAATAGTTAATCAACAAAGTTGAAACTCATCATACAGACTTCTATCACACACAATATAAAATACATTGAAAAAATAAAACTTATCATATACAACATTTTAAATCAGATTTAAAAGCATAAATAAAATTCATCCATATAAAATAGCTAGAGAAAAGTGCTCAAACACAGCGCCCTTAGCAAGCAAATTTGCAATGAGTAAATTTCATCATGCTAAGCAACCATAATCAATAGAGCAAAATTAAGATAAGAATAAAGTGAATGTGTGCCAAAGTGTGAAGCACTCAAATTATATTGCTAACAAGTGGCGTCGCAATCCCTTTGTGTCTAATCAGCCATGCTGAAAAAAGGAATTCAGAAACTGCAATCGCTATTTTCCTTTTAGAATCGCTTATGCAAATTCTTACCACATCCACAGGATTTGTCAGGCCCAACAGATGACACATAGGCACTATCCACCTAGACCTTGGTTTAGAGCACTTTGCACAGAAAAATATAAAATGATCTTCCATCTCCTCAGCATGACGGAATGGTTTTGGACACAAAATAGACTAATCCTGCGATGACGTCCATCTGAGGTCAAGGTAGCAATAGGCATAATGCCACACCTGATTTGCAAAAATAGGGTTCTTGTGCATGCAGTGGAAATATGTATAGGAATTCCTCTGCCCTTGGTACGCCTTTCTGCAAAACAAAAAAAAAACAGGTACAGCTGCCCGAAGAACTTGTTGACTTATTGCAGGCATCAAATTGTACCAAGAACCTTGATTTAACCACAGCTGCAGTGAATGTCGAGATAAAGGAAGGATCATTCCAATAATTGCCCATCCCCAAATCATGTAAGGACTCTTTGACATAGAGAAACCACTGGAACTTCCGAGTACTATGTAAGCTCAAGATATCTATAAGGACATCTTAATATGGCTGTTGTTTCTCTGTAGACCACATCCAAAGCCAATAGAATGTAGGTTAGTCTAATCAGCTCTGAAATGGGTTTGAGTGCATAATCTAGTCTGAGGGGAACTAAAGGGGTGCCTTTCCCCATAGACATAAGGGATTTTATGAAGTTATTCACACCAACCCCTAGGAAAGATGCAGAGAACTGGCCCCATAGGTTTGCTCCATACAAAGTAGAGATCCTAGCTTGAGCCTTATATATTTCATTCGCTGAAAGGATCCGCTACCAAGGCGCCCTCTTAGAAATCTAAGGATGGTTGAAGCTCAATGGTTAATCAGAAGAGAGTTTTTAGAGATCTGAGTGTGTCCTGGCTATCCAGTTTACAGAGTCAGGCAGGGCCGGCTTTAGCACTGGTGGCACCTGGTACAGCAATCATTGTTGGCACCCCTCCACCCCCTATGACCTCCCCCTTGGATTCCCTCAATACCACCGGACAAAATCTCTCCTGCATCTCTCCACAGCCCTGCTCTCATTTGTTTAAAAGGACTGGCAAAGGCTGGCTTTACTAATAAGACTGTAGAGATCTATCCAAACAATCAAACCTTTTGTAGCAATATTGGGAATAGATAAGACTGGGGCAAAAGCATAACTTCCTAACTCATTTTATGCACTTTGCATGCAGCTCTTTGATGACAGTTTGTAAAAGACACTGTTCTGTGATAGGGTTGTATCTCATGAGCTGCAGAAACAAAAGGATCTCCGAACAAGAGCAGTAATCCACTGAGTTATCCTAAAAAAAATACAGATCTGTGATCTGCATTGTACGCGGTCTTTGCAGCAGGCATATTTACCCTCTATGCTACTTTTTGGCAAGGCAAACCTGGCACTAGAAAAAAACTCTGACATATCTCTAGTAGAAACTTTAATCGAAAGAGTTATCTTGACATTTGTGTTGCTGGTTAACCGCTTAATGCACAAGGAACACTAGAGCAGGTGCTTAAAAATCGTACTTTTTTGCAAAACAAAGCATACCTCTGGGCTCAGCGCGCCTGTAGGAGTGTAGGGTCTGCTATCCTATGGTCACCCCAAATTTTTGCTTTTTGCTTCACTGGTTTTTGACATAGTGAGGCTGTGGGCCTGCTAATCAGACCCCCAGCCTACTGTTCTCTCTACTAAATTGACACTATGCACTATAGGTGCATAACCAATTGGAATTGGATCACCCTGTGAGCCCCTGTACCAGTGTACACTAGGTACCCAGGGCATTGGTGTATCTAAGGCCTACCAGGGGCTGAAGCATGTATTGTGCCACCCCTGGCCTGGCCTAGCAATTTGACACAACTGGCTGATCACTCAGCTGGGGTAAGTTGGTGTAACCACCTCTTACTTAGGTGTGGTATACCTATACCTAACCTTAAATGGGACACATGTCAACGTGTAAGTCACTCCTATGGCAGGCCTTAACAATCCTGAAGGCAGAGTGCTTGGTTCCATGTGAGATGGTGCTCTGGCATGAGCTGAGCCTGTCTGCAGTGGTCGGAATAACTTCCTTCCACCGTTTCCAGATATCGCCATACCATATACTCTTAAGTGCATTATGAACCTCACGGTTAAATGCTATCTTTGGTTTGGCTTTATCAAAACATGTCGAGTAAGGTGTCATACGAATTGGAATACTAACCCCTCGCCTATTCTGGCGACGGGGTTAGCATTCCACCCTTCTAGAGGGACACGACATGTACAGTAACTGAAATCCGGGTAAAATCAGACATAGCCTCAGCTCCACAAAATGGACGCTGCCACCACAGACACAAGTCTGCACTCCTGCTGCTGGGAGTCCTTCCAGCTTGGGAGACGTGGACAAAGGGTTTCCTGCCAGGGGAGGTGCGTGCACCACCCCAGACAGGATTTTGTGTATTGGTCAGGTAGGGCTTGAATAGAATCAGACATGCCTGAGTCTCACAAGGAGCCTCGTTGCATATGCCAGTTCAAACCGGTCCTGGGGCACACCAGCCCCGGAACTGGGGCGAGCTGGACAAAGAATTGGGGGTGTAACCACCCCCAATTCCTGGTCCCACCCTTAGGGAGGGACCTAACAGGTAGTCCGGCCCCTAGAATCCGCTTAAAGGTAGGAGCTGTGTCCTAAGACTTCAGACATCCTGGAATCAACTTAACACAAAGAAGAAGACGGGAACTTCGACGCTCTGCTGCACAGAGGACAGAAGGAAATCTCCCCCATGGTCAGGGAGTGACCATCTTGCTAACGCAAGCACCATCCAGCAACTCGACGTCTGCTTTGCCGCCGCCTCCTCCCGGAGCCCGAGCCCAGAGACCGACAAGACCTGGACCTCCAGACCTCTCACAGCCCGATCCACAGTCCCTGCAAAGAAGGAACCCGTGGAGGCACCGAGACACGTGGAGCCAGCCATCTTGAAAAGACACTCGACAAGCTGCAAGCGCAACAACAGAGGCTCCCTCCAAGTTGTGCTTTGGTTCCTGAGAAGCCCACATCCGAGCAGCATCTGCACCAAAGGTGAGCCCTCCAGCATCTCCACGATCTGCGTGGGGCCCCTCCGCACTTTGCATCTCGATGCGCCAGCCCGGTCCCTGGCCCGTTGGCTAGTGGCCATTTTGGCGAATAACTTTGAAAACGACGATGCTGGTCTGGTTGCTCCAGACTGGCCCCTGCTTCCCTCCAAAGGAGCAGCCCCTCTGACCTTGCTGGTTAGAACCATCAGCTTTCTTCAATTCCTTCAACTCCTGCTTTTGCCAAGGCTTGTTTGCTTCCTTCGAGTCGCCAACACTGCCAACAGCGAGAGCCTGCCTGGGACAGCTACTGAACCGACTTCTGGATGTCGTCGACCTGCAGGGACCACATGGCTGCGGAGACAAGCTACACCTCTTCACCTGATTGCACCCGACATCGCCTGGTACCTACCTGGTGCCACGCCGGTCACTGGCTAGTGACTGTGAACACTGTCCCCTCTGCTTTCAGGTCTTCTGCAACACCGATCCACCCTTGGATCCACCGCATCTCTTCTGGACCGGCCGCCTGCAGCAACTTTGTCATCAGGCTCCATTGAACAGATAGACGAAACCCGACGCACTTCGAGACCTATGCACCCGCTTCCTGTGGGTGAGGTAAAGCTGGCACTCCGGTGCCCAAGTGTAGAGAAACATCTCTAGTGTCTGTGTTTTAAGTCTTAAGTTCGTAGTCCATCCAGAAGACCCTTCTAGCAGTAACTTTTGAACTTTTACGCACCCATTGAAAACCTATGGGAGCCCGCATGTAACTTTCCTCACTGCACACGCGACCCGTGGACCTCCTGGTCACTAACTGAAGTTAGCTCCTTGAAGGCCCAGCGATTCTAGAGGCCCTAGGCCTTTTCCCTTTCCTGTTCGTGGTACTTATACCACTATTTTAGTATATGGTTTGAGTGGCCAACAGGGCCCATCCATATAAAGTGCAACTTCTGTATATTGTAATACTTTCTTGTTTAACGATTTGTGCTCCTGTGCTCATAAAGAGTCTAGGGGATACTTTGAGTAATAAATACATATATATTTTGAATATATATCTGTGTGGTGTCCTTTCATTGGTATAAAGGGGGGTTACATATGGTAAAACAGGTTGCTTAACACGCTTTTAACAAGCCCACATCCGAGCAGCATCTGCACCAAAGGTGAGCCCTCCAGCATCTCCACGATCTGCGTGGGGCCCCTCCGCACTTTGCATCTCGATGCGCCTGCCCGGTCCCTGGCCCGTTGGCTAGTGGCCATTTTGGTGAATAACTTTGAAAACGACGATGCTGGTCTGGTTGCTCCAGACTGGCCCCTGCTTCCCTCCAAAGGAGCAGCCCCTCTGACCTTGCTGGTTAGAACCATCAGCTTTCTTCAATTCCTTCAACTCCTGCTTTTGCCAAGGCTTGTTTGCTTCCTTCGAGTCGCCAACACTGCCGACAGCGAGATCCTGCCTGGGACAGCTAGTGAACCGACTTCTGGATGTCGTCGACCTGCAGGGACCACATGGCTGCGGAGACAAGCTACACCTCTTCACCTGATTGCACCCGACATCGCCTGGTACCTACCTGGTGCCACGCCGGTCACTGGCTAGTGACTGTGAACACTGTCCCCTCTGCTTTCAGGTCGTCTGCAACACCGATCCACCCTTGGATCCACCGCATCTCTTCTGGACCGGCCGCCTGCAGCAACTTTGTCATCAGGCTCCATTGAACAGATAAGACGAAACCCGACGCACTTCGAGACCTATGCACCCGCTTCCTGTGGGTGAGGTAAAGCTGGCACTCCGGTGCCCAAGTGTAGAGAAACATCTCTAGTGTCTGTGTTTTAAGTCTTAAGTTCGTAGTCCATCCAGAAGACCCTTCTAGCAGTAACTTTTGAACTTTTACGCACCCATTGAAAACCTATGGGAGCCCGCGTGTAACTTTCCTCACTGCACACGCGACCCGTGGACCTCCTGGTCACTAACTGAAGTTAGCTCCTTGAAGGCTCAGCGATTCTAGAGGCCCTAGGCCTTTTCCCTTTCCTGTTCGTGGTACTTATACCACTATTTTAGTATATGGTTTGAGTGGCCAACAGGGCCCATCCATATAAAGTGCAGCTTCTGTATATTGTAATACTTTCTTGTTTAACGATTTGTGCTCCTGTGCTCATAAAGAGTCTAGGGGATACTTTGAGTAATAAATACATATATATTTTGAATATATATCTGTGTGGTGTACTTTCATTGGTATAAAGGGGGGTTACATATGGT
Source organism: Triturus cristatus (assembly GCF_964204655.1). Lineage (NCBI taxonomy): Eukaryota > Metazoa > Chordata > Amphibia > Caudata > Salamandridae > Triturus > Triturus cristatus. The sequence goes on from NC_140591.1 coordinate 487,690,205, forward strand.
AAAACAGCTTGCTTAACACGCTTTAACGAGTTTAGCCTCAAAGACTGCTTAGCCTACGCTACCACTAGGGCAGCTAGTCCAATAAGGTTGACTTACAACCACACCATAAAGGTTGCTTGGCATGGTACAAGGTGGCCACTTTAACTAGTGAACATCATATACCAGGCCAACTTCTCACATTGGTGAGCAGCGGTTAGATTTGAGCTTGCTGTGTTTTACCTCTGTAATCTCTTTGTTATCAATTGAAAGATCATACAGGTACCTTTAGGTACATATAAAACAAGATTAGTTATATACTTAAGTTCTACTGAACTTAGTTGTTGTAGAGCAAAGGGAGTAGTACACCCTGACTACAACTACTAGATAGGTTTAGTAGGAAAACCCAAGTGTAGGTAGTTGCAACACATCCACCCACACTTAAGAGCAATGGCTGGGGCAGAGGGGTCCAATGTACCCATCTCTGTCGAGAGTGACCCCCAGAGGGCACCAACCATCTTTGCTACCCTAAACCAAAATGAGCTCAGGCAGTTGGCTTATATCAGGGGCCTTAAACAGCCCAGAAACCCTACATCTGCTGATCTCAGAGAACTCTTACAAGCTGATGAAGATCAGAGAGCTCTCAAGAAAGCCTCCCAGTTAGACCCCTCAGGGACTGGAACAGGAGGCCCTCCTTCTGAAGAAGCTACTGAAGTACCCCTTTCTAACAGTCGCCCCTTAGTTGAGAATCTGACTTAGTCGCTTTTTATTTTTTACTACCTTGGATCATTTGGGACTGTGGGACTTCCCAGGTATGGACTTCTCTTGCACATGATTTATTGGTCCTACATTTCAAATTTAACTTTTGGCCGTGTTTTCTCTGATATTTAATGAACTTAACTATCCTAACTTACGATATATTGTGGGCGCATCAGTTTGCCTAAATGAGATGAGATGCTGTGATCCCTGTTAGTTACATGTTCGTTTCTCGATTCATTGCGATTGTCCACTTAATTATTGTGCTACCACATGTGGCTCTTCTTAGTCGTATGCTTGCCTTTTGCATACTGGACTGCAGTGATGGGTTACTTTTTAATGTGATTTTGGTGAAGTTATGTCGTTGTTACTGTTGGACAAGTTTCTTAATATGTGGAATATTTAGTGATTATACTAGCAAATGTTTCTTATTAAATTGTATTTACGTTAGATCTATGGGGGCATAATATCTCAAGGACATTGCTCTCTTACGGTACCTTACACATGTTTGTGTGAAATTCATATGGATTTTCCATTTTCCTACGCACCCTAAGACTTACAGGTGTGCTCCATACATTGGTGTATATTTACCAGAAGCACCGGGGACCTTTTAAAATATTTTTTATTATATCTGGGGATCAAGCGACTTTTGGACTCATAATTTGCTTGCTTTGAATATATATCATGTGCAGGTTATATAAATGGGGTCACAGTTTACTCCTACTTCTTTGAAATGTACATTATTATTAGTGCTTTGTATTAATTTCTTGTGTTCCTTAGACTTGTCGCCATATTAGCATACAGCTGGTCATTATATTTTTATTCGTCTCTAGATCACTGGAACCCGCTTATATTTGGCTCTAACTGTGGAGCTGTAGTGCTTGATTTTCCCGGCTCTTCTGTATTGTAAAGCGACCAATATGACTTCAGTCTCTTTCCATCCATGTCTAAGGACTAGAGTAGTGAATAGGGCCTATCTGTTAGACACTTTTGACACAATCCCGTGCTCCTACCCATAGCTTAGGGTCTATATACATAGCCTAGGGGATAGATTCGTTAGCCTTGAGGATAACTTGCCCTATAGTGAGGGTATTTCATAGAGCTGTGTTGAATTCAGGCCTGGTAGGCCTCAAACGGGAGAGACTCCATCTTTCTTTCTGCTCCGGCAGCTTGGGACCTTTCTAGAGGGAGGGGGAATGTTTTAGTTATGAGGTGTTATTCGCTCGGAGAGAACCGGTTCAGGCCGGCCCTTATCGAAGGATTGTATTTTTCTTCATGCCGAAGACACTACATCAGGCCGGCCGGCTGGGAAAGTGTCCTTGGTACGGGGAGGTACAGGAATTTGGTGGGCGGCAGGTTTCGAGCTGGAAATTTCCATGAGGGAATGCACTTCTATATTAGTGAAAGTCTGAGTAAGATAAGGGCACTTGCTTCTAGACCATAGGCGGCATCTGGCCGTTAGCAGAAAAGCTATTACTTATTCCAGGGAAGACAGATGACGAACTTGAATCTAAAGAGGAGAGAGTAGCCGATGGGGAAGAGGTTCCAGTGACTCGGAGAGGGAGAAGGGAGCAGACCCACAACTGCAGAGGGGTGACTTCCAGGCGAAGCCGAGGCATAGACGAGAAGGGAACCTAGATGACCATTGAGCACAGGCTACGTACCATAAAGGTGAAGTCGACCCCTTTTTCTTTAGAGTGTACAACTTAACCTTTCACTTTCCTTGCAGGTTGTCTATATATATATATATATAATGTATTCTGCGAATGTGCATGTGGCATTTAAATAAAGTATTTAGCTTGTTGTACGTTAGCATGTGTTGTGTACGTTTGTATAGGAGGATAGTCTATTCTTTTAGTCAGAGTTGCCTCAAAATGAACAGAGGTTAATCCTGGTCAGGTAAGTGGTAACTGGATGAGGGGAAAAACAAGCCCCTCGAACTAGAGAACAGGTTGTGCTCAACTAATAGTCTTTGTGTGATCTGATATATGGTGATCCCGATTCCCCTGTTGTGTACTACGGTAATAATAGGATGAGCTTGTGCTAAGGCTGCCGTTTAGGTAGGAGATTCTGGGTCTGAATGAGGCCGCGAGACTGTGTGTGTTGCTACCGGATGGGTAGGAGATTCTGGGTCTGACTGAGGCCGCGAGACTGTGTGTGTTGCTGCCGGATAGGTAGGAGATTCTGGGTCTGACTGAGACCGCGAGACTGTGTGTGTTGCTGCCGGATAGGTAGGAGATTCTGGGTCTGACTGAGACCGCGAGACTGTGTGTGTTGCTACCGGATGGGTAGGAGATTCTGGGTCTGACTGAGGCCGCGAGACTGTGTGTGTTGCTGCCGGATGGGTAGGAGATTCTGGGTCTGACTGAGGCCGCGAGACTGTGTGTGTTGCTGCCGGATAGGTAGGAGATTCTGGGTCTGACTGAGGCCGCGAGACTGTGTGTGTTGCTGCCGGATAGGTAGGAGATTCTGGGTCTGACTGAGGCCGCGAGACTGTGGGTGTTGCTGCCGGATAGGTAGGAGATTCTGGGTCTGACTGAGGCCGCGAGACTGTGTGTGTTGCTACCGGATGGGTAGGAGATTCTGGGTCTGACTGAGGCCGCGAGACTGTGTGTGTTGCTACCGGATGGGTAGGAGATTCTGGGTCTGACTGAGGCCGCGAGACTGTGTGTGTATTGCTGAGATCGCAAGGCTGTGAAGCCTTGGTATAAATATATAATAGGAATTCCCTATCCTTAGGTGGTACATATATATGTAGTTATTTAGGTGTAAAAAGACCCTAGGGAGGGGGTAACGTTCTGGTTTGGGTCAGAGGGGCTCTGTAGAGCGGGTTCTACCCGATCCAAAAACACAAGCAGAACATTTGGCGTCACGAACTGTTTACGAAACCTGTGTGCGTTGTGATTGTCTTGTGTTTGCTTTCGGCGTGTGCGTAGTTTTCTTTTTTGTATATTTGCGCGTTTAGTTTTTTTTTTTTTTTCTCTTCTCTTCCTTTCTTTTCTCTGCGTTTCTTTTTCGCGATGTTTTCTAAGAAATCTAAATCTACTCTTAAATTGTCCGTTGATATTCCCGGATGGGATTCAACGCCTTATGGTGCCTTGGCCCGAGAGTGGGCTGACTCTACTGGTCTGAGTGAAAATTGGAACTCTTCTTTGGAGTCGGCGGAACCGGCTGACGTGATTACTTGTTTGCAGACGGCACCTGTATTGAAGGGTGAGGAGGTTCCCGCTTTGGGGCGCAGAGGTTGGGTTATTCTGTCTGCGTATCGGATTCTGCATGAGAGATTGTTGGAATTACAGATCTCTCTTAAGGATGTGGAGGCACACTTTGTTGAGATTCAGAATTCTAATACTCTATTGCGGTGTCAAAATAAGTTGCTTTCTGACAAACTTGACACTTACCAAACGGTTGCCGAAAGGGCGGCTGTGCGGATTGCTCGTTATAAGTACAAGAACAGGCGTGGTCGAGTTTCGTCGTGTAAGGTGCGTCTGGTCGTGGCGAAAGCTGGACTGGATTGGAATCCTGATGAATGGGATGGTAATATCTGGGACTCGACTACGTCTTGTTCCTCGGGTGAGGAATGTGCTATGCATGAGTTTTCTCGTTCCCGTCCTGAAAGTAAGTCTACTTCTCGCACCTCTGATGGTGCACCCCGTGATTGCGCTCGTTCTTCGGGCGGGATTGATACTTCTCACACTGATTGTCCCTCTACTAGTACTGCTCGGGCTCCTTGTGATGCTCGTCCCGTTGTTTCTGCGCACCCGGTTTTTCGTCGGAAGTTGCAGCAGTCTCCCAATGCTCCGCAGGGTGTTTCTTTGGACTGTTTGGAAGATTTTACCCAGCAAGAAATTAGTGATATTTTGCAGCGCTTTTGGCAGCGGACTGGTGAGGCTTTGCTCACGTGGATGGTGCGCCTTTATGAACTAGGCGCTGCTGGTATTATGTTGGATACTGGCGATTGTTTGAAATTTTGTTCTTTGAGTTTAGATTCTACTGTGCAAGATCATTTTCGTAACTATAATGGTGGTGGTCAAATTTCTTTGCTCCATTTGGCGACTGAAGGTTGCAATTTGAAGTATCCTACTGAATCTGACTGGCCTGTCAATGACAAGCCGTGGTATACCTTGCGTGATGCTGCGCAACGTCTTAAGGAGGAAGTGATGAAAACGGCTATTTTTCTGGGCACTGCTAACAGGTTGCTTGATGGGTTGTTGACTTCTTCTGTGCGAAATCGTATCATTCGCTCTTCTCCTGTTGCCTACAAGCAGGTCATGATGACTTTGTTGATTAATCAGACTGGTAATGTACTATCTACGGTGTTGGAGTCGGTACGCCAACTCGGTGAGTTGGGTGAGTGGTTTAAACCTGAACGTCAGTCCCGGCCTGACACTCGTACTCCTGGTGAATATAAATTTACTAGACGTGATATCTTTACTGGTCTTTTGGCTGATGGTGTGCGTCGGGAGGACATTGATGGTGAGACTACTGCTCGTTTGTGGGAAATGTTTCGCAAACGGGGCTTGGACCGGAAGGAGGGTGCCCGGCGTGTTCGGATGACTGAGTGTGATCGTGGTTGTTCTGATGGTAGCGGTGATGATGATCGCCGTGGGCGCTTTGATCGTCGTGATGATCGGCGTCCTGTGCGTGATCTGTCCCCTCGTCGAGAGCGGGACAGGGAGAGAGAGGGGGAAAAGGAAAGGGGGAGAAATGATCATGCTTACAGCAGACGTAGAGATGATAGGGATCAATCCCCTGAGTTGAGAAGGAGGGAGGATCGATACAGTTTGGCCGATCGAAACTCGCAGTGCAATGTAGAGGACAGGAATCCATATCGTAATAGAGATGGATATGAACAGGAGGTACCGATACCTAAGAAACGTGAGAGTCTTTATCCTGATTTGTCCTGGTACACAGAATGCAGTAAGAATGACTAGGAAATAGGTCAAGCTCCGGTACACAGATGGGCTCACAGAGATAATAGACCCTATGTAGATATTGATATTTATTGGAGACATCGTAATATCCAAAGGGCCCGAGCATTAGTTGATACAGGAGCGGAGGCCACTCTTATTCATGGAAAATCAAAGAAATTTACAGGGCAGCCTTTTACTATTACCGGATTAGGAGGAAAAGAAACCCCTGCAGTTCAAACTTTGCTTGAAATGAGAATAGGTAGAATCCCTAGAAAGGAATATTCTGTATTAGTGGTGCCACTTCTAGAATTCATAATTGGAATTGATATTTTGAAGGGAATGACGTTGCATCTTGATGATGGGTGTTACCAATTTGGAACGGCGCATTATATCTCGTCCAGACCTATACGGGTTGGTCGTTTAAGGATGCCCCCCATACAAGTTCCCCAGGCGACCAAAGTGGTTTGTCAGAAGCAGTATCGTATTCCGGGTGGTCATGAAGAGATTAGTACCACCATTCAGGAGTTGGTTGATGCAGGCGTTATAACTCCAGTTACTTCTGCTTGGAATAATCCTGTTTGGCCGGTGCGTAAAAGTGATAATTCTTGGCGCATGACTGTTGACTATCGAGAATTGAACAAACACACGCCCTCTTTGACTGCTGCAGTACCGGATGTTATCACCCTGATTGAAAGAATCCAAACACATCCAGGTACATGGTATGCGTCCATCGATATTGCTAATGCTTTCTTTTCTATTCCAATTGCCCCTGAGTGTCAGGAACAGTTCAGTTTTACGTGGAACGGGCGTCAGATGACGTTCAGAAGTCTTCCTCAGGGCTATGTGCATAGTCCTACGATTTGTCACCGGCTGGTGGCAGAACACTTGACTGAGGTACCAGTTCATCCCAAAATTCAGATATGTCATTATATTGATGATGTTTTGATCCAAGGCGAAACACAAGAGGATGTTCAGACACAATTAGATAGAGTCATTGAGTGTCTGCGTGGGAAAGGTTGGGAGATCAATCCGGACAAATTACAAGGTCCGTCTCAAGCTGTAAAATTTTTAGGTATTAATTGGCATGAGGGACACCGCGAGGTGATCCCTCAAGTTAAACAGAAGATTCTTGATTTTTCGGTTCCGAGGAATAGGAAGGAAGCCCAGAGCTTCATTGGTTTATTCGGTTTTTGGCGCCAGCATATTCCTCATTTGAGTCAAATATTGGCCCCTTTGTACCGAGTTACACGTAAAAAGAATGCATTTGAATGGGGTAAGCAACAGCAAGATGCATTTAGTCTGGCGAAAGAGGCAATTCAACATGCTATGGATCTCTGGCCTGTACGTGATGGTGATGTGGATTTGAATGTGTCTGTGCAAGGCCCTTATGCAAACTGGAGTCTGTGGCAGAAACAAGGCAGGTGTAAAGTACCATTAGGGTTTTGGACCAAAAAGCTACCTGATGCTGGTGAGCGTTATACACCCTTTGAGAAACAGCTACTTGCTTGTTATTGGGCTTTGGTGGATACCGAGCAATTGACTTTGGGACATGACATATTCTTGCGTCCTGAAATTCCTATTATGCAGTGGGTTTTGAGTTCACCAAAAACTCATCGAATTGGGCATGCTCAGGAGGCGAGTGTGATTAAATGGAAATGGTACATACAAGACAGGGCACGTGTGGGTCCGAAAGGAGTTGCGTCTTTACATGAGCAAGTGGCGCAAGCACCATCGACTGAGACTGAGAGTGAGTGTTCCGTACCTTTAGAACAGGAGTCTCCTGTCAAGTGGGGTAGACCTTTTGATGATTTGTCCGTCGAGGACAGGAACCATGTGTGGTTCACAGATGGGTCAGCAAAGTTTATTGGAACGACACGGCACTGGAAGGCGGTGTCTTATAATCCGATCACACAGAAACTGTTGAGCACAACTGGTGAAGGGAAGAGTAGTCAGTTTGCCGAGCTCTATGCCGTTTACCAAGTTTTGAAACAGGAGTTACCTGGCGTATGCCACATTTTCACCGATTCCTGGTCCACTGCCAATGGACTGGCTGTTTGGTTGCCGACCTGGCATTCCCATAATTGGAGGTTACACTCCAAAGAGTTATGGGGAAAAGAGTTATGGCAAGAGATTTGGGAAATGCTCCCACAGAGTACTGTTACCATCTTCCATGTGGATGCTCACACCCCAATAGACTCTCTTGACAAATTTTTTCATAACATTGCAGATGAGAAATCTAAAATTGCTGAGGCAGTGGTGGACAGACAAGATCCTGATATTGCGGGATTGGCGAAATGGGCACACCAGAAGGCAGGACACTTTGGAGAGAAGGCCACAAGCAGGTGGGCTGCTGATAGAGGAATTTATATTCCCCTGGATCTAATCAAAAATGTTATTCTACATTGTCCCGTCTGTCAGCATATCAGACAGCGTAAAGTACCTCAAATTGTTAGAGGTCATTTACATCGCGGGAAACTGCCCGCTCAAATTTGGCAGATTGATTACATTGGACCCCTTTCCATGAGTAGAAATTGTCAATAGGTTTGCACAATTGTCGATACATATAGTGGTTTGCTGGTAGCTTTTCCATGTAAGCAAGCCACCCAATTGAATACCATAAAGACATTAGAATTGATTATGATGTATTATGGTGTGCCATTCCAAATTCAATCTGATAACGCATCCCATTTTCGTGGAAGATTGGTACAGGAATTCTGTGTGGAAAATAATATTGAATGGATATTTCATATACCTTACTACCCGCAGGCCTCAGGCCTGGTGGAGAGATTGAATGGCCTGCTAAAGGATCAACTGCGTAAGTTAACAGATGACAAGTATAAAAATTGGCGAGATTTTTTACCCCAAGCACTATTGATCCTGAATAATCGTCCTTTTTTAAATGCTGAATCTCCATTTATGCGTTTGTTTCCCCCAAAGGTTGAGACTATGCCTAATGTAATCAATGAAACTGTGATGTATTGGGAGATTACTTCCGGAGCTCTGGCTCCATGCAGAGCGACCCCAGGGTCGGCAGGCTTAGATTTGCATGCTATGGATGACACCGTTCTGGAAAGTAAAAATCGGGTCATCATTGCTACCGGTGTTGGTATTCATATACCACCGGGGAATTTTGGATTGATCGCCCCTAGATCGGGGCTGGCTGTAAAAGGCATCCAGGTACTTGGAGGGGTCATTGACAGCGACTATCAGGGAGAGATTAAGGTACTTCTGCTAAATAGCAGTGAGAATGACTTGCTGATACACCGTACCGACCGAGTGGCTCAATTACTCATTATGCCTGTTTTCAGTGGTGAAATAATGAAAGGCACTGCCCCAACTTTGCTAACTGTACGAGGCCAGAAAGGCTTTGGCTCTACGGATAACCCTGGGGCCAAGGTTTGGGTGCAATCGCCTAAGAATCCCCCTGAACAAGCAGAGGTTATTGCCACCGGTCAGGATAATACCATTTTGGTTATGAGGCCAGGGAAAGATAGCTGGGAAGCTGTCCCAGCTGATAAATGTTATTTACGAGAATGATTAATGCCTGTATTTGGTTCCTTTTCAGATCATTCTTTGGATTGTTGCTGCAGGATGTGTCGGTACTGGACACCGTTCGGGCTACTTCGGAGAGAGAGAAGGGATCCCATCAACCCGGGATGAATTGGGAACCAGAGTGTTGCATTCCTTCAATGCGTGGGACTCGTCATCGAACTTTTGGACGCTCCTGGCGAAAAGAGTGACTGATGCCCCTCACTTCTGTTTGACACCGATGAGATCTGTGCACGATATTCTGGCGACCTGCCTAGTTGCTGTCCCCGCCTCGCTGGAAACTTTAATAAGCATCTTTAACATTTCAAAGGCTCGTCCGAATATTATTCTGGGTGATTTTGCTACCCATGCATATTGTCCTTTGTGTACTGAACTGCCGAATGAGCAACTTCCCATCCAATCCCAAATAACTACGTATAATATTACACAAGGTGACCTATGTTTTTTCCTCACATGTAATCCTAATGCAATTTCTGAATGTCTACGTCTCAAGTTAAGAGGCGCCACTTCTTTCACATCTCATGAACGAACTTTGTGTTTCCAGAGGACACCGACGACATGTATTTCAGTCCAGAACAATATGACTTGCAATAGTTTGGTAGTTACCCCCAGTCGCTATCGTGCGATGTTGCTACCTGCCGGATGGCTTTTCTCATGTGGTAATACTTCCTGGCCCTATGTCCCCGCAAACATTTCCGGCGGCCCGTGTGCTATTACTAGGTTAAGTTTATTGATGTTTTCTTCACATCCGAATGCCAACTCTCGTGTGCTTCGAGATACAGTACTGTTACAGGAGGATTGTGACTCATCTTTGCATTTATATTCCAAGTCTGAATACCTTAGTCTAGCTGTTTCAATTATTGGTGTCCCTGCTTTGGCGGTTTATAATGCCAAATCCATTGGGAAAATGGCTTGCTGGATGGTCAAATCTATTAATCATACTTCTACAGTCTTATCTGACTTGCTATTAGACGCCCAGGGTGAACGTAGAGCCATCTTGCAAAATCGAGCAGCCATTGATTATCTTCTGCTTAAACATGGACATGGCTGCTCAGACTTTGAAGGCCTCTGCTGTTTTAACTTATCTGATCATACACAATCCATTCGTGCACACATAGATAAATTGCATGACTTAACTAATGAAGTTAGGAAACACATTGATCAGGGCTGGTTTGACTGGCTCTTTAATTGGTTGCCGGACATGCATATGCTACGCCACACATTAGGTGGCATTTTGATTGCTATTGCTGTTTTGATTTCTATCTGTTGTTTTATTCAGTGTATTCCTTCACTGCTTCAATTCTGCACATCTGGTACTAGACATAGATCGGTTAGTTTTGTTTCATATTATTTGTCCACTGATGTCAGTTCTATATAGTAAGATGTATAATAGACTGAAGTCAAGGGTGAAATGTAGTGCTTGATTTTCCCGGCTCTTCTGTATTGTAAAGCGACCAATATGACTTCAGTCTCTTTCCATCCATGTCTAAGGACTAGAGTAGTGAATAGGGCCTATCTGTTAGACACTTTTGACACAATCCCGTGCTCCTACCCATAGCTTAGGGTCTATATACATAGCCTAGGGGATAGATTCGTTAGCCTTGAGGATAACTTGCCCTATAGTGAGGGTATTTCATAGAGCTGTGTTGAATTCAGGCCTGGTAGGCCTCAAACGGGAGAGACTCCATCTTTCTTTCTGCTCCGGCAGCTTGGGACCTTTCTAGAGGGAGGGGGAATGTTTTAGTTATGAGGTGTTATTCGCTCGGAGAGAACCGGTTCAGGCCGGCCCTTATCGAAGGATTGTATTTTTCTTCATGCCGAAGACACTACATCAGGCCGGCCGGCTGGGAAAGTGTCCTTGGTACTGGGAGGTACAGGAATTTGGTGAGCGGCAGGTTTCGAGCTGGAAATTTCCATGAGGGAATGCACTTCTATATTAGTGAAAGTCTGAGTAAGATAAGGGCACTTGCTTCTAGACCATAGGCGGCATCTGGCCGTTAGCAGAAAAGCTATTACTTATTCCAGGGAAGACAGATGACGAACTTGAATCTAAAGAGGAGAGAGTAGCCGATGGGGAAGAGGTTCCAGTGACTCGGAGAGGGAGAAGGGAGCAGACCCACAACTGCAGAGGGGTGACTTCCAGGCGAAGCCGAGGCATAGACGAGAAGGGAACCTAGATGACCATTGAGCACAGGCTACGTACCATAAAGGTGAAGTCGACCCCTTTTTCTTTAGAGTGTACAACTTAACCTTTCACTTTCCTTGCAGGTTGTCTATATATATATATAATGTATTCTGCGAATGTGCATGTGGCATTTAAATAAAGTATTTAGCTTGTTGTACGTTAGCATGTGTTGTGTACGTTTGTATAGGAGGATAGTCTATTCTTTTAGTCAGAGTTGCCTCAAAATGAACAGAGGTTAATCCTGGTCAGGTAAGTGGTAACTGGATGAGGGGGAAAACAAGCCCCTCGAACTAGAGAACAGGTTGTGCTCAACTAATAGTCTTTGTGTGATCTGATATATGGTGATCCCGATTCCCCTGTTGTGTACTACGGTAATAATAGGATGAGCTTGTGCTAAGGCTGCCGTTTAGGTAGGAGATTCTGGGTCTGAATGAGGCCGCGAGACTGTGTGTGTTGCTACCGGATGGGTAGGAGATTCTGGGTCTGACTGAGGCCGCGAGACTGTGTGTGTTGCTGCCGGATAGGTAGGAGATTCTGGGTCTGACTGAGACCGCGAGACTGTGTGTGTTGCTGCCGGATAGGTAGGAGATTCTGGGTCTGATTGAGACCGCGAGACTGTGTGTGTTGCTACCGGATGGGTAGGAGATTCTGGGTCTGACTGAGGCCGCGAGACTGTGTGTGTTGCTGCCGGATGGGTAGGAGATTCTGGGTCTGACTGAGGCCGCGAGACTGTGTGTGTTGCTGCCGGATAGGTAGGAGATTCTGGGTCTGACTGAGGCCGCGAGACTGTGTGTGTTGCTGCCGGATAGGTAGGAGATTCTGGGTCTGACTGAGGCCGCGAGACTGTGGGTGTTGCTGCCGGATAGGTAGGAGATTCTGGGTCTGACTGAGGCCGCGAGACTGTGTGTGTTGCTACCGGATGGGTAGGAGATTCTGGGTCTGACTGAGGCCGCGAGACTGTGTGTGTTGCTACCGGATGGGTAGGAGATTCTGGGTCTGACTGAGGCCGCGAGACTGTGTGTGTATTGCTGAGATCGCAAGGCTGTGAAGCCTTGGTATAAATATATAATAGGAATTCCCTATCCTTAGGTGGTACATATATATGTGGTTATTTAGGTGTAAAAAGACCCTAGGGAGGGGGTAACGTTCTGGTTTGGGTCAGAGGGGCTCTGTAGAGCGGGTTCTACCCGATCCAAAAACACAAGCAGAACAGGAGCACAAGTCAAATATGTACTTGAAGCTCTGGCCACCCAAGACTACCTTACTCTAAGATACACATCATTTTATATATTTTTGGGGGTAAGTCTTTTCTCTTATCAATTTGCAGCCACTTTATCAAGTGATTGATCCCATAAGACTTATATATTCAACTTGGCTTTTATCAAAATAATGTTTTTGTCTCTTATACTTCTTGGAGACTACTACGCCCTCCTGTATTCTGTGTGTGTGGTGGATAATGTATTGCAAGTCACATTTTGTTTGAATGAGGGTTTTATTACCCTGCTTTGTGAACTCATATTTGGTTCGTCTAAGGACACCTATTAGTATTGAGTATCTATTCTACAATAGGACTTGCACCTCTGAGATTTATTAATAGCAATACCAATATTATAGGTCTTAAAATATTTATATTTTTATTACATTTACATATATTTTCCCATTAGATTTCTTATTTCGAAAATTTCCATGCATGTGGGACTCTGACACATGGCATGGTGCTACCTTTTTGCCATAAAGATTTGAATTGGTGAGTGTTGGATTTTTTTGGACTTAATCCTCTTTTCTTTTGTATTTATATCTTATTTCCTTTGTTGTTTTTATTGTTAACTCATGAATGTGTCTATGGATACCAATTCCTTTTTTGCACTAGTGGATGGTACAACGGATTTTCTTGCCTTAGGTCCGATTACTTGTAGTTTTTCCACTAGTCAGACCTCTTGAGACTAGATGTAGAGTAGAACACATATACATTATTGCTTGCAGTAATATTGCAACCTATAGCTTGGTCATCGATGTTTCATTTGTATATTGTCTTGGATTTTATATATATGTTTATTATTTTTGATTGATTTTTATGTTTTCTCTGACCTTTGTGGTTGTGAAATTCTTCTAATGAAAATTTTTCTAATATATGTTTTCTTGTCTGTGGAATACGTCGTTATGTTTTAAGTTATATATGTTTATTGTCCATATATTATAAATGTTTTTCTATGTTGTCATGTCAATTGTTTGCAGCCTTGAAGAAGTTCCTGTGTGGAACGAAATGCGTTGGCTGAGTTTCTTTAAGAAAATAAAGAGAATACCTAAAGATACCTATTTGATTTGGACTTCTTTTGACTGGTGCACCTTCCTCCTTTGTTCTTCATATCTTCATCTGATCTTCAGTGGAGTTGCTCTACGACGCACTCCGGAAGCATTGTGCACAGGACTTGAATACTATGAGACTTTGGGATTGCAAGTGCTAAACTAGTAGTCAGTCGTAGTTTTTCCTTGTATGAGAATCTGACTACAGATGATGAGAATCAGCATAGGGACAGGGATGACAAAGGGGGTGAGTCTGACAGTAGTAGTAGTTCTGATGGGAGAAATAGCCCAGTGCCAGGTGCTATACCTGGCTCAGCTAACTTAAGACTACTTGGGACTGACAATGGGTTCACCCCATTGAATCTCCCTAGTGGACTTAACCAGGGGTTTGGGAGACAGAGGAATCACTCAGGTGACTCTAATGCTTCTCATGCCTCTAGAGGCTCTCAAGGTCACTCCAGAAGAAGGATGACCAGCCTTCAGAGGAGGGAGCATGAGGCCAGAATGAAGGAAGCCCAGCTGAGGATCAGGAGACAGGAGCTAGAAGTAGCCCTGATGGAAGAGAAACTGAGCAAGGCTAGGCAACCTAGAGAGAGTGGGTCTATACCCACTGGTGGCAGCATTGTCCCTAAGGACAAAGATAGGGTCTTTGATAATAGGAACCTGTCCAAGGTTGTGCCCCCCTACAAAAGTGGGGATGATATCCACAAGTGGATGACTGCTCTTGAGAGAGCTTGCAAAGTGCAGCAGGTTCCTGAAGACCAGTGGGCAGCAATCTTATGGCTCTCCTTTAAAGGTAGAGGCAGAGATAGACTCCTCACTGTTAGAGAGGAGGTTGTCAGAAACGACAGAGCCCTGAAGAGTGTCCTGGTTGATGGGTTAGGCTTAACCACTGAACAGTACAGGCTAATGTTCAGAGATACCCAGAAGACACAGACTCAGGACTGGTCTGAATACATTGAAAGTGCTACTAAGGCTTTGGAGGGTTGGTTGCTGGGAAGTAAGGTATCTGATTATACAGGATTGTACAATTTGATGATGAGAGAACAGATTTTAAATAACTGTCAAAACCAGCAACTGCATCAACACTTGGTTGACTCAGATCTGACCTCTCCCCAAGAATTGGGAAAGAAGGCAGACAAATGGGTCAGAACCAGGGTTAAGCAAAAGAACCAGAACCAGGGCCAATGGGGTTATCAGAAGAAAACAGACCAAAAGGGTGATCAGAAATCCAAAGACCAGAAGTCTTCAACAGGGCCCCAAACTAGTACTAACGAGGGTGGGTCCCAACAACATAAAGGGAAGAAGAAAGAAGGTCCAAAGAAACCCTGGTGCAAATCTTGCAAGAATACAACTCACTGGACTAGTGACTGTAAGAATGATGGAGCCCCCAACACTGTTGCCCCTAAAACACCTGCTCCCAGTACTACTGTTAGCAGTGTTGGTCCCCAGACAAAGGGTGTAGTGGGAATCACTAATGGAACTGAAGGAGATTCTGACTTGGACAGAACCCTTACACAGGCAGTCTTGATCTGTGATGGGGACATGGATTTGTCCCTGACTGTGAGCCCCAGTAACCTGGGCAAGTACAGACAGACTCCTTTAATAAATGCAAAAGTGTCTCAACCCTACAGGGACACATGTGCCAGTGTCACTATGGTGACACCAGGCTTTGTGGACCCTGGACAGTACATACCAGGTGAGAATTACCTGGTGACCAATGCCAGCAATGCCACTACTTCTCATAGTGTGGCTATTGTTAACTTCTCATGGGGAGGGGTAACTGGCCTCAAAAGGGTTGTGGTTAGTGCAGACCTCCCAGTAGAATGTTTGTTGGGCAATGACCTAGAGAGTTCTCTATGGTCAGAAGTGGAGTACAGGTCACATGCAGAGATGTTAGGTATATCACCACATGTCCTTGCTGTGACCAGGTCACAGGCCAAAAAGTGCCTTACTGAAGCACAGGTCTTGGATCCTGGGACAATGGACCAAGCACCTACCAAAAAGAAGAACAGGAGGGTCAAGGCTGTGCCTTCCCCCCTGCCTCCAAGTGAGGGTCAGTCTTCCCAGGAGGATGATCTAGAGAACCCTGAAGGAACTGTCCCTGAAGAGCTTGAACCTGATCAGGTTGAGTTTCTGGGGACAGGGGGACCTTCCAGGGCTGACTTGGGGCAGGCTCAGTTATCCTGTCCATCTCTTGAACCCCTCAGACAGCTGGCTGCTGCTGAGGCTGCTGGGAATGCTCAAGGTACCCATAAAGTGTATTGGGATGATGGACTCCTTTATTCAGAGGCTAGAGACCCAAAACCTGGTGCAACCAGGAGGATGGTTATACCTCTGCAATTTAGGGGCTTCCTTCTTACCTTGGCCATGATATTCCTCTAGCAGGACACTTAGGCCAGAACAAGACTTGGGACAGGCTTGTCCCTTACTTTCACTGGCCTCACATGAATGAAGATACCAAGGAGTTTTGTCGCTCCTGTGTGACCTGCCAAGCCAGTGGTAAATCAGGTGGCACAACAAAGCCCCCCCTAATACTACTACCTGTGGTGGGGGTGCCCTTTGAAAGAGTGGGAATAGATATAGTGGGTCCCATGGATCCTCCCACTGCATCTGGGCACAGATTTATACTGGTGGTAGTGGATAATGCTACCAGGTATCCAGAGGCAATTCCCCTTAGGACCAATACAGCTCCTGTTGTGGCCAGGGCCCTGCTGGGAGTATTCTCCAGAGTGGGGTTTCCTAAGGAGGTGGTTTCTGACAGAGGTACCAACTTCATGTCAGGATACTTGACAGCTATGTGGAAGGAATGTGGTGTCAACTACAAGTTCACCACTCCTTATCACCCACAATGCAATGGGCTTGTTGAGAGATTCAAGAAGACCCTAAAGGGTATGATCAAAGGATTACCTGAAAAGCTCAGGCGAAGATGGGACATCCTTCTACCCTGCCTTCTGTTTGCTTACTTGGCTACAGCCCCTTTGAATTGTTGTTTGGGCACCCTGTAAGAGGCCCACTATGTTTAGTGAGGGAAGCTTGGGAGTTACCTCTCAAAAAGCCTAAACAAGACATAGTGGACTATGTACTTGGTCTCCGCTCCAGGATGGCTGAGTACATGGAGAAGGCATACAAAAACCTTGAGGCAAGCCAGGCCTTACAGAAAGCTTGGCATGACCAAAAGGCTGTCTTGGTTGAGTTTCAGCCAGGACAGAAGGTATGGGTGTTGGAGCCAGTGGCCCCAGCAGCACTCCAAGACAAATGGTCTGGACCCCATACAATCCTGGAAAAGAAGGGAGAGGTCACCTACCTGGTAGACCTAGGAACTCCCAGGAGTCCCCACAGGGTACTCCATGTTAACAGGTTAAAAGCATATGTTGACAGGGCAGACATGGGCTTGCTCATGGCTACAGATGAGGGACAGGAGGAAGAGAGTGACCCTCTCCCAGACTTGTTGTCTCAGAACCCTGAAGATGGTTCAGTTGAAGGAGTGACCCTTGGAGGCAACCTCACTGAGCATCAGCAGATTGAATGTAGACAGGTTCTACAATCATTTCAACATATGTTCTCACTGATACCTAGTCAAACTGACTGGTGTACCCATGTGGTGGACACTGGTGACAGACTCCCTTTAAAGAACAAACTTTACAGACAACCTGACCACGTCAGGGACTGTATAAAGGCTGAGGTACACAAAATGCTGGAACTGGGTGTCATTGAGCCCTCAGAGAGCCCCTGGGCTAGCCCAGTGGTTCTGGTCCCCAAACCTCACACCAAAGATGGCAAGAGAGAGATGAGGTTCTGTGTGGATTACAGAGGACTCAATGCTGTCACTAGGACAGATGCACATCCTATTCCAAGGGCAGATGAGCTCATAGATAAACTGGCTTCTGCTAAGTTTTTGAGCACATTTGATTTGACAGCTGGCTATTGGCAAATCAGGTTAGCTGAGGAGTCTAAGGCCAAAACAGCATTCTCAACCCCAGGAGGACACTACCTATTTTTGGTGATGCCCTTTGGTCTGAAGAATGCACCTGCCACCTTCCAAAGGTTGGTGAATCAAGTCCTTACTGGGTTGGATGACTTTTGTGCAGCATATCTTGATGACATTGCTGTCTTTCGCTCCACCTGGGAGGATCACCTGATCCACCTGAAGAAGGTATTTGAGGCTCTGCAAAAGGCAGGCCTCACTATCAAGGCTACTAAGTGCAAGATAGGGCAGAGTAAGGTTGTGTATTTGGGCCACCTTGTAGGTGGAGGCCAAGTTCAACCACTGGAGAGTAAGATACAATCCATCAAGGACTGGTCCCCTCCAACCACCCAGACTCAAGTTCGAGCTTTCTTGGGCTTGACTGGGTACTACAGGAAGTTTGTTAAGAACTATGGGTCCATTGTGACTCCTCTTAATGATCTGACATCCAAGAAGATGCCCAAAAAGGTTCAGTGGACAGTAAGCTGTCAAAAGGCATTTGACGACCTGAAGAAGGCCGTGTACTCTGCACCTATCCTGAAAAGTCCTGACTACTCCAAAGAGTTTATTGTCCAAACAGATGCTTCTGAGTTGGGTGTGGGAGCTGTGCTGTCACAACTTAATGTAGATGGTCAAGACCAACCCAATTGCTTTTATTAGCAGAAGGTTGACCCCCAGAGAGAAGAATTGGTCAGCTATTGAGAGGGAGGCCTTTGCTGTGGTGTGGGCCCTGAAGAAGCTGAGGCCATACTTGTTTGGCACTCACTTCAAGATTCAGACCGACCATAAGCCCCTCTTGTGGCTAAATCAGATGAAGGGTGAAACCCCCAAACTGCTTAGGTGGTCCATTTCCCTACAGGGGATGGACTTTACAGTGGAGCACCGGCCAGGTACAGACCATGGGAATGCAGATGGTCTCTCCAGGTACTTCCACTTAGGACATGAAGACGAGACTGGTCAAGGCTAGTTTAATGTCCCTGCGTTTGGGGGGGGGGGGGTTGTGTAGGAGAGTAGGGTCTGCTATCCTATGGTCACCCCAAATTTTTGCTTTTTGCTTCACTGGTTTTTGACATAGTGAGGCTGTGGGCCTGCTAATCAGACCCCCAGCCTACTGTTCTCTCTACTAAATTGACACTATGCACTATAGGTGCATAACCAATTGGAATTGGATCACGCTGTGAGCCCCTGTACCAGTGTACACTAGGTACCCAGGGCATTGGTGTATCTAAGGCCTACCAGGGGCTGAAGCATGTATTGTGCCACCCCTGGCCTGGCTTAGCAATTTGACACAACTGGCTGATCACACAGCTGGGGTAAGTTGGTGTAACCACCTCTTACTTAGGTGTAGTATACCTATACCTAACCTTAAAAGGGACACATGTCAACCTGTAAGTCACTCCTATGGCAGGCCTTAACAATCCTAAAGGCAGAGTGCTTGGTTCCATGTGAGATGGTGCTCTGGCATGAGCTAAGCCTGTCTGCAGTGGTCGGAACAACTTCTTTCTACCGTTTCCAGATATCGCCATACCATATACTCTTAAGTGCATTATGAACCTCGCGTTTAAATGCTATCTTTGGTTTGGCTTTATCAAAACATGTCGAGTAAGGTGTCATACGAATTGGAATACTAACCCCTCGCCAATTCTGGCGACGGGGTTAGCATTCCACCCTTCTAGAGGGACACGACATGTACAGTACCTGAAACCCAGGTAAAATCAGACATAGCCTTAGCTCCACAATATGGACGCTGCCACCACAGACACAAGTCTGCCCTCCTGCTGCTGGGAGTCCTTCCAGCTTGGGAGACGTGGACAAAGGGTTTCCTGCCAGGGGAGGTGCGTGCACCACCCCAGACAGGATTTTGTGTATTGGTCAGGTAGGGCTTGAATAGAATCAGACATGCCTGAGGCTCACAAGGAGCCTCGGTGCATATGCCAGTTCAAACCGGTCCTGGGGCACACCAGCCCCGGACCTGGGACGAGCTGGACAAAGGATTGGGGGTGTAACCACCCCCCTTCCTGGTCCCACCCTTAGGGAGGGACCTAGCAGGTAGTCCGGCCCCTAGAATCCGCTTAAAGGTAGGAGCTGTGTCCTAAGACTTCAGACATCCTGGAATCAACTTAACACAAAGAAGAAGACGGGAACTTCGACGCTCTGCTGCACAGAGGACAGAAGGAAATCTCCCCTATGGTCAGGGAGTGACCATCTTGCTAACGCAAGCACCATCCAGCAACTCGACGTCTGCTTTGCCGCCGCCTCCTCCCAGAGCCCGAGCCCAAAGACCAACAAGACCTGGACCTCCAGACCTCTCAGCCCGATCCACAGTCCCTGCAAAGAAGGAACCCGTGGAGGCACCGAGACACGTGGAGCCAGCCATCTTGAAAAGACACTCGACAAGCTGCAAGCGCAACAACAGAGGCTCCCTCCAAGTTGTGCTTTGGTTCCTGAGAAGCCCACATCCGAGCAGCATCTGCACCAAAGGTGAGCCCTCCAGCATCTCCACGATCTGCGTGGGGCCCCTCTGCACTTTGCATCTCGACGCGCCTGCCCGGTCCCTGGCCCGTTGGCTAGTGGATATTTTGGCAACTAACTTTGAAAACTACAATGCTGGTCTGGTTGCTCCAGACTGGCCCCTGCTTCCCTCCAAAGAAGCAGCCCCTCTGACCTTGCTGGTCAAAACCATCAGCTTTCTTCAATTCCTGCGACTCCTGCTTTTGCCAAGGCTTGTTTGCTTTCTTCGAGTTGCCGACACCGCCGACAGCGAGAGCCTGCGTGGGACAGCTCGTGGACCGACTCCTGGATGTCGTCGACCTGCAGGGACCACGTGGCTGTGGAGACAAGCTACACCTCTTCACCTGTTTGCACCCGACATCGCCTGGTACCTACCTGGTGCCACGCCGGTCACTGACTAGTGACTGTGAACACTGTCCCCTCTGCTTTCAGGTCTTCTGCAACTCCGATCCACCCTTGGATCCACCGCATCTCTTCTGGACCGGCCGCCTGCAGCAACTTTGTCATCAGGCTCCATTGAACAGATAGACGAAACCCGACGCACTTCGAGACCTATGCACCCGCTTCCTGTGGGTGAGGTAAAGCTGGCACTCCGGTGCCCAAGTGTAGAGAAACATCTCTAGTGTCTGTTTTTTAAGTCTTAAGTTCGTAGTCCATCCAGAAGACCCTTCTAGCAGTAACTTTTGAACTTTTACGCACCCATTGAAAACCTATGGGAGCCCGCGTGTAACTTTCCTCACTGCACACGCGACCCGTGGACCTCCTGGTCACTAACTGAAGTTAGCTCCTTGTAGGCCCAGCGATTCTAGAGGCCCTAGGCCTTTTCCCTTTCCTGTTCGTGGTACTTATACCACTATTTTAGTATATGGTTTGAGTGGCCACCAGGGCCCATCCATATAAAGTGCAACTTCTGTATATTGTAATACTTTCTTGTTTAACGATTTGTGCTCCTGTGCTCATAAAGAGTCTAGGGGATACTTTGAGTAATAAATACATATATATATTGAATATATATCTGTGTGGTGTCCTTTCATTGGTATAAAGGGGGATTACATATGGTAAAACAGCTTGCTTAACACGCTTTAACGAGTTTAGCCTCAAAGACTGCTTAGCCTACGCTACCACTAGGGCAGCTAGTCCGAAAAGGTTGACTTACAACCACACCATAAAGGTTGCTTGGCATGGTACAAGGTGGTCACTTTAACTAGTGAACATCATATACCAGGCCAACTTCTCACAGCGCCCCACCCCCGTTCAGCCCCCAGTCGGCCACACCGATAGTACCACCCTAAAGCCAACCCTGTTGTCAGGTGTTTCACAGAACATCCTAAGGTGTTGGTCTTTTTGGGTATGTCCATGTTCATGGAGATGCAGAAAGATGGTTCCCAGAGCTGTGAAGGCAGGGGGACCAGCTTACCTGCATATCCAGCATATCCAGCGCTAATGCTGACTTGTAAAGAAGGCAAAGTCCATATTGTCACCACAACATCAAGAAAGTGATGTTATGGTGGCGACAGGGGCTTGTAAATATGCCCCTATGTTTGGCCATAAAGGCAAATTTCAGTGAATATCGGGTTATACAGGTGTGAGCACAAACTATGAATGTAAAAGTTTGACGATTCTCTTTTATCAAAAATATGATGCATTGTTTCAGAAAGACAACTTTTGATGAAAACAAACATTTCTGAGACACATTCTTGCGGAATGGTCATTTTAATGCACCAATACATTTTAGAATAAGTTGATGGTATCTCTTCAACTCTACCCTTCTGTTAATACAAATCCGGCTGGTGACTTCCTCTGAAGTTTATGAGACTGACATGGAGGGTGCTGCTGACCTAATTCTGAGTCAAATACCTGCATCTGTTTTTTTATATTTAATGTTGTTGCACAATATGATCTGTATACAACATTTCTTAGCACAAAATGCATCCTTCCATCCTTTTGGATGCAAGGAAGCATTTTTACTCTAAGAAAATAGCGCTTAATATAGAATTACTCTTCTCGCGCAATTTCACATAGTCTTGCAGAATTTTTAGATAATTATGTGTTATTATGCTAGACGGGATTAGCGTAATCACACGAGTAATGACCCCCCTCAATCACAACCTCCCCTCAGTGTGCATGGTGTGGTTTGCTTCATATTGCTATTCATGATCTTTGTCGGGAGTTTACTTGCATCCCTTAAATAAGGAACCGTTTGTGGAATAAACCCTTTTCAGTGAGAGTCGGTACTTTAGCTCCACTGGATGCAGCGTTTTTCGAATAAACTGGGTGGCTACCCCTGAGCTAGAACAACACGTGTATCAATTTCAGCTCCTTAGGTAGTTTGGTTCTGCACGTAAACACGGTGCTGATTACACTTCACAGGCGTCCCACTGCGGCGGCCTGAGTGACAGACTCATTTGCTCGGACTGGCGACCATTTGCCTCCAGCAACTGGTTGATTGGCCGGGCATGGACCGCATTAACATATGTCTGCACGGGTGGTATGTCCCCAAGGGGATAAAAGACTACATTCCGATGCAGCAGCCACAACACTGCCTGCAGGGAGAGAAGACGCGTTAAGAAGGATTGATGCTGCAATAAGTTACTAAAGTGGCCGGGGTTTTGCTACGGCACACAGGAGGCTACTCGTGCTGAAACTTCAGACAAACTTTTAAACGTCCCGCGCTCTGAACACTTTACTTGTCCCGAGAGCCGGAGGCGAAGCTCCAGTTAGAGCAAGGATGGCTTCCGGCCAGACCTCTCTCTGGAGCGCAGTTGTGCCCTTCCGACTGCTACTCCTTGCTCTGACTGTCCTCCTGTCCCAGGCTGACACCTCCAGGTACTTCACCTACGAGGAGGACCCGCCGGGCTCCGTCATCGCGGTGCTGTCCGAGGATCTGCTCTTTAACTCTGCGGACAGACCGGAGAGCAGCTTCCGCCTGATGAAGCAGTTCAACGCGTCCCTCATCCGCATGCGGGAGAGCGATGGACAGCTCTCCATCGGGGAGCGCATAGACCGGGAGCAGGTCTGCGGGCAGACCCCACACTGCACCCTGGCCCTGGACGTGGTCAGCTTCTCCAAGGAGCAGTTCAGGCTCGTGCACGTGGAGGTGGAGGTCCGGGACATCAATGACAACGCCCCCCGCTTCCCCAAAGTCGAGATCCCTCTGGAGCTTTCAGAAAGTGCCGCCCTAGGCACCCGCCTTCCACTGGACATAGCCATCGACGAGGATGTGGGGACGAACTCTGTGCAGAGTTACCAGATCTCTGCAAACAGCCACTTCATCCTGGAGGTGCAGATCCGGGCGGACGGGGTGAAGTATGCGGACCTGGTGCTGGTGAAGGAGCTGGATAGGGAGAGCCAGGGCACCTTCACCCTGGAGCTGGTGGCCAAGGATGGAGGGAGCCCGGCTCTCTCTGGCACTGCCACCGTCACCGTCCGTGTGCTGGACTTCAATGACCACAGCCCGGTCTTCGAGCACCCCCTGATCACCGTGCAGCTGCTGGAAGACGCCCCATTGGGGTCTCTGCTGCTGGCCCTGAGCGCGGCTGACCCCGATGAAGGGGTGAACGGACAGGTGGTCTACGGCTTCACCTCTCAGGTCTCTCCCGAGGTCCGAGAGCTCTTTAAACTGGACTCCAGGACAGGGCGGCTGACTCTGGACGGACAGGTGGACTTTGAAACCAAGCAGAACTATGAGTTCGATGTGCAGGCGCAGGACTTGGGCGCCAATCCGCTCTCGGCCACCTGTAAAATCATCGTGCACGTCACTGATGTCAACGATAACGCGCCCAGCATCACCGTGACCCCCCTGACCTCCATCACCGCCGGGGTGGCGCACATCACCGAGGCCGCCAGCAGGGAGAGCTTCGTGGCCCTGATCAGCACCCTGGACAGAGACTCCGGCCCCAATGGGCAGGTGCACTGCTCCCTCTACGGGCACGAGCACTTCAAGCTGCAGCAGGCCTACGAGGACAGCTACATGATAGTGACCACCGCAGCCCTGGACCGGGAGAAGATCTCCGAGTACAACCTCACCATCGTGGCCGAAGACCTGGGCTCCCCGCCCTTCAAAACCGTCCGTCAGTTCACCATCCGGGTCAGCGACGAGAACGACAACCCGCCCTTCTTTGCTAAACCCGTCTATGAAGTTTCTGTCCTCGAAAACAATGCCCCGGGCTCCTACATCACCACTGTGGTGGCCAGAGACCCTGACCTGGGGCACAACGGCAAGGTGACCTACACCCTGGTGGACACCGAGGTGATGGGAGCCCCCCTGTTTACTTTAATCACCGTGGACCCGGCCTCGGGGTCTTTGTACGCAGTGAGGCCTTTTGACTACGAAAGCCTGAAAGAGATAGAGGTGGAGATAGAGGCCAGAGACGAGGGGCTGCCACAGCTCTCTAGCCGGGCCTTCATCAGGATCAAGGTTGTGGATCAGAATGACAACCCGCCCTTCATCACCTTCCCCCCGCTGAGGAACGACTCTGCGGACATCCTGCTGCCCCTCAGCGCCCCGCCGCACTATCGAGTGGTGCAGCTCAAAGCAACGGATGAAGACGAAGGAGTGAACTCCGAACTGTTCTTCGCAATCCTGGATGACCACCAGGCCATATTTGCTATCAACAAAATGTCAGGAGAACTGTATATGAAAAGACGCCTGGGCGCCTTTAGAATTGCAGACACTCTATCTGTTGTCGTTGCTGTTTCTGACAGGGGGACGCCACCTATGTCCTCTGTCGTGTATCTTAACTTAATTATTTCGGACACAGCGCCATCTAGCGACCAGCTCGTGACCTTGCACTCTACAGCTGTGCTACTAGACACCTCTATTCTTTCCATTACTTTGCTGGCCGGGGGCTGTCTGTTGCTTTTAGCCGCTATAATCTCCGTTGCCACAACGTGCAAGAAAAGCAAAAAACAGATTTCACGGTGCAAGGAAGACACATTGCCTATCAACACTACTCCCTCAGACGTCGGCAGCTCCAAGGACAATGATGCCCTTTCAGAGAAGATTCACCTTTCAATCAGCACCGAGTCTGAGTGCAGCGACGACATGGCCTGTTCAGGCGACAGCGGCGAGTCCGGAAGTCTTTACACGGCGCGAGACAACGACAGTGGCGCAGACGCGAGGGTAAGACCCGTGAGCGTATTGATATTGCCTGTTTCTCCTTCTTCCTGATAGTCAGGATATCTGCCACCTACACAGACCCATACATACTTTAATGTCATGCCCTCCTGTCCCTTACCGTTGGAGGCGCAGTATCACACTTAACCGACTGTAGTACCTTAATTGGAAAGCACGACACATACAATGCATCCTGCTCTACGCACGCCTTTAACAGCCTGAGCACAGGGGCGTCGCTTCCATCAGTGATGCGGGTGCAGTGGCACCGGACCCAGAGGCTTGAGGAGCTAACCCAACTATGATTATTCATAAGTCGAACGGCAGCCGCGGGAGGGGATTTCTTCCTTGCACTATGGCCTTTTACACACTGATAAACACTGCTGCTTGGGTACCTCTCAGCTGAAAGCAAATGTTCCTGGAGAGGTCAAACACAACACATATTTATCTACACTAATTCACCACTAATCCTTTCTGGGTTGCAGAGTGGCCCACTGAAAAGTGCTACAAGACCTCATGGGGGTAGCAAGCGCTATATAAATGCAAACCCTTCCCTCTTCTGTCCCTCCACTATCCTTTTCAATCCAAATAACAGACTAACATGTCCACCACTCAAATTAATTTCATATTTCACTTTACTTATTCACCACTAATCCTTTTTGTGTTTCGGAGTAGCGTGCTACTCCCGGAACACTCGCTTTGATGCATCGTCAAATGCAATTACATTATAATACAATATGAAACATTTTTAAGCATACCAATGTACATCAATGCATGAGAGCACATGACCCGTAGGACACTCGGCCTCCTTTTTAACCACAAACTGTGTTTACCTACATTATAGCTCTCACGAAACACCCCCTTGAGCGCTGCTGTGACACGATCTTTCAAATTCATTTTATTTCACAGCGCACGGACACCCACATATATTACACCAGAGCACGTCTGCATAGAACGAATACTACCGTTTCGAAGTTAAGAGCCCCTCGGCCTTAATTGCTGTGCTGCAGCCCTGTCTTAGAGATCAGAGCACATATTGTCATGGGTGGAGTGGGGTTATTGTGGGGAACATCAGGCCTCACAGGGAGGCAGCCAGTCGCATTAACTGATAAAAGCTTTGACTCCAGATCCCGACTCCACCCCTCGACCCTTTGGACTTTTACGCAGCGCGAGTTTATAACACCTCTTGGCATCAATGAAAGCCGGAGGGCCGTTAATAGTCAGTAGTTTCAGGGGGTTGGTGACAATCTGATGGTTATTGGTTGTAAGGTGGTGGAAAGGAACAGCAAACGGCTTTGTTATTCCCTACGTCTTTACCCTCGCGCCCCTTCAAAAGAATCAGCACATGAAAGGACCATTCGAGTGAGCGTACTGCTGTTACCCCTTTACGAAGGAGGCCCTGCCCCAATGCACATAAGTGCACTTCCTGTAACCCTAAAGTGCAGACACGGAATCTGTGGTGCTGGCCCTGTTAGCTTGAAAGTCAAATAGGGTTACTAAAATATAACTTCCAGTCACTGAGTGTATACCCGGTCACTTATGCTACCATACTCTCAAAACTCCCAACCACACAGCCCCCTTTATACTTCATAACTGTCATCCACAGGGTACCCCTTTTTCTCAGCACCTAATGCGTCACATTTTCATTACCTGCTCCCAGTGTCTCACGCAGACACCCGTACTTTCCCTCCTAGCCAGACTTCCAAACATCGTCTGACCCCTGAAACACCCAAGCACATCTTAGGTTTGTTTCCCGTCTGTAACTCCTACAAACATCCCCTACCCCATGTCTTGTACAGGCAGGCCCACAGTCCCCTCCAGACTCCACAGTGGATCAGGGGCGACACCATAAAATGGGTGCCTCAGCAGGGCCGGACTGGGAACCTAAACCGGCCCTGGCAAAGTGCTCGGCCGCCCTCCCCGCCCCCCACGGCTTGGGGGAGCCGCCGAGCTCTTTGCCAGGGCCGGTTTCGGCCGATTTTGTTACAGGGCCGATTATGCAGCTATGCTGCAAAAACGGCCCTGTAACAAACACGGCCCCCAGGGGCCCCAAACTGGCCCCCACCCGTGGGTTGCACCGCGGGATTGCCCGGTGCCCCCTACCGTCAGTCCGGCCCTGTGCCTCAGAGTCAAGTGCGGGATGGATCGTAGCAGCTGGAACCTGGTGGCTAGCCGTGTTTTGTCACCGCGTGTTGTTGCGACTGCAGCCATTGGCTGCTGGGGGTCAGAGGTTTTGCTTGGACGACCGGCAGGGGCAGTAGGTCAAGGTATGTAGATGACTTCGATAACTTACCTACCGCACCTTGATTCCTGGCTGCCCCTGACGACCGCCGATGCGCCATGCTGTACCTGCTTTCAGTCCTGGAGGAGTTCCGGGTTCCTGCCCACCCATCCCTGTAGCTAGTATCCTGGAGTGGAGCTGTTTGGCAGGGAAGGAGTCATGTTTGGCCATAAAAGTGCGGGTGGGTTCACAATGGAATCGGGTATGAAGCCTTTAGTTCTAACCAGGGCAGTGGTACTACGGTTTCTAGCGAGTGTCTAGGGTCGACGGCTACAGCGATTGTACACAGCCTTCCAAAGTACCCCATGACATGGCCCTGGGTTGTGATAGGATGGTGGCTGCGCCACGGGATCAAGGTACGGCCCGATGCCCAGGCCCATCTCCCAATGGGTGCCAGTAGGGATCCCTTCATTGAGGTGGCTCAGGCATGATTGTTTTGTATCCAGATTTTCTGCTGACCCACACCCCCTCTATCTTGAAGGAGCAGTTCAGTTTGCCTTGTAAAGTACAATTTATGGGAGGAAGCCGGAGGTTGTACTTGGGACCACAAATCAAGTCAATTGAGGTGGTAGATTGCGCAAGGGAGGAGGGGTGGTCAGCTGCGACTCCTCTGAGAATTCAATAGGATATTACAGGCATTAGTTATTGTGCATGCAATAATACACAACAATGTACAAACTGTATATAATATCAAATTGTTGATTCAATGTTGTGATGTGTGGTAAATCCAGCCTGAGAATGGTATCTTCTATAATGCAAGGACGACAACTGGCTAGCCTCTGGTCACTTCTGTGTGTGATCCTCTCCCGGCTGAGAGTGACTCATTCTTGGCTGGTGATTTACTCTCACAGGTCTCACTGTGGTCCCCACCTGTGGCCTTTCTTGATTCCTCACTTAGTCCTGTCTGCAATTCTACGATAACCCAATCCTCAGAATGTTCATGCTTGTGCCTTGTAGAGTGCGGAAGAACCCATCAGGTACATTTTTCTTTTAATGCGTGTTTTCTTGTCCACAGGGTTCCGCTGTCACTTTGTTCCATCCGGTCTCTCTCTGGAGTGAAGGAAAATCCACCTCAAGGTAACGGCGACCTTCATGTTTTGTTACATGAATTAACAGGGGCATGTTTGAAAGTATTTGCATTTTGTGTGTATGAACGTTTTGCAAACCAGACAACATTTCTAGGGTATACTGGGCAAGTCAGATTTTGGGGACCAAGCACACCAAGCTTTTTACTAGACTGTTCCGAAATACCAACCTTTTCCAACAGGCTACATGAATACTGCACATGAAGAACTTCATGTTCACAGTGTGCCCGGCTGTTAGTAATTCCACACACCAAGCGTAAGAAGCTGGTTGGTTTGCTCTGCTTGTTTTGGCTGCCAAGTACTGGAATGAGCTCCAACTCAGATGCATTCCAGACAAAACCATTTTCCAGGTTGCAATTAAAAACATATCTGTTCAAATTGTAGGGTGGATGATGTTCTCTTCTGGCTGTATGTCTTAGCGCCGGGAAACTATCATAGTAGCTGTGCGCTTTAGAAATTATTTAATTCATTCATTCAAAGACCCAGAGTGGTGTTCTCCCAGAATATTGAGTACAGAATATCGTGGAACCAAAATATTGTGGGGGTAAGTTTTTATAGGGTTTCTTTATTCAACTCCACATCTATGTCCCTTAACAATGTGTGTGTATGTGTACACACATACACACACACACACACACACACACACACACACACACACATATATATATATATATATTTATTTATATTCAAGGTGTGTAGATGTTCACAATAGTAAACCTATACTTCTCTCTATACACTTACCTCTTAGTATTTTGGTCCTCGATATTTAGGCCTTGATATTTGGGACCCAGGATATTTTTGCCCCCGATGTTCTGTCATACAATCTCAAGAGCAGAGCTATGCACAAACTACTGACCCTGGTATTGACAGTACATGACCCAGCCCTTAACTACCCATCCAAGGCTCTAGTCTGTTACACGGATATCTGGAATGTAACATCTACAAATGTCAACCTTGTAGCCACACCAGGGCTACCTTGTGCCATTTCCAGGCTCTGGGCTTTCTTTGTCCTAGAATGTCTGCTCTACAGCTCTCTTGCCTGACCATCATGCCAGAGTTCATGCCAATTAAAAAGAGGACTGCAAAGTCAAACAATAGCCCAATCTGATGTAAATATGTGCAATACAATCCTTATGTTACTTTAGGTATAAATAGGACATTGCAGAAGAAATGTGCTTGACTTCACCAGTCTTACTCATACAACGTGCATTTAAAGGGAGGGGTGTGGCGCAGCAGCAGGAGCGGCTGCCCCCGGAGCACGGGGCTCAACGGTTCGAACTCTGGCAGCA
The DNA here is from genome assembly GCF_964204655.1 of Triturus cristatus. Taxonomy (NCBI): domain Eukaryota; kingdom Metazoa; phylum Chordata; class Amphibia; order Caudata; family Salamandridae; genus Triturus; species Triturus cristatus. Next base: position 487,720,134 of record NC_140591.1, read on the forward strand.
GCTCAGCTCAGCATCATGTGTCTCTGAGCAATAGCTCACTTAATCTCCCAGGCGGCGCCCAGCGCCTTGAAACCCTAAGGGGGTGATGATATGTTTGTGCTTTACAAATAGAAATGTAAAGAAACCTCAAATGTGAACTGTGTGAACCTTTGACTAAGGTCGGTCAGTGAGCCACCTTACATAGGGGTGACCAGATGTTGAGAACCGATAACCGGAATAGAAGAAGGACTACCATTTTACATCAATGAAGGGGCGCAGAATGACAGCTCTCATCAACATAGGAACACAGAAGAGCCACTAAGGAAATAAATACGTCATCTCTGAAACCACCATCATACCTGTTAACTATTTTGCTTGCTTACAACAGCTGCTGACTAGCACAGCTTTAGATCACCGACAATATGCCTCTCACTGTTTTCCTTGACACACTCTAAAAACCAGGTCATGTACCAACATTGTCGAAATCTGTCGTGATAGCTGGTGGAAAACCGGGACATCTGGTCACACTACTCACGTGGCACGATAGTGCTACGGAATATGTTTCTGATTGAAATGTTGCACCTGCTAAATAAACACATTTCCAAAGGCACATAGCAGAGCAGACCTGTCAAGTACCTGTCCACATCTTTCCTAGTGGAGTTGCGAAATTAAAGTGATATATCGAAGCGAGCGTCTCCCCGCGAGTTTTGTGGAACTGCATGAAAGCGGGGCCAGTACTTCCATTTGTTTTGGCCGTTATTGTAGCCGCGCGCATCTATTTCGGTCGCACCACAGCTGTGCCGCTATCTAATTGCATTGAGGGCACCCGCGCCACGTGCTCATCATGTGAGCGTGCCGTGGAGTGCAGCGGTCCCTGAGCTCCGCTCCGGGCCTTTCACTCACCGGCCCCAGGGTATAAGCGCGTGATACCGCGTGATAGCAGCCAGGCTCACGGCAGCCCTTCTGCTTCACCGTGGGGCTCTGATTATGTGTTTCATACACCTGCGGTCTGTGCGTGCCCTGTATTGTCACTTGCTTTAAAAATGTCACGTGCTTTAAATATGTATTTGGCATTGAGCAAGTACCAGTGCACCGCATAGGGCGTTGGCAGAAACTAAAACATGACGTTACCCCCTTACAGACAGAAGAACATTACCTGCTGGAAAACATATAGCATTATTGAAGGGTAAATATCAGCGGATGGGTTTCTTTGCAGGGCAATAGGTGAAACATTATAGACATTGAGAACTGCATTGGTGTGGGGGGCATGTTGTTTCCATTAGTGCAGCAGGTGCAGTGGCACTGGGACCCAGAGGTCCACGGGCCCCACTGAATACTGATTATTGATGTATTTTTATTTTGCATGTTAAACTGCGTCCAGGGGGCCAATTTCCTTCCTTGTGCTAGGCCCATAATACATTGGCTACACTGGCATAAAGGCGTCCTGTGGGGCCCTTACAAATCTGCTGCACTGCACTCTATTCCGGTCACACTCCTTGCTCGTCATCACCAAAACACTGACATATGGACCTGTTGCCATGCAACTCTTCACCCCGCCCCCAAGCAGCCCCTCCAGCTCTGACTTCATGACCTGCCCCGGCATGTCCTCTCTCTTCCCTCTCTGATCCTGCTGCTGGTGCTCTCCCTCTGCTTTTAAAGAATGTGGGTAGTTCAGGCATTCTAGTCGGGAGTGATCATGTGGCAGAGAGCTGAGGAAAATGTCACATTTTGTGGTTCTCTTGGCTCCGTAAAGATCCCAACAAACGATAAGACAAGCAAAGGTATTGGAAGGAGAATCTTGCCAATAGATCTCATATTACACTCTTTCAAAGATGGGTAGCTGGCTTCCTTACATCTGAGATATCTTATTACCGGTGCATAATTGGCAAAAAGTGTAGGGACTCAAAGCTTTTCTTAGTAGCCTTCTACAAGCACTGCCAAATACTGTGATTTCGAAATACCAAGACTGCGTGGTCTTTATATTCCAGCTCACGCTTCTTTTTTACTCCACTTTATATTTCCTACCAGTTTTTATCACTCTTGAAGGTTTTTTTTTCCTGCTGCCTCCTCTTGTCCTATGTTTCCTATTTTCTCATTCTCCTCCTCACAATTTTTTTCTGCCCATATTTCACAAATGGACAGAATGCAGAACAATTCAAAACATTCAACCCCAGTCATGAGATCTGGGTTAAATCCATCATTTGTTTGCTCACCATGCCACCCCAGTTGAGACCTGGTCATATGCAAATCAGTATTGACCCTGTGCCTCATGGGATCAGTCCAGCCCGAACTGCCAAGCCAAGTCTTTCTTGGACCAGAAACAAGCATCCTAGCCGGTTTCAGGGTTTCACCCCTCATCAGCCAGGATAGCTTGAATTCAGTGGCACAGTGAGTCCAGGACCCACGTCTGGGCATACCCGGCACATTTAGGGCGAGGAAGCAAAAGACACACAATTGATGGATGAAATGCAGAACAAATCAAAACATTCACCCCAGTCAAGATATCCGGGTTAAATCCATCATTCTTTTGCTCACCATGCCACCCCAGTTTAGGCCTGGCCATATGCAAATCAGTCTTGACCCATACACCAACTCAACTTAAGCCCTTCTTTTTAATTATTTATGAAATATGGTACCTGATGGAAGAAGGGACACAGTGTTGGATGCAAGAGACTTAAGTGATCAATCGCTTTCTTTTTTACACAATAACATAAAAAGTTCCTTGTAGTAACTTCCTCACACTGAAGCGATGGAAAGGTAATTTTAATATTACATCTTACACGGCAGGGACCTGGGATCATTTCACCGAGCAGGCAGCCCTCTCTGGTCATGACATTCTATCACAACATTCCATGACACACCATGACCGTAAAAAACTGCTCCGCGTTGCAGTAAAATAAATAAATAATCCGCTCCTTGCCATGGTACTAGTGATTTTCCCACACTCCTCCACTGTTGCTCCAACACTAGAATTGGCTTCTGACTCATGTGCCTAAACGTAATGCTACTTCCGGTGATAAAAATGATACCAGCCTTTTTCAATGCATGTCTGTTTGTCCAGGATCAACCACTCTCCAGCTCCCAACATACAATAAGGGTAGAGGTCTTGATCATAGGAGAAACCTGGTATATCTGGTAAAATTGTGCATCAAATTATTCACATTATAAACATTATAAATATTTTAGGGGAGTGAACACTTTCCAAAATACAACTCCAAAGAACACACTAACATATTGAGGGAGATATAAGCCTTAAGCAGAGTAGCCTGGAATTATGACAGCATCCCAGGAAACCGCCCAACCTTTGCAGATGTTATTGCCAGTCATTGGTCCGCCCAAGGCATCAGAGCCTCAGTTGGCTGTGGCCTGTTGCAGCTTCTCTTGGAGGAGCTCAGGAAATCGCATTACTCCTGCTCTGAGGAATGGCGGTGCTCAAGTGATTGTTTTTATTCCCCCTCAGCGGTCACCTCGACCAGTTCAGTGCGAAGGACAGCGGGAGAGGTGACAGCGACTTCAACGACAGCGACTCAGACCTGAATGCAGAGGGGCTGAAGAGGCCGCCCGAGGAGACCCTCAGACAGCAATCCGGTAGGCGTGGGGGGCTCACCCTGTATGGTTTCTGAAAAAGAAGCGAGCATTAGATTTACACCTTTTAATACATACACCCTAACAATATGGGAAAAACTCCCTGTAGGTACTACGCAATGCCACTGCCCTCAATTAGAGTTGCCAGGGGATGCGATAAATGTGCTGTACAGTGCATTCTGTTTATTGATAGTAATGTCATTTTTAATCAATAATTAAATATCAGGAACATCCTTGAGCACTGCTACCGGCAAATACTTGGTGGTAAGGTAACTACTCTGATCACAACTGTGAGAAAGATCTGATAAAAACCATTATTGCATTTTATATCCACTGCAAGTGCGGAAAAGCCTAAATCAGGTGTAAGAATGTATCTTATTCCACCGGTGATATAATTGCAACATTGACCCTTCGCCTCAAATTTAGCACTGAGCTGCACGTGAAGGCCTAGTGTCTTAGGCATGCACATCCTTCACTGTGTTCTGAAAACATCCAATATACTGCGATATGTGTATGCAATATACTGCAATATGTGTAGGGCTGGTGCTATAATGATACCCTTGCCAATAGATAAGGTATACACAGCAGGGGCCTTTGTGCATGCTGTTTTCAGAGATTAGTGAAGGCACAGCAGAATGTTAATAGAGCTACATATTAGTACAGCACGCCCATCCTCCAACAAGATTCATGTAGGGAAATAATCGTTTTACTAGCTTCTTTTACTATAGGACCATCCATTTGCTACACAAATCCCTAGTGCTATGTGTTTTCAGATGCCCACACTTTAAAGTAGCCGCTGCATTGGCACACAGAGGATAGGAGTAAACTTGTAAGGCGTGACCGCGCTAGTGAGACGGTCCTTTGAGCGGTCTCGCTCACCGTGTCCATGTTTGAAGGAAGCATTCATGCAGTGAATTAGCTGTTTGATTACATTCCTTCCTTACAAAGGATGGGCATGGAATGTCCGAACCGCCAATAATTTTAGCTTTTTAAATATATATTGACTTTCCAACGATGATATAGCAGTCCATGAGATTTGAGGTGAACATCAGCTGTGTTGTAGGTTGAATCAAGATTTGCATCCTCTTTAGGTTTGCTTGTGTGTCGTTGTTCACATATTTAGTGCACTGTCTCAGAAGTGGGCCAAGTTGCACCAGACTTGCCAACATTTGGTTCTGAAAAGCTTAAGAGTGTCATGGCAACATGGCATTGTAGGGGGTCAGTGGTGTGAGTCAAGGGAAGATCTGACAGTTCCAACTTGTTTGTAAGAGATGATATTTGGGAGTTTCCTGTGTCTGGAGGGCCCGGTCTGAACGTGGGCTCACTTAGTTTTAGCCTGGATCTTCAGAGTCTTTCGGATTCTTATTGCGTGAAGTTCTTGTTTTAGGATTGTTGTACGCTTTTGAAGATGGTGAATTCGATGTTGAACTTGTGTTGCGGTTCAGGGAACTCTTAAGCTATTGTGGTAGGATTGGTGAGTAGTACAAAGTGATGTGACTTTGAAAGTCAATCCAGTTACTTCAATAGCAACTTGAGCTCAACCACACTTAGTGTGAAAATGTTTCTTCTGGCTTATTAGAACATTGGAATGTTGAGAGCTTCTTTGAAGGTAATGGAGCAGCAGCGGCCTATATGAACTGGTATAGGCCCGCTGCTATCAATACAGCCTTTGTCTTTCTCTTTCCCCTGCCTCTCACAAATAAATACATTAGGCAGAGGAAAAAGAAAGACAGAGGCCATGCAGGAGGACACACTCGGCCTTCACCCTTCCATCCTCCTGTAGCTCGGTGGTACCAGGGCTTCAGATGGAGGGAGGGTTGAATGCTGCTCAACTCCTGTGTCTCCCTGGCTTGGCTGCACTGCTTGAGGCAGTTCTGCCAAGCCGGGAAGAACGAGGGCCTGACTTCAGCCCCTTCACACAGCTTTTGCTGTGAATTTTCACAAGCAAACAGACGTGGCCCTGCACGTGGCTGTACAACATTCACAACATCACCTGTGAACAAAGGATGAGAAGCTGAGGGGATTTCAACCCCTTCAGTCTCTGTGAGATTTTTGTTTTACTAAATAGAACATTCTACCCAGATGGGGTTGAATGTTCTAATAGCTTTATAGCCCACAGTAGCCGGGCTATCCCTGCAATTAAAGGCCCGCTCCCTTGTTTTGCTGTAGCAAGCCTTTAATGGCCAGTATAGCCCGCTATGGTGAGTTATCAAGTTATATTAGAACATTAGATGGTTGAAATCTTTAGTGAAGACAATGGAGTAGCTTTGGGTTCATAATGGCTGGTTTAAGCCTTTAGCTCCAACATTCCAATGTCTGTCTTTGTTTTTTACTTTTTATTTAGAACATTCTACCCTTAGTGGGTGGAATGTTCTAATAGCCTTATACCTCTTCTACAGCAGGCCATCGCCTGCAATTCAGCCTATAACTCCGGTTCAGGGATTTTAACAACTGGTATAGCCCTAAGCAACGAGCTATAACTAGGCTATCTTTGTGGATCACACTCAGGAGCTCATTTACAAAAAAAGTCACACAGTCCAGCTCAGCAAGTCATCTTGTGCTGCACTGTGTGACAGGGAAAAGGCAGGAATGCACCATATTTAGGGCAATAGAGAACATTCCAGTTATTTTCGTTGTGCTGGTGCCCTTTTTGCAGACTAGTGCCATTGCTGGCACCCTTGCAACATGGTGCTAGGATGCCTGTGTTGCATGCAGGATTGTTTTTGTGCAGGAAGGGGCATCTTCCTGCATAAAAAGAATCCTGGGAGGCATATTCCTCTTTCGATTTGTGCTGCAGAATGCAGTAAACATCAAAAGAGTAAGAAACTAGAAGCAATAGAGCTATATCTCCTTATTATGACTCCCCTGGGAATATGCAAGATTTTGGTGCATTCCCAAGTTTACAAGTTATTGTAAATCTGTGAATGCGTCAAGAACCATGGGAGTTGTTAGTTAGTTAGTTAAATTACTGCTAGCCCTTTTGTGTTGAGGTAGTGGCATCAAAGCTATTTACTACTACATTGCCTTATTAAGCATTTTTGTGTCTCTTGGTTTAGCTTTTTTGCGCTCTGCCTTGTAGTGATCCAGTTTATGGCAGCTGTAGGATACACTTTTGAGACTGGCTCCACCCACTGCATCACGGCATAATCCTTTCTCACTCTCATGAAGCATACACGTTGAGGAGTGCAAGGACCTGCTTGTATATTAAAGTTGAGAATGTACTGCTACTCTTGAATGCACATTTGACGAGGCCAGCTCCCTCCCCCCCCCCCTAATTTCTCACTATTAGGACAGTGTTTGGGGCATTTTACCTGTCTGAATAGTAACTGTAGCTGGTGTGATCTGGCTTCTGTGCAACAAACCACCATCTAATAATTGCTGTTATACCTGCTTCCTCTGACCCTGCTATGTTCATGTAGCATGATCACTACATGGACATAATGATAACATATAGAGCACAATCTCATTGTTAGAGCTGTATTTCTTGAATACATACCTTTACATCACATGCCTTTAAACAAGGTTGTTACAACGCAAACTATTACATCGCAAGTCGTTTCAACGACTTGCTGTAGGGGGGTGCGCTGGACCTAGGAATAGTATAACTTACTATTCTACTCCAGTTTGTGCAGGAGCAGGGAAGGTGTTGGATTGTAAATCCAACACCAGTGTGCCCCCTACAGCAAGTCGTTCAAACGACTTGCGATGTATTGGTTTGTGTTGTAAGAACGGCCGCATTGTAAAGGCATGCGATGTAAGGCATGCAATGTTATGGCTGTTTCCTATATTTCTTAGCTATGGGATACTGTCCATTCTCAGCACTCTCTTTCACTTCTGCCTATGCATCAAAATTGAAAATTGCCTTGGTGCTTGTTCCATAAATAATATCCATCTTGTTCTCCTGTTTATTCTAGGTGTTCTAGTGCACGAGGAAAGAAGGGTGTACGAGCACACCGGTAGTCTATGCAGATACCCACCTACCCAGTTCCAGAGAGGCCGCTGCTCCCCAGCTCAGTACCAGAATGGACACATGCGTACATACTCTTACGCTCCAGTGTATCAGCACCACCATCCAATCCAGGAGAAAGGCTGCCACGTGCAGCATCAGAACCTACGAGATTCTTACCATGTTCAGATCGCGCGGAGCGTGAGACTCAACAGTGCGTACGAAAGAGTGCTAGTGAGCCCAGCGCCTTCCTTAGCACCAAAAACATTACCAAGAGGGCGCCAAGAATTACAGCACTCCCCACAGACTATTGAAACAACCGTAAACTTGAACACTTCAGTAATAGCTACATCTTTATAAGTAGGATTTTTAATACCATTAACATGTCACTTGAATGCACTATGGCATGTATATGAAGCTACTGTTGTGACTTACTGACACAGGTGAAAAAATTACCAAGGGGCAGATTTACAAGCCCCTTGCGCCACTTTTGCGTCACTTTTCCCATGTTAAAAATGATGCAAAAGTGGCGCAAGGGAAAGTGGCGCAAGGGGCTTGTAAATAAGCCCCCAAGTTGAAAGAATGTGCCGAATTGGCGCCATTAGATAAAATCCTTGTCTTCCATTGCACCTTGGAACACTTCTTGTATATTATGTACATATATGTGCTTAAAGAAAGACATAACATTTAAACTATGGATCAAACTCTTGCTAAATATGTGGAAGTTGAAGATGCATGGCTGTATGGACATGTAGCTGCTGATGTATATATAATTTTTAAATGTACATTTTTAGATAAGTATACATTTTTCATGTTACATTTTTTAATAAAATGTTTATTTTTTTATGCTGGTTGGAGCTGTGGTCATCTGATTTCTGTTGCAAATTGAACAAGCCCCCTCCTTATCAGACTGCACAGTTTTTATCACCTCATCTACATTCCTTCATTACAATCCTCTGCCTTTGTGCATGCACCGTCTGCTCCACTGCTCTTCACACAATATCTTCGTTGCAGACTTGAATATCTTAAAAGGTCTGCCCTGTGCATCCAAAATTATCTTATTTACGAACTTTAGCCAGTGTTTGGTAGCTGAATGGAACAAAGAAACTCCTTCAAGACTCAGTGTTAAGCCCCACGGTCACAGGTTTGAGTTTGGGCAGATCTGCTGTCCTTTAGCCTTCCTCAGTGCTTAATTTGTAAAATAATAAGTGCCGGGGCTCTCGTCAGGAGGTCACTGCAGCTTGCAACACACATAGCCCCTGCAATGCTGCCAACGATAGAAACATCACAAGTACTAGCCATCAAACACCCACAAGTGTGACTATTCGGACTATTTCAGGCCCCCAAAGCTATAAGAATAGCTTGGGAGGCAGGTAATAGTCATTTTAATGTTTATTGAATGAATAAACTTGTTGTGTGGTCATCTCCAAATTAGCCAGACATCGCCACCTTGTGGCAGCTGTCACCAGCGCTGGTTTTGAGAATTAAGTGCCGATCAGGCACTGGTAACCACAGCTCAAATTAAACCCTGGTTGCAAATCACACCTCCCGCTGATGAGGGGATAGCTTTCAGCTTATGTCACCAATTGAAGTTAATGACCTCAACCAAATCAGGAGTTTTCTGTACAAGTAATTCACTGGCTCAAGCAACGAAAGAAAATCAACCATTAAAATGTCAGCACCTGCAACACTCCTCTGGAGCATACCCATGGCTCTCAATTATATAGGAAAGCACCGGCACAAATTAAGCACTGGCCTTCCTTCATCACTTGAGGTCAGCACCTTGGAGCCGGGAACAGATGTTACCTATCAATAGAGCCATGAAACCCTCTCAGAGAGTAACGTGTTCTAATGCCTTGGTCACGGGTGGGGAGCGCAAAATAACGCAGCCATTTAAAAAGTGCTCTGTGCAACAAGTACAACATAAACAAGCATTTGCAATGCAATAGATCTCGCATGTATGCGAGTTTGAGCTATTGGCACTGTAAATGACAATGCCTTTTATTTATGTTTTGGTTTTTAAAACATAAATAAAAGGCATTGTCATTTACAATGCCAATAGCTCAAACTCGCGTAAATGCGAGACGTATTTCATTGCAAATCACCACTCCGCTTTACTCGGCGGCCAACAAGAGGCCTAAGGGGGTGAAAGGAGAAACGGGATAGATGAGATGAATAGGTGCTAAGTGACCCATAATATGTGTGACATCATAAACCAGGTCTGACTTTTACCAAGCACCGCTTTGCATTCTGAGATTTGTAGTCCCACCATTACAAAGGGAGGCTTTCAACTACAAGCCAGTCAATTCAAAATGACGGGGAATTAAAAAGTGGATCAGGAGTAACACATGACATGGAGCCCTTGACAGCCCTCCTAGAGGAAGAAATAGTTGGCAGGGTGTCTCATTTGTGGCTGCCCTTTCTGTATTTACAGTTTGATCTCTGGCTTGGTTGATCAGACAGTGTCTGCAGCTGCCCTTCGCTTAGACTCTCACGCCAGTGCCACAAAAACCTCTCACCAGACTGTGTACCCAGAGGTGAGGCTGAGGTGTCAGTTACGACGGTGCCAGGGTTCACTTTCAACTAGAATAATAAATACGGACTAAACATATTTAAACTTGTGACCTCTCCTCATAAACAGAGCTTTGCTTTCAGCACATTATCCCCGTGCCCTCAAAATACCTTACCAGCGTTGGTACACATGGCTGGGAAGTTTCACATATATTTCTGCATCGGGCACTTTATCCCCCTCAGCGACGTTACAGGGAGTGCGCAATGGACAGGAAAGTTACGTAAACATGCATGCAAATAGTTTACAACAGGAAAGTGGTACATTTAAAATAAAATAAAATGAAAATCGGGACAACGTAATTTCCCCCCATTGACCTCTATTGAAGCAGAGGCGATTTCAGGCTGGGGAGAGCGAAAACTAAGCCGGTATTGCTTACAAAATCGGGAGTCTCCTGCCTAAATCGGGTCTAGTGGCATATATACATAGAAATCTTTGCAGAAGGTGCATTAACTCCCCTCAGCTGCGGAGGAAGGGGGAAACACTTCTACCTGCCTGCTGTGTGGTTGGCCAGCTGCCGCATGCGGTTCAGGTGTTTCTTCATCATGGTTTGGCGTGGCTCGGCTCGCTCGGTCCAGCCGCTTCTTGGGTCTGGTTTGGGAGCTGGGTCAGTCCGTTATGTCAGTCCAGAGAGGTCCAGTGCCTGCCGCGGAGGGAGTGTTGGCCCGCCTCCCTCTGTTCCTGTCAGCAGAGCGCGGTCAGAGCACTTCCCCTCTCATCGCACACTCCCTGCGGGCGTGAATGAGGGAAGAGACAGGCAGAGACCGCACGGGAGGCCAGTGCCAGCCTGCGGAAGAGACATGCAAGGACTCCCAGAGAGACAGAAACAGCTCTCAGAGAGAGACAGGAGCGGACTTAGAATGGCTTGAGAGGGAGAGAGAGAAAACTACAACCCCCACCGGGAGAGACTGTCGTAGGTTGATGAGGGACCTGGATTTCCTGGGGGAGAAGCGAGAGAGTCAGCCATGGGCCAGATGGAGGATGGACACTGAGAGAGTGCGAGAGGCACAACTAACTCCCTGTGGGCTGAGGAAATAAAAGAGACGACTCACGCGTCAGTGTTGTGAATGGAGCGTGGTGTCCCTAAAGCGGGAGCCGCACTGAGCATGAACATACAACTAATAACAAGCTGTCGCCATTGCGCGAATGAGAAAAAAAGTGCCCATCGACTAATTCAAGGGGACCATGTAACGCCACTAGGAAGCAATCCAGTCGGGATGGGCGGGGCCAAAAGGAGACAGGGCAGGAAAAAAGAGGTCTTATTTTCAATGGGAGGCCAGCGTTTAGCATAAATGATGATGCCAGCCAATGGAAATGATGGGCGGGGCTTCAAGTCCCCTTTAGAAATCTTATCCTTTACACGACGCCTCGCAGAGTGAGAAGCGCATGCACCCTCCAACGCTAGGGAAGACCTAAAAATGGACAAACATAAAAAGCATAATTCAACTATTAATATGAGCGCCATCTTGCAGTGTACATTTCATCATTCAACTGAATTAAAGACACAGTAGTCAATATCTGTCAGGTCAAACCATCATTACCAATCAATGTAAATAGTTAATAAATTCATTTAAAAATACATTAAAACAAATAAATGTTTGTGTCATTGCTAATGGAGGAGATCAATTGTTCTACCATGGTTTTCTTAACCCCTTCGATGCTGCGCAGATTCCGCCGCTGTGCTGGCGGAATCTTGCGCGGGCGGGGTCATGACGGAATGGTTCCGTCATGAGCACAGCTCAACCGTGGGTCATGACCGAACCATTCCGTCATGAGCACCGAAGGGGTTAAGGACCTGAATTGGGAAGTGGGAGTAGCATTATGCGTCAAACACAAATAAACATAAATGTACAAAGGCTGGTGCTCCATCAACCCCTGACTGATCAACTTTCACATGCTGAAGTGTAATATGGTCATCTTATATCAATAACAAACTTCAATATTTGTGCTAATCATGTTTAAGTAATATAGCCCAAGTGGGCATAATCTCAATAAAGTAAGACAGGACAGTGTGGGATCATAATCTATATCTGGTCTGGGTGTCTCCACCCTTAGTTAAAATGGCAACATTGATCCTATAAAGTTGGAACACACGTGAATCCCAATTGAGGCAGATCAAGTAATATAAATAACATTATCCACTCCGGTACCCAAAGTGAGAAATCTTGGGGTAACCTTTGCCTCTAAACTCTCTTTTACTCAACAGACATTGACTGACCTGTGAGCGCGAGCTCTGTCCTGCGAGGTCCTTCCTGTTGGGCTGTTTGTTCTGCTGCTGCACCTCGCGGAACCCGCTCCGCGGGTCCCGCTTCGCCCGTGTGCCTGGGCGCATCGTTGCTGACTCCTGACAGGGGAGCTGCCTGAATCTCGGGGAGCAGGGCTGCGAGCGCCAGGTGAGGATCAGGGACTCCATTGCCCAGGAGTCCCTGTGCTGCCATCATTTCCTGCACCTGGACGCTCTCCCTGCTGGCCATGACCCCTAAGCACAGCTGAAAAGAGCCTGCTTGTCCCTAGCTCTTTGGGAGACATTGACTGACCTGTGAGCGCGAGCTCTGTCCTGCGAGGTCCTTCCTGTTGGGCTGTTTGTTCTGCTGCTGCACCTCGCGGAACCCGCTCCGCGGGTCCCGCTTCGCCCGTGTGCCTGGGCGCATCGTTGCTGATTCCTGACAGGGGAGCTGCCTGAATCTCGGGGAGCAGGGCTGCGAGCGCCAGGTGAGGATCAGGGACTCCATTGCCCAGGAGTCCCTGTGCTGCCATCATTTCCTGCACCTGGACGCTCTCCCTGCTGGCCACGCCCCCTAAGCACCCTCCCCCTATATCAGGTGCAGCTGCTTCCGCGGCGCGGGAGCGCGCGGGAGGGCGCCGGGAGAAGCCCGGGACAAGGGCGGGGCCGTCTGTGGCCGTCCGGGGCCGAAGGTGGCCGGGCTGGGCCTACCCTCTTGGATTGTGCTTCCGACCCCTGGTCTCTTACACTCGGTGGAGCCGCCCGCCGAGTTTAATTTATTGTGAACATTATGCCGTCCCCTGCAAGGGAGAGCACCCCACTAAAACCGGGTGGAGCAAAGAATAGGACTCTAGAGAATTATTTCTCCCGGGGAGTGGGGGAGGGGGACAAAGAGTGTAATCTGTCCAGGTTAAGGGCTGAACGGAGACGCTCAATAGATAATATGAAAAACACGCCCCTCGGAGACCAACTTATTTTACCAAGGGAGGAGTTGTCCCGAATTGATGATGTCCCACTATTGCTGAGGGATTGCACTAACATGTCACCAGTTGAAGCCTTGAGTATAGCCCCAGAAATTAGTTCTAGCCCCCCAAGGGTGACCATTGATTTAGTGTCCCAACCCCCTCCGGCCCCTCCAGCCTCGAAGATTAGGAAAACTACATCTAAGCCAACTAACACACAAGTAGCCTTTGGACCTCCTCCAAATAAACGCAGGAGGAAATCGAGGGGAGTTCAAGGAAAGAGCAAACCCAAGGTTCCACACTCGGATTTTGGGAAGTTTTTAAAAACCCCCACATTAGTAGAGAAACCATTGGTCGATTTACACCCTAAACCCATTGCTCATGAGGATCCAGCTCCTACTATGATAAAAGACACAGGAGTTGGTATTGCTAATATTCCCTTGTCTGTTGTCCCGCTGGGAAACCTAGAATTTTTGCTAAGGTCCCTGTTATTACCGATCAGCGAGAGTATTAAAAAGATTGAGATCAGACTAACCATTTTAGAGGCCACATTGGGCAGTCTGAAAACTCCAGCTGGCAGACAGGGAAGGCAATCAGAGTCCACTCCCTCCACTGTAGCCCCTAAGCAGTCGGCAAATAGTGTCGCCAATCCAGTCCCTCCACAAGCTGTGAATGTGGCACCCTCGCAACAACCCACAAGGCCAAAGCCTGCAACAGCTAAGCCCCCTAACACCAATATGCCCAACCCTCCTTCAGGATCTGTACCCCCGGCACAGCCGGTAGACAAGAGCACCCCGACCCCTTTAATGAAGCTCACCCTGAGACCACGCAGACCCAATTTACCTCCAGAGACCAATGCTTTTACTGTCGTTATGGCAGGTGTCCCCCCACTTGAGGAAGGTGAAACGGAGGACTTTTGTGCCCTAAAAAGTAGGGTAATCAAGTGGTTAAACATAAATAGACCCCTCCCGACACATTTTAATAACGAAATTATAATGGTAAGAAGGGTACCATGGGTGGGAAGAACACAAAAATCCATTAAAGGGGACTGCATACTGGTGAGTTTTAGGGACACAGGAACGGTGTCCCATATATGTCAAGGGAAAAACAGATCTAGGGAATCCACCATCCAAACCCTCCATGTGTCGTACTTTTTTCCCATCATCCCAGTCCTATCTCAGCAACCCCAAACTCATGACAACTGGGAGAGGGTTGGCAGGAGGGGGAGTCACCAGGCCTTTAACCCTAGGCCGTTTTTTGGCCGACCTGAACAACCCTTTTTTTCCTATAACCGGTTCCATTGCCTAAATGGCCTTGAAGGGGTCGATTGACAGACAGACAATGCCCCCCAGGGTTGTAGAGAAATTGGAGGTACGGTAGAAAGACTGGAGGAGCAAAGATCCAAGGCTCAGCAAATCCTGGTGGTTGGTGAGGGGTAACCAAACTGCGTTGTGCCAAAGGAAATAGTTGTAGACAAGACAGGAGGGGGACATGGGCAGGGAATGCAAAGATCAATGTGGGAAAGAAGACCAAGGGCCCAGGGGGGTGCTGAATGGAGTGGAGAGGGTGTGAGACTTATCTCATGGAATATAGCGGGTATAGCGGGCAAATTCAACTATAAGGAATGGGTGGACTTCATTAGAACATTTCACATTATATGTGTACAGGAGACATGGGCTGTGGAGAATAACTACCATCTGCAGGGGTACAAGTGTTTTTTTTGTTCCCGCCCGAAAATCTAGCTCAGGGAGAGCAATGGGCGGTTTGTCCATCTATGTAGATTTAGACCTGCCAGGCACCTGGTCCTTTCCAGACTGGTTCTCATATGGGATACAGGCGGTTCGGTTCCAGGGAAAGGGGTTACGTTTCTCTGTTTTTAACATATATAGCACCGAGTTAGAAAATAGCCACACCCCGGTATTAACTGAACTCGACCAAAGGTTAGGAAAAGAAATCATATCCCAGAATAAGGGACCGTCTGGTGGACTGCTTGTGGTGGGGGATTTTAATTGTCACCTTTGTCCGGCACTGGTCAAAAAGAACACAGATTGGGCGCAATGCCCAATTGAGAAGGGACCACATTTTTCTCACTCGCCTACTGGGTCGGCTCTTAGGTTGCTTCGGCTTAAGTACGACCTAGAGCACACCATTAATATGGTAGACCCACAGTCGGATGGTACACTCCCACCAACTTTTAAGGGCAGAGGCTGCTCGTCTATTATAGATTATATTCTGGTCTCGAGATCCCTGGTTAATAAAGTAGTCAGTGTAGGGATAGACTGGAACACTTTCAGCGACCATAACCCGCTTGTTTTAATGCTCGCATATAGGGCGGGTATTGGCTCCAATGCCCATCGTTCAATCGTGGAGAGGGTCACCGATCAAGGCAGGAGACTGAAATGGTCCAAAATAGATGGGGCAAAGTTCTATAAAAACCTGAGCGATAAGGGTCTGCTGGCCATAAATGAATATTTGGATCTGGAAGTCCAGGGACCAAGGTTATTAGAAGCATTTAACCACATTGCCAACCTGATAGACGGATTACTAAGGTCCAGTGCGCCCACGCGTAATCTGGTCAATCCCCGGTGGTTTGATAAAGATTGTTCCAAGGCACTGAGGGAACTGAAATGCTCCCTTAAGTCAAAACCACGAGATCCACAAGTAATCAGGGCATGCAGAGAAAAATATAAAAAAGAGACCAAAAGGAGGAAACTCACCCTGCAGGCAGAAGCTTGGGCAGATCTGAGAGAGGCAGGGGAAAGAAGGGACCTAGCGGGGTTCTGGAGAATCATCAATAAACCGACCTTTCAAGAAAATGATTCTCCGGAGATAGGGGCTAACATCCTCCCGGAGCAGTGGGTCACACACTTTAGGAGCCTGTATAACCATGAATCGGGTCCCCACGTAGAGTCATCAGTAACCCCAAGTCAGGCTCCTCCGGTAGTATTTACCCTTAAGGAGATCACGGCAGGGATGGAGAGTCTAACTAAGAATAAAGCTCCGGGCCCAGATGGAATTCCCCCTGACCTTTTTCTTAGTAATATAGATCTTTGGGCCCCACTGATGACCAGGGTCCTAAACACTGCTATCACCTGCGGTCTCCCTCCATCATGGTCTAAAGCGATCATTGTGCCAATCTTTAAAAAGGGCAACAAGGACGACCCCAAGTGTTATCGGCCTATTTCCCTGATTGACGTCTCGGCTAAACTTCTGGGAAGGGCACTCCTGAACAGATTGTCCGAGTGGACCGAAGAGAACAACATCTTCTCGGACATTCAATATGGGTTCAGGTCAGGGAGGTCCACCAGCGACCAATGCCTGAACCTATATATGCTGACTGCCAAATATACTCTGGCCAGTAAGGAACCCATTTATATGGGATTCATGGACCTGGCAGCAGCATTCGATCACGTCAACAGAGGGAAGTTGTGGGACATGATGGCAGGGATGGGGATCGAGAGCGGCCTAATTACCATACTAAGAGAGCTGCATAGCGACACCACGGCTAGAGTTAGATTTAACAGGGAGGGAGGTTTGACGGACTCCTTTCCATGCAAAAGTGGAGTCAGACAAGGTTGTATTCTTGCCCCTTTTTTGTTCTCCCTTTACATTAATAATTTGGAACAGTTTCTTTTGGGCTTAAAGGCAGATTCCCCAAGGGTTGGGACGCGGCAAATCCCTGTCCTGCTTTACGCAGACGACGCGGTCTTGCTGGCGCGTACACCACGAAGCCTACAGATTCTGATAGATGGGTTCGTCAAGTTTATGAGCGATCTGGACTTATCTGTCAACCTAAGCAAATCTTACGTGCTCCTGGCAGGCAAAAAACCTTCCTCAAAATTTTCTTACACAATAGGCTCCCATTGTTTAGAGGAGGTTAAAACGTTCTCCTATCTCGGAGTAACCTTTGATGGTGCTCTTCAATTTAACTCCTTGGTGGAAGAGCGCTGTAACAAAATGATTGCCTCTAACGGGGCAATAGCCGGATATGGCAGGAGGTTGGGCAGATGGAGTCCGGAACAGGTGATGAACCTGTACGGCTCCATAACATGCGCTAAAGTAAGCTATGGGGCAGAAGTTTGGGGCTTCGTGAATACCTCTAGAATTGACCAGGAAGAGAACAAACATCTGAAATCTATCCTGAGGGTACCACCCAGCACTGCTGGACTCATAGCTCACAGGGAGCTAGGGAGGCCATATCTGGTCGATTTGTTAAAACTTAGGCCAATTGTGGCGTGGCTAAAAATCTGGGTAAATCCAGACGCGCATCTAAGTAGAAAAATCTTACTGGACTGCCTAGGTAGGACCCACTGCATGCGCATCCCATGGCTCAAATATGTGAGAAACACTCTTGAGGAACTAGGGTTTGGAAACCACTTCAAGAACCCCACCACCATTTCAGCACAGCACAAGAAACAAGTAGGGGAAATTTTCCTAGAGCGGAAAACCCAATGCCGTGCTCTGGCTGAAGGGGAAAAAAAGTCAATAAGGGCGCATACTTTGGTGAAGAGTGTGGAGGGTATGGAGCCCTACCTGTATCTTGTACACAATACACAGGACAGATTTCTTATGTGCCGTTTCAGACTGAGCCTACTTCCT
The DNA here is from genome assembly GCF_964204655.1 of Triturus cristatus. NCBI lineage: Eukaryota > Metazoa > Chordata > Amphibia > Caudata > Salamandridae > Triturus > Triturus cristatus. The sequence goes on from NC_140591.1 coordinate 487,737,998, forward strand.
TTTATGTTGGCCTCGCCAGCAGGTTTTACCATGTCAATCGAGCAGAAGGGACCCTGCGGCTGCGACAATCGGTCTCCGCAGGACTCCCTTCATTTTACTTTGCTCTGTCCCTATTATTCAATGCCCAGGCGTAGATTCCTAGTAGACATCCTAAAAAAGGCCCACCTGGAACATGCCAGAGATGCACTAATCTACTTGCAAAAAGCTTCTGACCCGCTAACCTTGTGTTGTGTTATGAATTTTATCAAGGTTGCGGTCCGACTAAGGAAGACGAGGGGAGAGGATTAAAAGACTTGTGACTCCCTGTTTTAAATTTACAGCCTTGTATGTTAGTATTCTATTGTTATTTATGCACAAGGATCTTGACTAATATTTAATGCCGTTTTATCTATGTATATGTATGTGTGCTTTTATGGTGTTTTTTAATCACCGAATAAAGATTCTTGAATTGAAAAATTGAATACTCAACAGACCAACAAGCTTATCTCCTCTTTTTTCTGTTAAAAACATTGAAGAGAATTCTATCCTTCATCCCTTTCGAATGACAGCAAGTGGTCATTATCTTCCTGGTCCTTTTATTAGACTACTGCAATGATCCTTACTTGGGCATGCAACAGGGCTCCCTTAAGAAACTGCAGAGAGTGGAGAATACCACTGCACGCCTCCTCAAGAACATCAAAAAGTTTGAACCAGTTTCAAATTTCCTCGAGGAGCTTTATTGGCTACCACTAAAAAAGAGAGTGGCTTTCAAAGCTCTGTGCACAGCGCATACAGCTCTCAAGCATACTGGCCCAGAATACCTACTGAGAAAATTAATTCTCTTGGTACTCTCCAAAAATATGCTTTCGATCAGCCACTTAGAAAACAGTGATGGTTCCCAAAATTCACAAGTCTTCCTGGGGTGGTAGAAGGTTCATCTACTCCACCTGTCAACCTGGAATCAGTTACACTTGCACCTTAGATGCCAGCCAAATCTGATGATGTACAGAAAACACCTCAAAACCAGGCTCTTTTTGTTCCCTCTCTTTTCCTGTATTTGGCAATTTGCAGCACAGTTTCTCTTGCAGACGCTAGTGCCAAAATGCCCTGGGGCATATGTCACGCTTTGTAAATGAAATATATCACATATTAATTATTCGGAATAATTTGTAAGAAGAGCTCGTAACTTCAATTCAATAATCCATCTAACAGGCTTGTCCAAGTACCTATGCATCTGTAAAAACCATATTAAAAACACCATTAAAAAAACATATGTACACACTTCAACTCCAAACCTCAAAATTTAAACAAAAGGCAGCATTTAAAGTAGATATTTTATGAGGCACGATCACATTACCCCATATGCACTGGTGGTTCTTCATTCAAAATTAAGCCTATAGGAATACAAGTGTCCAATTCTAGAATGGGAAGAAAGAAAAGCTGCTTCTGCTGGGTGAAAGCAAACAAAGCATTCGGCTGGTGCTTCAACCAGAATGGGTGCAGGCAGGATAGCTGGCGGGCCCCCCTGCGGCTTGCAATTGCTGTGGATATACCAGGAGGGAACAGAGTACCCACAGCACTTTTCTCTTTGTTTAGACCCCTCTCCCCTATACATAATGATGTGGCCCCTGGAGAATGGGGACCCGCCGGGTCCTTGCAATGGCTCGGGAAGAAGGGCCTCATTCCCCTTTAATAAAGATACAAAACCTGTTATTTCTGAACTCTGGCCCACGTGGGGGGGGGGGATTGCAATTGAAAAGGGTGGAACCACGTCTTTTTTTTTTTTTTTTCAATAGGCCAGCGGATCCGTGGTTCCATTGCATATCTGCGGTCCCATAAATGGAAAACAAATTTGTGGCCCCATGAAGGAAGTGACCCGATCAGGGCCACACTGGTCACTTACAACCACCTCTCAGCCTTCCATACAAATGAAGTCAGTCAGACAGTAGAGAATACAAACCGCAGTTATTTTATTAGTATTTGGGACGTGCTTCTCTGTTGGGAGCTTTGCCTGGGGACCCCCGCTGGGCTAAACCACTCTCCTGTCACTTTCCTGCCCTGCTGTGGTGGGCAGACTCACCGTGTGCCGCAGACAGCAGCCAACAACATCCTGGTGGGACTCGGTGTCCCAGTGTGCAACGAGAATTATTGTCTGCAGCTGTTGAGGGGAAAGTGTCTTCACTGCGCTACAAAGCGCTACCTTGACACCCGCAGCACGGGACGCACCCGGGCAAAGCCCGGGCCAAGGGCAGGCCATCCTTGCCCATCAAAGCCCGGATAAGGCTGGGCTGGGCCTACCCTCTTGACTTTGTCTTTCTGACCACTTTTCCCATGCTTCCTAAACCCCGAAACTGGACCACATGATTGTGAGACTTTTGTGGGGGAATAACTTCACCAAGTAAGCACGCTAGACTACCTAGATTTTTTTAACATTTATATTTGCCCTACTTTGATCTACATTAATCTGGATTATGGCGAAATTAAGAGGGATGGGGGAAAGGGAGAGTACACCAAGGTCCCTACAGAACTCAACTCTTGACTGCTTCCTAACGCAAGCTGCAAAAGTTATTGATAAAGAAATACTTGTAGTCCAATGCCGTTTGTCCTTAGAGGGGGTTCCTACTATACGTATGAATCAGGAAGTACTTACAGGTGCTCAAACAAGGGCCACAGACCTAGAGAGCAATGTTCTTGATCTTTCTGTACAGGACGTAGCTAGACCTGAGTTGCCCCAACATCAGCCTCAAGCATCTCCAGCACCCAGTCTCCCAGCTAAAAGGAAGAGGAAGCAAAAGCACTTAGAGCCAGTATTAGTAAACAATAATAGATCTAAGAGCAAAGCTAGACAGGATCTTACTGGTGATTGTAATAGTCTTACTGTAGTATCACCTTCAAAGTCAAATCCCTCTCTTGTAACATCTCCTGCTACAGCCCTATCCCAGAAAGACATCAAGTTCTTACTGGAAGGTTTTGAAAAAAAGAATACAAAATAAATTGTTACCCATCATGAACAGGCTTGACAATCTACAAACTAGTGTGGAAAATGTAAAAAAGATACTCTCCTCCCAAACCGCGGGAATAAACAATTTTATGGCACCTTATGCCCTGGGTCTGCAGAACATCTAGGGGGCGCAGACAGTAGGAAAACTAGTACTACAGTGGAAAATCTCCATGGTAATCTAGCACACCCTACTGCTATGTTCACTGGAGTATTCCATCCCTGTTAGTCTTTTAGATGGAAATTTTATCTTTATACTCTATTTATTCTTTTTAACTTAGAATTGAACCTATGAAATATGTTCTCTTCACATTTTTAAATTTTGATCATGTTTTCTATAACCAGATTTGTAATTGATGTATTCTTGCCCTGTATTTTATGTATTGTGATTATATGTTTGTTTTGTCTCTTTTTATGATCTTTCATTGATCGAATAAAAGTAATTGACTGACTGACTGACTGACTGACTGCTATGTCCACTGTTCAGAAAAATCTTCATGACATACGTGAAGACGTTTGCGGGGATAACACTAGGCAGCATAAGCATGCTGGATACACGGTTCCATCCAGACAGTCCAATTTACGAATGAGAGATGCTCCCTTAGGTGAAGAAAACAGTAATGATGTGACTCTCCACCTTCCCCCAGATTGCTGTCCTTACATGGTGATCCTAACCAATGTACCAACACTTAGGGGTGAGCAAAAGGAATCTTCTACTCAACTAAAGAATAAGATCTGCCACTGGTTAACACAGAACACTGATTTCTCTAGTTCATGTTTTCATGACATTTTGTTCACCCGTAGAGTGATTTGGGTTGGTCCACTATGGAAGAAAGTAGAGGGAGACTGCATAGTGATTAACTGCAGATCTCCAGATCTAGCTAGGCAGTTGCTCTTAAGCTGGGGGGAACAACCTTAGTACACTTGAGGACAAAGTATTAAGTTCATGCCACTTGGCTTTTTCTATAGGTATCTTAAGGAGACTAGGTCACACTCCCCACCTAATGTCCACCCACCCCAGAATCCATTAAGCAGGAAAGTCCATTTTCCCATGGACGTCAGCAATAGATTTGAAGCCCTTACCGACTTGGATAGTCCTGACTGACTACATGAAGGGAGTGGTGTACGGTCACATAACGTAGTCACAACCACCCACGTAGAGGGATCTACAACTACTGATAACATTGTGTGTAATGAGACAGTCAACATCCCTCTCTCACAGCAAATACCCCATGAGATAGCTCAGATACCAAAAAATTTCAACTCTACATTCAGCCATAGGCAATAGGGAAGTGTGGGTGCTGAAAATTCACTTCAGATTGTCTCATGGAATATCACCGGAATTAAATCTAAGCTAAATGATCCTGAATGGGGTAGGATGGTTGATAGCAATCATGCATGCCTTTTCCAGGAAACTTGGGCGACAGAGCGGGTATATAGGGTGGGGTTTACCACATTTAGTATCGAGGCTAGGCCATCAACAGCGGGACGACCGGCTGATGGGCTGTTGATCTGGGTCAAGACAACATTGAACTGTGAAATACAAAAATTTAGGGTAGTCTCTCAGGAGATCCTTGGTATTAACCTGAAATGGCCAAAAAGGAATGTCCAAATTAGAGTGTTTAACGTTTACAACAGGTTTAGCAGCCATTATAAGCACCCGTAAACTATAACAGCGCTAGGAGACTACCTAGAGAATTGCAGTGGAGGGCCTTACCTTATTCTTGCTGGTGATTTTAACACAACCTATGAGCCGGTAGATTATGTCCAAGAGCTAGTACAGGAAGAAGAGAAAGCTAGGGGTGTTAAAAAGTTACATACTTCTCCCATTAAAAAACTCACTAAAGTTGGGCACCAGGTACTGTCTCTTACCCTAGCTCACTGGGTGCGAGCCTGTAATGGGCAGACACCGGCCAATGAGGCAGCAAAGTTTATTTTTAATAGGGGGAGTATTAAAAGCAGGATAGACTACATCATGGTGGACCTTGACATGTGGCCATATGTCAAGGATATGACTGTCCAAGACCGTGATTATAGCGACCACAATGCCCTCTTTCTGGAGTTAATTCGTCTCCCAATCTTTGACAACCAAACCCCTCAAAACACAGCTCCTATTGTATCTACGAACAACAACGGCCCAGGGTAATAGCAGATGGGCAAATACTCCCAAAAATGTATGAAGAAGTGGCTCAGACTCTTATGATCCTTAGTGACCTAGACAAAAAGAAGGACGATCTTATTTTAGCCGGCTATAAGAAATTGACCAATAGCATTAAACAACATTTTAGTAAATCATTTAGTTTTAATACGGTTAAACGAAACACTGCCCCATGGTGTAATGAGGAATGTAAACTAGCAAAGGCTAACGTTATGGTGGCAGTTAAGCAAGGAGTTCGAGAGGACATCGTGAATAAGAAAGCAATGTATGAGAGGGCCCAGGCGGGAGCAAAAAGGTGCTGGGAGGCTGATAATTGGCGCACACTGGCCGAGGCCTCTAGTCAGAAAGACAGTCAATTATTCTGGCACCTACTTACGTAAGGCTCAACTAAGCAGGTCAGTGAAGATGACTATTATATACAGCCACAGGTCTGGGAAGATTACTTTAAAAAGCTTTATACTGGAGTGGCCCCTAAAATGGAGGAGGGAACTGTGGTACCCGCAGGGGAAGAGAACTTGAAACATGTAGAAGGGTTCTCCCTAAAGGAAATTATAGTGACAATCAATCAACTCCAGGCCGGAAAAGCCCCAGGCTTAGACAAACTCCCAGGAGATCTATATAAAGCTGATCCTAATATGTGGGGCCCTCTTTTTCAAAAGGTCTTTAATGCCATTCAAGATGGTGGGGATATTCCCCCAACCTGGAAAGGGGCAGAAATAATTCCCATTTTCAAAAAGGGAAAAAGATATAGGATCACTCAAACTACAGACCGATAAGTCTCATAGATGTATCCCAAAAAGTATTCTGTAAAGTGATTTTGCTACGTCTCCAAAACTGGATGGAGGAGAATAAAATAATTTCCCACTTGCAGGCAGGCTTCAGGTCGTCTACAAGTACCCTAGACCAAGTGCTTAGATTTTTATTTTTAATCTGGAAGGAAGTGAAGATCAGGAAGGGCCATCTATATGTGTATTTGTTGACCTCAAAACAGCTTTTGACTCCATTGATCATAATAAGCCAAGGGCCACACTGGGGAAATTAAAGCTACCAAGTGACTTACTTCAGTTAATGATTCGCCCACACAATGATAATTACGCTAGAATCAGGTGGAAGTCAGATGGCAGCCTTTCTAATAGTATTGCAATCTCTAAAGGTATTTACCTTGTACATCAATGGATTAATAAAAGAGCTTTATGACTGTGGGGGTGATCCTCCTAGGCTAGCAGGCAGTCCCTTACCCTCCTTGCTGTTTGCAGATGATACACCACTCATCTCTAAGACCTTGATGAGCATTCAAAATTCTTTGAACAAGTTTAATAAAGCTTGCAAGGATCGGGGCCTCAAGATCAATGGCTCTAAAACAAAATATATGGTTTTTAACCCCTACAAACTATCTAAGGGGAAACTGATGCTGGGTATCCAGCATTTAGAGCAGGTTAAGGTCTTTGATTACCTGGGAGTCAGAATCAGTGACAACCTAGTATGGACTCCCCAAATTCAGAAGAGTGAGTCGTCATTACAACAAGTGGACTGCGCAATTGCAAGGAGGTTAATACGCTCAACCTTTCACCCAATTTCCCCACACTCGAAATACACAGGACCAAAGGTCTAGGTGCAGCCTTATATGGAGCCAAAATGTGGGATTTGGAGAATACAAAAAAGTTAGAGGTAGTGGAAAGCAAATTTTTAAGGGCAATACTTAATGTCCCAATTAACACATCAATATTGCCACTACGCCTCGATTTAGGTTTTAAATCTATCTCACACTTCGCCGTCCTCAAAGCATTGTTGTTTTGGTTTAGAATTTGGACTAATAATATGGAGATTCCCATAATAGAGGCAGTGGTGGAATTACTAGCTCTCCAAAGCCAGAAAGGCGAGTTGCCGCGGTTTAACAGGGTAAGGAAGTGCTTGTGTTGGCTGGGTTTGGATCTGATGTGAGAGGCCCCTTGTTCTATTACTAAGAGAATGGCTCCCCTATTAAGGAAGAGGTATTGGGATTTATAAACTCCTCTTGTAACGATACTGCAGCACGTGGCACTTTAACCCTGCAATTTTTAAATGTTAAAAGCTGTTTTAATTTTGACATATCTATGGACGGAATTGAACCACCCCAGGCACGAGCAATATATATTCAATTTAGGCTAGGGACTCTTCTACTAAATACATGGAAAAACAGTTGGACAAATGCTACAATTTCCTCTATGTGCCCATCTTGCTTGACTGTGCCAGAGACAATAGAACACTTTAATTTCTTGTGTCCTGTACACAGAAATATAAGAAAAACATGGATTATCCCAGCATGTCAACTGCTTTCCTTTTTACTCCCCATTGAGGCACTACGCATATTTCGGTCAGACACAACACAGTGGCTTGTCTTTGCAATACTGAGATACCTATTATATGCCTGGTGGCAGCGATCGAAAGCCTTATTGTAATAAGTGCCTGGGTTTGATGACTGAATATAATGCCTTTTTATACTGTATATCAATTTTAGATTGTAAATAGTAACTTTCCAAGTTTATAATTGATATTAGCTTCAAGCGAGGTCTTAAATCATAGTTCATTTGAATGTTTTTTGTTTTTTTTAAAGTTTTATGTGACAAAATTTGTATGTGAGATTTTATGCTGCTGTTTATGACCATGCTATTGATCGATCAATAAAATAATAATAATAATAATATTAGTATTTGCTCAAACGAAGTCCAGTCTGACCAGCCTCCTTAGATAGCTGCCGAGGGACTGACCCCATCCACAAGGTAAAGTTAGATATACGTTTCAACACCTCTAAGACACACCCAGACTGGAATTTTCCAGTTGGAGCAGGTTAACAAAGGAGGCACAGAATGATGAGCTACCATCCTGAGAACAGGAACACACTATCTTAGCTTCAAGGTTACTCAGCCGTGCCCATCTCTTTGAGAGTTGGAGTAGGGCTACATACGAGGAAAGGTATGCAAACACAGAATGAGCTATTCATTAGTGCAACGAAGCTCAACCTTGAATAAAAAGAAACAATCAAGGCTGCTTTTCTGCTGAGGCAGACAGTACAAGACAGAAGCTTCATTTCGATCATGACACAAAACGGCGGCTGAATGCAAAATGGTACTGCAAATGCTAACATAACTCGCACAATGCTAAAAGGAGTCAGCTAGACATATTTTTCAGTCCAACAACCCTCCTTTTAGCATTTGCTAACTATTTTGTCTAATGCTATATGCAAAGTTAAAGGACTATCAGTATATGCCAATACACACATAAGTAATATTCATAAAATACCCTACAGAAATAGACATTAGGTCATTGGTAGCCTGCGTATTGATTAGAGTTGTTGTTCGAGAAGCATAAGGACATCAACACTGAAAATTATCCATATGTTCAATATCAGAAATAGAAGTTGCAAGGGAGGTGGTAGAACCAAAAATGCTATTTAACAAAAGCAGCTGAAAGGGGGTCCAAGGGAAATTTTAACGACCTGCAAGGATAGTATCCCCAATTATTCAGAACTACCATACAAAATATCCTTGGGTCTAAAGTTACAGCGCAAGCATGTAAAGTGACATGCAAAATCACACATAGATAACTGTGGAATAATCCCTTTCAGGACGAAATCCCTCACCCACCGAAGGTGGCATGCTTCATCATCTGGCATTCTCCTCCTGGTGGGAATACCTGGTCCCACCAAGGGCTAAAACCCTCTCTCTGAGAGGAAGGAGCTCAGGGATGTTTTTGTATTTCTACTCTACCTAGGATATACTAAATCCAACAGATGAGAGGCAATAAAAAGTTGTGGAGAGGGCGCAGCGCAACAAAACATCAAACTGTGGAAGTGGTGATGTTAAAAGTAAGTAGCAAGAACAAAGAAGGTGCCTTTAATGACTTGATCTCACTGCCAGGATTTAAAAATGTGCACCTGCAGTATGGATTTAAAACTGCATGTATCAGGCGAAAAGGTCTACATGTTTCAGCCAAGTCGACCCAAGAGGTGTCAAGGCTTTCGTCAGGACCTAGAAGGGTCGCGGGACTACTCCAGGCACAAAGGGGTCAGCAAAAAGGGGTTCAGACTCAGAAGGACCAATGGGCAGGGGAGTATACAAAGATGAGCCAGGCGGCTGGGGCTCAGTGCGCAGGGGCTCATACACAGATGGGCCAACAAGCTGGAACTCCTGGATGGCCTTAGTTGCTGGTGGCACTGCCTCATTCAACACTGTGCTGCTCTCCTCCTCGGTGGGTGCCCACGTCAGTCGTGCATCTGAGAAGGGAACAAAGCGCGGCACCTGCTCCATTTCAGAGTCCCAATCCCATTGAGGGTCCACTGGTGTTAAGGTCAATGGAAGGGACACACTCCTACAGTGGGTAGAATGATTCCAATTCTTTCATCCGTCTACCTTCACTGCCGTTCGGGTGGTGAGGAGGACGTGGAGTGGCCCCTTCCAGCCAGCTCCAAGCTGCCTTTCCTCTGATAGTTCCTTACCAGGATAAAATCACCGGGTCGGATATCATGGCCTGGCCCCTCGGAAGTTGGCGGTAAAGCTTTCATGAATCTGTTGGTGAATAGAATGCAAGTTTTTAGTCAACTCATACAAATAGTCCACATGTAAAGGGTATTCTATTACAGAAAAATGACTAGGTCGCGGGACACCCCAGACATTTGCCGGGCGGCCAAACACGGCCTCGTACGGTGACAATCCTGTTCTAGAGTGAGCCGTAGTTCATGTAGACAAGAGAGCTATTGGTAAAGCGTCTGGCCATTTTAATCCTGTGCTCTCTTTGATCTTTGACAGCTTCAGTTTGAGAGTACCACTGTACCACAAAACAGTGAAATAATAAGTGCTCTAATATCAAACCAGTAATCCTGCTTTTTTCAATTCCAGATTAACTGGTCGTACCTAGTGAAAGAAGAAACAAAAAAACTGTGGAAAACCAATAAATCTGTCACTCTGAACATGCTTGCAATTGATTTATACTGACAATGTGGGATGTTCTTGTCTCCACATCTATGTAATGTGGCTTGCATATGTAGATGATATTAAATTCACTTACCCCTGTGCACTGATAAGTAGCCTCACCTCAGCCTGGCGACAGCTCAGGGAAGGGGGAACCACTCTGTAAAGAAGGGGATGAAATTGTGTCAAACATAACCACAATTATGTGACATTACTCCTTAGAAAGGGTTTGATAAGGTTCAGACAGAACACTTGGAAACCAAGTTCACGAAAACACTAACTCATTCATCAACTGAAAGTACTATGTAAATCAGTTCTAAGCGCCAATTGGATAAAAAGTAACTATATTGTAGACCAAAAGCCAGTAAAGTCATTCAAGGGGTCCCTGAAGTGTGTTAAGCTGCCATGTTGTTAAAAAGACCATAAGACAGGCTGGCGATATATACGAGTGCACCAAGCATATAGGGTAAATTGCAGTGCCTACTTCTGAATTAATACTGTCGTGCCCTCGAGTAGAGAAATTGACATCCCTTCCAAATAAAGTGCCTGAGAATTCTATGGCAATGCCCTGTACAACACAATATTCTCAGTTGCACCAATAAGAGCAACCATTCAAGTATAAAGTGACACGTAATTTCTTCTTAAGAAAAATCCTATAGTGCCTAGGGTGAGATAAGTTGACATCCTTCACTTGGTGCTTGCACTTGTAAACAGTGCCAAAATTCATAATGAGATTTCGTATAACATTAACTAGGCTCGCAGTAAACAGCAGGCCGAATGTGCCCCATGCAGCTATACGCCAGTAATCAGCTCATAAGATATACGCAAACCAGACAACAAAGGCACCTAGGACAGACAACCGTGCTGCACACCACTCACCTCTCCATCGGTACCCCGTGGTTAATAGATTTTTCTTCTTTGAAGATACGCTAGAATGTTGTCAACGATCGTAAAAACAGGGACAATAAAGTTATATTCGACTAGTTTTTTGAGTGGTCTGTCCAACATCAGTAGCAGAGGGAGTTACATACCATCATTTACCGTTGACATATTGCATTTCATGTAGTAATCTAACCACTTTATTTTATAGAACAGAAAAGTTACAGTATTATTATTCAAACTTAGATGTGATATTTCCAGAGATACCTATTCGAAAAAGTATGAATCCAGTACTTTGTAGTCAAGATGCACAGTTTATGGGTGAATTTTTCTTAACTATGAAGTCAATAGATATAGCAGAGGCACACACAAATAATTTAACATGCACATTACATGAAGAAGAAAAAGTAGTTTTGAACTTAGTTGAAGAAAGGGGACAGGGCTTGCAAAGAAAGGCTTCTGAAAAGAAACTCCATGTTCCACCATGGGCTGAGAAAGAGGGATTGTATACAGCTGGCAAGACTCCTGCTGCGATGTCCCTAGATTTTGTTAAGAAAGGGAAGATCTTCCTCCGTAGATTAAAGACTGACTATAACAATGTATTTATTGGTTCCAGTGAGTGTGAATATAACTTTTTGATTCTTGAAGGTTGGGGACTAAAAGGGGGAACAGATCCATTTTTCCTGGTGTTTACTGCATGTGTGGGAATAAAGCTTATTATCAGCTGCCAGCTCGGTGGTACGGGTGTTGCTATTTTGGAATAGTATTCCCTAAGGTTTATCATGTAAAGAGAATCACTGGAAGCAATGAAACCACTAAAGAACTAATACGTAGAAAGAGAGCTCCTTTTTCAGAAATATTAGGTGATATATTTAGTGCATTGATACCTTTAGTGGGAGTCATTCTGACCTCACATAGGATTTGTCAATTGTCCACAGTAATTGATTGATTATCAACTGATCCTGCTGGAGGTTTCTTAATGATGAATACAGAAACGGTTGCAATTAGGTCTATGGTTTTACAAAATAGTCTTGCACTTGATATCTTAATAGCAAAAGAGGGAGGAGTCTCTAAAATGTTGAAAGAACAACATTGCTGAACTTATATCCTGGACAAGAGTATAGAAATTGGAGGATATATTAAAAACATTACAAAAATTGAAGAATTGAAACCACTGGAGGTTGATTGTGTATGGGAGAAATTATCAAAGAGTATTTCCTCAATAGGGACCTGGTTTACTAATATAGGTAGGGGTTTTATAAGCCAAAAATTAATACCAGTAGTGGGAATAACCATAATAGTCTTAGCAATAATGTTATGGTGCAAATGCTGTGGAAAAAGAAAAATATATGAAATAAATGAAAAAGGAAAGAAAAGAAAATGTGAAGAGATACAGTTAGAAGAAATTAAAGGCTAAGTATACAAAAAGATGAAAAGCCTAAAAGAAAAAGATGAGAAGGAGAATGAGAAGATTGGAAAGGGAATTGAGCATCTGGTTTGTGATGGGTAATTTTGCGATGGCTCAAAAATGCCATCAGAGAGGGGATTCATTGAGCAAGGACTCGTAGAAAGGAGACTTGCTTGAAAACAATCCTCTCGTAATAACTCATAATTCGTACTAACTGTGTATTGTGTAATTAATATGCACTACATTTAAATTATTAGAAAGAGGAGAAGCTTATTAACAAGTAACTCGAGTGAAATCTAAAATGGCTGCTAAACGCGCAAAACTGTAATGCGCATGCGTCAACTGCATCTACGCAGTATGACGAGCTGTCGCTTGGAAGAAATTTTCTGCACTTGCCCAGATGCTTCTAAAATGGCCGCTAAAATCTCACATGCTAAGCATCTGCTTTGCTGAAAACTAAACCAAGATATTTACTAATTGCTAATGCGGGGAGAGCATTTATAAGTAAATGGAATTAGAATAGAGATAGGTGGTATACAGTGAAATCATTTTATTTCGAAATGAATATACTTCTTTTTGACTTCCCTATTAGTTCGTATTCGGGCCTTTGTAAGAAACCAAAGTCTATATCTCACGTGACCCCTACACATGTGCAGTCAGAAGCCCCGATGTAATCCTTGAACGCCATTCAGGGCCGAAAACAGTAACATACCCTGGGAACCAATATGATGTCCTGTGAAAAGGAAGAAAATTACATGAAGTGCATACTTTGTGCTTGATAAAGATGTGAATGTGGGTGGGAATAAAGATTTATGAATAGAAATTCAGGGGCAGGATCATTTAACAATAAACTGAAAGACGTTATTTAAAACTAAGTATGGTGTGATGATCACCCCCTTTGCCTGTCCAACCAGAATTAGGAGTTTTATGAAACTGAAACATTAATGGGTGGTACATGAGCATAGAAGGGTATAATTGAGGTAGCTTTAGTTAGTTAGTGAGGAGGAGATTTGCTGAATGCTGCAGAGCTCGGAATGCTGTCAGATTGATGAACAAATGCTGAAGATGAATCGAATTGCTGAATTATTGATCTAAGCCAAAAAAATTAAAAGAAGATCACGAAAGAATTGAGGCAGAAGATAGTGTCAGAGAGGGGTGCGATGCAGGCATTGGATCTGGAAGAGGTCACCTTATCCTGTCCTGAAACCTGTCCTGAATATTGAAGCCTTTGTCTCCTGACCTTTCCCCAGGGGACCTTTCCCAGCTCCTTGGCCCAGGGGTTGGTTTCACATCATTTTAGGTAAATATATATATCTGTGTATTTGCAATGGTACTGCTTTCTCTCTATCCTCTCTTTTCTAAATATCGTCATTGTAAATTCTTGCTAATTGAATCTTTCTTCTTTGGGAGACGGAGACTGTACTGTACTTTGAGTTTGGCTCACATGAAATTAATTTAGATAAAGCATTTAAATTTTCCCGAGTCTGTGGTAATTTATATTGCAGAAAGAATTCATATATGCCCAGACGTGGGTCCCTTGCTCACTTTGCCACTGGATTCAAGCTAGCCTGGATGATGAGGGGTGTTACCTTAAAACCAGTCCCAGGATGCTTGTTTCTGGTCCAAGGTAGACCTGGCTTGGCAGTTTGGGCTGGGCTGTTCCATGAGGCACAGAGTCAAGACTGGTTTGCATACAGCTGGGTCAGAACTAGGGTGGCAAAGTGAGCCAGCGCAAGATAAGTGGCTTTAATTATTTTTTGTTTTATTTTCCCTATTCTGTTGTCTGCCACCCCCTTCCATCACTCTTATCTGCCGCGACTGGCTAAGTAGAAGGGGGACTTTGTCTATTGCTATTTACCAGTGTTAGGTATATACACCAGCAGTGCTGGGCCCCTGTTTTTGATAGTGGAAATGGGATTTTCCATTTCCATCATAAAGGATTCTGGGACTTGTAGTGCAACAGACAGAAGGAGACATGTGAGGCTCTAACTCACTATGCTTTTTTACACATACTTGGGACAACGTCCAAAGTAAAAATTGTGGTGCAACTCAGACAGACATTTCATATCCATGTTCTTGTCATCACATTTACCTGGTACCACATTGCGGATATCACTCACAGGCAAACCATGGAGCATGTGGGGGGTGTATGGTGTGGGGGACATCCTCTAGTGGGGCGAGACAGAGGTTGGGTCCGGATTGTATACCAGGGAAAACTCTGGCCATCTCAATCCTTCCGTACTTCTACCTTACCCACCTCTCATCGTCCTGCCCCTTCATCTTTATGTCATTGACAGTGCTGACATCCTGCAGTGGCTAAATGCTGACATAGGGCTGCCTGCTGCATGCCACTGATGCTGTAAGGGGGAAAACCATGGACCAGTTTGTGGTACCTCACAATGAACTCCAAGATCATGGTGGTCTCCTCCTCAGTATAATGAGTTTTCATCCTCTGATGTAGCATTTTTTTAAGTAAGGCACAGAGCAGGCAAGCAGGAGCTCTATGGAGCCAAACCTGGGCTTTGGTTGTATGCTGCTTTTATATGATTTGAAGTGCAGGTCTTGCAGGTGGTGTCCATTGACTGAAGGTGTAGGTGATTAGAGCGGGAGCGGGGGATGTTAAGCACTTACACAGGTGTTTAACATTGAAGACAATGACCATCTGTACAGAGCCGGAGATTCCGCTCGAAGTGCGGAGATTCCGGCCCGGGTGCAGACATAAAGATACTACTCGTAAATGACTTCTGTGAAAACCAAAAGTTGTAAATTACTTCTGTGAATACCAAAAGTCATAAAGTTAAACTTTTGGCTCAGATTACCTTTGTGAATCGGCCCCATATTGTTCATGTTTTTTCTTTATACATGATTCTGTGTTAACATAAGCTGACTGAATGGAGCAACAAGTCCACCATTTCATGTATATTCCTGTTGATGTGGATGGATGATAATGATAAATCAGTAAAGATAATTCTGAAAAAAAATCCTAATAAGGCATGCATGTTTTCATGTTTTATTAATGAACACCCCAGGATGGGATGGAGGTGAAATCAGGAACCCTTTCGAAGATGGCCAATGTTATTTAGCTAACATCCAAGGTAACAAGATCACAGCAAAGAAGTAGTAAGAAGAAGTCACATGCAATGCATGAATACACAAATAAAGAGAGAAGAAATCAACAGAAGCACACACTACTATATTTTTCACAGCGCTGAATTTATCAGCGAATTTAGGATTTAACAATGACTTTGGATAGGCCCAATTACTGATGAAATAACATCACATATTGGAATATGGAAACATACACCCATCCTATGAAACAACCCCAGGAAGGGCAGACAGCTCTACATGGAATATCTGATAATCTGTAGTCTGTCAAAAAAATCCATATGCTCAGGTCCTTATATAGATATCTAAAAATTATATTGTGTGCACAAATATTGTGTTAAGAATATCGAGGATAAAAATATCATGAAGATAAGTTTCTATGGATAAATAAAGATTTACTATATATAACTCCACATATATGTACCTTGACAATATATATACTTCAAGATATGTAAATGTGGGGTTAAGAATAGTAAATCTATCCTTCCCTTTTTGCACTTGCCTTCTCAATATTTTGGTCCTCCATATTTTTGACACAATATTCTGTCTACACGATATTTTTGGATCTGATATGCTGTAAGTGACCCAATATCTAAATATATGCACACACACACACATATATATGGGCATAGATTGATTGACACAATAAGTGGGGTCATTCAACAATCTTTGGCGTGTATTCACCAAGAATAAGGGGTAATGACCATCCACCAGAAAAAAGCACTAAATATTGAGCTATGAAAAGGCATGTCGGCATATCCAGAATGAGACTATTTCTTGCAGAAATAAATAAAACATATTTCACAATACTGGTTTAGAGAGGCAGTAATATGATCTAGCATTACCATTCTATTTGCTACAATCAAACAATAGGGTCACTCTTCATTCTCTGCACTACAGTTGGTATGAGTATGGCCTACATTACCCAGCTGCCACGACAAATAAATAATGTCTACTGGTGACAGGCATCAAGTGTCAACAAAATGTTAGATCATTAGTGCAGATTCAAGATGCAGCTATTGAACCCAAAAAAGGTTCCTAGTATTGACTTTTAGCCACACTAGTCACACTAACATATTGCAGCTGTATCATTTATTATAACAGGATAATGCTGTCACTCTGAGGGGGATATTCTCAAGAACGTGTGAAAATTATCGCAAAAATAGCTAAATGCAACTTTGCACATCGCAGTCTATCGCGAGAAAATAACGCTGTGTTAACGTTGTATTCCCAACCCAGCGGCAGCATGCGATAGTCTCACGATAACACACCAAATGACCGCGTTAAAATTAACACGCTGCTGAAAAAAACGCGAAAAAAGAACATGAAAAAAGGAGCGATGTGGCCAATCGCAATACAAAAATCAGCGATAACCAGCGACAGGCCTGCAATTCCCGCGTGTCATGCGGAAAAATGCACTATGAAAGCAGAACAAAAAAACGGTAAAAAAAAATAAACTGCGTAGCAACATTGTGGAGTTGAGGTGTGTGGTGTGTTCATTTGGTACTTACCAACGAGCAATGCATTCCCATAGGTGCCAGCCTCAAAGCGCTGGTTTATGATGGACTGTCGGAAGATGAAAGAATCATGCACACTGCCTGGGTAGTTGGCGACGACATTGGTGAAGAGTCCCAGGTGGTCCACTATTGCCTGCACATTGATGGAATGCGTGTGCTTCCTGTTGCGGTAATTGTGTGCAGTGGCGGCAGGGGGCATGAGGAGTACATGTGTGCAGTCGATTGCCCCCAACAAGTACGGGAAAGCCAGCTATGGCGTAGAAGCCTTGCTTGGTCTCCGGCTGGTCCTGCGCAGTGTGGGGGAAGTGAAGGTACTTGGGTACCAAGCTGATGATGGCATCCAAGACAGGTGTGAGGAACTTTGCTAGGTCTGGCTGTGAGACTCCTCCGACTCTGGCGGTTGTTGGTTGGAAGGTACCAGAGGCCAAGAGGTGCAGTACAGCCAGCAGCTTTGCCTGCGGGGGGATGTTGGTTGTACGCTGTCTTGGTGCCGTCAGCCTGTGGGCAATGATGGTCAGGATGCGGAGGATGGTTATCCTTTTGAGCATATAGTTGGCAATTACATCCTCTGGTGTTAAGTCTGTGAAGCTGGTGCATTTTCTGAAGGTCCGCTGTCTTTGTCTGCGTTGCCTCTGTGGTAGTCCGGGGGGGTGGCAGGCCTGGGGGTGGTGGCGGTGGGTGTTGTGGCCCTCTTGGGGCCCGAGCTGAATGATCAGTAGCTCCATGGCATCTGTTGTTCTTCAGGTGTGGCTCTGGCCTGGGCTCCCTTTTATGATGCAGGTTGTCGTCCGACTTCACACCAGGTAAGAGCAGGTGTTAAATCCCTGCTGCTAACGTGCCTTATTGCATGTTTTGTGATCTTATAGCCGATCTGGCTGGTCATTGAGAATGTTGTGAAGTGGTGTTGTCGCAGCTTTTTCCACGGGAACGCCTACTCTGCATATCATTAGCATTCGTTGCCGGAGTCATCTGTGGCGATGTTTTTTGCGGCTGCTATCGCATGAAAACTGGTGATATCGGATGCTAGCTCCAGCTTGTGAATAGGGTGATATATTCATCCCCACTTTGGCTGCAATAAAGTGCCGCTAACTCGGCGATAAGCCCTTTAGAATATCCCCCTATGTCTTCAGTAATATGGCCGGCAAACAGATTAAGTTCATGTTAGCTACTTCACCAAGTGAGCCCTCATCAATTTTTGCTTCTTTATATAAAACAGTGTTTTCTTGCTTTTTCTTTGGCATACCTCAAACTAACCATGAGGCAATCTGTCTGTAGGGTATTACAACTTGGGGGTGCATGAAAGATAGCATGACGTATACTGTTGAGTAGTATCCGTATTGATTATTTAAATTATCATTAATTAATATTATGGGTCACTCCAGTGGATTACATCACAGATTGAAGGAAGCTGCGACAACACCTCCTCAACAGAGTAAAAGTCATTAGTGCCCTGGGTAGCATAAGAGCCAGCCTATAACCCATTTGTGTCGTTTGGCTATTGCATGCCTTTTATTGTATTCTTATATTCATTTTAGTGGGTCATATCATCTAGTGATAATAATGCCACTTGACGTGATAGAAACTGCTTGAGCTGACTTAGCCTTCATTAGTATGGTTCTCCTTTTGCATGCCACTGTTGTTATCCTGATATATAATTTCAGTGTTGCGAATGGGTTGCAAACAAAAAAAGATGTAATGTATTACTGTTGGTACAACAATGCTAAAATGCGGCTACACTAACCTTTTACACCTCCAGGTGAGTGAATACAGGGAAGTGTCCCCTGTTATGACCAGCAAGCCTTGAATCACCCTAAAATAGAATAACTCAGAGTGATATGTGAATTAGTTGATACGCTCATGATCACGGGAGCAGTTTCTTTGCAGTGTTAGCCGTGTCACATCCCACCCATACACAATTATACTGCTTTTGGTTTGCAGTCACCACCAGTTTGAGCTGAGTACTTTAAACACTTTAACAACATCCCTGTTTTATTTGTATTTATTTTTATTTTTATTATGACTAAATACTCTTGCAGGTACTACAAAAAAGGGGAAAAAACAAGGATTAGAGCCATACACCTCATCATTTTGGATGATTCGAAGTGGCAACAGGCTGAGATTGTAGGAGCCCTGCAGAAGGCCATAGAAACATATGGACTTTTTATTTGGCTAAAACAATTTGGCAAATATCGATGAATGAACTATTGACCTTCATCAATCATTCCAAAAATATTAATAAAGTGAATTACCCTAGGGTATGCCCTATGATATTTTCTATCATACATTTGGATCCCAGCTATGATACAGTAACAACTTATTTAAGAATCAAATCGGGGCCGCTCTCAAGTCATAAGTTTGCCTCATGGAAATCAACGTGGAAAGGCTGGCAGACAGGTCTCAACGACAAGGGCCGTATTGGGGAATGGGGTTCACTTGCCTACGATTTAGCATCTCTGCTTCGGGGGAAGCATCCCACACAGAACCTATGCTAACCCCGCATATAAACTGGGGCACCAACCAGCATCAAGGAATGCTCCAAACAACTGAATTCCAAACGCAGGGCCTATCGGGCAACTAGATCCGAGTCTGGCAAAAGGGAACTAAAACTAGCGGCCAAGAGCCACTCATCACTGGTTTGGCACGTAAAACACAAACTCATAGAGGCAAAATGGCTGAAGATATTCGAGTTGCTTGCACCCAGCAAATCCCAAGAATTTTTGCAATATTTAAACAACGTAATCCATGGGACCTCTAACAGAGAGAACCCACTTGATGCAAGCACTTGGACAGCCCATGTAAAAACCCTCTACACCGATGACTCGAAGTCAAAATTAATAGAAAGAACAACAACTCCTGGAGAGCAATCAAACAAAGTGACAATAGAACTTATGGAACCTTTGGCCATTTACACCCCCCCAGAAAAACAGGCAATTCGAACCATCTTGTAAAAAAATACACCATAATGGAGCTCTTGGACCTAATGGCCTACCTGGCTCCCTCTTCAGGGAGGACATTGACTTCTGGGCGGAGAATTTGGCACAGCTGTATGCCGAGTGTAGGCTTTTGGAGGATGTCTCGGACTCCTGAAGGGGGTCACTGCTACACCCAATTTACAAAAAAGGGCAAATCACGGACCCTAGGAACTACTGTATGATCGCCTTATTGGACATTGAGGGCAAGGCTAATGCAAGCACTCTTCTGACGGAACTAGCCGATTGGGTCAGCAAGGAATATCTTCTCCCTTTCTACCAGACCGGGTCCTGATCAGGAGGTTCCACCCTAAATAACATCATTACCCTATCATACCTAGTACTCCAAATGATGGCACACGGCACTCAGCCGCTTTTTGCTTGTTTCATCGACTACACAGCAGCATTCGATTGGGTGGACCGCAACATCCTATGGAAGTAATTGGCATGTTGGAACATCTGCCCGAAACTGTTACAAGCCATTAGATCGCTGTATTTGCAAACTTGGGTAAGAGTTAAACTCTCATGTGAATCCACCACAGAAAAAATCACCACAGATCACGGGCTAAAGCAGGGCTGTGTCCTTGCCCCGCTGCTCTTTAATTTATATACAGCGGATTTGGGTAGCGCTCTGCATGGAGTCACTTTAGAGACTCCTAGGATTGGGAAAATCAAGATCCAGCTGATGCAATATACTGACGACCTGGTCCTTTTGGACCACATTAAAGTTGGCCTTCAAAAAGCTTTAACAGCACTTTCAGAGTACAACTCTAAAAACAAGCTGGTTGCCAACCCAACAAAATCCAAGATAGTGATCTTTGGACGCCATCCGAAAAATAAATTGATGAAATGGAGTCTGGGCCCACTAACATTGAACAGTACACAATCGTACAACTATCTTGGGGTCTGGATCAGTGAAACTGGCCACTCACAGGCCCACCGCCATTAGCTCCAGCAGAAAGGAAAAATGGTTACCTACGCCATCTGCAAACTCCATGCCGTTTTAGAAAGTCCAACAACAACAGCCATTTAACGAGTTCTGAGGGCAAAACTATTACCTTCCCTCAATTATGCGATACAGGCGTTTCCAGGCTAATTTGCGCAGGATCTTGAAAAGATCCACTGTGCAGCTTACAAAAAGTTATTTTGTCTACCAGCATGCACTAGGAATACTTAAATTTGCCTGGAATTCAATCTCAACCGACAATCTTTGGAAGAACTGGCGACTCTGGCTAAATACCTTTATCTAACAACTGTGGCACCAGAGAATTCAATGAAGACTGTTATAAACAAAAATTTTCAACAACCTGGCAACCCATGGTCAACTGACCTTGATTCAGCCAGATAATTTATGAAACTAGCCACAGAGAATTGGGGCCCCAACATAATTACGTACACCACCATTAAAACATCAATGAAAAAGCAAGTAAGATTATGCTGTCATATATTGGACATCGAAGCTCTGACAGCTAGAGGCTTTCAAGAGACTCAAAGCTCCCCTCACACTTCATATGGCCTTAAACCACATCTTACACAGCCGGTGGAGAGGCAAGCCCTTCATAGGATTCTTGCAGCCAGACTACATCCGCTTCCCCTAAAATATCTGTACCCTTCAGTGAAGGTAAGATCGGCCATTACGGAGTGCTGCCTCTGCTATTACAAGCGTGAATCTCTGGCTCACATCTTGCTATGTTGTCCTGCCTTGTTGCCAGTCTGCCGAATCCATCTAAGGCCCATTCTCCTCCAACTGGGCACGCGGACGGCAAATGAGGCTGTTCAACAGCTATATTTGCTGGACACAGTGAAGCATATGGCCAACTTTGCCAAGTTCATCTATCACGCCCGCACAGCTCTTATGGACAGGTCAACTTTGGCACTGCATGGGAATTATCTGGATGAGGGGCCTACCCAGTCTGGCCCCCATTGAAAGTTTGCTTTGGTGCATCTAAAGGACCATTATTAATTGCATTTTATAAAACACAAACACCAAAGGAGGTTTTAGGAATAAGATGTGTATATATATTATTCTATTTTAATTATCTCTTTTTATCTTGGTCGCCTTTTTGTAATGGTTTTTATTAATCACACAAATAAAGAATCATTCATTCATTCATTACAGTAACAACATATTTAAGAACTCACGTTATTGGTTGAGTCCACCCAGGAGTTATAGACCTACCTCGGTGTGGATAGGACACAATCTTTCTAATTATTTTTAGAAACCTGCAAGATCTTTAAAAAAAAGTGCTACAAAATTCACTTCATTAATAAAACCTAAGCATTTTTCATATGAACATGTAATGCATCCCTGTACAAGAAGCTAAGAGCCAGAGAATCATGCAACAAAAAATGATCCTCACTTTGATTTCCCAGAAAAATATCGGGAGGAACTCAGAGGCTGGAAGTGGGATATTTGCCACCATCTGTTAGTGCTTCCTTTGTCATCCCCTCAATCAGGCAAATGCAACCCATTAACACGCATTTTCAATGCAATAGGTCTTTCATTTGTGAAAGTCAGAGCTATAAACGTTGTACATGACAATGTCATTTACATATGTGTTTTCTGTTTGGAGTGGAGTGAATGTATGTGGTGTGGAGTAGAATTGCTAGTAGTGGAATTTTGTGTGGTGGAGTTGTGTGGTGATATAATATGGCGAGGTGCGCAGTGGATTTATGTGGATAGTCATTATGTGGTATTGAGTGTACTGGAATTATATGTAGTGGTATTGTGTGTTATGAAGTGTAATTATGTGGAATGATATTCTGTGTTTTGTAGTAGCGTGTAATGGATTTTACTTATGTGGTGTGCTGTTGAATTTTGTGGCATGATGTGGAATTTTGTGGTGTAGATTAAATGTATGTGGTGTGTTGTGTAATTGTGTTCAGTTGAATTATGTGGTTTGTTAAATTATGTGATGTTGAATGGAAATGTGTAGAAGTGAATTGTGTGGCATTGAGTGAAAAATATGGGAAGTGCTATTATGTGTGGAGTGTATTTATGAGGAGTGCTCCTACGTGGCATAATCTGGATTAATGTGGAGTGTATTTTTGTGGTATGGAGTAGAGTGTATTAATGTTGATTTGAATTATTTGGTGTTAGGTGGTATTTAGTGGAGTGTAAGTATGTTGTGTGGTGAATTGTGTAGGGCTGAATTGTTGAATTGAGTGGCATGTGTAATTATGTGGCTTGGTATGGTGTATAATTGTGTGGAGTGGAATTATGTGGCACGTTGTGGAGTTGTATTTTCTGGAGTGGAATTATGTGTTTTGGAGTTGTTTGTAAATATGTGGCATGAAGTGTAATTATGTAAGTTAAAGTGGAATTATGTGTAGTTGAATTGTTTGAAGTTGAATTGTGTTGTGTGGAGTGTACTTATGTGGGTTGGAGTGGTACTAAGTTGTGTGGAGCGCTATTATGTGATGTGGAATTATGTGTTATGGAATGAAGTGGAAATGTGTTTTTTTTATTTTTAGGATTGTAAATATGTGGTATGGAATGTTGTGGAGTGGAATTATTTATAGTTGAATTGTGTGACATGGAATTATGAGATGTTCAAATGTGCTGTGTGTGGAAGAATTATGCACGCTATGGCTTTTATGTTATGGGGTATAAAGTTGTCAGTTTGTTGGAAGAGGACTGCTTTCCAACAACTAAAGTGCAAGCCTAAACCGTTTACAAGAGTGTGAACGGAAAAATTTGCACGTGAGGGGTAACCCGTACATTAGAAAAAAGTATAATTTTTCCCAGAAACGTTTCACCTGAAATCAACTCTTTGTATGTTTTGTTAGGTGCAAGAGTTTGTTACCATTTATGTAAAACGTGCGTGAGGCAAACACTACAGCGTTGGTACACAAGGTGTACATTGTATGTTATTGAGTTTTTAATTGTAAATGAACAGTAAAATGATGCTGTCTGCCTTCAGAGTGCGCCTGTTCTTGTTGAGTTCACACCGCTTCCCAGACTGCAAATATACCCTGTGATGTCAAGCCACTGCATTTGAGAGAAATGCGGGGCTAAGAGGACCCCTCTCCCCAAATACACACACACACACAAATTGCCTTTTACTCAAAATTGACGGAAATTAGTTATTATTATTTGCCAGGAGGCAAGAAGTTCAAACGTGAGAAAAGGGATCCTTTGTTGGGGTGTAACCCCGCGTGGTTCTCATCAGGCGCAATACTTGGAAGTATTTACACTTCAGTACTGGTAATTGTTAGTATTGGTAGCTTCATGGCAGCCAGTCTTTTCTGAATTTTAGTGAATATTTTAGTGGTTTACTGTTGTAATAAAGGGGGTCATTAGATTTCATGCAGTGCACATCTTATCACTCCCCTTCCCACATAGTAAAATATGTTTGGTAAATACACCTTGGAATTAAATAAATCTTAGCACGAACGAGTAAGACAATCAAATATTATACTGCATGGAGTACTCCAGAATAGGTACTGAGTGGCAGTGATGAACACTAACAAATTTCCCAGGCCGGAAACCATGCAGATATTTGCATGCCTTGATGCCATTGGCCATCAATCTACCCAGCTTTATCAAACCGTTATACTGACCATAAACAACATCTTTTCTCTTCGCCCATGATTGGTCAATGTCAGAGACATCAAACATCTAAGATTTACATAGTGCAGCTCTGGTTCCCGAATCTCGAACATCTCCGGTCTGGTCTGCGTTGTACTCGATGGAGGAAGGTTGCTGCAAGAGGTCTAAAGCGCTCATCCATGGAAAATTTTAAAAGCTTTACACAAAATTGTTGCACTCACGTAATAGTTTACACTAACTGTTGCCTCAGGAAGATGCATGCGCTCACAGTGCATGCATGCACTATAAAGTTTCAATTTATGAAAATTGTAATTAAGGAAGTGCAATGAGAGAGAGGCTGTGGTGCAGTGGTTAGAGCTGCTGACTTCGAAGCTGAGGATCCGTGTTCGGGCATCGGCTCAACATCCAGTGATATGTAATTCTTGGCATTTCACTTAATCTCCTGCCATGCACACTACTAATTTAAATTAAATAAACAAAGAAACAAACAATAAATAGTACCTGTATGAAAGTGGACGTCCACTAATTAAGGGAAATTAATCTGCAGTTGAGCGGTGCTGCTGAACTACGAACAGAAGTGATCTATGCGGTGTGGGAACCAACCAGGAGACAGCAAAGAGCAGCCACACTGGAATCAGCCTATGGTGAGTAGCAGCCTTGATTAAAGCCCTCTTAGTGATTACTGTATGTCTTACATACAGCGCATGCGCTGTCAGGCTCGACCTAAAAAGAGGCCCTGCCACTTCTGACCACATCCAATTCAGAGACTGAAAGACTATTCTTGGTGAACCCACAGAGCTATTATTACATGTTTTTGGACTCTGCTTGTCTCAATTTTGACCTAAAGTGAAAGGGATGTAGTGTGCCCCTCAGGGCCTACATCACATACATGCACACATGCATCCAGATACCCCCATGTCAGGTGGAGCATCATTGTCTAAACAAATAGAGCCGTGAATGCAGGAGCTCAGTCTGGAAGTGCTTGTGTGGGTTTTGTTACATTCCTAATACCATTGATCCTGTGGTGTATTCTTTGGTCCCTCACACACCCTATTGTTGTCATGCTGAATCATCAGGTCCCATCCTGGTCCCTATAAACCAGGATGGGCTCAACCATATTCCAGGGAGCACTTTTTATATTTATCTCAAAGGGATATACTATTTATTAGGGTGTGACAATGCACAAGTCTTCACAAAACACCCACACAGGATCTGCTTTTAACCATATCAAATGCACCTAAATAAAGGGATACCTTGATGACCTCTAAGTATGTTTATCTATATTATCCAGTAGTCTCCACTGAGCTAAATAGCAAAAGTGCTCCCTGGAATATAGTAGATCCCATCCTGCTTTACATAGACCAGGGTGAGACCCAGTGAGGAAGAATGACACCAATAGGTTGTAAGAGGATCCAAAGAAAACACAACAGGGTCATTGGGATTGGGAATGTCACTCAGTCATGAGTGAACAAATATGGTTGTAGTATGCTTTAAGTCTAGGGCTTTCAGATAGGGAAGAAGCATCCTATATTCCAAAAATTCTCTTGCCCCTCGCTAGAAGAACCAAGGATCTGGGTTATTTCTTGTGTTTGTGACACCGTGTGGTGTTTGTGGCAGGGAGAAAGCCTCGCCTCAGCCTCTCCCCACTTGAGTCAATGCAACTGATTGTGCTATGCAGTATAACACAACAGAACACAGGACAATACAACTTAGCCTTACAAGGAAGCAGAAATCAAGCCAGTGTTTCAAATGCAGGAGGGAGAATTGAAACATTTCTGCTCTCTCCCTGGCTGAAAGCCTTGACCCCATTAAACACCCAGATTCTGTAGAATCTGGATCTGAGCAGGTCTGAGCATGTAGTGAGTGATAACAGTAGTCAGTCTGTAAGTAAGCCATGCTCCACTACAGCCTAGTGAGGCCAACAATTATGGGCCTGGTGGTTCTGGTGTCATGCAAAAAGTCCATGAAGATTAATTCAACATCCTCTCAGGTTGGGGCTGGGCCCCAAGGAGAACCATCTACATAGTGCAGCCATATCTTGCTGTGTTGAAGTTGTTCAATCTGCCTACAAGAGGCAACAGGATAGACCCAAAATAGATCAAGGATTTACAGCAGTATGAAAAGTAAACAGTCTCTGTGTACAGCGGGGTGTTTGTCATATGAGATATGTGAACTGTCAGATTGTGGATTACAATGGTGAGTGAGGGACCGTGTGAATCTCATTAGGACAGCGTGCCTGCAACAGAATCGGTTGAAGGATATTGGAGAATTTTGATTGAAAATATCATGTACTTTGAAATTGGAACAGTAGAAAAAGAGGCAGTGGCCATGGACAATCTGAAACGTGGGCAGGCATGTCATAAATATGGCTGCTATAACTGAGTGAGGCCCTGCTAAAGCTGGGAGGTTTGTGAAGTCAGAAAGTGTGTACAGGAAGTCATTCAGCGGCAAACTATATAATGCAAGAAAGATCTATTAATGTGCCAAGCACACACTCTTGAAATCTGGACTGCCCCAAGCCCCAGATCATAAGTTAGAAGCCTGGCAAGGTCAACTTAGCATTTCCTGTGTTATTTGAAGAAAGACAAAAATGCTGTGTGAAGTCTTATATAGAAAATAGCTGTTAGTATTGTTGTTGTTTTTGTTAACCCAGAAATCTGTGATGGGTTCCCACTTTTGTGGTTGACAGGTGTATCTAAGCATTAAAGCACCATACTTCTGGTTGTTCCTTTAGAGTTTGAAGAATAAAAATGAGCTGTTGGCAAATTGTTCATTGGAAAATTCAAGGGGCAGATATGCATTATTCCTAAAGAGGATCCAAGATCGCAAAGGAGACTAGGTAAGTGATATCAATATGGGGGAATGAGACTAAACTTTCTACTGCCGTTGTACCGGGGTGCTGCTGCACAGAATGTGATGGTATTTAGGAGCAATGCAGATTGTATCAATCCAGAAAGCTGCAAATTATCACGATATAGTGTGAGGAGTTCTGTAATCTATACAACGCAGCTGAGGCATGAGAATTTAAAATGTTATAAGTAGAATTTGTATTGCATGTCATTTGTGGTCCACAGACCTCCTTCTTACCTTTGTATGCCTGGAATCAACTCACATGCAAGGATGTATTGAGCACAAAGACACATAACATATTGCTGTTTGGATGCTCTGGTTCCCAAAGTTTTTTACACAATTCTGGGTCCATTTATTGCACTCTGATACCCTCCTGTGGCCTTTTATGGTGACACAATAAGTTATCTGCCTACACCTACTTTAGTATAGCAGTGACCCTACAGATATTGTAATCTGAAACTGGACAAAAAAAGAACCAAAAGCTTTATAAAAAAAGAATAATAATCATGTTTGTCCTCAGCACAATCCAGGCTTTGCTGCCCCCATATCTTATCAGTCTCTCCAAGGAAATTATCTTTGGCAAAAATGTTCAGATACATCTCAAATTTAACCTCTGTTGAGCGCTGCCCAATTATAATAGTTTGATTTCATTTTGTATTTATCTTCACTGTGGTCTTCTGGTTTCATCTCAAATGTATCCAAGGGCCACTCAAGCCAAAACACTAAGCTTTCAAGAAACGTATTTTATAAAAAGATCATCTTAGTACATGACCCTCTAGGGGTGCCTCTGTATTTGGTACTGTCACATCACCATTTCACAAATGCAAGATCCGTAAATTACTTATAGATTGCAGAATGTCTTTGGATTGTTGTGCTTTTACAGATTTTCACATCTTCACAGAGTAAGACCATGAGTATTTATCATACTCCACAGTACACTAATCATGAAGTTATGTTTTCCCCAGAAGTAATATTGAATGGCTGGCAGGTGTTGATGGTTCCATTCACGGAAGGCTTAAAATTCTCAATCTATTGCACAAAAAAAGATATACTTTGCTAATCAACAGAGATCTTTATTAACTACTGTTAAGCATAGGGAACATCAATTCTATACTCTGGCCTCTGATTCTAGATTACAGGAACTTTTTCACGCCAAACTAAATTTTAATAAACTCATTACAGATAAACCTGTGTCTCCCTTACTCCGCATCAGTGCCCGTTATTATGGGGGACGTAATAAAGTTGGGAAAGTCCTCACTAATTATATAAAGATTCGGAAGCAGCACTCGTCTATTGAATCTGTACAATCATCTGATGGTGCCCGTCTGTTAGACCTGGCATCTTTAGAGTGGTTTCCCCTGCCTTTAGGCCTCTACCTACTGTATTTTTTAATACTGTGCTGGATTTAGTTTTTGCTGGCTTAGATGCTTTGGGCACTTTACCACTGCTGATAAGTGTCAAAATGCAACTGCTCCCTGTGTAAATTGTTTTTACTATTGGTCCTCCCTGGTTGGTGTATTTGATTTACTGGTAAGTCCCTTGTAAAGTGTACTGATTGTGCCAGGGCCTGTACATCAAATGCTACAAGTGGGCCTGCAGCACTGATTTTGCCATCCACATGAGTAGCCCTGAAAAGGTACCTCAGACCTGCCATGTCAACCTAGCAAGTGCACCCACTTGCCAGGCCCTAACCCCTCCTTTTCTAACATGTAAGACACCCCCATGGTAGGCTCAAGGTACCCCATGAGCAGGGTGCAGTGTAGGTGAAAGGTAGGACATGAACTGGTGTTTGTGACATGTCCTGAAAGTGAAATGCTGCCAATTTCATTTTTCACTATTGAAAGGCTATCTGCTCCATAGGATAGAATGGGGTATACTTTGTAACATCTTAAAAGTATAACTTCCCACTGGGACAAGATTGAGGAATAACGTTTAGACTCTCTGAACTCAGAATTTAATAACACATCTTTTAGTACAGATGGTTTTTAAATTGTGTGTTTGAAAATGCCACTTTTAGAAAGTAGGCATTTTCTTGTTTAACCATTCTGTGGATTGACTGTCTGGTTTTGGAGTGAGAAGAGCTTTGGATGTGCATTAACTGTAGACAACCACTAGAGGGGGGTTGAGGTGTGCCTGGCCCTTCCTGGATGACTCAGAGCTGAGCTGAGTGAGGCTTGGTTGCATTTAGAGTAGTGGGAGGAGATTTCCTTGCACCTGAATAGGGCCTGTCTCCCTAGCACAATGCTGTCTTCAACCCCTGTGTTCATACTGTACCAGTGAGGACAGAACTGGTTTGGGCTGGGCTTAGAGACCCTTGCACAAAGAAAACAAAGACAAAATGGGGTATAAGTAGTAGACCTTAAACTCAAGAACTTTAGATCACTTCTGGACTCAACAGGAACCTTTGCCAAGGAGAAGAATTGAAGAGCTGTGAGGAAGAGTACTGCCCCTCTGCTGTGTGCTTTGTGCGGTTGGCCTGCAGTTGCTGTTTCTGCCAAGGAAAGGACAAAGACTGGAACTTTGCTGTGAACCTGCTTGAAGAAGAATTTCCAAGGGCCTGTGTGTGCTTGCCTCCTGTTCTAATGTCTCAGTGCCACAAAGACTTCATCCCCAGCTCCCCTGAACTCTGCTACTGAGAGTTTTGACCTATAATTAAACCCAAAGGCCCGATTCCGACCTTGTAAGGAAGGAGTACGAATCGTGTACGGAATTGCCTAAACCGTAACATAGCCATTGTTCCCAACCGAATTGTCCCCCATTCCGAACTACCAAGTACGATGCGAATATCGCATCCGCGTTGACCAAATCGTTTACGAACCCGATCCAGTCTGTGCGACTCATGCTGAGATGATTCGTACAGCTCCATGGACTCTGTTTACGAGTGAGCAAGTACGATGGATGATTCAGACAGCCTTCATGAAACGGTATGTCTGGATCGAAAAGGCTGTTGGAATTGTTCTTTGGGGGCCCGTAGCAAGCCCCCCTTCACCTGGAGCCTTCCGAATAGGCCTTGGTGGTAAATTCCATTCCGCTCACGGAATTTGGGTAATTTGGGTAATTTTGTGGTCCGCGGAGAACGCGGAATTGCCCAAAATTCTGCGCTCCACGACTTCGCGGAATTTTTTGCTTGTTCGCGTTCTCAAAATGCGTGTTCGCAAGATATTTCCCCCTGAGAACGCAAACAGCGTTTGTGAACAGGAAAAAAGCATCGCGAATAAGCAATTCCGCGTGTTCGCTTGTACCGATTGATTTCTGAAAGAAAAGATATTACATGAGATTACTACTTTCAAGAAAACTCACGCATTCCATTGCAGTAATAACATGCATCCACACAAATGGTGAGAAATACCGATCCACGTGCCTGGATCAAACCTGTTTAAGTTCGATAGTTTCCATCCCAGAGCACTAAGAGAAAATCTACCTTATGGACAATTCCTCCATCTGAGAAGGAATTGTAGTAAGCTAGGAGACTGCCAGAACCAAGCAGCTGACCTGTCTAAGAAACTGATGAGCCGAAGTTACCCTGACAAAATACTAAGAAATTGTCAAAAATGGGCTAGGACTCAACCACGGGAACCACTTCTGGAAGATAATCCAAGGACCACAACAGAAATCCTGGTGACTTGTGTGACAACCTTCAACACTATTTCCAACTTAGCAACAAAATCCATAAACAAACACTGGACAATTTTGCACCCGGAGTGTAAGCTCCACACCCGGAGCGGAATTTCCACCATCGGGCCGGAATCTCCGCTTCTGGGCCGGAATACCCACAATCTGTTGTTAATTGACTATATCTGATGCATTGTGGGTATTCCAGCCCGATGGTGGAAATTCCGCTCTGGGTGTGGAGCTTACACTCGGGGTGCGAAGCTTACTCTTCGGGTGTGGATTTCCGGCCCGAGTGCGGATGTAAACTTAGGACAGTTGTAAGTGCATTCTGTGAATACTAAGAGTAGTAATGTAGTGTAGTTCCTATTTCCCTTATAGGCTCTGCACATTGGAATAATATACACTATAGTTGTGGCATAGGACTGAGGTCAGTATGCCTCTATCGAGTACATTAAACTTAATTACTTTGTATGCCAGCTAACTCAGAGGCCACTAGAAACTCCTTGAATAAACAAGAAGGGAGTAGTTTCTGGCAACCGCATACACATGACAGCTTTGTTTCCCTTAGAATTGGAACATGTCTCAGAATCGTGGAAATAACAGATAACAGTTTCACTCAGTCAATCGTGCATGATTAGTTTCTTCAAAGTTACACAGAAATAGATAGATGGGTGTTTCAATTCTTGTGTAAGAGCTATGAGCTGTTACAATCGCAAGAAAGTATGCGAAATATAATACGCATAGCATAAGCAGTAAGAAGAAATAACACTGCAATAGCATTGTCTTCTAGCTATGACATATATTCATATACATGGCTAGTGAACAAGCCTGCAGGACAGGCGAAACGCGTCTAGCATTTTCAGCTGGCATTAAATTAATTTTGCGCACAGACACAGTGTCGACTGCTTTTGTTTGGAAAAGTGTGGTGAATTATTCTGGACCGTGACTGGGAGGTCCATGGTGTCGATGCGCCCATTGGTTTGGAGGCAGCGGGCGTTCCCAGTCGTTTAAATAACATTGGATAAAAAGTTGATACTCGTTTGATACTTCTGATGAAGCCGGATTCTTATCTACCTTACCATCACCAAGAATCCTCTCAGGTTGCCAGGATCTTTTTATCTGCTAAATAGTGTAGAGGGGAGGAAATTCAAATTTTAGTACATAATCGACAAAATCAGATCTTAATTCCAAAGGACCACTGACTCCGAATCTCAAAATTTAGGGATTTATTACAAAGCCAAAAATAAATGTACATACAAACACCTCAACACTAGGTTAAGGAAATAAATGGGCACTAATACAATGAATATTCTACGCAGGAGTCTCATCCGACTCAAAATAAGAAGAATTGTCAGCTCCAATAATATAAGGCAAGCGACGATCACTCCAATCTCTACATTAGAAGTCATTTACCGAAAAGGAATTCAGTTGGTCTATCCCTACTCTATCACTAAGTTGACATCCCTACTTAGCATTATCCCAGGCAAGAGTGAAAAGGTGTCAGAAGTGAAGACTTCCTTAGAAGAACACTCACTTAGTCAGAGCTCGCTCTAAGATGCTCCTTCTAGCTCCTCATCTAAACCTCAACTGCTCAACCCATGGGGCAATGTCCCTAATTCAAAATCCCCCAAAACATAGAACACACCCCCCGGCACACCTCTTCAGCCTGGTCTTCTTCCAGTAGTTTTCCACTGAAACTTGTCTCTCATGCAACGACGGTTAGCTTGACCTTGGGTCCCAGGCACCTTCTCTGCCGAAAGTATCATCCCTATATTCCAGTATACTCCCATATTTGCTTCTCATACCATCCTAACTCCTAGAACAATGAGTTAGTGTCTCTATCGAGCTAAGTGTCCTTGCACCTGCAACAGAAACATGAGAACGAGAAACTTTCCACTTCTATGAGATTTTCTAACGTCCTGAAACCCCAAAGCCTTACCAAGGGAAATCATTTTCGGCCTACAATATTTAGCTAACATAAGAAGTGAACAGGCCTTTCTCTTTAAACGAATATGCGATCAGGCCTTTACACAGTTTAAACCCACACTTCTAAAATCACACTATAAGCATTAACTTCATTACTTTTATATGTGAATAAGCAAACTTCATGTGCAGACTTTAACATGGTGCAAGTTTAAACCTAATGCATCGCGTTACATGAAAACCAATCATTATGCGTTGACTAAAATACAGTAGGTGCTGTATTTTATAGTATGGTATGCTATAGTTTTGCATATGCCAAGTTTGTATGCCAAGAGTCCCTCAAGGTTCTAGTCAGCTCCATACCTCAGAATGAGAGAGGTGGGAATCTCTTTCTGGGTCTCGAACTCTAACACCCCGTGAAGGGAGTCAGGAAGCTGGATTCTCTGTGATCAGGGATGACAGAGTCTGGTCAGTGAATCAGGCAGGGACTCAAATTCTTCAGAACTTGCCGTGGTGAGCCGTATCGAGCTGTGTCGCTGAGCAGTGGTTTGCCATGGTAAGAGACGGTATATTTATACCTGGAAGGTGCTGAGGAATGTTAGCATTAACGTAAAGTCGGGCAGAGGAAGAGTGTCATGAATGAACCCCTAAGGAATAGTAGTTCATGCATAATAGAGGAGTTCTTTGAGAAATCAAGAATCCTAGCTAGGGAAAGTCCCACTGGCTTAAGGGTCTTGTTTCTAAGAACTCGTTGTGACGTGGGGATGGACGGATGTAGGTGACCATGCCTGTATTTGGATAGCATGGCTAAAGCCTAAATAAGGACTGGGATTCTATGCCTAAATAACGGCAATGCGAATTGTGCCTATATAAGGACATGATTCAGGAAAACCTATGAACGGACATCTAAATCGAAACACAACACCCACTTCACTTTCAAATGATCGATAGTACTAAATGCTAAACATGAAAATGCCAAACATATAAAATTGAGTACCACATGTTGCTAAAGATATTTGTAAAAGCATACTAAAATAAGTCTTTGTCAAACACATTAGCTAGACATGAAATGCAAAGGTGTTGTACATATTCAAAGCAATGTTCCATTCTAAGCATACGTGTACAGTAAATGCTAAATGAATGAACATAAATATATACAGTGAAGAAAAGGTCAAAGCCATTTCATATCATGGTATATGTTAGATTTGGGGGTCTCTAGTTGGCATAGGTAGGTACCTGTGACAAATAGGGACCCTTGCGTCTAGTCAGGGTAAGGGGGTACACTCCTAAAATAACCCCTGCTCACCCCCTTGGTAGCTTGGCACGAGCAGACAGGCTTATCTCAGAGGCAGTGTGTAAAGCATTTGTAAACACATACAGTAATCAAGTGACAACACTACAGATGGACACCACCCAAGTTTTATATAAAAAATAAGTATTCTCTATATAGACTTATCACAAGACCATAAACGACAAAAATCCACAATACTGTACATAAAATGGTAGAATTAACATAGTTCTCTTTAAGATGGTAAATGCGACACTCAGAGTTCAATGTACGTTAAGATGCGTAACGCAAGATAACGAAAGTGTTGCAAGGACGGTGATGTGTTGAAGATCTGGTCCAAAGAAACAAAGATAGCGCTTTCTTCTTGATGCGACACGCTTCCCGGTGATGCGGCAGCGTCTGCTGCGACGTCGATCCTCTTCTCCAGCGATGCAAGATGTTTCCACGCGATGCGAGCCGCGACAGGCCCTGCGACACACTTTCCAGTGATGTGGCGGCGTCTGCTGCGACGTCGATCCTCTCCCCTGGCGATGCGAGTTGCTTCCACAATGATGCGAGCCGCGACAGGCCCTGCGACTCTTTTCCCGGTGATGCGGAGGCGTCTACTGTGACTTTGATCCTCTTCTCCGGCGATTAGCCGCGACAGGCCCTGCGACACGCTTCACGGAGATGCGGCGGTGTCTGATGCGACGTCGATCCTCTTCTCTGGCGTTGAGCCGCGACAGGCCCTGCGACACGCTTCCCAGTGATGCGGCGGCATCTGCTGCAACGTCGATCCTCTTCTCCGGCGATGCGGGCGCTTCGTGTTGTTAAGCGGCAGCGGTAGTTCGGCGACACGCTTCTTGCTCGTGAGTCGCGCTTCCAGCTCCTTGCGACACACAGTCCCTCAGAAAGCCTCACAAAACAGCAGACACTTCCAAAGAACTCTTGGGGAGCTGGTGGGTGAAGTCTGTTGTCCCTGAGACTTCAGCAGGCGGCAAGCTCTTTTCTCAAGCCCTTGGAGATCCTTCACAAGTTGAATAAAGTACGCAAAGTTCCTTTTCTCCTCTCTGGCAGTCAGGCAACCACTGCAGGCCAATCCCTAAAGCTTAGGGATAGTCTCTCCTCAGTTTCTCTGGTTCCTCTCCTAAGCAAAGGTTTCTTCTTGTTTCCCAAAGTGATCTAAAGTTCTTGGGTGGGGTCCCAATATTTATACCCAGTTTCTCTTTGTTCTCTGAAGGCAGAGAGGCTTTTGCCTAGTCCAAACCAGTTCTGGTCAGTCCTGGAGCACTTTGTTGACAAGACTCCTTCTTTCCTTTCAGAGTGCAGGGCAGAGACATCAGACGCACACCAGGAGGTGGAGCCAGCATTGTGGAGGGAAGGCACAGCCCTATTCAGGTCCCAGGTGCAACTCCTCCCACCCATCTAGATGCAGATCTCTCTATTCAGCCCTGTGCTGACACACCCTGTCTCCTGGAATCCCCCAGCCCCTGTCACTCAAACTCCAGACAAGGAATACACAGTCTAGCAGCAGAGGTAGGTTTGGATGGTTAGACAAGAAAATACCAACTTTCTAAAAGTGGTGTTTTCAAACACAGAATGTTAAAACCAACTTTACTAAAATATGTATTTTACCATTCTGAGTTCAGGCATACTAAACTCAAATTGCTACCATGTTCCCTGAGTCAGTTAGGATTTTAAGATGTAATAGTCAAACTGCCCATTCTGGCCTATGGGGAACAGGTTGCCTTGCAATAGTGAAAAACAAAAATGGCTGTAATTCACTATTAGAACATGCCACACACACCAGGGCATGTCCTACCTTATACTTACAATGCACCATGCCCTTGGGCCTACCATTGGGGTGTCTGATATGAAGAAAAGGGAAGGTTTAGGAACTGGCAAGTGGGTGCACTTGCCCAGTCAGCATGGCAGTTTACCAGACTGCACACAGGCTCTGCAATGGAAAGTCTTAGACACACTTTAACAGGCAGCTTATGTGGGTGGCACAACCAGTGCTGCAAGCCCACTAGCAGCATTTGGATTATTAGCCCTGGGCACTCCTGGTGCACTGTACTAGGGTCTGACAGGTGAACCAAAACAGCCAATTGTGGAATCACTAATCCATGCATCAATTTACAATAGGGAGCACTTGCACTGTGGCACTGGATAGCAGTGGCACAGTGCCCAAAGTATCTAACACCAGCAAAAACACACGAGGCAACAGCAAAAAATGGAAGGGAGACCCACACCAAGGTGCCAGGTCTAACAGTACATAAGTGAAATTGTGGTGAATAAAGATGACAATGTGTCTCTGGAAGTGATCAAGGAAGTCTGTTCTCTATGAATAGTTCTACTGTAAGCAGATTATTTTGCCAAACAAAAGAAAAAAATCAAATTTAGAAAAATAAATTAATCATAGGAAAAAGTTCCAAGGTTCTGTCTTTGTTTTGAAAAATGAAGGCCAAATTCATAGCTTTCCCGGTACACTGTGAGCCGGATCAAAAGTCAGTGTAAGGGACTGGTGAAAACATGAACTCCTCTATTCCTGTAGACAAAAGATCGTCTACTGATGTTGGTGATAATTGGAATACCTCGTTTAGAAGATTAACTGCACATAGATGTGAAGCATCGCCAGTAGCAATGTTCGTTTCCGATGTTACGTGTGTGCCTGTTGATTCATCTCATACCTCAGCAGTAGCATGTTGCGTCTGTGAGATCTCAATAAATGCCGTCATCAGGATTGGCAGCCTCTGGGGACAACACATAGCATGGGCCGTTATCGGGTCCAGCAGAGTATCGATATCTGTTGGCATGACTGATGGGAGTGTCAGACAGATGTCTAGCACACATTCTTCACCGCAAAGCAGGCAGCGTAGAACAGGTAAGATGCAATCTTGCCAGATTGGTCTGAATGACAGAAACCATGTGGTATTTAATTCTCGTAGCAGAGGTAAGCCGACAAGTTGCACTATGCGCTCACGACACTTCCTTTCCAGGAGAGCTTTCTCCAAGGTGCTGGGAGTGACACTGGTGGATTGGCTTGCCATAGCGTAGTAGTAGGAATAAAACCAGTATTCCTGCAATGAGTGCTAGAATTAGCGGCAGACCACCAAACACCGAATGCACGAAGTTTGGAATGATTCTGAGGACTGCTTGAAAAGGTGTTAACAGTCCTGAACATATGGTCTTAAATACATGCACAATACCGCTTGTATCAGATATGTTTAAGATACATCCCAACATTTGTGTGAAATGTGTAGGGTAGTTTGCACGTAACAGAGCCTGTATCTCAGCCGAAGTCCTTGCAATTTGTAGATCATAGGTTTCTTTGGCAGAGGTCAAAGGCACGGTCTATTTTAAAAGAATGGCTTTCATTCTACTTAAAGTATCAATTCGTATAGAAGAGATGTTCAGTGAAGGGCATAAAGGCAACTCCCTGACTGTGTCTATTTGGGGGAACAAAACTTGCATACAGCAAGTGACCCTGGAGCCAACCGTTACTAGATATGGGATACCTGACAACATGCCACAACAGCTCTGATCATTCAACATGAGGTAACTCCCATTTGAAAGTTGGCCAAACGTTGGATTAATCACAGCGGCTGGTGAACCTTGCAGGTGGCAGAATAAATTTGCAGTAGAACCGCTACAGACCCCGTGTAAACTAATATCCCGACATATGAGTGAACCGCTTAGTGCATTTTCACAGTGTGTACCACTAATAAACACTTCACGCCCCCCACTCCAACATCTGTGTGTGTAAGGTAAATCCCAGGATGTCCTGATGTATTCTTTACCCAACCTTTCATATTTGCCTACTGGCATGTGTTTAAGGCAATACTGAAAATGGAAAGTTGTAACAGGCAGAGTTATTTTGCCATGTATGTATTCTGTAGTTAGTTTTTCTGCTACCGTAAATGGCAATTTTTCCAGTTTTTCAATGCTCAGCACTGTATACTTTGCTCCACTTTGTGCCAGTTCGATCTGTTTATCAGTGAGATTGTAATCAGAAAACAGAGAAGACATGTTGATGAAACGCCAAGGCACATAGCCTGCAAGCAAGTTTCGTAGCGTCCAGTCTAATAACAGAATAGAACGTAATTTAGACTGGCCATGACGCAGCAGGACCAAATCTTTTTCCACAATGTCTATAGCAGAGGATACAATGTTGCCCAATAAATATATCCTGGATGACACAGTCGTTAACCCATTGTCGTTCACAGCGAGAGATTTCTCTAAATGAATACGATCAATTTCTCGTATTCTTTCTGCAGCGTCTGCTTGGGTAACCTTCCATATTTCATTATAAGCAGCATAGATGCCGGCATATATGAAGCGTTTTTGACGCGGCTTTCTTTGACCTAGCAAGAATTCCCTAAGGTTTGCATCTTCTTTAAGTAAAGATAAGTATTGTTTCACATCCTCTACTGTAGATGTCTGCAGCCAATCAAGGCATATTTTTCCTACACTGTATGTTTTTACTACCACTGGATGCTGTCTTTGAACATAACGTGGGTCTGGCCTATTTATTGTAAAACCCTGTATTCTGTTCAGGAATCTTTCTTGACAGATGTTTGTCTGTGGGCCAGAGCAACCATTTTTCCCATTCAGGATCTGATCTGTTGTTTTGTAAAATTGTATGTACGTCGACCTCCCCCTGTGTAGTGCTATTACTTGCAGGTGTAGATATGGACGGTGTGTTTTTGTCTTTGATCTTGGCTAACCCAAGGCAAGATGTTTGTTGGACAGTGTCATTCAAAAACATTATTTGCTGTGGGATGATGCAGGCTCTAAACAAAGCTTCTATCCCCTGCACTTGCCAATCTTTTGTACCCCAGACAGATTTTGTGTCAATTGTGTCTTTCCAAAATTCAAAACCCTGTCTAGACAGTTAGGTAATAAAGGCTGCAGAATAAATCTGTTTTGTATTAGTTAACATATTTTTCGTTCCTGTTTTCTTCACATTTTTAAAGAAAAACGTTTCCGGATAGGATGTATTGTACCCTGAAAAATATGGAAACTTCATTGCAAACATTTTTGAGCTACCCCTTGTTGGTGTAGGACAATGTTCCTATTGGTTACACATAAATACATTTTCAGATCAATGCAAGAAATGATGACCATAGTGGTTGTAACAATAAAGCTGTTCATAGTCTGTTGAACCCTCTAAGTATTCATGGTTAGAGAATGCAGCAGACCTTTCTAGATCAGACATCATGTTATTAACAGTCTCAAAGTCCCAATCATCAGAATAGGTACTGGAGGTAATAAAGTCACTTAATGAAATCTTAAATAAGTGTGGAATCTTCAAAAGTTCAGATGGGCCGAATATATCATAATCCGTTTTGTTCCAAACTATACCATCTTGTATAGGGACGGCTGTGATGTTCACTGCTGACAAGTCTCTCGCTTCACGATGTAATGATTTGTGTGGTTTCAAAAGTAAGTTCACATTTTTACTTTCTGTGTCCAAGTGAATATATCTTCCATTTATCAGCATGCTCAGAGTCATTACTAAAGCTAAAGCTAGCCAAGGCAGAAAAAAGTAATCCAGAAATAATCCATAGTTCAATCCATGGTGAAACCAGATAAGTCTTTTTCAGGAGAAGAAAAAATTCTTGCGCTTGTTCTTTGAAAGTTCTTTTGGCTAGCGTTGTTTCAGAAAACGTATCAAAGTTAATGAAATAGCCAGAGGCAGCTCTGTCAATGGTTGAAATTGCATCAGAATTCGTTGAAATCGCTGGCACCAGTTGATCACGTGTTACGTTGGTGTAGACAGGTGTATTAGAGCGAACTGTTATTTGGGTTTCAAGAGGAATGAGTTCCATAGCATTGTTGCTTAGTCCTTAAGTTCTTACTACTGACTCCTCAATGGTGATGAGTCTTTCAGTTTGAACCTCTTGAATGGTAGCTAGAGGAGTGCATCTGCTACTTGGTCAGAGTCCACAAGGCCTACTGCTTAGTATTGGCCACATAGTGTGGTTTGATGAGGTCGATCAACACAAATCTTTTCTCCTTTTTTCTAGCAAGGGGCGACAGAAGTACTGTTCTTCTTCCGTGGATGGCTAGGACAGGTACTGGTTGTCTGTAAGAAGGCCCAAATTCCTTCTTGTCTGCAATCTTCTCTCTGACTAGATCCCCAAGCTTTGGGATCAACTCAGGCCTTGGTGGGGCGGCTGGATTTTCCCCAGTGATGGTTGGCTTCAGGAACACGTTGCTTTGTTTCGATCTTAGTTCATTTAAGTCCTGTAGAACAGCCAAGTGATCTTTGATATCAAGTGGTTTATTTTCCAACACTGTGCCTTTACATTCATACATTCGAGATCTGGAACCCACATTCTTGTCCCAAATAGGACCTCATATGGAGTGACCCCCCAAGAGTACTTCTTGGCAAATTGTTTAATGAGCTTTGGACCCCATAAAGATGCTTGACCCACCCATCACTCGAACCTAATACCCTAGCGGTTATAGACTGCTTTATGTCCCGGTTTTTCCTTTCCAAAACAGAATTTCCCTCAGGATGGAATGGAGAGGAGTACCGCAATGCAACGGCCAAACTGGCCATGGCTTCTTTGTAAGCTTGAGAGCTAAACGCAGGGCCCTGGTCAGAATGTAGTGTGTCAATTGCGTATGATCCGATAAAGACTCGCAAATCTTTTATAACAGTTCAAGCGTCAGCCAAGCGCTGAGGCCACATCCATAGGAACCTTGAACACAAATCCACTGCGACCATGATATATTTATAGTTACCATCCCTTTGCAAGGGACCACAGTGATCCAGGTAAACACAAGCTAATGATTTATCTGAAATTAACAGGGGTGTCTGCACAGGACGTTTCACTGTTGAGACTTTCATCCGTTGGCATATTTCACCTTCCAAAACATAGTTCTTAGTCTGTTTCCTAATGCCGGGCCACCAATAGCTCTGTTTTAATAACGATACTGTGGCAGAAACACCTGCATGGGCAGAGGCTATCCCTTCATGTGCTTCTAGGATTAGTCCTAATCTACGTTCTATGTTTGGAATTACTCTATCCCCCACTTCAGGGATTCAAGCAAATTGAATGTTGTTCGCATCAATTATATTTGAGTATTTGAGTGGAATCTTTATAGGCAACGCTGCACCACTGCATTTGCTTGAAGCATTGACAGCCAATAATATCCCACTGTCTATTCTCGTTTTTGAACGAGTGATCGCAGCTACGGAAGCCGTTTGCACAGCCCCCTTCACGGCTTTGTCAGCCAATGAATTCCCTGCAACGTGAACACCATCACGTTGATGACTCAACGTGTGTATCACGTGAGTTTTTTTAGTCCGTTTCGCAACTGAACTACTTGTTCCCAAAGCGTTTTATGCTTGATTGTGCCATCTTTTGCATCTTTGAAACCATTTTGAAGCCAGTTCTGCAAATATTCTTTATATGATTGAACACAGTAAAAAGAATCGCACACTATAAGTGTGGGGAATTTGCGATCCGTATTTTCAAGTGCCAATTTGAATGCTTGTAGTTCAGCTCGCTGAGCTGTACAATCTCCTAGAGATTGTGTTTTAGTGACCATTGGTTGGAATTTACCATCATGCATGCGACCTTTAACGATTGTGCACGCTGCACTGTAAGCTTGCTTACTTTCCGTAGCGGATTGTGCTGATCCGTCAGTACAAATTATAAATTCGTACTGATCAAGAGGGAGAATCTCAATAGGCAGAGTACATTCATGATCATATTGCAGGAATGCTTGTGTTTTTAAAAAAGGATTAAAAACATATTCAACATCTGTTGCAGCAAGAGAATTAACCCATTGTATCCATCTTGGCTGTAAAGCTTTTGCATTTGGAATGCTCACTTTTGTAACTGCCTCAAGGCTGGTACCGGAGTCACGACAATAATGCGTTTCCCCTGAGCTAGAGCTCTTTCTTTTGCTACAGCGGTTTGAACTGCTGTCAGAATTTTTTCTGTCGAAGTGAAGCGCATTTCCTCTTGTGTACACAAATGTGATTTGTATGCAATTGGTACTTTTTCACCTTCGTTAAAAGTTAAGTAGGTGAATCCGCATTGATCCGAAATTATTCGGATCACTAAATTGAGTGTATTTACGCGTGTTTGTAAGTGATTTGTTGCTAACATGTCAGCTTGAAGTGAACACAGGATATCTGCGTGTTCCTCTGTCCAATTTTTGATTTTGAAATCAGGTTTGATTAGTTCATAGAGAGGTTTAACGCTTTCTGCGTAATTTAGAATGTAAGTACAGGAAACCTAGAATCGACTGTAAGTTTTTCAGCATTTTTGGAGGTTGGAGCAGCGCACATTTTTCTAAAAAGTTAGATGCCAGGCTTTTGCCTTCACTTGAAAGCTCATATCCTAGGAAAAGGACACTGCGATGGGCAATTCTGGATTTTATAAAGTTGAATTTATAGCGCTCAGAGGCGAAGCCCAGTATAATGGTATTCACCCTGTTCAAGTGCCTATCCAGGTCATAGTCTGTCAGATAGATATCATCGACATATGACAATGCCTCGTCATCATAAATTTGTAGTAACTCTGGGGCATATTATCAAGACAGGCGATAAAATTATCGCCGCTTTAGCGGCAGAAAACTGCCGCTAAAACGGCGATAATGGGCTTGATAATATGCTCTATGGAATTCCAATTGAAGCCCATGTTAGATGTCTGGCACATCTAACATGGGCTTCAATTGGAATTCCATAGAGCATATTATCAAGCCCATTGTCGCTCTTTTAGCAGCAGTTTTCTGCCGCTAAAGCGGCGATAATTTTATCGCCTGTCTTGATAATATGCCCCAAAGTTACTCTTGCTGATAATGACCCCGGGGTGTTCTTGAACCCTTGAGGGAGTCCACAGAAGTGACGCTGGGTCCCCATTATTGGGAAAGCTGTCAAGTACCTACTTTCAGGTGCTATGAAACCATTTGAAATGTCTAATGCGGTTTTATATTTTTTACGCACAATGTTATTCATTAATGCTGTACTGTGTGCATTTTGCCCTGCAAATGTCTTAGAATAAATGTTCAGGTGTCTGTAATCCAAAACTAGACAATATGTATTGTCTGGTTTGGA
Source organism: Triturus cristatus (assembly GCF_964204655.1). Classification (NCBI taxonomy): domain Eukaryota; kingdom Metazoa; phylum Chordata; class Amphibia; order Caudata; family Salamandridae; genus Triturus; species Triturus cristatus. Next base: position 487,781,240 of record NC_140591.1, read on the forward strand.
GACAGGAAACATAGGATTGTTCATTGATGAGGTGCATGTTTCAATCACCCCTTGGTATTCAAGTTGATCTAAGATCTCCCTGACCTGTTTTTTAGCACCATGCTTAATTGGGTACTGCCTTTGTGCAGTAGGTTGATTTTTTAACTGTATCTTGTAGTGAGGTGAGTCCTCATCCCATCCTACATGATTTTTGTATAATGCTGGGGCCTGGGCAACTGCCCATTTCCTGGCATATGTCTATTTTAAATGTATTGGAACATGGTTGGAGAAGGCTGGCATAATGATGTCTTCGCCATGTGGGCATTCCCTGACAAATTCTGGTGGCCAGTACGGCTCTGCTAGAAGTATATCATAACCCCTTAGCAGAATTAGGATCGGACTATTCCCCTACTGGGGCAGGTCCTTGCTTCTAAGCAACAGATATAGGTCCACCCCCATTAATAAAGATACAGCTTAGTAGAGAAACTGATTTGGGATGTGCTTGGTCTATCTTAATCTGGAACAAAATTTGGTCCTGAAAATGTTTGCAGTTGGCTACTTCTATTTGCTACCATATTGAAGCAGGCATCCCAGGCTGTAAATGTGGGCCGTATTCTGAGCCATCGGTTATGTCAGAGATCTACACAATGGAAATTCCAACACCTCTGAAGTGACCTGGTTCCATAGGTTGATGTGACACACCAGACGTAGCCAGTATATATCTTAAGTGTATTTATTAAGATGTTAAGTCCATGGTATAGCCCCACCAGGAGCAGCCTGCTAGCTACTCAGCCCATCCTCTCCTAACTGTCTCTCACCACACCAACATTCCAGTCACGTCATCATTCCACATGGAACACTCACACTGGCTGAGCAGCTAACTACAAAATACAGGAGAACAATTTATCTTATATGAAGATACTACAATATCTCCCTTCTTTACAGTTGACAATAAAACAAAGAACACTAAAAGTACATAATAACTAAACACAAAATAAACAAGAGATAAATAGTCCAAAACCCAGGGGTAAGAGGAATAACACATACCACGAAAGGGAACCAGACCATAAAAGGGAAGAAGAAGGACAAGAAAAGGATGGAAAAATAAGAATGAACTATCACCATCCTCCTCTTATAATAGGAAACAAAAGAGAACATTAAACCCACACACTATCACCAACCTCCTCCTTCAATGAGACACAAGAACGACAAACTACCAAAAGGAGGCTGGAAAAACACCACATGAGAAACATATGAAAGAAAACACAGAGGATCACAATAGAGAACAACAGCAAAAACTCTACAATTGTAGAAACATACAGAAAGAATCACTCTCAAACAAATACACAATGGCTGGACATCACCTTTTACTAAAACGTAGGTGGGACTAACACCCCCTAAATACGAAGTATATGAGACTAACACCCATTACCAATAAACTAGGTGGGACTAACACCCCCTAAACACGAAGTATATGGGACTAACACCCATTAACCATAAACTAGGTGGGACTAACACCCCCTAAACACTGAGTATAAAGGATTAACACCCATTACACAATTTAATAGGTGGGTTTAACACCCCCTAAAGCCCGACAAGAGAGTCAAAGCATGACTAGCACCCATTACTACTGACATAGGTGGAACAATACCCCCTAGACACAAATAAAATGGGAGTGACACCCATTAAGAATGACCTAGGTGGGACTGACACCCCCTAAACACGAAGTGTATGGGACTAACACCCATAAACAATTACGTAGACGGGACAAAACCCCCTAAAAACTGAGTACATAGGACTAACACCGATTACTACTGACATAGGTGGGACAATAACCCCCTATGAACTGCATAAATAAGAAACATAGCAGGACATTGTAAAAGTATAGATTACTTTTCCTGTAAAATAAAACATTTTAGCATTAAACACTGTAGACATGCACCAAAAACGACAATGGTGTGCCTGTCGCCACGATGATGATAAAGACTAGGCATTGCCATGAACAAAGTAGTACTTTGTACGAGCTCCATAAAACTTGTGACAGGAACGAACATTGCTGGAAAATCGAACCCACTCACAGGTCTCTAATTTAAAGAAAATGAATTCCAACTTGGGACACCAGATGGCAACGTAACCTTGTGCAGAGGATTAAAATAAAGCAACACAGTTCCTGTTGAAAGTCATCGTCGCTCCAAAAAGCCTTTTTTAGAAATATTCCTGTTAAACTTTCGTTATGTCCATATGTAAAATTTCCATAAAACACACCAACTCTGACACCGGATAATAACATGCACTGACCTCTGTAAAATTATCCATCTGGTCATCATGGGATAACCTTCTAGCGCTTCAGAAAATCGAAAAATAATACAGCTCCATGTTGAACGTTACGACGCTGCTGCTGAAGAGCTTTGCAAACTTTATTGGAAAAGCCAAACACACAAAAAAAAACGTGATTGGCTAAATGACATGGTTGATAGATGATCAACACATACTTCTATATAAACAGGAGCCAAACACAAAATGGCGTCACGTTGGAGACGTCCTGCCGGGTGGCTCTCAGCGCGTACGTGCTGCAAAGCGTCCAGAAACAGAGATCCCTGTTGACTAGCAACGAGAACCACGGAACGAAGACTTCGAAGAATGACGAAATGAGAAGCTCTGCGCGCCTGACAAGAAAATAGGTGAGTGTGCGCGCTCAGCTGGTGACTCGTGCCCCTGATTTTTAAATTTGAAAAATACGGTTGAACTGGCACTGAAGTAACGGGGACTCAAAAGACTCCAAAAATCATAGAAAAAAAACAATGTCTCACCTGCTATGTTTCGCTCAGCGCCCAACAGTCAAAAAGATTTGCAGACAAGGCAAAAACACTCCAAACGCTGCGATGAGCACAATGAACAACACCAAAGTGCGCAACGACCATACAGAGGAGCCTCACAAAATGACAAAAATGATGAACACTGCCTCCCTTGAAGGCACATTGCCTGTGGTCAAAACGATAAATTGCTTGAAGTAAGACCTGTAAAATCCACACCACAACGTCCCAAAATGTAGCAAGAACACACCGCACATGCCTGTCTCCTCCAAAGCACACATCTCCTCGCTCTTTATCCTCACACGAGATTATCAGAACGTGTTGTGCTCTTTTCATGGAGTATAACGTCGCTGTACACCAAATTTAACACCAGGGACCGATCCTTGCCCCCGGACATATTTTCCCAAAACAATATCACTCATTTGTTGAGCCATTTCAGTTGGGAGTCCTCTGGAGAACTCCTCACGATGGAGACACTCTCCCAAGACAGCAGAACAGCACAGGAAACCCTCCATTACCTTGATTACAAAAGCGCATTGTCCTTTAGTACTGGAGCCTTGAAGTTGGTTGTTGTACTGACCCTCCACAGACCAGCAGGTACATCAACACGACTGTCACTAAGGCCAGCAGCGATCTTAAAACAGCCAACTTGGTCGCAAAAACATCCAGAAGATAGCTCAGGGAGACAACACCTTGTAGTTGAAAAAAAACTGAGGCAAACTTCTGTTTTGCACTAATGACCAACTTACAGCTCCACTCCTCACACGAACTGGCACACAGAGGTTTGGGCGACCGGTGTAGTGGTCACTGGTGGGGCTCACGGTGCCAGGTGGTTTCGCCAGATGAGGAGTTTCTTTTCATTAAATCCATTTTCTTCAAGTTATACTAGTTCAGTTACACATCAGTCTATCCAGGTTGCACGCACGGTTTCTTTAGTCCAACTCGTCGCCAATTGAAGTGACCTGGTTCCATAGGTTGATGTGACACACCAGACGTAGCCAGTATATATCTTAAGTGTATTTATTAAGATGTTAAGTCCATGGTATAGCCCCACCAGGAGCAGCCTGCTAGCTACTCAGCCCATCCTCTCCTAACTGTCTCTCACCACACCAACATTCCAGTCACGTCATCATTCCACATGGAACACTCACACTGGCTGAGCAGCTAACTACAAAATACAGGAGAACAATTTATCTTATATGAAGATACTACAACCTCCTTTCATCCACTCAATAAAAAAACATTGGCAAATCTATTAAGTATCACCTTTGAGACTCATTGACTTTGCTATTTACTTCTGTTCATGTTGTACAACAAAAGGGAAACCAAGAAGGCACTTGTGTTATTTGGTATGTGTATGTATCCAAAACGGATCAGTAACTAACTAAAACACATAGTAGCGTGAACAAACTTTTCTTAAGTATAGAACATTGTTAAAAATGTAATAAAAATAGAACTGTGGGTGGCAACAAAGGAGCAAGTAGCTGCAACCCCTGACTTGCCTCCTGTGACCACCTGTCCTCTGTGGACAGAAGCTAACTTAGAAAAGAATCACTTATTGTTGCAAGTGGTGTGGATCGTCTCAGAACCTCTCACTACCCCTGAGCATGCGGAGGGAGTAAAAAAGAAATACAGGGCAGAGAAGGAGAGAGAAAGAAAGAGATGAGGTAAAGGTAAAGGGTTTTGAGGCAAAATAACTGTAAAATAATGAAAGGAAGAAGACACTACAGAGTGAAGGGTGAGAGATCAAGAGACAAAGACAGAAGGATGTATGTTTGAGAGAGAAAAAGAGGGATGAAAGAGGCACCAATAATAGGTGAGAAAAGACATATGAGGGAGTAGGAGAGGTGGGAGGAAGTTGAAATAGAGTGGAAAAAGAGGCGGAACAGGTGAAAAATTAAGTGAGAGAGGGAAAACATATTGTAAGGAGATCAGTGAGAAAGACACAGTAAAATAGACAGGAGGGGTGAACAAGAATCAGCAACAGGTGAGAAAGACATGTGACAGATAATAGAAAAGTTAGACAGCTCAGAAACAGCTGAAGGGAGGGTGACAGCATGTCAAAAGGCATATGACATCACTTCTTGTGATGTCATTGGGGTAAAAACATGTGATGTCACTTCTGCTGCCCATGACATTTTGGTGAATCTACACCCATGGTTTCAGCCTTGTCGAGCCTCAGCAGCGAAGTACATCTTTACTCCTCTACTACCATTTTGGAACGGAGGACATAGAAATGACTGCCAACCAGACAAATGAGAAATGCACGCGATAGTTAACAATAACAGTAATGGGCCTGAGGAATCAGAGGAGTGGAATTTGGATTCTCACTGTAATTGGGGGTCTATATTCCCTCCTGGATAGCCATACTTTCTGATTGAGTATGAGATGCAAAGTGGGGCAAGTAAGTGAAAGGAAGTGTCCCTCTTGTAAAGAAACTTGGTTGGCTGAAACGGGTACTTGTTAGAATACATTTTATAATGGTTTTGCAAATATGCCATCAAAAGCTTATTTTAACATTTTAAAAATGTTAGTGCAGAACACTCATTTGGTTTTTATGAAGGAATTAAACTAATCTGAGCTGTAAAGTAATAAAGTGAACTAAAGTTAGTTGCATAGAGAGGGCATAATACTTTTCAGGTCTCGCCTAGGCAGCACTTGCGCTGTATCTTCAAGACATGCTTTATTCAGGTATGTACTTTAAGCTCCACCCACTTCCCACCCATCTTTTCAGTTGATTCCTGTTCCTGTCCTTTGTAAATGGTAGCTTTTGATTGGTTAATAGGCTTAGTAGTCCCTCCTTAGTACCGCCTTTTCTCCTGTTGTAACCTCCCATGAAGACTGCCCATGTTGCATGTGTTGTATCTAGTATGTTGCATGTATAGTTTTTGAGTACTATTTTATTAATGACATTCTCCTAACTGCTGTTGCAGGCAGTACATGCTTTCCCACTTCTGCAACCCACCCTGCTGTTTAATTGCATAACTGCATGGTAACGCTGCACGCGACCCATCATTTTTATTAATGATGGTCACACCTTTCTTTTCTTCTGTGCAGCTCGCCAGACTCTATTCTTGAATGTTTTTTTAGGTAGAGCAGCACGCCACCCTTAGTCTTGAACAATGGCGGCTGCACAACTTGTGCCTCTATTTTTTCATCATTCATTTTTTGAGCAGCACTTCTATCGCCAACATAGGTGGCCGCGCCTTGCTTTTCTTCTGGGCTGCTCACCCAACTCTATTTTTTCATTGGTCAAATTTTTTTTAAATAGAGCGGTATGCAACCTTCCATCTTAAACAACTCTATTCGCTCATCATTCACACTTTTTTTTTGTAAGCAGCGCGGTATGCCTGCTAATCACCAACAATGTTGGCCATACGGGCTAAAGCAACTGATGGCAGCCTTTTGTCACATTACTCTTTCACACAAACTTAAATATGCACGGTGACATTCTTTAGGTTTCAGCACAGCACCCTCTATCATATAAACAACACGGGATGCGTTTTAGCTTGAAGGACAGGGCCCGCTTTTCATTCCTCTCAAGTCTGTGTTTTCGTTTAACTATGCGGCCTATCAAAAGTGTTTCGATTCAGCGCATGCTCATTTGCTTCCCATCTTTAGTCTGCTGCAATGGATCTTAGGGCAGATTTACAAGAAAGTGACGCATCTGTAGAGATGCGTCACTTTCCCTGCGCCACCCTGAGAAACCCTTGCTCCACCATAGATGGGCCATATTTACAATACGGCGCACCATGGCGCATGTATTGACAGGTGCGTCAGAAATTCTGACGCATCTGTTGGGCCAAAAGTCACGCATCAATGGAGTCGTGTCGCAAGCAAGACGCAACTCCAGCAATGCATTTTGAGGCCTATTCCCACTACACTGCATCACTCCTTAAGCCTGCTTCAAGCAGGCGTAAGGTTTTGACGCAGTGGCATCCTAGAAGTGTCAAAGTAAAATCTTGTAGATTTCACTTTTACCAGGCTTTCCTGCGTGGGAACGCCCACCCAGCATACATTATACCTGACACAGGTATAATGTGACGCAGGGCTTTACAACGTGACGCATCTCCCTTGATGCGTCACACTGTAAATTGGCTGCATTTTTTAAGCTGACGCAACGGTGGCGCAAAAGTGTCGCAAGGGGCTTGTAAATCTGCCCTCTTGTGTTCATTGACGGATCCCTGAGGCTGTCACACTGTTTGGTGCACCTTTAATTTGATGCACGGTCGGTGTGCATGTTTATGTGGGATAATGGCGGTGAGCCAAATTGCTTAGATTACGTAGTGTTAGAGATGGGACAGATCCAGGATTAATATGCCGCAATAGCAGCAGTGTAAGCACTACTCGTTCCACCATTGCTTTCCACTGTTTCCTCTCCACCCCCTTTACTTCCTATCTCTATACATAGGTTAAATAATCGGTCCACTGCAAATAAAAAACATAACTAAAACACATTGGGGCATATTATCAACGGCCAGCGATAATTATCGTTGACCGTGCTTAGCGATAAATTTCTTATCGCAGGCTATCTCTGTAATTTATCGCCCTGGTAGTGCGTTATTAACAAAGCGTTTCTCCAGGGTGATAAAAATTCCAGAGATGGCGAGGTTATCGCCGTTTTGCAGGGAACATCGCTGGTTTTCCAGCGATGTTCCCTGCAAAACGGCGATAACCTTGCTGATACGACCCTGTGGTCGTATCAGCATAATCCACCCCCTATGCCAAACATAGGTAAGTCAGGATTTTAGCAGACGTTAGATTTTGGCGAAAACTGCCATTTTCGCCAAAATCTAACGTCTGCTAAAATCCTGTGGGTTGCCTTGTAATTATCGCGATGTGAACATCAGCAATATTTGCAAGGTAGTCCATCCGGGGTACGCCCAGTGACGCCCACTTTGCATCTCAATAGAGATGCAAAGGGAGGCGCTGGGAAAAAGGGTACTAACATGCGACTATGCATGTTTGCACCCTCTTGTAAATAGGGTGATAGTTTTATCTCCGCTTTTTTGGCTTTTTAAGCCAAAAAAGCGGATATAAAGCCCTTGTAAATATGCGCCATAATCATTTGCAACGCCAATAGCTCTAGACTTCACTAATGCGAGACCTATTGCATTGCAAATGCTTGTTGTTTACTAGCAATTCTGTACATTAAAGTGAAAACCTTTCTGTTGAGACACTGACACATTTGGGTGGAAAGATCTTTTAAACTTATAAAGCACTTGTTTGTATATCTTTTTCTTCAAAGGAAAACACATCAGCATTGAAAACAGCTATTAAATACACGTAAGCCAAAATAAATCAAAAGTTTCCAAAGACATATTTTCATAAAGAAAATATGAAACTGTACCAAGATTACTTCCACGCATTTAAAACTCAAAGTAAAGGCCAATGAAGCGTTGGCAAAGAAAATGATTCTGCGTCGCAAGACCAGTTTCAGACATGGTCCTCTGCTGCCACCATGAGCATCATAGCCCACATTACATGACAAACCATCATTTTCCAGGATCTTTTTGTCTCTCATTTGGCCAGAGGTTTTACAGTAATATCAATCTATTTAGAAAGTCAGCAAATGAAATTAGGGGACTAAACAAAACCATAATAATAACACCAGCTGTAGCACCAATAACAACAACAACAGCCAAATAATAATAATCAGTGATTACATTTGAAACTATTGAGCGCTTAGCAGAATATTTGTTCTCATTTTCAAGAAATATGAGCGTAATATAAAAGCACATAAGTCAATTATATTTGTTTAGCTATAAACATTTCTGATTGCATTGCAGTTAATTAACTGGTTCTTCTCCGTTCTTAGCCGCATTATTTATAAAGCATTAAAGGCTCCTGTGGTTCGTAATCAGCAACGTTTATTACAATCCTCATTATAAAATCAGGCATAAAAATACAGGTTGATTAATATACAACCCGAGACTAATATCACAAAATCTCATTTTACTTATACATGTGTTATTAGTTTATATTACTGTGATCGTTAATTGACATTTGTTTGAGTGTGTGTGTGTGTGCACATACATTGTTATATACGGGGCCACTGGAATTATGTGATTCTGCGGCTGCACCGTTTTTTTGTATAATTAAGGATTTGCCACATTTGTCACACAATCCATCATCTGCTGCATAATCTGCAGATTTAAACAAAAAAAATATTTCAAGCTCAAACGGATAACAAATTACTAAAAAACATGCTCATATGTGTTCGCGCAAGTTGGAAGACCCTTCGCAAAGGTTAACTGGTCATCTTTTAGTTGCTATTTTGTGTATTTGATGGTTGAACTGGTGCTAAAGACGAGGAATCTTTGCCTAGTATGTATTACTAGTGTAAAAATTACAAAACATTCAAGTTCTATGATGAAAACAATTTACTGATTTATGCAGCATATTTTGCCTTTTCTTGCTGCATACTTTGATCAAACCTATCGCATAATTTGGTGCTCCCTGCTGCATAATAACAGTGACCCTGATTATAAAACCTCCAATGTTGCTTAACTACATATTCACTACCAATCCCTTGCATAATTATTAGTAGTATAAACTGAAGCAGTAGACTCTACCAAGCTTCACAGCATATTATGAATTTGCCGACACATGCCACAAAAAGTTTTAAATACAATGAATTGGTCAGGATTGGCAACAGACATCATACAAATGTTGCATGATTTTATCTACATCACTAAAAATGTAAGGCCCAGAGTTATCAAAAATTCTCGCAACACAGTACACTATGTTGAGTGCAAAGGAAAGAGCAGAACAGTGCCACATTGCAAAGGTAAGTGCATTCTGTAATGAATAGTTCTTGTGTTGGAAGGAGACCCTTATTACAAAAAATATCCTTTAACACTTTCCTGCTTTGTATGTGTGATGTACACTGCAGTATGCATTCAAATTAGGAAAAACAAAGAGAAATGAAATTATTTCTCCTCGTTACAACTGCCTCTAGGAGGAGTAGGGTTTTGGACCAAATCCCTGTTCACGAATGTTTGCGGAAAAGGATTTGGGTCAAGACTCATGGGTGGTTGCATGGAAATGTACCATCCAGTGAACGCCCCCTTGATGCAAAGTAATGCAAAGCAATGCATAGGACGACTTTGAGTTAGTTTGGGAAAATATCCAATGCAAATTCTAATTTGCGTTGGATAGTAAATACTAGCATAACACTTTGCTTCGGGTTTGTGTCAAGAAATAATTCGAAACTGGTGCAAAGCTTGAGTAAATCTGGGCCTAATGATCTGTGATTAACCATGGTGAGGGTAAGCAGAAGTACATACATTTTTACATTTAAATTTACTCCCCTTCACAGTAGAAAGATTAGGATGTGGTGGGGTTGTCCTTTTTTCACTTTTACATGCTTAGAACAAGTGTACAACCAGACATAGATTAATAAAGACAATGGGCCCATTTTACAAAGGTAATTTGAGATGAAAGTCTAACTTTACGACTTTTGGTATTTAATAAGGGCATTTATGAGTAGTAAAATTAGACTTTTGTCTCAGTTAAACTTAAGTTTTGGTCCTAAGTTTAACTGAGACCAAAAGTGGAACAAAAGTCTAACTTTGCTACTCATAAATCCCCATTGTGATTACCGAAAGTTGTAAAGTTAGACTTTCATTTCAGTTTACCTTTGTGAATCGTCCCCAAATATTTGACATTCACACATTGAAAACTCTTTCCCAAATTTCAGTAATGCACACAGAATAGGTACATTGCAAGTAGCAACAATACACATTTTTCACAAAGAGGAGCAGACCTGCGCAAGTAGTTTCAGTCTAGTTTCCCTTAACAAGAGCTGGGTCGGGCTGAACATCAAAGTCAGCCCTCATTCAAATGTTCAAAGCAGACCATTGTGCAGTAGTATACAATTAGAATTGTCCCATAAGGGCATGGTTGTGTTATGACACAGCTCTGACAAAATGGACAGATCGCACTAACTGTGAGGAATTTCCATTGCTTGTGTTTCCCTCCATTTCTCTCTTTCTTTGGACTCACATTGGAGGTTCAACCTCAGATACATCTACGTTATTTAAAATGGTAAGTATGCTGCATTTTAGAGCAGCCGTGTAACATGGGAATGGCCTGCTAAGTTTTGGCAAAAATACATTTGGTACTGGATATTACCAATAAATCCTAAAGAGTTATTGTAAACTTTCCTAAAAATGACAGGCAGCGTGTTTACTAATGCAATTCTGCACGAGGAGTACATTTCTTTTAACAAAGCAGGATTTTTATAAGTGTTCTCAATCAAGAGTTATGAAAAAAATTACTAATTATTTTTTTTTTATCCCAGAATGAGCTATATTCAATTTTTATAGCTGTCTGTGAGTGAGACCTTCTAGGGCTCACCCATTAAGATGATGACACAATAGGCCTCAAAATCCAAGCAGGCATCATCAAAAAGTAACATTTTAGAATACTTTTAGTTAGTGAACATTAGTTCATTGTATGGCCCCTATAAAAACATATTGGACATTTTTCAAGTGAGCAATTAAGCCTCTCGCAGGACTACACACTAATGTTGGCAACAAGTTAGGGAAGGAAGAAGTGCGACAAGCGTGCAGTTTGTTTACTATGCACACTAGATGCTACTTTTCCTATCTATTTTTTATATTTAAAGGCCAAATAGAGCCATTGAGTCTCCAACTGCATGCATGGGTGTTAACTGTTTGCAGAGAAGAGTTGAATATCTCTTTATTGCTCCGGAGCAGAAAAAGCATATAAGGTGATGGCCTGGAGCCTGGCAAAGGCTCTGCTTATGGAAGCCTCTTCGCCACCATGTTAGGTGATGCATGTGAAGCAATTGAAAAAAGAAAACTCAAGAACCACATTAGAAGAAAACAAATCATGGAAAGACAATTTTAAGGAAAGACAAATGAATTGAAAATTGAAGGAAACATTTTAAAAGAAAGAATATTTTGAGGAAGCATCCAAAATTACTTTAACCCCTTGCCTGCTCATGACGGAACCACTCCGTCATGAGCCACGGGCGCCGTGTGCTCATGACGGAGTGGTTCCGTCATGCTGCGGCCGTTGGCGGCACTGATTCCCCGCCTGTGCGGGCGAACAATTTAAGTGGGCGGAGTCGTGACGGAACCACTCCGTCATGAGCACAGCGCGCCCGTGGCTCATGACGGAGTGGTTCCGTCACGAGCATGGTGGCGCCGCGCTGACCCCGAACCCCCCCAGTGCCGCGGCGGAATTCGTGCCGCGGCGAAGGGGTTAAACTTGGGAGGCGATTAGGACTACCAAGGGTTTTTTAGGGTTCAGGGATGGGTAATGTTTAGGGCAGGTGAGGTGATGAGGGGTCTTTAGGGGCTAGGAATGGATGGAGTTAAGGCATGCAAAGGGGTTTTAGGGTTAAGGAATTGGTGGAGTGAAGGGTTGATGAGGGATTTTTAGGGTTCACTGATGAGTGGAGTTTAGGGGTGGTGAGGAGTTTTAGCATTCAGGATTGAGTAGAGTGTAGGGGTGTTGAGGTTTTTTTTTAGTTCATGGATAGGCCGAGTTTATGACTGGTGAGTGTTTTTAAGGTTCAGTAATGGGTAGAGGTGGTGAAGAGTTTTAAGGGTTCTGGATTCGTTAGAGTTTATAGGCACATGCATCACCCATTTTTGCGAGCGCGAAAGGTGCGTTTCCAAAAAACATCTGTTTGCGCCCGCAAAAAATGCTTCTGCGATGCATCAACCTGTCAGCCTCTCGCAATTTGAGAAATCGCAAATTATTGAGATTTCTTAAATTGCGGTTGCATTTAAGGAATTGCAAATTGCGATTCCTTAAATGCAATGCATGATGGAATCGCAAATTGTGATTTTGCTAATAGAGGGCGCAAATTACCATCAAGTTGTACTTGATGGTAATTTGTAAAAACTTTTAAAAATGCGCTAAAGTGCATTTTTCAAAGTTGTAGGTTACACACACACATGCCCTTGGGGCATGTGTGTGCACAAAATGTGTGGACAGATCAATTTCAGGGGTGCAAGAGGGTGTCCTTTTGACACCTTGCACCCTTGAAATTGCATGAGTACCTATTGGTACTCGCAAATTGCGCATACAATCTCACATTCATTCCTATGGGCCTGTAGGCCCATAGGAATGAATAAGAAGGCTTTCCTTAATTGTGACTCGCAATTTGCGAGTCACAATTAAAGAATGTTTGTAAATCGCTAAGTTTATAGCGATTCCTACATGCATAGGCTCTTGCAATTCCTTAATTGCGATTCATTAATAATCGCAATTAAGGAATCGCAAAAGCCTACATTGTTGCATGTGCCCGTTAGAGTGGTGAAGGGCTTTTAAAGATTCAGGAATGGGTGGAGTTTAAATGCAGAAAGAGGTTTTTAAGGTTCAGGGATGGGTAGATTCTAAGGATGGTGAGAGGCTTTGGGAGGGTCATGATTGGGTGGTATTTAAGGGTGGTGAGGTTATTTATTATGATTCAGAGATGGGTGGTGAGGGTCTACAAGTGGGCAGGAATGAGTTGGGTTTGGGCAAAGAAATGGGTTTTTAGAATTCAGGAATGGGTGGAGTTTAGACATAGTGAGGTGTTTTAGGGCTCAAGGATGGGTGGGTGTTAGGCAGAAAGGGCTTTTAGAGTTCAAGGATAGGTGTAGTTTAGGGTAAGGGATGGGTGCACTTTAGATGTAGTTAGGGGGTTTATAGGTTTCTGAGATGGGTGGAGTTCAGTGGTAGAAAGAGTTTTTTGAGTTCAGGGAAAGCTGTGTTTTAGGCATTGTGAGGGGTGTTTAGGGGAGATATATTGATGATCTCTAGGAGATGTGAGGGGTCAGGATGGATAATGTTTAAGGATGGTGAGTGGTCAGCAAATTGAAAGCATCTGAACTTTTGTTCGACAAAATAAAAGCTATAAATCTGAAATTTAGTCCCCTGAAGTAAAGCACTGAAATACATACCTCCAACAACACTGTTTCTTAGAGTAAGACCTGCAAACATTGCATTTACCTATTAAAAAGTAAAGAAAGCATCTAAAAGCCAATTTCAATCAGAAATATATTCTATGAATTGGTTTCTAGGACATTGTAAATGCCATTTATTCTGAAAATTTCCATTAAACGGGTTAGGTGAAATTGTTTCTCAGAAATGGTTTTTCATGAACTAATTTTTCCATCAAATGACATAAACCCATATTAGGTTATCTCTGTGTAAATACCACTGGAAATGTTTAATCCTTAAGGCATACACCATGAACAGGTGTTATACATTTCATTGTAAAAGAGGTGTAACCTGCAATGGAAATTGTGGTTTGAGTTGAAAATATCTTTCCTTCAATGGCATAAGGTTTTACCATTACATGCAAAAGCCAGAGCTGCTACTAGTCCCCAGAACCACATTGGATCATGAAAGAGAAAGGAAGAATCTTGGCATGAAAAGGTGACTCTCAGAATTATGACCAGATGATCACATATTGACAGAGGTGTATGTACCTTGTTGGGAATGATGTGACCAGCATGTGTTGTGAGATGCTGTCTGTACTGCAGGGCTCCATTTTTGTTGAAATATAGGTTTCGGAGAGTACCTAACACATTGGGTGTTGTAGGACCCCCAACAAATATTGTCAGTGTTCTAATGAAACTAACCTCAAGAGTTGCAAAGACCCTGATATATCCTAGACATGTTTATTCAAGATGAGGTCCTGTCCTTGAGTTTGAATCCTGAACAAGTTCACCAAGTTTTAGTTGTTGAATCAGATCATCAAAACCAACTTGACAGACCACCACACATAAACGGTTCCCACGTGAATAAAAGATTCCCACACCAGTCAGTTGCTCAAATCCATCGGTGACTGTTTCAGTGTGACACCTGCAAACATTTCCCACTTTCTTTACCATTGCAAATTTCAAGTGTTCATCACCCAAATTGAGTATGGATTGCTGAGTCCAACTATTAATTGAAATGCAGATTTGAAAATGATTCAAGGAGAATCTGTTTGTTATTGTTTTCCATTTACACCTTTCCCTGTTCAGAGAACAATTAACAAGTTCCATTCTTTATTTTCACTGGAACAATTTTTTTTAATGTTCAAAATAGTTTAATAAATTTAATAGTAAACAAATGACAAACAAAAAATAGTACTGTAAACATACCCAATTAAAATAGAAAAGTACTCAGAACAGTAATTACATTTCAACAGATAAAATACAATGTAATATAATATTCCTTAAAAAGCAAAAGGGAAGAAGAAAATGTGAGGATATGGGATCCAATGCGCCTACCTAGCGTATTAACACTACAAGTCCCAGCAACCCCGGAACCAGGAAGTGGGCATCCATAAAAAGACGTCACGCACGGCAGAAGGCGTGCGATATTTTGAAAAACCTGAATCCCTTTGCCGCCGTTCGGAGCTTGGCGACCCGGCGGGAAGGGAGATTACAGCACCGAGGCAGACGAACCGCAGAACTCGACTTTCCCCGTCCCTCGGAGCAAGGCGCCCAGGCGGGGAGCGTCAGTGGAGGAGTCGCGGCTACCGAAGAGGAAGCAGGTGAGAGGTATCGGAGCTCGGATGAGCTCAACTGCCCGCGCCTCGCAGACCTCGAGAACAGCCGTCCTTTTGTGACACTAGCAGAGGCTCGGTTGAGCCTTTTCGAATCGCGCTGGGTAGAGTGCCTGTTTAATTCCAGCTCGGAGGAGCTTATCAAAGTTGTAACCACGCTTGGAGGAGCGAGCTTTCATTCTCAGCCCGTAGGAGCTGAACACTACAGAGCTGCGCTGAGAGAAGCGCTGCATATAATGCCATCTCGGAGGAGCCTATCTAATTTGTGACCGCGCTCGGAGGAGCGAGCTTTCATTTTCAGCCCATAGGAGCTGAACACTACAGAACCGCGCTGAGAGAAGCGCTACTTATGTTGTCAGCTCGGAGGAGCTACCTGATGTAACCGCGCTGAGGGAGCGCGATCACGGGGGTCTCAGTTCAAAGGAACTCACCTTGTCAGACAACGCTTGGAGCCACACGCATATACAGGAGAGCGAGACATTAGGCTGGTTTGAGTTTCTCTAGTTAGGGAAGACCACACCAGAACATAGCGTGTTGATACTCACCAGGTGAAGGAGCGCTACCGCGTAGGGTCTCCAGGTGGCGGTGCTCTCACCGTGGAAGCCAACTGTTAGTTGCTTTTTGTCATATGCATTAAGGAGAGGAGATACTCACTCACTGCGGGGGTCTGATGTAAGATCCATGCTTGAATAGCAGGAGGGCTCCATCTGATTAATTGAAAGGAGTCTGTTGTGGTGAATGATTGTGGGTGTTATTACAGGATGTGAGGTCCAAGCCCTCAATAACTTTAGTAATCACCTATACTAGTGAGACCTAAAGAGAGTAGACTGTTATTTGTCAATATTGGTTATATTTTGTCTTTTCAGAATCTTGTCCCTGCTGACCCTTTCCCCATCCTTTCCCTCGCCTGATCCCCTCTGGGCTCTGTAACCTTTGGTTGGAGTCCGGGGAGATCTGGAGGTGGACCTCTATAGCATCGCCCGGATCCTGAGGAGTTCTGCAACCTGACAGAATATCGCACCCACGTTAGGTGCTCCTCCCGGTCCGGGGGGATATAGAGCATGGCTTCCTTAGAGGAGGTAGTACAGGCCCTGGCTTTGGTACAGCAGGAACTGGTAGCATCGCGCTTGGAGACGGCAACCTTGAGAGAGAGGATAGATAGGATGACCCGTAATCCCTTTGATGTGGCGTCACCTATTGGGCAACAGATACATGTGACGGTGCCACTGCCTATCCCTTTGGCTAGTCCAGAGAGATATGTGGGAGACCCGCAAAAAATCCAGATCTTCCTTACTCAGGTGATGTTACATTTTTCATGTAAACCTTCGTCTTTTCCCTCGAACCTTTCTCGAGTAGCTTTTGCCATCTCTTACTTGGTGGGAGACGCAGCTTCCTGGGCGGTTCCTTTGGTCAGGAACAACGACGCGGTCCTGTCGGACTGGGACGCCTTTCGCATCGCGTTTGAAGGAGTGTTCGACAGACGAACGACCACCTTTAGTACCGACAAGGAGCTGCTCTCTTTGAGACAAGGAAAGAGCGACTTGGTGACATACCTCACGTCATTCAATCGGTTAGTTGCGGAGGCAGCCTGGCCGGAGGAAAAAAGAATGTCCTTGTTTTATCAGGGGCTTTGTGAAGACTTAAAAGATGTAGTGGCGCAGATAGATCCCCAACCCACAACCTGCGCAGCACTGATGAATTTGGTGTTGCGCTTAGACGGTCGTTTGGCTGAAAGAGGGGGAGACAGGTATAAGGGGAGCGGGGTGACGGCAAGGTACACACGGAGAGAACCCAACCCGGTTTCGGCGGCCAACGAACCTATGGAGGTAGGAGCCGTGAGAGCCCCTTTATCTAAGGCTGAAAGAGAAAGCCGACGCACTTTGGGGCTCTGTATGTACTGTGGTAAAAGGGGGCATTTTGTGCGTGAATGCCCTTCCAAGCCTAGAAATTCAGTGGTACAATATAGAGGTAAGAAGGCCGCCGTATCCACCCTGATAAAGGAAACAAGCCCCCCAGAGCTTGTCTCGCCTTCGCCACCGGAGAATACAGTGTGGAGGATACCTTCTCTTGCCAATTCTAGGTCTACAGCCACTGAAGCCCATATAGTGTTACCGGCTGGATTGGAAGTAGGGGCGCAAGAGCACCAGGTGCTAGTAATGTTGGACTCAGGAGCAACTGGGAACTTCATAGATAGCGGGCTGGTTAGTTTACTATCAATTGAAGCCGTACCGAGGGAAGCTCCAGAGGAGGTTCTGGCGGTGGACGGTGAACCACTAAAATCGGGAAGGATCACTCTCCACACTGGGAACCTAAAAATGACAATACGGGATGGAGACCACCTACACCAGGAAGTGATAGAGTTTAACATCATAGCCACACCCCAATACGAAGTGATCTTGGGGATGCCCTGGTTTGTACGCCACAATCCCACGGTGAATTGGCATGAACGTACTGTCAGATTTTTGTCGAGGGGGTGTGCCGAACAATGCATGCGCGCACATCAATCGCAAGCCTTAGCTCTCGCGGGTCCTTTCCGCCTGGCTACGGCAGCCAAAAAAGATGTGGAGTTACCAGAGGTCTATGCGGGGTATGCTGATGTTTTTAACAAAACGCAGGCGGAACGGCTTCCACTGCATAGGCCGTTTGATTGCCGTATAGACCTGGTAGACGGGGCAATCATCCCCTCTTGTAGGGTGTATACATTATCTGATCCTGAAACACGCCATCTACGGGAGTATCTAGACAGGTATCTGGGTCTAGGATTTATTAGGCCTTCCCGTTCCCCTACGGCCTCTCCGCTCTTTTTTATAGCAAAAGCTAACGGAGAATTGAGAGCGTGTTGCGATTATAGACAAGTGAATAAAAACACCGTGAGAAACAGGTATCCGTTGCCACTGATTAGTGTCCTGCTGGATCAAGTACGGGAGGCAGTAATATACACTCGACTAGACCTCCGGGGAGCTTTCCATTTAGTGCCGGTCAGACAGGGGGACGAGTGGAAAACGGCGTTTAAGACCCGGTTTGGTTTATATGAGTACTTGGTGATTCCGTTTGGGCTTTGTAACGCCCCGGCGGCGTTCCAGTATTTTTTAAACGAAGTACTAAGAGAGTATATGGACATCTGTGTAGTGGTATACATAGATGACATTTTGATTTACTCAGCGGAGTTGGGAGAGCACACCAGGCATGTTATGTTGGTTCTGGAGAAATTAAGGGCCAACCGATTGTACTGTAAACTCAGCAAGTGCGAGTTTGGGGTAACCACTGTGGAATTCCTGGGAGCAATGTTGACACCTGAAGGGTTGAGTATGTCTGAAAGAAAGGTACAGGCTGTTCATTACTGGCCCACTCCACGATCATTGAGAGAGGTGCAGTGTTTTTTAGGATTTTCAAATTATTACCGCAGGTTTATACAGGATTTCTCCTTAATAGCGGTACCCATAACACGACTGCTACGCAAAGGAGTACCCTTCCATTGGACTACGGAAGCTACGGCTGCCTTTGAAGCGTTAAAATCCAAGTTCACTACGGCTCCGATTCTACGACATCCGCAGACAGGTGTTCAGTTCATCGTGGAAGCGGATACGTCAGAAGAAGCGATAGGGGCCGTGCTGTCCCACAGAGATAAAGACACAGGCAGGCTGCACCCAGTGGCTTATCTATCGAAAAAATTGGAAACCGCAGAGCGTAATTACACAATTGCCGAAAAACAATTCCTGTCAATAAAGAAGGCGTTCCAAGAATGGCGTCAGTACCTGTGGGGGGCACAACATCCGGTACTGGTATACTCCGACCATCGGAACTTATTGTACATGAAGACAGCGCGTCACTTAACACCAAGACAAATGAGATGGACACTCTTTTTCGCAGAGTACAATTTCAGCATTACTTTCAGGCCCGGTACAGAAAATCGGAAGGCAGACGCCTTGTCTAGACAGAACACGACAGAAGGGAGTGTAACGCCGGCACCTCTTGCCATCATCGATCCGGCTAAAGTGATCTGTGTCTTGAGAGCCGAGGAGTTTTTGGATGAAATACGAGCTAGCCGCTCAGCCGAGAAGTGGAAAGACTGGATCAGAACGGCTCTGGAACGTAGCCTAAAAAGAGGGCTTCCTTTTCACAGGCAACGGCTGTTCCTTCCAACGAAGGCACTCAGAACCAAGGCTTTTCAATGGTGCCATGTCTCCCCATTGGCTGGTCACCCAGGAATCCGAAAGACGACGGAGGCACTGTCAAGGCATTTTTGGTGGGAAACGTTGTTCAAAGATATCCGTCTATGGGTTACGGCCTGTGAAGTATGCGCCAGGAACAAGAGCGAAAGAGGGAAACGAAAAGGGAAATTGCTCCCGTTACCCACACCGCATCGACCATGGCGGAACATTAGCTTGGACTTTATTACAGGATTACCAGGGGATGGACGACATTCCACGATTCTAGTCGTGGTGGATAGCCTGACCAAGATGGGTCATTTTATTCCATGCCACAACCTACCAACGGCTGGACAGACTGCGCAGCTGTTGTTGACTAACATCGTATGACTTCACGGTTTGCCAGACATGATTGTGTCAGACAGGGGCCCCCAATTCGTAGTCAGTTTCTGGAAAACATGGTGTAAGGCGCTACGGATCGAGTCCGCTACTTCCACCAGCTTTCATCCGCAGACTGATGGCCAGACCGAGCGCCTAAACCATACATTAAAGCAATATCTGAGGTGTTACGTGTCACGGTCACAGGAGTCATGGGTGTCTATGCTGTGGATGGCCGAATTGGCTTACAACGGGGCTTGGCATAGCTCGATTGGGGTGTCCCCATTTAAGGCCAATTTTGGGTATAAAGTGACAACTCTACCGGTGTCCCTGCCGGAGGACTTGGGTGACCAACCGGCTGTCCAGTCCAGGCTGAGGGAGCTGCAAGTGCTTCACAAGCAAACTCGAGGGGCTTTGAGGGCGGCTAAACGGAAATATAAGACATGGGAAGATCGGAAGAGAAGATCTGGACCGACGTATGAAGTGGGTGATCGAGTGTGGCTGTCCACCCGATACATACGGTTTAAGCTGCGTAGTGTATTCCACTCTCGTTTCATTGGACCTTACCAAATTGTACGGAGGATAAATCCGGTGGCATACAAACTCAAGCTGCCGTGTTCGCTGCGAATTCACCCTGTTTTTCATTGCAGTTTGCTGAAACCAGCGATGACAGCCTCCATAAGAGCCCCGCCGCCGGTGTGGGTGGATGGGGATTTTGAATACGAGGTGAAAAGCATCCGCGACGCACGCTATCGTAGGGGCAAGTTATGGTTCCTGGTGTCCTGGAAGGGCTACTCGGCTGAGGAGGATTCGTGGGAACCCTCAGATGCTGTGCGCGCCCCGGCAGCGGTGAAGAGGTTCTACGAACGCCATCCAGAGAAGCCTGGCTCTAGGAGGCGCTTGGGGAGGGGACCTACTGTGAGGATACGGGATCCAATGCGCCTACCTAGCGTATAAACACTACAAGTCCCAGCAACCCCGGAACCAGGAAGTGGGCATCCATAAAAAGACGTCATGCACGGCAGAAGGCGTGCGATATTTTGAAAACCCTGAATCCCTTTGCCGCCGTTCGGAGCTTGGTGACCAGGCGGGAAGGGAGATTACAGCACCGAGGCAGACGAACCGCAGAACTCGACTTTCCCCGTCCCTCGGAGCAAGGTCCCCAGGCGGGGAGCGTCAGTGGAGGAGTCGCGGCTACCGAAGAGGAAGCAGGTGAGAGGTATCGGAGCTCGGATGAGCTCAACTGCCCGCGCCTCGCAGACCTCGAGAACAGCCGTCCTTTTGTGACACTAGCAGAGGCTCGGTTAAACCTTTTCGAATCGCGCTGGGTAGAGTGCCTCTTTAATTCCAGCTCGGAGGAGCTTATCTAAGTTGTAACCACGCTCGGAGGAGCGAGCTTTCATTCTCAGCCCGTAGGAGCTGAACACTGCAGAGCTGCACTGAGAGAAGCGCTGCATATAATGCCATCTCGGAGGAGCCTATCTAATTTGTGACCGCGCTCGGAGGAGCGAGCTTTCATTTTCAGCCCATAGGAGCTGAACACTACAGAACCGCGCTGAGAGAAGCGCTACTTATGTTTTCAGCTCGGAGGAGCTACCTGATGTAACCGCGCTGAGGGAGCGCGATCACGGGGGTCTCAGTTCAAAGGAACTCACCTTGTCAGACAATGCTTGGAGCCACACGCATATACAGGAGAGCGAGACATTGGGCTGGTTTGAGTTTCTCTAGTTAGGGAAGACCACACCAGAACATAGCGTGTTGATACTCACCAGGTGAAGGAGCGCTACCGCGTAGGGTCTCCAAGAGGCGGTGCTCTCCCCGTGGAAGCCAACTGTTAGTTGCTTTTTGTCATATGCATTAAGGAGAGGAGATACTCACTCACTGCGGGGGTCTGATGTAAGATCCATGCTTGAATAGCAGGAGGGCTCCATCTGATTCATTGAAAGGAGTCTGTTGTGGTGAATGATTGTGGGTGTTATCACGGGATGTGAGGTCCAAGCCCTCAATAACTCTAGTAATCACCTATACTAGTGAGACCTAAAGAGAGTAGATTGTTATTTGTCAATATTGGTTATGTTTTGTCTTTTCAGAATCTTGTCCCTGCTGACCCTTTCCCCCATCCTTTCCCTCGCCTGATCCCCTCTGGGCTCTGTAACCTTTGGTTGGAGTCCGGGGAGATCTGGAGGTGGACCTCTATAGCATCGCCCGGATCCTGAGGAGTTCTGCAACCTGACAGAAAAGACATGTATAAATATATTATTAATAATGAATAAAGTAGAACTGCTGTACAATAAAGACTAGACTTATTATAATAGCAGTAAAAAACTAGAGAACGCTAAGTATTTAAGAGGATAAATAATTATCAACGGGTTTCCAAAATGAATGCTACAAATTGGAATTATGATGAATACCTTGCAAAGATAAATGAGCTCCTCTTCTGGTATAAATAACCCATGACCACCAAACATGAACAGATAATAATGAAACATATTACCAACAAGTTGTAATAGATTTTAAAGCTGCTGATAACAGAAAATTAAAAAGTTTGCTTTCTAAGTCACTTATTTTTTGAGAAAGAAAGACAGATTTACAGATTAACAATTTAAATGAAAAATCTTCATGTAAATTCAGTATCGTTTTTATAACATCCCACACTTCAATCCAGAATTTAAAAACAGAAGGACAATCAGACAGCATATGAACCAGTATGTAGATCACAGTGCCAACAATTTGAAGTCGGAAGAAGTTTAGCTTGAAATAAACGTAATGGAGACTATAAATAATTATATAAAATATATGAATTTGTTCCATGTATCAATAGATAAAGAGGTTGAAAGTTCGTTATTCCAAAATGTTAAGATTACATTAATGTTGGTACCTTGAGAAATATTCATTTTTTTATATAATATAGAAACACCATGAGATAAAGTGGACACAGTTTGAATATACATTTATAAATCTGATTTAACATTAGAAGGAATATTATGAGGAAAGGAATCTAAGATAGAATTGCATAAAAATTAATATTTGAGAAAATCAGAAGGAGGTAAAAAATAATTGTTTGTAAAACCTCAAAAGATATAAAAGCATTATTATAATAAACATCTCTGAGATATAAAATACCAGCTTTAATCCATGAATGCCAAAATCTAACATTTCTAATATGTTTTATGCATGGGTTATACCATAATGACATATCTTCAGTAGTGGAAATGGGTGATTGAAAAATTAAATCAAAATCATTTAAAATTAATTTAGTAGATTTTAAAATAACAGATTTATGGAAAAATTGAGATTTATTGGACATGGTTAACAAAGTAGGTAATAGAAATGGTTCTATTAAAGTTTTTCTATAAAAAGCCATGTAGGAGGATTACTCAAATGAGAATGATTAAACCAAAGAGAGCTTTGTTTTAATATAAAAGCGTTGCGATAGTAAAACAAAGTCTGGTAAACCAAATCCTCCATTATATTTAGGCAAATTTAGTTTTTTATAGCAAATACGAGGTAGTTTATTGTTCCAAAGAAATTTGTAAAGGAGTTTACAACTTTATACACTTTAAAGGAAATTGAGTAGGAATCATGGCAAGGGTATAAAAGAGTTTTGGTGCATTAGTCATTTTTATAGAGTCCATTCTTCCCCACAATGAAAGATGAAGTGAAGACCATTTGGATATTTTATCTTTAATATAATTTAAGATAAAGTCACAATTCAATGATATTGTTGTTTTCATAGATGAAGAAAACAAAATGCCAAGGTATTTAAATGTATCTCTTTGCAAAATTATTTCTTTCATGGGTAATATATCTGGTGTACAGTAAATAATTAAAGGAAATAATTCAGTTTCATTAGTATTTAACTTGTAACCAGAAACTTTGGAATAAGACGAAATAATTTCAAATAAGGGAGGGAATGAGGATAGAGGATTGCTAATAAATAAAAGTACATTATCCGCATATGCAAGTGTTTTAATAATAACCTTCTTAAGATTGATTCCAGTAATTCTATTACATTTTCTGATGGAAACAAGGAAAGGTTCAATACCCAGGAGAAACAAAAGCGGGGAAAGAGGACGTCCTTGTCTTGTACCTCTGAAAAGAGAAAATTGATCTAAAATTTGGCCATTAATAAATAAACAAGCAGTAGGAGTAGAATATCGAGCAGATATCATACTAATAAATAAATCTCCAAAATTAAACTCTATTAAAGTACAAAACAAGAATTGCCAATGAACTTTATCAAAAGCTTTTTCATCATCTAATGCAAGAACTCCTGATGGGAAAGACAGAGGGGCCGATTCCGATCCTGTATTTTTTTTTACCGTACGACTCATATCCGGATTTGTTTCCGTACGAATCGTACAAGTCACGTCCGACCCGTGAAGTACGATTCGTACGGGAAAAAGTACATACGGATCGGCCCGATCCATATGAATCGTATCGGGAAAAGTTGTACGAGACGGACCCGGACACTTTTCCATACGAATCGTAAAAATACAGTCCGAGCGTACAAGTACGATCCGGACCGGCTTTCCGATTTACGATTCGTTCGGAAAATGTCCCGTACATGGGGAATGACTTTACCCACTGCGAAGTTTGTACGACTTGTATCGCAGGAAAAGTTGTTCCCGGGGTGCGAGTCGTACAGGCCCCCATGCATATGTACGCACCGTACCCCCAGCGCATATGTACATGCATGCCCCCAGCACGTATGTATGCACCGTACCCCCAGCGCGTATGTACGGTGCGTACCCCCAGCGCGTATGTACACACTGTGCCCCTAGCGCGTATGTACGGTGCGTACCCCCACGCGTATGTAAGCACCGTACCCCCAGCACGTACCCCCAGCGCGTATGTACACACCGTACCCCCAGCGCGTATGTACGATGCGTACCCCCAGCACGTATGTATGCACCGTACCCCCAGCGTGTATGCGCTGGGGGTACGGTGCGTACATATGCGCTGGGGGTACGGTGCGTACATACGCGCTGGGGGTACGCACCGAACATATGTGCTGAGGGTACGCACCGTACATACACAAAGCACGGGGGTGTATGCCTGTACGACTCGTACCCCTGTGGACTCAGCTTTTACGGCTGTTATGGGCTCCCGTAAAAAAAGAGCCGTACGGAATGACGTAGGGACGATTCGTACTTGCTGGGCCGTAACACGCTGCTTAAATACGTACGGACGTCGCGTACAGGCTCATCCGGATCAGAATCGTAGGTATTTTTTACCCGTACGGTCTTTTGTACGATTTGTACAGAAATAGGCTTTCTGTACGAATCGTACTTCCTAGGTTGTACGGTCAGTTTACCAGGTATGAGTCGTACGGAGAAAACGCTCCGTACAACGATTCGTACGGCCTTTTTCCAGGATTGGAATCGGCCCCAGAGTGGGACCTTGTTCTATAACATGTAGTAAAGTTCTAGTATTATTGGCAGAATGTCTATTCTTCATAAAACCAGATCTGGATGAATAATAGAATCTAAAACAGAAGTTAATCTAGTAGAGAGTATTTTGGCATAAAGTTTACAATCTTGGTTTATTAAGGAAATAGAACGGTAGTTTGACACAAGTGTAGGGTCTTTGTTAGGTTTGGGCAGTACAACGATCAAAGTCTCAGTAAAAGAACCCGTAGTAATCCCCGTAGAACCAAAAAAGGAGAAAAGATTAAATAAATGAGGCATAAATGAGGGATAAGTTGTAACTGAAATTCTTTATAAAATTCTACGTGAATACCATCAGGTCCTGGGTATTTTTGTTTTTTAAGAGACTTTGGGCCTCATGTAGGAAGCCAAATACCGGTCGGTAACGGCCGAAATTCGGTAAATATCCCGTTACCGACCGGTATTTAGGCATTTGCTATGTAGGGGGCTGATTTCTGGATTCGGTATTTACCGAATCGGAAATTAAGAAATCGGTAAAATACCGATTCGGTAAATACCGAATCCAGAAATCAGATGTAGGGAGCACTCTAAAGAGTGAAAAATAGTATTAGAAATTCGTTATTTACCACCAAATACAGGTTGGTGATACATAATGAATACCTTGCAAAAAGCAATATTTTGCAGATTTAAGAGTGCCATGTGGCAGACATACATGCCCTTAGGGCATGTATATGCGCCACATGTGCACACATGCAAGATTCAGGGGTGCAACAGGGTGTCAATGTGACACCCTGCCACCCTTGAATATGCTCCCCCCCATTACCGAATCGGTATTTACCGAATCGGTAATGAGGCATACCTTCCCATTGATTCCTATGGGCCTCCAGGCCCATAGGAATCAATGGGAAGGTATGCCTCATTACCGAATCGGTAAATACCGATTCATAATTACCGAATTTTTCTGATTCGGTAAACTTTACCGAATCATTACCTACATCACATTTACCGATTCACAAATACCGAATCGGTAAAATTCAGTATTTATGAATCGGTAAATGTGAGGCTACCTACATATGGCCCTTTATGGCTAATAAAATTTAATCTTGAGTAATGGGCAAATCTAATTCCGTTTTATTTGATTGTGAAATCTTGGGTAAACCACATTTAGATAAAAAAGAATCAATTAAAGAAGAATCATCAAAGTTAGGTTTGTTATACACAGTAGCATAATAATCCAAAAATTAATTAATGACATCATTTTGAGATAAATCAATTTAGCTATGAATTGAGTTTATTTGTGTCTTATCTTTTTAATGCGTAAATAATTGGCTAAAAGTCTTCGTGATCTATTAGCATTAAAACAAAATTTGGCTTTGGCGTTCAAAATTAAATACCAGCTCTTCTGCTAAGAATTGAGGTAAACTCATATCTAAGTTTTTGCAATTTCAATCTATATTGAGGATCTTTAGATGTAATAAAAAGTCTCTCATATTTTGCAATTTGTTATCTAAATCTTTAATTTTTGCATTGAAAGTTTTATTTTCATGTGCCATAAGAGAAATAGAGGCTCCTCTAAAATAAGCTATAAAAACATTCCATCTATTCACCATGGAAGTAGAGCCTTCTGGGTTGAGAAGAAAGTAATCTTGAAGAGCATTTAATGGTTTTGGCTTATTTTGCTCATTAAGAACAATACTAGTATTCATTCACCATCTGGATTGCATTTTAAAATTAGAATTCAATTTCAAAACAAAGGAAATTAAGGCATGATCCGAAATATCAATATTACCAATAGTAGGAGTAACCACAGAATTCATCAGTTGTCTAGAAATTAATAAATAATCAAGCCTTGAGAGAGAGTTATGAGGATTGGAAAAGAATGTAAACATTTTTTACTGTAGGAAAGTGTAACCACCAAATATCTAACAACTTTGTAGTTTGAAGAAAAGATTTAAAAGCAAAAAATGCTTTAGGAGGTCGAAATTTAGTGAGAGAAGATCTATCCAATAAAGGATCAGATATAATATTGAAATTTCCTCCAACTATAAGTGGAACGTTACCCAACCTACGTACTTCAGTAATGAGATTAGATCAAAATATACGATCATCAACAGTCGGACCATATACATATAGTAAAAACATAACTGAATCATGAACTCTAAATTTAGCTGTAACATATCTACCTTCTGTATCTGAAGATTTACTCAGAATTTGGCAATGTAGTCTTTCCGCAAAAAGAATAGCAACACCATTTATTTTACCCACTGCATAGGAAGATATAATGCTATCAACCCACTTTTTTTCATATCATCTAAGACTTTGTCATCAATATGAGTTTCCTGTAAAAAACAAATATCTGCTTTACAACTTCCTAGGATGACGTAACCCCTTGACATTTAAAGAGACTAATTTAACATTATGAACGTTAGCCATAATAAAAAAGATAGAAGGAAAAAATTAAGAAGATGAGAGAAAAGTAGAGAAAGAATATGAAAAATAGTAATAGTAGCTCCAGAAAAGGGGGAGAAGGAGAGATTAGGAAAAAGAAACAACAAAAATGAAAAAGACGACAACAATTAAACATTAATAACAGTAAAGAGTGAAACACACACACGCTTTACAAGCATGACCGAAACCGTTGGAGCCCCTTTTGAAAATAAATAGTAAATTTGTCAGAAATATATATAACAATAATATTCAAGTAGCAGAATCAAGTGTATCCATTGAATGCTGTGAATGTAGATCCAGGAACAGTCTTAAATCTTCAGGTCGCTGGAAGGACTTTGAGAAATTATCTTTCCAAATGCGCATTGTTGAAGGGTCAAAAAGACCATATTTAAATTCAAGACTTCTTAACTGAGGGCGAAGGTCAGTGAATTCCTCGCAAATCTTAACAGTATCTTTAGCAAAGTCTTGGAGAATAAAGATTTTATTACCATTGACCATTGAATAGGGAATTTCTCGTGCTGCTTTCCTTATGAAAACCAAATGGTGGTGACGTAACACTTTAAAAATCATTTGTCGTGGTTTTGTATGATGAGGATTACAATGAGATGGAATCCTATGCGCTTTATCAATTTCCCAAATTTCTCCGGAGATGTAATTTTTAGAAGGCCAGAAATCATATTCTCCAAATATAATCTGCAATTGGAACCTTCGACATCTTCCGGTAAATTAAAAATGCGTAAGTTATATTGCCTGTTGCGATTTTCCATATTCAGGAGGGCAGACATAGGAGAAATTTTCGCCACAAGTGGAGTGAATTTTAACTTTATCGTCTTGTATTTTAATTGAATTATCCACATTTTTTATTGACATACTAGCCATGTCTTTGCGCACATTTTTAATCTCTGATGCAATAGTATCTGTGTTAGCACGATGTGCTTGAATTTCATCAAGAATTAATGTCAAAGAACGTTCACTTGACTCCACCACTTTTGATTTAACTGGAGGTGGAAAACCTGTTGTTTTCTTTTATTATGAGGTAATTGCGCATTTTTATTTACCATTTTCCTTTAATAAAAATTAAGGATGCAGAGAAATGCAGAATTAAGGAAAAGGAGATTATTGCTGACAAAAATGATTGAAAAACGACTGGTGCAGCAGCTAAAACAGACTGTGGGAGTGGTTGGCCAAAGCCAGGCCCTCTCTTGAAGAATTACTCCACCCCCTGACAGACAAGCTGGGCAGTACCTCAATGCAGAGCTGGGTGAAGGAGCAGGAGAGATGGAAACAACACATCCGTCGACACAAATTCCTGGAAAAAACCTCACAGCAACAGGTAAGGACTTGGGAGGACAGCTACATAATTTTAGGAAGAATTCTGACAGAAAATACGGCGTACTTAGTTGAAAAATGGGCTTTAGAAAATGGAGCTCACGTGGAGGCGGCCATTTTGTTCTGCGCGCTCACGCGTCTCCTCACTGTAGCAGTTTTGATGTTGTACATACCCTTCTTCTTGCATAACCTTTAATATAGCTTTATGTTTTCGACAAACCATGTAGTTGTACCATGAAGTTATTTATGTCCTTTGATTGTACTGTTATTTAGTTACTTTTACACGCATGCAGACATATCCTCTTTTTCTCTTTTACACACACACACACAAACACACTGACACACAGACAGACACATTTATGACAGTTTAGTGAAATTCAATAGAATTGGAACATTTTAATATGGATCCTATGTATCAGGTATGGAAAATAAAAATGTTAATGACATGTAAAGGGAAAAAGAGGAATTGAGGAATGGTGCTGTTTTAAATCTAATAAATAAGCTAAAATTGTTATTTACAATGATCCTGAAAAGTTGTGCTAGATTTGCGATTAGGATATGGGAAGAAAGAAATGGAACATAGGAGTGGGGTGATGCTTGGAGTTAAAGATTCCAGAAGTCGAGAATATCTAGAATAGGAGATGGGTATTTCTGGAGCTAAAATGGATGCTGATATCATAGGGTACTGGTGCCCTCAGGTTACTTGGAGAGAAGTCAGACTCTTGATGTGAGCTGTATCTAAGCTTAATAAAAACTCGGTCAGAGGAATAGTATAAGGTAAACATCTTTTACTAGGTTAATTTGTGCTCATCCTTGGCAGCAGAGCCAAAACACCATGAAAACTGCCATAGAAAATGAGTGAACTGCATGCCTAAAAAGCAAACTTGTGTTTGTTAACATGGTGATGTTAGAAAGTCATCATTTTGCCCTGTTCACCCCCATTTCTGCTGATACTGGTGGTAACTGCCTCTGACTTTGCCCTGAGCTCTGCAGACAGGCCCAGGCCAGTGCTATGTTTAAAACACAACACATGTATAGGATATAGTATACACTATGTATTAGGGTACATTTACAGTTAGCAGGGCAGACCCTTTAAGTCCCTGGTAGGTAATACGGCAAGGGGAATTAATCTACCTATAAGCCCCTAGTAGATAATAGGGCATGGAGGTCTTCAAGCCCAGCAGATTTTATTCACTTTGCATGTTTGCACTGCTGAGTGGCTGTCATTTTAAATGCAGCCTTGCCATGCAGACTGCCGTTACAAGTAAATTCTTACAATTGGCTTGACCTACCCTTTAAATCCAGAGTAGAAATCGAGCAGGGGGATTACAACTACCTATAAGACCCTAGTATATAATAGGGTATGGACGTTTAGAGGCAAGCCCATTTGTTTGCACTTTCAGGCATGCACTGATGAGTGCCTGAGGCGATTTTAAAAGCATCCCTGCTCTGCAGCACTGCTTTTAAAAGTAAATTCACTGCAATCTCAACTTTGGTGTTATGGGCACGTTAGAAATTATAATCTACATTATGTTTTATGTTATGTACTCTCAGGTCGCCCTTAGGTGTCCCAGGGGTGGGGGGCCATGTAACTATAAGTAGGGCCCTTATAAAAGTTGTTTTATAAACCCTAGTTTGGGCTAGGTGTCCACCTTATGTTTTCCCTATTGGAGACACTTAGCCCAGAGGCTAACATTACAATATTTTATGCACACATAATTATTGCTAGGAATGGAATTCAATATCATTCGAAGACTTAAAAGAATGGTGATGATAAATCCAACAGACTGCCTTTTTCTCATAATTCGTACAGAAAATAAATTATAAGACTTTCTTGTCAGTAAGCTAAAATTCAGCCTTCCTGCAGTCTTCCCTGATTGATCATTGCTAACAGGATTAACCAGGCTGCCTTGAATAAGTGATATGTGGCTATCCAGAGGAGAGGCTATCTGCTAGAAAAAGCTCTACTCTACTAATGCCAGAGCAGGGGGCAGGGGTCATAAAGCATGAGGCTTCAAAGGAGCACTAGACAGGCATGGAATGCCAGGCCTACTTTATTAAGCTAGCAGGCTTTAGGAAGGAATTTGCAGATTTTAAGGGGAGGAGATCTATGGAAATGAGCCACACTGGGAGTTAGTTTAGTTAGTTCTTACTGCTCTGCTGAATTTTCAGGCATCATGGATTTTGGAAGAATGTTGCTTTCTGGGAGAAGAAGATGTCACACTTTGGAGGAAGTGGTCATGCGCCTGTGTGGAAACCTACATCCCGTTGGTCATGGCTGCCCTCTCTTGATTCCCAGAAGCTGAGAACAAATATGTAATAGATGCATAGCCTCTCAGTTCTGCTGCCTGAAACTAAGGGAACAGAAGGACTGACCTCCTGGAATCCGAATTTGGACCCAAAGGCTGGCAATCTGAATGACTGCACCTGCTGCATAATTTGGTACTAAAGCTCTGGGGACTTTGCCTTGCTTCAAGAAGTATTACGGAGGGGACTCCTGCAGCTATAGGTTAACAGAGCCCACCTGCATCATCTCCACCAAGAGTCCCCATCCTGGAGTGCATCCAGCAGACTTTTAAGGGTTTGGCCAGGAGCATTGAGGGAATTCTGATACAGACCTTCAAGAGACCATCCAAGAGATTTCAGGGAAAAAGCTTGATAAGGTGACCAACCCGACCTGTCCAAGAGAGTCAAGCTTGCCACTTTCAACCGCGACCTGGCCAGGATTTCAGGTTCATCCGGCTGAAAAGCTCCGGAGCTCTGATGTCCTGGATTTGACCGGGAGCTCCCTGAAAACTAAGCCAGTGAACCCTCCCCAAATCTGGCCTGGTGAAGAGCAATGAGGGCTATTGGAAGAAAAAGCTCCAGAAAGGTTTCTAAGTGTGAACGTAAAATTATGACCGGGGCCTCAAGTTTAGGATATTTAACCAGGGCACCATAGTGGTTGGCCCGAAACTGTGACTTTGTCCCAGTCAAGCATAATCAGATGTCCTAGAGTGGCGCTATAGGTTTTTAAGCACTGTAAAGTGGTTAATCTTTCAAAATTAATATCTCCGGTTACCTACTTTGGATTTTTGTTGTTTTGGTATCTATATTTACTATTTTTATAAATTGGTGTAGGATTTTTATTGGGTGTCTTATCTTACAAGTTCACCACCCCATATCACCTCTAGAATAATGGTCTGATGGCAAGGTTCAATCAGACCCTGAAGGGCACGATAAATGGCTTGTCTGACACACTCAGAAAGAGATAGGATGTTCTCCTACCATGCCTACTGTTTGCCTACAGGGAGGTCCCACAAAAAGGGGTTGGTTTCAGTCCCTTTGAGCTGTTGATTGGACACCCTGTGAGGGCCATTGTGCGTGTTGAGAGAGTCTTTGGAGAAGCCTCTCAAGGAAGCAAAGGACAATGTGCTTGATTATGTACTGGGCCTGAGCTCTCGCATGGCAGAGTACATGTACAAGGCAGACAGGAACCTGGAGGCCAGCCAGGAGCTCGTGAAGCACTGGTATGATCAAAAGTCTGCAATGTAAAATGTAAATGTAAATCCAGTATTTGTAAAGCGCACAGCTACCTGTAGGCATCCCGGCGCTGGGGGCTGTCAGGAAGATTAAGCGAGCTATTGCCCAGCGTCACATGGTGCTAGGCTGACCTGCCACCGGTGCCGGGGATCGAACCTTGATCCCTAGCGTCCGGCATCAGTCTTCCCAATTTCTGAGCATACTTGAGGACAGTTGGTGTGGATTTTGGAGCCTGTGGCTCCCAGGACTCGCCATGACAAGTGGACTGGGCCCTATCCCATAATTGAGAAAAAGGGTGAGGTTACCTACCTGGTCGATCTTGGTACCCCCAGGAACCCTAAAAGGGTTCTCCATGTCAATAGATTGAAACCCTACCATAACAGGGCAGACATGACCTAGTTAATGGTCACAGATGAGGGAGAAGAGGAGGAAACTGAGCCAGTGCCAAACCTCCTGTCCAACAAGGTGCAAGATGGGTAAGAGGAGGGAGTGGTACTCTTTCTCAAATTGTCAGGCTAGCAGCACAAAGAGTGCAAGCAGGCACTGGGGCAGTTTGTTGGTCTGTTTTCTTTGACTCCAGGTATCACTGATTAGTATGTGCACCACATTGACACTAGTGATAGCCCACATGTCAAAAATAAGCTGTGCAGGTTGTCTGACCAGGTCAGAGTCAGCATCAAGTTGGAGGTGTATAAAATGCTGGAGTTTTGGGTAATTGAGTCCTCTGACGGTCCATCGGCCAGTCCAGTAGTGCTGGTGCCCAAAACTAATCCTCAGGGGGGAAAGAAGGAGTTAAGGTTTTGTTTGGACTACAGAGAGGGACTGCTAATTATCTGAGTACATTTGATTTGACTTGAGGCTACTGGTGGAGTGCCCTCACTGAAGGAGCAAAGGAAAGGTCAGCATTCTCCACACCAGAGGGACATTACCAGTTCAAAGTGATGCCCTTTGGCTTAAAGAATGCCCCTACCATCTTCTAAAGGTTGGTGAACAGGGTCCTGTCTGGGTTGGAGCAGGTCAGTGCAGCCTAACTGGTTTATATAGAAGTGTAGAGTTCCACCAGGCATGATCACTTAAGCCACCCGAGGGAAGTGCTTCAGGCCATGCAGCAGGCAGATCTGACTATTAAGGCCAGCAAGTTCCAAATAGGGTAGCGTTCTGTGGTATACCTGGGACACCTGGTAGGTGAAGGCCATGTACAGCATCTCCAGGCCAAAATCCAAATAATTTTGGATTGGACAGCTCCTACTACCCAGACACAGGTCAGGGCATTCCTTGGTCTGACTGGGTACTATAGAAGATTTGTTCAGAATTAAGGGACCATTGTGGCTCCCCTGACAGAACTTACTTAAAAGAAGAAGCCAAAGAAAGTAATGCGGATCCCAGAGTATCAGAATGGTTTTGACACTTTGAAAGAGGTTATGTGTTCAGCTCCAGTGTCACTGGCCCCTGACTAAAGAAAGGAATTTGTTGTTCAGACAGATACTTTAGAACAAGGGATTGGGGCAGTGTTGGCACAAGTGAATAAGGAGGGCTTTGATCAGCCAGTTGCATTTATTTGCATGCAACTTCTCCCCAGAGAACAACGATGGAGTACCATTGAGAGGGAAGCCTTTACTGTGGTTTGGTCCCTGAAAAAACTGAGACCATACCTGTTTGGTACTCACTTCAGTGTTCAAATTGACTTTAGACCTCTCAGGTGGCTCATGCAGATGAGAGGGGGGAATCCCAAGCTGATAAGATAATTCATTTTCCTACAGAAGATGAACTTCACAGTGGAACACAGGCATTGGGGATATCCATACCAATGAGGATGGACTTTCCAGGGGTATTGACGTACTTGATGAAGACTACCAGGGTGCGAGTAAGTCGCCCATTACCTTTTGCTTGAGGAGGAGGGCATGTTAGGAAGTTATCATTTTGCTCTGTTCACCCCCATTTTTTGTTGCATGATACTGGTGGAAACTGACTCTGACAGTGCCCTGGGCTCTGCTGACAGACCTAGGCCAGTGCTATGTTTAAAACACAACACATGCATAGGGTACTCTATGTATTAGGATACACTTACAATTGGCCTGACAGACCTTATAAGGTCAAACACAAGAAGAGGGCAAGACACCTGCATGCCATGACAAATGGAAAGAAAGTAAATGAGAGTGATGCTGAAGCTTACCAATGGTGAGCTATGGGTGGGCTGTAAGCCCACTGATTGAAAACAATATGTCTTGAAGAGATGTTTAGTTGAGACCTACAAAATCACTCTCCTGCCACCAGACTACTCATGACGTAAAACCATTCCCAGAAAAACAGGTTGATGGGTGCAGGGGCTCCCCTGGTCATGGAAGTTGATGGCCTTCACATGATCACACACCAGTGCCCAGGTCGGTAATGACCTCCTACTTCACATGGAATCTTAATTACAATGAACACCACCCTATGCACTCTGCAGAGAGACCAGGAATTAGATGAGCGTAATAGTCAGAACACATTTTATAGCATGGTGAAAGGCACTGTGAGAAACTCATACTGTTGTGAGCCTAGCCTCTAGAGATCTCAGTCGATCCATTCAAGGACATCCATCCACAACCTAAACTAGCCTATAGGTGACTTGCATGTTGCATGAAAAGCAAAATGAAAGGAACACATCATTTGGGAAATATTATTTTCCTAACTTTGCCTACCACTGCTAAAGATTCAAGACTGGCAAGAGCAGAATGCTAAACAAAAATGTGTCAGATTACATTTGTAACAAAAGGTAAACAGCTCCAAGTGCACAGAGAACACATTTATACAGCTCTGTGGCTGTAGGAGCTTTAGTAATGATTCACACCACAGTGTTTCACAGCTCTAACAGCTCTAGGTTCTTTGTGGCTTAGAGCTCTAACAGCTCGGACTTTGTCCTCAAGACATGGAACCAAATTACATTGGTGCAGGCACTACTCAGCACAGTGTTGCACAGCTCCATCGCTTTGGCAGTGTTTCACAGTGCAAGTACATACTCCCTGGCAAGTTGCACTGGGCACAGGGCACAAAGTATCATGGCCCCTGGACTGTGTCCATAGTGCATAGCGCAAGGTAACACAGGTCCAAGTGTATGTCTCTATCAGAGCACTGTGTCACACAGCTCCCAGGTACATTGCTTTTGGTACAGAGCAGAATGTCAAATTATACAGCTTCAGCATTATGAAGCACACAGTACAAGGTTACAGTCTCTCTGTGGACGGAAAGGAAATGAATATTCATTCTCCAGGGTTATAAGTGCCAACGTTCAGATGACTACTATGGGGCAGATTTATAAGCCCCTTGCGAGACATTTACGCCGCCATTGTGTCACTTTTGTGACACAGCGGCGGCGTAAACCATGCGCCATGTTGCGCCTTATTTACAACGTGACGCATCTAGGGAGATGCGTCACGTTGTAAAGCCCTGCGCTACATTAAACCTGCGTCAGGTTTAATGTTTGCAGGGTGGGCGTTCCGTTGGACAAAGCCTCGGAAAAGTGACGCAGTGAAATCTACAAGATTTCACTGAGTCACTTTTCCGACGCTGCTGCGTCAAAACCCTGCGCCTGCTTGAAGCAGGCGTAAGGCATGACACAGCATGTTCGGCATGGGCAGCCCCTGAGCATTGCTGGAGTTGCGTCGTGCTTGCGACATGACTCCAGCAATGCGCCGCCCTTATGCCATCAGATGCGTCACGCATCTGTTTATCCTTGCGCCATGATGCGACGCATTGTAAATGTGGGGCATCTGTGGTGGCGCAAGGGTAAACTTGCGCGACGCATCTTTCCTGGCGAATCCCTGCTGATTTGCAGGGATGCGCCAGGAAACATAATTCTGCCCCTATGTTTTTTGAGGTCTTGGACTAGTCTGGAGGCAATTGCTTTTACGGAGTGCTGGAACGCGGTACTACAACAGCCCCACCTGGAGTCGAGGCTTAAAGAATGCTTCACCTTTTTAGCAAACTACAAAATGTGCTGACCACCAATAATATAAACCACACCAGAGTCTTTAAAGTAACAGCAATACCTTCTACTTGTTAATTTCTCCATGTTTTGCACTTCTGACTTTATCACCCTGTTCAATTCTAATTAAACAACCCCTTCTATACTGGCTCCTGCAAAGCCCTATTGCTTCAGTGCTCAGGATCAGAGCTGAGGATGCAGCGCTAAGTGTAATAAAATGCATACAGATGAGGAAAAGTTGAACATGAATGAGGAAGGGGCGGGGATGGGGTAGAGAAGAAACAGATGGGGACAGAGGGGTGAAAGAGAAAATAAAGAACACAGATAGAGAGAATGGCCTGAAAACACAGTTACTCATGTGGAGTGCTTGAAGACAAATAAAAAAGTAGCTCCAAAAAAGGTAGCAATGGAAGGAAACAAGTACTTAGTCTATGCTCTAGGGAAGGGCCAAACACAAGAAGAGGACAATGACAGCTGCATGCCAGGGCTAATGGAAATAAAGCAAATGAGAGCAAAGCTGTAGTTTGCAAATGGTAAGCTGGGGGCGGGCTGTAAGCCCACTGATTGAAAACAACATCTCTTGAAGAGACACTGTCTAGCCGAGACCTAAAAGTTCTCTGGGGAGGAAGGTCATGGTGGGGTTCATGTTACTTTTATTTCAGTTCATGGGCCACAGTGTCCTGGTGAGGCTGGAAGAGGAGCTCAATGGGGCTCAGAGGTGGGTGGAAGGAATTGGCATATTCCTGCTAATTGCTTCACCATGAAGGGTGTGGAAATGTGGATTTTCCTGATCAGTTATGTCCCCTATCTTGGACCCCAACGGTTCTATATGCATGTTACAAACACATGTATGTTCCCTCCAGTTCCAGTTTCGAAGACGCAAACACATGTGCGTCCACCGTCAACATGTCCTCTGTCAGATCCGCCATTAATGGGCTGGATATTCGATTCCTAAATATGAAAGGCCACCGACTTTATATGGCTCAGTTACTCCATTTTTACAGTTCAGGCGAAGTAGGCCCGATTCTGTCCTCAAAGCCTTTCCCTGCTCTCTGTCTCTGACAAGCTTCAGCTTGAGCCCGCATCTGTATCCATGAACTTTGTCCTATTTTCTGTGCAGCTAACGGTGCCTGCCTCGGCCAGTTTCGCCTGCCTGCCAAGAAGCGGTATTTCACCTTCGAATTATCTACTTTGCTCTTCAGCCGATGCATTCCTGTCTAGTGATTTAGGTAAACATTTCCTTTAGCTCTCGAGCAAAGGGCTTTGGCCTCTCTGTCCCCATGCAAGTAATTCATAGCCCAGTTGCCATGGAAAGTTTTCTGCCTCATTGCATCTCATATAGACACTTAGACGCTTGTACACGCACACACAGTCAGTATAGAATAGATTCTGTCCGAGAGTCCTTCCTTGTGGATAACATAGTTCTTTAAACATAGGATGTTAGATATGATTTGGGATTAGGTTGACCTGACCCCCAGACTTTTCGTCTCCACATGTAGAGCTAAATGTCAAGTCCCCTTCACCCCCTAGTTGCACGTCAATTACACGTCATGCTGCTGCGCGCGCATCTATACCAAGTATTATCTTATAGATCCACCTATATATGATAATCCTAGCCAATCATGTTTCTTTTTATTCCTTATTACGCCTAGTTTCGATTACGTATTTGCTATGTCGTTTCTCTTATCAATTGTTACGCCGTCTACATTTGTTTCATTGTAATGTATGTCCTATAAAAGCAATTTCCTGTCAATAAAATATCGTACTTCACTTCCTGAACCTTCTTGGTGACGGAACCTGAAGGCCGCCACTCGAGTCGGCCATTTTGGAATAAAGCCCATTCAGAAACCTCTTATACCACGGATTTTGCCTCTTATTATTCTGAGCTATTTTGTTTAAAGATCCAGTATGAAATTCAGTCCGGTAAAGAATTTATTTACCACATAATGGCGCCCGAACAGGGACACTTTCTCATCTCACGCGCCGGCGGTGCGTTGCAGGCCCGGTCTCCTGCCACAGCTGGACGGACCATAACGCGTACCAGCAGGATTTCCTGTAGCTCCCTCCGGTCAAGCGGGGGCGACTGAGGCTGCGATCAACCCAGACGAGGCGGTGAGAAGCGCGAAGTATCCCGACCAGAGCCTAGCTGAAAGAGCAAGATCCGAGGTATACAGAGGCCCACCAGGTTTTCGAAGTCCCGATGTCCAGAGGGTCCGATGTCCGTAATCGAGTCCAGTCCATTCTCCGAGGCCTTTCGTTTTGAGCTACTCGGTGAGTACCATCGCCGGGGAGGCGTGTTGACGCGCACATAGGTTGTGCCGGTCAAGACGGATTTGGGTACACAAATCCGGTCTGCACTGTTTAGCAGTGTATATGTACTGTTTAGCAGTATATCAAGTATTCCGAAGTATCTGGTTATTGTCAAGATTTTAGCTTGATGATTAGTTATGCAGACTGTCATCATTGTCGGTCATTTTTAAAATGTTTAATGTGTAATGTAAAATGTGTTTAAACGTCCTGCATATTGTGGTATGAATGATTGTTTATTGTTCTTTGTTCATTATTGTGTTCCTTTTTGTATTAAGTGTGTTCAAGAGTAAGTACCAGATTAGTTGTCAATATGCCGCTCTTTTCGAAGTTAAGACAGATCACTACTAGAAAAGGGGTGCTTGAAGAGGCAGTTCCTATTCCTCCTAGGGACACTCCAGAGCACTTCATGTATCACAAGCATGGCTTAGACGCCATATTATTCCTAGATCTATGGGTGGACTACACCAAAGAGTTACCAGAAAATCAGAGATGGCCCGTCGCTGGGACCTGGGATGCAGAATGTATCATGAAAGTAGAAGAAGAGTTGTGGAAGAGGAAAGCTAGACAGTCACAGAAAGACGCTGTTGAATTATGGCGTAAAGAATCGCATAGGCGCACCGAAAAAGCGCTAAGACAGGAAGAGAGAAGTAAAGTAAGTGCAAATAAGGTTCGAGAGAAGCAGTTGATTGAAGAAGGTACACGAGTACAAGCAGAACAAACAGAGAGACAAAGAAATGCCCTTATAAAAGGAATGTATCCCCTTCTGGCCGAAGGATTGCCTAAAGCCACTGCGGCCATACCAAAAGACTTGCCACCCCCATTGTTTCCCATAAAGGTACATCCTAAAGGACATCCTAGAACCGCAGAAGATATTTTTCTTTCCTCATATTTAGATGACGCAGTTCCCGAATATGCTAACCCCGCACCGCATAGACCGTCTGCTGGGGGGGTTCAACGTCAAGATCAAGTATCTGTCTCTGTGTCACAGCAAGCTCCGACACAAGTCACGACACAAGCTTTGGCAAGCACATCTGCTTCCGCGTCTGTCCCCGCAACTGACTCTACAGCCGTGTCTACACCTGTAGTGGCTGTAGCACGTTCAACGAATCCTTTCACGTCTGACACCTTAGAGGGGGCTACTGGAGGTGCTACTAGCCTTCATTTCACGCCACCCAGAGTGAGTAAATTTTCTTTCCAAGAATCAATACATGCACGTACGCCCAAACTTATAAATACCCGTACGCTTAAGGATCTTATGATAGATTGTAGATATGATCCGGTGCCCGGTAAAGAGGATGAAATGGTCCTGGCATCGTTACGTGTTAGACGAGCTGCAACGTTTTTAGGGAGGCTACCAGGAATGGCTATGCATTTAGATGGCATATATCATTTTGTCCAAACAGGAAAAGATCCTGAATGTATTAACAGAGCTATGGAATATCAGAAAGTAGAGATACAGGGAGAATTGTTACGTTTTTTTGTAAATTGTGTGATCAGAAATCAAGACCGACCGGGGGTAGACCCGGAAATAATGCAAACTCTTACTAAATGGAGTCAGAATATATCCGATGGAAAACATGATAAACAAGGAAGTATAGTAGCCATGTGCCGAAAAATTAGGAAAGAAGTAGAGCACATACATGCAGAGAGACTGGAAACAGACGAGTTCGAGCAGGATGAAGCGTCCGAATCAGGAGATTCAGGGAGACAGCCAGACACCATAGCCTATGTAGGCAGAGGAAGGTCCTGTAATAATGCCAGATGTTTTTCTGATCCGACACATTCTGTATGTCCAAACAATAGCAGAACCTATCCGACACCTATAATAAATATGAAGTCTCCCGAACGTTTGTTTCAAGCCGCTGATAAAATACTTCGAGAACGAAGGGGTTACCACCTCCTCGATTCTATGGACGAACAAGAATTAGCAAGGTCAGCTGTTCATTGGATGGACAGTCCCGGAAAATATGGTGATGTGACAGTCGCACACACGTTTTTGAACCTCAGTCCAGATGAACAATGTTTAGCTGGGATCTATATGATTCAGCAACTTCTTATATTATATAAGAGCCAACATGCTGATCCTGGTCCCTTACCTGATATATTAACCGAACTACTTACGAATAGATGGAGAGGTTCTAGTAACAAGCTAATTAAAGAAATACTAATGTCACGTAAACAGTACGTTCTTTTTGTAAGTCCAGATCCTTTCTCGATCCCCAACAAAGAAGGAACACCGTACTACATGGATAGACAAAATCCCTTACGAGAAGTACACCCAATAAAAGGAGAGGACAATGAG
The DNA here is from genome assembly GCF_964204655.1 of Triturus cristatus. Taxonomy (NCBI): domain Eukaryota; kingdom Metazoa; phylum Chordata; class Amphibia; order Caudata; family Salamandridae; genus Triturus; species Triturus cristatus. Next base: position 487,822,346 of record NC_140591.1, read on the forward strand.
TTTCATCGTGTATTTGTTTACACACCCATAACAAAAATAGAATTGTTAGAAATTAAGAAAGTAGTACCGAGTCATGACAAAGACCCAGCGGGTTTCCACCGAGAAATTAAAGATATGCTACTGATGGGAGAGTATACCTATCCTGATATTATGACGATATTAAAGGTGCTCTTGCCTGCTGGCATTTATGAAAAGCTGAAAGAAAAAGAGTGGGAAGTGGGAGACCAAAAGATAGATTGGACAGCATTGGAAACAGAAGAAAGGGCCCGAACAGCAGGTTCAGGGCTCGGGGATAAAGTTAAACTGTTACCAGGTTTACTAGTACAGGTATTGCCACGTTTGTTGACTACGAAAAAGGAAGATTGGGGGGCAATCTCAGCCTGTAAACAAAAGCATGATGAAGACACAAGTGATTATTATGCTCGATTTGAAAAATGTTTTGGTATAAACAGTGGTATAAAAGCAAGTAGTGACTCGTATCCACATTTATTTGTGACAAAACTAGTAGAAAATGCATTGCCTCCAGTGAAGAATAGAATATTGAAATTCGAGAGTACCTGGCAAAGTAACACTCCGTCACAAATGCTACAAATGTTACAGTATCATCACAATAGAATTAGAGATGAACAAGAACACGAGCAAAAACGTATGAAGGATACTAAAATGAAAATGCTAGTTTCCCAGACAGTACCAGCGGATGGTCACAAAAAGGGTGTGACACATACCGGAGATTCAGCAGTTCCTGTAAAAGGAACCTGCAATTACTGTAAGCAACTAGGCCATTACGTACACGATTGTCAAGTTCTGAAGCGTAATATAGCCATAGGTATTGCAAAAGAAAGACCACGATTAGTTAGACAGGATCAGAATGAACAAGGAGCTATGCAGCATGGACAGTCCATGCCAGCTCAGTCACAGTCCATGCCAGCTCAGCAACAGTCTATGCCAGCCTCACAACAGCCCATACAGTTTGTGCCAGCTGCACCACCGTTGCCTGTTGCTGCCACACAAACAACAACACGACAAATGTATCAGACCGCACAGTATGAATATCCTGAGTACCAACGATACGCATGAACCAGCCTAGAGAGGGAAGTTGACTTACCCCTTATTGAGATCCCAGTCGATCAAGAAGGACCTTATGTACATAGTGAATTATTAGGTCAAGACAGAAAATTTTTACTTGATACAGGGGCAAGTCGAACAACAATAAAACGTAGTGAAGTTCCAGGGGCACCCCTCTCAGGCTCTCAAAATGTTTCCCTTGGTTTTTCAGGAAAGCCTATTGTTAATGAAGTATCACAGCCACTTCCGCTTACGATTGGTCCCTTGACACAAACTACTGATTTATTACTTACCAAATCATGCCCAGAAAACTTGTTAGGTATAAAGACATTGAAAGCCCTAGGGGCTATTATCTGTTGTTCTCCGGAAGGAGTAAGATTGTTTTACGTGATTTTAAAGGTCATTATGTATCCAGAGACATGGATTCCCGACTACAGAACCTACCCACACATCTATGGGCACAAGGCCCTACTGATGTTGGTTGCATGAACATTACACCATATCGAGTCACATTAAAGGCAGGAGTGGTATTGCCACGAATGCGACAATACAAGTTACCGCAAGATGCTGTAGCGGCTTTACTGAAAATAATTGACGAGCTAGTTGCCCAAGGAGTGGTTGTGGAAACCGACTCCAATGTATGTAATTCACCGATCATTCCGATTCTCAAACGAACTGATCCAATGGCCCCGCCAGTATATCGACTAGTTATTGATTTGCGCGAATTAAACAAGTGCATAGTGCCACAATTTCCTGTGGTCCCTGATATCTCATCATTGTTGACAGCTATTGATTCTCAAGCCACATTCTTTACTGTAATTGATCTCAAGAATGCCTTTTTTAGCGTCCCAATAGATCCGGAAAGCCAATATCTGTTCGGTTTTAGTTTAAATGGACGAAGCTTTAAATTCACACGCGCTCCTCAAGGATTTACAGAAAGTCCCAGCATCTATAGCCAAGCACTGAAACGAGAACTTGACAGCATACACATGCCAGTTAACACTGCACTGCTTCAATACGTCGATGACCTGCTGATCACCGCACAAAGCGAACCCCAATGTGAAAAAGCTTCACTGATAGTTTTACATTTTCTAGCCGACAAGGGGCACAAGGTATCTCCTTCTAAGCTGCAATTCTGTGCCCAGCGAGTTATTTATCTTGGTCACTCGCTGTCCAAGGAGGGAAGGCAGCTTACACCTGATCGTATTCAGTTAATTACAAACATGCCAATACCCAGGACACAAAAGGAGGTGCGGGCTTTCATAGGCCTCACTTCGTACTGTAGGCAATGGATCCCTCAATATGCATTCCTAGCAAAACCACTCATTCAGTTGACAACACAGGAGGCAGCCACATCGACTATCCTCCCTTGGACTCAGGAACACACACTAGCTTTTGAAAGCTTAAAGAAAGCTCTATGTCAAGCACCTGTTTTAGCGACACCATGTTACAGCAAACATTTTACACTCTTTGTTACAGAACGTGCAGGTACTGCTTTGTCAGTACTCACTCAGGAACAAGCAGGATCATGTAAGCCATGTGCTTATTTCTCCAGTACATTAGATCCCGTAGCTCAGGCTTTGCCTGCGTGCCTGAAATCAGTGGCAGCAACAGCTTTAGCAATCAGACAAAGCGATGCCATAGTGTTAGGACATCCATTGACAGTACAAGTACCACATGCAGTAGAGGTTCTTGTGAATCGAACGCAAACACAACATTTGACCATAGCAAGACTTACTGGTTATGAACTGACATTGTTTCAGCCACACATAGAAATCAGACGTTGTAATACATTGAATCCTGCTACACTTTTACCCGTAATTGGAACAGACCCACTAGCTCACGATTGTGTTGAAGTTATTGAGGTAAAGACGAAACCCAGACAAGACTTAACAGACGTTCCATTGTTAGATCCAGACCTGACGTTGTATGTAGACGGTTCATGCATGAGAACAAGTACAGGAAATTTAGTTGCCGCGTATGCAGTCACAACAGACACTGAAGTTATTGAAACAAACTGTATAGATATTTTGTCAGCTCAAGCAGCAGAGCTTATTGCTCTAACACAAGCCTGTATTCAAGCCACAGACAAGAAAGTCAACATATATACTGATTCACGTTATGCATTTGGAGTCGTACATGACTTCGGGGTGCTTTGGCGAGAGAGGGGTTATTTAACTTCTCATGGAACCCATATTCAGCACGGGTCCCTCATTCATGCTTTGTTAGATGCAATTCATTTACCGACTGCAATATCGATTATGAAATGTAAAGCACACACGAAGGTTACAGATATCATTTCTCAAGGCAATGATTTAGCTGACAGAACAGCTAAACAGACTGCGCAGACTCATATATCCGACATGACAAAGCCAATAGTTCCGACACCAACACAGTGTATGACGATTAAGGATCCCGCACTTGACGTAATTGACATACAGACACATGCCACAGCAGAAGAAATAAAGAAATGGACTGAATTAGGAGGGATCCAGACAGATCAAGGATGGATGACGAAGGAGAAATCTGTGTGGTTTCTCCCTGATTCCATGGTCCAAGCAGTTATAGCTACAATTCACAGTCCAGCACATTTAGGAGAGAAAGCTATGTTAGACAGCATTCAGCACATTTGGTTCAACAAACATTTACGAGCAGCAGCCAAACAAAAAGTCCGTACCTGTATGATATGTTGCCAGTTTAACCCAGGAAAGAGTGTTCCCGTAGAGCAGGGTGGATTTCAGCCTCCTGACCATCCTTTCGAAGTCCTCCAGATGGATTACATCCAGATGGAACGATGTCGAGGATTTAAATATGTTCTCGTAGTTGTCTGTGCTCTTTCCCGGTGGACTGAAGCATACCCAGTGTCAGATTACACTGCCCCGACTACTGCCAAGCAGCTAGTTCGAGAATTCTTCCCACGGTATGGTTTACCACGTGTTGTATATTCAGATAACGGTCAGCCTTTCTCATCCGAATTAATGAAACATGTTTCACTCTTGCTAGGATATCAGTGGAAATTTCACTGTGTCCGACACCCCGAGGCAGCAGGTCTCGTGGAACGACATAATCAACTTTTGAAAATCAGATTGTCTAAAATATGTCAGGAAAAAGGTGTTGACTGGATAATAGCCTTACCAGTTGCACTGTTTTACATGAGAATGGTAGCACACTCTCGAACAGGGCTATCCCCTTATGAGGTGATCTTTGGCAGACCACCGAATATGTGGGGGACGCCTATACCCCGTAAAATAACTGATGTTGACTGTAATATGATGACAGATTACCTGGCTTCCTTGATGTCTGCACTACAATCTTGTCGTTCACAGGTAGTCGCAGCTTTTCCTGACAACACTGAGGTGAAACCCCATGACGTAATCCCCGGCGATTTCGTCCTTGTCAGGAATTTCGACAGGAAGACCCAGCTGGAGCCCAGGTGGAAGACTCCTAAGTTGGTCCTGCTGACGACAAGGACAGCTGTGAAGATCGAAGGGAGAAAGGGCTGGGTCCACTCCAGCCACATCAAAAAATTTCATGGACTTCCTTCGGACAGAAACAGTCCTCCCCGTGTGTCTTCCCCCATTGACTCAAAGCTACCTTTGGCTGAGGCCAGTAGCACCGAACTCTATAAACTGAAACTCAGATCCAGCACCAAGCTGTCGGACGATTTGATTGTTTAAGTCCTCTCCAAGGTGAAGCGGTTGAATCTGTCCCCGACATGTATCCCTTAGGTCTGAATCATGAACAATCCAAAGCCATATTGAAACGACACGCTTACTGTAAATTATTGCGTAGCCACTGTATTGTGACTTTATTAATTTTGTTTTTCTTGAGTTTTATAATAATTACTGCAAGTATATTATTGCATATATATTATCCTGTTTCCAAACATGATTTCAATGTAACTGATGAACATTCTTTTAGTGACCTACCTCCACATGAGTTGTCCTATAGACTTGCGCTGCGTAATAACACTTTCATTAGTATGTTACATCATTCCCATCAGACTAGTAATGCTACAAATTGTTGGGTGTGTGGCCGACTCCCTCCCTATCAGAATAACAAAGGAGTTCTGCCTTTCTTTCCACATCCGTTCACACATAATGGCTCCTGTGGAGCATGGTTCAGTTTAATCAATTCTATAGATTCAGATACAGCAGTTTATCAACACCATTGGATATGGGGAAATCTGAATATAGTGTTATACAAAGTCTGTCACCCTGACAAGGAGGGTCACCCTAGTAGAACAGGAACGGATCTAGAAAACGAAGTATACAGATTAGGTAATTTTACACCTAATCTCATGATTCTGAATGTCGAATCCGAAGTTGAGCTAATTTTACCCACCATGTCAGTATTTCCAGTTAATGGTGAATTATGTATACGAAAAGTTGGTTCCATACATATGGGCCATAGCAAATGTACCATTACAGTAGAATTTAGTGATAAAGGCAAATCTTCATTTAGAGCTTCACGCCACTCCTACTTCATATGTGGTCAGACTGCCTATATGGGTCTACCACCAGACTGGGATGGTACCTGTTACATAGCATTTCTTTTGCCACCTGTTTTCCTAGCCCCTCCTGATTATTATCGAAATGTTCATTTAGTACACAATAGAGAGCGAAGAGATCTCCCAGTTGTCGATTATACTGAGACAGCATGGGACAAGTATGTAGATTTCAATAAAGGTATTTTTCCATATATAGGTACAATTTCCAATAGTAAGCTGATACGTAGACTAACTAAGACTCTTGAAGCTGTAGTGAATGAGACTATAGCCGCCCTAGGCAATCTGACAGAGGAACAATCAGTGATGAGAATTGTTGTTCTTCAAAATCGGCTTGTCCTTGACGTCATCTTGGCCGATAGGGGCGGAGCTTGTAGGGTCATCGGATCGAGCGGCTGCGTATTCATACCAGAAAATTCGCCATCTGTATATAAAGCTATAACACGCCTCCATAAGATTGTGAGCCAGATACACGAGAATCCAGGCACTTGGACTTGGTCCGGGTGGTTTTGGAGTGTGATATCAGCCTGGGGATGGAGAGTTCTATCCTTCCTAGGTATTGGCCTTCTTATACTCTTCAGTTGCTGCTTATGCCTGCAATGTGGACCAGCGATTTGTGGTCTGTGTGCCACATCGTGTATTCCACATCAAGGTTTTCGCTCAAGATCACGGAAGAAGAAAGAAGAAGAAATGATGCTCCATGAGCAAATCAATGGATTAATGAAGATTGATGTTTCTTGACGGGCAAGTAGGGGACAAGGAGGGAATGTGGAAATGTGGATTTTCCTGATCAGTTATGTCCCCTATCTTGGACCCCAACGGTTCTATATGCATGTTACAAACACATGTATGTTCCCTCCAGTTCCAGTTTCGAAGACGCAAACACATGTGCGTCCACCGTCAACATGTCCTCTGTCAGATCCGCCATTAATGGGCTGGATATTCGATTCCTAAATATGAAAGGCCACCGACTTTATATGGCTCAGTTACTCCATTTTTACAGTTCAGGCGAAGTAGGCCCGATTCTGTCCTCAAAGCCTTTCCCTGCTCTCTGTCTCTGACAAGCTTCAGCTTGAGCCCGCATCTGTATCCATGAACTTTGTCCTATTTTCTGTGCAGCTAACGGTGCCTGCCTCGGCCAGTTTCGCCTGCCTGCCAAGAAGCTGTATTTCACCTTCGAATTATCTACTTTGCTCTTCAGCCGATGCATTCCTGTCTAGTGATTTAGGTAAACATTTCCTTTAGCTCTCGAGCAAAGGGCTTTGGCCTCTCTGTCCCCATGCAAGTAATTCATAGCCCAGTTGCCATGGAAAGTTTTCTGCCTCATTGCATCTCATATAGACACTTAGACGCTTGTACACGCACACACAGTCAGTATAGAATAGATTCTGTCCGAGAGTCCTTCCTTGTGGATAACATAGTTCTTTAAACATAGGATGTTAGATATGATTTGGGATTAGGTTGACCTGACCCCCAGACTTTTCGTCTTCACATGTAGAGCTAAATGTCAAGTCCCCTTCACCCCCTAGTTGCACGTCAATTACACGTCATGCTGCTGCGCGCGCATCTATACCAAGTATTATCTTATAGATCCACCTATATATGATAATCCTAGCCAATCATGTTTCTTTTTATTCCTTATTACGCCTAGTTTCGATTACGTATTTGCTATGTCGTTTCTCTTATCAATTGTTACGCCTTCTACATTTGTTTCATTGTAATGTATGTCCTATAAAAGCAATTTCCTGTCAATAAAATATCGTACTTCACTTCCTGAACCTTCTTGGTGACGGAACCTGAAGGCCGCCACTCGAGTCGGCCATTTTGGAATAAAGCCCATTCAGAAACCTCTTATACCACGGATTTTGCCTCTTATTATTCTGAGCTATTTTGTTTAAAGATCCAGTATGAAATTCAGTCCGGTAAAGAATTTATTTACCACAAGGGAACAGTGAAAGTGATATGGAATGTAAAGAGGTAGGAGGCAAAAATGATCGTCCATCATTTTCTCATTGTGACATCAATTTGACTCTCATTAAGAGAGGCACAATTTTCCCTGTAGCAGTGACTCTAGGTAGAATTACGACACACATAATTACAAGTATCTCCGGGCCTTGAGATATCAGGTTTGCAAACCACATCTGATAATTCCTGCCTGGATACACAAGACTTGTTTTTGATGGTGCAGGGAAAGGGGGGAACAACTTTGACAATGCCGTTAGTACAACGCATGCCGTTACATCGCATTCGTTACAACGAACGCGATGTAACCACGCTATGCCATTACAACGCAAGTCTTTACATCGACTTGCGCTAGATGGCGTGCTAACATTGGAAATAGTGTAGTTTACTATCCCAACACCTTCCCTACTGTTAAGTGGACTGGAGTTGGAATAGTAAATTACACTTTTCTAATGTTAGCACGCCATCCAGTGCAAGTCGAGGTAAAGACTTGCGTTGTAATGGCATAGCGTGGTTACATCCGTTCATTGTATCGAATGCGATGTAACGGCACGCGTTGTAAACAATCGCGTTGTAACATCATACATCCAGGGAAAGGGGCTTGAGGCAGCTGTAACAGCGCAGCCCCTGCCCTACCTTGGAATCGAGAACAATCACATTGTAAAGGCCCCAGTATCTCCAGGTCCTTGTGGTTATTTCCAATTCGGGGAGAGAAAACTTGTTATCAGTGGATTTTGGTGTCTGAATACTGCCTGGAATCGGGAATTAAGACCCTCCAGTCTCCCAACACCAAAATCTGCTGATCTCATAAGGACGGATTTATGGGTAAATCTACACAATTAATTTTACTCTGATACTAATCTTACTACTTTTAGCTGCTCACAAATTCAGAGTGTACAGTTACTCAAAAGTGTAGATGTTCATGTCTAAATCCCTGAAAAAGGATGTGGAGCCAATTGTATGAGTATAATTTACTATTAAAAAAGAAACAGTAGTAAGTCCAATACCACTCATTGCAACCCACTGGTACTGCAACACCCTCTCACAGAAAATAATGGAGTTAGGGACTTAAAACACAATTCAATAGGAAAGATTGTTACATTAAGTGCAATTTTATAAAATAGTTGCAAGTATAAATAAATGTAATTTTCTATTAAGATAAGATATAAGAATAATTTATGACTGTTTTTGTCAGGTCCGAGTTAGACAAGCCCTGTAGTGCTCTTAGATCAAGTCTGTTGGGTAAAGTGACTACAGGAGCAACCGATTTAAACCTCGCAGAGTAATATCCCTACAAGTGATGACCAGATTATTTCGTAATTTATTTGATTCAATTCAGCGGAATTCCAAGACGGCCGCCGGTAACGCCAGTTCAGAAGTTACAAGTTGCCGCTCTAGTGGTTCTATGGAGATTCCTCTTCAGCTGAGTTCACGCGCGCTCGCACTGAGCTCCTCGCACTTCAACGGTAAATTTTGAGGAAACGGTTGCGTATTTTATTCGCGGCTGTTTTCTCAGCTTCAGAGGTAGACCTTCGGTGTATCATTCAGTGTGCTTCCAGAGAGTGAAACAGAGTTCATTGCCGAAGGTGACACAGTAGGTACACTGTGACTAAGGTAAGTCTCTTCTCAGAATTTACGCTGACGGAACTTCTGGTGTATTTTGGGGCTAATGGATATTAGCTGAATAACTAGAGCCCAGTCAGAGATATTTTGAAGTAGAACTAAAGACTATAGATTGCTGCGTCATTAGTAGACTACCGGAGAGTCACCAATTTAGTCAGTAGTGTGGCTTCAGTACAAATTGGAGAACATTGATTTAAAGTCATTTGCTAAGCATTAGAAGAAGAAGAAGGAATAGAATGCTGTAGCCGTACTAGCCTTGTTTGAGTATTCAAAAGGAAAGTACAGAGCAGAGAATAAACTGGAAGGAGTAACAGCGAGGAACTAGCAGTAGATATGGTTATATATATATATATATCACAGAAAAAACCACAGGTTTCATGCACGTTATAGTTAGGAATTAGCATTTAAAAAACCTCAGAAATTCACTGAAAAAAACATAGGTTTCAGGGGTGTTATAGTTAGCTGCACTTTTCACTTGTACAAAACCATTGAAATTCCCCCGTTATAGTTAGTTCAGCTAACTATAACTCGCGCGCCCGCAATGCACTGCTGGTGACGTCATATATTACATCACTCATGACATGGTCAGTGACATCACTCATGACATCACTGATGACATCTCAAATGTGCATTTTTTCTTCTTTCTTCACATGTCCTATCTCTGTAGGCATAGTTAGAAATTAGCATTTAAAAAACCTTTGAAATTCACAGAAAAAAACCATAGGTTTCAGGCACGTTATAGTTAGGAATTAGCATTTAAAAAACCTCAGAAATTCACTGAAAAAAACATAGGTTTCAGGGGTGTTATAGTTAGCTGCACTTTTCACAGAAATGCACAGAAAGAAAAAAAAAGAAGTGCAGAAAGAAGCAACAGAAGTCCTCAGAGACGAAGAAAAGTGCAGGAAGAAGGATAACGTGCAGAAAGAACAAAAAGAAGAGCAGAAAGAAGCCTTGTTGCAAAATCATCCTGTACCCTCTGAGGTTCCGTGTGAGACGGGACGGCACTTTTTGAGTGGTGACGAATATGGACGAGTGTGGTATCTATGAACCGCAAATGACGAGTACAGTGGGTGTACGAAGTTTCGCAATACAGCCACGTATGGTTCGCCTCATTTTCGGGTTCGTTCATCCGAACCCTCGGGTTCCATTTTAGATACAGCGTCCATTTTGTTTCTTGCCCTCAGGTAGCCAGCGAACGGGCTTTTTGTCCGCTTCGTGACCCTGGGACTTTCAAGCTAGTACGAAGGACACGTGTTTCTTTGAGGTGACTTTTACGATGAGGGGAATGACACGAGTGAGGCAGATGGCCCCCGCTCGAGGCTCATCTTGCCGCTCCGGTCTATTGTTTCAGTCACGCATACATTAGACACGAGGTCTTTGAACCCTCTATCGAGTTTCCTTTATTGCCCCTAACACTCTTCTCTAACCTGTTGCGCATCCTCGTTCTTTCCTTGCATTCTGTTTTTCGTCCTTCCTTAATGTGTTTATGGTTGGGAGGAAATGTGTTTATTGCGGAGGGAATATGTTTTTACAGTTGGGAACTGGCAAGATTGTTGTAATTATGTTCCGGCCTCCTGAAACATGAACGCGACCCTTTTGAAGTTTATTGTGGGAACTGAGTTGTAACCTTTGTTCGCCATACTGTGCTATGGCAAAAACGTGTATAAAAGGAGCGACCCACTTCTATGAATTTGAAGCAGTCTCCGAGAACCTACACGCTGTGTACTTCTTGTGACCTCTGTATCCCTGCAGTAAATAAACGCTGATCTCTGACGTCGCTGGAAGTGTCCCGTGTCTCTGTGTTTGGTACGCCAGAACAGGTAACCCACGAAGGTTTCAGGTGTTGTCCCCTGGCACCGCTGGGTCTTAAGAATAACCCAGTCCTTCAGTTGGCGCCCAACGTAGGGCGACATCAACGGTACCGGTCCAAAGCCCGACGATCGTGAGGAACTTCGTGTGAAATCTCCGAGGGAAGGTGCACCCCGCTTCATCGATCCAGTTGTCGAAATAAGTGGCCCGACGTCTTTTCCGCGAAGATCCCCGCCTCCTGACGGCTGCGACGGACCGATGCCCTGACTGTCGACCTGTTTGGCGCCTGGCGTAGTCCTTTGTACGGCGAGACGATCAACGGGCCTTCCTGGTGACGCCATTGTTCTCTCAGTTAAGTATTTGTGGGTCGCTCCCAGTGTTGCTTTGTTGTTTGCATGGTTCCATAGCATTCGTGGTTCTTAGTTGTTGGGTTTTATTTGACGATTGCAATTGCCAAAAACCGAGGGTCTTGCATTTTTGCGAGGACATCGTAATTCGATAGCCCTTGAAGTTTGTATACTCGGTTAGTGTGCACGATGCCTGGCCGTAGTACTTTGTTTGGGTTTCTCAAATGTTGCAGCATGGATTCCCGGCTGGAGGATTCATGCCCGATACCTCCGGCTGGAACTCCGCTTTACGAGCTCTATAGTCGCCATGCCGTGGATCCTATCGTATATAATGAATATTGGGTTCGTTATACTAAAAAGGATGGCGTCCTGAGTTGGCCACCTCATGGTAGTTTTGAGACTGCCATTTTAGATAACTTGGAAGCTAAATTATTTAAAAAGAAAGCTAGGCCGGCCATGTTTGATTCCTTCCGGTTATGGCGGAAAGAGGCCAAGCAGAAAGAAATCAAACAGAATAAGAAAAATAAACGAGAAGGTGTCATTACGGTGATGCGCAATGCAGAACAGTATCAGTTAGACAAAAATGAGAAGGAGCAAGAAGTTAGTGCTCGGCTTCACCATATGGCGGTGGACAAATGTTATCCGGCGCTACCTTCTACGATCGATAAGACAGGAGAAGAATCGGTGGAAGATTCGCTTTTGTCTTATCTGATGAAATCGCCACCTCCCTATGCTCCTGATGTCATGGGTCCCGTTCCTCCACCTCTTCCTCAACCCGCTGTTTTGGCGGCTGCTGGTCAGCCCGCCGTTCCTCCCGTACTTCCGAATCCCCTTGGGCCACAGATCGTACATCCCCTTGGTCCGGTTCCTCCCCCTATTGCGCCTTTCCAAGTCCCTCCTCAGTCTGTTGTTCCCGCTACTCCTGCTGCTGCGTCTACCTCTACCGTTTCCGCCCCTATGGCTGCTACACCTGTGTCCTCTTCCTCTTCTCCTTCTGTTCGTAGTCGTCTCTTGACTGCTGTTGCTTCTCTTTATTCTCCGTTCTTTGGGCCGATACTTGGCTCGACTCTTTCGGATGTTGCTCAAAGACGCAGTCAGCTTCCTGATGATAGGGAACGTGAATCGTTGGTGAAGATGGCGCGCAGATGGATTCGCAACCCTGTTAGATACACCCCACGTGTAGTGTTCGAAACGTTTTCTCAGTTCAATGTGCCCACGCAACGATTTGTGTTCGAAGAATTGTGTAAGTCATTAAAAGAGGAGTGGGACGATGATATAGCTGATGATATACCACCTGAGGTTTCCGAGCTACAGCTTCGGTTTTCCACGGGTGTCATTGTAGGTGATAAAGTTCGGGAGGCTCTGGAACGCTTGTTATCCTTTCGATGTACAGTGCAACCACGTGCACTGTTTAAGGATGCGACCGCGGAATGGATGGCACAACCTGGTCAATATCCTATGCGGGAAGTTCCCCCAGTGTGGATGCCAGGTGATCCTACTGCTGTCCCTGTTGTCCCAGGCCATTTCAAGAGGGTGTGGATACACCTCCCTTGGAAGCGATCGGAAGTTTTGCAAGTGAAGCAATCCCTACCCGATCCTCGTAAGAATCCTGCGGGTTATTATAAGGAGCTGTCCCAATTGGTGGATGCTACTGTTATGAACCTAGCCGATATTGATATGTTGTTCGGTAATGTGGTGCCTCAGCCGGTTTGGGCGAAAATCCGTCATGAGAATCATGTAGCCGAGTTAGGCGGTGACGGGGCTGCCCTTATAGCGGCGGATGCCCGGCAGGTCGGTGGGGCTAAACCTGAGCAGATTATTGTGGCTTTGCCCCAGAGGATAATTACCCTCATGAAAACGCTTATGCCAGCGATGCGCGTCAATTGGGACAAATTATCAGCATGCAGGCAAAAGAGGGATGAAAGTGTGTCTGATTTCTTTACAAGATTCGAAGAAGCGTTCCTTGATCATAGTGGTCAGGACATGGGTTCCGAGGGTGGTCAGCGGTTGTTCGTTGATAAATTTATATCGAATTTGTTGCCCGACTTGAGCAACAAGTTGAAGAATTCTGAGAGTGCGTGGGCTGTTTCTACCACTGCCCAAATATTGGCCACGGCCCAATATTATGAGAATAGAGAAAAAGAGGAAAGTGAGCGGGCAGAAAAGAAAACGAAGGATCTCAAAACTAAGGTCTTGTTGCAGCAAGCTTATCCACCGCGTTCGAATTTCAGTGATACGCAGCAGCCAAACAGATCGCAACCACAGTTCTCTAGACCACAGTCGCGCAATGCTTCGCCTGCGCCTCGCTTTGTGCTGGGATATAATCAGTGCGCATATTGTCGTGGGGAAGGTCATTTGAAGTTCGATTGTCCGGTTCTTCGTGATAGGGCCAATGGTGTGTCGGCTCGGGGAGGACGTAGTGGTCCTCAACAGGCTTCTCGTGGTAGAGGTCGCGGAGTTACCCAGAATCAGACCGAGCGCTTTGCGACGTCTTCGGATTCGCAAAATTGTTTCGATCGACGCGAACCATCGTCCGGTCGGTCTGCACAGTATCATGTGGATGATCGTTATGTTGAGTGTGATGTTGATGCGGATGGTATCTACTAGGACAGCCATAGACAAAGGAAGGGAGAAGTATCAGTTCCGGTTGATCAGAGAGGGCCTTATGTTGCGGTAGCCACTTTGGGCGTTGTTGAGCCTTTTCTGTTGGACACTGGTGCAGCAAAAAGTTCCATCATGCATTCGAAACTCCCTGGCGCGCCTTTGTCTGGCTTAACGAATGTTTCCGTTGGATTTTCTGGCGCCCCCGTTAGCAATCCGGTCTCTAGCCCTTTGCCCCTTACAATTGGGTCTCATGAGCTGGAAGCTCCTTTGATTTTGACTACTGGTTGTGGTGAGAATCTTTTCGGTTTGGATTTGTTGAAAAGGTTACATGCGACTTTGTACTGTTCCCCTACGGGTGTGGAGCTTACGTTGGGTAAGAGCGTGATTTCCCCTATGTATTTATCGACTGACAAACTCCCCCCGGAATTGAGATCTCTTCCAGATTCCTTGTGGGCGACAGGTCCCAATGACGTGGGCCTGTTGGATATACCACCTTATGTTGTCCAACTAAAAGTGGGTGCGCGTTTGCCACGTATACCTCAGTATCGTATTTCCCTTGATGGTGAAAGGGCACTGTTAGCGATCATTTACGATCTGATCGGCAAAGATGTTATTGAGGAGACACGGGGTAATGTGTGCAATAGTCCCGTGTTGCCTATTCTGAAACGAACGGATCCCTCCAAGCCTCCCGTGTATCGTTTAGTTATCGACCTGCGAGAGGTAAACAAAGTTGTTGTTCCGCAGTTTCCTGTGGTGCCAGACATTACAGCTTTACTGACCCTAATTCCAGCTACTGCATCATGGTTCTCGGTTATCGATCTGAAGAATGCGTTCTTCAGCATTCCGATTGCTGTGGAAAGCAGAGATTTGTTCGGTTTCTCATTAGGTGGTCGTAGCTTCAGATTTAAGCGCGCTCCACAGGGCTACTGTGAGAGTCCATCAATCTACAGTCAAGCTCTTAAAAGTCAGCTTGATGCTTTCGCGTTACCGGCTGGTGCAGCCTTGATTCAGTACGTTGATGATCTGTTAATTGCTGCTGACACTGAACAGCTTTGTAAATCTGCTACAGTGTCTTTGTTACAGCACCTTTGCGACTTACATCATAAAGTGTCACCTTCCAAACTACAATATTGTTGTCAAGAAGTAACCTACCTCGGTCACTTATTGTCAAAGGCGGGAAGAAGGTTGACCCCTGAAAGAATTGCAGCAATTGCTCGAATGACTGTGCCGACAACTCAGAGAGATGTGCGTGCCTTTCTAGGTATCACGTCATATTGCAGACAGTGGATCCCGAACTTTTCACTGTTAGCGAAACCATTGGTAGCTCTCACGTGCAAGGACGTTTCGACTCCTTTGCCTTGGACGGAGGAATGTCAGAAAAGTTTTTCTGAACTACGTGATGCTCTGTGTTCGGCCCCTGTGTTAGGTACTCCTGATTACAGTAAGCCTTTCACATTATACGTCCATGAGAGGGACGGTTGCGCGTTAAGTGTTCTAACGCAACAATTTGGTGATAAGCAGCGTCCGTGTGCATATTTTTCCTCGACCTTAGACCCGGTGGCTAGAGCATTGCCAAGTTGCTTGAGGGCGACGGCGGCAGCGGCGTCTATTCGGCAGTCCGCAGGTTTGGTCATGGACAATATGCTCATAGTAATGGTTCCGCATGCAGTTGATACGCTCTTGAATCGGACAAAGACTCAACATCTAACGAGTGCAAGGTTGTCTGGGTATGAGCTGACCCTTTTGGCAAGTCATATACAGATTAAGCGTTGTAATGTACTGAATCCGGCGACATTGTTGCCGATTAATATGGAATCAGATAATGTGCTGCCCCATGATTGTTATTTACGGACTGAGGAAGAAACAAAAGGTCGTGTGGACCTGAAAAACACTCCCTTGTCAGATCCCGATGGTACTTTGTATGTGGATGGCTCTTGCTTTAAATTGCCGAATGGCGATGTGACGACTGCGTATGCTGTGGTGACGTTGAGCACGGTTGTGGAAACTGCGAGATTGAACCAGAATTCAGCACAAGCGGCAGAATTAATTGCATTAACGAGAGCGTGTGTTCTGTCGAAAGGAAAGAGTGTGAATGTGTTTACCGATAGTCAGTATGCATTTGGTGTTGCGCACAACTTTGGAAGATTGTGGAGAGAAAGAGGATTTATGACATCGCATGGTACGAAGATTCAACACGGGCAGCTTGTGAATGATCTTTTGGATGCACTTACATGGCCTAAACAAGTGGCGATCGTGAAATGTAGTGCGCACCGGAAAGTGACGGATGATGTTGGTCGTGGTAATGCATTTGCGGATGAGATTGCTAAAGAAACGGCTAAGAATCTTGCGACTCGAATGTATGTTACGAGTTCAGTGAGATGGCCGGCGGAGACTGGTATGTGTGAAAATACTGTCGAAAGTGTGAAAGAAATTCAGAATGGAGCTACTGAAGCTGAAAAGACCAAGTGGAAAGAAAGTACAGGGAAATTGGATATGCATGGATGTTGGGTTGACCTGACGGAATGTCAGAGATGGATGTTACCAGATGCATATGTATTAGCTGTTGTGACGATGGCTCATGGGTTGTCACATATTAGTGCAAAAGGGATATGCAAGTTCTTGTCTCCTGTGTGGAGGAATGATGGTATCGCTAAGTGTGCTGAAAGAGTGGTTAAGAATTGTATGGTGTGTTTGATGCACAATCCCGGAAAAGGCACCCCCACTCCACCTGGTCATTTCGCTCCTCCTGCCTGTCCCTTTGAGGTTATCCAGCTGGACTTCATCCATATGGAGAGATGCAATAACCTGAAGTATGTTTTGGTTGTGGTTTGCGCGTTCTCCAGATGGATCGAGGCCTATCCTCTTAAGGATAATACTGCCCTGTCCACAGCAAAAATCCTGTTGAAGGAGTACTTTCCTAGGTATGGTATGCCGCGGATTGTGTGGTCGGATAATGGAAGTGAGTTTGTGGGAAGTGTAATGCAGAGTGTGTGTAAGGGCCTGGGAATACGACAGAAATTCCACAGTGCCAACCATCCTCAGGCAGCGGGTTTGGTTGAAGGGTACAATGGTACCCTGAAGCTGAAACTCGCTAAGATTCAAGCTACGACTGGTCTGTCATGGCCTGATGCCTTGCCTCTGGCTCTCCTATCGACCAGGGCAACGGTACACTCTCGAGTAGGGCTCAGCCCATATGAGATTGTGTTCGGTCGCCCTGCAAATATTTGGGGAGTCCCGAGACCTAGGGCTTTTGATCGTCTTGAATATCCAATGTTGATCGATTATTTGTATGATTTGACCACTAAACTACGATTAATTCATCAACAGGTCGTTGAAGCTCTACCAGCGCAGACAGAGGGTCCTGGACATCAGCTCCGACCAGGTGACTGGGTTGTCACCCGAAATTTCGGTCGGAAGCGTAATTTGGAGCCAAGATTTGTTGGACCCCACCTAGTCTTGTTGACGACGAGGACAGCGGTTCGACTGGAGGGCCGGAAGAATTGGGTCCATGCCAGTCACACAAAGAAGGTACCGATCCCCTTATCAACCGACGGTTGGGTGAGAACTGGGATTTCGGCCGAGGAAACTGAGACTCCTTCGCGTTTTGTGCCATTCAGCGACGCTCAACTTGTGGAGGAGGATTCGTTATTGCCAGATCCACAAGTGGAGTCATCAGTAGCAGAAAACCCAAGGTCCGACTCGTCATCTGCTTCATTGAACACTGTTGAGCCATCTGAACAATTGTTCGTAGAGCAAACTCGACCTGGAAGAAGTCGATACTTTCTTCGTTCGAGGACTTTAAGGACTAATAAAAATTGATTGTATAGTGGTTTTGACGTTACGCATATTATGGACAATTACATCCTTTCTTTTTGAGTTTTTGTGCTTTCCACTGCTAAGAGACTTGTAATAAATTTAAACGTTTCGAGGAAACCTCACCATCCGGGTTACCGTAGGGCCGTGCGGGTACTTCTTTCTGTTTAGCAGGTTTCTGACGCTAGGTTGGTTACTTTTGTCGATTCCTGGGAACTCCTGGGGATTGATAATCGCTACTCAGAACGAAGTGCGTCAAGTACGTCACGGACGGTTTGTAGAGGATGGCATTCTCTAAGCTGGTGGAAGAAGAAAGGGTGTTGGCACAGAGATCAGAGTTATGGAGGGTCGTACGAACAAAATGTTTTCTGTTTCAGGTGTTTCTATTGTTCCTAACTGTATCTATGTTATTGGTGGGTGGAGTGTATTTTGGGGTATCGCAATTCTTGCCTTCTGTTTCACCTACCTTTTCTCCTAACCTAAGTTCCCTCACCACTGTCTCCCCACATTCCTTTCATCCTTTGCCTCAACACGAGCAGGTTAGACGTGCGGAATTCATGAATAATTCCTTTGTTCAACTCCTACATCAGCATCAGTTAGTGGTGAATACTACCAATTGTTGGGTATGTGGGTTAATGCCACACACCATGGATAGGGGTATTCCGTACTTGGTCCTTCCATACAGCTCCCAGGGTTCAGCTCGAGCATTCCAAACTATGTTTCGCAGCGCACTAGACTCCTACCCCAGTCGAGAGCCAAGATCTGTCAAATCCGGTCCTGGGCCGTACCACAAGCCTTTGGCGATAGCCATAGCAGATCTGGACAGAGATGTTTTCGATGCATCACTCATTCCAGATGAAGAAGTGCAGGCTTATAAGGATCTGAGCGAGGCTGAGTATGGTACGTCAGTGGGAGATAGACAGTTGAAGAGCTCGTCCCCGATATGGATTGTACCACACCTTGGTAATTTCTGCTTGCAAGGTTTGGGTCGAAATCCGAGAACACAACTTGGGAACAGTGCTTGCACTGAAACGTATGTCCTACCGATGCTCTCCTCCCCTGTTTTTCTGACTGCCAAGGGCACCTATTTTGTGTGTTATGAACGCGCATATACATGGTTACCCCGCGACTTCTCGGGTACCTGTTATATTGCGAATCTTCTACCTCCGACCTTCACGGTAGCTTCGGACTACCACAAAACTAGAGTCGTGAGAGGCGTCATTAGCAAAGAGGATACCGCTGGTCAAGAAGCAGGAGACTTCTTTAAGGGTTTCTTGCCGTTTTGGGGACCCATGGTTAATAGTAGGAACCTAAGACAGTTGACCCGCGTGGTAGAGTCGACTGCTAATATTACTGCAAATGCCCTTGGTAATCTAACAGCGGAACTACAGGCGGATAGACTCATGACGTTGCAGAACCGTATGGTTCTAGACGTTGTTCTTGCAGATAGAGGGGGTGTGTGTAAAATTATCCATTCGAGTTGTTGCATTTTCATTCCTGACAATGCTCCAACTGTTTATCAAGCCATCTCGAAGTTGCATAAAATTTCCGAGTCCATACACGTGGACGAAGGTAATTGGATGCTCCTAGGATGGTTTTGGGGCCTGATGTCAACCTGGGGTTGGAGGATTCTGATGATTGTAGGGGCTGTTGTAGCGTTTCTGTTCACGTGTTGTCTTTGTGTACAGTGTGGTCCTGCCTTATGCGGCCTATGTGCTGCGACGTGTATAAGGCGGCCATCTGTTACCAAGGAGACATTGATGAATAGAATGATGTTCCAGCAGCATCTGAACGATCTGATGAATATCGATATAGATTCCGATCTTGACTAGTGCTTGCCTACATGAGGGCAAAAGGAGCGTCTGAGGTTCCGTGTGAGACGGGACGGCACTTTTTGAGTGGTGACGAATATGGACGAGTGTGGTATCTATGAACCGCAAATGACGAGTACAGTGGGTGTACGAAGTTTCGCAATACAGCCACGTATGGTTCGCCTCATTTTTGGGTTCGTTCATCCGAACCCTCGGGTTCCATTTTAGATACAGCGTCCATTTTGTTTCTTGCCCTCAGGTAGCCAGCGAACGGGCTTTTTGTCCGCTTCGTGACCCTGGGACTTTCAAGCTAGTACGAAGGACACGTGTTTCTTTGAGGTGACTTTTACGATGAGGGGAATGACACGAGTGAGGCAGATGGCCCCCGCTCGAGGCTCATCTTGCCGCTCCGGTCTATTGTTTCAGTCACGCATACATTAGACACGAGGTCTTTGAACCCTCTATCGAGTTTCCTTTATTGCCCCTAACACTCTTCTCTAACCTGTTGCGCATCCTCGTTCTTTCCTTGCATTCTGTTTTTCGTCCTTCCTTAATGTGTTTATGGTTGGGAGGAAATGTGTTTATTGCGGAGGGAATATGTTTTTACAGTTGGGAACTGGCAAGATTGTTGTAATTATGTTCCGGCCTCCTGAAACATGAACGCGACCCTTTTGAAGTTTATTGTGGGAACTGAGTTGTAACCTTTGTTCGCCATACTGTGCTATGGCAAAAACGTGTATGAAAGGAGCGACCCACTTCTATGAATTTGAAGCAGTCTCCGAGAACCTACACGCTGTGTACTTCTTGTGACCTCTGTATCCCTGCAGTAAATAAACGCTGATCTCTGACGTCGCTGGAAGTGTCCCGTGTCTCTGTGTTTGGTACGCCAGAACAGGTAACCCACGAAGGTTTCAGGTGTTGTCCCCTGGCACCGCTGGGTCTTAAGAATAACCCAGTCCTTCACCTCAACTTTTTCAGACAGATACTGGTGGTAACTGAGTCTGACTAACCAGTCCTAGAGCCAATGCTATGTTAAAAGACACTTAGAATACAGTGAAAACACCTACATACACTAGGGAACATTATGCGTTGGGGTCCCCCTGTGATTAGCATGACCGCCCCTAGTATATAATAGGGCAGGGGGATTAAAACTACCTCTTAAAACAGGCCACAGGGCGTTTTTGCACACGTTAACTCAGGCCCCGTCCCCTCCCTTCACCACTGTGTAAACACGCCCTGTGTCCGTTTTTAGTTGGGAGATTAAGTTCATTTGAATCCTGAGGGTCCCTAGGGTCCAACTAGCCCACGAGGTACCTTCAGTAAGTGCCACAGAGCTGCGTTGCAGAGAGGTGTAAAAGGTGGCACGGCCTGGACCACCTCTCTGCAATGCAGCTCAGTGGCGCTTACTGGAAGCACTTGGTGGGCTAGTTAGCCCCCAGGGGCCCTCAGTATTGAAGGGAAATTATATCCCCAATTTAAAACGTGCCATAGTGCGTGTTTGCACACGTCACCCCAGGCCCCGTCCCCTCCCTTCACCACTGTGTAAACGCGCCCTGTGGATGTTCTAAGTTGAGAGATTAAGTCCCCTTGAATCCTAAGGGTCCCTAGGGTCAAACTAGACCACTAGGTACCTCCAGTAAGCGCCACAGAGCTGCGTTGCAGAGAGGTGTAAAAAGGGGCTTGGCCTCAGAACACCTGTCTGCAGCGCAGCTCCCTGGTGCATACTGGAGATGCCTGTTGGGCTAGTTGCTCCTCAGGGACCCTCAGTATTGAAGATGAATTAATTCCCCAACTTACAATTCGCCAGGGGGCGCGTTTGCAGAGTGCTGCAAGGAGCGGACGTGGCCTCCGGCACGGTGCCAGTCTTTTATTTATTTTAAGTTTTATAAGAAGGGGGGCTGTGTGGTTCCCCTTCTTATTCTAATTTATTGGCCCTGATGACCCCATCCCCCAGGGCCTGTCTCCTAATTATATTTTTTTGACCCCAATCCCCAGGGCCGGCCACTGTTTTTTATTATTTTTAAAAAATATATATTTATAGACACACCTAGGACATGCTGGACAAACCGTACGTACCTATCACCATGACGATTTGCGTGATATTCATTAAAAGGCGACTATGCATAAAATGAATCCACGTGGAATGTATTTACACCACTAGTGAAGCTCTCACATGTCTGATGCCCTACCGTGCCTAATCCCGGTAGACACCATTGTCGTTTATTTATACAAACATGGGTAGCTATTGACGGGCACATATAATACACATGCACACCAAGCCATTCAAAAGGGATTTGACAAAAATTCGACCAAAACTATGCAAGAAACCCCCCTCACGGTTAATAAAACACACATCCACTGCCAGATGTGTAATACTTTTTATTTTACTCTCTGGAACATCACTTGAGAGTCACAGCGCGCTCCTGGCAGAGCCCACTGCTGTGTTACACCCATCATTGCCTGCTGAGTGCCACACACCTCTGTGTTGTATTCCACTAGCTAGTGCATACGCTATGACACTCTCTAGCCCATGTGCACTGTAACACCACCCCGTGAATATGTCATGCCACACTTGTCTTCGCACGGGTTATATTGCCCCATCTAACGTGCCTTCCTCGATGCCTATGTTATAACGCACAGTGCTATGCCATACATATTACAATCTGGGATCCATATCTTTGTCACAGTGCATATGCAACGTTACACTCCCCAGCACATATTTTATATTACAACTTTAGAGACTAGTTAGGTTACACAACACTGCCCTGTGCATATTATACTCCAAGGCGCATATCGCATAGCACGCGCTAGTGCCTGTGCTATCTCGCGCTCTCCAATGAATCTGTAATTGCGCACAATGTATTGCATATTATATTTCACGCCCGGTTCATCTTATATCACACTTTTTGGTGTATAGTTTATACCATACACTATATCTAGTTTTCATTTTCAATCGTGCTCTCAGGACTATGTTCTATATAACACTGTGTTCACCTACCCTTTTCACGGGCATTACATTTTGCGATAGGGGGTGGAGGGTCAGGGGGTGTTTCTGCCAAATGAGCCCGGAGTCACAGTCACAAACGTCCTCTTCTTCCTGAGTAAAAGTGAGATTATGCTGCATACTTGTTCATATTTTAAGTAGTTCGCACAGACACACGTTTTAAAAACAATAAAGTTCCTAATACCCGCCTTCTCTGAACAGTTAGCTTGCTGCCCCATCCCCCTCCTCCCTATCCTCTGTTGTGTGAATCCATGGACTAGCCTTCTCCCTCCTGCCATGCATGGTCTGATGTGCTGCCACTGCCCTTAATTTAGTATGATGTACCAGTCCACTCCTCCTGCCCTCCATTGCCCAATTCTATGCCCCATCATTGATCTCCTGCTTAAACTCTGTGCTTAGCTTGCTGCCCCTATTCTCCTTCCCCCTGCCCTCCGATGTCTTTGTGCATGCCCCTGCTCCATCCTTTTTGCCCACCATGTTCCATGGACCTGCCACTCTTATCTACTCTGAGTGTTCTGTTGAGCTGCCACTCCCCTCCCACCTGCCTAGCATTGTCAGATGACTGTAACCTGTCCTTGCCACCTCCACCCTGCCTGTCTACATGCCATGCCCCTATCCTCTTCCTCCTGTCCTACATGGTCCATTGTACTGCCACACCCTTCTGCCCTCCCTGGTCTTTTGTGCTGCAACTGCTCCTCCTGCCTGCCCAGTGTGGTCTGTTGTGAGGCCCCTTCCCCTGAACTTTGTTGTCCGTGCACAGGTCCTGACCCTCCCTTCTATCCTCCATCGTCCTTTGTGCATGCCCCTGCACCCTCCTTCTTGCCCATCATAGCCATTGTGCTGCCACTAACCCTCCCACTTGCCATGCATGGTCTTCTGTGCTGCCACGGCCCCTCCCACCTTCCCTGTGTGGTCAGTTAGCTGTCCCTGACCCCCTCCCACCTTCCCTCCATGGTCTGTGTGTATGCCATCACAGTCTCAGTGTTGCTCTTCATGGTGTGTCTTGCTTCTAGTGCCCATCCTGCCTGACCTCCATGGCTATCTTGCTGCTCCTGCCCTGCCCCCTTGCCCCCAGCCCTCTGTTTACATGTGCAGACCCCTACTCCCTCCCTCCTGGCTTGTCTGTTCCATTGTAATGCCCCTGATCCGTCCCTCCTGCCCTTTATGGTCTGTTATGCTGCAGCTTTCTCTCCTGTCTGTCCATTATGGTCAGCTAGCTACCATTGCCTCTTGCCCCTCTGTTCTCTGTTGTCCATGTGCATGGTCCTGTACCCTCCCTCTTGCTTTCTATGGATTGTTGTGCTGCACTCCCGTCCCGCATGCCCTGTGTGGTGTATTGTGCTGCTGCAAACCCTGATGCCTGCCCTGCAGGGTCAGTTTGGTGCACCTCTCCATGTCCCTCCTGTCCTCTGTTATCCAAGTCCATGTCCCTACCCCATTTCCTTCCATGATCCAATGTACCATACTTGCAAACATGTTGAACTTGGTAAGAGGGAGATTTTGAAAAAAAAACTGGGGTATTGATTTTCCCCTTTGAGTTACATTGAAAAAGAGGAGATTGTAGACAGGAGACAGATCAAATAAAGCCCATTTGAGCTTAAAAACATTGGACGTTTCCTGGCTGAATCGAGTCTGTTGGCATGTATGGTTGTACTACCATTGCCTCTTCCTTCTGCCCACAATGGTCTATTACATTGCCACAGCCTCTCTTGCAAGTCCTGTATTGTTGGTTTGTTGCCTCTGCCCCCCTTTCCACTGCCCTCCATAGTCTGTTGTGCTGCCACGGCCCTTCCTGCCTGCTCAGTGTGGTTAAATTGTTGCCTTTGCACCCTCCTACCTGCCTTCAATTTTCAGAGTCCGTGCCCCTGGCCTCTGCCTCTCAACAGTATCCTAATGAACAACTAGATTGCTAACATTCTATATTTATTACAAAAGTGTGGAACGCCTGACGTCATCTTGATGTAATCAAAACTGTAATACCTAGAGCATTTCCTTTAGAAATTACATATATGAGAGGGTCTTATTGGCATCAAAATTATGGTTAGTGCTCTAAAAGACTAAAATAAGGACATATTTTCTGAGTTTTCAAATAGCGACAAAGCACTTTTAAATTATTTGTTATCTTTATGTTTTTTTATCCAGTTGACCACTTGATTAAATGTTGCACTTAGGGGAGAGGATGTGGTGTTACTTCCAGAACTGCAGTTTTTTTGCAACTGGGGAACCAGGTTGGAGTTTTTGCTTCAGCTCGACATTCTGTGATTCTGGTCAAATCACTTAGTCTCCCCATGTCTACAACCAAAATGAATTTGTTCTTGTGTGATGTAACCAATGCTCATGTAGAGCACTCCAATACCTGACAAGTCTGCACTATATAACACTGCAAAAACACAAAATAATAAGTGTTTTGCACACTTCTGTCATTGGGCTATATTTGGGCTACATCTGGGTGATTTTGGGCTACATTTGGGCTCTTTTGTCTCCGGTGGCCATCTTGGGAGATTTATTTGTTATGAAGTTTCCTAATTTCCTCATGTACTGCAGTCTCCTCAGTAGGAAATGCTTTCAGTTTTTTACTTTGATTCCATCATGAAGGTATTCAGATATGTCACACATTTGCCATAAATTCTGAATGTTAGCACTCTAGTTGCTCATTAGATCACTGTAGAAAAACTACTGTTCACCATGGAAGTCTGCTCCTGGTATTAAAAGTGCATGTTTCAGTCTGCATGTCAGAATTTTTTAATGAAATAGAAGAGGATTTGAGAAGTCACTCAAAACGTGCCCTCATTTTCTTACTTCAGCATTAATCATAATTTCTATGGCAAAATGAACCCCCTCATTGTGTTCCTTTTTAAATTAAATGTTTTAAGTGTTACCAGTTTATTCCAATCAAGATGGCTTCAGGTGTGCCATACTTTTGTCATAATGAAGACAGTAAGCGCTCTAGTTGTTTTTAAGAACACTCTGGGACATTCTGTCATTGGGCTATACTTGGCCTACATCTGGGTGATATTTGGGCTACATTTGGGCTCTTTTGTCTCTGGTGGCCATTTTGGGAGACTTATTTGTTATGAAGTTTCCTAATTTCCTCATTTACTGCAGTCTCCTCAGTAGGAAATACTTTCAGTTTTTTACTTTGATTCCATCAAGAAGGTATTCAGATGTGTCACACATTTGCCATAAATTCAGAATGTTAGCACTATTTTTGCTCATTAGATCACTGTAGTAAAGCTACTGCTCACCAGGGAAAACTGCTGCTGGTATTGAAAGTGCATGTTTCAGTCTGCATGTCAGAATTTTTTAATGAAATAGAAGAGGATTTGAGAAGTCACTCAAAATGTGCCCTAATTTTTCTTTCTGCAGCACTAATCATACTTTTTATGGAAAAATGAACCCCCTCATTTTGTTCCTTTTTAAATTAAATGTTTTAAGAGTTACCACTTTAATCCAAGCAAGATGGCTTCAGGTGTGCCATATGTTTATCATAAGTAGGACTGTTAGCGCTCTAGTTGTTCTTTGGAACACTCTGGGAAGCTGCAGTAGAACACAAAGGAATCAACTGACAGTCTCTGCCCTTGTTGGGTGTACATGCTTTACTGAGAATGTCAGACTTCATTCTCACATGACTGAGAAAGATAATGTTAATTTACAGAAAATAAGCTCTCAGTTTAGCTTATAGATCACCTTCCAAACCTCTGTGGGAAAAGCATGAGAAAATATTTTTCTCTCAATCATGATATCCCAGCAGAAGGTTTTTTCACATGGTGAAATCACCTTAGAACATACCACAATTCCTAAAATGAGTATGGTACCATCAACAAATGATTTATAATGTAACTAAAGTCTTAAAACCTTCTATTAACTGCAGTGCTTTTTAATGAGGTGCTATCATGTATATTGGTCCCAAGATGGCTGCCAACACTTCTTGGATGAAGTGCTGACAGCCAATCAGATCTCAGGATGAGATGTGTGGTTAGGCTCCGCCCACATATATATGATTTTACTTTTGATTTTCTCAGGAACTACTGAACAGATTGACACCAGACCTGCAAAAGGCACTTCCCTTACCTGAGGACTACCTCTCTGCCAAATTTCAAGTAATTCTGTTCAGCCGTTCGGGCTGTACCTTGGACTAAAGGTCCCTACGGAAAATTGCATGGGGAAAACGCGTTTTGGGACCCCCCTTTTTTCTCAGCCCCCGCTTGACGAATCCCCCCGAGACTTTCAGGGTAGGAGCGGAGGGGAGCACCCCACCTATTTTGAAAATTTCGCGAGGATTCGTCAACCGGTGCCAAAGTTATTTCAAATAGAATGTTGGGGATTTCCTATGGAAACACGGTCCTAACTATAACTGTCTACTGGCGACCGCCAGTAGATAATATAAGTATACTTACCAACTACTCAACGAAGTTCAGCATTTTTATTCCTGCACCATACCAGAAAAGAAGATTGTTACTATTAAAAGAATACTAGTGGGAAGTTCAGGTAACATTACTGAGTAAAGAAAAGTTACACACTATTCCTACACTTCTTTGGTAAGAGTTTAAAAAGATTTATTTTCCACAGAATTCTATTAAGAAAGACAGTTCTAAGAAGAATACATAGAATTCCTGCCCACGGTAGAATTACAAGAGAGTGGCAAGCCAATTGAGAAGGACAGGTATTTAAGTTTGTTTCTGGGTTGGAGAGGGGAATGTAGTAAAGGATTATTGTTACATAACCCCATTTATCTTTTAGGAGACAATAGAAGTCAAGCAAGACTCCAGTCCAACAGAAGCAGAAGCAGTCTCTGGCAGTCTCTCTTTGTCATCCCAATTCCCCTTTCCCCCTCTTTGCTAGTTGTGAACTTAGTTCGCGGTAGCGGAGTAGGGGATTGAGGATCATTCATCTGTTCCTGCGGAATCTCAACTTCTGGATCAGGTACTTGACAGTTTTAATTTAATTACAAAATATTGTATTAACCTTTTGCATGAAAACAATTTGATAATTCATTTTATTAAAATATAATTAAATTAATTATAAGCAATTCGATACATAACTTTTAATAATTATTATGGCATAAACTTTAGGTTGGAGTTTTATTTTTAAATCTAAACTTCAGAAAAATAATTTAAATTTAATATTTTCTATTTACATTGATTAAATATTTAATTCGAACTTTAACTTAATAGTTCTGTAGCTTTGTTTACTTTGCTCTGCAATAAATATAGAACATTAATTCACAGTAATTTTTAACGGAATATATATATATATATTTTTTTTCTTCTTTTTTTCTTTAGTTTAATAAGATATTTATTTTTCCATGTGGAAATCTCCAGCCAGAATAGGGAGTCTCCCTATGGTAAAGTATACGGAAATGTTTGGAAAAGATTATTAAATTCAAAAAATATATTGAACATATTTTTATTTTAAATTTTAATTAATTTTATATATTTATTGTATATTTATCAATATATTAAAATGTTATGGTACTAATTAATTTTGAATTAAATCTTTAACTAATTTAAATATAATGCATTAAATAAAGAATATCTTTCTGTAGTTTAAATTTAAAATTTAAAAATAAATTCCTATCTAAATTAAAAAACGATGTTTTATTATGCATTAATAATTACATTAATTTTTATATGCAATGACGGTAATTAAAATAATTTATACTTAAATTACAAATATGAACTATTTTTTTAAATTCATTTTTCATTAAATTATATTTACTTATATGTTTAAATAATTCAAATAATAGAATATAATTTAACCTTATTTCCTATGGGGTTTTATTTCTAGTCCCTAAATCAATTATTTTGTATAAGAGGGAGTTGCCATACCAATGGTTAGCCATGTGTAGTGCTAGACTTACTCCAGTACTTTACTACTATGTTTGTCTCCCTTTTTGGCTGTACTGAATATAGAAGTATAGTTTGTTAATAGGTATGGACTTTCTCTTTGTGTGATGGGTTGATGTCCCTACCTAAATCCTCCTTGACCCTTCCTGGCCCTCCTTGGACCCCCCTCTTATGCCTCCCTTAACCCCTACACTTTATTAGTAAGTATGCTCCATTTTTAAGCCACTCCCCTGTGTCTCTTGCTCACATTTACTACTAAGGGCCTCATTATGAAAGCATTCCGACCGACTCCTTGTCAGAATCAGCTCTGACTGACTCGGGTGAGGCGCGTCTGACCGACTGATTACGATGTTTCCAAACAACGTTCGGTCGGACTTCCATTGACTTCAATGGGAGCCTGTGTTCCGACCGACAACACAGGCTCCCATTGAAAAAAGGGGTGGTTCCAGAAAACCTTGCACCCTGTCGCAGGAATGGTGTCTGCCATACTGTGCATGGTTGTAAAGAGGGGTCCCATGGGTACCCCCGCGGGCCCCAACCAGAGGCAGCCATGTGATGGGGGGCCCGCTACGGGCCCCCAAATTCAGTTTCCGGCTGCTGTTCCATGTTAGACAGACTGATTCATAAAGGCTGTCTGAATTCGACATTGTAATACGTTGGTCGGAAATGCGGTCCATAGACCTGTTCGATTTGGCTCCGACCGACTCAGAGTCTCCGAATGCCTGTCAAGTCCGAGTTGGAAAGATCGAACGGCTACCTTCTATTGTAATCGGTCGGTTGGAAATGTTTCAGAGTCAGTCGGAAAAATGGATTCCGACACAGCTTAGGGAAATCCGAATGCCATTTGGAGCCTTTCTGACCACATCGTAATGAGGCCCTAAACCGTATAGTTTTGTGTGTGAAACAGGGTCAGTCTGGACCAGAAAACTGGCCCGTGTGCCAAAATAAAATAGTATCCCCTATTAGTGAACTTGATAGCTAAAAAATTGTCCTATGTTTAGAAATTGGGGCAATTTTGAGCTTGTAAAGACACGCTGTATATGCACTTTGTGATGTATGGAAAACTGCATGTATTTGAGCTTGCTATATGCAATGTTTTATTTAATATTAGGGAAATTAACAGTTAAACCCACCCAGCAAACCATAAAAAAGGCCTGTAAAGGTTAAGGGCTGCAGCACAAATGACCACACAGAAGCATAGTATATGGTAACTGGAGCTGCCCCAGGGTAAGCTTGCCCGGCCACTTTTATTGGCAGGGTCACCTGACCGGTGACACCTGTGATGGATTGGTGTTGAGTGAGTGTAGAGGCCAGCCCTCGGGGAGTGGCTGGTTAGATAGGCCATATGCTGGAATTTTAGAATGTGTCCAGCAGATCACTACAAGGCCAAAAACACTGGCCTGTCGGACAAGCCCATATTGGCCTGTTTGACCCCGGCGCAAGACTCCGCAGTCAGGGTAGAGATCTCCACACATAAACATATAGCAGGCTAGGAGGACTAAACTCTGCACCTTGGTTTGTGATTAGTATTTTGTAGTATACTTCGAAGAACTACAAAATGTACTACAAAATGCAGTTTGTGAATAGGCCCCTTGGGGTAGATTTACTATGATTTTGCATGACGGCTGCTCCACCTTTGTGGAACAACCCCGACACAAAATTATTTTTAGCATTTACTATGCCACACAGAGCCTTTTTTTGCATGGTGTAGTAAATACAAAGTAATGCGAAGACGTGCATAGTGCTGCATTTTGTTACTTTGTGTTGGGTAGGAGTTTAATTGAAGGAGCATGGGCATTCACATGCATCCCCCCATGTATTTTGACTTAAATCCAGATTTACAAAGACTTGAAAACCTGGGTTTGTGCCAAAATTGCGCACCTTTGAAAGAGTGGTGTAACCAGAACTATCTTTATTTATCTTTCTTACTTACTCTTTCCAAGTGGCTGCATTCTGCAGCACACAAAGAAAGAGAAATATACCTCTGAGGATTGTTTTTGTGCAGCAAGGTATATCTTCCTGCACAAAACAATCCTGCCCATAACACAGACACCCTTGCACCATGGTATGACAACTTGTTGTTGAAAGGAAGAGATGAAATGTGTCATAATATATAAGATATGGTGCAATCCTGCTCTATGCCTGCGTTGGCGCACAATCTGCTGCCTAGCACCAAAGCAGGCACACTTGCAGCATGGTGCAAAAGTGCCTGTGCTGCAGGCAGGATTATTTTTGTACAGAAAGGGACTCATCACTGCACAAAGGAATTCTCAGAGGCATTTTCCTTTTACTAAGTGTGCAGTAGAATGCAGCACAAGTAGGATTAGGAAGCAACATCGTTGTGCCTCCCCTGGGAAGGCGTAGCATTTTGACGCATTCACAGGTTTACCAATCTTGGTAAATCAGGGACTGCACCAAAATCCATCGGTGGATGCGTGGGAACAACCAGGCGGGCTTTCTGTTTCTTGATAAATCTGATTTAGGGATTACGTTGCTATTGCGACACCATGCATGATGCAAATACAACAAAACACCTTAGTAAATCTGACCCAGGAGCATAATGTTTACTGCAGAATTTACCTTTAAGCATGAAGTAAGATTTTTTTATACCCGAAAAAATTATTCTGTGCTCCACAATCAAATTCAAGCAAGGGGGCATTTCTTTCCATTGTTCTGTTTCAATTTACCTTTTTCACACAATGTTTTTATATTGCCTTCTCCTAATAATGTACACAACCATCTTTATTACGAACAGTTACCATACTTTATCAGGCAGCCAGTGCGTTTTCACAAATAATGTACGATATGTTTGGTATTTAATCATTATGATTTATATAACGTGAATACCGTATTTTTATTATAAGCCTATACTGCCACCTCCTGCTCATTCTGCTTATTGCTAGTAGCAAATAGGTACATTTCGGCGGGAAAAAAACTATCTGCTGCTCTACCATGATATATTAGTGTTAACTTTTTAAGTGGCATTATCATGATATATTTGTCTGCCACCTAAGTTACAATTTGAGGCAAAGATGAGAAAGAAAGTAACGAGAGTAAAGAGCTATTATCTCCATGTAACTTGCCAATTAGTGCTATTAAAACTAGTATATGAGTTTTTCTAAAAGCAGCAGCATGTTGGTCCACTGCAGTTTTACGTTCTTTTTAGTCCATATCCCTAATCTATTACTGTTCGTTGTATAGCTTCGCTACAGAACCACTAATCCACAACCGTTTAAACTTCAAACCCGAACAGTCAGAGCACACGCGCATTCACGCATTCGACTTGTCTGCCTCGGAGATCACATTGGACCACTCGCACACAAATTGGCAAACGTAACAATTTTGCAGGTTCCTATGTTACATAATTTCTTATTCAGAACTAAATAAACTAAATAGAATAGGATGTAAGCGTGTAATTTCAAAAGCATAATTAATCATAATGTATGGATGCACACTTCAAAGGCTTTCAAATAAGGAACCGACTCGGACTGGGACAAAAAAGGCCCAGGCAACAAAATAAAAGTGACACCATCAGTAAAATAGAGAGCTAAAAAAAAGTGGACTACTTTTTCAAATTAGGCCAGTTTTGAACTGTATGGGTATTTCAGGGCCATCTTTAGCACTGGTGGTGCCCTGTGCGACAATGTTTGTTGGCACCCCCCCATGACCACCTCCACCACGGATTCCCTCACTACCACCATTTGACAGTGCCCCTCAGGTCTCCAAAACCCCTGTCTCTTAGATTTATTTAGTTTTATAGAGCCACTCATACCAGTGTAAGGTATCACAACACTTTACATCACACACGCATTGCACAAAGACAATCAATCTTCGCTGTGTAAATCAGTATATTGGAAATGTTACATTAGACAGAGGCCTACAAGGAGTCACATGTCATCCATACTTGTAGACAGTATAGTTTAAGAATGATTGGACTGGAAAAGCACAAACTCAGAATTTAAATGTAACACCATTGTTAGCAGTTTTCTTTAATCAGAAGAATTGATTTCTACCCAAATTAACCCCTTTTGCAATATTAGGACAACGAAAGACGGGGCAAAAAATATATAGCCCTAATATTTTCCTTAAAGTTTGCATGCAGCTCTTTGATGGCAGTTAATAGCTCACTGCTCTACATTAGGATTTTAACTTATAAACTGCAAGTAACAAAAGTATCGCAGATAAAGGTGTTAACATACTGACCTATTTATATAATATGCACTTTGTGATGTGAATGGGACACGTGCTTTGCAGCAGGAATATTAACCCTCTGCACTATGATGAGTCAAAACTTTCACTAGACAAAGCTCCGGTCTCTCTCTAGGAAGAACATTAATTTGTCATTTTTATTGACGCCTGAAAATTGCTTGGACAATGTACGCGACATCAGGTGCTTTTGAAACGATGAACATGGTGCCCCCACCACAAGTCAGCACCTGGTGCGGTGGCATCGATCGCACCGCCCTAGAGCCGGCCCTGGGTATTTTGCAATGTATAATAGACTGCCCATTAACTGCAAAAAAATGACCCACAGACTGATCTATCAGATCAGCCTATCGGAAACCACTGCCTGATTGCCCTGCAGGCCAGTCCAACCCTGATAAGGAGACAGGTATTAGGGATATGCCTAAACATAAAGAAGGATACATTTCACTTTAAAAGAATAAATCTTGCTGACTAGCGTACAATTTTCTTTAGTGCGAGTCAATGGCATAATGTAGGCCCCCCGCAGACCCTGCGGTGGCGGGGCAAGGTCCAGGAGTCCTTTTCAGCACTGTTCCCTGGCGCTCAAGTTTCCTTATGCCACTGGTGTGAGTTTATTATATTTCTAATTCAGAGAATGTTAGAGGGTTTCAGCTAGAAGTCTACAACATTCATAAGCTTGCATGTTAACTGTAGTCTCATAACATTACCCATGTAACTTTAATATATTTTGTGAATTGACTTGCAAGTTCTTTTGAACATTTATGTAAATTCCATTTTTCTTCGCGCAGCGAATCAGTTTTTCTGTGGAGAAACCAGTCCTCAATATAGCCGTTAGATATGTTCCCTTCGTGTCTCACTCTGGGATATATTTACAAGAGAAGTGGTGGAGTGAGGCATTAGCCTTCCTGGCTAAACGCCTTACTCCGCAACTTCAGAAACACAGGGCTGCACTATATTTACAAGTATATGGTCAGGGCCGACTGGGAAGTGAAATCGGCCCTGACAAACTGCTTGGTCGGCCCCCCTGTGGGGCAGGGGGTGCGGACGAGCTGTTTGCTAGGGCTGGTTTCGTCCGATTTTTTTACAGGGGGCCGTTATTGCCGGCCCCAGTAACAAAAACGGCTCCCCAGGGGCCCAAAACCGGCCCCCATCCTGGCGGGTCCACCCGGTGTCTGCTATAGCCAGTAGCCATAAGGTGCAGCCCTGTGTTTCCCCCTGCGCTGGTGCTACACTTAGCAGTCTAGTGCCAACACAGGCACCGTAGTGCAAGGGTGTCTGCGTTCAGGGAAGATTGTTTATGTGCAGGAAGGTCCCCCAATCTTTAAATGCTGTTTTGTAACCTTAATGCAGCACACATAGAAGTTGCAAAATGGCATTTAAAAAAAATGATTGTTTATCTGCAGGAAGGTGGACCTTCCGGTACATAAACAATCATTGGCCTTATGCTGCTTTCATGTGTGCTGCACAACGAAGCACACATGAAAACAGCAAAAACGAGGAGAAATGAAACATTTCTCCTTGTTGCGCCAGGGTAAAGACCAGGTTTTCCCTGGTCTTAATTCTGGTTCTGCTTCCTATCTACGCCTCCCTTGTAAATGGGGGGCAGTGTCAGAATCAATGGGTGTTGCGGTGGAATGCCCACAGCAGCACCCATTGCCCTCCACATTCACTCTAAGCATAGCCTAAAAAGGGTCCTTATTTACAAGGCAGCGTTAAGCCACGTTAAGTGGCTTAATGTTGCCTTGTAAATAAGGCAAAGTCCCTATCGCCACAGGAACGTCGTAAAAAGTGACATTCCCGTGGCGATAGCAACTTGTAAATATGCCCCTCTGAATGCACACATATTCCCTTGTTGCATGAAGTTGGCTGCCTCCATGATCTCACATAACACAAGTATCCAGCCCTGGGTTCTGCTTGCTCTGTGAGGGGGCAGGCCGAAAGAGTAATGCATGTCCACATTTTAGGAGTTGGCCTTCTGTACAAAATGAAGGTACCTCTCATGGAGTTTTGGTAATTGCAATCTCCACCCTCCGGCATTTCTTATGGAATGGATGTCACCCTCTCAGCAACTACAGATTGCCGTGGGAGAGAGACATGGCAGGTGAGGAGAGTTTTCAGCACAGGATCTTCAAGGCAGAAAAAAAGTTCCTCATGTTCTTACTTTGTACCATAAGTAATATCAAGTTCAAGTTTCAAAAGCTTTATTCGACAGCATGTCATAAAAGCGAATACATCCTAACAGTTCCATAAATACTAAGGTAAAATAGCTTAAAAATACATTAAATCATTATGCTGGCGGATAACATCAGATAAAAACATCATCAATGGATAAAAGATCTTGAAAGATCAAACATTAAATAAAATTAATAGACATTTCTTGGTGGCAAAACACTCATTGATCAGCTTCAGTGGATTTCAAAGCTCGAAGGCGTAATATCCAAGCCCACCCCAGAAATTTAGCAACAGCGATTGCCAAACAGGGGGTGCAATCAGATTCTAAAATTCTTAAAGCTTCCTTGTAGCTACGTGTTCCAAAATTTAGGCATACTGGCTTTATCCATCTACGGCGGGGGGCAATGTATAGCGGACACACAAACAACAAATGACCAGCATCCTCAATCAAATCTAAACAGTGGTGACATTTATCATCCTTGGAGATTGACCATTTGTGGGTGAAAGCTTTTACAGGGAGAGACCCGATTCTGAACTGGAAATACAATTTCCTATCCATGGGCCTCTCTATGATATCCCAATATGCCTCGTAAGATGGTAAAACATTTTTGTCAAAGAAACGGCCAGTCAAGTTAGAGCCTTGGCCAGCACAAGAGGCAGATGTCAGGGTCATATCCCAATACAATTTCTTGAGGATTGACTTTGATGGAATACTTGAACTGTTTATATCATTCCATAAATACCCTAGCTCCAGTTTTGTAAGCAAGTTCTTAATTTCTTTAAGCCAAGTGATGGAATGAAAACAATCAGCCCTAATTATGTCCTTCAGGGCACTAGCATAATGTTCAAGTTCCGGCGTTGTCATGATCCGCCGCCAATACAGAAGTGGACGTAATTGTGCCAGATCCTCAATTTTTTTCCTCCCTAGATCGTATTTTAATGGGATCATTGGGGTACTTTGGGGAACACCTGTTAGGCTGCGTAGGAACTTATTTTCAGCCAACCGTAAGCCACTTAGATTTGCAAACCCCCATAGCTCCGAACCATACAGCGATGCACTAATAACTTTCATATTATAAATTTCCAATGCAGGCCTAATTGGCTTAGTCAATGAAGATCTGTGCTTGGAAATAATTGCACCTGCAAGCTGGTGGAATTTTAAGACAGTCATGTCAATGTGATTTGACCATTTCATATTGTGCTGAAGCGATATACCTAAATATGTAAAAGCATCAACCTGTTCCAATGGAATACCATTATATTTTATTACTCCTCTAAAATTTTGTCGTTGGTTTAGACACATAAATTTAGTTTTAGAGGTATTTATCTCGAGACCCCGGTCCTGACAAAATTCAGCGAATACGTTTAGCGCTTTCTGCAATCCGCTTGGGGTTCGTGAAACCAACAACGTGTCGTCCGCGAACATGAGAACAGGCACTCTGGATCCTGCCAGAATAGGGGCATCAGTAGGGGACCTGCCAAGGTAATCGACTATCCCATTTATGTATAAAGAAAACAATGTAGGTGCCAGGACGCATCCCTGCCGAACACCACGTTCAACGGGAAATGGGTCCGTCACCTCCCCCTGGCTTCCCCACCTAATTTGTGCATAATTGTTCTGATGTAGGCGGACGAGTAAGGTTAGTAATTCCGGGGCCATACCTGCTTGGGCGAGAACCTTCCAAAGTTTAAAGCGAGGCACCAGGTCGAAGGCTGATCGCAGGTCAATAAAGACTGCATAAAGGGTCCCTTTGGACAACTTCACGTTCCTCCAGTAAAGAGCTAGAAAGTAAAAAACTTGGTCAATAGAGCTGGTGCAAGGTCTAAACCCGGCTTGATATGGTGACAAGATGTTGTTATCCTCAACCCAAGATTGGAGTTTATTTTGTACCAA
Organism: Triturus cristatus; assembly: GCF_964204655.1. Taxonomy (NCBI): domain Eukaryota; kingdom Metazoa; phylum Chordata; class Amphibia; order Caudata; family Salamandridae; genus Triturus; species Triturus cristatus. The sequence goes on from NC_140591.1 coordinate 487,859,009, forward strand.
CCGACCTATTAGTTTTTGTGCTGAGTCTATAAGACTAATAGGTCTATAATTACTTGGGAGTGATTTGTCACCCTTTTTATAAACCGGGATTATTTCTGCCCCTTTCCATGAAGAAGGAATGGGTGCGCCCATGGCCACTGAGTTAGCTAGCCATTGAAAGTATTGGCACCAAGATAATCTATCAGTTAAAAACACATCCGCAGGTATCCCATCCATTCCAGGTGCACGGCCTGCTGTTATACTATCCAAAGCCAGGTTGACCTCTTTAATTGAAAACAACTGTGTTTGGAAATAAACAGTGGGAGGGAGTGTTTGCTCTTCTGCGGATGGGACAGAAGCATACTGTGGTTTGAAGAAATCAACCCATTGGTTTTTTGCCACGTGGTTTTGTGGGGAGGGTGCAGAGCCGCCTCTGCCCCATTTTAATGTGGCCCAAAATCGTTTTTGATCTTTTACCAAGCATGCGTGTTTCAAATCCTGCCACTGGTTCTCATCCCAGTCCTTCTTAGCTGTTACCTGAACTTGCCTATAGAGCTTCCTGGCTGATCTCACATCTTCCGCTACTCCTGATCTCAGAGCAACACTCAAGTTCTTGCGGGCTATTTTACAGGATTTGTTAAACCATCCCTCTTCAGGTGGGCAACCCTTAATGACTTTTCCACTACTAGGGGGTTTCATAAAAAACCCTTGCAGTTTAGTGAAAAAAATGTTATGGGCCTCGAGCATAACTAGATGGAAGTCGGAGTTAGTTATTTTAGGGCCTAAATTGGCCACCTCACAGATGATAGTTTTCTTGAGGTCATCCAAGATTTCCACCTTCTCGATGAATCTATCCCATTTGACATGTCGCATATTATTTGATGTGACGATATCCATAGTTACTTTCCCCCCCTCAGTTTTAGATTCTCTAGGGGTATTTGGTAAAAGTAACTCTAGGCACAAGGGATTATGATCACTTTCATCCCGTGTAATTACGGACATGTCATTCAGACTACTCCAAACTCTAATATCCACCAAGAAGTAATCGATTCGACTGGCAGACCTTCCGTTATCAAATGTGCTTGCACCCTGCTGATCTGATTTGGTGCGCCCATTAGCGGCTCTAAGCCCTCTTTCTAGACAAAGGGCTTTGAGTTGGATGGCTGCAGCGGACCATCTCTTGACTGGGGGAAGGTCCAACTGGGGAATACCCCACCTATTGTCCTCTTCAATAGCAAGGAATTGGTCCTCCGGACCAAGAGGCTCAAAAGTTGTATTAAAATCTCCTCCAACAATTTTTATCATTTCAGGGGGGAGCACTACAAGCTGGTGGTCTAAGACATTTATCACATCTGGCGAAGTACCCCCAACCATCCCTCGAGCATAAATATTAAAAATAGCCATACTCTTATTGTTGGGCCAGTTTAGGATTAGAGTCATAATATCTAGCGATGGGAGATTAAGTTGAGTGATTTTACAACATAGTGACTGACGTACCCATGTTATCAAGCCACCAAGTGGTCGGCCTTTAGCTTTTTTAGTGGCAGGTATACAAAAGTTAAGGAATCCAGGGCGAAAGACTGGGGCCACAGACCAAGATTCTTGAAATAAAATAATATCAAATTGATCCACAAAGCTACTCCATACGCCGGAATGCAACTTGTTATTTATACCTGCAATATTCCAGGATAGAATAGCCAGCCCTGGGTCAGTTGCGGGAAGATAGAAAGGGTGTTTAATCAATGGTCCTATGGTCTCGCCAGTTTCCCTGTCCTGACAAACACTAGCGGGACTTGAGATATCTGGTGCGACATTTACCAATGAATCAGATGCTAGGGAATCAGGTAAATTATTGGTCAGTGTATCCTGTATCTCACCTGTTATCTTACCCAGACAATCAATGGTAGCACTTAGATTAGCTGGTAGAGCACTTTCCAATGGATTAAATGCTAAACACATCCCACCAAGATTATTTGAGGAATTAGACCCCAATGGGTCCATGACAGCAGTGTGGGTACTTTGATAATTCCCTAATGTCTCAGTAACTCTAATGCTTGCAGAAGGAATGGGGTCTGCCACAGTTACGGTCAACCCTATATCCGTATACTCCACACTAGATCTATCTTTGAGTCAATCACAATCATTTAAGCCTGACAACACCTCAAACCTATTCTCCAGGCTAATGTTCCAATTGCTGGTGGAGACGCTCCTACCCCCTTTACTTGGAGACGGTGTCCACCCTGATCTTGGTAATCCTTTATGAATGCCTCGATTTCTCATATAATAAAAATATTTGAGGGTTAGCGGGATGATGACACCTTGTCTTCGTTGCGGGGGGTTTATGTTGGCCAAGATATCTGGGAGGACATCAGGATTGGAAAAATTTTAAACCACACAATCCCCTTTAAATTTTTTCGGGTGATGCCCTAGCCATTGAACCCTTCTTGCCATAATAATTTCCCTGGCTAGTTTCTGCTTACCCCAAGGAGACATCTTCATGTTATTCACCAGCCAATACAAATATTTACTGATCAAAGAAGATGTAGTTTCCGATTTGTCAGTAGTCAAAACAGGAACATTGGCAAGAACCAATGTAAGAGGTTCTGCCTGGGAAATACATTGAAATTGGTTATTTGTCACTGTTAATGCCTTGGGGGTGTCTGTGCTTGCCTTCGGGAGATTTTTATTAATTCCAGGTGGCTGGATTGGGATGTTTGCTTGCACATTTCCTATTTTTCTTTGCCCTCCATTCGGAGGTACCCCATTTAAGATACGTACATTTGGGGATATAGGTATAGTTCTAGCGACTTCATCCACAGGTCTATTTATTATGGCATTTAACCTAGCTATCTCTGCCATAAGATGGTCAATTTTGGCTACCAATGGGGTTATAATACCTCCTATTTTAGTATCGATCATATCTATGATCTTTTCAGAGAGCTCAGTATCTGGATTTATGTTGGAGACTGACCCTGATGCATCTTCTTTGCTAATACTTTTATTCACAATAGTGGCCCTTTTCCTCCCTGTACGGGACCCATTACTTTTAAACTGGGACTTTCTGCATGCTCTAACTAGCCTACTTCTCAAGGGAATATCATTTATGATGTCACTTGTGATATCATCAATGACAGTATGTGTGATGCCACATGTAGCACAAGGCTTGTGGTTTGCACTGCAAACCATAGCTGGTGAATTTCAATATTTTTTCACATTTAGACAAAACATATATAATTGTGCTTATTTTTCATTGAATTTCATTGTGTTTTTTTACGATGTACTTAATTTCAACCCCTGCTTTGTACGGCATTCATTCATGCGCCATGGGGTTAGATGAAGGTCTAGGGCATCCATACATGGTTGGCCAGGGACTGCTGTACATAGCCTTGAGACTTGTGCCGTGTAGGATTAGTCTCAGGTTTTGGGCCAAGCCATAGGGCTACCTGCCTGTGTGCATCAAACCCCACTGTGGAGGTTGGTCATAAACACTGGTCTCTTGCCAGGCCCTGTGTCCATCTCACATTGGGCCACCAACCCCCAATAAGCACAGTCTTGAGGCATGCACAATAGGGATTGGATGTAGGTTCTGACCTGTAGCTAGACACTGTGTCCATTCTACTGCGGGCAGCCAACCATGGCCATGTGCTGCAGGGGTTGGCTAAGCCTGCGATCATGCGAATGAGGGTAGCTAAACCATTGCTCTACATGACACTCAGCTTTCTAGTATTTGTGGGCTCTTTTCTAATGGTACCTGATGTTTTATTTAGGTTGTTTTTAATTTTAATGACCTTTTTGAAAAAACATATTTTTGGATTCACCGTAACATCGATTTTTTTAAGTACGTAACTGTCGTTCTTCAAACAATTGGTTTTTTTTTAAGTAAGCCAGCTGAACACCTTTTCTTATTGTAGACTTTCAAGAAGCAGTTATGGTGTTTCTTTAAGTGTTTCTTTAAGTGTCAGCTCATTAATATAGGACTAACTTTCCTGCAATTTGGGGCAAATGAGGTCTGCAGTGGATCTGATTCCTCCTCATTTGCTTGAAGATTTCAGCCAGAACCCATTCCTCTTCCTGCTCCTGACTCAGGTGCTTGATCGTGCCAGTAGTTCCAAAAGGAACTCTCCGTAGCATCTGTTCACATGTTGCACAAATTAACTTAATTTTGTCACCTTCTTTTCTCTGCTTGGGTATGTAAAGACTTTTCAAGAGAGTGACTCTTTGGTTGGGTTTTCCAGAACTCCAGAAGTTGAAGGAATTCAAGGAAACAACTTCTTGTCCTTATTCCTCAGTCAATGGTGGATTTTCTTTGCTGAAACACTTGCTTCTTTTCAATCTGGGTGCTGACTCCTTTGGACACACTCCTTCTCTTAGAAATGGAGATGGATGTGCTAAAATTTTTCGCTCTGCTCAAAGTGGTACTCACCATGTTGTCGTAGAAAGGCTGGGCTCCTTTTTTCTAGATGCAATGAGCTTTTTTTATAGTGTGGAGTGCACAACTTTTTAAAAGACTCCTTTCATGTTGATGGTGTTCAAGGAGTTGTAGTTTCTTTGTGGCTCCTCCAATAGATATAACACAACGGTACGGTGTCCATGCAACTCAGGGGTTAGATGTAAGACCTGGTCTTGCATCCAAACCGTCACGTGCAGCTTTGGCCTGACGCAGTGGGGATTTACCACATGGCTTGGTGTTTGGCCAGGCCCTTTGCTGAACACTCCATGGGCTACCACTGTGCAGAGCCTTTGGCCATGCATAGTGCGGGTTGGCTGCATGGCTTGGCCTCCAACCATTTGCAGCAGAGTTTGGCTGTATGTCCTGGCTAGCACAAACACAGAGCAAGTGTATTCGACTCATGCAGTAGCAGTCCTGTGTTTGCAGCTTTGAATGCAGGTCTGGAAATCAAGAAGAGGCGAGGCATCAGTCAGTGAAGGCTGGACTATGTTTGAGTTGATGAGCATGAAGATTGCCCTGGAATCAGTGTACATTTTTTGTCAGCCAGGGTCTATTGTACCAGATTTGGACCACTATTTTATGTGTCAGGGTTTCACAATATTCACTGCCCACAATTCATTAGATTTTTTGAAAAAATTGACTCCTAGGTGTTCCCTTTGAGGGACCATCCTCTAATGCCTTGGGGTAAGGTATGCCCACCTTGCACCCTTATATTGCCTTTTTTCGTTCATGGCATGCACACTTCCTGAAATGTCTGCTTCAAGAGAAATTATTCTCTTGTGGCAGCCAATCAGATTACTCCAATCAGCAGTTCTAAATTTGGAACTGCTGGCTCCACAAGAGACAACCGTATAAAAGGCTATTGTGTCCAATCATATTCCTTTACCTTTTCAAAGATTTGTGAATCCCAAATGGCAGAGATATGGAAGACTCTTTTAAGTCTGTGCAGCAACCTTTTTGAGGGCTACAGAACAGATTGACACAAAACAAACAAAGCATGCCTTCTCAGTAAAGTTCTACATTCATGCCTAGTTTGGAACTGTAGGCAAATTTTTACTAATTAGAAATAATACCCAATTTCAACATTGTTCAGTTAGCATGACTCGGTTGCAGTCATGCTCGCATTGGCAGCTAATTATATTTGCCCAATAATAGTGCACATCTATTTTATGCGAGTGCGTCTTTCTCTTTGTATGTTTGTTTGTTTACCATTTCAGGAAAATCATCGAAAAACAATCCTCAACTTTATATGTAATGGAATATTTATGTTTTCTTGAGGAAGCAATTTTCTGGATGCTCCTTTATTTAGTAACTTTCCAAGGTTGCCTGCCAAAGTTCTCTGCATGTAATTCATTAGATGAACAAACAATTGCATTGCTGTGTTACATAAACTGTCAATTTGTTTTCTATACTATTTATGCATATCCAAACCAATTAAGGGGCATATCATCAAGGACCGACGATACTTATCACTAAGCGCACTTAGCGCTAGGATAATTATTGCCGGGTAACGTGGAATTTTATCGCTGAGATAGCGTGCTATCAGCAACGCTTATCTCAAACGCGATAAAATTCCAAGCGCTAACTGCCAAATGTGAGATTATCGCTGGAAATCCAGCGATAATCTCACAAAGTTTGGCGATAGCTTGTTGATAGGGCAGGGCAGACTTAGCCTTGATATCCACCTTACATTGGATATAATGGCTAGGTCAAACTAAAAGCAGGCGTAAGAAAAGCAGTGATAACCAAGGTTAGCGCTACTTTTCTTATCGCTATGCCTGTTAGCGTGCCCATTGATAATTGGAGAAATGTCGGTTAGCGACATTTCTCCAGTTATTTTGGGACGGAACACCCACTTTGCATCTCATAAGAGATGCAAAGGTGGGCGTTACGGGAAAGGGAGCTAATGCAAGGATTCACGCGATAGCGTGACCTTGCTGATAAGGCGATAAAATTATCGCCGCTTTTCTTCCGAAAACAGATGCAAAAGTGGCAATAATTTTATATCGCCTCCTTGATGATATGCCCCTAAATGCATTAAAAGACATAGGTGTCTCTAGAAGTATTTTGCGTACCAGAGTATTGATTGGTTTATGTGTTTGCAGAATTACTATTCCAACCTTGTTATTTCATATCATATCATGAAATACTTGTGGCTTTTGTAACCTGAATTATTGTAAAAACTGCTTTATTTTGGAGAAGAGCCAGTTCATTTAGGGTTTTCTTTGAAGGCAGACTCTGTGCTAGTATGTTTATTGATATGTACCTAGGGGCATATGTTCAAGGAAGTGGCGGAGAGAGGCGTTAGCCGCCATGGCTTAAAGCCTCACTCCACCACTCAATAAACGCAAGGCTGCACCATATTTACAACGATATGATGCAGCCTTGTGTTACACCCTTCACTGGCGCTACACTTAGCAGTGCAGCGCCAATGCAGGCACCCTTGCACCATAGTACAAGGGTGTCTATGTGCAGGGAAAAGTTTGTTTATGTACAGGAAGGTCTGCCTTCCTGTACATAAACAATATTTTAAAACCCTTTCGTCACTTCTATGTGTGCTACTTAATGCAGCACACATGGAAGTTACAAAATGGCATTTTTTTAAAAACATTGTTTATGTACAGGTGTAGTGAGGACAGGGTTTTATGTACACACATTGCTATGTTAGCATAAGCGATTTAGAAGCTAAGCGCCATCTTGCCACTTTGCTGCTTTTTGCACACAACACTACAGGTAGCTGTTATTACAAGTAAAACTGCTTGCTTGCTTTTTCTTCACATGAGAACGGTCCGTTGTTCACATCTCTAGACGTGAAGCGTGACCTTAGTCTGAACACTGTGTGCGGAAGCCATCAAGGTCAAATAACAATGTATGCTGTTGAATTCAGTTTGATAGGCCCACGCTCTAGACACAACACGCACACAGCTGCGAATATCTGAAACTCGGGTGCCTTTAATATTGCATTTGCATGCATGATTCAGACATTTGGAGAAAACCTTTCCAGACACAGAGTGAAGAGCTGATCCTGTGATGTGATTCACCTAAGCTGATCTTTGAGGTATGGGGTTCCCCATTCAAACCTAGAGACCTTCTATTAGTTTATAGAACTAGTTTACTGATCAAGGGAGGGAGGTTCACAAAGTATTATAGGACTTGTTTTCCACTATCATTTGTAATATGATTTCTCCCTTCATTTTCTATGGTATTGTAACAATGCTGATGGTTTTCTTTTTAATCATTTGCCTGCTTATATTAGCCAAAGTACTGCACCTTAGAGCACGTAGTTGAAAATAAAAATTTTAAACTTTTCCGTGCCTCTGATTACTCTTGTTGTGGACTGATATGAGAATAATAACGAAAAGGTGTTTCTGATTCCCACCATTCCTGAGAGTACTCTAAGTCGCTTGTTCTGGGTTGTCTAATCATTGGTAGCTTCGAGATAATACGGAGAACGAATGAGACACTGATGCTAGTCGGATAGGGGTTCTGGGTACTGAGGTGGGTTTTGTTGGTACACCACAATTCACTGAGGTCCTGGTTTCCTGAGCATAGTTCTGTGCATGAGTTGAATCCCCGCAACACAGGAAGGGGGAAATTCTTGTACCTAAACAATCCAAGGCATTTTGCTTTTTCCAATGTGTGTTGCACAAGGCAGCACACATGTAAAAAGCTAAAACAAGGAGAAATAATGCATTTCTCCTTGTTTCTCCAACTTAAGACCAGATTTTCCCTGGTCTTAATTTTGGTGCTACCTCCTATTTATATTGCCCTTGTCAATAGGGAGCAGTGTCAAAATCAGTGGGTGTTGCGGTGGAACGCCCACCGAATCACCAACTGGCCACCCATATTCACGCTAATCATAGCATGAAAGGGGACCTTATTTACAAGGCAGCGTCAAGTCACGTTAAATGGCTTAATGCTGCCTTGTAAATAAGGCAAAGCCCCTATCGCCACCACAACATCGTAAAAAGTGATGTTGTGGTGGCAATAGGTGCTTGTACACATGTCCCCTAGTTCTTTCCTTTTACTTTCTTTAGAGGTAGACCTTATGTTAGTTCTCTGATAGACTAATACTTTGAGTGCTTTACTTAGGCTGACTCCTCGTTGACTAACAAATTACTTTTTCCTTTCTGCAATGATCATATTTTGAGTAAACCCATGAGGTTTTGTTCTGCAATCTTGTTTGTTTGTTAGCTGGTGACTAACGACCTTATTACGAGTTCAGCAGTCCGAGATCACCTGACCTGCAGTGGCAGTCCAACCACCGTGACCTCAATGGTCCGATTACCGTATTACGTGTGCGGTGGTCAGACTGGAACCAGTTTGATACAAGACCACCACCGGGATCCCGTGGGGGTGGCGGTCTGTAAAGGGGCAATGAATGGAGGCAGTGCCAAATTCTGGTACTGCCGTGCATATTGCAAGTTGCCTTTCCGACAGTCTTTTCATGGTGGGAATCCCTCCATGAAAAGGCTGGTGGAAAGGCAAGGAGGGGACCCCAAACATGGACCCTGTTCATTTTTGCCCATTAGGCATTGTGACTTAGGGCACATGGTGTGCCCTGCTATGCCTGCACTGTCGTGTGCACACTGTGTGCCATGCACAACAGTGCAGGCGCTGGAGTACAGCAGCATTGGCTTCAGGCTCACTCTGTGATCCGAAGCATGCCGCCCGCATACCGTCGGCCTGGAGGCCAACTCATAATACGGCGTCCGGAAGACCGCCGGTGCTGCGGTATCCTGGAGGCTGCAGCAGTCGGGTGGTCTGAACGCCAACCTCATAATCAGACCCTATGTCTTACAAAGACTTATAAGGCCTTAAAAAGACTCAGAAAGCCCCAATCTTGCAGATAAATCTTGTTAGTTAATTAAAGCATCAAAAAAAGTAGTAAAAAAGTATTAATTCAGTGAGCACTTTGGACTGTTGGCAAATGCAAAATTTCCTATGTGAGCAGCAATAGCAAAGTAATTTTTTTTAATGCCCCTGTGCTGTCTGCTGGTTCTAGGGTTGGCCTACAGAGATAACTTAATTGGCATGGAGTAACTAGCTCGGGAGGGTAGATTATCCCCTAAGTGCAGTGTGAGTTGTCTGGATTCAACAGTAAGGGTAGGATCCAGTGGTGGCAGCAATATGTAGTCCAGTGCAGGAAGTCCCATTCCCAGTTCCCAGAGTATGGTACCTGGTTCCCGGTTGAGAGGGGGTCAGGTTGAGATTCTGGGGCAGTGAGGAGCTGTCTCACCAGTCTGGGGGGGCATATGTGGATAAGTGGTGTGTTGCACTGGACGATTGGGTGTGAGTTCTCTGAAATAATTAGCTTGCATGGGGGAGTGACCCTAGAGGAATGGTGCAGGTGTCTCCCAAACCGCGTGGCTGATATGGTTCAGAGGAACCAAACTAGGTGCCCTTATATTGAGAAGGTTGCAAGGCCTCACATCATGTCCTTAGAGGAAGGTGTGAGACTGGGCCGTATTCCGAGCCTCAACCTCTATCTCCAGTACTGGGTGGTTCTTAGAGGGAACACCAGGTAAGGAGCCTAGTCTGTCCTGTTGGACTGTTCTTGGTGGGGGATCTCCCCATTGTACGTGAGCTGAGAGTGATCTTACAAGGATTCGCTGAGGTATCTTCCGGCCTTGCGTGGTGGAAGAGGTTCAGAGTAGCCCAGTTAGGTCCCGGTGTAGTGGGAGGGGTGTAGGGACTCACCTCCTGTCTCAGAGGAGAAGGAGTGAGAGTGTGGCTGCGTGTCTCAAGGTGCCTAAAACCCCGTCTCAGGATCTGAATGGTTCCCGAGGGGAACACCAGGTTGGGATCCTAGGCTGTACTGATAGGCCATTTGTGGGAGATCTCCCAGTGTCTAGAGGACGTAGAGTGTCTGTAACCAGAACCCCAGCGGTCCTGGTGTCTGTCAACACTGCTCCAGTTGGGAGGGTGCAGAAGTCCAGAGTGAGGGGTGAGAGGGGGAAAGAATCCCCAGTGGAAGAACCAGTGGGTCAGGGGCCAGCCAGAAGGGCTGAGTCACCAATGATTGACCATGGTGATGCCACTTCTGTCCTGGCGGATCTTCGCGCACTGTCAGATGGACGGGGCCGGGAGATCTGCGCCAGGCAGACTGTCATACGACACATGAGGAATCTGTTACCCTCAAGGGGGGCATGCTTGCTCTCCGTGAAGTCCTGGTTCACTGGACATCTGACCAAAGGGTACCATCCCTGGGTTGGGGAGCCAGGAGCAGGTGTTTCCTGACCTGGACGGCAGGACGACTGTAATCAGTGTCTTGACGAGTTTGCCTTCTAGGGGTACCACTCCAGAGGGGTGGTGCAGGCCTAGCCAGGATCTTTAGGGTCCCTGGCTGAGTGTGGTAGTACTACCCTGAGGGCAGGTGGGGCCCATCTTAAGTGAAGGGACCCTGCTCTTCAGAAGGAAGGGTGCAGAACTCTGGAAGGGGGTGCAGAGAGAGGGAGTCCTCACCTCTGACCCCAGTGCAGCCAGTGAATGTGGATCCCAGGTTGTAGACCAGTTGATGGAGAGAGGTCCTGAACTGGTGGGAGAGTTGTGTTCAGGTGGGTGCTTCTCCCAGGAGAGCGCGGAACCCCAGAAGTAGAGATAGGGTGAGGAGACACTTCGCTCATGACCTCTAGTCAGCCTGAGGGTGCGGAACCTTGGTTGAAGGATCAGTGTTAGTCTGGAACTACACTGAGAGGGAGAGTGGAGAATGGCTGTTGAATGCCAGGGGTTACTGCCTCCCACTCTGTGGATTGGCAAGGACCAGTGACGTCTGGATGGCCTAGGGCCTGGTCCTGGCCGTGAACAACTAGGGAATACCAGTGGGGTAGCCTAGTTGGGCCTGAGAGTTCTTTTTCAGAGGAAACCACGTGGGTTCAGAGTGGCGTGGAACCGGAGGGTGTCCCTGCTGTTGCGGGCCCACGTCCGTGTTCTATCGCCCAAATCAGGGAAGCCCATCAAGGGAGTGATTGGTCTACCCTGCGTCTTGGCTGGAAGGGGGTTGTGTTGGACTTGGCCCTTTTTGGCAGGTTCACCCCTAAACTTTTTGCCTTAAAGTCTGACATAGTGTTGGTGGTTTCAGGCCTCTGGGCACTTTAGCACTGTGGTCCAGTGTAAAGTGTGTGCGCTCTCTGTGCATATTTGGTGAAGTTGGCCTGCCCTCCCATAGGAATGCGTTGGGGATAAGTGTGTCCATAGTAACTCCTGGTATGAGGGGAGTGCAGGGTCGAGTTTAGTATGTATGAACTTGTGAGAATAAATGCTGCACAATGGTGTGCGCAGATTGATGATGACTGGTGGAGAAATACCACTTTTAGAAGTTGGCATTTCTGTGTGCTATGTGTCTGCCTGCCTGATGTGAATTGCATGTCTGGCTTGTGAGAGACAGGAGCTGAGAGGTGTGTGGCTCCAGGAGGGGCAGGATGAGTCAGCGCTAGGCTGATTGGGACACCTGGGCTAAGAGTAGTGGGAGGGGTAATCCCCAGACTCTGAATAGGATGGTGCCCGCCCTAGTGAATGCTGGCTCCGCCCCCCTGTGGTGTGTCGGATGATAAGACCCCTCCTGACAAAGGGGAAGAGGAGCTTCCAAAACAAAGTGCTCCAAATTCCCCCTGAACCAGTTGCATCTGGTTCCCCCACGCCCTGCACTACAGACAAAGGGATTTTGTGATATAAATATAGGGGCTGTGACCCCATGGTGTTGTGCAGTTCTGTCCTGGTGTGATGTTCCTGACGGAGGGAACTGGCTGCTGCTGGGGCCCATAGGGGGGCTGCCATGAGGGCTTGCCTCCCTGGACCCTGCATTGCCCCTTCATCTTTGAAGACTTTCTTGGGGCTCCTAGCACCCTGGGAGAGCTTTATTCTTAATTCCCCTAAGGAAAAGGAGCACGAGGGCTCTGCAGCGCGAAGCGGCAGGCTCTCCTGAGGGAATCCTGATGTGGGGATCCCCCCTAATGGAGGAGAGCAAAGCGGGTGCCCACCCCGCGTTTCGAGTCCAGGGCGGATACCCACCCCTCTTATTTGCTGTTACGGCAGATGCCCACCCCGCCAGTACCTTTACACGAAGCGGGAGCCCACCCCGCGTTTCACTGCCGCAACCCGAGTGGAAATGGCAGCCGACCTAGAAGCCAGGCAAAGTTCACCTGCCTCTGGGCGGGGCCGGCGACAGGGCTGGAAGAGATGCCCGTGGCACGGTGCCGGGCTCCCGTGAGCAGATGGGAGCCCCAGTGCACAGAAGGAAGCGCCTCCAAGAGCTCCAGAAACGAAGTCCTGGGTCCCAGGAGGGGGCCCGGGTGAAGAGTTGAAGCCGCCGATGGCAGCGCGGGGCTCCCGGGAGTACAGGGAAGCCCCGCCTTCAGGAGAAGCTGCTCCAGCACCGAGAGGAGAGCCGGTGAGTGATGGCTCTTTGCTGTATGGTGCCGATGGAGGCACAGAGTCTGAGCGGCCCCGCCTGGCAGTGGGCCGCTCCAATGAGGGGGCAGTTTATTTAATTGTAGGCCCTGAGGGCCCAAGTGACTTGGGGATATACTGAGGCACACTGTCGTTGCCTGAGTGGTCCCACAGGTGGGCGAACCACTCCATCAAGGGGCTATCTTTGTTTTCAGAGCCCGTGTGGCTCCAATGTTGGGTGGGCATGATCTTTGCAAAGCGCCCCGGGGGGGTCCACAGGCACGTGTGTTTATGCTGATTCCAGCTGCCCTGCGAGAGCACAGGCAGCTGCATCGTTTTGCGCAGTTCTATCTTAGAGAGTCCATGAACAGGACAGTAGGCACAGTGGTGCCAGGGCTTTTACAATTCTTCACCGCTGCACAGCACTTAGTGCCAGCAGCTACGTTTAGGCCACAGTTCTTTGGATGCAGGTTTTCAGAGTTAGGAGTGAGGTGCACTCTTTTGCCACAACGCGATAGCGCACCTTGGATTCTGCTGCATTGGCAGCAGCCCTGACATTCTGGATGCAAGACATTTGAGCCCCTTTGAGAAGGCCAGTTGGCCAGGGCGACTGTTAGGCTTGTAGGGCGCCAGGCCCTAATTTAATAATGCTGGTAAGGTTATTTCCTACTGTGAGTTTTACCCCTAATGTGAGTTATGCTTAGGAGGTTAGGGTCTAATGCGTTTAGACTTATGAGTTGATTGTATAATGTGTTTATGCTGGCAAGGTTGGCGCAGAATGCAATTCATGCCTAAATGTGATGCTGTGCATAATATGGTTTATGTTGCAGGATAATGCTGAGTACAGTGTTTGCCAGTAGTTACTGGTTGTGTTCTACGTTTATGATATATACTACATTTACTAAGTTTACTTTGTGATGGTTCTGACAGTGGTCCAGTGGCCCTGTCAGGTGTATATAATCCCTTGTAGATATTAACTAGTGCCAGGTGGCAGAATGTATATTATGTGATTACTATTCTAATGTGTTATGAGAATACAAAGGCTATTTTTGATATAACCTTGTGTGGAGTTCCTGTTGTGGTGGGCCTGGTATGTTGTTCCTGTGTGCGTGCGCAAACGCTTTACACATGGCCTCCGGGATAAGCCTGACTGCTATGCCAAGCTACCAAGGGGGTGAGCAGGGTTTATCTTTGGCATGTAACTCCCTTGCCCTGACTAGAGTGGTGGTCTCTGCCTGGCTTTGGCGCAAGCCTTAGCCAACCAGAGATCCCATTTCTAGCAGTCACCTTTGAGCAATAGTAACGTTTGTGTAGTTTGTGAATAGCAACTGTTTAACTCGTTTGTGGCCGAATGTTTGTGTTAGTATGCCGATCCATAAATTCCTCCCTACCCTTCACTAAACCCCCAATTATCCCTCTCTAAACACCTCTCAGTTAGAAGTAGATATTCTCCATTTTCTCGCCATCGCTCTGGGTCTCTAACACCTTCCCTACTAAGAGCTTGATTACAAATCTGGTGTTCAACGGACCACCAGATTTGCAAGGGCATGGAGATAGCGTCCTCCCAACTGTTAAATTACAATTAGGGCGGTAGGACAACCATTGCCCTGCCACAGCTGACAGGGAACCGCCATTCCCTGGCAGTGGTTTGGTGGTGTAGACACAATAATATTCTTGGTGGGACCGCATAATACAAGTTTCCTCTCCGCCACGGTTTTCATGGCGGTTCCTCCTCCATGAAAACCGCAGTGGAGAGGAAACAAAGGGGGCACTATAGGGCCCCCTGGTGCCTCATGATATGTGGTTCTACACAAGGGGGAACAACATGTGCACCCATATGTGCATGCACACCAGTTCTTGCACGGCATGGACTTTACAGTCCATGCCGTGCAGGAATTGCTTTTGGCTTTCACATTACGGGGCCCATTTTCAGAGGCACTGCCATAGGAATGTAAAAAAAAAAGCTTGCCAGACATGAGAAACACTCGTAATCTGCCGGGCGGCCCAACCACGATTTTGGCGGTGCGGCGGTGGAGTGGACCTGGCTCTGCACCGCCAAACTAGTAATCAGTTCCTGAGTAGTAATAGGGATATTAAGCACATACATTTTACACACAACTACCTCTCAGTGACAGTAACAGGCTTGCACATTAATTTGTGTTAACCTCCACCAGTTACATTTAGATTTGAAAATACATTATTAAAAACATTTAACAAATGACAAAAGGAGAAAATTACATGAATGTCTGCTCAAAGTAGCTATGTATGAGGAGGGCAATTTCTTGACCATAAAATTTCTCTAATAGCAACATTGTTAACTTTAATCAAATATTGAGAAAGTAGAAGGCAATTGCATTTAACATGAAGTTTATTAGCACAACAAACATCTGTAAATACATCCCACAAATAATCATTAAAGCCTTTCCAATCCACACATATACCAAATGCCCAGACTACAGATCAACAATAAGAATGGTACAAAACATCTATTTTCAAAGAACTGAAGGATAGTAGAATAAATCTTGTGCATAAACGGGCACACAACATTACAAACACATTACATCACAAACACACACGCTCATCAACACATAAAACCCAAAAAACCAGTTCTTCTTAGTCCTTGTCTTGTTGAACATCATCCTGATGTACCTTGTCTGATACTGCTTAGTTCTTTGCAGAATTAAATGATCTTCTTTATTATGACCAACACCATTACTTCATCAAGCCATCTCTATCTGCACCTGAAATTCCCCAGTAACACTTATGTCAAGTAACTGTAAGTCGTGACTTAAGGTACCTATAACTTGTGCCCATACAATGCACAGTCTTGTCATCAATTATGTAATTTCATATATTGCAGGATGTTATCAGTAATGCCCTAGATCATATTATTATGTAATCTACATGATGTTAAATGTGGGGTTATACTTACCTTAGGGCAAGAGGTACATCTTCAAATACAGCACATGTAATACAGAATATACTGTTTATGTATTGAAATTCCTTTGTAACAAACTGTATGTAGGAAGCACTACTCATCCCCTGAGAAAATAGGATTTTGGAGCAGATGCGTGCCTTTCAAACTGTAGATTTGCACCACCCAGTTGTAAGACAATTCAGAGATGTATATAAAACCAATTGCTATCAGTTATCATTTCTTGCAATTGATCATATTCCTTTATCTGTGAGAGAGGGCAATTGTGAACTCTCAACAAGAAGACTGGAAAGCTCCTACATCTTTAATAAAGTTAATTTACAGCTGACTCTTAAAACCAACATTTGTGCCTAAACGTGTATATCTTATGTTGCTATGATGAAGTTAATCCTGGTGTCCTTCCTTTCCGCATAGTATTAATGCAGTTATTGTATGCATTTTTTAATAGGTCACCTTCTCACACTGGTAGTGATTACATGAGACTACCTTCTGAAGCTAAAAATTGTTTCTCTGTTTACACATATAGATATTCTGGTAATTTTGACACTGTTTACCTGCTGCAGTTCGCCCACTTGGGCCCGATAGTTGTCACCTTAGGGCTTATCCTAATTTGCAATTCCAACATGAGCATAGCTTTTTATCACACAAGGTTCCAACTCTTATAGTTATGGCCAAACCCTGGATTAATTTGTGCGGCCAACTCAACACAATTTACTCATCTGTCGGAATTTATGTAGTTGAAATATTTTTATAGAATTTACAAGTTTTACACCTTTGACATGCATATAAGCTCTTTATGATCATATGGTTATGGTCAGAAGGGGATGTTACATGGTGTAGGTAATTGGGTTACTGATTGAGGGGGTTGAAACTCTACTCAACTCTACTCAAGAAGCACCCACAATTCATGTGAGGGTGAAATACAAGCAAATCCCAAATTAACCTGTGCTTAACCCTCTTGTAGCTTGGCACAGAAGCAGTGAGGCTTAACTTCTAAGCAATGTGTAAAGTATTTATACAACAATTTAAACAGTAATTAAGTGAAAAGATAATACAAGAAAAGTCCCTTACCAATATAAAAAATAGAATACATTTGAATAATTAATATGATACCGAAATGACAACAATCCAATTAGAAGAACCAGAGTTATGAATTTTTAAAGTTTTAGTTAAAAACTAGCCTGAAAGCTCAAAGCACCGGCTGCAGACATTTAGTCAGGTGAGATGGGGTCAAAGTCGAAAAACATGGCCAACTGAGATGTAATGCGAGTTTGATACAAAGTTGATTGGGCCAAGTTGGTGCTTACCTTCGGACTTAGAAGGGGAGCCTCGGAGAGTCCTACTGCACATCCAGAAAGTAAACTGAAGTGTTGATCTGAGTGTCCTATTATATAGATGGTGCTTTTGAAATGGGAGAAGGTTCTAGAGTATTCCCATTGAAGTGCTTAAAGTTGGCTCCCTCCCCTGGTTCCAATCGAGCTGCATGAGCAATAGTTAGGGCACAGCCTATTTAGTTGCAAGTGTGGCTGTTACCAGCAACCCCCTCAACCCTTTGTGCCAGTGATGGCCCATCCAGGCACACCTAATCCCTCTGTTGTGTGGCAGTCAGAGAGGAATCACAAATTCAACTCCCAACTATATCTAGTCATGAGACCCAGAAACAAACTGCAGGCACCAGAGAGTTAGGGCAGGAAAATGCCAACTTTTTAAAGGTAACAGAACAAAAGACACAAACCTGATGTGACAATCAGTCATACTGCTGCATGTGGGAATAGATCCTCACAATAAACAAATATTCAATTCAAGTTTTAATCCACCATTTGTGTTGTATTATTTATTCCAGACTTCATCCATGAATTTACTTGCATTGCGAAGACAGCAAATTCCACAATTATTCTCATATTTTCAAATATCCACTGCATGCCCATCCAGGCGTTAACAGTGACATGTAGGAATGAACAATTCATACTCAGTAGCCTCATGTAATTCCACCCAATGCATTTTGGGCTATCAAGCCCTTTGTCAGGGGCAACTGAAATAGTAGTAATAAAAAGAAATCTTAATCATATGTTCAAAGCAAAAAGTCATAGAAGTATACGTATAAGTGTTGCCCCCTGTGATTTACCCTTGACCAATCCCATACTCAATGTGCGAACAGTCTAAAACACATCTATATGTGAACCTAATGATAATACCACTAGACTACCATGTAACATAAGTGGCCAAAATAAAAAAAATAAAAACTGTGTTTAATCCAAACCCAAAACATTTGTGAAAACAATAATGGTAAAACCCCAGACATTCAGTGCACTCCAACCCTTGGTGCAATCAATACTGTAAGAATACCCACCATCCTTCCCACTCCACGCCTGGTGCCTGCTACTACACAACCTATTAAGTGTCCATGATTGTGAGCCTATGCAAAGTACCTTTGAAGCCGCAAATGGTAACCTAACCGCCTCCTCAGTGCTTTCTCTAACTGTCTTCAATGCGTGTTCCTTCGCCTTCACAGTCCTAGCTAAACACTCCCACGCGAAGGTCATCTGTTTTTCAAACAACGAGGTGTAGCCCTGATCTCGTGACCCAGTCTTGGTTCAATCTGTGAACCTAACAGAAATACGTATTCTACCCCCTCCATTTAGTGGTGCACCACCAAAAAGAAGAATAGAAAACACTAATCTAATTCACACGTGAACATCACACCCCTTGACAATCCCCCTATCTAAACAAAATTCAATCGTGAACTCCAACAATGTAAGTTCCATGATAATTTTAAATGCTGGCTAGAGTTAAAAAAGAAAAAAAATCACAAATACATATAAACAGATTTAAATGTCCTTCATGATCGTGTGTTTCAGTTCCGTTCAGTATTGTTCATGCATGACCGCATGTGTTGCTTTCTGAATGTTTGTTGTTCTCTCACTGTCTTCGAAGTGATGCTGTCATTTTACGCTACATTTTCAACAGGGTGAAAACATACGTTGGGACAGAATGTTGCAATGGAAAAGAGAAGAAAGTCGAATGCACTCCTTTCCTTGTATTAGTACTCATTTTTAAGTACATAATGGCGTGCAAACTGATGCCGTGATCTGTCCCAAAAATCACAGATGTGAAAATAACAGAACAAATTTATTTAATCAGTCGCATTGCTTTATGCGGGAATAAATCCATACAATAAACAAATATGCATCATGTACTCCAAAATGAATTCTAAGTTTTAATCCACCATTTGTGTTGTACTATTTATTCCAAACTTCATCCAACAATTTGCTTGTTCTGTGAAGACAGCATATTCCGCAATTATTTCATATTTTCAAATGTCCACCGCCTTAACAGTGAAATGTAGGAATGGACAATTCGTACTCAGTAGCCTCATGTAATTTCACCCAATGCATTTCGAGCTATCGAGCCCTTCATCAGGGGACACTGAAGTAGTAGGACTAAAAAGACATCTTAATCATCTGTTCAAAGCAACCAGTCATAGACGTATACATATAAGTGCTGCCCCTGTGATTTACCCTTGACCAATCCCATACCCAATGTGCAAACACTCTAAAAACATCTATATGTGAACCTGATGATAACACCCCTTGACTACCACGTAACATAAGCTGCAGAAATTGCAAAAAGAATGCTGCGTTCAATCCAAACCCAAAACATTTGTAAAAACATTTGTAAAAACAATAATGATAAAACCCCAGTCGTTCAGTGCACTTGTTTTTACAAATGTTTTGGGTTTGGATTGAATAAGCAGATTTTTTTGGCGGTTTCTGGCAGGGTTTCCATGCCAGGCTTTCCGACATTGAAGTGAATTTGAGGGCCCCTAGCAGGGCCCCCTTCATCCAGCGGCCTCTGGTTAGGGGTTGTGCCCCCTCTGTTCATCCCTGCACAGTGTAGCAGGCACCAGGGCTGACTTCAGCCAGCCGCCTCTGGTTGGGGGTTGTGCCCCCTCTGTTCATCCCTGCACAGTGTAGCAGGCACCAGGGCTGACTTCAGCCAACCGCCTCTGGTTGGGGGCCCTTGGGGCACCTATGGTGCCCTGTCCACCCCTGCACTGTGTGGCAGGCACCATGAGGGAAAGAGAGAAAAGGAAGGTTGTGACTGCACCATGTGCGGTTGCATCAAAATTCAGCAGTCGGACTGCTGACCAGAGGTTGGTCAGACCCATGTCCCCAATGGTGTGTCAGACAGATGCAAATCTGCCTGACATGAAAATAAGGCCCATATTGGCTGCTTATTACAGACTTCTCACAATGTTCTTGGTGACCAGTGCTTATTAAGGTGTAATAACACAATGCTGTGACATTAGGGACCTCTATTAACTATGGGACTCATTACGATGTCAGTGGGTCTGACATTGTCTGAATTTAATGTATATTCTCTGGGGGATCTCTCACACAGCTGGGATAAAGTACAAGCAAAAACGGGAAATGTGTATTAAACTAGCTGCACTAAATTTGCTACTGGTTTGAATGTGGAAATACTCAAGTGAAGAGGGTGCCGTCCTCTTTCAATAACAGCTCTTTGTCTGTTAGGGTAAGCCATGCTTTCCCACCGACCCAACACATAGCCTGGAAATTAGCTTTTGTGTCAATTTCCCAAATGGTGAATCATCCATTAGATTTCTTAATTTCTCACTAAAGCAATTGCACCAAGAAAATAATAGTGTGCATGCAATCAATTATGTGTGCACTTAGCCAGAGACTAAAGGCTTTAAAGTTGTAGAGGGCAGCAGCGACAGCTCCTCCATTAGGGAGAGGAGCGCCACCCTCCTGCCTCCACACTCAAATAAAAAGATAATAAAATGGGTTTTAAACCTGTTTAATTATTGTTTTATTTTAATCCCCTGGACCCACCCCCCAGGACTCTGATGAGCCTTGGCAGCGGGTCCCGGGGGATGACACTGCTGGTGTGGGAGTGGTAGTGCAATCCCTTTACTGTACATGAGTGTTTGGCCGACGTTTCAGGCCGGCCAAACGCCATGCGCAGTGAGCAGTCACAGGCTCCCAGTCTGCCTCTGAGAACAAGTTGACAATCCTCAGGCCAATCCTGTTGCTGCTTTCATGCAGCGTCAGGACTGGCCACAGTGCAGTCTGGGAGTCTGTGCCCAGAAGAAGGAAGAGCGCGATGCGGCAGGTGGCATTCAGTTAAGTTTTTAAAAAATATTTTTTTTTTGTCCCCCATAACACCCCCCCACCTACCTCCTTTGGCCCGGCCCACCCCACCACTTTGGCAGTGGATGGGCTGCTATTGGAGGGCAGAACCATTCTGCACCCAAATAAAAAGCCCCTGGATAACACAGATGGACCCCAACAGTTCATCTTACTGTCTAAAAAGTTCATGCACTCAATAATTTATTTGTGTTCAGGATAGTGTTTCCCAGCTGAATATTAACCTTGCTGAACTGCAGGTATGCTTCCAGCCAGAGCTGGCAGAGTCACAGGAGAGCAGCACCAGGCGCCCGCAAGGTTATAAACATACTATTGTTTCATGCATGATCTACCCGCTATCCCCCACGCTATGCTTGTCATTTCTATTCCTTAGTTAGATATTCCTTTCAATGGAGGTATCAGTTTAGGACTATTCTGGCAACATGTTAAGGTCAGGGAAGTCTTGTAAATGGAAATGGAAGCCTTCATTATGACACAAGGGCAAGCAGTCAAGAAGGCACATGCCAGAATGGCAGATGCCCAAGAACATATTACTGGAGTAAGGAAGAAAAGTCTTGCGTGCCTCTGGTTTCCTTTCTAAAGCTTAAGGACATCATGGGAACGATGTGACCCCTGTCTAACTGTGCATATCTATCTATATCTACCTAAATATCTAGCTATACATATATATATATATATATAAAACTATCGGTGAGCAAGGCTGCTAGTCAGCTGAAACGCGTTTGAGAAGGCCGAAATAAAGTAATTTTGAGCCAGCTACACAAGGCGTCGTCATCCTTTATGGGTGAAGGAATATTGGATATTTATATATATATTTAAACCGCAAGGAACAGCATCTGCTGTTGTTAGCCTCCCCCCTCACTCACTTACGATGGCGGCTCGTGGCGAGGTGGCAATCCTCTAAAATTACAAAAACGCCGTTATCCTTCCGTACTTCGTACCTGGACAAACTTGGCAACCACGAACACTCTTCAGCTTCACCACAGTTCTTTATTTGGGAGCAATTTACCAAACGACCGACTCAACGCGTTTCGGGATGAAAATCCCTTGCTCACGAGTGAAGTGTCCTGAATACAGGCAGTATTTTAAACAACAAACATCACGTGGTTTACAGATTCATTGAAAGAGAGAAAATACTTGGTGGTGGTTTTCGGTATCACTCTGTTTTTCAACAAAAACTTTAACTTTCCAAATAATATCAAAAATTGTGCTGCTTTAACATACACATAATTCATCGCGATTAACACATTTTAAATAAATGAATTAACGGTCCGCCTAATGGCAAATTTGATTGACACATGCGCCTGAACTGCCTCGGTGGGCGTGATTCATTTTTTTACAGTTGGCTGTCACAAAACAGATCGAAAGTCACTAATGTGCCAATAAAACAAACAATACTGTTTATGTACTACTTCGCTTCATGCCCAAGTGGGCCAATACATGAAACAATTCAACCAATGGTCACATTAATGACAGATTTTGAATTCATTAAGAAGTACAATGGGCCAAATAGAATAAACATGATATCCAAAACCCTTTAGTTTAAAGCTACAATGGACATATAATAATACAACAAAATGCCATACCGGCAATTTAAGCTTAATGAAGGATATTCTTAGATTTTTGCGTTTCTTTCAAATTTTTAGCCATACTCCTTTTTATTCTGTAAACAGAAAAGAAAAAATAAAGATTTCAATTACAAACATAATTAACCACACCTAAAAATACCAAAAATACTACCTGACTCAAACCACTAAAACCTAATGATAGACTTTAATTACTTTAAAATATGAATTCGAGGCAGCTGGTCCTATGTGAGACTCAATGAACTCTCTGAAATGCTGGAAAAAGTTGTGCGTGTAAAACTACCCTAAGTGTACAGCTAATTCCTCGTCACAATTGTGTCCAGTAGGTACCAGGGTACCATATTGGATAATAAGTTTAGATTCAAGACGTCTTAACTCCTGGACTCTATTTCCTCCTCTTTCATTTGCTTTCACTGAATCCAGTACACAAAAACTTAAAAGATTACTGTTTTGATTGTGGTGACTTACAAAATGGCGTGCCATTGGATATTGTTTGTCGCCATGCTTGATGGCGCGTAGATGTTCTAGGATTCTGATTTTCGCTTTGTGAATTGTACTGCCAATGTACATTTTTTGGCAGGGACAGGACAGCGCATAGACTGCAAAATCAGTGTTACACGTTGTATGTTTAAGAATCTTATAGGGCTTTTCAAGAGGTGACAACACACATTCTTTACAGTTTGTGCTGTATTTACAAGCTTTACATTTTCTACATGTGTAGAAACCTTGTATTCCTAAAGTGTTTGCTCGTGTGGCTTCAATTGCTTTGCACAGTGTGTTTTTTAATGAAGCAGCTTTTCTAAAAGTGATTTGTGGGAAAGTCTCAATGTTGCTCGATATGTCTTTATCGGTATGCAAAACTGGCCAGAATTTATTTAGGCTTTTGCGTAATTCATGAGCTTGGTTATTGAAAGTAGTGATGAACCTGATTTTATCCAGTTCATCACTTTTGTCTGCTTTGTCAGCTAATAGTGACTCTCTTGATCTTTTGGCCACCTCAGCTTGAGCTTTCGTTATCACTGATTCAGAGTATCCTCTTTCTCTGAATCTTTGAATCATCACTGCTTCTTCTTCTTTAAAACTTTCAACTGAACTACAATTGCGCTTTGCTCTTAATAGTTCTCCCAAAGGAATACTATTGAGCAATGGTTTTGGATGACAACTGCGGGCATGGAGAAGGCTATTGCCAGCTGTTTTCTTTCGGAAAAGATTGCTTTTTAGACCGTCATTTTCAATGAAGAGGGACAGGTCCAAAAATTCAAGGGTAGTATTAGACCACTGGCTTGTGAAGTGAAGGTTAAAACTATTGACATTGAGATTCTCAATGAACTGGTTGGCCTCCAATTCAGTTCTGTTCCATACGCAAAAAATGTCATCTATATATCTCCACCATTTAATGACTTTGTTTTTGAATGCCTCATGGTCGTAAACTACTTTTTCCTCCCAGTACCCCAAATAAAGACCTGCAAAGCAAGGAGCAAAACAGGTCCCCATTGAAGTACCGAGAGATTGTTTAGTTGTATAGTTAGGACCACGTTTCCATAGGAAATCCGCAACATTCTATTTTGAATAACTTTGGCGCCGGTCGACGAATCCTCGCAAATTTTTCATAATAGGTGGGGCTCTACGCTCCGCTCCTACCCTGAAAGTCTCGGGGGGATTCGTCAAGCGGGGGCTGAGATAAAAGGGGGGTCCCAAAACGCGTTTTTCCCATGCATTTTTCCATAGGACCTTTAGACACAGCTACAGCCCGAACGGCTGAACAGAATTACTTGAAATTTGGCAGAGAGGTAGTCCTCAGGTCAAGGAAGTGCCTTTTGTAGGTTTGGTGTAAATCTGTTAAGTAGATTCTGAGAAGATCGCGTTTAAATCAATATATATATCTGTGGCAGCTTACGGTGCGCTTACGGTGCGCTTACCGTAAGCTTACCGTACGCGTACGGTGGCGTGCGCGAGTGCGATTTTGATTAACTCTTAGATCTTAGTAAACATTCGAATCGGTCGAAACCAGGAAGCGGCGGCCGCCATTTTCTCTCTCGCTCTCTGAGTTGAGCAGCAAAAACGAAGGCAAAAAATGTCTAAAGAGGCAGTTTCTTGAGATCCTAACCACCCAGCATTGATATAGGGGTCCCCAAACAACCCCCTAGCCCAAAAAAAAAAAAATTTGTTTTTTGGAAAATCGCCGATTTCGCTTACCGTAAGCGTACGGAAAAAATTAAAAAAAACAAAAATGATCCACATTATCCCCACCCCGTGTGCAAATGGTGCCCGTAGTGCACCATTTGTGCATGGCATATCACTATAATGAAATTTACAAAGAATACATTTCACAAAGATGTGCATAATATGTCCCCCATGTGCGCACGGTGCGCGAAGCGCATCGTGCGTACATGGCCCATCCCGCATAACGTGGGCACGCGGTGCGCGCACGGAACGAACTGCGTTAACTGGGCGCGCACGCCACGAATGGCGTAAAGTAACTTAGCATTTAAAAAACCGTACAAATTCACTGAAAAAACCATAGGTTTCACACACGTTATAGTTAGGAATTAGCATTTAAAAAACCTTGCAAATTCACTGAAAAAACCATAGGTTTCACACATGTTATAGTTAGCTGTACATTTCACTCGTAAAAAACCAATGAAATTCCCCCGTTATAGTTAGTGCAGGCAACTATAACTCACGCGACCGCAATCTTCTGCTGATGACATATGTGTCTTTATGAAAAAAAAAAAATTGTAATATATGTATAGCTAAAATTTAATGGAAGAAGACATGGGCAAATAAGTGTCTAAATACAGTATTAGCATCAGCAGAGGATTGCGGTCGCGTGAGTTATAGTTGCCTGCACTAACTATAACGGGGGAATTTCATTGGTTTTTTACGAGTGAAATGTACAGCTAACTATAACATGTGTGAAACCTATGGTTTTTTCAGTGAATATATATATATATATATTTATATATATATATATATATTCCAAAATTTTGTTGGCTGTTCCCAAGCCACTTGTACGGCGGGCACTCGGCAGGGGTAGCCACCCCCAACAAATCCACTCGATACCGCTGCGTCTCACTTTCCCCTCACGGGACGAAAGAACACTGGAGCCGAGGCCACAATAGAATGCGTGTTTATTAACACCAGGTCCGACGCGTTTCGGAGTTACAAATCACTCCTTTCTCACGGGCAACAGACTGTGTTATTTTTTTGTATTTAAAACGCAAGTGCCGGTCACGTGCCATAGACATAGATAACATACTTAAATTCATCTTCATTCATTGCGTTTTTTAACGTTACAATTATAATCATATGGCAATTGATTCAAGCGATATCTCATCACCAACCAAATAAATATATACATGGAACTTAAAGCAACTTCATCCTTTGCATAAAGTAATTCAACATACAAGAAACTTTATCGAGGCGCAAGTGCGCACACGAACAAAATGGGAAGCTTCAAACTTTCATAGTGCCGTCTCATTGAAAACAATAATTTTTGACATATTACCGCCCCAGTGGGCACAAATTCCAAATAACAACAAGGAACCAAGTTGGTCATCAATATACACCCATTGAGTACTAACTGTTAAATTCACAATAATACTCAATGGGTTACGTAAATCAAGTACACTAAACCAATATATAACACTCAGTACTGTCCATACACACAATCCTGCCCCAGTGGGCTTGAATTTACACAATGTTAGTCAGTATCATGACCATAAGTACATCATATTATGTGAAAACACGTTACAGTGAGTGGTTTTCTCCAATGCAGTTGAAAGTTTTTATGCAGTAATCCCCGTTATAGTCACAGTTCCATAGGCCACCTGCAAGATGAATAAAAAAACATTGACACAACTAAAACAAGTGCATTGACCAAATAAATTTAACACAAAAAGTTAAAAACACATAGAGATCAGTACCAAAACCCGCTGTTAATGACAATTACAAGTGTACTGAAAGTTCCTCATCAAGGTTGAGGCCTTCTGGGGCCATGGTGTTGTATTTTATAATTATTTTGGACTCAAGTCTTCTAAGCTCCCTCGTCCTGTTACCACCCCTGCGTCTCGCTGGGATGTGGTCCAGGACAACAAACCTCAGAAGATTTGGATTCTGTCCATGGAATTCGAAGAAATGTCTTGCGATGGGGTAATTTCTATCATTCTTAGTGATAGCTCTGCGGTGTTCTAATATTCTGACCTTGCATTTGTGGATGGTACTACCCACATAAAACTTATTGCAGGGACATCTAAGTGCATACACTGCAAACTCTGTGTTGCAGTTCAGATGTTTCTGAATGATCATGGGCAATTGATCTTTGGAGAGTTTGGGCAGCCCACATTGGGAATACTGAAGTGCACTACAATTCTCAGAAGGCCACGCATACGGCCACGCCCACTGTGGCAGGTGATTGAAATTACTATCAGTGCGCAGAGAATGGTGCTTACATTTCTCCTGAACCACGCCACTGAAGAAGGGAGATGAAAACTCCTGAAACGC
Organism: Triturus cristatus; assembly: GCF_964204655.1. NCBI lineage: Eukaryota > Metazoa > Chordata > Amphibia > Caudata > Salamandridae > Triturus > Triturus cristatus. The sequence continues at coordinate 487,886,021 of NC_140591.1, forward strand.
GTTTGGCAAAATGAACTTAGATGCCTGTTACCTGGATGGTTGCCTACTTGCAAGCTGTCAATAAATTTAGCGTGCTACTCATCTTCCTGTGGCTTCTTTCCTTTGGGGCTGACCTGTTTTGATGGATTTATACGGCTGTTTGCCCAGCCGCGGAAAGAGGCGCACCGCGTTGATGCGGGTCCGTGCCGGCGCCATGACGGAGCTGGCAGTGATGGAAGGAAGGCAAGTCTCTGCACCATATGCAGGATGGAGCTGGCTTGATGCATGAATTGACACCTGGAAAGCGGGGTAGGCTGCAGCCAGGACGACATCTTTCCCCACTTAGTTTTGACTTTTGTTTAATTTGGAAGAATGTTGGGCAGCCCACATGGGGAATACTGAAGCGCACTACAATTCCCAGAAGGCCACGCATAGGGCCACGCCCACTGTGGCAGGTGATTGAAATTACTATCAGTGCACAGAGAATCGTGCTTACATTTCTCCTGAACCATGCCACTGAAGAAGGGAGATGAAAACTCCTGAAACGCGTTTGGCAAAATGAACTTAGATGCCTGTTACCTGGATGGTTGCCTATTTGCAAGCTGTCAATAAATTTAGCGTGCTACTCATCTTCCTGTGGCTTCTTTCCTTTGGGGCTGACCTGTTTTGATGGATATATATATATATATATATATATATATATATATATATATATATATATATATATATATATATATATATATATATATATATATATATCCACAAAACGCTCCTTCTGGACCGCTAAGACCCGTGAGAGGTGGCGCAAACGCCGGCGGAGCACGCCGACTCGTAATGTTACCACAATTGTCCAATGCTGCGCTCTCAGTCACCCAAAGAAAGCCAAATCCGGATAAGTGCAAAAAGAGGTGTTTATTCCTCACAACGCGTTTCAACTCGTTGCAGAGTCTTGATCACGTAAGGAAACAGTGATGAGTGTCACATGGATAAAGCTTTTCCGGAATAAACAGTGAAAACAGACAGTCATGTAAAATACATCAGTCAACTGGTCAAAAGCGGCAGACATGTTGGAATGGTACCATGAATGAAGGAAATAATATTGGGATATAGCACAGCGAGACAAGAAGTAATAATATCAGCATAATATACGCAGTTGTCAGGTATGCTCGTGTGTCAATATGCGCGCTTGTACCCTATGCGACAGGTGTCATAAATTTCGTGTCAAAGTACATGGTCATGGGAAACTTGAGAGGACCATGTTGGATTATCGCACGATCGGGCTGGCACGGGACAAAATCAAGTGTCCGCAGTGTTTGGCGGTGCGCGTTGCAGACACGGGTGTGCGTGATAAGTGTGGTTCGTCCGTGAGTAAGCTCCAGTGAGCAGTGGTGACTTAACTCCAGGCTATATAGGTGTGTAAACAACTTAATGTGACGGGTACTGGCAAGTGCCAGAGGCCGAGGAGTTAATCACAGATTTAGGGGTTGAGGAAGTCTAAAGTCACAGTTAACACGCTCAAGTGAGCATGAGTGTAAATGAAGCAGTACAACTTGCAAGTGCCTATGGACGTGGATAACCGTGTACATCTAAGGATGAACTCAGTTGGTGCAAGCGCAGGTGGCCATACCGCTGTCGGGGCGAGCTTCATCCATCAAGTGAAGTGGCGGGGGAAAGGGTAGGAAGCCCGTGATGGTGCTCGAAGGTGAGTGGGCTCCTTCCTTTCCTCCTGTAAAGGAAAGAAACAGAGACAAAAAACACAATTATAGTATCGATACATATCAGATATCTAGGTTGTCAAAAAAGCATATCATGTCATCTGTTAAAATGTGCATAGTGATGGAGGAAAAGATCCGGGATGGGAAGGGTTATAGGGGAAAGGGAGGGAAAAGGGGGGAGGGGGGGGGGGAAAAAATGGGAAAGGGGAAAGGGAAGAAAGGGTAGGAGGAGGACAAGGGGCTACAGATGTAGGCATAAAAAGTATGAGGGTTACCACCACATGTAGAAGCAAAGAGGTTATGCGGTAATGACATAATACAATCAAATGCAACTGTATGGTAGTGCTGAAGACCTCCTGGTAGAGGACAAGATGGGAAAGTTTCTAACATACATGCTGTGGTTGTAAGGGCATGAGAAAGCATGGGTCTAATCAAGTGTGATAAATGACATGTGTGGTATATGACAGGTAAGTTCATTTTAAATGTACTGCCAACTCTTCGTCCTGGTTAAGACCCCCAGGGTGTTTGGTCTGAAAGTCCACGATGTATCTCGACTCTCTTTGTCTCAGTTTTAGCACCCTGTCACCACCTCTGGGATTGGTTGGGATCTGTTCCAAAATGAAAAATCTCAGGAGACCTGGGTTGGAGAAATGCCTTTCAGTGAAGTGGCGAGCTACAGCATATTTCTCATCACCATGGGTGATGGCACGGTAATGTTCTAGTATCCGTTTCTTGGCCATAAGGGTAGTACTGCCTATGTACCACAGTCGACACGGACATTCAATCACATAAATCACGAACGTGGAACCACATGTGAGGAATTGTGTGATTTCCTTGTGCACCCCATTGCAACTGACCTTCTTGCATAGATAACTATTCCTGCAGGCCTTACAGTGTCCACATGGATAGAAACCCTGCAAGCCATGTTCCTGCCTCTTGGGGTATTGGGTCACGTCGTTGTGTAGGAGTTGATCTCTAAAGTTCCTCCCCTTTCTGTATGTGATGCTCGGTCTCTTGGATATGGAGTCCCCAATGGTTGTGTCAGCCTTAAGGATGTTCCAGTTCTTGTTAAGGATACCCTGGATATTATGGGAATCAGCGCTGTAGGTGAGGATGATCCTAGTCTCGCTGTCCTCTAAGGGCAATGTGGGGGTGGTGTTGGTAAGAATGGTGTCCCTAGTGACCTTGTCGGCTCTGTTCTTGGCTCTGTTGAGTACCCAGTTAGGATACCCCCTGGCTCTAAAGCGTTCCAACATGTGTGTGCATTCCAGTTGGTAATCAGTCTCAGTGTTACAGTTCCTTTTTGCTCTGAGCAGTTCACCGTACGGGATGCTCCACTTGAGCGTGTCAGGGTGGCTGCTCAGAGCATGCAGGATACTGTTACCTGCAGTGGTCTTCCTATGTAAGGTGGTACAGATGGCCTTGTCTTTGATGGTGAGTTTTACATCAAGGTATTCCGCTGTAGTTTCACTAATGGTGCTGGTGAGGGTGATGTTATAGGTGTTAGTGTTGAGAAGTGTGATAAATTCCCGGGCTTCCACCTCAGTACCCTTCCAGATGATGAACAGATCATCGATGTATCTGAGCCATATCACTGTCAGTTCTAGATAATGTGTATAGATGGGGTTGGAGAAAATTTTCTCTTCCCAATGACCCATGAACAGATTTGCGAAAGATGGCGCAAAACACGAACCCATCGCGGTACCCGTGGTCTGTCTGTACAGGGTACCGTCAAAGAGGAAAATGTTGTTCGCTAGGCAGAATTCTATCATGCCCAAGATCATTTTGTTATGTTCCCTATAGTGTAGGGGCCTTTTGTTCAGAAAATGTTCGCAGGCCTCGAGGCCTTGACTGTGGTCAATGATGGTATAAAGTGACTGCACATCTAGTGTGATCAACAGGCATCGTTCATCAAGGTGTAAATTATTGATTTTACCAAGGAAATCTTTAGTGTCTTTAACGTAGCTGGGCAAACTACTGACAAAATCCCTTAAAAAATGATCCACGTATTTGGAAATGTGTTCTGTGACACAACCCCTGGATGACACGATGGGTCGCCCTGGCGGTCTTGAATGGCTTTTGTGGACTTTGGGTAGAAGATACAAAACAGGTAGAATGGGGTGGTCGTTCTTTAGGAAACAGTACTCATCCCACTCTAAGATACCTTTATCCCGCCAGTTGGTGAGCATCTCCCAAATGGTAGTGATGCTATTGCTGTATGTGCCTGTGTCAATGGGTGTGTAGTATCTGGTGTCAGATAGTTGTCTCAGTGCCTCAGCTATGTAGTCCTCCCTGTCCATGATCACTACGTTACCACCCTTGTCGGCTGGGCGTATGATGATACTCGCATCATCTCCCAGTGATTTGAGTAGTGTTCTCTGTTGGGCTGATAGGTTAGGTGCTTGACCATAACCTTTCTTGTGTCTGTATGTGCTAAGGGACCTACTGACAACCTCTTGGAAAGTGTCGATGTTGTCGTGGGGCAACATCGGTAGAAAAGTGGACTTGGGTTTAAAACCTGAGTGTCCAGAAGAGTCAGTGATGATATTCATATCCTCTAGCATCTGTGTGGTAGTGAGACCGCCCTCAGTCGGTGTGTGGTCAGACATGTGTTGTCGATTCATGTTGGATACGTCACTACTTTCAGTACCCTGATTTAGATTCAACATGGTGATCAGAGTTTCGATGTCACCGACAACCATGTTGTTGCTGTCAGTGGGTGTTTCCCTGATGGGTTTGCTCGTGTGTTCTAGTCTCTTCAGTTTGTGCCATTTTTTTAATTTCAGTTTCCTGGAAAATTTAAAAAGATCTATTCTAGTGCCAGCATAATCAAACTGTTTGGAAGGGCAGAAGGAGAGTCCTAAACACAGGGTAAGTTTCTCAATGTCAGAAAGATGTCTCTTAGACAAATTTATGATGGTTTTATTCACCATGTCCAGATCCATCAGTACATCTTCCTTGGGCGTGATCTTCTGCTTCCCATTGCGCCCCTTGCTCTGCCTCTTCCTCCATCGTTGGAAGTTCTGAGCGTGTTAACTGTGACTTTAGACTTCCTCAACCCCTAAATCTGTGATTAACTCCTCGGCCTCTGGCACTTGCCAGTACCCGTCACATTAAGTTGTTTACACACCTATATAGCCTGGAGTTAAGTCACCACTGCTCACTGGAGCTTACTCACGGACGAACCACACTTATCACGCACACCCGTGTCTGCAACGCGCACCGCCAAACACTGCGGACACTTGATTTTGTCCCGTGCCAGCCCGATCGTGCGATAATCCAACATGGTCCTCTCAAGTTTCCCATGACCATGTACTTTGACACGAAATTTATGACACCTGTCGCATAGGGTACAAGCGCGCATATTGACACACGAGCATACCTGACAACTGCGTATATTATGCTGATATTATTACTTCTTGTCTCGCTGTGCTATATCCCAATATTATTTCCTTCATTCATGGTACCATTCCAACATGTCTGCCGCTTTTGACCAGTTGACTGATGTATTTTACATGACTGTCTGTTTTCACTGTTTATTCCGGAAAAGCTTTATCCATGTGACACTCATCACTGTTTCCTTACGTGATCAAGACTCTGCAACGAGTTGAAACGCGTTGTGAGGAATAAACACCTCTTTTTGCACTTATCCGGATTTGGCTTTCTTTGGGTGACTGAGAGCGCAGCATTGGACAATTGTGGTAACATTACGAGTCGGCGTGCTCCGCCGGCGTTTGCGCCACCTCTCACGGGTCTTAGCGGTCCAGAAGGAGCGTTTTGTGGATATATATTGCCGAGGACTGCACTTCGACCGGCCTGCATTGTGACGCTATTCCAGGACACGGACATCAGTTTCGGTCTCAGGTGAGCCTCGCGGCCCGGTCTGTCTGCCCCTTAGGGGCGAGGGTGGGTTTCCCTGTGTGGGGGCTCCTTCTCCTTTCCCCGGGAAGCAGCGGGGGTCTGTGGCTTGTCGCACACCGTCCTGATTGGCCGTTAGGGAGCTGTGGGTTGCGCGTACCTAGGATCGCACACGGGATACCCCATACAGGTATCTTTGCCAACCTTCCCTGTTATTCTGACAGTCGTTTGAGCGCACAAGGGGCAAGAGGAACCTGCTATTCTAGCGGGGGGAACCACGAGTTTGCCATATCCGGTCCACACACACACGGACATTCACTAGAGGGGTGTGTAAATTAATATGGAGGAAGAGGATGATAGGAGGGCAGCGGCACAGGCTATGTTCGCCAAGAGGCAACCCAAAGCTGCCACAGGAACCACTCCAGTAATCAGGCAACCAATGGATGATCAAATACGAAAATTTGAAAAACTTAAAAGACTCGAGATATCGAAGTGGTGGGAAGCCATTTCTCTTCAGAATTATATAGACCAGGACATGGTCCCAAGAGGCCTACGAATTTTCACTACTCCCACGTATGAAACCCCTAACCCTGAGATGCTTTCCGAATGGTCCAAGAACTCTGCACTAAGCTCCAAAAGGATGTTAGAAATCCTTGTGAAGTATGCTTGGATCGATAGGGAGAACATCATGAAAGAGATACAAGGGATCCTGGCTGAACTGAATAAGCCCAACGATACTAGTAAACTTGAGGCCACAATGAACACCATGAAAGAACGCCTCAAGAAATACGAGGATGATATCAAAGCCCGTAAGGAGAGGAAACTCGATCGAGACTACAGGGACTACGAATGCGGCAGGATTTTAACGTTCAGCCGGAAATATGACCACCTATATAACTCCGAAACTACTAAAACAGCTATCGCTGACATCCAGTGCGAAACATCGGCACTCACAACATCACTGACCAGTGATACGGAATCTGATGTCTCTGTTGATACTAACGCCATCTCCAACCCACCCTCTAGACAAATTAATTTTTTAGAGGAGTACCAACACATTCGGCGAAGCCAGAGGACTATACAACACACTCCAATGATGACAACACGACGCCAAAGGGGCAGGGGACAGGGTCGGGGCCGGGGCAGAGGAAACACAAACGGAGGAACAGAAGACTCAGGAACTTCCAACGATGGAGGAAGAGGCAGAGCAAGGGGCGCAATGGGAAGCAGAAGATCACGCCCAAGGAAGATGTACTGATGGATCTGGACATGGTGAATAAAACCATCATAAATTTGTCTAAGAGACATCTTTCTGACATTGAGAAACTTACCCTGTGTTTAGGACTCTCCTTCTGCCCTTCCAAACAGTTTGATTATGCTGGCACTAGAATAGATCTTTTTAAATTTTCCAGGAAACTGAAATTAAAAAAATGGCACAAACTGAAGAGACTAGAACACACGAGCAAACCCATCAGGGAAACACCCACTGACAGCAACAACATGGTTGTCGGTGACATCGAAACTCTGATCACCATGTTGAATCTAAATCAGGGTACTGAAAGTAGTGACGTATCCAACATGAATCGACAACACATGTCTGACCACACACCGACTGAGGGCGGTCTCACTACCACACAGATGCTAGAGGATATGAATATCATCACTGACTCTTCTGGACACTCAGGTTTTAAACCCAAGTCCACTTTTCTACCGATGTTGCCCCACGACAACATCGACACTTTCCAAGAGGTTGTCAGTAGGTCCCTTAGCACATACAGACACAAGAAAGGTTATGGTCAAGCACCTAACCTATCAGCCCAACAGAGAACACTACTCAAATCACTGGGAGATGATGCGAGTATCATCATACGCCCAGCCGACAAGGGTGGTAACGTAGTGATCATGGACAGGGAGGACTACATAGCTGAGGCACTGAGACAACTATCTGACACCAGATACTACACACCCATTGACACAGGCACATACAGCAATAGCATCACTACCATTTGGGAGATGCTCACCAACTGGCGGGATAAAGGTATCTTAGAGTGGGATGAGTACTGTTTCCTAAAGAACGACCACCCCATTCTACCTGTTTTGTATCTTCTACCCAAAGTCCACAAAAGCCATTCAAGACCGCCAGGGCGACCCATCGTGTCATCCAGGGGTTGTGTCACAGAACACATTTCCAAATACGTGGATCATTTTTTAAGGGATTTTGTCAGTAGTTTGCCCAGCTACGTTAAAGACACTAAAGATTTCCTTGGTAAAATCAATAATTTACACCTTGATGAACGATGCCTGTTGATCACACTAGATGTGCAGTCACTTTATACCATCATTGACCACAGTCAAGGCCTCGAGGCCTGCGAACATTTTCTGAACAAAAGGCCCCTACACTATAGGGAACATAACAAAATGATCTTGGGCATGATAGAATTCTGCCTAGCGAACAACATTTTCCTCTTTGACGGTACCCTGTACAGACAGACCACGGGTACCGCGATGGGTTCGTGTTTTGCGCCATCTTTCGCAAATCTGTTCATGGGTCATTGGGAAGAGAAAATTTTCTCCAACCCCATCTATACACATTATCTAGAACTGACAGTGATATGGCTCAGATACATCGATGATCTGTTCATCATCTGGAAGGGTACTGAGGTGGAAGCCCGGGAATTTATCACACTTCTCAACACTAACACCTATAACATCACCCTCACCAGCACCATTAGTGAAACTACAGCGGAATACCTTGATGTAAAACTCACCATCAAAGACAAGGCCATCTGTACCACCTTACATAGGAAGACCACTGCAGGTAACAGTATCCTGCATGCTCTGAGCAGCCACCCTGACACGCTCAAGTGGAGCATCCCGTACGGTGAACTGCTCAGAGCAAAAAGGAACTGTAACACTGAGACTGATTACCAACTGGAATGCACACACATGTTGGAACGCTTTAGAGCCAGGGGGTATCCTAACTGGGTACTCAACAGAGCCAAGAACAGAGCCGACAAGGTCACTAGGGACACCATTCTTACCAACACCACCCCCACATTGCCCTTAGAGGACAGCGAGACTAGGATCATCCTCACCTACAGCGCTGATTCCCATAATATCCAGGGTATCCTTAACAAGAACTGGAACATCCTTAAGGCTGACACAACCATTGGGGACTCCATATCCAAGAGACCGAGCATCACATACAGAAAGGGGAGGAACTTTAGAGATCAACTCCTACACAACGACGTGACCCAATACCCCAAGAGGCAGGAACATGGCTTGCAGGGTTTCTATCCATGTGGACACTGTAAGGCCTGCAGGAATAGTTATCTATGCAAGAAGGTCAGTTGCAATGGGGTGCACAAGGAAATCACACAATTCCTCACATGTGGTTCCACGTTCGTGATTTATGTGATTGAATGTCCGTGTCGACTGTGGTACATAGGCAGTACTACCCTTATGGCCAAGAAACGGATACTAGAACATTACCGTGCCATCACCCATGGTGATGAGAAATATGCTGTAGCTCGCCACTTCACTGAAAGGCATTTCTCCAACCCAGGTCTCCTGAGATTTTTCATTTTGGAACAGATCCCAACCAATCCCAGAGGTGGTGACAGGGTGCTAAAACTGAGACAAAGAGAGTCGAGATACATCGTGGACTTTCAGACCAAACACCCTGGGGGTCTTAACCAGGACGAAGAGTTGGCAGTACATTTAAAATGAACTTACCTGTCATATACCACACATGTCATTTATCACACTTGATTAGACCCATGCTTTCTCATGCCCTTACAACCACAGCATGTATGTTAGAAACTTTCCCATCTTGTCCTCTACCAGGAGGTCTTCAGCACTACCATACAGTTGCATTTGATTGTATTATGTCATTACCGCATAACCTCTTTGCTTCTACATGTGGTGGTAACCCTCATACTTTTTATGCCTACATCTGTAGCCCCTTGTCCTCCTCCTACCCTTTCTTCCCTTTCCCCTTTCCCATTTTTCCCCCCCCCCCCCTCCCCCCTTTTCCCTCCCTTTCCCCTATAACCCTTCCCATCCCGGATCTTTTCCTCCATCACTATGCACATTTTAACAGATGACATGATATGCTTTTTTGACAACCTAGATATCTGATATGTATCGATACTATAATTGTGTTTTTTGTCTCTGTTTCTTTCCTTTACAGGAGGAAAGGAAGGAGCCCACTCACCTTCGAGCACCATCACGGGCTTCCTACCCTTTCCCCCGCCACTTCACTTGATGGATGAAGCTCGCCCCGACAGCGGTATGGCCACCTGCGCTTGCACCAACTGAGTTCATCCTTAGATGTACACGGTTATCCACGTCCATAGGCACTTGCAAGTTGTAC